>NC_090937.1:682482749-683753282 GCF_040938575.1 Ambystoma mexicanum
ACCCCTCGTTATTGGATCTAGTTCCTCGGGGTGGACCAGTGGGGCAGGAACACCTGGACGAGGGGGTTTTCTTGGAGTGGAAGTGGGATACTGTGGGTTGAGACATTGTATCCCCTTCCCTGTAACACCTTTTCCCCATCTGACCCTGTAGGATATTTAGAAGTTCTACCACCCCCCTTTATCCACAAAATTACTTTCTTACGCTGTAACCGACGACGGACTAACACCAGAGCGGTTTACCTGACATGTCTCAACACATGGGTCAGGCAGAGTCAGACAATTGACTATAACCACACACACCTGACAGCACGTTACCTTCCCCACAGGGATACATGGCAGAGCACGGAAGCACACTTGTACCAATGCGAGGAGACAGCTACACCAAACCACCAGTTCAAACGGAGGAGAAAGGCGGCCAGACCTGGAAGGACGATGAAGGGGGAATTGCCCTTGCCCTTTTCAACGCAGACCCACAAAGCCTCCGAAAGGGAAATCATAAGACTAGGATTAACAGCTGGCATGTGGAGAAGCACATGGGGAAAGAGTACATCAGGGCCTACCGCATTGTTAACGCAGGTGGAGAGGCAAGCTGGCTACCATGGTACTATCCTTGACTCCAGAGATCAGAGAAGCCAACGGTTTCAGCACTGTCGGTGAGTCGGAAGGAAGCTGATGCCAAACCAAACTGTGTTGAGCCCAAGGTTGCAAGTAGCAAAATTTTTGAATGCAAGGAATTTGCAAGAGAACAAACTTTTGTGTTTGAAGCAAAACATCACTTCTTATTATTGTCAAACGAAACACATTTATTTCAGGGTTATACTGTTTTTACACAGTCAAATGTATAGAAATATTGTTGCTGACATATTTCAGACACATAAGATCCATCTTCAGGGCATTAGAGTTGATTTTTTTATGAAAATAGATACTCCACCAATTATCCACCAGTATTAACACCCGTCAATGATATATGTTCTATTTTACAGGTTCAATACCCTCCAGCTGAAATTTCTACTATTGAGGGTAGTGTGAAAAAATGTATGGTGTCTATTTATTCAGCAGCTTACATTATAGTCACACAGTACAAATGTCCATATGTGGTCACAATATGGTTTGTGATTTACCTTAGGTTTACAGATTAATATACAAATGCAATTATCTATTTTCGTGAAAGAATCAACTCTAATGCCCTGAAGATGGATCTTATGAGTTCGAAATGCATCAGCAACAATATTTTTATAGAGTTGACTGTGTAAAAACATTATAACCATGAAAATAAATGTGTGTAAAGAAGGAAATAGACCTCCATCAGTAAGAACACTTAGTTGGGCCCACGCTGTTATCTTTTTGCTCAAAGTATAAAAGGTGCCTTTCTCTCTTTTGCATAGTGGGCACACCTCTACCTTTAGGCCCTTCCTGACATCCTGCTTGCTACCTGCCCCTTTCCTTGACACACTTTATTTTGCTGTTCTGGCCTGGCCTCTGTGAGAAACCTGAAGGTGTCTCAACCGCTATTCCCCGGAGATCTGTCGTCCAAGTGGCCAGGAAACACCCCTCGTTATTGGATCTAGTTCCTCGGGGTGGACCAGTGGGGCAGGAACACCTGGACGAGGGGGTTTTCTTGGAGTGGAAGTGGGATACTGTGGGTTGAGACATTGTATCCCCTTCCCTGTAACACCTTTTCCCCATCTGACCCTGTAGGATATTTAGAAGTTCTACCACCCCCCTTTATCCACAAAATTACTTTCTTACGCTGTAACCGACGACGGACTAACACCAGAGCGGTTTACCTGACATGTCTCAACACATGGGTCAGGCAGAGTCAGACAATTGACTATAACCACACACACCTGACAGCACGTTACCTTCCCCACAGGGATACATGGCAGAGCACGGAAGCACACTTGTACCAATGCGAGGAGACAGCTACACCAAACCACCAGTTCAAACGGAGGAGAAAGGCGGCCAGACCTGGAAGGACGATGAAGGGGGAATTGCCCTTGCCCTTTTCAACGCAGACCCACAAAGCCTCCGAAAGGGAAATCATAAGACTAGGATTAACAGCTGGCATGTGGAGAAGCACATGGGGAAAGAGTACATCAGGGCCTACCGCATTGTTAACGCAGGTGGAGAGGCAAGCTGGCTACCATGGTACTATCCTTGACTCCAGAGATCAGAGAAGCCAACGGTTTCAGCACTGTCGGTGAGTCGGAAGGAAGCTGATGCCAAACCAAACTGTGTTGAGCCCAAGGTTGCAAGTAGCAACATTTTTGAATGCAAGGAATTTGCAAGAGAACAAACTTTTGTGTTTGAAGCAAAACATCACTTCTTATTATTGTCAAACGAAACACATTTATTTCAGGGTTATACTGTTTTTACACAGTCAAATGTATAGAAATATTGTTGCTGACATATTTCAGACACATAAGATCCATCTTCAGGGCATTAGAGTTGATTTTTTTATGAAAATAGATACTCCACCAATTATCCACCAGTATTAACACCCGTCAATGATATATGTTCTATTTTACAGGTTCAATACCCTCCAGCTGAAATTTCTACTATTGAGGGTAGTGTGAAAAAATGTATGGTGTCTATTTATTCAGCAGCTTACATTATAGTCACACAGTACAAATGTCCATATGTGGTCACAATATGGTTTGTGATTTACCTTAGGTTTACAGATTAATATACAAATGCAATTATCTATTTTCGTGAAAGAATCAACTCTAATGCCCTGAAGATGGATCTTATGAGTTCGAAAGGCATCAGCAACAATATTTTTATAGAGTTGACTGTGTAAAAACATTATAACCATGAAAATAAATGTGTGTAAAGAAGGAAATAGACCTCCATCAGTAAGAACACTTAGTTGGGCCCACGCTGTTATCTTTTTGCTCAAAGTATAAAAGGTGCTCACCTTTTAAACCCAGCAATCTGTAATGAAATATTCCCTGGAAAACAAAATGCCAATACGAGACAAGCGCTTGTGGTCTTGTGTATAAACATCGGCACTGGGAATATGGCAACCTGAGTAAAATCATTGAAGCCAAATACTTGAGCAAGTTTGCCAACCTCAGAAAAACCCAAGCGGTTGCATCCGCCTTCTCAAGAATCTTCCTCTTCTGCCCATTGTGAGCAACCTGAATGTGTCTCCCTAGCTAGACCCCCAGGATCTGTCATACAGGTGGCCAGGACATGGCCATCACTATTGGATCCAGTTCCTGTGGGTGGATCAGTGAGGGAGGATCACCTGGATACGGGGTCCTTGGGGAGTGGAAGTGAGGCACCAACGGGTGAGATGTAGTATCCCCCTTCTGTCAACACCTTTCCCCATCTTACCATGTAGGATATTCCAAAAAAAACCTCCCCAATTTTTCGACCCACAAACACTTTCGCACAACACGAAAAACAACGGACTAACACCAGACCTGACATGTCCCAATATAAGGGTCAGGCAAAGTCAGGCAATTGACCATAATCACTCACACCTGACTGCCCTTTCCCTTTTTCACAGGAATAAAATGTTGAGCAAGAGAGCACAGGATGAGCATGGCAGACCTCACGACGTGAGAGAGCTAACTCATCACAGTAGTTCAAGAGGAGGCAAAAGACAGTGAATATATCGAGAGGGTGACAAGGAGAGAAGTGGCTTTACCCTTTCCTATTAAGGCCTGTGAAACCACTGCAGACGGAAAAAGAAAATACTGCAAACAAAGGCCAGCGTGTGCTGCAGCAGATGTCAATGGTACACAAGACCCTTGTCCGCTGATAACTAAGCCAAGGAGAAACGCTTGTCTCAGTGGTACCAAAGTTCACTCAAAGGAGAAGGATAACAATGGGGGGAAAAGCCTGCAACAGAGGCGTCCGGCACCACATGGGAGCTCACGCAGAACACTATGGGTGATTACCCGAAGGTAGAGACTACCATAACCAGAAGGCCTTGTAAAACCTCTGTACGGTGGAAAGTCTTTGACCGACAGATGATTGTGATGAAGGGAAATGAATCCTGCATGGTGAAATCAGTAATGAAGTGTGTTTCGTAAAGTTGGCAAGAGTGAACCCGGCGGAGGGATCCTAAGCAGAAGGGGCAAAGTTTAAAGTCCCATAGTGAACTGTTTGGTAAAAGTTGGCGAGAGCAAACCCGGTAGAGGGAAACCGACAACCAAGGGCAAAGCCTGTTTGAACTGTATAAAAAGACATTGAAGATTTGTGAATGCAAGACCAGCGGAACTAAATTGTCCCCCTTGTCATTTGGGTCCGAGCCTGGCTGAGGAAGATCCACGGGTGAAAAATAATCACCTAAAGTTCATTGAGAAAAAGGAACTGTTTAGTTGGTTTATGGAATACGACTGGTGAGGGGTCTGCGGCCAGAAGAAGGGGATCCAGGTGTGAAGCCGTCACCCAAAGTATATTTGGAACAGAACTTTGTGTTTGGTTATTGAATGCATCAGGCACTTGAAGGCAAGAGACTGTTTATGAAAGGAGACTTAACCGTCAAAGTACCTGATAGCTGACATGGAACTGTTGGCTCTTGCTGAGAAGGCTCGAGTGTGTGCTGTGCTCCAAGGTCCCGCCTTGTCCCTTGCTGACAATGTGGGGAAGGGAGACCCCTGGCAATCGCATCCTGACTTATTATTTGTGTACACTTCTTTCTTTATTGAAAACCCTACCCCCACACTCTTTCTGTAATTAGTTGTAACAAATTGGCAATAGTTTTTTTTTGGTATAGGCCTTTTTTATTTTTTATTGTTGTATATGATTAACATTAACCTTTTACAACTATTTCATCATTATATACAAATCTTTCATGATATCATACTAAAAAAACATTATTTAAAACAAAATTAAAATATACATGCACTCCAGATTCAAAGTTAAAGAAAATACTTTCCCACCCCAAACAGGAGAATACAAAACCTGATGACATATAGGGCCTCATTACGACCCAGGCGGTAAGTTACCGCCTGGGCCGTGACTTTAGCACCATGGCGTAAACTACGTTTACGCCATGGTGGTTGGCGGACTTACCGCCCCATTCCGACCTTGGCGGGGCGGTAAGTCCCCAATCCCCATTTACCCTTCCCCATTCCCATTTTTGCCCCATAGGGCATAATGGGAGTGGGGAAGGAGTTAATTACGCCACCGTAAATTACGGTGGCGTAATTAACTTCATGGTCCCTTAGCACCATGGATTTTAACACTTGCTAAAAGCAGGTGTTAAATCTGCCATGGCGCTAAGGGACCTCGTACTCAGGCGGTAAGGGTCGGCGCTGTTTACGCTGCCGTAAACCCCTTCCCCTTACCACCTGAGTTGTAATGAGGCCCATAATCTCCTTTTGCTATAGGTCAGGCAAACACTTGCAGTGATTATGAGCGAAATTCTGTGTCATTTTCCAATGCAAATTCAACTGTCCAATATAGTAATAGTTAATTTCAGACTTAATCCTGATTTTCAGGCTAAGACTCAATTTTACAGCTCTCCAACGTATGTATCACTGCAATTGTAATTTCCTGTGAATTACCACCAATAAGTCTTTCCCACCAGTATTCTTGTGTAGAGTATAGAGCAGAATGAGCGAATTTACTGAAGAAGTGTTGTCTAGCTTCTCCTGTGCCTTCACAGAACAGCAGTAGATGGTTAATAGACTGCCATTCTCAGTTTCCACAGATCTTGCAGAGCTTTACTGCCTGATCGCCCGTTCCTCTTTTTGTTAATACTTCTCCTGTTTTGGTAACATTCAACCTCAACCTTGAGAACTTGCTCCTAATTCTCCAGTCAGGGAATCTTGCTAGGTATTTATTCAAAACACCCAATTTCCGATCTGCCATCTGTAGAGGGTTCGGGCGTGTGCATGTTCTTATTTTCTCAATAGTATCGATCCAGTCCATTTAGTCCATTTAGTCCCATTTCTTTTTCGCTTTCACCGGATCTTCAAGTAAAAGCTTAATTTCAATGTCAGTATTCAACAGTGATTTTTCCATCAACAGCTTTAAATTGTCCAAGATGGGTGATTTCCCTGACTTCATATGGGCATCTATGACCGAATATAGTGAGTCTTCTTGAGCAGTGGTGATCTTTTGCCAGAGTGATATTAATTTCCAACCTGCTTGCAAGAGACCTGAGGCCTAATTCGAAATGGAGATTGTCTATTGATAAACTCAAAGGCAGCCCTAATGCATGCTTCCAAATGAGGCCTTCCCATCTTTGCCACTGTGAGTCCCATAAGTGAGGTTTTGCCTCCAATCCAAACAGCAAGACCGGGATGACTTTTGCTTGATAGAATTTTAATATTGGGACAATTGAGAATCTTCCATATTTCCCAAGTATCTTTTTCATCTGGGCCGTCAAAGGTTTAAGCTTCAGGGAAATCTCATGCTCCATTTTATACACTGCTGGATTAGCAAATATTTTATAACCAAGATAGACCAACTCTTCTGCCCTCATTATTCTCACTCCCCCCAATGACCAATGGTGGTAGGTGACATGTTTATTTTTCTGTCTGCAGACTAACAGGGTAATTCATAGAAATTCGCACAAAAGTGGCGCACGCGGCTGGCGCACAGCGTGCCGGTGCGAATGTCTGCACCAGCCGCGTGCGCTAAAATCGATTTCCGCGCACAGCGTATTCATGGATTTTCGCATCCAAAACCAGCCGTGGCGCAGCGTGGCGCAGCGACCCTGCAGCAGCGCCAGTCACGCCCCCAAGAGCGCCCTCGCGCAAGGAAAAGCCTTCAAAATCCCCAAATAATCGCAAAGGGCTGCGCCAACCCTGGACCAGTTCACAGGGCTGGCAAACAGCAAACACCAAGCGGGGAGCGTGTATTTCAGTGGTTCGCGGGAAGTTCCACACGCGATTGTCCTGTGTACGTGTGCATCAAGGGTGCGTGGGAAGTAACACACGCAAAAGCAGCAGGGTATGTGTATTCCAGGGGTACGCGGGAAGTATCACACGCAAAAGCAGCAGGGTACGTGTATTTCAGGGGTGCGCGGGAAGTATCACACACAAAAACAGCAGGGTACGTGTATTCCAGGGGTGCATGGAACGTATCACACGCAAAAGCAGCAGGGTACGTGTATCTCAGGGGTGCGCGGGAAGTATCACACGCGATTCCATCAGGGTACGTGTATTCCAGGGTGCGCGGGAAGCATCACACGCAAAAACAGCAGGGTACGTGTATTTCAGGGGTGCGTGGGAAGTATCACACGCAAAAACAGCAGGGTACGTATATTTCAGGGGTGCGCAGGAAGTATCACATGCAAAAACAGCAGGGTACGTGTATTCCAGGGGTGCACGGGGCGCACCACACGTGAATTGCACGTGTGGGTCCTTCGTGGGTCATCCCAGGTGTTCCCTCTACACCCTCCACGGCCCCTGCAGGTTGCCCACACCACAGGGGCCTACCCTGCACATGTCTTGCAGGCGCCCCATCCACCATGGCCATGCCCCCCAGCCAACCCACATGTCACCTTGCACTACTGCCCACCAACACATGTCCCCCTGCACCCCCAGCCACCAGGGGCAGCCTCCACCAGGCCCCCACCCATGTCTCCCATCACCCCCACCCCCCAGCAGTGCAGGGGCAGCCTCCACCAGGCCCCCACTCATGTCCAACTCATGTCTCCCTGCACCTCCACCCCCCAGCCACCAGGGGCAGCCTCCACCAGGCCCCCACTCATGTCTACCACCACCGCCACCCCCCAGCAGTGTAGGGGCAGCCTCCACCAGGCCCCCACCCATGTCTACCACCACCGCCACCCCCCAGCAGTGCAGGGGCAGCCTCCAGCAGGCCCCCACTCATGTCTACCACCACCGCCACCCCCCAGCAGTGCAGGGGCAGCCTCCACCAGGCCCCCACCCATGTCTACCACCACCGACATCCCCCTGCAGTGCAGGGGCAGCCTCCACCAGGCCCCCACCCATGTCTCCCATCACCCCCACACCCCAGCAGTGCAGGGGCAGCCTCCACCCCAGCAGTGCAGGGGCAGCCTCCACCAGGCCCCCACACATGTCTCCCATCACCCCCACCCCCCAAAAGTGCAGGGGCAGCCTCCACCAGGCCCCCACCCATGTCTCCCATCACCTCCACACCCCAGCAGTGCAGGGGCAGCCTCCACCAGGCCCCACTCATGTCTCCCATCATCCCCACCCCCCAGCATTGCAGGGGCAGCCTCCACCAGGCCCCCACCCATGTCTACCACCACCGCCACCCCCCAGCCACCAGGGGCAGCCTACACCAGGCCCCCACTCATGTCTACCACCACTGCCACCCCCCAGCAACCAGGGGCAGCCTCCACCAGGCCCCCACTCATGTCTCCCATCACCCCCACCCCGCCAGCAGTGCAGGGGTAGCCTCCACCAGACCCCCACTCATGTCTACCACCACCCCCACCCCCCAGCCACCAGGGGCAGCCTCCACCAGGCCCCCACTCATGTCTCCCATCACCCCCACCCCCAGCCACCAGGGGCAGCCTCCACCAGGCCCCCACTCATGTCCCCTATTACTCCCACCCCCCAGCCACCAGGGGCAGCCTCCACCAGGCCCCCACCCATGTCTACCACCACCGCCACCCCCCAGCAGTGCAGGGGCAGCCTCCACCAGGCCCCCACTCATGTCTACCACCACCGCCACCCCCCAGCAGTGCAGGGGCAGCCTCCACCAGGCCCCCACTCATGTCTCCCATCACCACCACCCCCCAGCCACCAGGGGCAGCCTCCACCAGGCCCCCACTCAGGGACCCCTATCACCCCACCCCCCAGCCACCAGAGGCAGCCTCCACCAGGCCCCCACCCATGTCTACCACCACCGCCACCCCCCAGCAGTGCAGGGGCAGCCTCCACCAGGCCCCCAGTCATGTCTCCCATCACCCCCACCCCCCAGCCACCAGGGGCAGCCTCCACCAGGCCCCCACTCAGGGACCCCTATCACCCCCACCCCCCAGCCACCAGGGGCAGCCTCCACCAGGCCCCCACCCATGTCTACCACCACCGCCACCCCCCTGCAGTGCAGGGGCAGCCTCCACCAGGCCCCCAGTCATGTCTCCCATCACCCCCACCCCCCAGCCACCAGGGGCAGCCTCAACCAGACCCCCACTCATGTCCAACTCATGTCTCCCTACACCCCCACCCCCCAGCCACAAGGGGCAGCCTCCACCAGGCCGCCACTCATGTCCAACTCATGTCTCCCTGCACCTCCACCCCCCAGCCACCAGGGGCAGCCTCCACCAGGCCCCCACTCATGTCCCCTATCACCCCCACCCCCCAGCGGCAGCCTCCACCAGGCCCCCACTCATGTCTACCACCACCCCCACCCCCCAGCCACCAGGGGCAGCCTCCACCAGGCCCCCACTGATGTCTCCCATCACCCCCACCACCCAGCCACCAGGGGCAGCCTCCACCAGGCACCCAATCATGTCTCCCATCACCCCCACCCCCCAGCAGTGCAGGGGCAGCCTCCACCAGGCCCCCACCAATGTCTCCCATCACCCCCAACCCCCAGCCACCAGGGGCAGCCTCCACCAGGCCCCTACTCATGTCCCCTATCACCCCCACCCCCCAGCCACCAGGGGCAGCCTCCACCAGGCCCCCACTCATGTCTACCACCACCGCCACCCCCCAGCAGTGAAGGGGCAGCCTCCACAAGGTCCCCACCCATGTCTACCACCACCGCCAACCCCCAGCAGTGCAGGGGCAGCCTCCACCAGGCCCCCACTCATGTCTCCCATCACCCCCACCCCCCAGCAGTGCAGGGGCAGCCTCCACCAGGCCCCCACCCATGTTTCCCATCACCCCCACCCCCCAGCAGTGCAGGGGCAGCCTCCACCAGGCCCCCACTCATGTCCAACTCATGTCTCCCTGCACCCCCAACCCCCAGCCACCAGGGGCAGCCTCCACCAGGCCCCCACTCATGTCTACCACCACCGCCACCCCCCAGCCACCAGGGGCAGCCTCCACCAGGCCCCCACTCATGTCTACCACCACCGCCACCCCCCAGCAACCAGGGGCAGCCTCCACCAGGCCCCCACTCATGTCTACCACCACCCCCACCCCCTGCCACCAGGGGCAGCCTTCACCAGGCCCCCACTCATGTCTCCCATCACCCCCACCCCCCAGCCACCAGGGGCAGCCTCCACCAGGCCCCCACTCATGTCCCCTATCACCCCCACCCCCCAGCCACCAGGGGCAGCCTCCACCAGGCCCCCACCCATGTCTACCACCACCGCCACGCCCAGCAGTGCAGGGGCAGCCTCCACCAGGCCCCCACTCATGTCTCCCATCACCCCCACCCCCAGCAGTGCAGGGGCAGCCTCCACCAGGCCCCCACCCATGTCTCCCATCACCCCCACCCCCCAGCAGTGTAGTGGCAGCCTCCACCAGGCCCCCACTCATGTCTCCCATCACCCCCACCCCCCAGCCACCAGGGGCAACTTCCACCAGGCCCCCACTCATGTCCCCTATCACCCCCATCCCCCAGCCACCAGGGGCAGCCTCCACCAGGCCCCCACTCATGTCTACCACCACCGCCACCCCCCAGCAGTGCAGGGGCAGCCTCCACCAGGCCCCCACCCATGTCTACCACCACCGCCACCGCCCAGCAGTGCAGGGGCAGCCTCCACCAGGCCCCCACTCATGTCTCCCATCACCCCCACCCCCCAGCAGTGCAGGGGCCGCCTCCACCAGGCCCCCACTCATGTCTCCCATTACCCCCACCCCCCAGCAGTGCAGGGGCAGCCTCCACCAGGCCCCCACTCATGTACAACTTATGTCTCCCTGCACCCCCACCCCCCAGGGGCAGCCTCCACCAGGCCCCCACTCATGTACCCTATCACCCCCACCCCCCAGCCACCAGGGGCAGCCTCCACCAGGCCCCCACCCATGTCTACCACCACCGCCACCCCCCAGCAGTGCAGGGGCAGCCTCCACCAGGCCCCCACTCATGTCCAACTCATGTCTCCCTGCACCTCCACCACCCAGCCACCAGGGGCAGCCTCCACCAGGCCCCCACTCATGTCTACCACCACCGCCACCCCCCAGCAGTGCAGGGGCAGCCTCCACCAGGCCCCCACCCATGTCTACCACCACCGACATCCCCCTGCAGTGCAGGGGCAGCCTCCACCAGGCCCCCACCCATGTCTCCCATCACCCCCACACCCCAGCAGTGCAGGGGCAGCCTCCACCCCAGCAGTGCAGGGGCAGCCTCCACCAGGCCCCCACACATGTCTCCCATCACCCCCACCCCCCAAAAGTGCAGGGGCAGCCTCCACCAGGCCCCCACCCATGTCTCCCATCACCTCCACACCCCAGCAGTGCAGGGGCAGCCTCCACCAGGCCCCACTCATGTCTCCCATCATCCCCACCCCCCAGCATTGCAGGGGCAGCCTCCACCAGGCCCCCACCCATGTCTACCACCACCGCCACCCCCCAGCCACCAGGGGCAGCCTACACCAGGCCCCCACTCATGTCTACCACCACTGCCACCCCCCAGCAACCAGGGGCAGCCTCCACCAGGCCCCCACTCATGTCTCCCATCACCCCCACCCCGCCAGCAGTGCAGGGGTAGCCTCCACCAGACCCCCACTCATGTCTACCACCACCCCCACCCCCCAGCCACCAGGGGCAGCCTCCACCAGGCCCCCACTCATGTCTCCCATCACCCCCACCCCCAGCCACCAGGGGCAGCCTCCACCAGGCCCCCACTCATGTCCCCTATTACTCCCACCCCCCAGCCACCAGGGGCAGCCTCCACCAGGCCCCCACCCATGTCTACCACCACCGCCACCCCCCAGCAGTGCAGGGGCAGCCTCCACCAGGCCCCCACTCATGTCTACCACCACCGCCACCCCCCAGCAGTGCAGGGGCAGCCTCCACCAGGCCCCCACTCATGTCTCCCATCACCACCACCCCCCAGCCACCAGGGGCAGCCTCCACCAGGCCCCCACTCAGGGACCCCTATCACCCCACCCCCCAGCCACCAGAGGCAGCCTCCACCAGGCCCCCACCCATGTCTACCACCACCGCCACCCCCCAGCAGTGCAGGGGCAGCCTCCACCAGGCCCCCAGTCATGTCTCCCATCACCCCCACCCCCCAGCCACCAGGGGCAGCCTCCACCAGGCCCCCACTCAGGGACCCCAATCACCCCCACCCCCCAGCCACCAGGGGCAGCCTCCACCAGGCCCCCACCCATGTCTACCACCACCGCCACCCCCCTGCAGTGCAGGGGCAGCCTCCACCAGGCCCCCAGTCATGTCTCCCATCACCCCCACCCCCCAGCCACCAGGGGCAGCCTCAACCAGACCCCCACTCATGTCCAACTCATGTCTCCCTACACCCCCACCCCCCAGCCACAAGGGGCAGCCTCCACCAGGCCGCCACTCATGTCCAACTCATGTCTCCCTGCACCTCCACCCCCCAGCCACCAGGGGCAGCCTCCACCAGGCCCCCACTCATGTCCCCTATCACCCCCACCCCCCAGCGGCAGCCTCCACCAGGCCCCCACTCATGTCTACCACCACCCCCACCCCCCAGCCACCAGGGGCAGCCTCCACCAGGCCCCCACTGATGTCTCCCATCACCCCCACCACCCAGCCACCAGGGGCAGCCTCCACCAGGCACCCAATCATGTCTCCCATCACCCCCACCCCCCAGCAGTGCAGGGGCAGCCTCCACCAGGCCCCCACCAATGTCTCCCATCACCCCCAACCCCCAGCCACCAGGGGCAGCCTCCACCAGGCCCCTACTCATGTCCCCTATCACCCCCACCCCCCAGCCACCAGGGGCAGCCTCCACCAGGCCCCCACTCATGTCTACCACCACCGCCACCCCCCAGCAGTGAAGGGGCAGCCTCCACAAGGTCCCCACCCATGTCTACCACCACCGCCAACCCCCAGCAGTGCAGGGGCAGCCTCCACCAGGCCCCCACTCATGTCTCCCATCACCCCCACCCCCCAGCAGTGCAGGGGCAGCCTCCACCAGGCCCCCACCCATGTTTCCCATCACCCCCACCCCCCAGCAGTGCAGGGGCAGCCTCCACCAGGCCCCCACTCATGTCCAACTCATGTCTCCCTGCACCCCCAACCCCCAGCCACCAGGGGCAGCCTCCACCAGGCCCCCACTCATGTCTACCACCACCGCCACCCCCCAGCCACCAGGGGCAGCCTCCACCAGGCCCCCACTCATGTCTACCACCACCGCCACCCCCCAGCAACCAGGGGCAGCCTCCACCAGGCCCCCACTCATGTCTACCACCACCCCCACCCCCTGCCACCAGGGGCAGCCTTCACCAGGCCCCCACTCATGTCTCCCATCACCCCCACCCCCCAGCCACCAGGGGCAGCCTCCACCAGGCCCCCACTCATGTCCCCTATCACCCCCACCCCCCAGCCACCAGGGGCAGCCTCCACCAGGCCCCCACCCATGTCTACCACCACCGCCACGCCCAGCAGTGCAGGGGCAGCCTCCACCAGGCCCCCACTCATGTCTCCCATCACCCCCACCCCCAGCAGTGCAGGGGCAGCCTCCACCAGGCCCCCACCCATGTCTCCCATCACCCCCACCCCCCAGCAGTGTAGTGGCAGCCTCCACCAGGCCCCCACTCATGTCTCCCATCACCCCCACCCCCCAGCCACCAGGGGCAACTTCCACCAGGCCCCCACTCATGTCCCCTATCACCCCCATCCCCCAGCCACCAGGGGCAGCCTCCACCAGGCCCCCACTCATGTCTACCACCACCGCCACCCCCCAGCAGTGCAGGGGCAGCCTCCACCAGGCCCCCACCCATGTCTACCACCACCGCCACCGCCCAGCAGTGCAGGGGCAGCCTCCACCAGGCCCCCACTCATGTCTCCCATCACCCCCACCCCCCAGCAGTGCAGGGGCCGCCTCCACCAGGCCCCCACTCATGTCTCCCATTACCCCCACCCCCCAGCAGTGCAGGGGCAGCCTCCACCAGGCCCCCACTCATGTACAACTTATGTCTCCCTGCACCCCCACCCCCCAGGGGCAGCCTCCACCAGGCCCCCACTCATGTACCCTATCACCCCCACCCCCCAGCCACCAGGGGCAGCCTCCACCAGGCCCCCACCCATGTCTACCACCACCGCCACCCCCCAGCAGTGCAGGGGCAGCCTCCACCAGGCCCCCACTCATGTCTAACACCACCGCCAACCCCCAGCAGTGCAGGGGCAGCCCCCACCAGGCCTCCACCCATGTCTCCCATCACCCCCACCCCCCAGCAGTGCAGGGGCAGCCTCCACCAGGCCCTCACTCATGTCCAACTCATGTCTCCCTGCACCCCCACCCCCCAGGGGTAGCCTCCACCAGGCCCCCACTCATGTCCCCTATCACCCCCACCCCCCAGCCACCAGGGGCAGCCTCCACCAGGCCCCCACCCATGTCTACCACCACCGCCACCCCACAGCAGTGCAGGGGCAGCCTCCTCCAGGCCCCCACTCATGTCTACCACCACCGCCACTCCCCAGCAGTGCAGGGGCAGCCTCCACCAGGCCCACACCCATGTCTACCTCCACCGCCATCCCCCAGCAGTGCAGGGGCAGCCTCCACCAGGCCCCCACCCATGTCTCCCATCACCCCCACCCCCCAGCAGTGCAGGGGCAGCCTCCACCAGGCCCCCACTCATGTCCAACTCATGTCCAACTCATGTCTCCCTGCACCTCCACCACCCAGCCACCAGGGGCAGCCTCCACCAGGCCCCCACTCATGTCTACCACCATCGCCACCCCCCAGCAGTGCAGGGGCAGCCTCCACCAGGCCCGCACCCATGTCTACCACCACCGCCACCCCCCAGCAGTGCAGGGGCAGCCTCCACCAGGCCCCCACTCATGTCTACCACCACCGCCACCCCCCAGCAGTGCAGGGGCAGCCTCCACCAGGCCCCCACCCATGTCTACCACCACCGCCACCCCCCAGCAGTGCAGGGGCTGCCTCCACCAGGCCCCCACTCATGTCTCCCATCACCCCCACACCCCAGCGGTGCAGGGGCAGCCTCCACCAGGCCCCACTCATGTCTCCCATCACACCCACCCCCCAGCAGTGCAGGGGCAGCCTCCACCAGGCCCCCACCCATGTCTACCACCACCTCCACCCCCCAGCCACCAGGGGCAGCCTCCACCAGGCCCCCACTCATGTCTACCACCACCGCCAACCCCCAGCAGTGTAGGGGCAGCCTCCACCAGGCCCCCACCCATGTCTACCACCACCGCCACCCCCCAGCAGTGCAGGGGCAGCCTCCAGCAGGCCCCCACTCATGTCTACCACCACCGCCACCCCCCAGCAGTGCAGGGGCAGCCTCCACCAGGCCCCCACCCATGTCTACCACCACCGACACCCCCCTGCAGTGCAGGGGCAGCCTCCACCAGGCCCCCACCCATGTCTCTCATCACCCCCACACCCCAGCAGTGCGGGGGCAGCCTCCACCAGGCCCCCACGCATGTCTCCCATCACCCCACACCCCAGCAGTGCAGGGGCAGCCTCCACCAGGCCCCACTCATGTCTCCCATCATCCCCACCCCCAAGCATTGCAGGGGCAGCCTCCACCAGGCCCCCACCCATGTCTACCACCACCGCCACCCCCCAGCCACCAGGGGCAGCCTCCACCAGGCCCCCACTCATGTCTACCACCACTGCCACCCCCCAGCAACCAGGGGCAGCCTCCACCAGGCCCCCACTCATGTCCCCTATTACTCCCACCCCCCAGCCACCAGGGGCAGCCTCCACCAGGCCCCCACCCATGTCTACCACCACCGCCACCCCCCAGCAGTGCAGGGGCAGCCTCCACCAGGCCCCCACTCATGTCTACCACCACCGCCACCCCCCAGCAGTGCAGGGGCAGCCTCCACCAGGCCCCCACTCATGTCTCCCATCACCACCACCCCCCAGCCACCAGGGGCAGCCTCCACCAGGCCCCCACTCAGGGACCCCTATCGCCCCCACCCCCCAGCCACCAGGGGCAGCCTCCACCAGGCCCCCACCCATGTCTACCACCACCGCCACCCCCCAGCAGTGCAGGGGCAGCCTCCACCAGGCCCCCAGTCATGTCTCCCATCACCCCCACCCCCCAGCCACCAGGGGCAGCCTCCACCAGGCCCCCACTCATGTCCGCTATTACCCCGACCCCCCAGCGGTGCAGGGGCAGCCTCAACCAGACCCCCACTCATGTCCAACTCATGTCTCCCTACACCCCCACCCCCCAGCCACCAGGGGCAGCCTCCACCAGGCCGCCACTCATGTCCAACTCATGTCTCCCTGCACCTCCACCCCCCAGCCACCAGGGGCAGCCTCCACCAGGCCCCCACTCATGTCCCCTATCACCCCCACCCCCCAGCGGCAGCCTCCACCAGGCCCCCACTCATGTCTACCACCACCCCCCACCCCCCAGCCACCAGGGGCAACCTCCACCAGGCCCCCACGCATATCTCCCATCACCCCCACCCCCCAGCCACCAGGGGCAGCCTCCACCAGGCCCCCACTCATGTCTCCCATCACCCCCACCCCCCAGCAGTGCAGGGGCAGCCTCCACCAGGCCCCCACCAATGTCTCCCATCACCCCCAACCCCCAGCCACCAGGGGCAGCCTCCACCAGGCCCCTACTCATGTCCCCTATCACCCCCACCCCCCAGCCACCAGGGGCAGCCTCCACCAGGCCCCCACTCATGTCTACCACCACCGCCACCCCCCAGCAGTGAAGGGGCAGCCTCCACAAGGCCCCCACCCATGTCTACCACCACCGCCAAACCCCAGCAGTGCAGGGGCAGCCTCCACCAGGCCCCCACTCATGTCTCCCATCACCCCCACCCCCCAGCAGTGCAGGGGCAGCCTCCACCAGGCCCCCACCCATGTTTCCCATCACCCCCACCCCCCAGCAGTGCAGGGGCAGCCTCCACCAGGCCCCCACTCATGTCCAACTCATGTCTCCCTGCACCCCCAACCCCCAGCCACCAGGGGCAGCCTCCACCAGGCCCCCACTCATGTCTACCACCACCGCCACCCCCCAGCCACCAGGGGCAGCCTCCACCAGGCCCCCACTCATGTCTACCACCACCGCCACCCCCCAGCAACCAGGGGCAGCCTCCACCAGGCCCCCACTCATGTCTCCCATCACCCCCACCCCCCAGCAGTGCAGGGGCAGCCTCCACCAGGCCCCCACTCATGTCTACCACCACCCCCACCCCCTGCCACCAGGGGCAGCCTTCACCAGGCCCCCACTCATGTCTCCCATCACCCCCACCCCCCAGCCACCAGGGGCAGCCTCCACCAGGCCCCCACTCATGTCCCCTATCACCCCCACCCCCCAGCCACCAGGGGCAGCCTCCACCAGGCCCCCACCCATGTCTACCACCACCGCCACCCCCAGCAGTGCAGGGGCAGCCTCCACCAGGCCCCCACTCATGTCTACCACCACTGCCACCCCCCAGCAGTGCAGGGGCAGCCTCCGCCAGGCCCCCACCCATGTCTACCACCACTGCCACCCCCCAGCAGTGCAGGGGCAGCCTCCACCAGGCCCCCACTCATGTCTCCCATCACCCCCACCCCCAGCAGTGCAGGGGCAGCCTCCACCAGGCCCCCACCCATGTCTCCCATCACCCCCACCCCCCAGCAGTGCAGTGGCAGCCTCCACCAGGCCCCCACTCATGTCTCCCATCACCCCCACCCCCCAGCCACCAGGGGCAACCACCACCAGGCCCCCACTCATGTCCCCTATCACCCCCATCCCCCAGCCACCAGGGGCAGCCTCCATCAGGCCCCCACTCATGTCTACCACCACCGCCACCCCCCAGCAGTGCAGGGGCAGCCTCCACCAGGCCCCCACCCATGTCTACCACCACCGCCACCGCCCAGCAGTGCAGGGGCAGCCTCCACCAGGCCCCCACTCATGTCTCCCATCACCCCCACCCCCCAGCAGTGTAGGGGCAGCCTCCACCAGGCCCCCACCCATGTCTCCCATCACCCCCACCCCCCAGCAGTGCAGGGGCAGCCTCCACCAGGCCCCCACTCATGTCCAACTCATGTCTCCCTGCACCCCCACGCCCCAGCCACCAGGGGCAGCCTCCACCAGGCCCCCACTCATGCCCCCTATCACCCCCACCCCCCCAGCCATCAGGGGCAGCCTCCACCAGGCCCCCACCAATGTCTACCACCACCGCCACCCCCCAGCAGTGCAGGGGCAGCTTCCACCAGGCCCCCACTCATGTCTACCACCACCGCCACTCCCCAGCAGTGCAGGGGCAGCCTCCACAAGGCCCCCGCTCATGTCTACCACCACCGCCACCCCCCAGCAGTGCAGGGGCAGCCTCCACCAGGCCCCCACTCATGTCTCCCATTACCCCCACCCCCCAGCAGTGCAGGGGCAGCCTCCACCAGGCCCCCACTCATGTACAACTCATGTCTCCCTGCACCCCCACCCCCCAGGGGCAGCCTCCACCAGGCCCCTACTCATGTCCCCTATCACCCCCACCCCCCAGCCACCAGGGGCAGCCTCCACCAGGCCCCCACCCATGTCTACCACCACCGCCACCCCCCAGCAGTGCAGGGGCAGCCTCCACCAGGCCCCCACTCATGTCTAACACCACCGCCACCCCCAGCAGTGCAGGGGCAGCACCCACCAGGCCTCCACCCATGTCTCCCATCACCCCCACCCCCCAGCAGTGCAGGGGCAGCCTCCACCAGGCCCCCACTCATGTCCAACTCATGTCTCCCTGCACCCCCACCCCCAGGGGCAGCCTCCACCAGGCCCCCACTCATGTCCCCTATCACCCCCACCCCCCAGCCACCAGGGGCAGCCTCCACCAGGCCCCCACCCATGTCTACCACCACCGCCACCCCCCAGCAGTGCAGGGGCAGCCTCCTCCAGGCCCCCACTCATGTCTACCACCACCGCCACTCCCCAGCAGTGCAGGGGCAGCCTCCACCAGGCCCCCACCCATGTCTACCTCCACCGCCATCCCCCAGCAGTGCAGGGGCAGCCTCCACCAGGCCCCCACCCATGTCTCCCATCACCCCCACCCCCCAGCAGTGCAGGGGCAGCCTCCACCAGGCCCCCACTCATGTCCAACTCATGTCTCCCTGCACCTCCACCACCCAGCCACCAGGGGCAGCCTCCACCAGGCCCCCACTCATGTCTACCACCACCGCCACCCCCCAGCAGTGCAGGGGCAGCCTCCACCAGGCCCGCACCCATGTCTACCACCACCGCCACCCCCCAGCAGTGCAGGGGCAGCCTCCACCAGGCCCCCACTCATGTCTACCACCACCGCCACCCCCCAGCAGTGCAGGGGCAGCCTCCACCAGGCCCCCACCCATGTCTACCACCACCGCCACCCCCCAGAAGTGCAGGGGCTGCCTCCACCAGGCCCCCACTCATGTCTCCCATCACCCCCACACCCCAGCGGTGCAGGGGCAGCCTCCACCAGGCCCCACTCATGTCTCCCATCACCCCCACCCCCCAGCAGTGCAGGGGCAGCCTCCACCAGGCCCCACCCATGTCTACCACCACCGCCAACCCCCAGCCACCAGGGGCAGCCTCCACCAGGCCCCCACTCATGTCTACCACCACTGCCACCCCCCAGCAACCAGGGGCAGCCTCCACCAGGCCCCCACTCATGTCTCCCATCACCCCACCCCCCAGCAGTGCAGGGGTAGCCTCCACCAGACCCCCACTCATGTCTACCACCACCCCCACCCCCCAGCCACCAGGGGCAGCCTCCACCAGGCCACCACTCATGTCTCCCATCACCCCCACCCCCAGCCACCAGGGGCAGCCTCCACCAGGCCCCCACTCATGTCTCCCATCACCCTCACCCCTCAGCCACCAGGGGCAGCCTCCACCAGGCCCCCACTCATGTCCCCTATCACTCCCACCCCCCAGCCACCAGGGGCAGCCTCCACCAGGCCCCCACCCATGTCTACCACCACCGCCACCCCCCAGCAGTGCAGGGGCAGCCTCCACCAGGCCCCCACTCATGTCTACCACCACCGCCACCCCCCAGCAGTGCAGGGGCAGCCTCCACCAGGCCCCCGCTCATGTCTCCCATCACCACCACCCCCCAGCCACCAGGGGCAGCCTCCACCAGGCCTCCACTCATGTCCCCTATCACTCCCACCCCCCAGCCACCAGGGGCAGCCTCCACCAGGCCTCCACCCATGTCTACCACCACCGCCACCCCCCAGCAGTGCAGGGACAGCCTCCACCAGGCCCCCACTCATGTCTCCCATCACCCCCACCCCCCAGCCACCAGGGGCAGCCTCCACCCGGCCCCCACCCATGTCCCCTATTACCCCCACCCCCCCAGCAGTGCAGGGGCAGCCTCCACCAGACCCCCACTCAAGTCCAACTCATGTCACCCTGCACCCCCACCCCCCAGCCACCAGGGGCAGCCTCCACCAGGCCGCCACTCATGTCCAACTCATGTCTCCCTGCACCTCCACCCCCCAGCCACCAGGGGCAGCCTCCACCAGGCCCCCACTCATGTCCCCTATCACCCTCACCCTCCAGCGGCAGCCTCCACCAGGCCCCCACTCATGTCTACCACCACCCCCACCCCCCAGCCACCAGGGGCAGCCTCCACCAGGCCCCCACGCATGTCTCCCATCACCCCCACCCCCCAGCCACCAGGGGCAGCCTCCACCAGGCCCCCACTCATGTCTCCCATCACCCCCACCCCCCAGCCACCAGGGGCAGCCTCCACCAGGCCCCTACTCATGTCCCCTATCACCCCCACCCCTCAGCCACCAGGGGCAGCCTCCACCAGGCCCCCACTCATGTCTACCACCACCGCCACCCCCCAGCAGTGAAGGGGCAGCCTCCACCAGGCCCCCACCCATGTCTACCACCACCGCCAACCCCCAGCAGTGCAGGGGCAGCCTCCACCAGGCCCCCACCCATGTTTCCCATCACTCCCACCCCCCAGCAGTGCAGTGGCAGCCTCCACCAGGCCCCCACTCATGTCCAACTCATGTCTCCCTGCACCCCCAACCCCCAGCCACCAGGGGCAGCCTCCACCAGGCCCCCACTCATGTCTACCACCACCGCCACCCCCCAGCCACCAGGGGCAGCCTCCACCAGGCCCCCACTCATGTCTACCACCACCGCCACCCCCCAGCAACCAGGGGCAGCCTCCACCAGGCCCCCAATCATGTCTCCCATCACCCCCAAACCCCAGCCACCAGGGGCAGCCTCCACCAGGCCCCCACTCATGTCCCCTATCACTCACACCCCCCAGCCACCAGGGGCAGCCTCCACCAGGCCCCCACCCATGTCTACCACCACCGCCACCCCCCAGCAGTGCAGGGGCAGCCTCCACCAGGCCCCCACTCATGTCCCCTATCACCCCCAAACCCCAGCCACCAGGGGCAGCCTCCACCAGGCCCCCACCCATGTCTACCACCACCGCCACCCACAGCAGTGCAGGGGCAGCCTCCACCAGGCCCCCATTCATGTCTACCACCACTGCCAGCCCCCAGCAGTGCAGGGGCAGCTTCCACCAGGCCCCCACCCATGTCTACCACCACTGCCACCCCCCAGCAGTGCAGGAGCAGCCTCCACCAGGCCCCCACCCATGTCTCCCATCACCCCCACCCCCCAGCAGTGCAGGGGCAGCCTCCACCAGGCCCCCACCCATGTCTCCCATCACCCCCACTCCCCAGCAGTGCAGTGGCAGCCTCCACCAGGCCCCCACTCATGTCTCCCATCACCCCCACCCCCCAGCCACCAGGGGCAGCCTCCACCAGGCCCCGACTCATGTCCCCTATCACCCCCACCCCCCAGCCACCAGGGGCAGCCTCCACCAGGCCCCCACTCATGTCCAACTCATGTCTCCCTGCACCCCCACCCCCAGCCACCAGGGGCAGCCTCCACCAGGCCCCCACTCATATCCCCTATCACCCCCACCCCCCCAGCCACCAGGGGCAGCCTCCACCAGGCCCCCACCAATGTCTACCACCACCGCCACCCCCCAGCAGTGCAGGGGCAGCTTCCACCAGGCCCCCACTCATGTCTACCACCACCGCCACTCCCCAGCAGTGCAGGGGCAGCCTCCACCAGGCCCCGCCCATGTCTACCACCACCGCCACCCCCCAGCAGTGCAGGGGCAGCCTCCACCAGGCCCCCACTCATGTCTCCCATCACCCCCACCCCCCAGCAGTGCAGGGGCAGCCTCCACCAGGCCCCCACTCATGTACAACTCATGTCTCCCTGCACCCCCACCCCCCAGGGGCAGCCTCCACCAGGCCCCCACTCATGTCCCCTATCACCCCCACCCCCAGCCACCAGGGGCAGCCTCCACCAGGCCCCCACCAATGTCTACCACCACCGCCACCCCCCAGCAGTGCAGGGGCAGCCTCCACCAGGCCCCCACTCATGTCTAACACCACCGCCACCCCCCCAGCAGTGCAGGGGCAGCCTCCACCAGGCCCCCACTCATGTCTCCCATCACCCCCACCCCCCAGCAGTGCATGGACAGCCTCCACCAGGCCCCCACTCATGTCCAACTCATGTCTCCCTGCACCCCCACCCCCCAGGGGCAGCCTCCAACAGGCCCCCACTCATGTCCCCTATGACCCCCACCCCCCAGCCACCAGGGGCAGCCTCCACCAGGCCCCACCCATGTCTACCACCACCGCCACCCCCCAGCAGTGCAGGGGCAGCCTCCACCAGGCCCCCACTCATGTCTACCACCACCGCCACTCCCCAGCAGTGCAGGGGCAGCCTCCACCAGGCCCCCACCCATGTCTACCTCCACCACCATCCCCCAGCAGTGCAGGGGCAGCCTCCACCAGGCCCTCACTCATGTCTCCCATCACCCCCACCCCCCAGCAGTGCAGGGGCAGCCTCCACCAGGCCCCCACTCACGTCTCCCAGCCAACATGTCACCACAATGTAGATCCCTGGCCCTTATGGTCAGCCTCCAAATGGCAAACACCCACCCGAGTATTGCATCCACCCACTTAGAAATTGCAAAAACATGACAGAAGCCCAATTGAAAGTTTTGAAATGAACACATGTCCCTCACATATACCCAATGGGAGTCCGTGAATGTCAAAACCCATATCATGATATGCATGAAACCAATGAGATGATACTACACATTGAACTTTGAAGAAAAAATATGTATTAAAAGCAACATAAATTGAATCAAAAATAAACAAACAATAATAGAAATTTAACAAAAAAAAAAAACAGCAGGTCCGTGAAAAAATGCTAAACCACAAATCATAATGCAAAGGAAAGGTGTCCAAAGTCACAAATTAAAATCGAAAACCATTGTTCCATGGCGAATTCATAATAAAAATTGAAAATCCAAAAGTCAACTATGTACAGATAACTATCCAGGGTCCATGATCCCAACCGAAGAAATGAAACCTATCTAATAACACTACCTAAAAAAAATAACTATATACAAAAATGTGGCCCATTGTCCAAAAGGTCCAAAAATAAAGCCAAACCAAAGGAAACCTAACACTAAATATATAGCTATTTACAAGGGCAGCGGGCTAGTCCGACGGCTCACTTCGGGATGTTCCGGGCCAGAGCATCATCGAACTCCTGCTCAATGTCCCGGAGGCGCTCCTCCTCCATGGCCCAGAGGGTCCGCAGGGCCGTCCACATGTTCCCCCCAAACTCCCTGCGAATTGCCTCGAGGCACTTGGCACGGCTCAGAGCCCTCTGCACGGAGTTCTCCGCCCGGACCATCGTGAGCCGTGCCTCTTCCGCCCGCTGCCGCTCCGCATCTATGGCGTGGCCCAACCGCTGCCACACGGAAGACACTTCCCGTCCTGGCCGCATTGTCAGAGGCAGCTCCACAGGGCACCCTGGTGACTGATGGGTGGGAAAATGGCACAGAGGACGACTGGCGCATAGGGGGTTCAGTTGAGGAGGGGGTCTGAGCAAGCCCCATCAAACGGAGGAATCCGGCCTGGGTGACCTGTCCCAGTAGGCCGACGCGGTCAACGAGCCATTCGAGATGACGTGCAGTTTCCTCATGAAAAGACTGCAGGTCACCTCGCATGGCCCGTTGATGCAACGCCACACCAGTCAGGACAGGCTCAACCCAGACACGGATAGCCACGTCTGCAGGCAGTTGTCATGAGCTCATCCCCTGCCTGAAAACAGGTCTGGACGTAGGCATCCCTGCTGGTGCAAGATGATGCAGTGACAGGATCAGGGACAGGATTGCACACAGGCACCTCCGCGGCGACCTGTGCTGCCTCGCGTCCCGGCACTGCACCACTAGCACCAGTGGAATCCCCACTTCCAGACCCCGTCTCTGTTGCTTGCACGGCCTCCTCCTCCACCAAACCCCCCACCAACCTGGATGACTCCGTGCCATCTTCCCCCTTGGGCCCTGTGGGGTCCCAGCTGCCCCTTCTGCTGCCGAGGAGTCCAACTCCGACCTCCGCCTCTTGGACCTCCCCCCGGCAGCTGCGGCCTGGGACGCGGCACCGGACTCCTCACTCCCCGACGAGATCACAACCTGGGAGGGGAGCCGGGCCTTGCGTCTCCGGCTGGCGGTGCAATCCCCGCCGCTGTGCTCCACAGCACCTTCTCCGCCCTCTTCATCAGTTGACGCTGCAGACAGGGAGAAATTAAACACAGGCATCAGGGCACTGTACAATGGACACATACACACATGACAGTTGCACATGAGTGGCATTGGCAAATCTCAGACATGGCATCACAATCGGCAACACACATGTCATTTCAACTTGCACACATGAGCCATACCACAGCCACATCCCAACTGCCAGCACCATCCATACACATACAACAGCATGAGCAGGCAAAGGTGAGCCAGACATCACATGCAACACAGGGAGTGCACTACACATGCACGCACACCACCACACTCACTTGTAGTGCAGGTTTATTTTTCCACACACATGCACATGTACACAGTGCTGATACATGCAGCTGAAAACAACATACATGCGTGACATCACAAACATGCCCACTTACATACACATTCATCCAAACATGTGTGCCCACACAACTGCATTTGGCATGCAAGCCTACACACACAAGCACCATCCATGTCTCACACATGACAGCCCTCGCATGTGTTAGCCTCACAGCCCTGTACACCCCCACCCATACTCGGCCCCATACAAACAGATGTGCAACCGGCACACTACTGGCACATCACCACACGCACAGTTTACAATCATGATGCATGTACACTTACCGCTCGACTCCAGACGGGTCTGCCTCTCAAGGACCTGGATGTGGAGCGCTAGGGATATGCATTCCAGGACCATCATCTGATCTTCCGACACGTGGCCCCGGCGCCCCTTAGCATCCGCTGCCTTGTTCAGGGCGCCGGGCCTTGTTCAGGGTCCTGGACCTGAAGTCCTCCCAGCGCTTCTTGACATTTTGGATGGCAGTCACGATGTCCGTCCAGATCCAAGTCCGTCCTTCCTTGTCGGCGCGCACACTTCCATAGAGGGCATCATACTGCCCCAGGACTTGCTCCACCAGGACACCAACTTCCCTGGCACTGAAGCTGGTGCCCCTCTGCCTCTCTGGCCGGGGTTGTCAGTGGTGCCAGATGTTGCAGTGCCCGACATGACAACCCCAGAGGCAGGAGTGGGTGGGCAACAGGTTCCTGGGGCTGGGCTGTGGAGCGATGGAATCCCAGTCGGGAGTCTTCGGTTCCAGCAGCGGTGGTCACAGCAACAGCACCCCTGGCTGATGTGCAGGCAGCAAATGGCAGGGCACGTGAGCAGCAGGCAGTCAGGCAGCAGCAGATGGCAGGTGGGAGCGTGCTCGGGGCTCTGGGGGGCAGTAATTCGGCCTTCTGGGCAGGAGCATGGTCTTCCGTGTGCTTACACGTGGCCAGCTTGATACGGAGTGATTTGGCACGTGAAAATCCTGCACGTCTGCGTGTGAATCGAGGAAAGGGCCTTAGCGCGTATGCACGTCAGTACGCTCACTTCCCTCCGATTACACGTGATGACACTCGGACGTGCAGTTTTACCACGTGTGCTCGCATATGCAATTTCATTGGCCCAAAGGCCATCATGCGCAGCTGTGACGTCACGCGCATGGCCGTAGAGAATGGCGCATGTAAAAATGAAGAGATACACGTCCAAGTGTCAAAGCGCGTAATTGGTGGAAATGGCCACATCGTGTATGCGCGTCTGTGACGTGTGTATAAAAGGTACGTGTAGAACGCCATTTCCTTGTACGTGCGAGTGGGTGAAATCTGTACTTCTTGTCGGTTCACAAGCGATTTACTTCACGGCGTTTCCTGTTCGTACTCCCTGTTACCTCTAACAGCTTTTTCTCTTTTCCTCTTTTTCCTGGGCCTGTTTCCTCAAACAGCGTTCCCTTCTACTGTTGTCTTGTCTCCTCAGACAGCGTCCAATTCTTCTTTTGGAGGGGGTGTTGCCAACGCGCACACTTGCATATTTTTCACGCTTTTGTTCCTGGCAGACGGTGAGTCGCGCACGTATTTAACATTTGTGCTTGCCCCGTGTGTCGCGTACCCCTTCAGAGGTCATTCTAGGCTGTGTGTGACACGCATATGTTCATTCTTGTGTTTTTGCGTGCCACAACGTAGTGCAGGTTTATTTTTCCACGCACGTGGTCTAGGAGGGGTTGCGTGCACCTTACTTTGCTTTTTTGGGGTGCCTGTGTGTTGCGTGACCCATCATCTTTCCCCAGGGGTGACATACAGCCTTGCTAGAGCACTAGGGTACGATTACCATCTGGTACCCAACCCCTTTGACCCCCAGGACAATAGTTCACATCGACTCCCATACGCCCAATAACATCAGTGCCATGGCTGGGAGGCGACCAAGCCGTAAGGGTGGCAAAGGTGGCCGAGCCCAGTAGGGGACGTGGCCGTGACTTGCAGGGTGCCCCTAGCCCCCCATGTGTGGAGGAGCAGTCAGGGACACCCATGCCCCCCCTCCCCTGGTTGAGGTTACCGTGGCTGACACCATCCATGCTCAGCCCTTGTTGGACCAGCCCACTGTGGAACCAGACCTGGCACAGGGTGACTCCATGGCTGACTTCCAGGTCAGCAGGTCTAGGCCACGTGCGCCGGTGAACGTTGGTGTCATCAGGCCACGTGGATCAGGGGCAGCTAGGTCATCTGTTGCCCCGTGTAGGCAGGCTGGGGAGGCTGCAGGGGCAGCTGCGGCTCCATCCACCCCACCTCTCACACACCCATCCAGGACAGTGTCGGTCCAAGTCCATCATGCTGACATTCCCCCTGACACCATCACACTTGAGCTAATGCCTGCACCAACTCCCATGCTGAGTGTGCAATCCCACGCTCCTGCCCCTAGTGTCCAGAGCGGCGTAGGACATTCAGGATCCCCACCACCTTCCAAGCGGAAGAGGAAGAGTGCTCGTCCAGTAGAGGCTGATGCCCCAGACACGGCTACACAGTCCGGCCCGTCAAGGAAGCCCAGCTTCAATGTGGCCGAACTGAATGCACTTGTAGAGTATGTGTCCGCACATGACCGCGAAATGGTGATTGTTGCAGGATCCAAGACCACACCTGCACAATGTCAGGCACACTGGCAGACTATTGCGGACATCATAAGTGCCCTTGGAATCGTGAGGCGCACAGCTAATGAATGCTACAAGCGCTGGAATGACCTGAAGCACAGGGCAAAGAATAAGCTGGCCTCAAGTCATGCCGCAACTCCAGTGACTGGAGGTGGGTCTCCAGCAGACGACATAGAACTCACTCCACATGAGCAGGTTGCTGGGACCTACGTCACGGAGGAACAGATCCAAGGCGTGGGAGAACTGGCAGATTACAAGGCATTGTCCAGTGAGTGCACATGCATGTGTGTGTCATCCATGTGCATGGTGTGTGTGGGAGGGCTTCTGTTTGGGTGCCAGGGAAGGGTGTGTGTGCCTGAGTGGTTCGGCTCACCCATGTGCCTCTTCCTATACATTCTTGGCACCAGCATTTGGGTATAGCAGCATCCCTTCGGCCAACATTAGACATCCAGCCCAACACCACGCCAGTTGCCCTTGGAGTGTCATCTTGCCACAACACTGTTGCTTATTTACCTCTGTTTATTCAGGCAGATTGTTTGCATACCACCACTTTTACTCTGGATTTCTCAGTCCTATTGTCAAATGTCTGACATGGCTATGGTACAGTGGACTGGCTCAGTTTCCTGGACATGATTAGTTTAGACATGTCCCTGTGCTATAGGACCATTTTTGACTGGCAGCTGCAGGTTAAACATTTGAACCATTACAATGAAAATAATCAATTATATGAGCAAACGGGACTGAATGAACAAATGGTGACCTCCTCTCCCTCTTCACTTCATGGCTAGGGTACATGCCATCTGTGTGATGGCATGTGTATTTGACCTGCCAATCACTGGCCAATGTGTGATGCCACTGCTAGGCAGCATGCAGCAAATGTGTTCATCTTCCATCTTGGTGTCATCAATGTGTGCCATCTGCCTCCCCATCACACGCAGTGACGGTGCCTGCATGGGAGTGTTTTAGTCATGTGGGACATGTGTCAATCAAGTACTGTTTCTGTAGCCTCTCAGCCCTAATTGTGTGCCATAGTGCTAATGCCTGTTTCCATTTGTTTTCTTTTATGTCTTTGCAGGGGAAGACGCATTGATACTGCTGGGGTTGTGGAGATGGTGCAGACCCAGGAGAGGTCTGAGGGCCGACCGACCACCAGTGAGGGACGTGGTGTGGTGGTGGGTGAGAACCCACAACTGCTGCAGGTCGTGCTCTCAAGGGGTGTCTCTGGCTGCACCTCCCCCGAGCTGTATTCAGGTGTCGATTCGGATGATAAGACCTACGTGCCGTCGCAGGTGAGTGTTCCTGGGAGGGATTCTGTTCTGTCCGACCCACCTGCACCAGGGTTAGAACCCTCAATGGGGATGTCAGTGTTGGCAGGTACGCCTTTGGTGGTTACGGATGAAGGGTCACACTCCGCGACATCTGATCCTGTTCCTGGGCCAGCAGATCAGAGGGGAATGCAGTCCTGCAGCCTCAGGCAGTGCCGGCACAGCAAGGCACAGTTCGCCTTGCCCCAGACAGGTGTTGTGCCCGCCGACGTGGTGGCCGTACGCCACATGGCAATACCGCATGGGAGCAATCAATTTACGGTATGGCAACCCAACAGGCAGCATCATCAGAGATGATGGCTCAGGCCATGGATAGGGTGGCCACTTCCATTGTCCCCCCCGAAAGGCTAATGGAAGGACTAAAGCAGGCAACCGACTCCATCTGCCAGTCACACAGGGAGGACATGTTGGCGTCCGACAGGGACAGGCGGGCGACACTGGCGACTCTGCAGGAAGCCATCTCCATAGAGTCCCAGGGCCACAGGGAAGCCCTGAGGCTGGAACTCCTTCACCTCAGGACGACTCTTGTTGAGCTTGAGGCTTCAACAAACCGAAGGACAGAACAGCAGCTGGAGCGTCTCACCCGTACACTCTCAGCTGAGATGCAGGCAACTAGGGTGGAGGTCCGGGCATCCCGTGAGTTGTTGTATGGGGACCTCCGCACACTTATCCCCCAGAACGAGACCTACCACACCCGCATGCTTGCAGCCATGGAGGAACAGACTAGGGCTTTGCGTGGGCTGCCTCCCATAGTGCCACCACCTCCTGATGCAGCTGCAGAGGGTGAGGATAGCAACAGCAGTGATACTCCCACAATAGGGTAGCCGTGTAGGCCATGAGCCCATGGAGGTGTTTATTTTCTGCAAGATCCACACAGGTGGGTTTTGGTGTGCACCCTGTCTTCGGACCTCCTGGGTGGCCTCCCCCACCCTCCCCCGGGTCCATTAATGGCCTTTTTTTTTTTTTTTGGGACAGTATGTTGCCTTGTGTGGCTCCCGTGGGCATACGCTGCTTTGTGGCTGGGCACATGCAGGCTTGTCATGGATTTGGTTCAGATGCTTGGGTTTTTGTCACACACACCCCTCCTGCTTCCGGTTTCCATGGGCTTGCAAAGGGTGTGCCCAAGTGACATTGACGTACATGGTGACATTGGACTCCCATGAGCTGTGTGGGCAGTCTGTAGTCAATACTGTGTATACATTCATAGTGCATATTGTTGTTGTATTGTACACTGCATGGTGTATTGATATGTGCCTCTGCATCCATCTCATCCTCCATATTTGCAGGTCCATTCCTCATGTCTTCACAATGCGGTCCACCTTGGAACTGGAATCCATGTTGTAAGCAGTGCACCTACACTCTTGTGTGGCGCTAACACTGTATACTTGGAAGTGTTCGGAGGGCTGTCATCATCAGGTGGTGAGGCTAGCTAATTTTTAAGTCTGTAATGTCATGTTTAAGGTAGGTTGGAGGTTGTGTAGGTGATTGGTATTCTTGGTAAGTATTTGGTAATGTGGGTTGTAGGTCCTGCATTACTGTGAGCATTTCATGTGTGGACATGTTTCCATTAGGGACACTGTAGCTGCTGACACTTGGGGCATGTTGTGGGGATTAATTTCTTTCCTCTCACATTGCATGACATGCCATGGTGTGTTGTGTGGCCGTGCCGGGGAGGGGGTGGGTGACATGGCACTGTTTTCATGTAGTATTTTGCGAGTGGGTATTCATTTCTGCAGCATGGAAGTGTCTTTTCATGACACTGCATTGGTGGTGTTTGTGTAGGTAGGGATGCACACATTGTGACACTTCCACATGAACAATCTCAGGCTGCTATGGTTCTGACAGTTGACAGTCCCTTTGTTCGTCTTAATTGTCAGGTCGAGTCATCATTGCTTATCAGATGGTATGTGCCAGGCCTGTGTGCACTCCACTGGGGTGTGATTTCTATGTGAAGTAATTAGCCACCAGCTGCGTACGGGCTGCCTCACCCTGTGCCCTCTCCCCTCCCATGCGCAGCGGCCGTGCATGTGGTTGGGGATGTGGGGGCACCGCCATGTCCACAGCCAGGCCACGGCATGTTGCAACATTGTGCAGGACACATGCTGCCACTATGATCCTGCACACTACTGGGGGCGCATATAACAGCTGCCCGCCAGAACGGTCACGGGAGCGAAAGCGTGACTTGAGCACTCCGAATGTGCGCTCCACTATGCCCCGGGTTGCAATATGGGCTGTGTTGTATCTTACCTCTGGAGGCGTGATGGGGTTCCGAATTGGCGTCATCATGTGGGTGCTCAGAGGGTAGGCACTGTCCCCTGGTGAGGAGGTGATGGGTATCATTAGTGGGGTAGTGACATAACTCTGCATCTGACATGCATGCATGTGCAGTGGCATTCATACTCACCAAGCAGCCATGTATTGCCATGCCGCCCAGCTTCTAGGTCCCGGCTTAGGGTAGACATTCGGTAAATGAAGCTGTCGTGGGTGGACCCTGGATAGTTGCCATATACTGAGGTGATGATTCCCTTAGCATTACATACTACCTGCACGTTGATGGAATGCCAGTGCTTGCGGTTCCTATAGATGTGCTCAGATGCCCTGGGGGGACGTAGTGCCACATGGGTGCAGTCAATGGCACCTAGCACTTTTGGTAATTGTGCCACACCGTAGAAATCGAGGGTGGCAGCCTGCCTTTCTGCAGGTGTCCTGGGCAGGTATATGTGCCTACGGACTGATGGGTGTGCAGTGATGATGTTCAAGACCTGGTGTAGGCAGCGTGACTGCGTGGCCTGTGACACCCCACCCACTATGGCACTTGTCCGCTGAAATGATCCTGTGGCCAAGAAGTGCAGTACATTGAGGACCTTCTCCAGGGGGCTGAGTGCTTGGGAGCACAGGGTGGGTGATGTGAGGTCATCCTCCCACTCACTGACCAGGTCCAGTATTATGTGTGGGGGAAACCTGTACCTCCCATACACCTGGTCATCAGGAATCCCAAAAAGGCTGTCACGATCCTCCTCCTCCTCCTTTTGTAACCCACGGCCACTGCTGCTAGGAATGGTATATTCATCCTGGCGTATGAGCTTGTTTGTTGTTTGCGCCCACTTTTATGCTGCGCGGGTCGACATACGCCTGCTTCATGCTGGCGTACATGTCTCAGGATTGGACCATTTATTTTTCGGCACGTCGTAGGCGAACGTGTGAATCTTCCCGCCCACCCCAGGAATACATGTAGCACGCTCTCTCAGGCCCAGTCGTGGGTAAATATTCCCGGCCACCCCTGGAATACATGTACCCCACTCTCACAGGCCCAGTCGCTTGTGGAAGTTCACGCGCACCCCGTAGTGCACGTACCCAGGCCAATCACGTGTGGAAGTTCACGCGCACCCCGAAGTACACGTACCCAGGCCAATCGCGTGTGGGACTTCCCGCGCACCCCGAAGTACACGTACCCAGGCCAATCGCGTGTGGGACTTCCCGCGCACCCCGAAGTACACGTACCCAGGCCAATCGCGTGTGGGACTTCCCGCGCACCCCGAAGTATATGTACCCAGGCCAATCGCGTGTGGAACTTCCCGCGCACCCCGAAGTACACGTACCCAGGCAAATCACACGGCTGGCGGTGGGGGTGATAGGGGACATGAGTGGGGGCCTGGTGGAGGCTGCCCCTGGTGGCTGGGGGGTGGGGGTGGTGGTAGACATGGGTGGGGGCCTGGTGGAGGCTGCCCCTGCACTGCTGGGGGGTGGGGGTGATGGGAGACATGAGTGGGGGCCTGGTGGAGGCTGCCCCTGGTTGCTGGGGGGTGGGGGTGCAGGGAGACATGAGTTGGACATGAGTGGGGGCCTGGTGGAGGCTGCCCCTGGTGGCTGGGGGGTGGGGGTGCAGGGGGACATGAGTGGGGGCCTGGTGGAGGCTGCCCCTGGTGGCTGGGGGGTGGGGGTGCAGGGGGACATGTGTGGGAGCCTGGTGGAGGCTGCCCCTGGTGGCTGCGGGGTGGGGGTGCAGGGGGACATGAGTGGGGGCCTGGTGGAGGCTGCCCCTGGTGGCTGGGGGGTGGGGGTGAAGGGGGACATGTGTGGGAGCCTGGTGGAGGCTGCCTCTGGTGGCTGGGGGGTGGGGGTGGTGGTAGACATGGGTGGGGGGCTGGTGGAGGCTGCCCCTGCACTGCTGGGGGTTGGGGGTGGTGGTAGACATGAGTGGGGGCCTGGTGGAGGCTGCCCCTGCACTGCTGGGGGGTGGCAGTGGTGGTAGACATGGGCGGGGGCCTGGTGGAGGCTGCCCCTGGTGGCTGGGGGGTGGAGGTGAGAGGGGACATGAGTGGGGGCCTGGTGGAGGCTGCCCCTGGTGGCTGGGGGGTGGGGGTAATGGGAGACATGAGTGGGGGCCTGGTGGAGGCTGCCCCTGCACTGCTGGGGGGTTGCGGTGGTGGTAGACATGAGTGGGGGCCTGGTGGAGGCTGCCCCTACACTGCTGGGGGGTGGCGGTGGTGGTAGACATGGGCGGGGGCCTGGTGGAGGCTGCCCCTGGTGGCTGGGAAGTGGGAGTGATAGGGACATGAGTGGGGGCCTGGTGGAGGCTGCCCCTGGTGGCTGGGGGGTGGGGGTGATGGGAGACATGAGTGGGGGCCTGGTGGAGGCTGCCCCTGGTGGCTGGGGGGTGGGGGTGCAGGGAGACATGAGTCGGACATGAGTGGGGGCCTGGTGGAGGCTGCCCCTGGTGGCTGGGGGGTGGGAGTGCAGGGGGACATGAGTGGGGGCCTGGTGGAGGCTGCCCCTGCACTGCTGGGGGTGGGGATGATAGCGGACATGAGTGGGGGCCTGGTGGAGGCTGCCCCTGGTGGCTGGGGGGTGGGGGTGCAGGGGGACATGTGTGGGAGCCTGGTGGAGGCTGCCCCTGGTGGCTGGGGGGTTGGGGTGGTGGTAGACATGGGTGGGGGCCTGGTGCAGGCTGTCCCTGGTGGCTGGTGGGTGGGGGTGCAGGGGGACATGAGTGGGGGCCTGGTGGAGGCTGCCCCTGGGGGGTGGGGGTGCAGGGGGATATGTGTGGGAGCCTGGTGGAGGCTGCCCCTGGTGGCTGGGGGGTGGAGGTGCAGGGGGACATGTGTGGGAGCCTGGTGAAGGCTGCCCCTGGTGGCTGGGGGGTGGGGGTGCAGGGGGACATGTGTGGGAGCCTGGTGGAGGCTGCCCCTGCACTGCTGGGGGGTGGGGGTGGTGGTAGACATGAGTGGGGGCCTGGCGGAAGCTGCCCCTGCACTGCTGGGGGGTGGGGGTGATGGGAGACATGAGTGGGGGCCTGGTGGAGGCTGCCCCTGCATTGCTGGGGGGTGGGGGTGATGGGAGACATGAGTGGGGGCCTGGTGGAGGCTGCCCCTGCACTGCTGGGGGGTGGGGGTGATAGGGGACATGAGTGGGGGCCTGGTGGAGGCTGCCCCTGGTGGCTGGGGGGTGGGGGTGTTGGGAGACATGTGTTGGTGATCAGTAGTGGAAGGTGACATGTGGGTTGGCTGGTGGGGATGGCCATGGTGGATGGGTTGCCTGTGGGACATGAGCAGGGGTGCAGGGTAGTACCCTGTGGTGTGGGCTGCCTGCAGGGGCCGTGGAGGGTGTAGAGGGAACACCTGGGAGGACCCACATGGCCAAATCACGTGTAGCATTCCCCGACACCACCGAAATACACGTACCCTGCTGAAATCGGGTGTGAATCTTCCCGCGCACCTCGGAATACACGTACCCAGGCCAATCGCGTGTGGAACTTCCTGCGCACCCCGAAGTACACGTACCCAGGCCAATCGCGTGTGGAACTTCCCGCGCACCCCCACCTACCCAGGCCAATCACGTGTGGAACATCCCGCGCACCCCGTAGTACACGTACCCAGGCCAATCTCGTGTGGAACTTCCGGCGCACCCTGAAGTACACGTACCCAGGCCAATCGCGTGTGGAACTTCCCACACACCCCCACCTACCCAGGCCAATCGCGTGTGGAACTTCCCGCACACCCCGAAGTACACGTACCCAGGCCAATCGCGTGTGGGACTTCCCGCGTACCCCCACCTACCCAGGCCAATCGCATGTGGAACTTCCCGCGCACCCCATAGTACACTAACCTGGCTAATTGCGTGTGGAACTTCCCGCGCACCCCAAAGTACACGTACCCAGGCCAATCGCATGTGGAACTTCCCGCGCACCCCGAAGTACACGTACCCAGGACAATCGCATGTGGAACTTCCCGCGCACCCCCACCTACCCAGGCCAATCGCGTGTGGAACTTCCCGCGCACCCCGTAGTACACGTACCCAAGCTAATCGCGTGTGGAACTTCCCGCGCACCCTGAAGTACACGTACCCAGGCCAATCGCGTGTGGAACTTCCCGCGCACCCAGGAACACGCGCACACGCTATTTTTCACACAGCGGGTGTCCGTGTTTGTCGGTGCCCCTTTGCACCTCATTTGTCCTAGAGGGCCACTGTATGGCCCATTCATCATGGCTGTATATGGGTGCTTTTTGTTGGCGCACATTTTTTGCGCACATCCAATGTTTTTCTTGCGCACGGACTTCCATGAATCGCTGTGCGCTGGTTTCCCTGCGATTTTCGCACTTGCACTGCGATTTTCGCACTTTTCCTGCGATTCGCACGTTTTAGCACCTTTGCGCGGGAATTTTCGGCGCACATTATTTCCATGAATCGACCCCTAAGATTTTAGATTTTGTGGGGTTCATTGAGAGCCCATTTATATTCACATATTTGAAAAGACCATCCAACAGTCGTAGTCCTATCGCATTTCTATGTAGGATAACAACATCTGCATGAGCGAGCCAGTGTAGTTGAACTCCGTTTAATACTGGACTTGCTAATGCAAATGGAGCTAAAAAGTCCCCCATATCAGATGTGTAAAGATTGAAAAAAATGGAGCCCCTAAACAACCCTGCTTCACCCCCCAGTTCACCTTGATTGGTTCTGATAAATGGCCTTCTTCATCCAACCGTACTCTGATGCTATTCTCCATGTGGAATTCTATCACCATGGCCAATAATCCTTCTGGAATTCCTTTTGATCTTAATTTCTGCCTGAGCCTTCCTCTATCCACCCTGTCAAAGGCTTTGGAAAAATCCACCTATGCCCCATGCTGTTCTTCCCCTTTCTTCTGTGTCTTCTCGCTTAATAAATTTAACATTTAATTTTTAACATTTAACATTTTTTTAACATTTAACATTTAAAATTTTTAACATTTAACAATAAATTTAACAACACTCCCTGTGTTCTCATTCTGCTCGATCTCTCCTCTGCCTTTGACACTGTCAACCATGCCATCCTGCTCAACCGTCTCCGTGATAACCTGGGTATCAATGGTCAGGCTCTGGCATGGCTGACCTCTTTCCTTTCCGGTCGACCCTCCCAGGTCCAAATGGGCTCCTTCCTCTCTGACATCTTTTTCTCCACCTGTGGTGTCCCCCAGGGATCCAACCTCTCTCCCTGGCTTTTCAACCAGTATCTGGCACTCCTTGCCCACCGCATCGCCGCTCTCTGCCCCCACTTCCAGTGCTATGCGGACGATACCCAGCTCATTTTCAGGCTACCCTCGGCCTCCTCCTCTCCTTCCCTCATCTCCGACTGTCTGTCTGCTATCCAGGAATGGTGTGCTGCCAATGACCTCTGCCTTAACGCCAGTAAGACTGAGATTCTACTCATCGGCACACCCACTCCCTCCTTCCCTGCAGCTCTCTGGCCGGCCTCCCTTGGCCCCCTTCCCGCCCCTACCTGCAAGGCTAAAAACCTCGGGGTCATCTTCGACTCCACACTCTCCTTCTCTCCTCATATATCTGACGTCTCTAAGAAGTCACACTACCAGCTGCACCTCCTCAGAGATATTCTTCCCTTCCTCTCCTTCCCCCAGAAGCTCACTGTCTCCCGAGCCCTGGTTCTCTCAAGGCTGGACTACTGTAACAGCCTCTATCTTAATCTGCCTGCCTCCACTCTCCGCCCTCTGCAACTTATCCAGAACAGAACTGCAAGACTTGTCCTTGGCCTCAAGCCCAGGGACCGTATCTCTCCAGGACTGAAATCTCTTCACTGGCTCCCAGTGGCTGCGAGGATTAAGTTCAAAACCCTCTGCATTGTCCACAAGGCCTTCTGGGGCCTGGGGCCTAAATACCTTCAACTCTCTCTTCCTAAATATCTTCCTTCACGAGCCCTTCGCTCATCCGTCTCCAACTCCCTCATGGTCAGCCGCTTCTCGAAGCAACGAGCCGGGGGTAGATCTCTCTCCGCAGCAGGGGCCTCCCTCTGGAACAGCCTTCCTGCCTCCCTGAAACTTGAGGAGAACCATCTCCGGTTCCGGAAGTACCTCAAAACCTTCCTCTTCGCTTCTGCCTTCTCTCTCCCTCTCCCCTGCTAAACCTGCTTAACTCCCCACTGAATTCTGCACTAAACCTGCATCTGGGCCACTCTCAGCGACCTCGGTCCAGGGCCCAGCCACTCTCCACTTGCACTGCCTCCCTGGCTCCCCCTGCACTGTGGGACTGTCACTGTATCCCTACAGCCCCCCTTCCCAGCACTTCTCAGCACTTGCTCTGCACTTACCTCGCACTTGCCACCAGCTGGCCCTTTTTATTTATTATTTATTATTTTATTACGCTACTTACCTTGTACTGCACTTCCCCCCCACCTCCTCCCCCTGCACTTTCTCCTTTTCCCCTTACCTCTGCACTTGCGCGATCTGAATGACACCTGGCCTAGTAGGATCGTTTGTCTGTCTTCCCCTTGTTTCCCTCCCTCCCTGCCTCGTCGCGCCTTGAAACACTTGTGTATAGGCGCGTTACAAATACCATATCATAACATAATGCCATTTACTGCGGTGGAGAGCCCCTTCCTGAAACCTGTCTGGCATCTTGATATGATCTTTGTCTTTCTTTCCCAAGCCTCTAATTCACCTAACAGTACCTTCATGAATATTTTGCTATCAATGTACAGGAGGGCGATAGGACGATAGTTTGCTGCCACCGTCCTATCTCCCCCCTTGAACAAAGGAATTACAGTTGCAGAGCTCCATAATGAAGGAAATTGCTTTCTGGCTATGATCTCCAAAAAAAGGCAGGTAAGCAATTTTGACCACAAATCCGGCCTGTTCCTCATTACTTGGTAGGTGAGACCATTCAGACCTGCCGCTTTTGAGGATGATCCCTTCATAATCAAATCTTTGATGAGGGTTTCGTCAAATGACAATTGCCAGCTTATCTGCATGTTGCATTCAAATATAGTTTTAATTGGTTTCCCAAAAATAATTTTAAATGGCTAATCCAATCTTCTTCTTTAACCAAATTACAAAGCTGGGTCGCCGAATTTCCCTCAAATTTATGAATAACAGACCAGAAATCCTTCTAGTTATTTTCTGAGAGTAAATCCAACATATGTTCACCATCTTTCTGATGTCTGTTTATTTTCCATAGACCAATCCTTATAGTTTCTTTTCAACAGTCTTATCTCATCTTTGATCGCTTCCATGTCCCACTTGTGGGTTTTTTAATCAACCGTAGATTCCTATTATGTTCTTATTTCTTTACCATGGTCTCTTCATCAAATATATGTGTATGTATATGTTTGGGGCCATCCCCACTTGTTCTCGGTGGGTAAATTGACCAGATGAATTTTGAGAAACCTCAGGTTGAACAGTTTTCATGTTGGTAGGATTCCGGCAGGGCTATGAGTTTCTCATTTAGTTTCAACCCCCCTGCTTTATATTTGTGGATCCAGACTCTTCCCTTCCTACATTCCAGGTTTTGTTTGTCTCTTAACTGTGTTTCTGATAGTACTTCTGGGAGTGAGAGTTTTAACCTCAAATGGTCACTGCCACCCCCCTCACAAATGGCTAGCATTACCTTTTGTTCAAATAATGAGTCTGAAATAAAAAAGGTAGTCTAGCGTTGAGACCACTGCACCTTGGATTATCGTCGGTTTTGCTGGTATATCCCCTGGTATATTTCCATTTACCATTTTAAAATCCCACATACTAAAAAAGTCTATCCATGAGTGACCATTCTCTGTCACCCTCCGTCCTCCTTGATTTGTTTGTTCTTTTGCTAAATTCAAGCATTGGGAATTCAAGTCCCCTCCTAGTATTATTTTAGCCTCTGGAAACAATGTTAACGCCTTTTCTAGGGCCTGTGCTAGTGTTTCCAAAAAAGGCGTCCAGGCCCGAACAAGCGGGCTTCCAGTAAATATTGCCAATTATCAGCTCTAAGACTTGTTGAGCACTCTTCAAAGTCGCTTTACAGAGTTGAAGCCCTTGTATCTTACAGTCAATGATGTGTATATCCCTAAATTTAGAGTTCTTAAGGGCTATCAGCATCCCCCCACTCGGCCTCCCTCTAACGTTTTGAGATGCGGCTTGTGCCTCTACGAAAAAACCCTCTAGTACTATATGGTTTACCATCCATGTTTCCTGTAGCAAGATAGCATCTCCCTCCCCAAAAAGGTAATTTTTCGTAAACTTGGAGGCGATGTTATTTGGGCCCCGCGTGTTCCAACAGAACATTTTTAAACCGTCATTTTCAAAGAGGTTTTTGTGCCAGGCCGAGTTTCTGCAAAACCTCTGTAAGAATGTCCAGGAGCAGGGATAACGCATTTCCATTTAAGTTTGCCCCCGAAGCTGCCGTTGCATTCATTACCAATTGAGAATTTGACTTGGGGGAGGGGGGCGGGTATTTTTGAGCCCTTGAGGTGGGTTACTTTTCTGACCACCTCCCACTTGCTGTATTGAAATCTCCGGCCTTTCATTTGTAACTAATACATTTAGTTTCTTCAGGTCCTCCTTTGCCTCGTTGATGGCTGTGTACACCTCTCTTGAGGCGCATCAAGCTCTGCCACCCGGGGTTTTGTTATGTCTGCAAATTTCACAAATTCGATGTCATTGCTGTTAATAAGATATAAGGTCGGCACTTTTTTTAAGATTGTTAAAATCACCTCTCAATTTAAGGACTTTATCTGTTTTTTATTTGCAGTTGATTGCATCCAGATAATTGGCATAGCAAATGGTGATGATTTTGCTTGTCCTTCCATTTGTTGTTTTGGGGCATCTGCCGAGGTCTTTGAGATTGGGTTTGAGGTAAAGAATTCCTCAATTTCTTTTGATGTTCCCACTCCATTCCCAATCTCCCCGATTCTCTTGTGCTTTCCCTCCCATGTCCTTACATTATCACCGACAGCCAAGTTCTTTTGTTCTGCTTCAGTCTTTTTCAGGAATATCGCAGCAATCTTTAGAGTGATCTTCACTTCTCCAATAGTCTCCGCATTTTGAGCTTTTTTTACTATTTCAGCTTTTTTCTTCATTTTCAAAAATATTGGTGCAATTGGTGGATTCTTCTTTATCTTTATTGGTTCTGAGGGGGCTACTGACCATCCTTCTCAAGGTCTGTTTGGCAGCCTGTTGATGACCTTGATTGTTTTTTATCTCTTTCATGGCTACCCATCTGATCTTTGCGATTGTTCTTTTTCCCAGTAAAATATTTTTGTTTCTTGGATGGGTCTATTTCCCCGCAGGCACCTTCCACAGGATCTAATTCGATTACATTCTAATCTACCCCTGATGACGATAATGAGATATTCGTTATTTTATTCAAAAAGTTATTTGTTTCTGCATTGTTATATTTTTTCTTCCTTTGTTTTTTTGACTTTTTTTCCCTTTTTTGTATTAAGTTCTCTTTCAGTCTTCTTTGTCTCCTTGATTCTCTTTTCTTTTCTTTTTTCCTTCCAGATTGTGCAGGGTTGTCATTCTCTTCGACCACCACGATTAAAGAAGTCCCAATCTGATTTATTGTCTTTTCCATTGGATCCGAAGTCTCAGTCTCTTCTTCTAAGAGACCATCTCCAACAGTAGCCAATCTTCTAAACTCTTCAAGTGTAGATTCTGACAATGGGGTATAATCCATATGTGAGTTATGATCTTTCAACTCTATTATTTGCTCTGTATCTGACATTCTTTGGTTCAAGGTTTGGAGTTGCAGCACAATATCCTGTTTTACCTTGAGGTCTGTCTCCTCAAACTTTTTCCGTGCTGCAGGAGATTGATGTACCGCTGATAGGTCCATACCTTGTTTAGTACATTCTAGTCTCAACTCTTGTAAACCCTGGAGAACATTTGTATTTAGTATATTATTACAACCTATTAGTGCCCCATCCAGGTTTGCCATCTCCTTTGTCATGTCTAGGAGGGTGCCTGTTTGTGACTGCACCTCTCCTTTTAACAGTTCAAATACTGAGACCAAGGAGCTCAAGACATACTTTAATGCAGATAGTGTATTTTCATTTACTTGATTGACTTGAGCTTGAGTTTGCTCAGGATAGGGATTGTTTATTTCTAGACATGGTTGTTGACCTTCCAAACTTTCTTCATTACCAAATAGAGTCGACTCTTGATTCTTATCAGAACTGCACACTCTGTTCTAACAGAATCAGTTCACTTGTGTTCAGTCGTGGCATTGCAGGAGGTGTAATATCTATTTCACCCCTTTCTTCTCTCAGTCTTAAACTGGAGTGAAATGTGTTGTCTGTCAACCATATCATCTCCTCATCACTTGCACTTTTGTTTTTACCAAAGTGTTCTTCTATTTTCTTCTGTATTTTCTTCATTGTCACTGTGTATTCTAAACCTCTTTTCCAATACTCCCTTCCTTTGTGGTCTTCTTCTCTTGTCTATCTGTTTTTGTGGGTGTGAGGGGTGCTGCCTCTCTATGTACTTGTGCTGTGATGTCTAGGCTGACTCCTGGTGTGTAGAGGTCTGACCTGATTTCCTTACTAGTCGGCTCAACAGTACTGGATAACACCACCTCTTCTGATGTTATACCCTCCCCTTCAGTTGTACTCCCACCATCGTGATTACTCCTTAATTTCAGGTTTGATTGTGTATAAATACCTCACTCAAATTAATGCCTCTCAAATAAGGGGAAATAGTCTCTTCTATTCAACTTTGTTGGCTGTGTTTTCAGACTTTCAGTAGTTTGGCATGCCCAATGATGATCAACGTTGAGGGATGTACGCAGCACTGAAAACTTGCTACGTTAGGACCCAGCGGGTCCCGAGTTACCACTGAGAGCGAGGGCAACCACGTGTTCCGACGATGCCAACTAAGTGAGGGACTCTGCTCCCACACCACAGGCTCCCTACAGGGGCTCCCCTCCTGTTTACCCACACCGGGGCCAAAGTGCCTCCTCCCCCACAGTCCCGTGGGTCAGTGCCGGCAAGCCCTCACTTATCCAGCAACTTCAAGGTAGTACAGCAACGGTGTCCACGAAGTACTCTCTCCTCCAAACGAACGTAAAGCCTCTCCGGCTGGCTGCGATCAAAGGATCCCAGTCCCACAGTCTCCCAACCAGCTGCGGGTGAGATTAGTCCCAAATACAATACAATTTGCTGTCTTTGCTGTCTTTGTTTGCTAGACAGCCAGGCCACATATTCAGGGCAACCACTAAAGCTTCCAAGACTCAAAGTCAATATTTACAATGAGCGGCAGGCACAACAATAGATGGCTATATATTTAAAAGAAGTGTGAAGGTGTGAGAACGGGGTGAGAATGCTGTAAAAATACAATGTAAGAGTGGGTAGGTAGGGTAGATAGGGTTGGGCAGATAGGGTGGTGAGCGTGCAGATCTTACCCATGCAGGGTTACACTCAGCCTCTACTACGAGCTGCTCAGCTGCCCAGCCGATTCCTAAACTGCTCCTAGAAAGCTACGTTTTCCCCCAGCACACCCAGGCGGCCCCTCAGCACCAGCACCAACACCGAGATCTCCAACACCACAGTCTCCTCCTCGTCCTCCTTGTCTCCTCGTCTACTTCCACTAGATTCAATTAGAGGAATAGACCCTCGTACCTCGTCAGCACCTTGTCAGCACTCGTCAGCACGTCCTCTGCATGTCCTCTGTCAAGCCGCACTGAATCACAATGCAGTTGCAAAATAAGACAGCCGCTTCCGACAGAATGGACTTTTTATTTTGACACAACGCCACGAGGACTGCCTTATTTTCATTTGATGGTCGACGCTTGCTCCCATCTTAGATTTAGGTTTGGAGTTTTTTCCACCCTGCATTTACAGTTTAATAATCACCCTTGAACTGTGATCACTTGTGTCTGTGTTTACTGTTGCCATGATGAGTTCCTTACACCACCCACATGTGTCCTTTGCATGTGCCCACACTGGCAGGCATAATCAGGGGAGAATAACTGCACCAGTGTCCTGGATTGCAACCTCTCTTGCCACATACTGGGCAAATACTCATGACTTACTTGCCCTCTCATCATTTCCCCTCCTCACCCCAATGTCTGGCTGTCAACAATATGCTGCTTTATATAGATAACTTATTATTATTATTTCTTTTATAGAGTGTGGCCCTAGCTTCGAGAAGCAGCTGAACGCTTTAGAATTATACAACAATACAGATACATAACAGAGAGCTTTATAGAGGTAAATATAGAACAGATATACAGTGGGGGGTGAGATACTGAAGGGAACATAGAAGGGGTGCAGGGGTATCAGGTAGCAGGGATGAGATGGGTGGGTGGCATAGGTGTGGAGGCAGAGAGATTCCTTTAAGAGGTGGGTCTTAAGTTATTTTCTGAATTGTATAAGCATGGGGGTGTGTCTTGAAAAGTACACATACCATAGTGTCACTCAAATATATTAATCCTTAAAGAACTATGTTAGTCAAAATGGATACAATTGTGGCATTATTCCCCTCATCTTGATCGGTATACTAAAAATACCTCAATGTTATTCAGCTAAAGGCAAGAAAATGGTATCTCAGGGCTCTCAGAGAGTGCTGGGAACTGTGATGAAACTTGCAATGTCATCACTCCCTTCTCAGATAAGGTATATCCTCTTCTGGCCGGAGAAAGGCAGAAGCTACCTTATCCATACCCTGGGGTTGTCTATCTGAGGGAGGACTACATGGAGGAGACGGCCCTCATGGGGGTGGAAGGACATTGGCAGATGAGACATGTTATCTCCCTTTCACCTTTAACACTGACTACCCCCAACATGCTCTAACCACAATTCTGCCTCCCCTTTTGAAATGTTTGACTCTGGACCTGGTGAACCCTATATAGGGAAAGGGAGGGATATGAGAATGCTTGACCAAAATGACCTAATAACCACTGTATCCAATGACAACCATGCACCTATACAACACACCTACATGGCCTATTATGATGTAGATGAAAAATATATAGGTATTCCCAGTCAAACACAGTCTCAGCCCCCAGCACACCTTTTTAGTACTGGGACGAGGAAGAGCGATGGAACAATGAAGATGACTAGGACCGGTAAACAAACACAGCGGTCTAATCTTTGGAAACTGTTTGGCAAGACTGGGAAGTTTAAATATGCCACAGCTGACAAGTTTGAAAGAGAGAAGCAGCTGGGAGAGAAGCAGCTGAGAGAGAGGCAAAAGCCAAGTGAGTTGGTGAATGGTGCTGCTGCCGCAGAGAACTCTGAATGTGAGTAAATTGAAGAGAGAGCAATTGAGGCTGACACGAGAGGTGTGTGGGAAAAGCAGAGCGAAGGATGCCCACAGCATGGTTGCTAGCTGCAGCGGGAGCTGTACGCTGCCCTTACGGAGCCACACAAGGGTCGCTCAGCTTGCAGGACGCACACTGAGTCAGCAAAGTAGAGAAACCAAACAGACAGAGATGTGAGAGACACGACAGATGTCCGCTAAGCCCAGGAAAGTTTAATCGGTTACCAGAGCGCTTGCAAGTGAATGCCTAGTTACAGAGGTAACACAAGGAAGGCAAAACAAGCCCTTTGAGGAAGTTGTGATATTTAAAAGTAACGCTGAGAAAGGGTCGGCAACCCAACATATGAAGAGAAGAATGAATATGAATGCAAATAATGAAAAAATTTGGCTAGTATCCCAAAACTTTGAAAAGAGTGTTATGAACTTTGACAAGAGGGGATTAGCAACCCAATATTGGATGAGCGTAAAAGCGTGGATCAAACCAGGCAAAATGTGCAGTTGGAGATACAGGAATGAGAAAGAGATTTAAAGAAACAGTGTTATCCTTGTAAGAGATTAAACCATGAGTGAAAGAGAAAGTGAACTTGAAAATAGTGTTATTGTGGCAGGAGAGTAAACCAGGAATGAGAATGGAAGTAAACTGTCATTTATGACAACAAGTGATATCATGGCAGGAGTGAGAAAGAAAGCAAACTTGAACTGTGCGAGAAAAAAAAACAATATACTGTCAGACGCGTACAACAGGAATGGAAAGCAGAGAAAACTTGCTAAATATAAAATTGTAAGAAACAAATGTTGAAGGGTGAAAGCATACCCCTTTTTGGAGTATCAATGACAAAGGCATAAACATCCTGGCAGGGGAATGTTCTAGGAGTTTAAAGAGAAATAACCATTGAAGAAGGAAAGTATTGTAAACCTTTTGGAAATACAAAGCATTAGAGAGTGGATCAGAACTATGATTTAATAACCTTTTGATTACCAGAAGAAATCTAGGGTAAGGGAAAACCCCTTTCCTGGCAGAACTTTGTTATTCTTTTCCTTTTAACACCTTGCAACTTATTTTTGTTTGGAATTTGGCAAGCAAGCTATGAGGATAGATTATTGAATTCCCTTGTACACATTATATTACGTTTCGAATGTAAGGGTCAGTTTAGGATTATACACAAGACAGAGGATCCTTTTGTTTTATTTAACATCCTGACACAGACATTCCTTAGTTTTGTTGAAGCAGGGAAACCCCTCTTAGAAGAAGGGATAGATTGGATTTCCCCCAACTCTCTTACTGTTTTGAGAAATAAAAGTCTTTAACCAAAACTAAATATGCCACTGTTTCCGACTCTTTCTCTTGACCCCTTACATATGTTGTCAGGTCTGGATCCGGCTCAGCGGATACAAACTGGATTCCCCAGAAATTGCCAAATTAACTAAGACTAGTCCCAATGCCACAAGTCCTAAATCGGGGAGAAGGTCAGCTCTAATCTTCTTTTCCACAAGTGGATCTGGACCTATGTGGAGAAATCAAGAAACCATGTATCATCCAGGTCAAGAAATGGGAATCAGATTTTTGCCCTTGACTTACCAAGCCATCTTACGCATTAGGAAAAGGTGGAGGGAAATATGTATAACCTTTTCTTTCCTGACGAGAATCGAGTTCCCATTAGGGACACAATTGCCACCTCCTTAGATCTCTGAGTGGAAACCCCCACCATTTCAGTGATCTAGCTCATACCCCTTGACAAGACTGACCGCATATCAACTTTGAGAATGCTCTCTGTCCCATGGTATGAGGCAGCTTTAGAGGAGTGAATTGGTGGGATGTTTTGTTTTTTAAAGCCTATGGGAACCTCCCTTCCAGCAAAGCTCTAAGAAAGGGAGTGCTAAACACCAAGAGAAGCAAAACAGTGGGAAATGGGGTCGTGAAAATTGTTGGGGTAACTCCAACTTAGAGACAAAGTTAAACCCTGACTCTAATTACGATCATTCAGAGTCAGGATTATAATGGAGATGGATGAACTCTTCGATTACCACAGGAGATTTCTCTCCCATTGAGGAGAGAAGTGTGTGACACTCTAGAAACTACAGCCTTACATTTTTCACATCTGATCTAAAGACTGATTTAACTAGTAACACTATGCCCCACAGTAACAGGTTAAAAATACAGAAAAATAAAAAGAAATACCAGACTACTTCCCCTAAGAAGGACTTCCATAGTTTGATTTCTACTGGAGAACATAATAGCAAACAAGACCCCCCTTTCTCATCATTATCTTCACTTGAGGAGAGATCTCCATGTAACCCGGGTAAAGATTTGGGTAATTGTCATGGGCCAGTTTCGCCGGCATTCTCTCTGGCAATGTTGGAGGCATATGGGATAATTATTCTATCGTTTCCCCAAGATGGCGCTGGGTGTGCCATGCAGTGCTCTAGTCTTTGCGCGCTCCGCACATTCCATAGTTTCAGATGGCATCAAGTACAGGAGTTTCCAGGGCAACCATGCATCGCTACTTCAGAGTAAGGCGCTCCATACTTTTCTTTTCTCCTGCAGCTATTCTTTCCGTTTCACCGCTGTGATTAAGCTTTACTTAACTCTATTCCTTCCTTTCAGAACCCTACTGCCCTCTTAGCGGCTTTAGGCTTTCAGTTCTGCACCTGCTATGTAGTCCTGCTTCCCACTCCTCATTGATATGTCTTTCACCCTGCTAACTTTCCTAATAAGATCAGCTCTGCTCTGTATTTAACGATACGCTCTCTGTCTTCCTCTCTTACCAGCACACAGTAACTTGACACCCCACCGCACAGTAGAATCCATGGTAATGTGGTTCCAGGGCCATTAATGCAACCGTAGTCTGAAGAGAAGAACGCAGTTAGAATCCGGTTTTACATTCAGACCAGCTACAGAGTTTTGTTCCCCAGAGGGTTTCTCTAGGTCCCATGTCTCTTGGGAGTTTGAGCCTACTGTGAGAAACCAGAAGGCGTATCACCCGCTAGTCTCCGGGGATCTGTCATCCAGGTGGCCAGGACATGGCTAATGTTCTTGGATCGAATTCCTGGGGGTGGACCAGTGAGGGTTGATCACCTGGATGAGGGGTCTTTGGGAAGTGGAAGTGGGACACCGGAGGGTGAGACGTGGTATCCCCTTCCCTGTAACACCTTTTCCCCATCCTATCAGATATTTAGGAACTCAAGCCCCCTCCCCCTTCCCCAATACAAACACTTTCTCACAGAGAGCTCAGCGTGATCAACAACGGACTAACACCAGAGCCGTATACCTGATATGGCCCATCACCATGGACAGGCAAGGTCAGGCAATTAGGGATTATTACACACCTAACTTACATCACTCTTCTCCACATGGATAAAAGATGGAGCACGAAAGCACACTCTCAGCGAGGCAAAGCACACAAGGAAAAAGCAGTTCCAAGATGGCAGTTTAACACAAGGAGAAAGATAGCGAGATTAGAGAGAGTGGCAAAAAGGTAAGTACCCGTGACCTCTAAAGACTGTTACTTTAATGAGCCTTGGAAAGTAAGAAACTGAAGACCAGAAACTAAGGCTAATCAAACCTGCACAGTGTGTCTGAGGTACCCGGGCTCTCCTGCGTCAATAACCAAGGTGGGGAGGAGCGATTGCCGCTGTGGTGCTGTCCTTGGCTACTACAACAAAGCAGCGTCAGAAAAGATAGTTCAGCCAGTGAGCCAGAGAGACTGATACCAAACCAGCTTGTGTTTTGAACCAAGGTTGCAAGCCGCACCTTTGTATAAAGATAATAGTGTTTGAGTTGTTGGCAATGAGCAAAGCAAGTATAATTGGAACCAAAGAAGTAATTGAACTGTGTGATTGAACTTTGGGAGAAAAGATACCGTGGATAGGGTGGTTCGGCGCCAAGTGGGCGCTCAGTCGAAGGTCTCTGTTAGGTATCCAACCTATACTGAGTGTGAGAAAAGTTATACTGAGCTCGAAGGGGTCATGCAACAGATCTTGCTAAATCCTGTGCACATTCAGAAGTCTTCGATAGGTTAAAGTACATTGCAATTGGTCTGAGCCCAGCTGAGGGGGACTAATTGACCAAAAAAAGGGCTCTGAGCCCAGCTGAGGGGTATCCAGGGTGAACCGTGAGTCACCTGCGAAAGAACTTTGGACATTGTTTTGAAAGGGATCTGAACCTGACTGAGGGGGATCCAGGGAAAATAATGTTTACATGTTGTTTTGTGTACACCAGGCCCTCTGAGTCAAGAGACTTGCAAGAAGAAATGGACTTGGACACAGGAGGTCCTGAACTGCGGAAATCGAACTGTCGCAGAAGCCAGAGTGTGTGCTTGGCCTGAGTGAACCGCCTTGCCCTGTGCTGAAAACATGGGGAAGAAAGGCCAATGGCCCAATCATCCTGATTTATCATTTTGTGAACTTCACCCCACATTATTTGTAAATTAGCAGTAAGGATTGGCAATAGGTGTTTTAGTATAGGCCCGTTCTAATTTGATAAGACTCAACTAGGACTGCATTTTTATAATTTGATGGTCGTAGATTGCTCCCATCTGTAGATTTAGGTTTAGATAGGCATTTATCTCACCCTTGTGAAAGTTCAATAAACACCCTTGAACTGTGGTCACTTGTGTCTGTGTTACTATTGAAACCATGCCTTCCTTACACTACGCAGAGGTACCGATAGACAGGGAGGACCAGGGGTACTGCTCGTTCACTGCAAATCACAGCTGCATTTGCAAGGATAGTGTGTTTCGTTACTGTTTCAATGATAATTATGATAGCGACGCCCATCAAATATCATAGACTCAGCGGCCATGGATCAGATAAAGCAGTTAGTTGCAGCAATGCAGTTCTTGACAACAGAGGTCCAGAACCTGAAACAGGAAACGGTAGTTCTTAGGCAACAGTTGTCCCGACATGCTCCCAAACCTGAGTTACCCCAGGCCTGTTACTGGGCATCAAGTTTGATGGGAATCCGCACAAGCTAAAGGAGTTCCTGGACGCATGTACTGTCCAGTTTGCTTTCAAAGCAGGGTTTTTCCCTACCAACAGATACAGAGTGGGTCACATGATTTCTTATTTGACTGGTGAGGCTTTGGCATGGGCTACCCCTCTTGTAAAGACCAACAATCTCATCCTTGATTCATGTCCCGCCTTTGTGAACAGCTTGAAGGCCATGTTCAGGCATCAGGAGATAACTGTTTCTTCCCAAGATCAGTTGCTAGATTTCAAACAAGGTTCTCAGGATGTCCTCATGTATATTACAAGATTCAAGCAGATGGCAACCAACACTGCATGGCACGATGACGCTTTAATCCCATTATTCTGGAGAGGTCTATCAGAAGACCTTAACAACGAGATCTCGAGGGTACCCCGTCCTATTAATCTTGCAGACATGATAGCCATGACAATACAATTGTACTATCATTTACAAGAAAGACATATGGATAGGAAAATGTGGAAGTCCTTAAGCAATCTTTACAAGCGTTCCTGGGTGACAGTAAACCCCTAGAACCAGAAGAACCCATGCAATTGGGGTTAGCATGGGGTCCTTTAACAGCAGAAGAGCGTTCCCGATGACGGACTCTTGGCCTCTGTATTTACTGCGCATCACAGGATCATTTGGTGCGGGATTGTCCATTTGCCCCTCCTAGAAAATCGGGAAATGCATCATCCCGAACGTAGAGGGAACCCCGGTCAGGGATAAACAGTTTGGTTCCCCTGATAGTGTCTTGGTTTCTCAATCAATGTCTGACCTGAACTTGTCCATGGTATTCTTGAAGGTAGTTCTATCCTCTTCCGACATTGAACTCATTAATGTGCCAACCCTGTGAATTGTGGCACTGCAAGCAACTTTATTGATTATCAATGGGCTAATGGCAAGGGGATTCCCCGCATTTCCAAGGGAGTATCAGTTCCTGTTGAAGGAGTGGATGGGAGTCCTTTATATTCACGGCCCGTAAGCGAACAAACCGCCTCCTTGTGTTTGAACATAGTGTATCACAAGGAACAGATAGCATTTCACATCATAAAAGCAGCACACAACCCCCCTTATTTTACGCTTATCATGGCTGCATTTACATAACCCTTATATAACTTAGGCGTCAGGTACAATTTCTCTGGGTTCTGAGCAATACATCTCCCACTGCCTTTCGGAGAGTTTGGTAGGCTTACGCCCTGCCCCTACGAATGAGGAGAGCTCTGCCTCTGCCACCACGGTGGCTAACATCCAGGGTATTCCAACACACTATCTCAATTATCAAGAGGTGTTTTGTGCCAGCGAGTTTTCCGTCTTAACACCTCATTGGAGTTATGACTGTGATATCAAACTGCTTCCTTTGGTTGCATGTACATTTTATCAGCAAAAGAGAAGAAGTAGGACAATCTACAAACCAATCTCAAGAACTGATTGATTACGACATCTACTTCCCTAGCAGGGGGCTTGTTGTTTTTTATCCTCAAAAAGAACTTGGTGGAACGGCATCCTTGTATCAACTTTTGAGGATTGAATAAGATTACCATCCTGGATAGATATCCTATGCCTTTGATCCCTGACATTTTGGAGGCAGTTAAGGGGGCTTCGTTTTACACCAAGTTTGACTTGAGGGGTGCTTATCATCTCATCCGAATCAGGAAAGGGGACGAATGGAACACTGCTTTCTGCACCCCGTTTGAGCATTTTGAATACATAGTAATGCCATTTGGTTTGCCAAATGCCTTTGCCATATTCCATCGCTTTAAGGATAATATATTCTCCAATATTTTGTTACACTCTGTCATCATATATATGTATGACATTTTGATATTTTCGCATAACCTGGTGGAGCACATCTTTCAAGTGCAGGCTGTTCTGCAATACTTGCAGGATTATCTTTTGTTTTGCAAATTGGATAAACTTGAATTTGATCAATCTGCAGTCACTTACTTTGGATATGTGTTGTCCGCTGAACGCATCTCCATGGATCTGAGTAAAGTAGCCACTATACTGGATTGGAAACCACCCACTTTTGTGAGGTAGCTACAACGAATCCTGGGCTTTGCCAATTTTTATATGAAGTTCATAGTTTACTTTTCTGCCATTATTCTTCGTTTGACCGCGCTACTCAAAAAAGGTGCAAAGTTTATCTGGAGTCGACTCATCAGGCTTTTGAGACTCTCAAGACCTTATTTTCTGTGCTCCTATACAGCGGACCCCGAATCAGAACTGACGTTTCCTACAGTGCTTTGGGTGCTGTACTGAAACAATGCTCGCTGGATGGTTAAGAAAGTCCTGTAGCCTATTTGTCCAAGACATTGTCCCCTTCAAATTAAATTACACTGTACTGGAGAAGGAACTGTTGGCCATCAAAAGAGCATTTCAGGAGTGGAGACATCTTTTATTAGGCTCCAAATACGTTGTTGAAGTCTGCACTGATCACCAGAATCTACAGAGCCTACAATATGCAGAGACCAAGAAAGTGGGCAGGCACGATGGGCTCATCTTTTTCCCCCTACAAAATTACTTTTACCATAATCCTGTGAAGAGTCAACTTACAAGTGGACCAGCTCTCATGGAAGACTGTTCCCCAGAGCCACGTTTGTGGCCACCGTATCCGATTTCCTTCAGACTGTTCATAATAGTACCTTAGGTCATGACGCGCTTTACCAAGAAATGTCAAGAAAATACAATCTGGCCCGACAGATGGCTATTATTTCCATATAAACAAAGTGTTCTTACCTACAGTCCAATTACAGAAAGAAGTTTTGTGTATCTCCCATTACTTACATCAGTAACACCTTGGAACTGATGCAAAGACATTTCTGGTGGCCAGATGGGGTTCGGAATGTCCATGATTACATTTCTTCCTGCATCACTTTTATACAGGCCAAGATTCCGTTTAAGCCGCCTTTGGGCCAGTTGGAAAAGATGTGCATTTCTACCTGGCATCAGCAGATAATCTCAACTACCTTTATAGTGGACCTACCACCCCCAGAGGGTCATACATGCATTATGGCGCTGCTCGAATCTTTTACAAAACTGGCCCATTTCCATGTACTCCCAGGAGTTCTGACTACCGCACTGATGGCCCACATATTCATCAAGACCATAATCTTTCGTCATGGCTTACCTAAGACCATTATTTTGGACAGGGATCCCTGTATACCTCCCAGTACTGGCCACAGATCTGTAAGCTGCTCAACATCAGGAGGGCACTGAGCTCTGGGTTTCATCTGCAAACCAATAGTCATACAGAGAGGCAGAATCAGACCCTGGAAGGCTACCTCAATTGTTTCATCTCTTTGGCTCAAGACAATTGGGTGGAACTCTTGCCTCTGACCGAGTTTGCCTTTAATAATTCTCGGCATTCTACTCTGGGCTGCAGCGTTTTCTGTTGTACCTATGGTTAGCACCCTGCTTGTTTTCCTGCAGTGTCTTCCATGTCCTCTAAATTTCCTGATGTGGAGGCCTTGGTGACCAATCTCCAGTACGATGACAGGATGGCCTTGTCAGCACTGCTGGTACCACAGGTAAGGATCAAGAAGTTTGAGTATCGCCACTGCACGCCGGATCCTGTCTTGGGTCCAGACGATTTGGTGTGGTTGGCTTTCCGTTTTCTAACCCCGTCGCTTGCTGCCTTCCAAACACTTGCCCAAGTACTCTGGTCCTTTTGGGATCTTGGAAGCCTGCGGTGCTGCCACCTGCCTGTTGCGCCTTCCCCCTTCTTGGTGCCATATCCACCCTGTCTTCCACATTTCTCAGTTGAAACCCAATGTCCCAGACAGATTCCATCGCCTGACTGTCCCTCGTCCCCCTCCGGTGTCCATGGTAATGGGTTTGGAGTACGAGGTGGCCGGTATTTGTTACTCCCAATTCCATCACAGACATTTACAGTATGTGTTGGACTGGAATGGGTGTTCCCTCAATGATCGGTCATGGAAGCCTGCTGCCGGTATCCATGCTCCCCAATTGGTCCGCCTGTTCCATTGTCATTACCTGGGTAAACCAGGGGGGTCCCTGCTTGGAATGGGGGCATACTGTCATGGGCCGGTATTTCCGGCATTCTTTCTGGCATCATTGCAGACATAGGGGCTCATTATTTTAATGTTCCCACAAGATTGCGTCAGGTGTGCCATGCAGAGCTCTAATCATTTTGCGCTCTGAACGTTCCGATGTTTCAGACGGCATCAAGTAAAGGAGGTTCCAGGACAACCATGTGTCGCTGATTCTGAGCAAGATGCTCCATAAGTTTGCTTTCTTCCAGGACTATTCTTTGTGTTTCCCCCTGTGATTAAGCTTGCCTTAATTTGATTCCTTACGTTCAGAACCATATCACCCTCTTAGCGACTTCAGGCTTTCAGTTCTGCACCCACAATGTAGTCCTGCCTCCTGCTCCTCATCGGTACGTCTTTCCCCCTGCTAACCTTCCTAATCAAATCGGCTCTGCTCTGTACTTATTGTTGCGCTCTCTGTCTTCCTCTCTTACTAGCGGGCAGGAACTTAAAACCCCACTGTGCAGTAGAATCCATGGGAAAGTGGTTCCAGGGCCATTAACGCAACTGTAGTCTGCAGGGAAGAACGCAGTTAGAATTTGGTTTCACACTCAGACCAGCAACAGGGTTTTCTTCACCAGATGGTTTCCCTGGGTCCCCTGTCTCTTGGGAACCTGACCCTGTACAGAGGTGCACATAGACAGGGAGGACCAGGGGTACTGCTCGTTCACTGCAAATCACTGCTGCATTTCCAATGTTAGTTTGTTTTGTTACTGTTTCAACAATACGTATGCTACTAATGGAAAAACAAACTCATCCAGTATACTAATTTCTTTGGAAAGTGCCACTTGATACCTTGAAAATGTTAATTCAGACCTCCGTCAGAAAAAGATATTGCAATAAACACTCCAACAGATGAAAACGCTGGTTAAGACCTCTACCAGGGAAAGTACAAGCTTTTTGATTCTCCACCTTCTTCGAAAACCTTAGAGGACCCTAGTCCTAGGTCTTTTTTTCCCTGGTATATAGGCGGTTTCCGAGAACCCATATACAGAAAATCCACAACAAGACTGCCTTCGGGAAGAATAAGAAGAAGGAGAAACATCCACTTCAGAGGTCACCCCCATTGGTTCCTGAAATCAAAAAATCAGGAAAATCAAAGTCCTCCTTTGACTAATGGATCTACCCAAATACCATTTTCCATGTTACTTGAAGAGATTTGTGATCTCTCTCTCGCAAGTGATAGACGGAAACCATCCCCATCACTGATGGAAAGGTCTCATCCCAACCTAAATTCTTAAAAGAACAGAAAAAGGAGAAGACACCACACTACATTTTCCCGTCTACCGTAAAATACAAACTAGATCCCTCATGGGAAGAATTTGGATTTCCTCCAAAGTACTACCCAGTAGAACAGGAGGAACGGGAACTATCTACCCCAAAGGTATGCCACCATGACTTACAGGGATTGGAGACACCTGATAAACCAAGCGAGAATGGACCAGGTTTGGACGCTAAAATGATAGAGAGTGAAACAAGAGATATACTTTCTAGAATACTCCCACCTCTCTCCTTAAACCAGAAATGTTATTCCTGTGGTGAATAAAGTAATCCGGCAAGAGATTGCCCCTCAAACAAGATTGATGTCTCTACAATACTATCTGTAAAACCACGTCGCCGAGATGGGCAAAGTAAGGAAACAAGGGCTGAACCATCTTATTTATTTTAATTTTATTTATTTGTATTTTTAAAGCGCTCAAACAGTCCGGGGGCATCAAGGATTTGTTACAGAATAATTTTTTTGTTGTTGCCTTAGTTGCATATTTATAACACACTTAAATACCCAGAGGTTTCTAAGTGCGGACCCGGGGATCAAACCTGTGTTGCTTTGTGTCGTCTTGTTTCCAATGCGAGCACATTGCCACTGAGCTATCCTCACAGGATGCAAATGTCCTCCGCTTAACATACTGAGATAAAGGCAAATTGGGAGAAGAACCCAGAGAGATGTCTCCCAAAAGGGAGAAAAAATAAGAACAGAAAAAACCTAACACCCTTTTAAATACTGGAGGCAAAACCATCTACAGAGTCCCTGCTATCATAGCCGGAAAATACCTATGGGCCCAACTAGACACTGGGAATAAGGGATGTACCATAAGAGCAGACCTACATCCCCTGGGAAGGAGGAGGATAAGAAGAAAAAAGGTTGTGTGCATGGCCATATTGTAAAACACCCACAATCACAAATACCCATTGCTATTTTGGGAGAATAATTAAATCTTATAATGGCAGTGATCGCCAATCTTCTGTTCCAATTAGTTATGGAGAGTGACGTGCCCCAGTTTGATATGGGTTTCACAGGTGGCCCAAATAAAAACCAGAACCCAGAGAGTTGGACCTCCCTCTTTGTAAGTATCATCCAACCAACAGGTTGGAGAAATCCTATCTCATTTCTTTAAAAGAACAATAAGCTTAGGAGCTGGTCCCTTGATTTATCAGAACAGAAAGAAAGTAAAGAAGTAGGAAGAGTAAAACTCTTAGGTAATTTTCCTTTGAAGGACAAAGAGATCAGCATCTTAAGGGGAAGGGTATGTGATGAATCCGACGATGCCTTCACTCCTTTCCCAGGGAAAGTCTCTCTTCTTGTGGCCAGGGAAAGGTAGAAGCTACCTGATCCCGACCCTGGTGGTGGCTATCTGAGGGAGGACCACATGGGGGAGACGACCCTCATGGGAGTGGAAGGACGTTTCCAGATGAGACATGGTATCACTCTGTGGGATGTATTGACCCACTCCGCTGTGCTATGCGGCATCGCTTTGATACTGATGGTGCAAGAAACAGCAACAATGGCGGCAAAACCCTTGTGTGCGCCAAAAACCTACAAAAACCTACACAAATCGCGTTCTGCAACCCACAAAAAGATGGATACACAACCAGCCACCAATGGTGCATGTGTGGTGGAATTGAGCACACCCTGCAGAAAATGTGCCAGTGGGCTGCATGACCAGCGAACAGAGTGCAGAGAGAGAAGCAGCTCTTTTCAAATGAAATTCCAAAATGTGCTTACAAATGACATTTGCTTTGGTGCTAAAAACTCCAAAATGCCTATAACACAACAATTCTCAACATCCAAAATCTTGCTCGGCGCTAAAGTTCATGTAATACTATGATGCATTGCAAACATACAAAGTCCTAAATGTGAAGAACAAAACATTTCTTCAGAAAAACCGGATTCTCTGTAAACTGACAGCCCCTGTCAGAATCTGGGTGCATTACCCTGGGCTACCTGAATGACAGCTGTCAGATGAGTTACTGATGGAACTTTAAAGTGATCTAAACTAAAAAGTCTGCCGGATTAGCAAACAGAAAAAGGATTGTGGCTAAAAAGAATAAAGATCTCAGTTGCTTTTTATCCCACAGATTTAAATCTGAGAAAGGAATGTATTTATGTTTGATGCAACAAGTTTGGTTTTCCCTGGATTTTTAATTAAGAATAAATTAGCTTGGCTGAGCTGCAACCCTTTGGAAGTGGACAAACAGGTTTCTCCCAGGGGAAGGAATATCCTCTCAGAAGAAACTCACTGGGAGATGCTAACGGCGGGTTAGCCCAGAATATTATCTAATGAAAGAGAATGAACAATAGCAGGCCCTTCAGCCCAGGAAACAGAGGTGTGAGAGTGTTGTACATGGCTCCTGGAAGGAACAAACCAGGAGGGGGATGCTCCTGGACCCCATGGAGAGAAAAAGTGGCATACCATTTGCTGTTAAGCATGAACAAAGAACAATTTTGCAAAACTCATAACTTGTGATTCAAAATGGTGGACAATATACCAAGGACATAAATGTTAGTCTAATTTTTGGCTACACGTTTTAAGAGGCAGCAGAACCGTGTAACATGTCCTGGACAGGAACGCCAATATATGTGGTTTTATGTGAAATGAATTAATCCTAGAATTGTGAAAATGTACACACATATTCCCATATTAAACACACAGGTTTGTGGAAATTTGCATAAAGTTTGGAAATTGAGTTCATAGCAAAAAGGACAAAATTCTGTAGAAAGTTGAAACAAGATCTCACACCTGCAGGATTTTGAGGAACAGATGCTACATAGAATATGGCATCTTTGTGTGTGATTTGTGTAAAAGTGACTAATGTATAAATGTGTATTTAGTATATAATCTCATTTTGAGACCAGAAGCTAAAGGGAGGTTTCTAAGAACTGTAAAGCAAACCATAAAATGTGACATCATCCGGCCTTGATCCAATCACTCAAAGGCAAGGCGGAGATGAAGTTTTGATCCAATCCCAGCTCACAGGGGCAAGCTTAGCTAAGCCGGCCGATACACCCATTTTGTGATGTCATTTTAAAGGATAAATAGAAACAGCGGACAACACATAGGGACTCACAGATCCACTCACTTTCCTGATTCCGGCGAAGCACTCGGATCCAGCATTCTACACCCAGCTTTAAACATCTTTCCAGATCCAGATACTAAGACTATTTCAAGCAATAGAGAACTATTGACTTTCTGCAAGGCCTAAATCTTCAAACTTATTCTTACCACCCAGTGAAGCGCTGTGGTGTGAGAAGGCCTTTTGATCTAGTATCCTGAAATTTTCTGGCTTGCTACCACTAGGCTTGCCTGAGGAACTTGCTATCCAGCTGCTTGGAATATCCACAATCAAGAAGGGAGATTCTGTACAAATACGGTGACCGGCCTAGCTGATCCGATCCTATGCCCGATGTGCTGTTCTTCCTAGACCAGATCCAATCCATGACCAGAACTGACGGTCCCATCTAATAACTTGACTGTGACCCACAGTATATTTGCATTGTCTTATCCCAATCTCAAACCCATCCTATCTTTCATTCAGAACCATAGTGTTGCTAGAATCTATCTTTGCGCTGACTCTTTTCTCATCTGAAGAAGTAGAGTATCCATAACAGGCGATTTACGCTGATCACATGACTGTAAGATCCATCTGTGGCATTCACTTTTTCATAGTCATAATCTATTGTACTCAACCCATCTGTCATTTTCAAAGTGCATTTCTGTTTTCCATTCTCGCGCCTATTTTACAAATACGACCTTTACTAAAACCTCTATAACTCCCTCAGTTTTTATGATAGAAACGGAATTTCAACTCCTACTTGTACCTGACATCCTTAGATATCCAAAGACCCTTTGCATAACAAAGCGATTCTCCCATTATAGCGAATATCACATAAGGAAAAGTTTGGTGCGATTTTCCATTTTGAGACACTTTACATGTGTGAAATAGCTTTAATTTACTTCCCACTTGGACTTTGAGATTTCAAAAGTTTTATTCTGAATAATTCATTGATTGTAATTGTTTGCAACTGTTCAAAGTGGCTCCCATAGGAATTTATAATACTTTAAGTATTTTTGACCACATTTGGTGTTTTTGCTCAATCAATTCCAAAGACAATTTGAAAGCCAACATGACAACTATAAAGTCAATTCCGTTTTTCTCTTGTGTTTGAAGGGGAAAGGTGGGACTGATATTCGTTTTTGATTTGTGCTATTCCTGAATACCTACTCTCTCCTTCCATCTCTTTACATTGCCTATTGGGGGGTTGGGAGGTGTTGCAGGGGGAACTCCTAACCATAGTGCCATCTGTTATACACCAATTCAAAAGTATTCTTTTCTGTGCTGCATTTGTTTTTGTGCTCATTCCTTGATTCCTAGTGTATTAAAGATACTATTCAGTGTTCTGTCACCCCATTGGTGATTGTTGTTTACCTATTAAAATATATTGTAATTAAAATTCTAAGTACATAAATAAATATTTACCTTTGCAAAGTAACCTGATTCCCGGTTCAGTGTGACCGGGGGGGGCGGGATTCAGAAGAAGGGTGTGACATGAGTGGTATATCGTTCAGAATATTGAATTTATAGATACAAATAAATAAGGGTTTCAATTGCGCACTGCATGCTGGGGGCGTGACTTGGGTGTGTGCCAGATTGAAATCACTTACAGCTTGGGGGCTCGTCTGCGGGATCCTGAATTTGACATACCACTCGTGACAGTCTTACACAGCGTGCTAGCCGGCGGGGTACATACACCTTGTTGGGTCACCATACTTTGCTGCACTGTACAAGCACCCCTAAAAAGAAATACTCCAAGGAATTGGGCCGCTTGCAAAAGTAAAAGAACCATGAGATAAGTCAGAAGGAAATTAATATTTCCGGAATGGCGACCCCAGTGGAAATCAATAATGCGAGGGAACACCTACTGCACAAATTGTTAGTCAGGGGTGAATGGCCAGAACAGGATGAACAGGTATGGCTGCAGGGAATAAAAAAAGAAATCACTGAAATCAACCTTGATACCTGGCTGGATAAGGGTCCATTACATCAAGCACTTAGTGAATTGTATATGACCCCTAAAATAAAAGAGGAGCAATGCAAAATTGCCAAAATAGCGGCCTACCTGTCCCTACAGATAGGAGTCATACAGGAAAAGTATGCAGACCATGTAGATTTCAGAAAGAGGCAAGGGGAAGCACTGCAGAAAATCCAGAGCAATCTGGACTCTGCAGAGCAAAGGCTCCGGGATAGCCAAAAATCTGAAACAGATATATCACCAAACTCCAAGAAGATCTGTCTCTCTTACTGCAAAAGAATGCAGAGCAAGATGCCCAGGTACAGACACTGCAAAAAGAGTCAGGAAAGGTTGGACTCTTTAAAATAGGGTCAACAAAAGCTGGTGCAACAATTAACTTTTAATAGACTCTACGAAAAACAGATGGTCATTTTACAAGACCAGATAGACAAATTAAAATAGGAAAATAATAAATTATTTCTTAAAGACCTAGAATCCCAAGCAGAGTTTGATGAGGAGCACCAGAAAACTGGTGCATTTAAAAAGCATAGGGACGACCTGGCTGCACAGCGAGGCACTCTAAGTCAGGAGAGGGACACCCTAGCCCAGGAAGTCAGCCATTTAAAAACATAGTTGGAGGAAAGTAAGCTGACCCTTCAGGCGTTTGGGGAAATCAAAACTGATTATGAAAAGCTGTTAGAGCACACCAGGTGGGTGGAGGATGCTTTGGCAAAGAATAATCAGACCAGTAAGGACCAAAGTAATGAGGTGAGTCTCCTGCAGCAAAAAGTGGCCCAATACTCCCAATTAAGGCAGGAAGCACAGCGAGACAACGAGGCTCTCTGTGAAAGGAATGGCAGGCTCCACCAACAGATAGCCATGCAAGAACAAATCATAGAGACCTTTAAGGCCTTAATAGAGGAACAAAAGGGTCACATTTTGGTATGTCATCAGGGAGTAGGGGCGGAAAGCAATGAGGTAAGATGGGGAAGAAAAACCCCTGAGCATAACCTCAGGACCCCTGGCATCAGGGACGTCAATCCCTTCAGTTCCATGGTCCTGCCACCCTCATGTCCACTGGCTCATATGAGCCAAGGTCCACAGGGATGGTAGACATCAATACAATGGGAGATATGGGACTGACAGATAAGCACCTCCCAGAAATGGATGGGCGGGCATCTTTGTACAGGTGCCCAAATATAAGGGCCAGCCTCTCTGATCAAGGAGACTCCAGTGAGGGGAGAATCAGAAAACTGGATCCTCAGAAATATCACCTACCAAGAGATCAGTCAGTCACATTTGGTGCGGAATTCTATGAGACTAGACCCACAAAGAGCATTTTAAAAACCTCTTCCCAGCTAGGACAGTGTGGGGGGTGGGGGTACTCAGACAATCCTGGGAGCAAGGGAGAGTCAGAAGATGCTTCCGAGCGCCACAGGTTTCAAGAGACTAGGCCCCCACATTCTGCCAGCCATTCACGAGCCCGCAGAATCAGGGAGAGCCTAGAAGATCAGACAGCCACCTCTGGTAGCAGTGCCTCTGAGTCAGAGGATGAGTGGACCTGGGTGACCAGAGCTAAAAAGGCCAACAAAATGAAGAGGGCCCTACTGAAAGATCCCCTGAAGCAAATCAAGGCTATTAGGAGCATCATAACGCCCTACCATAAACATGCCAAATATTCAGTTGGGAGCACCTCGAATTGTTTGAGCAAATGATGGAGACTTTCCACCTAAAGGACAGCCAAAGCTGTATTCAGTATGTCAAGTGGACATTTTCACCTGAATACTCCAGCTTCTTTGCGGTGCTGGACGATCAGAACCATTCAAGATGGTCCGCCTATAGGGCGGCCATCTTAAAGCACTTCTCAATACACAGACACCCTCAAGAGGCCCGCAAGGTGGCCTACAATCTGCAATGTGGGGAAGACCCGGCCCCGCAAGAATTTGTACAAGAGCTGAAACGTGACTTTGTGCAGACCACCAGGAGAGTGCGCACAGACAGTAGGGAATTTATCAATACCTTCTTTGATGCCCTCCCTAAATACATTATGACCCAGCTGGTGAGGGACTTTCGTGAGAAAAGATCACTAGACTGGGTCATTGAACAAGCAACTCACATCTATGAAGTGCAGAAGCCAGTAGAAAATAAAAGTGCCAATAAAAGCCCAAAACCAACCAACAACCCTGCTGCTGCTAAGGTGGCAGAGGTGAAGGTTGTCCCCATTTTAGATCTGGAGATGGGGTGGGGGCCTAAAAACATTCCTGCGCAAAATCCCACCAATGAAGGACCCAGAAGGCTCTCGGGCCAATCCCAAACAGGGAGTCAGGGAGGTAACCCCACAAATGGGACCCCTAAATTCCCTGACTACATCAGCCCCTGATACAAGGGCAACAGACCCATCGTGGGCTATGTGTGGACTCCCCCAGACCAAGGGGGGATCCAACCAGGCAGCCGCCAACCCAGGAAACTTCCCTCCTCACTTTCCCCAAGAGGGCAGTAATCCCCAAATATCGGGTTGAATTTCTTTCCCCGGTACCCGCCAAACACCAACCCCCAAAACAACCATTCTTTCTTTCCCTACTTTCCTGAGCCCAGACATCCCAATCCGGGAGAGGGGAGGCCAAGGGTGGAGGGGTACCAAAACTATCCCAACCAAGGCTATTATGGAAGAAGGGACAGTTACCCTTCCTGTGATCAACCAAGGGTAGACCAGAGGACCCCGTACCACCCGGAGCCGGTGTCCCAACTGGAGCGCCAGGTCCACAACTTGGCACAGGATCTGGGTCGCATGCCGAGGGCTCAATAGAACCCTCAAATGAGCATGGTGACTCAGAACTCCGCAAATCAAGGGTCTGGTGCTCCAGAGCAATGACGAGGAGAGAACCTCGACAAACCACCGGTTCCCAGGGAGGAGGCACAAGGGGAAGATGGGTATAAAGCCTTAGAGGAAGCTTCCTTCCCCACTTGTGAAAATCCCCTGGAAACCCAGGAACCAGAACCAGAATCTCCTGCCCCGAAAATCTGCAACCTAGGGAACACAGGGCGGGTAGGAGAAATAAAGAGCCTAAAAATGCCCATTTTGTAGAGGAGGTTTGAATCTTCCAACTTGAAGGAGAGGGGTCCTCAGAGGATTCTGGGAAAAGGATCTTCTCCTTGAGGGATGGAAGAACTCCTCCCAAAGAAAAATGGGTCCCAAGAAATCCTGATCAAGACTGGGTAGATGTGGGGACTGAGTTTAAACCGCCCAATATTGAACCCCAGAAAGACCAGCAAGAAAGTCACCTTGTTCAAACCAATTCTGGTGACTGCCTCCAAAAGGGGGGGGCAGCCTAGAATCAGAACCAGGGGAGCCCAAAACTCCCCCCATATCTAACTATCCTGTTTTCTTTGCAGATCCCCAAGCTCACACCCAGGATCATGTTAAAACCTCTTCTGGGGACTGCCTCCAAAAAGGGGGGAAGGCCCAGAACCAGAGGAAGAAGGGTGCCTAGCTCCCCAAAGCCCTTCTGAGGACTGTCTCCAAAAAGGGGGGGGCAGCCCCGAACCAGAAAGGGAGGAGCCTGAGACCTCTCAAATCAAGGAGTATGAAACTGTGTGCTCAGATACCCAAACCATCCAACTCCATTCTGGGGACCGCCTCCTAGAAAGGGGGAGCAACCCAGAACCGACCCAAGAGAAACCACAAACCTCACCAACCACTTCTGTTGACTGCTTCCAGACAAGGGGGGGCAGCCCAGAAACAGAACAAGGGGAGCCCGAGACTCCCCAAATAGCGGTGTGTCAAAATTCTGTGCTAGATTCTTCAACTCCGACACCGTCTCTTGACCCAACTATCCCGGTGTCAGAGTCAGAAATAAGCAAATTGACCACCAAGCTTACCCAGAGCACCCATTACCTATGCCCCTTGGAGGATATGGAAGGTAGATTCTACGCCTCCATCCAGGTGCAAGGGCGATGTGCAATTCCAGCACTGGTGGACACTGGATCCCAAGCAACTTTGTTATCAAAGAGAGTCTTTGAGCAGCTAAATCCGGGAAGGGGGGAGAAATACCAAATTCCTCTCACCTCTCTTCCTGACAGCTTCAGAACTTTGACGGGAAGGAAATTCCTGTTGAAGGGTCTGCAGAGCTGGAAATTAAAATTGGGTGACACAAAATTGAGCACCCGGTCCTAGTGGTGCCAGAGGGAACCCCCTGTCCATTAGGGAATGACATCCTCTGCAGTCTGTCTCCCCTCATAGATTGTGTAAACAAGGTCCCCTCGACCCTGACCCACAGGCCAATTAAATTAAAGAAAGTGTCAACCATGTGAGTCTAAATGGCACATTCCACATGCTTGAACAAAAACCAGACCTAATAAGGTTCTACTTTCAACACAATGACACACCCAACGTCACCGTCATAACTGTGGGGCCACCAAATTGTGATGTGAACTCTTCTCCATTTCTGCAAATCAGCCTCCCTTCCAGTCTCAAGTGGCATTCCACCCTGGAGGGAGATACATTGAAATTTTATACTTATGCACAATCCAAAAATCCCAAGTCAGTAGCCAAAATTGATATCAAACCAGCACAGAACTTAGCTGGCATTCTGAAAAATGGTGAACAGCTCTTCCTCCTGATTCAGTTAAATGATGTAAGGAGTCTGTCCTCGCCCGAGATGACTTGAATAGCAAAGAAAGCTTCATCAGCGAAGCATTATTCAAAAAAACTCCCAAAAGACCAGACCTTACCCGTCGGAGAGTCAGTGTAGCAATGGGTATGGGACCTGGAAGCTCCTCAAACATCCTCTGCTTAGCAGTTGTATGATCAAAATTTCTAGGGATGACAAAAGCGTAATAGATACTTGTTGGATTGTGCGAGGTTTTCCTTCTGCCTTTTATATGAGCTGTGACCTCCTCAACCAACCTGCGATTAATTTGGACCCTAGTTATTAATGAAATTTCAAAAATGGAGGAGAGGTGACCATCCCAAGACTCACCTACAGAATCCACCTGTTAAAACCATTAGCGAACCTAGATGGGAATATTGCCAATGTTAACCAATGCAAGTGTCTTTCCCACTGCTGACATCCCCCCGAAGATGTGAGGACACAGTAGTAAGAAAATTTCCTTAATCACGCTATGTTCTATTTTCTAGCATTGGACTAAGAATCATCCCAAGAATTAACAAGGAGGACCACTCGGGACCGGGAGGAAAGACCCAAGGAGCCCAAAGTGCCGCTCCATACTCCCAACCAGAACCAGCAATACTCCCAACCAGAACCAGCAATACTCCTGACCAGAACCGGCGAAGAGAGCGGGACGCTTCAATTACTGACGGGAGAAGCCACTGAAATTCTCCACACGGACAGAAGAAGAACATCCCAATCTCCCAACTTCCCCTTGACAGGAGGTCAAAACCAAGTCGGGAGGGGGGGGGGGGCTCTGTGGGGACTATTGATCCACTCCGCTGTGCTATGCGGCATCACTTTGATACTGATGGTGCAAGAAACAGCAACAATGGCAGCAAAACCCTTGTGTGCGCCAAAAACCTACAAAAACCACGTTCTGCAACCCACAAAAAGATGGATGCACAATCAGCCACCCATTGTGCATGTGTGGTGGAATAGAGCACACCCTGCAGAAAATGTGCCAGTGGGCTGCATGACCAGCGAACAGAGTGCAGAGAGAGAAGAAGCGCTTTGCAAATGAAATTCCAAAATGTGCCTACAAATGACCTTTGCTTTGGTGCTAAAAACACCAAAATGTCTATAACACAACAATTCTCAACATCCAAAATCTTGCTCGGCGCTAAAATTCATGTAATCGTAAGAAGCATTGCGAACATACAAAGTCCTAAATGTGAAGAGCAAAACATTTCTTCAGAAAAAACGGATTGTCTGTAAACTGACAGTCCCTCTCGGAATCTGAGTGCAGTACCCTGGTCTACCTGAATGACAGCTGTCAGATGAGTTACTGATGAAACATTAAAGTGATCTAAACTAAAAAGCCTGCCGGATTAGCAAACATAAAAAGGATTGTGGCTAAAAAGAATACAGATTTCAGTTGCTTTTTATCCAACAGAGTTAAAGCTGAGAAAGTAATGTATTTTTATTTTTTATTTTTTTATTATTTGTTATAGTTGTTAGATCAACTTTTCAAATAAACACTTCACAAAGAAAATTACATATTGAAGGAAGAATAAAATTCATACTGTATAAAATCATCAAAAGCAAGTTATTTAACACATATTTCAAAAACTTCATTCAGAGCCAACATATAAAGAAAAAGAAAAGAAGAAAGTAAACAGAAAAAAAACAGTGAATATGATCAGATTTAAAAATGGTATAAAAAAAGTTCAATCATTCAAAAAATAGAATTTTTGTCCTATTCTCCAATGAACTAAAAATGTGTCAATAATTGAATGACATCGTGTATTTTTAAAATAGACCTGCAATACATTGGCCCAGAATGTCGAATCTCATACATAAATTAATATTCATGGTATATCTCATACAATGTTAATGTGCGCACCCGGCCACTAGGATTTTGAATAGGGTAGTATCATGTCTAAGAATTGCACAATCGCTATCTGTATTGATGAGCTTGGATTTGAGAACAACATATTCCATATTTGATCTTGAGTCAAATGGTTTTGAACAATTAGTTTCCTTCCAAATCATTTTTCTTTCATGTCGCTCAACGTCATACATTCAATCATGAGATTCTGTAATGTATTTATGTTTGATGCAACACGTTTGGTTTTCCCTGGATTTTTAATTGAGAATAAGTTAGCTTGGCTGAGCTGCAACCCTTTGGAAGTGGACAAATAGGTTTCTCCCAGGGGGAGGGATATCTTCTCAGCAGAAACTCACTGGGAGATCCTAATTGCGGGTTAGCCCAGACTCTTGTCTACAGAAAGAGAATGGTATTCAAACAGGAGAGAAGGAAAACTCCACATGTATTCACCAAGTTATTTGGAGGTGTTAGACATGAGTGTTTAGAAAAGACCGGTACTAATGCTCAAAATGCTCAAAAATTGAGTCATCAAACAAGAAGGAAAGCAAGTGAAATACAGATATGTCTTCAAAATTGTGAAAATTTATTTTCAACATCAAATTATTTCATTCATAGGTTTGTAAAAAGAAAGAGTTGAAATAAGTATAAAAAATAAAAACATAATTAAACATGAACCACATTCAGAAAATTACTTGAAATGGTTTTGTGATAACAAAAATGTGGAAAAGAAAGGTCAGGAAACAATTAAGTGTTCTTATCTACCGCTAATATGTAGCAACATTTACCCACATAGACTAGAATTAAATCATGTATGTGATTAGAAAGAGAATGAACAATAGCAGGCCCCTCAGCCCAGGAAACGGAGGTGTGAGAGTGTTGTAAATGGCTCCTGGAAGGAACAAACCAGGAGGGGGATGCTCCTGGACTCCAGGGAGAGAAAAAGGGATATACCATTTGCTGTTAAGCATGAACAAAGAACAATTTTTAAAGACTCATAACTTGTGATTCAAAATGGTGACAAATGTACCAAGGACATATCTGCTAGTCTAATTTTTGGCTGCACGTTTTAAGAGACAGCAGAACCATGTAACATGTTCTGGACAGGAACGGCAATTTATGTGGTTTTATGTGAAATGCATTAATCCTAGAATTATGAAAATGTATGCACACATTCCCATGTTAAACACACACATTTGTGGAAATTTGCATACAGTTTGGAAATTGTGTTCATAGCAAAAAGGACATAATTCTGTAGAAAGTTGAAACAAGATCTCACAGCTGCAGGATTTTGAGGAACAGATGCTACATAAAATATGGCATATTTGTGTTTGATTTGTGTAAAAGTGACCAATGTAGAAATGTGTATTTAGTATAAAATCCGATGTTGAGACCAGTAGCTAAAGGAAGGTTTCTAAGAACTGTAAAGCAAACCATAAAATGTGACATTATCCGGCCTTGATCCAATCACTCAGATGCAAGACGGAGATGAAGTTTTGATCCAATCACATCTCCCAGGGGCAAGCTTAGATAAGCCGGCCCATACACCCATTTTCTGATGTCATTTTAAAGGATAAATAGAAACAGCTGACAACACATAGGGACTCACAGATCCACTCACTTTCCTGATTCCAGCAAAGCACTCTGATCCACCATTCTACATCCAGCTTTAAACATCTTTCCAGATCCAGATGCCAAGACTCTTGCAAGCAGTAGAGAACTATTTACTTTCTGCAAGGCCTAAATCTTTAAACTTATTCTTGCCACCCAGTGAAGCACTGTGGTATGAGAAGGCCTTTTGAACTAGTATCCTGAAATTCTCTGGCTTGCAACCACTGGGCTTGCCTGAGGAACTCGCTATCCAGCTGCTTGAAATATCCACAATCAAGAAGGGAGATTGTGTGAAAATCCGGTGACCGGCCTAGCTGATCCGATCCCGTGCCCGATGTGCTGTTCTTCCTAGACCAGATCCAATCCATGATCTGAACTGACAGTCCAATTTAATAACTTATCCTGTGAGTATTTATAGGAAAAACAGTGACCCATAGTATATTTGCATTGTCTTATCCAGATCTCAAACCCATCCTATCTTTCATTCAGAACTATAGTGTTCTAGAACCAATGCTCCCTCTAATTATTTTTCCCTAAGTGCGGAAAAGCTTAGCTTTCGTGCGCAACCTATTTTCCATGTGTCCAAACAAAATTATGAGGTAAGCTTCTTTGTGAGCATGCAGAGTTGGTGAGCTACCATCTCAAAAGAGTTTGGAACGGAATTTCTCCTTCCCAACCACTGCAATTCTTCACGAGTCAGTGTAAAAGGGGAATATTGAAACACTTTCCAAACATATAGGCTTAAAAAAAATATTCTATGTGGTTATAAGAAGAGCTCATCAACCAGTCCAAGACTTCAATATATGCCGTAGTTCCTTACCAAAATTACTCATGTGCAGAGAAAAAAATATGTATGCACAAAAAAGCTTTGTTTGGTCAGGATAAACAATAGGTTTAGTTGTGGCTATTCATTTGTCGACACTGCCTAGAGAAAATGCAGAAAGTGTGTAGAACCATTAAAAAAATGCTCATGTTTATTACAAAAAAGCAAATATCACTTATCACTGATGTGGGTGTCAAACATTTCTGACAGGATTACATTTTTGCAAATGAAATAAAGGCAACTAAAAAGGCATGTGTCAGAAAGCATGCAAATAGGAATTAATTTGCCACTTTAATTAAGTAATTCAAGGGCCGGGAGAACATGCCTCAAAATGTCTGCAAGGACGATAATTGCATTTGAATAACTGTACCACTGAATTTGATGATCAGAATTCCTGGGCCTCTGCTTGCTATTCATATTACGTGGTACTGTGAGTTGTGAAATTTTCTCAAAACCAGCCTTACATTTAAGAGCAATATACACGATCCATTGGTACTCTCTAAAAACAGGAAAATGTGCCCAACAAAAACGGGAAACCATGAACATATTGGAAGCTAGCCCCCTGTTTCTACCCACAAAGTTCCACTGATATTTTCTTTTGAATCAGTGACCCGCAGAGCAGTGGCATTGGTAGAAACTCAAATAATACTACTGCCCAATCTAAAGAGGAATTTTAAGGTGAAAGAACATATTTTAATAAACGTGAAATATCCCTTCTGGCAAAGCTAATTACTTTCTTACTCCCTGAAAGATCATTTGATCCGCAGTAGGGAATAACATCAAATCAGAGCCCTCCTTGTAACCCCGACATAGGAAGTGATGTGACAGGATACATAATACAGCGTACAGTTTTGCAAACCCTTTCTCACCACAGCCTAGACACAATTCCACTAGAGTCCTACTGAGGTTTTGTCTGGAGCACTGATGAAGAAAATCACATATTTTTACCTTTTTAAGTCAATAGCAGCAATGTTCATATGTACACCAGAGTAAGTGCTTTCTTCTTTAACTAGGGACTCCACTTATGAAATTTGCTGTTATCAGTTGGACAAGATACATGGGGATACTAGAGGCAATAAACGCAAACACATTATCATATTAAAAAGCCCTCAGCAACTGAGCAGTTTTTGCATAGCAGCTAGTAATTATATAATTTGTTAAGGTCTATGCTCCATGGAACTTTGAAAACTTGGAAAGGTGGCAGATTGTGTGAAAAGTATTCTAGTAATCTGTATATCTGTTGCCCTAATACTATATACGAATAATGGAAGGCATAGTTCATACCCATTATCCCTTGCAGGCCAGGTAAATGATATTGCAAGCTCTCCGCTTATAAAGTAGACATGACATTTGCCTACAAAAAATCATTAGAGGGCAAATTAATATTTGAATTTTGGAATGCATTAACTTGCGAGGGGGGCAGCTTCAAAGTGCTTGTGTGACATATGTACAAAAAATAGAAATCATCGGATGAGGGTACACATTCAAGTCCCCTGGTTACTTGCACTCAGTATTTGATATTTGAGCTGACAGACATAGGGCCTCATTACGAGTCCGGCGGTAACCGCAGCAGTAAAACCGCCTGGTTACCGCCGGACTCGTATTACCATTCCGCCTCCGTGACTCCCGGAATTACCAGGGCATTACAGCCCTGGTGTCCCGGGAATTCCGGAGGCGGAATTCGGTAAATCCCCATTCACATTGAGTCCCACAGGACTCAATGGGAATGGGGAAGTGGAAACACCGGCACCATCTTGTGATGGTGCCGGTGTTTCCACGTCCGCCTGCAGGCGGGAGGTGTTCAACCCGCCAGGTCAGACCTGGCAGGAAGATCACCTTCTGCCTGCAGGCCTCGGGATCAGGCGGTCCGGAATTAACAGTGGCGATCAAAATCTTTTTCATAGGTGGGAATTGTCTGTGTGCGCTGCTGAAGTTCTTCTGAGCGGCACCCAGAAGGAGGTTGGGCAAGCACGCATGAGCACAGCTTAGAGGGAACATTTGCTAGAACTATCTTTGCGCGGACTCTTTTCTCATCTGAAGAAGTAGAGTATCCACAACAGGCGGGTTACGCTGATCACGTGACTGTAAGATCCATCTGTGACATTTGCCTTTTCATAGTCATAATCTATTGTACTCAACCCATCTGTAATTTTCAAAGTGCATTTCTAATTTCCATTCTCACGCCTATTTTACAAAAACAACCTTTACTAAAACCTCTATAACTCCCCCAGTTTTTATGATAGAAACGCACCTAACATCCTTAGCAATCCACAGAACCCAAAACGCCTTGCAAATCAGTGTGCTTCTCCCGTTACAGCGAATATCGCGTAAGGAAAAGTTTGCCACGATTTTACATTCTGAGATATTTTACACGTGTGAAATAGCTTTAATTTATTTCCCACTTGGACTTTGAGATTTAAAAAGTTTTATTCTGACTAAATCGTTGATTGTGATTGTTTGCAACTGTTCAAAGCAGCTCCCATAGGAATTTCTAATAATTTAAGTATTTTTGACCACATTTGGTGTTTTTGCTCAGTCAATTCTAAAGACAATTTCAAAGCCAACCTGACAGCTGAAAAGTCAATTCCGTTTTTCTCTTGTGTTTGAAGGGGGAAGGTGGGACTGATATTCTGTTTGATGTGTGATATTCCTGAATACCTGCTCTCTTCTTCCATCTCTTTACATTGACTATTGTGGGCTTGAAGGGTGTTGCAGGGGGAACTCCTGAGCATAGTTCCATCTGTTCTACACCAATACAAAAGTATTCTTTTCTGTGTTGCATTTGTTTTTGTGCTCATTCCTTGATTCCTAGTGTATTAAAGATACTATTCCGTGTTCTGTCACCACATTGGTGATTGTTGTTTGCCTATTAAAATATATTGTGATTAAAATTCTAAATACATAAGTACATTTTTACCTTTGCAAACCAGCCTGATTCCTGGTTCAGTGTGACTGGGGGGAGGGGGGTTTAGGGGTCTCAGGAGAAGGGTTGATACGAGTGGTATATTGTTCAGATTATTGAATTTATAGAAAATAAGGGTTTCAATTGCGCACTGCATGGATAAGAGAATACTCTGCCAAATTTACCAAATAACCCCAGTATCCGATGACAACCATGCACTTTAACAACACACCTATATGGCCTATTGTGCTATAGATAAAGATTATGGGCCTCAATACGGGTCCGGCAGTAACCATGCTGGTGATACCAGTGGGTTGCCACTGGACCCGTAATGATTTACCGGCACCTGACTTCCCGGTAACATCGGGGGATTACAACCCCGGTGGGCCGGAAAGTCTGGCGCTGGTAAATTGTAACTCCCCTTTCCCATGGTGTCTCATAGGACTCCATGGGAATGGGGACACGAAAGCACTGGTACTATTGCTAATGGTGCTGGTGTTTTCGTGACCGGTTTACCTACCGAGCCCAAGAATTGCTTATTCAGGTGAGCAGGGAAGGGCTGGCACTCTCCGATCCCAACCCTGGGGGTGGACAAGCGATGGAGGATCACCTGGGTAGGGGTACCCGCGGTTACGCTCAGAATACCCCAGGTGAGACTCAGCGTTACATCGGGGAAGAGGACGAGAAGGACAAAGTCCCTGAGGCCTTCATAGGGCTTTGTAAATCAACCTCCCTTCCATCCAATGAATCTCCCTTACCAGAATCCAACAACTCTTCTGCATCTGGTAAACCTATTAGGAACCCAAACCCTGTTGCAGTGGGAGACTACATCATGCTGAGTCCCTATTTTCTTGTCGCCTACCGGAGTACTCACAGTCATTCTTCTCTCCATCCCTCTGATTATTATTTCCCGAACTCCCAGTCTGCTTTGACAAGACACTACAGTTCCCCCAAAATCCCCTATTCATTTCACAACAATAATCCCGGTCATTCCCTCGACAGACCTACAAACTATTCTTTTTTCCCATTCATTTCACAAACCCTACAATTCTCACCCTTTCGAGTTTATCAACCCCCTTAGGACAAGGGCTGATGAATTAAGAGGTTGTCCTAGTTTTGAGGCCAGGCAGAGTCAGGAAATTACCGATAAACACAGACACCTGAATTCCCTTTCTTGTCCCCACTGTGATAAAAAGCAGAGCACAAGAGCACACTCTGAGAAAGGCTGAACACAGGAGGAAGCAGCTATTCAAATGGAGGAGAAAGGTGGCGAAACCTGAAAGGCCGTCAGGGGGGGAGTCGCCCTTGCCCTTTTCAACCCAGGCCCACAAAGCCTCTGACAAAAGAAACATAAGGCCATGAATCGCAGCTGGCAAATGGTGTGACAGATGTCAGCGGTACATTGAACCCTCCCGCACTGATAGCCAGGGCCGGGAGATGCAGTTGCCATCGTGGTACCATCTTTGACACCAGCGGCAAAAGAAATGCTGAGTTCAGCTCAGCCGGTGAGTCAGAAGAAACTGATAGTGTGCTGGACTGTGTTAGGCTCAAGGTTGCAGTGACAACATTATGAAGATTAAGATACAGAGGTCTTTTGTGAACAAACTTGGTAACAGAGATAGAGTGGTCTGGCCCCACGTGGGCGCTCATTCAAAGGACTCTTGCTGGTACACTGCTCCTGAACAAAGAATGTATTGAGCTAAAAGATAAACATGAAATAAACACACACTTGCCATAGGCTCAAAGAGTGACCTAGCAAGACCTGAAGTTTTTGTTTACAATTGCCAAGTGCTGTGGAAGTCCTGAGCCCAGATGAGGTGGTCCTAACTAAAAGGTGGTTGTTTAAAAAGACATTAGGCCTCATTACACGGTTGGCGCTAAGGGATTACCGGCACCAGTAAGGGCACCGGTGCCGGTAATCCCTTAGCGCCATACTACGAGGTCCCTCAGCGGGTCCTGTCCTTAACGTGTGGCCAGACCACACGTTAAGGAAGGGACCCGCTGAGGGACTTCAGGGCAAATAACGGTACTACTAGCGGTACCATTATTTGCTCCTTCCCCATTCCCATTGAGCCCTATGGGGGCTCAAATGGGAATGGGGAAGGGCCTTGGTGAATGGGGAATTACCGCCCCGCCAACCTTGGAATGGGGCGGTAATTCCCCGATTCACCAAGGCGGAATCGGTAAAATACCGGCAGCAACCATGGCGCAATTACCGCCATCCGTGTAATGAGGCCCCTTGAGACTTTTGAATATTACAAATAAGGAAATTGTGATTGAAAGGCGTCTAGAGAAAAGGTGTGAAGAAGCTAAGTGAACAACACTGTGAAGACAAGTATGAACCTGAGTGAGGGATGTCCAAAGTGAATAGTTGGTCTGATCCCGGTTGAGGGAGGCTAAAGAGTGGGAGGAAGAACGGAACCTGGCTAAAGGGGATTCAAGGGTGAAGGGTAATCACCCGATGTGAAGATTAGCAGAAGGAACATTTTTTGTTGTTTTGGCATATCAGGCCTTCTGAAGCAAAAGACTTTTGGTGTCATCATGAATTTGGCTGTATACCTTAACTGTGGCGGTAATGCTATTACCGCCGCATTTAAGGGTCCACCAAATCAGGGGCTAGGCAGGATTTACCCCCAGCTCTGAGCTATTAACTCGCGCTTTTACCGCCAGTGGTAGTAGTGCCGTAAATCCCCCATTGGGGCCAACGGAGAATGAGGAATTCCCGAATGGGCCCAATGAGGGAATGGGGACTTAACATTCAGCCAAATTCATGATCCGGCGCTAATAGCACCGGGGGTTTGGCGGTAACAGTAATAGCCCGGCGGTAATACCGCTGGGTATACCTCCCAACTCGTGATGAGATCCTTTGCAAGAGAAGAGACTTGGGCACAGAAGGCCCTGATGTAGAGAAAAGGAACTGTAATCTCATGCCAGAGAAGTCCAGGATTGTGCTGTGCTCAATAGTCCCGCCTTGTTTAGAGCTGAAAACGTGGGAAGGGAGACCCCGGCCATAACATCCTGATTTATCATTTTGTGAACACTTCTTTCTTTTCTTGTGAACATTATCCCACACTATTTTAGAGCATAGCGGTAAGGATTGGCAAAATGTCTTCTTAGTATTTGACTAGACTCCACTAGGACTCTATTATTATTATTTGATGGTTGTAGCTTGCTCCGATCTCATATTTAGGTTTAGATTAGGCGTTTTTCTGACCCATTTTACAGTTTAATAAACACCCTTGAACTGTGATCACTAGTGTCTGTCTTACTTTGATACCAGGCCTTTCTTACATATGGTGTCAGAGTGGGACATGAATCAATTGGAGAATCCACTTATATGACTGGAGACCGAAAAGGGATTTTCATGCTCTACCCACAGTATTAGAACAAGAGTAAATGAACAACTCACTCCAAGGGAACTCAGAAATCTTTGAGTCAAGAGGCAAACCCAATCTAGCTCCTTTTCCATCAATGGGGTGAGGTCTATGGAACACATGATGCAACTGTTCAAGCCCCTGGAAAAGAGAAAGGGAATACAATTTTCTTCCCGTGATCTTGCAAGCTATCTTACCTGTTCGAAAGAATGTTGAGGGCAACACTTATTATCTTTTTAGCCCTCGGGATTCTTTAGTACAAGGAAGGGAGAAAGCCTTAGTGTCTTTGCAACTAAGAATAGAATAACCCTTTGGTTGGTCTTTCTATATTTTGCCATGCAAGGACGATAAAGTGAGAATGTGACCTCTTTTTTCCTATGTAGCTGAATTAACCTTTATTTTCCTGAATTTCCCCATACACCCCAAAAAGATCTGTAGGGGAGAAAGAGTAGGGATACAAGTATATGAAACCCCTTGGGAAACAGCCAGAGAGAATCTAACATGTGAGACCCTGGGGAAAATATTGTCTAATGAAACACCAGGTGAAAGCCCAGGGACCCCTCCCATGGAAAACAAAATCCCAGAACCCTATCCTTATTATTCAAAGGGAAAATTAGGGGACAAGCAGATGAGAGAGAAGTTGAGAAACCTAAAGAGGAAGATATAAGGAGAACCCTATATGGGCAAGAAGGAGCAAACACTAAAGAACAGTCATGTCCCAGAAAACGTTTTTAGCCCCCTGAATAAGGATAGGAGAGTGTCAATATTCACTATATCTCTGAATGACTCGAAAACCTCTCCAGTAGAGCAATGCTTATTTTATGGAGTGTGGGGGCATATTATAGAGGTTTTCCATGAAAACTGTGAGAAACCTGAAGGTGTTTCACCCGCTAATCCTAGGAGATCTGTCATCCAGGCGGCCACGACATGGCCATTGCCATTGGATCCAGTTTCTGAGTGTGTTTAACATTGGGGGAGGATCACCTGGATGGAGGGTTTTGGGGGAGGGGAAGAGGGACACCGACGGGTGAGACGAGGTACTACCCTTCCTATTAAAACCTTTTCCCCATCCTACCACGTAGGATACTCAGAAGCTCTACCCCAACCCTTTTCCGACATGAACACTTTCTTACACCGTGGAAGATGATGGATTAACACCAGAGCCGTTTACCTGATGTGTCCTAACACAAGGTTCAGGCAGAGTCAAGCACTTGTCAATAACTACACACACCTGATGCCCCTTTCCCTTCCCCACAGGGATGAAAGGTGGAGCATGAGAGCACAGTTTGAGCAAGGACAAACAGACAAGAAAACAGCTATTCCAGGGACGGCAGTTCAAACAGAGAAGATGGGCGGCGAGACTGGAAAGGACACAAAGGAGGGAAGTGCCCTTGTCCTTTTTGACCCAAATCCGGGAATCCTCCATGAAAGGAATCATAAGACCGGGAACTACAGCTGATGTGTGGTGTAACAGATGTCAACAGTGCACAGGACCCCCCCCTCCGCACACTGATAACTGAGGCGAGGAGGCATGCTTGCTACTGTGGCATCGTCCTTGACTTCAGAGACAAGAAATGACAAGGAGGTCATGACAGCCAGTGAAGCGGAGGGAGAACAGATAATAAACTGGACGGTGTTGAGCAAAGGGTGCAAACGGAAACTTGATATGAACAAAGAACGTGTGTGCTAGTGAATTTTGAAAGCCCAGGGAAAGATCATCTGCAGAGTGATCCAGCGCCTCTTGAGAGTCCATTCAAAAATCTCTGGCTGGTCCCCTTTTCTTGTTAAACGTTATAGTAACAAGTGGCCATAGAAAAGGCCGGCATAAAGAGTTAAGATGGTCATGCCAAAATCCCTTCTACAGTCGAAAGTCCTTAAACCATTACGAAAGTTTTGACATTATGAAACAGGCGTGTGTGACTGGCTGAGGGAACCTCTGTACGAACGATAAATGTGGAAAGCCTGACTGGGGGCTAGAAAAAGCTAAGGGAAGTGAATCCTGCAAGGTATTACAAATAAGTGAACTGTATGGAATTGGCAAATGTGAACCCAACTGAGGGAAGCCAACATTACAAAAAGGATCAGAGCCCAGTTGAGGGGAATCCATGGGTGAAAGGAAATCACCCATTGTGGACAAGTGAGGGAGGATCCCCTGGGTAGGGGAACCCAGGTTTATGCTTGGGGGAATACCCTAGGTGAGACACAGTATTACACCGGGGAAGGCGATGAGGAGGATGAAGTCCCTGAGGCTTTCAAAGGCTGTTCCTAATCAACCTCCCTTCCACCCAATGAATCTCCCTTACCCGAAACCAGCAACTCCTCCGCATCTGGTAAAACCATTAGGAACCCAAACCCCATTGCAGTGGAAACCTACATCTCCCAGAGTCCCTATTTTCCTGTCACCTACCCGAGTACTCCCATTCATTATTCTCCTTGCCCCTCTGATTATTATTTCCCAAACTCCCAGTCTGCTTTGACAAAACACCACAGTTCCCACAATACCCCATACTCCTGTCACAACAATAATCCTGGCCATTCCCTCGCCAGACCTCCAAACTATTATTTTATAGATTTTTCCCATTAATTTCACAAACCCCACAATTCCCAGCCTTTTGACTTTACCAACCCCCTAGGAGGAGGGTTGATGAACTAAGAGGTTGTCCCAGTTTTGAGGCCAGGCATAGCCAGGAAATTCCTGATAACCACACTCCTGACTTCCCTTTCTTGTCCCCACTGGGATAAAAGGCATGGCACAAGAGCACACTCTGAACACACAAGGAAGCAGCTATTCCAGGACGGCAGTTCAAACGGATAAGAAAGGTGGCAAGACCTGAAAGGTCATCAAGAAGGGAGACACCCCTTGCCCTTTTCTTTTTTTAACTTTTATTTATTGGCAAACATATCAGAGTACAATAGGTTACATGTCTTTATCAAAGCACAGATGTAGACAGACAGTAAGTTTCGATCAGGGGGCATCCAACATACTTATATTACATTTCTTTCTAACAGGTTAAATTAGTGATTTGACAATCAATGACGAAGGTTAGCCAAGTATGTCTGAACCTCAGACCATATATCCTTTGGGCGGGACGTGGGGTCCAGTGAGTTCACATATTGTTCCTCTCAGTCCTGGGCCCTGGTTAGTGCAGCCATCCATGCTTTACTACTGGGTGGAGAGGCATGTTTCCATTTCTGCAGCACACATCTCCTAGCGGTCATACAGCCTATATTCACAAATGCACAAATGTTCTTATTCGGTTTGTCATACCATACACCAAACAGGGCCCTTACTGGGGCGTGTTAAAGGGGTACATTCCCTATGTCGGAGAGAGTTTGCAGTACATTGCCCCAGAAGGCCCCCATCTGGACACAAGACCAGAACATGTGCATGTTGTCAGCCGAGTCTGATCGTCATCTGGGACATAGGTGGTCTGCACCCAGGGAGATTCTGTTGAGCCTTTGGGGGGTGTAGTACAGTTTATATTGCAAACATCAGAACCTAAAGTTCAGAGAGATCTGTTTGGTATGTGTTAACATGTGGTACCATTGGGTATCAATTAGATTCATGCCCAGGTTGTATGACCACCTAGTGCGCACTCTAGAAGTAGAGTCAGATTTTCAGTTTAATAGAATTCTGTATGTGTTCACACTATATTGCAGGCGCCAAAGGAGTTAGCTATGTACAGGATCTCCTGAGTTTCTAGGGGCTCCGATGGGAGGGAAGACCACAGTGATTGTGCTGCCGTGGGCAGCCTCTAGTATTGCAATAGTTCTAGTCCTGAGCCAATGTGTTCTCCCCGCCAGGTTTGAGGTGTAATGAATTTCCCTTCCAGCAATAGGTCTGCAAGTGCTCTGTATCCCAGCCCCCTCCAATGTGTCGCTAGCGCAGTGTCCCAAGTGGGTCAAATCCAGGGACACTCCATAAGGGAAGCCATTTGTAGCATGGACGAGTTTCTATACTTGGTGATAGTATGTGGCGTCAGGCTAGTAAAGTGGCAGAGACTGGGTCGTACAGACAGTTATCTTTATATTTGTGGTTCATGATGAGTGTTTTGAGGTCAGATTCACCGGCTGCTAGGAGCTCAAGTTTGACGTGTGGTGGTTGCTGACTTTCCCCATACCAGTAGAAGGTGTACTGGACTTGTCCCGCCAGCAAGTATTATTCAAGATTGGGAGCCGCAAAGCCCCCTTGTCATATGGTAGAAACATATCCAACCATTTCTTCCGCACCACCCCAGCGTGCCATAGGAATTGCATACAAAGGGCTTCATTATGACCCTGCTGGTCCGGAAACAACGGTGGCGGTAAATCCGCTGCCACCGTTGTTTCCGGACCGGCTCATTCCGAGTTCTGCACGTGGGAGGTGTCACTCCTGCCAGGTCTGACCTGGCGGGAGTAACACCCCCCACCTGCAGGCGGAAATGGAAACACCTGCTCCGTCATAGACGGAACCAGTGTTTCTATTGTCCACATTCCCCGGGAGTCCTACCGGATTCCATGGAAATGGGGATTTATGGAATTCCGCCTCCGGAATTACTGGGTCACTGGGGTTGTAATGCCCCGGTGATCCCGGCAATCATGGAGGCGGAATCTTATTTCGGGTCCGGGAGATGCCTGCCTGGTTTTTCGGCACAGCTACCACCGGACTCGTAATGAAGCCCAAAGTCTGTGTATTTTGGAGAAGAAGGGTTTCCCCTGCCAGATGGGGATGTAAGCAAATATATATAGACGTTTTGGAACTAGCACCATCTTCACTAGGGATTTACCAGCCATTGTGATAGTGAGTGCACACCACCTAGTCAGTTTGCTTTCCACATAGGTTTCCATAGTGCCATAGTTGTCCCAAGAAGAGATGGCTTCGCCCCAGACACCCTTACCCCTAGGTATCTAATTTTGTTGGGAGACTAGCAGATGGGGAATATACCTCTTGGTTGTTTGGTGTTGCTAGTGAGTGGGAATATTTCTGATTTGGTGTAGTTCATTGTGAACCTGGAGAAGCCTCCCAATTGGATCACAACCCTGAAGGAAAGGGTCGAGATTTCCTTGGGCGCTCTTACAGATAGCAGGACATCATCTGCATATAGTGATACTATCTCTGGCCTACCTCGAGGCGAATGCCCCGATCACTGTGACGCGATCAAATCATGTCAGCCATTGTTTCGATGGCTACTGTGAAGAGAATCGGGAAGAGTGGGCATCCCTGTGGTGTGCCCATGCTTAGATTAAAAGGTGACGTCTTGTGAGAATTGATTAAGACACTGGCTGTGGGGTGTGTGTAAAGAAGTTTAATGTATCAAAGCATTTCGGTGCCAATTCCCATTATCTCAAGGACCACCCACAGATATTCCCAGGAGACCATGTCAAAGACTTTCTGAGCATCAAATGCCGCTGCTACTGCCTCCGCTGCAGGGTCAATTCTTGCCATGACATTGAATAGCCGCCTAATGTTCAGAGATGTCGACCTATCTGGGATAAAGCCCCCTTAGTGTTTGCGAGAGCTTTGGTGAAGATTTTGGTGTCCACATTCATAAGGGAGAGGGGTCTGTAAGACCTGCATTCATTACTTGGTTTATCAGGTTTGAGGAGTGTAGTTATAGTAGCATCTCTCAGTGAGGTAGGAGGTAGGAAAGATGGGGTCACAAAGTGATTTGTTCCATACCTCGAGGAGGTGCGGGGAGAGTAGGGCTACGTGCTCTTGGTAGAATTCAGTTGTGAGTCTTTCTGGGACGGGGCCTTAACCTTTGGGAGATCCTCTATCACCGTTAGTGATCCTCTACTGATCTTCCCTGGCCTGAATGCTTAAGTATGATAAGGGGATCTCCTCGAGGAGGGACTTACAGCATATGCATTGTGCTGTTGCTCAGAAGTGTGCAGGGAACAGTAAAAGTCTGAGAACACTCGTAGGATTTCTTGGTCTAACCATTGGGGATTCCCCCACGCATCTGTAATACAGTCAACCTGGGTACGTCCACCCTCGTTTGGTTAGTCTGGTTAGGGTTCTGCCAGGTTTTTCCCCCTCCCTATATCTCCTAGCTGCTTGCGGGCATATGAAATAGCGTACCTCCCTAAAGGGGTTTGCCTCGAACTACTACAGCTCATAGTGTATCTGCGCTAGAATTTGCTGGCTCCAGTGGTCGGAATACTTTTGTTCCAGAGATTTAAGCTTACTTTTGGAGTGCTGGAGGTTGTTTCTTATTGTTTCTAGAACTCTCGCTTCCCTAGAGGTAAACATGCCTTGGATATAGACCTTGAAGGCCTCGAGCAGTAGTAGCATCTGCTTCATTACAGGCAAAGTATGTATCTATATCTGAGCGAATCTCCGCTTTGAATACTACGTCACGGAGTGCTTCTGATTTAAACCGCCAGGAGCTTCGCAGCCCGGGGGGCTTTCCTGTGGTTAGGGTCAGTACCACTGTGGAGTGGTCAGACAGGGTGTGGGGTAGTATCACAGCATGATCCCGAGGTTAGATACATGTGTATGCATAATGAACAGTCATGCACCGAAGAGTAATACGTATATTGTCCCTCTTGTGGATGGAGTGTCCGACATGTGTCCCTCAGTTCCAAGTATTCCATGTGCGTTTGAAGCTGGCGAGCTGCGTGCGATTGGGGTCTGGGAGCCATCCCAGTTCTGTCCCTAGCCTGATCCAGGATCAAGTTCCAATCGCCCCCACCCACAGGATCGGGATCCCAATTTACCATGTTAGAATTGATACTACTTCATCAAAGAATTCCGGGGGTATCAATGTTGGGGCACTAGATGTTGACCCGTAGTAATTTTATTCCATCTATAATGCAGTGCAGGATAAAATAGCGTCCACCGGGGTTGAAGTATTTATTTTTAAGGGCAAATTTCACAGATTTGTGGATAAGTGACATAACCCCCCTGGATTGGGTGGTGTCTGAGGTGAAAAACTTATTAGCCCCAATGCTGATGCGATACCCGTGGATGCCCCCGCTTTGGCGTATGTCTCCTGTAGGAGAAGAATATTCACTGTGTGCCTATTCGCATACGCCATGATTCTACGTGATTTAGTGTAGTTTCCTATCCCCCTGATATTCCAAGTTATTGCCTTCAATTCTATTGTAGTAATATTGCCATTTCAGGTGAGTGCCCCACCAATCTCTTGTTACAAGTTCCATCTTTCAAAGTTCGATCATTTCCAACCTTGCACTCTGCTAACAAATTATTTCCCCTTTTTCTTCCCCTGTTGGGTTCAGAAGTGCAACCGGTGCATAAACATCTGGGTGGTTTCGGTGATAACACAGATTTTCACCCCCTTCCTACTACCCCCACTGCCCCCCCAACCCAGCACTGTAAAATCCTCTTCCTCCCCCGCCCTGACCCATCGCCTACCCCAACATGGCCACTTTTCTTTATCTCGACACAACATTAACTTAGCATCTGCTGTGTGTAAGCTGCTTCCGCTCCAGCCCACTCCACAGGTTCATTGCAGGATCATATATTCAGAGGTGCCTGTGGTGGTGGCAGGTTACATCACAGGTACTATGTGCTTGTCATAAAGTACAGGTGGTTGATAGTGCAGTTCTGAGGAGTTCCTTCAAACCGGCGGTGGGATATCTCCATCATCTTCTCAGCCGTCTGGGATCGATATTTGAGCCTCTGTGAATTTGACTGCCTCGTCTGAACCGTAAAAAAGTACATTTTGTCATGAAATTGAAATTTTAGTTGGGCTGGGAACAGCATTGCGTATTGAATGTTACACGCTCAAATTAGTTTCTTGACTCCAGTGAACTGGGGCCTCTCGTGTTGCACTGAGATAAAGAAATCTGGTAAAATCCGTATTATCTGGGAGCCCAATCTTAGTTCCTTTTTCTCTTTGTCGAGGTGCAGGAGTTGGTCTCTATCACAGAAACTGAGGATTTTCGCGATGTTGGGTCGTGGAAAGTCGCTAGATTTGGGTTTGGGGCCAAGTGCCTGGTGGGCCCGCTCCACCGCGAAGAAGGGGGAAAGCACTAGGGCACCCAGGAGCGCCTTGAGTAGGTTTTCCACTGCCTGTTCGATGCCCCCAGATAGTGCATCCTCTGGGACTCCGGCCATTCTAATGGTATTTCTCCTGGAGCTTGACTCTAAATCATTGCATTTGGATTTCACAGTTTTCATGTCTTTCACCAGGGTTGCTACTGGGTTTCAGAGGCCTTGCACAGTATCCTCCGTCGCCCCAATCCTTGTCGCAGCCTCCTTGGAAAGCTGCAACATCATGGATGCAACATTGGCCGTGATATCATCCAGCTTCTCATGGACGGCCACAAAACCCTTGGCCATGACCTCCATCATATGAGTGAGGTCGGGGGTGGATTCATGAGAGCTGGTAGAGTGCTCCAGAGTTTCACGGGGAGTAGCAGCCGCAAATGTGTCCATGGCCCCGTCTTCTTTCCTCCACCTGTGCCTCTAGTCATGGTTGTTGGACTGGTAGGCTGGTGCTGGGGGGAACCTTGGTTTTAAATTGAGAGGTTCTACTGGGCGACCTCCTCCTCAACCTTGAATCAATGCCCCAAACCTGGCACAGGATCCCTTGTGGGGCACAGCCGGCATCGTCTGATATGCGCCAGGTCCTGTGGTCTGGGGTATAGCAGGGTTGGCTGGCAGCTGGGATCTTCAATGGGTGGATGAGGGGCTGGGATTATAGTTTACCCTATCACTCTGCAACAACTCAGGTATTTGGGTGTGCCCGCAGGATGGCTGGAGGGTCACAGGGCCGTAGATCTGGTGTGGGCAGGGTCTACCTGCCCTCCCTTTATGTATCGGTAGTGTGAAGATCAACGCTGTGCCCAGTCATAGGGGGCCACCGGTGCAGCAAAATCAGATAGGCGGGTATGCTGCTGTTAGTTCTGGCTGTGGGGTACACTGTCCCTCCGTTGCGGCAGCATGAAGTCTGCTCTAGTTATGTTGTTGTCAGGTCTACCCCTAGTTCAGTATGATGTGCTTGGTCCCCGCACAGAGAGACCTGCTTGTGCTACTGGTTGGCCTCGATATGGCCAGGTTCTGTTGCCTCTGCCGTCCTGGTGGTTCTTGTTGGGCAGGTAATGGGGATTGCACTGTTTTCAGCTGCTCAGCCTGAGGGTTTTCCACCCTGTATAGCTGATAGTTGTGCCGTATTTTGCCCCCCTGCTTGGCCAGTGGGTGTGCAGGTTCCCCAGCCTGGTCAGGTTTGGAGAGGTTGGAGGCATGGGGCCTCGCCAATGCAGTTGGGTCAGGAGCTGGAGATTGCACAGGTTGGTCTGCTCAGGAGTGGGTTGGTTTGGCTAGGAGGGTGTGGATGTCGCTGCCACTGAAGGCCCTGTCACGCTAGTGTCAGCGCAGGTAGGGGAGTCGAACTAAGGGTCCCCCCAGCGCCAGCCTACACTTCACCGCAGGGATGAGGCCTGCTAGGCCATGGTGGTGAGTGGCACAGTAGACAATGGTGCTGCCATTGCAGTTGGCATTGTTGGTGTAGCAGCCTCTGCTGTGGATCTAACCTGAGGACCCTGCGGCCTGGGTGAGATCGATGCAGTATTGGGCGGCAGGGTGCTGGGCTGCTTGTAGGATTCCCGGGGTGCCCGCTGTCATGCACCGCAGAGTCTGGTGTTTGTGGAGACGCTGGTGCACAAGCAGCCATTGACGTTTCTACCGCGATCTTTCCTTCTTGCGCCCGCGGTCTAGTGGGTTTGCAACATGGCTGCCACTGAGAGGTATTTCTTTCCCCTCCTCCCGGCGGTCAGCGCATTGCAACCCACTGCACAGCTTGCTCTTTGGTTCTAACATTAGTTTTCCTCTTAACCGTGTAGTCTCTCACTGCCTCTCCCTGTTACTTTGTTTTCTTCTTTGTCGCTCTCTGCGACACTCTCTCTTTCTCCCTCCGCTTCCTCAGCAGTTCCGCTCTTTCCCTTGCTCCCTTTCTTTCCCTTCTCCATCCCTTGCGCACGGCTCCCCGTGCTGCAGGCTTCCCACCTCAGAGCTCTCTGAGCCTCTCTCCTGCTCTTCCTTGGATCTTCCTTTCCGCCGTCTTCTCAGCTGCTGCTTCCCTGGTCCCCAGCGAAGCTCTCCCTTCGCTTCAGTTACCTATGGTGTCTGCCGGAGTACTGAGCTGTTTCCTATTGTTCCATTGGGAGTCTGACATGCTCCAACCGCCTGCCTCCGAACTTCCTCTGCTTCCAACGGTAACTACGTGCTGCGACTCAAGGCTATCTCAAGATCACACAGGTTTTTTTTGCACCATCTGGCTTTTTCCCCTGCCTGGGTTGTCCCGGGAGAGGGGCCTCCGGACCGCTATCTACATAAGCCCTACTTACAAAAAAAAGGAACTCTCTGGAACAAGAAAAAAGGGAAACCCCAAGAAGCCATCAGTTCAGGTGAGGAGGAGGGGGATTTAACTGATCATGACTAAGACGACCCCTCTGTTGACAGATTGCAATGCCCACCAATTACCATGGCAACGGCGGGACAATTACAGGACCTAGTGGGGGCTGTTCAAGGACTGAACTTGGAACTACAGAATATCAAAGGTGAAAATGCAGTCTTGAAAGAAATGGTGGTGAAACCGGAACCCCATGCTCCTGACCTACCCCCCATGGCATTATCCTCAGGCAAGTTTGACGAAGCCTGTATGGTCTACTTCGCTTTCCATCCCTACGCCTATGCTAACAAACATACCAAGGTTGGGTTCATGGTCTCCAATATGACGGGCAATGCCCTGGCGTGGGTCACCCCTCTAGTAACAAACAACAACCCTATCCTCCAAGACTACGGTGGATTTCTTGCTTTAAGCAGATCTTGAGCGTCTGTAAATTACGTATGTTGCTTGTGAAGAACTACTGGACATCCAAGAAGGGTCCAGCGACTTGCTCACCTATATCACCTCCTTTAAACGTCTAACAACAGACGCTGGTTGGCCAGAACAAGCACAGTATTCTATCTTCTGGTGCGGGCTAAGGGAGGAATTAAAAGATGAGCTATCTCGTACCTCCCGGCCTGCTACCTTTTCTGATCTTATCTCAACCGATCTGCAAATAGAATCCCGCTTAGGGGAACACAGGTCTGAAAGAAGGAAATACAAGACCACTTCAACCCATCCTCCGGCAGCAACTCCTCCTTCTCTACGGACCACACAAACCACCAGGGATGAACCCATGCAGAATGGCTCAACTCAAGCCCCATTGACGCCAGAAGGGAGGAGTTGGGTCTGTGCATGTATTGTGGCGCTGACAGTCATCTTCTCCGCAACTGCCCAGAAGTTCCCCCTAGGTGGGGGGGAACTGCTGACCCCGGACCTGATGGGGACGGGTATCCGAAGTGTCTCAAGCAGTCCCTACGTTACACTCACCGTGGCTCCCAATACCGGTGCAGAAGACTCCCGCCTCATAGTTATCGCCTTACAGTTGGTTGTGCAGCACCAAACAGTTCACACCATGGCCCTCATTGACTCTGGTGCTGCTGGTAACTATATAGACACAATATTGGCAGAAAAGATTGGTCTGCGTCGCCTATGTCACAAAGAAGATCAGAAGGTGGAAGGAGTAGATGGCTCTCCACTTTCATCTGGTCCCATCACTCACTCTACAGAAACCCTCACAGTCAAGATCCTACAGCATTCGGAGCAGATAACATTCGACATAAACCGGGTCGCCCATTTTCCAGTGATCCTCGGTATCTCTTGGTTGAGAAAACACAACCCGGCTATTGATTGGGCAAAGCAAACCATGACCTTCAATTCTGCTTATTGCAGACAGAACTGCCTTTTGAACCTCATGAAAGAAACAATACATATTGTGCCTTCCGGTCAGAAGAATTCCAGAGACGTGTGCTGTATACCACCAGAACTCGTGGAGTACCAAGAAGTGTCCATCAATAAGGCCATCTTGGACCTGAGACCTCATCACCCTGAAGACTGTGTGATCGATCTGATTCCTGATGCTGTAGTTCCTTTTGGGTGCATGTTTGCTCAATCTCTCACGGAAAAGAAGGCGTTGAGATCCTACTTGGATGCACACTTGGTTAATGGTCTCATTCAGCATTCTAGATCCCCAGCAGGGGCATTGTTATTCTTTATTCTGAAACACGACTCCACTGACCTACAGCCTTGTATTGATTATAGAGGCTTGTATAAGGTCACAGTTCGGGACCGATACCCTATGCCACTCATTTCCGATTTCCTTGAGGCAGTCCAGGGGGCATCTGTGTTCTCTAAATATGAATACAAGGTAATGCCTTTAGGGCTTGTTAACGCCCCTGCTGTTTTTCATCATTTTATGGGCCGCTTGTTCTCTGATGTCTTGTTTATAAATACTATTGTCTATCTGGATGACATATTAGTGTTTTCCCGCACCCAACAGAAACATACTGAACACCTCCAAGCTGTTCTTCACTGACTACAGACACGCCACTTACTGGTCAAACCTGAGAAATGTCTTTTTAACGTTGTCTCAGTACCATATCTAGGATTCATCCTTTCCAAACAAGGCATCACGATGGACCCATAGAAGGTGTCTGCCATCCTTGAGTGGCACACTCCATTGTCCGTGAAGGACATCCAAAGATTTCTTGGATTGGCAAACTTTTATCGGAAGTTCATTGCACATTTTTCTCGGGTAGTGTTGCCCATTACAGCCCTGCTTAAGAAGGAGGCCAAACCTTTCCGTTGGACTGAACAAGCGGATGAAGCCTTCGGTCACCTCAAGGACCTGTTCTGTTCTGCACTCATACTTTGTCAACCAGATCAATCAAAAACATTCATTGTTGAGGTGGATGCCTCCGCGTGAGCCGTAGGAGCAGTTCTGCTACAAGAAAGGAACGACATAAAACATCCCATCGCCTACATTTTGAAAAATCTCACCCCAAGCCCAAATAATTATTCTGTAATAGAAAAAAAGCTGTTGGCCTTGAAAACTGCTTGGAAGAATGGAGACATCTGTTACAAGGGGGAATTCATCCGTTCATCCTACGCACCGACCACAAGAACCTAAACATCCTCCGAGGCATGGAGTGTCAACTCCCGACAAGCCAGATGGGCCCACTTCCTTTGTCAATATGACTTTACCATCACCTACATACCTGGCAGTCAAAACTTCCTGGCTGATGCCCTGTCATGCAGAGATACCTCAGAACCACATTCGGCCCACCAGCCGGAACCCATCTTTCCGAGAAACAGAATAGTCTGTTTAGTGTCGTCGTTTCTACAGGATGTTAAGACTGCCATGACTCCCAAACAAGGGGTACGGTTGCAGCAAGGTAGACACTCCCAGACAGAATGGACAGACGGGTTACTGTTCATCAACAGGAAATTATACATACCTACTCGTCCTCTACAACTGAAGGTCTTGAAATTATGTCACAGCCATTTATCAGCTGGCCATCGTGGGGTAAGAGGCACGCAAGACCTGGTGTTGCAGTCTTTTTTTTGGCTAACTCTTCTTTCTGATGTGGATAAATATGCCAGGTCTATGCCAGAAGCAAGAGCCGCACCAGTATACCCCCAGGTTTACAGGAACAACCTTCTGTACCCACCTTCCCATGTCCCAAGGATGTACTTGTATAATGGTCATGGTGAACTCTCTCTCTAAGTTGGCTCATTTCTCCCCTCTTCCTGTGGTTCAGTCAGCTTCAGAGATGGCCGAGGTGTTTCTCTGGGACATCTTCGAAGATAACCTCTGACAGAGGATGCCAATATATATCCTGGTTCTGGACCGCGCTGTGTAGCCGGCTAGGAATTGAGAGAGCATTGCCATGGGGGTTCCACCCACAGACTAATGGTCTGGCCGAGCGTCTCAACGCTACTCTAGAACAATATCTCAGATGCTATATCAACCATCATCAAGACAATTGTGTATCCCTCTTACCTACCACAGAATATGCCTACAACAACACTGTACATACGGCTACAGGCCTCAGCCCCTTCTTTTGTACGTACGGATTGCATCCGCGGAGCATACTCCTCACATGTCAACAACTCACCAACATACCCACCATTGAGTCTACACTGGTTGAAATCTCCTCTGCCCATAAGACTGCCAAGAAAAGCCTACTGGAAGCCCACAGCAGATACAAAGCACAGGCAGATCGCCATTGCTTACCTTGTCCAAAATGGGAAGTGGGTTCCCGGGTCTGGCTTTCCACCAGATATTTACCCCAATGGGTTCACCCGACCAAACTTTCCCCCGGTATCATGGCCTGTATGAGATCATCCCTAAGGTCAACCAGGTGGCCTTTTGTCTCAAACTTCCCAAGAGTCTGGCTCGCATTCACCCTGTATTCCACGTGTCCCTTCTGCATCTGGTCAAACAGGGTAATTCTCCTGTTCTACCCAGCAGCCTCCTTGTTCCTTAGACTCCTATTCCCGAAGAATACTAAGTTTCCTGTATTCGGGATTCTAGATACAGAAGAGGACGTCTGGAATACCTTGTGAGCTGGAAAGGGTATCCCAGGTCAGAGGACTCATGGGAACCCTGGTCTTTTGTCCACGCTCCTCGGATGATCCAAATGTTTCACCGTGCCCACCGGGTAAGCCCGGGGGCTGTTTGCACAAGACAGGGGCATACTGTCATGCGACTCAGAGACTGGCACTTGTGGAGCCGCTGGTGCACAAGCAGCCATTGACGGTTCCACCATGTTCTTTCCTTCTTGCGCCTGCAGTCTTGTGGTTTTGCAACATGGCCACCGCTGAGAGCTATTTCTTTCCCCTCTTCCCGGCAGTCGGCATGTTGCAACCCACTGCGCGGCCTGCTCTTTGTTTATAACACTAGTTTTCCTCTTTACTGTGTAGTCTCTCATGGTCTCTCCCTGTTACTTTGTTTTCTTCTTTGTCTCTCTTGGTGACACTCTCTCTTGTCTCCTCTCTCGCTCTCTCCCTCCGTCTCCTCAGAGGTTCGGCTCTTTCACTTGCTCCCTCTATTTCCCTGCTCCGTCCCTTGCACACGGCTCCCGTGCTGCAGGCTTCCACTTCAGAGCTCTCCCAGCCTCTCTCCTGCTCTTCCTCGGATCTTCCGTTCCGCTGTCTTCTCAGCTGTTGCTTCCCTGGTTCCCAGCAAAGCTCTCCCTTCGCTTCCGTTACCTTTGCTGTCCTCCGGAGTGATGGGCTGTTTCCTCTGGATCCGTTGGGAGTCTGATGTGCTGCGACTCAAGGCTATCTCAAGATCACTCAGGGTTTTTTTGTGCCATCTGGCTTTTTCCCCTGCCTGGGTCATCACGGGAGAGGGGCCTCCGGACTGCTATCTACATAAGCGGCCATAGTGGCTTCCTCCCGTGGCAGGCCCTACTTACACACAAAAAAGGAACTCTCTGGAAGAAGAAAGAAGGGAAACCCCAAGAAGCCATCAGCTCAGGTGAGGAGGAGGGGGATTTAACCAATCATGAAGAAGAAAACCCTTCTCTTGACACCCGCTACCCCACTTATCTCATGGTGCCTCTTGTGGTGTGTATGCTGTCTGTCACCCGAGGCGAAAAGGTCCTGGGAGACACCGCGCCCGCAGTGGCAGACCGGCGCATGGGAGAAGGAGACCGCTTGCTGGGGTATGCCGGGTAGCCCACGGGAGGGATTCTACCGGTCAAGGGGAGTAGCACTCACCCGTAGTACTCTGCAGTCGGGTGGATGGAACGCCGCCCTCTGCCAGGCCGGCCCAGCGGCAAATATGCGGAAGCCACTCGGACGTGTAAGATTTGCTCCCTCAGGCAGATGGTGTCTCAGGTTGCTGTGGGAATGAGGCCAAGGCCATGACCTCCGCTGTCTCCCACATGCACCTTGCTGAGTTGGTGCTCCGGAAGCTCCTCCCCCTCAGAGTGGTGGTATGGTCCACAACAGCTGGCCCTGTAGTGGGAACCGATGCCAAAGTCGGGGTAGATGAGTTTTGATATTGCTACCACCAAACAGATTTCTGATGGGCCGTTAGCGGAGCTCCAGCATTAGGCAGCCATCCTGTTGGCTGCTCAACAGCAACCCCACCCTTGTCTTTTTAAACCCAAACCCTGAAGTCTCTGACAAAAGAAACATAAGACTGGGGATTGCCGCTGGCGAATGATGTGACGGATGGCAGCGGTACATGGAACTCTCCCGCACTATAGCCAGGCTGGGGAGATGTAGTTGCCATTGTGGTACCGTCCTTGATACCAACAGCAAAAGAAATGCCAATGAGTTCAGCACAACCGGTGAGTCGGACGAACCTGATAGTGGACCAGAATGTGTTAGGCTCAAGGTTGCCGTGGCAACATTAAGAAGATTAAGATACAGAGGTCTTTTGTAAACGAACCTGGTACCAGAGATAGAGTGGTCCGGCGCCACCTAGGCACTCATTCAAAGCTCTCTGGCTGGTACCCCTCTCCCGAACAAAGAAAGCATTATACTAAAAGATACTTAAACTACAAATACCAAGAGGCCATAGAGAAGGCCGGCGTGAGGTGGCAAGGTGGTCATACAAGGGTCAAGCCAAACCGCTTGTACAATCGGAAGTCCTTGACACGTTGTAGAAATTGTGAACTGTGGACAGTGTGAACCCGGTGGAGGGAATTGTAAAACAGGCACTTGAGCCCTGCAGAGGGGAATGCTGTGCGAACTGTGATTTTGTGAATAAACACACACTTGCCATAGGCTAACAGGGTGACCCAGCAAGACCTGATCACCCTTCAGAAGTCTTTGTTTAAAATTGGCAAGTGCTGTGGAAGTTCTGGGCCCAGATGAGGGGGACCTTACTAGAAGGTGGTTATTTAAAAAGACATTGAGACTTTTGAATATTACAAATAAGGACATTTTAATTGAAAGGTGATAGTGAACCCGACTGAGGGGCTTCTAGAGAAAAGGTGTGAAGAAGCTAAGTGAACAACACTGTGACAACAAGTATGAATCCGACTGAGGGGTGTCCACAGTGAACGGTTGGTCTGAGCCCAGTTGAGCGAGGCGAAGGAGTGAGAGAAGGATCAGAACTCGGATACCCGGATACCAGGGTTTGAGTGATTACCCTTCACCCTTGAATATCCAAGGGTGAAGGGTAATCACCCGATGGGAGGATTAGTAGAAGGAACTTTGGTTTTGGCACATCAGGCCCTCTGAAGACTAGCAGAAGGAACTGTTTGTTTTGTTGTTTTGGCATATAAGACCCTCTGAAGCAATAGACTTGCATAAGAAGAGACCTGGGCACAGCAGGCCCTGATATAGAGAAAAGGAGCTGTAAGTTTGTGCCAGAGAAGCACAGGAGTGTGCTGTGCTAAATAGTCCTGCCTTGTCCCATGCTAAAAATGTGGGGAAGGGATATCCCAGCCATAACATCCTGTCTTATTTTGTGAACACTTCTTTCGTTTCTTGTGAACTATATCCCACACTATTCTGTAGCATCGCAGTAAGGATTGGCAATGCTGCTGGTACCTCTCTCTGCCTCGCACAGGAGAACTCCATATTTCCTTTCCTGACATGGCTTTGAACCATGCCAGGCCAATTGAGTTATCCCAACTACTAGTTCACTGGTATTTGTCTTCATCAGGAGTATTAATTTCTACTACTCACCTCTTCCTCGTCTCAGTTTCTGTCATGTAGTTTTACAAATCTCCAAAGGCATGGGTCTTCTTTGGGATTTGTTTTTTACACTCGTATACACTTGACTTTGCCTGGTGGACTCTCCTGCCAGGACATTCATGCAGCTTGTTCTACACAGTTGAACTTTCCTGGTATACTCTCCTGCCAGTACTTTCATGCAGCTTGTTCTACACACTTGACTTTGCGTGGTATACTCTCCTGCCAGGACTTTCATGGATCTCGAAGATTAGGACAGAGATGTGTTTGACAGCATAAATTCAGGGAGTGGTTCAGACAGAGAGGCACCATCTAAGCCAGAACCTGATAGGAAGGAGTGGGGCCACATCCGCCACATCTGCAAAATCCAATGGGTGGGTTGGTAGATTTAACAACGCTGGAGCATTTTATAAAGCAAGAGGTTGAGGGGATTATTAGTTGATTAAGACAGAAGGCAGGTGGTGAGCCTCTGTTGGCATGGCTGGTGAGATCATTCGACAGAGAGCCAGCAGGCCTTCTCATAGATCCAACAAATTCCCCACGATTTTTGCCATTGTGTCATGAAACAAATATACAGCAGGTCTTTCGAGCAGGGCAGCCTCCTGCTGCCCAGGGGCGAGAAACAACACTTTCACAGTTAGCAGATCAGGGATGTAATCCCAAATATCTGATTACTTTCTATTGACCTAGTGAGGACAAGAGATAATATACACTGAGAGAGACAATTCAGAGACTTAGGGAGCGTGCTATGAAGGAAGCGATCCATATTGATGATCCAGAACATATGGGAGTAGAGACGCTATCCATTTCGACATGGAATTTGATCATTCGAACTGCCCTGCCTGCATACAAAAATGTCATCATGACACTGCTGGTGGGAATGACAGGCACATGAACGGATGAAGTGGTAGATGCCATCCGACAGTTAGCAGACCTGGGTGTATGTGACAAAATTCAGGAAAAATCCAGGGAACAGGAAAGGGAGAGAGAGGGTGGAGTGACAGATGCACTCCAGGTAAGAGGTCCGATAGTTGAGATTCTTGAGTATCAAGGAAGGAGAACATGTTTTTGGAGCTGCTAAAAGATGGAGTACCACAGGAAGAAACTGACGGAAGTGAAACCTGTGAAATGTATCAGCTATACAAAAAAAGAAGGCTTGATGGAAAAGAGAGATACAGACAGGTTAAACAACAGGTTGTGAATAAGCGAGATGGGGACAGTTACCCCTTCCGTGCCGCCTGAGGAGGAGGTGGATGAGGGGTTTAAGGGATACCTTCACCATGTCAGCCGATGTATGCTGATTTGAGGAAAGTGATGAGTGTGATGTTGGAGACTGAGTCCAAATACACACATTCAAAATTTTAATAGGATTGTGGTCAAACTCTGCTAGCGTCTGCCCGGCTTAAGGTGGACAGGTGACCTCATGTGAAGGTAAAATATTTTTGGCAATCTGGGAATACACAAAACGTTTGTGCCTTGATTGATACCGGAGGAGAGGCCTCATCGATTCGTGGAAAGAGGGAAAGAGACACCAGCAGTTCAGTTGAGCGTGGACATGAAAATTGGTAATTTAAATTGTCACAAATATCAAGTGTTAATTGTTCCAATACCTGAGTACATTATTGGTTTTTACATTTTGGAGTGATTGATCTTAGGTTTAGAAGGCAAAACCTATCAATTCGGATTGAGTGCATTGACTTGTACACCAGTTATTGTGGGAAAATTGAAGATGCCCCCGGTGCAGGTTCCTTTGGCCACGAAACGTGTGTCTATGAAACAATACCACATTCCTAGTGGGCACAAGAAAATTTCAGACACTATCAAGTTATCTGTTGAGGCAGTAGTGTTACGTCCCGTGACAACGGCAGGGTCGGATTGGCCCCTTGGCCTTTCGGGCTGTGGCAAGTCCAAAATCGTCCCTGGGAAGTGGGGGCCGGTTTCAGGCCATGCCTAGGCCGGTTTGCAGGAGGAAAAAAAATAGAAAACAAATATATTTTTTTTCTATTTTCTTTTTTTTCCAAAAGCCTTTCATCCTTCTTAGGTCGGTAAATGAGTACCAACACAGGTTGGATGATATTGTATGCATATTTTTTCTATAAAAAAAGAGCTTAAACGTAAGTGCTATACAACAACATATTATCACTTGGCCTTGGACGTCTGCTTGGATTCACAGTAATTTTGTGTACTTAGGAACAATGCTATTTGATGCCACTTCCTGTTTTGTCAAGGGGTGAAAGATCGTGTTTCATCGCTTACCGGGATGTCACTTTGAGTTGGGGACAAATTACATCACTTCCGGTGATGTAATCAGAGGTCACGGGTCATCAGGCGAGGGGTGGGCCACTGTTTTGAGGCAAGGGGTGGGCCACTTTTCTTTTGGGTGACCAGGCTTTTTTTTGTCCCAGTCTGACCCTGGACTATGCCATGGAACAATCCAGTCTGGCCGATCAAAAAAAACAGATGGAAGTTACAGAATGACTGCGGATTATCGTGAGTTGAACAAGCATACTCCTCCTTTAATACCCACAGTCCTGGATGCCATTTCTCTGATTGAGAACGCGCAAGAATTTGAGGGAACATGGTATGTAGTGATTGAGCTGGCTAATGCATTTTTCACCGTACCAATTGCAGAAGAGTGTCAAGAGCAGTTTGCATTATCGTGGAATGGAGGGCGATATATGTTCAGACATTTGCCAATGGGATATATGCAAAGTCCGACCATCTGTCACCGGCTGGTGGCAGAACACTTAGATAAAATACCGTACAAACCTGATGTACAGATTTCGCACTACATTGATGACATTCTAGTGCAGGGAATAGATGAGCAAAGTGTGTGAATGCACCTTGAAATAACCATGGAACGATTGAGAATGGAAGGCTGGGAGATTAATGAGGATAAGATCCAAGGTCCAGCAGAGACAGTGATCTTTTTGGAGATTCGATGGTACAATTGACATCAAGAAAGGGAGCTGAAGGCCAAACAAAGGATATTGAATTTGCTACACCCTTGAACAAAAAACAGGCTCAGCAGTTTATTGGGTTGTTTGGGTTTTGGAGACAGCATATACCACATTTGGGACAAATATTGGCCCCCTCTACAAAGTGACAGGAATGTGGTTTAAATGGGGAGAGGAGCAAGAGAAAGCATTTCAATTAGCAAAAGACACAGTGCAACGTGTGCTTGATTTGTGGCTTTTGAAGGCAGATAAGGCTGTACTAAATGTATCTGTACATGGCAATTATGCCAATTGGCGTTTGTGGCAAAAGCAAGACAGGAAACGTTTTCCTTTAGGTTTTTGAAGTCGTAAGTTACCCGAGGCTGGTGACAGATATACTCGGTTTGAAAAGCAATTGCTAGCATGCTATTGGGTTCTTGTGGACACATAGCAGATGACAGTAAATCATGATGTATTGATTAGTCCTAAAATTCTGATCAAGCAATGGGTACTGAACTCTCCTAAGACACAGTGAATAGAACATGCACAAGAGGCTAGCATTATCAAGTGGAAATGGTACATTCAAAATTGTGCCAAATCAGGGAAGGGTGGAGTGGCAAAGCTACATGAGCAAGTAGCTGCTGTGCCACCTGTAGACATTGATCCACAGTACATGACAAAAATCTGTGAATCTCCTGTGAAATGGGGAGTACCGTATGGAGATTTGACAAGTGAACAAACAGAAAATGCTTGGTTTACTAATAGTTCAGCCCAATATGTAGGGACGGAACAACATTGGTTAGCTGTGTCATAAAATCCCAAAACAAGGACAATTTTGACGACGACAGGCAAAGGTCACAGCAGTCAGTTTGCAAAACTGTATGCAGTGTTTCAGACGCTAAAGCAAGAATCACCTGGTCATTGTCATGTATACACGGACTCATGGTCTGTGGCCAATGGACTGTCTGTATGGCTGCCAATATGGCAGGAAAATGTGAAAGATTCATTCGAAAGAATTGTAGGGAAAAGAATGATGGCAATATATTGCGAAATATTGACAGACAGTGAAGTGACAGTGTATTACGTAGATGCGCATTGTGCGACATACTCATTAGAATGTTGGTTTAATTCTGTTGCAGATGAACATGCCAAATTGTCATCTGTGGATGCAAGGGTTGAGAAGACGATGATATGGAGAGTCTGGCCAAATGGGCACATCAGAAAAGGGAGCATCTCTGAGAAAAAGCCACTATCATGTGGGCACAAGTGAGAGGACTTAATATTTCTTTGGAAGTAGTGAAAACTGTGATTTTGAATTGTCCAATATGTCAGCATCATAGACAACGACCTATTCCCCATGTAATTCAGGGATCATTGACGTGAGGTATGTTAGCACAAATTTGGAAGATTGATTATATCGGTCCAATGCCGATCAGTAAAGGATGCCAATTTGATTGTTCCATTGTGGGCATGTATTCCAGGTACTTGATGGTATTCCCATGCAAGAGAGCAACGCAGTTAAACACCATAAACTTGTCAGAACAGATTACATTGTACTGTGGAGTATCTGTACAAATTGAAAGTGACAACGGGTTGTACTTTAAAGGCAAGTTAGTTCAGCAATATCGTCAGGAAAAAAGCATTGAGTGGATATTCCACATTCCATATCATCCCAAAGCTTTGAGTTTGATTGAGAGAATGAATGGTTTGTTGAAAGAACAACTATGTAAGAATGGTGATGGTAATTTGACAGGGTGGCAGGATCGCATCTGGGATGCTGTGCAAGCATTGAATAACATACCTATTACAAACAATGAATCCCCACTTATGCGCATGTTAATGTCAGCTTTACAAATAAAACCTAATGTGGCAGTGAAAACTTTGTTGTACTGGGAGTTATTGCCAAGGGCTCTAGCTCCTTATAGTGCCACCCCAGAATCAGCCGGAGTAGACTTGCATTCTAATGAAGAGATCAGACCGGTACCTAGAGGGATCTGTGTTATTGATACAGGGTGTGGAGTACGAATAGCATTAAATATGGAATTGATTGCCCCTAGATCTGGATTAGCATTGAAGGGAATTAAAGTGCTAAAACGTATTGTGGACACAGATTACCAAGGGGACATTAAAGTTATTTTAATTAACAGTGGAGACCAAATTCTGCCAATCCACAAAGGGGATAGGGTGGCACAATTGATTATCATACCTGTGAAGCTAGCAATGGTGAAAAAGGAGAGCCACCAACTGTGGTAACTACATGTTCGGACAGAGGTTTTGGCTCATCAGATAAAATTGTACCGGGGCAAACGTTTGGGTTGAGAAACCTAGCGGCCCGCCGGTTCCGACAGATGTAATTGCAGCAGGGGGGAATCAATTCGTCTTAGTGATGGAACCTGGGAAGAGGAAATGGAGCCACATCCTTGCTAACAAATGCTACTTATGTGAATGATGTACAACGCTGATATCTATTTTTTCTGAAATGTGTTTATTTGCAGACCCTGTATGTAGCGATTGTTCTTGTATGGCTGTGTAGAGTCCGTTTGGGAGGGTTCGGGGACATGCAAAGAATAGTGGCGAGCGTCTCCTTTGTGCAACCGACTCTGGTGATGCGAATGATGTCCTGCAGCAATTACTATACTACGTTGCCCATGGCTGATGCCGGATGGCCGGCCGACGCAGTGGTGGGAGTTTGGACATTTCTGAGAAAACGCCATAGATATATTTGTGATGCTCTGCCTACTACCTCTGCAGATCTTTCTTTTCTTCAGCGTGGTTATTCTTCCATCATGAAGCAAACGGCCAACATGTGGGCCTTTTTGGCGTGACATGTGTTAAATATTTTACACATTTGCTTGGCTTATAGTCAGGATGCTGGAAATCTGCCTTCAACATGTCTTGTGTCTGTGCCAACCCCGGCTACTGTGTTGAGGCATTTGTTTGGAATCCTGCATAATGATTTGCTTGTTGAATATTATGACGTGAGACATTTGTTTTCCGCCTATGAGTACTGTACGTTTTGTCGAGAAGCAACACGCAAATGGAGAAATATGAAGCACATTGTGACTTACAATGTCGTGCATGGAGACGTGTGTTATAACATGACTTGTCAACCTAAAGACGTTCCCAAAATGTCAACAATTGAACTTGTCCAATCCGCAGAACTGTACTGAGTTCGATGAACAATTGTGTTCGTGAACTGCTAGTGCATGTCGTGATGTTTCGAATTTGATGTTATGTAATTTTACTGTGAAGGCTGCTAACCATTTAAAACATGTGAAGTTGCCTACTTGATGGTTGGTTTCCTGTGGAAATGTTAGTTACACTTACATTCCGGTAACATTTCTGGAGGTGCTTGTGCTTTAACTCGAAATGGGACTGACTATGCTTCCTTTGCAACCTGCTTTGCATCGCAAGAGGAGATCTACTTTTGAAAACACAGGTTTTTGCCTGATTGTGATTCTCACGTGCATTTATTGTCCGAAGCTGAAGTGTTAGCTCTTGCATTTTCTTTGGTGGGTGCGGGGGACTTGCTGCTCAGCGTTATAAATCCCTGATTAGATTAGCTTGTTTTGTGGTAAAGGGGCTAAGTAGCACCGCTCAAGCTCTGGAAGAATTGCTTTTAGATAGAAGAATATTGAAGAAAGCCTGTTTGGTGAAGAGAGCTGCCATTGATTGTTTACTTCTAAAGCATAATCTGGGTTGTAATGCGGTAGAGGCTATGTGTTGTTTTGACCTGTGTGATCATTCCTAATCTATTGAAAAACGTATTATTTATTTAAAGGACCTGATTTCACAAGTGACCCAGGATTAAATTGGGAACCGGTGGGATTAACTTTTTTATTGGATTCCTACCGCATTACTTTACACTTTTGTGTGCATTTTATGATTGTCTTAATTTTGGTTATTTGTTGTTGTATTCCTTGTGTTCCTAATTTAGTAATGATTTTTTGTCACTTTCAGAAACCATCTTTTGTTTCTCTGGGTTATGGAAACTAAATGTCCAAGGGTGGATTGTGGTGCTTGAGGGAAAAAACGAGCTAAAGCATGGCGCCAGTAAGTGCCCATTGTTGGACAGTTGCTTCCAACTATTGTGAAAGTCTGCATTTTGCGATGAACCCTTTTAGAAGGCAAACATGATTTAGCAGCGCTAGCAGTATTCTAGTGAGAAGCGCACAAGTTCAACGCGTAGGATGGTTTTGCATTGCTTGTTGAAGGACGAGCTATGAGAAGAGGCTGAGATAAGCAGGTGGACTGATAAGGGTGCTGGGAACGGGAGCACAATAGCATGAGATGGGTTTTTCTACTGTCTGGATTTTTCCATTCCAAGAGTGCCTCTGATGCTTGCTGTCTGCCATTACGGCCGGAGTCATTCAGTAACCTGTGGAAGGCAGAGAATCTGACCAAATAAGAAGAGTTGGGTAATCCGCTGAGGTAGAAAGAAAAAGTCTCACTGAAAAGGAGGACGCTCTGTTCCAGGTCCGTTAGCTGAGTGGCTCTATCTGCCCACTTGCTTTGGGACTTTGCATTGTCGTGCTATAGCGAGATGAAGGTGTTCTCTACAGCTGCGCTTACGATGACATATTAGAGTATATTCTTTTCATTGTATGTATCTAATCTATGTGTGATAAGTAGCATTTATTCATTTGTATGTTGTTTGTTAGTAACTGTGAATAAAGGGCCTGTAAAGGGCCAATCATATTCTAACTTTTAGTCTAAGTTTGTGTTATTGCCTCCCTCTGTCCAATAACTTTCACTTTGTGTAGTGGGGTATGTAGTACTAAACTGAGGTTGCTACACTTTCTGGAAAACAAAACAGTGTCCCACTTTCACTCCCCGAAGTCCCCCATCCTGGTGATCTTCCCGCAATAGTCCACCCCCAGGAATCGGATCCAATAGCGCTGGCCTTGTCCTGCTCACCTGGATGACAGATCATATGGGACTATCGGAAGATACACCTTCAGTTTTCTCACAGCTGCCTCACCCCTCACCAGTCTCACTGTCCCTCCTCCCCTGACTGGAGTACCACTCCCCTGTACTCCTCCTCAGAAAACCTTCAAAGGCAGAGACAGCCTCCACCTGGCAACTCTTAACGCCCGCTCTGCCAACAACAACTCTGCTAACATCTGCCTCCTACTTGAAGACACTGACCTCAACTTTCTCACTCTCACCGAGACTTGGTTCAATACTTGCTCATTCACTGCCTTTGACTCCCTCCTTCCTGTCAGCTTCAAGATCATTTCCAAGCCTCAACCTCACCGTACTGGCAGTGGGGCCGCCCTAATCTATCCTGAGTGGGTTCCTTCTTCCATTGTACCCATCAAACTCTATACCTACTTTGACAGCCTGGTCTGCAAGTTGGTCATCTCTCCCTCCTCCATTTTGACAATTGCTACCATCTACCGGCCTCTAGGTGCTACCACCCTCTTCCTATCTGAATGGGCTGATTTCTGCTCCTCCTTTCCTTCATCTACTTCCAACATCCTCCTTTTGGGTGACTTCCACATCCAATTGGATGCCTCTGCCTCAGCATCCACTCTGTTCATTGACCTCTGCGCCTCCCTCTCCATCCTCCCCTCCGGTCCAACCCACTCAGCTGGACACACCCTGGATGCCATCATCCACTCCGACCTCTCACTCGCTCCCCCTCTGGTCGCCATTCTCTCCTGGTCAGACCATGCTCTCCTCTCCTCCAACCTGGGCTCCTTTGGCCATCCTGCTGCATCCACAAAAGCACTTCCAAACTCATTCTCGGACATTCGCCTGACTAAACAAGTGTCAGCCACTGCCTTGCCTCTACTTTCACTGCACTTCCCCACTACCTCAGACTTCACCACAGACTCGGCTCTCAGCAATCTTCAATCAGCAATCACCAATCCCCTTGACGGCCTTGCCCAGTCATGCAGATCCGGCTGAAACCTTCCTCTAAGCGTAACACCTGGTATGACTCTGAATGTGTAGCTCTGAAACGAAGTCCAGAGCAGCAGAATGGCAGTGGCACACCTCAGGTACACCTTCTGACAAACTGGCCTGCCTCCTGCTCTAAAAGCAATACAGACTCACCATCCGTTCCAAGAAAAGACCCCACATTCAGCATGGGTATCGGGTGCATTCAATAACATGGCTGAACTTTGCAAAAACTGCAGTGAGATAGCCAACCGTTTCACAGTCTCTACCTACCCTCTTCCTTCTGAGGCTGTGTGCAATGCACTGGCCACACACTTTGCCACCAAAACTCAGTAGATCCTGAACGCCCTTGTTACTCACCCACCTAACCCATCCCACACCCACTTGCCTCCCTTGGGCCCTTCCTCCTTCCTCCTTCTCCTCCTTCTCCCTGTCACACCTGAAGAAGTTACCAGAGTTGTCCACTCTATAAAGGCTTCTTCCAAACAGGTTCCACTTGCGCGTCCAAAACTTTCAAAGACAGCATTGGCTCTCTTACCTGCGCACTCACTGATTTCTGCAACCACTCTTTCACCACTGGCTCTTTCCCCTCCTCCTTCAAGCACTCCCTTGTGTGCCCACTATTGAAAAAGCCTTCTGCAGACCCTACCTGTCCAGACCCTTCCTGGGGAAACTGCTGGAGAAGCTGGTCTTGTCCCAACTCAACTCGCACACTCACCCTGTCTGTTGTCTCCATGATCATCAGTCTGGATCCGAACATCCAGAGGCACGGAAACTGCTCTTCTGAACCCCGTGAAGAACTCCTCCCATCCCTGTACTTCAACGTGCCTTTGACACTGTCAACAATTTCATCCTCATACAAAGGCTCCACAATACCCTTGGTATCTCAGAACGGTCACTGGAATGGCTGACTTCTTTCCTAACTGACCGCTCTTCCCATGTCATCGTGGGCACCTTCTTCTCTCCCACTTCCTTCTCCACCTGTGGTGTTCCCCAGGGATCTATCCTCTACCCCTGGCTCTTTAATATCTACCTTACTCAACTGCCATGCCTAATCTCCTCCTTCTCCCCATCTTCCAGTGTTATGCAGATGACACACAACTCTTTTTCATACTTCCTGCTGACTCACTCGCACCATCCTTCATCTCTGACTATCCGTCTGCCATCCATGCTTGGTGCTCTTCCAATGATCTCTGTCTCAATGCCAACAAAAATGGGATCCTTCCAATTGGGACCACTGCTCCCTCCTTCTTCCCTTCTCTCTGGCCTCTCACCTTCTCTCCCTGCTATTTCTTCTGAAGCCAGAAACCATGGAGTCATCTTTGACTCTTTTTTTATCCTTCCTCCCTGACACGCAGGACATTGCCAAGAAGTACCACTTCCAACTCTTCCTTCTCAAAGGAATTCTCCACTTTCTCACTTTCCCCCAAAGGTTCAATGGTTCCAGAGCCCTGGTTCAATTTAGGCTTCACTATTGCAACAGCCTCCTCCTCAATCTACCTTCTTCAACTCTGTGACCCCTTCAGCTAATCCAGAATAGAGCAGCAAGACTTATCCTTGGCTTTAGGACCAGGCACTGCCTCTCTCCTGCTCTAAAAAGCCTCCACTGGCTCCAGGTTGCTGCATGGATCAGATTCAAATCCCTCTGCATCATCCACAAGGCTGTCTGAGGCTGGGGACCACACTATCTGCAACTCTCTCTTACAAAATACTCTCCTTCTAGACCTCTAGGCTCCTCTGGCATCAACTCTCTGTGTGTAAAGCATTTAGCTAAACATTGAGTAGGAGGCCACTTGCTTTCCTCAGCTGGTTCCTTCCTTTGGAACAGCCTCGCCCTCCCTCTGCATCTTGAGCAGGACCTTCTGATGTTCCGAAAACACCTCAAGATGCTCCTCCTTTCTTCCTCCTTCCTCTGCTAATCCCACAGTTGCTGTGATTGGTGTCTTGGACACTTATGCATCGTCTGGGCCTCTGACCATTCACACCCAATCTCCCCAGCATCTGCCTTCCTCTGCACTTGCCTCGGCACACCATCCACCCTGGAGATTTGCACTTTCCACTAATCGTGCCTCCTGGCCACATAGCACTTACCATACCTTGCACTTCATCTGCGGCTCACCTCGACGGACACCACAACACCTACCCCACTGTCCTCTTCCTTCCTGCACTTGCACATTCTGAATACTCACAAGACATAGTAGATTTGTCCGTCCTTCCCCCTCTGTATTTTTTGTATTTAATTGTACAGCTATCCCATGTTCCCTCCCTGCTGCCCTGTGGGTGCTTTGAAACAGAATGTATTTCCAGTATAAGCGCCTAACAAGCAAACAATGAATAAATAAATACATGAATAAATAACTGGTGAATTTCTGAGGGTTTTCGGTTTTGCATGTAACTATAACGTCCCATTAACAAAGTTTTTTCATTGAATTTTATAGGTTTTTATTAGTGCAAATTAACCATAATGTCCGTTTAACAATGTTATTTCAGTGATACATATATCTTCAATGAAAAACCCTAGCTAGTGATCAGTTTAGGTAAAAATGTAGCGCAACAAGACCACTGAAATTCAACACATTGGGGAACTCAGGACCGGCTTACTAGGGGAGTTCATGTTGATCACCCCTATATCCCCTATAAAACTATAACTCCCAAAATGCCATTTTCTATGGCATTGTCAATCCTTTCTCTTCTAATAAATATGTCCTCTTGGGCCTTGCAACAAGAATGCATTGAGTGAAGCCGTTCCCGAGTTCCTCAATGCGCTGAATTTCAGGGGTTTTGTTGCAATAGGTTTTTACCTTGATTGATCATCAACCAAAGCTTTTTCATTGAATTTTAAGGGTTTTGCTATTTCTTATATTTTTTCTACACCACTGGCAATGGCTTTAGGCTGTGCCCATTGTATATTTTAGAACACTATCAGACTACTAGCCATGCCCACTGTCAATTGTCAAACACTACCAGATTACTAGCCATGGCCTTTGGCCATGGTCAGCCCACTGTATTTATTTAATCATTACATGGTGTAAGGAACTCATGGTGGCAACAGTAAAGACTGACACAAGTGATCACATTTCAAGGGTGTTTATTGAACTTTATAATGAGTGAGATAACAGCCTAATCTAAACCTAAATCTAAGATGGGAGCAAGCTACAACCATCAAATAAATAGAAAGAGCCTATACTAAAAAAAGATTGCCAATCCTTACCACTAAATTACAAACATAGTGTGGGGTAATGTTCACCAGAAAAGAAAGAAGTGTTCACCAAATGATAAGTCAGGATGGTATGGCTGGGTCCCCCTTCCCCATGTTTGAAGCACGGGACAAGACAGGACTCTCGAGCACAGTACACTCCTTGGTCTCGTCAGCACGAGGTTCACAGTTCAGTTAAACGATATGAAAAAACCTCCAGAGGCTAAGACTCCTTCTTTCAAAAGTCTCTTGCCTTAGAAGGCCAGTGGTGTTTCACAATGATAAACAAACAAAAAGTTCTCTTGGTGATCTTGCCCCTTGGGCGATTGCTCTTCACCCCAGGATCTCCCTCCGTCATGCTTGGATCATCCTTGCAGTTTGGGCCTCCCTCCATCGTGTTCACTACAAACTTTCTTTAATCCATTTCAGTCTTTTTAACACAGTTCATGCATTGCTCATTTTCATCAGAAAGCAAGGTTTTCCTTCTGCTAGCTTTCTTTCGTCATCCCTCTGTCGAGTTCACACTTGTCACATTCAACAGTTTGCAACCTTTTTGGAAAGTGGGGTCCCCTTGCCCTAGCTTTCTTCTGGCAATGGGTCAGAGACTTTCGATTGTACAAGAGATTTGACATAACCCTTGTAGGACCACTCTGATGCCTGACAGTTCCTGGAGTTTCAAAACAGGTCCCAGTCAGAGCCTTTCAAATGAGTGCTCATGTGGCGCCAGACCCCTCTGCACCTGGACTTTAACTGAGCTTTCTTCAAAGTTCAACACACACACAATTTGTTTGTCTTGCAAAATCCTGGAATTCCAAAATGTTGCTACTTGCAACCTTGAGTTCAACACAGTTTGGTTTGCTATCAGTCTTCTTCGACTCACCGGCTGTGCTGAACCCGTTGGTTTCTCTGAACTCTGGCATCAAGGATAGTACCATGTTAGCCAGCTTGCCTCCACCTGTGTTATTAATGCGGGTGGCCCCTGTTTAATTTTGACATCTACTGCTGCACACGCCAGCTGTAACTCCTGGTCTTATGATTTCCCTTTCAGAGTTTTTGCGGACATGAGTTGAAAAGGGCAAGGGTAATTCTCACTTCGTCGTCCTTCCAGGTCTCACTGCCTTTCTTCTCCGTTAGAGCTGCCGGTTTGGTGTAGCTGTCTCCTCGTGTGTTCAACCTTGCTCCAAGTGTGCTTTCATGCTCTGCATTTTATCCATGTGGGGAAGGTAAAGGGCCATCAGATGCGTGTGGTTATTTTCAATTGCCTGACTCTGCCTGACCCGTGTGCTGGCACATGTTAGGTTAATGGCTCTGGTGTTAGTCTGTTGTCTGTTACAGTGTAAGAAAGTGTTTGCGTGGGAAAGGGTGGGGTAGATCTTCTAAATATCCTACAGGCTAAGATAGGGAAAAGGTGCTACAAGGAAGGGGATACCTTGTCTCAACTCTCGGTGTCCCACTTCCACTTTCCTTGTTTTATGGGCAGTCTCTTGGTGACTGCTGCGATACATTGCACGACCCCAACTAACTGTATTTTAGAAGCGTGGAAACAGGAAAAAAATTACTGGCTGCAAGAATAATATATTGTCAAGTACTTTTGCCACCAAATGAAAAGCTGGCATCCATGACTATACCTACAGTAAGTGAACATATATCTTAAAGTGAAATATACAAACATAGTTCAATTGACATACCCTTTAGAAGAAAGTGCACAAGACAAAATAGCATTGGACTTTTAGAAAAGGTAATGAACACCAGAAAAATGACCAGAGAGAGGAAATGTTCCAATAAATATGATGGCAGAGTTTACACCCAGCAATTCGTAGTGAAATATTCTCTGGAAAACCGAATCCCAATATGTGACAAGTATTTTGCCACATTCTTTGAGTCTGTCCGGTTATTTGGTCTGTGATCGTTATTGGTAATCAAATCTAGCACATGAGATGCTTCAAGGTGCTAGAACCAATTGGTAGCGGTGCGGATGGTTTAGGTCCAATCGACTTAGGCCCATTTCACTGCTTCGGCCATTAGCCAGATGATGGAAGAGCTTCCTGTGGAGAACAGTGCACAAGAAAACACGTGTAAGAAGATACAGTTGACAGGTCCCCCTTTGACGAAATTCTGCAAACGGAATGCAAACTGGTCGGTGTGGGAACAGTCGATGCCGAGGGAATCAAGCTGAGTCACTGATGGAACTAGAACATCGAAGGGGGCAGAAGTAGGGGGAGGGACTTTGTTGTAAATAATATGTATAATAGTAACAGGATTTTTTTGGAACTATAAAGAAGAGAAGTAGTTACCTCGATTCCTGGTTCTAAGAGGGGCGGAAAGGTACACACTAAACAGACTCCAAATAGGGGTGTTCAGGATTCCTGAGGCAAGGTCAAAGAAGAGTGCATATCAAAGTCCAAGATGGAGTAAAAGATGAGATGAGATACATTTACTAAAGGTAGTAAATGAAGACGTGTCCAGGAAAATGTTTTAAAGTGCAATGTCTATGGCGTTATTATATGCCAGTATAAAACCTTTGTTGTGTGTCAAGTAACATATATAAAATGATAGTAATAAATTAAGGTGATTATTAATAATGTTAATCAAACGTTTGACGTCAATCAGGAGGATAAGAATTGAAGGAAATCAATAAACAAGGAAGAGATTCTCAAAGTATCAATGATAAAACAATGAGATACTAAAAATTGATAGAAAGTGTAAATGAAGGAACAAAAAAACCATTGTTGCATAGATAATTAAAAAGTGGTTAGAATATTTGGATTTTTGAACATTAATAAGCAGCGGTTGATGGTGCCTGCTCAAATTGATCAGCGTGGTATATTTGATAAAATAAAGAGACAAATAAAAGGTTGGGTAAGTATAGACAGTCAACATCGACTTGTCATTATGGGGTACACTCCTCTTCTACACTTATGCAGGACATTGCCAAGATCTACAGCTCAAATAAGGAAATGTCATTCGGAATGGGTTCAAGGCATGACCAATAAGACACTTATGCAGTGGCCTCAAGAGGGTTTGTTATCAAAAACAGTGTTGTGACTTATGACAACATATTTGCATGCTTCATATAAGGGAAAGAAGTTACAGAAAAGGTTGGCTGTTTAGAGCTATGGAAGATGTAATAGAGCGAGAAGGAGTGAATGCTTAATCAGCATAAAGGGGAACATATAACGCCTTCAGCTGCCCTTACCCCTTCTGAAAATAAGAGCGTAGATACACAAGAGAAGGGATTTTATCCCTTAAAGGAATTGAAAGCAGCAGCGGGGTACATTAATCCGACACAAGAGCCCCCGCTTATAACTGTGAGGATAATACTGAAGAGAGCAAAAGCAGAGAACGCAAATATATTACGACACGCGATACAAGTAAACAGTGTGATGAAAAGGAGGATAGGCAAGGTGGAGAGATGGAGATAGAGGAAGAGGCAAGGAAACAGAAAGAAATAAAGAACAAGGCTAAGGGAATTACAATAGTACAGAATTCATGGATGGGAGGACAAATATTACTTAAGCTGGATGATAATGGCATTGATGGGTTTCGACAAAGAGAAGAAATAGAAGAGTGAGAAAAGGAAGAAGAGAGAGCACCTACAGAAGAGCAGGAAAGAGAAAGCAAGTGAAGGGAAGAACTAAGAAGGTACAAGGCAAGGAAAGTAAAGAAGAGACTAGTAGAGAAGAGAGGAGGTAGAAGCACAAAGAATGAAAGTACTTAGGTTGCAAAGAAGGTGAGAGGGATTTGAGGAAGAGAGAAGAAGAAATGAACGTAAAGGTTGATGAGATAGAATATTTATGTCATAGAAGAATAGTGCCGATTGAAGCACAAGAAAGATTTGAGGAAGAGAGAGGGGCACAAAAGCCCCACGGAGAGTTCAAAGGGATACCAAGAATATCAACATGGGCAAGCAAAGTAGAGACACAGAGAACATAGGGAAATTAATTGGGGATTCATATAGGCAAATAAGGGTTAAAGAACGGTATAAAACCCAAGAGAATATGGGAGGAACTCTATTGAGGGAAAAGTGAGGAAGGTTGGATGATATCATAAGAGATGAGCACAGAACACTGTCTTTAAGCAGATTAGATCTTGATGATGTGGAAAAGGCTAATAGTCATACAAGCTCGGGCATAATGATGTCAGAAGAAGAAAATGAAGAAAACAAAAGAGCGCAAAAAGAGAGCACATGCAAGTTTTCAAAAGAATTGAGTGTAGAGAAAGGGGTAAACTGGTCAGATTTAGAGGAGCCCCCAAAAAAATAACACCAGAATCGACAGCATACACTGAGCGACTGCATTCATGATATTGCAGTACAGGGGATGTATGTCAAGACAATCCTCGCCCGGAAAACGAGAAGTGTAGGCAGGTATGATTATGGACCAGGATTTTCCCCAATTTCCATTATTAGAGAAAGGGGAGGATGACCACATTACATACCGTGGCCTCAAATGGATAAAGATAATTTAAAATGTAAATTACTAAGTTTATCTTCCGGTGTGGGAAATTGATTTATGAGCTGGATAGAATGGCATCAGGAATGACGCTAGCAATAGGTGATGTACAAGGCCTGCTGGCAGCCATTCTAGGGGAGAGAGCTGATGACCTTTGGAAGCAAGCAGGATACGCAGGTGTGACTGCACAAAACACAACACATGATGGAGCGCCATTTATTAACTGCAGAGCAGACGTATGGCGAGCACTCAGAGTACAATATCCCGACACATCAGATATGGGTGCGATTATGACTAGGAAAATGAGGGAGGATGAAGACTATGTTTCTTTTATTCAAGATATTCAAGAGAGATGGTGCCTCAAGACTCGTGAGCCGTGGGATGAAACTGTGGTATTATTTTACCACATTTTGTGTCAGGGACTCCCCGAGCCAGTGCAATGGCAAATGAAGAAGCAGGTGGGAATGGAAGTGAAACCATGGCCAGAAATACAATTGATAATTTTGCATCATTGCCATTTGTTACAGGAGAGGAATACAAAGAAAGCCGAGAGTAGGAAGCAGGAAGAGGCAAAGCTATCCCAGAAAAAGGTATCAAAACTAGCCATGGAGGGAGCGGTATTGACGAGTAGTGAAGTTCTAGGAAATGCGACCAATGCAGCAAAATAACATAGTGTATCAGATCAGAGTTGATAAAATATTTGGCCATAGGGGAGAGGGAATGTACCTAGAGTAGGAGGATGAGGTGAATTTCAGAAGGAGGAGGATTTAATGGCGGACAGCCACAACAATGTTGGAATTGAGCAAGAATAGGACACATAGCCAGAACATGTAGAAGCAGAGGAGGCATGCAGAAAAATTGGCAAACTTCATGAGGGGGTATGGGGTATGTTCTACAATATAAATCAGGACCACAGGAGTATTATGCCCAAGATCACACGCAGGCTCAGACACATGCGCAACAATCACAGCAGACACAGCAAGCGGCATTGCAAATGCAATCACCACAAGGGCAACCTCAGCAAATACCCATGCAAACTCAACAAGTGCAGACACAGCAGTCCATGATACCACAATGGAATATGAATACAGGAGCCCAGCAACACCAGCACCCACATTAGAGTGTGACTGTGGTAGGAGGAAACCCTTTCACAGGTACCGGGATTAATATAATGAATCCACAATAATATATCAATAATTTATATCCACAATAGGACAGCCCACGGAATGACCTAATGTGTTCATAACGATCTGTAACACCAGACCCCCAAGAGGAACCAATGGACCACAAGTCTATATGAAGTGGATCTAGCAAAAGGAGTAGGAGCAGTTAAAATCAAACTTAAACCAGGAGCCCTTTCTTTTGCTACAAGCGAAGCTATACACAATGTCTAGAGAAGCAGATGAAGGTATATTTAAGACCATTTCCGCTTTAATGAAGCAAGGAATATTGGTGCCATACAATTCTTCATGCAACACAGTGGTGTATCCAGTGAAAAAATCAACGGTGGGGGAGGCGGTCATGGAGATTCATACAGGACCTTCGCTCCCTACACAATGTAATCAAAGTGGAGTTGCCTTTAGTTCCAAATCCTGCAACAATATTGTGCAATATCCCATTTAAGGTAAAAATTTCAAAGTTATAGATTTAAATAATGTGTTCTTTTATATTGCCCTCTATGAGGACAGACAGATTTGACTTCCTTTTCGTGTAGAAATATTCGCTTGAAACATACTTGTATGCCCCATGGGTTTTGTGAGTCCGCTTGACTCTTTAATGAGTCCTTCAGATGGATTTAGGGAATGTTCAGTTCGAAAATGCAATCATTCAGTACGTGGTGGACATTTTGGTGTGCAGTTAAACAGAAGAAAGGTGCAGGGAAGATTCAGTTAAGCTTCTGACTATTCTCTCAGAGAAAGGATATAAAGTGGACAAAGAAAAGTTACAATATTGTCAGGAAGAGGTCTTGTATATAGGACAGTTTATTTCTCACGAAGGAAACAAGTGACACCTGAGAGAGCAGACACAATTATGAAGACTTTAGAACCAAAAACAGTGAGAGAAATGCAACAATTCTTAGGCCTATGTAACTATTGTAGGGCCTGGGTTTTTGATTACAGTACATATATTCAACCACTTTTGAGAGGACTTGAAGAACACATGTGGATAAGAATAAATTAGCATGGACAGATGAGATGACTGAAACATTTGAAGAATTAAAAAAGGCAATCAGCACAACCCCTGTATTAGGAATTTCAGATTATCATGAAGAATGTTATTTATTTTCTCATTCAAATGGAGAAGTTATGACAGCAGCCCTTACAGGGAAAACAATGTTGGGGCATGGACAAAAACCATTGGCTTATTATAGTGGGATTTTAGATCCAGTTATGAAAGGGCATTACCCTTGTGAGCAATCTTTAACTGTTGCTACATTCACGATTGAAAAAGCTTGGCAAGTATAACAATGGGGTGTTCAGTAACATTATTTGTGGAGCACACATTATTTGCGATATTTAGAGAAACCCAAAAGTACATTAACCACACAAAGAGCATCAGGATACGAGATAATTATTTGAAACCCTGCAATTAAAACTGTTTGATGCTAGACAGTGAACCCAGCAATGTTCATAGCAGAACCAGTAGAGGAGGATGATAGCTTCCATTGCCTCACCGCCATCATATTGGAACAGCAGAAGAAGAGCCCTATATTGGACCCCATGTATTGTCCCTATACTACATTGAGTGTATGAGAGGCGATATGCACTCAGACAACCATACTGAATGTACCCTCGCACTGAAAGAGCACTGAGTGAAATCTAATGAGGGCAGACTGATGTCATGAAACAGATATACAAAAATGACTTGAAAATACATTAAGCAATAAGAGAAACATGTACAAAATGATAAAGTAATCATATATGTAAAGAGGAAAAAGTAACTTGCTGACCAATAAGTGTAAATATGCAGTAACGCAAGGTAGATGAGACTTATAGAAGCTTGCTATAGAGGAAGATATAATCGGGCTAGTACGCCCATGAATGGAAGATGGACATCGGCTTAAGTCAAATTCAATCCCATTACCTCAGAGACCGACCAGGTCTGCAGAGTCAGGAGAAACAGTTTTGTGCACAAAAGAAAGCAGACTCTATGTTGGAATCAAGGATACTATTTTAAGGCACAAGGGGAGGCCGAAGGATAAGCCTTTTATGTGAGACATATTTTCTGTCAGATTAAAGAAGAAGAAAACATTTGCAAGAGCCACATATTGTGTAATTAAAGTGTATAAAGTCTAAACAAGATGGAGTGAGCAAGCCTCTAGAAGCCAAGAGGAGCAGGAACACTCAGTATAATTAAATCAAATAGCAGTACATAAGAGGTTGAAATTGACACATTTGCGGTCTCCTCACATGTGATTCAAAAGTCAAAAACAAGGGCTATTCATTAAGCTTTGGATGTGCTTACACTCCCTTGAATGTCCCAGAACAGAGAACAGGCTACATGGTTAACGATACATGGGAAACTTTGGCTTGAGTTTGGGCTGATTAGAGATGCTAGATTAATTGGGAAAGTGGGGATTAATCTGATGTGACTCAAACACCTGGGCTCGTTTCACATATGTGTTGCTAGCTAGCCGAAAAGTCCATGGTTGGGTGAGAATGCTAACCAATCAGAGGGTCTATAGGGGAAACCTGCTATAAAATGTTGCATAGATCAATGCGCTGCCATTTACTCTGCAAAAATCAGTATTATATGTATTTCGAGGTAGTTTGAGGCATGCCGTACAGGTAAGAGGCAGCCAATGATGTACTAACCCTTATGTATACTATAGGTACATATGTTCCCTCAACCAATCCCTCCCTTCAATAGGTTTTATGGCTTGCCACTTAGGATAATGCCCTATATGACACATAATGGGGTATAAAACCCCTGTATAATCAAGTTTATGTGTGAATGTACGAGCATAAGTCTGATGTCTGTCAGTTTGCCCTGCCTTATTGAACTGAGTGTAAAGTAGTATTTTGCCATATTCTTTCAGTCATTCTGGTTATTTGACTGGGATCTTTATTGGTAATCCCATCTAGCACAAGAGATGCTTCAAGGTGCTAGAGCACAAAGGGTAAAAGAGAGGAGGTTTACTAAGGGGACATGGTATCCCCATGTCCCTTATGAAGACCAGCCCAAACCTCCCCCAGCCTTTATGGGCTACTGTAACACATCTCCACACATTTTCCATCATTCAAATCACTATGGTACTGGGACGAGGAAGAGGCAATTAAGAGTAGTGAACACTAGTCAGTCGTTTCACCACTCTAGTACTGAGACTAGGAAGAAGCCTGCAAAGTATTGTAAAGGTCAGGCATGTCCCAACTGCTTTAGTAATGACCACCAGTCAATTCCAAATTGGGACTGACACCTGCAAGCTATCAAGTGGTTGCAGGTGTATAAGAATGGAGGAGACCAACAACAATTAGACCAGCGGGGGATCCTGAGTGCGAGAGACCAGCAGCGAATCCTGATGAGGAGGCAGCCATAGTAGGTTCTGCAAGAAGAGCCAGGATGCTGGCAGATGACCCCAGGAAACTATAAAATCCAGGGCCAGCGGCTTTGAGAAGGGGAGCCTCGGTGGTTGGAGTCAAGCAGCATGATCTGCAGACACAGAAGATGAAGCCAAAACAACTGCCAGTGTCCGCAGAAAGAGAGCAGAGCTTCCGAGGTCAGGAGGTGCACAGCGGAAACATCAGAGAGAAGCCAAACGCCCAACAGCATCCACGGAGAGAGAGCAGAACTGCTAGCAGGATACCGAGAGAAATCAAAGTGCGAGCGGGGCTCACGGTTGCAGGAAGTCTGTGATTGAAACTGTTTATTACATGACAAATCACAATCCTGATGCTCTCTTGGAAGATCTCGGCTGCAAATGATGTTGCAAAATGGAATCTTTTGTAGCTGAATAGTTCTTCATCAGTTGCAAACATCGTTATATAACGTGATTGTTCATGAAGTTTCATCTGATTATATCTTGTGTAGAGGTCTAACTTGGTGAATATTTAATTATATTTAATTGGCCCTATTTAGCAAACTGATCATGTCATCCAGATGCATGCCTGGTTGCATCTCACACTCAATGGCTTTGTTGGTTGCCTCATGTCTACACAGACAGATTTTATCATATGAGCCTTGTTTGGGGACAGCCACCAGTTGCAGAATTCTGGAGTGGGGTCGCAAACTGGTTCTACTATGTTTTCTTTTAGCAGACACCTAATTGTCTCCTTCACTTGTGGTTGTAAATGGATCGGTATCCTTCTGGGGTGCTAGGCGACTGGGACAACAGACTCGTCGATGTGGAGAGCCACTGCTTTCCCTCTCAAACATCTGATTCCTCTGACTAACTCTGGGAATTTCTCATGGATTGGCCCCTCATGTCTCATGGCATATGTTACGGCAGCAATTCCCATTTCCACGGCCGTGGGTTTCCCCAGAAGATTGCTTTCTAGTACATCTCCTAGAAGAACATGTAGTTCCGCCATGGCGACTCGCCCTTTATAGCTTAGCTCCATAGGGAACTTTCTGTGGTTTCAAACATGTCCTTTTGCGACCCACTGAAATACCTTGAGCAAAGACGATGTCAACGTGGGGGTAAGGGTGGGTGTGCCATCTTGTGGAATTCAGATATGCACATGATGTTTAACATGGCTCCAGTGTCGATAGCGAACTTGGCCGGATACTGTCCTACTTTGATGTCAATGTCTCCTTCTGGGACAGTCACAACATCCTTCATCAAGTATGCGTAGTCTCGTTGGCTTCTTTCTTGAGAAGGTGTGGGCAATGGAGACCGGCCTGTTACTTGTCGGACATGACTCACCAAGTTTCTCCTCACATCCACATCCCTTCTGGGCCCTGACATGTGCATGTTCGATTCGGGTCTCCTGCTTGGGCTGCTACTTCCTTGCATGTGATTTGGTGACGCGTTATACACCCTCGCATTGTGACTTTCTCTCCCACAATTTTCACCCATTTGTCCAAATGCAGGGGACTTCACCCCTTCATCATGAAGGAATGGTAAAACACACCTGTAACATTTTCCTGTGGTTCCAAATCTTTGTACAGATGGATTAACACCTGTCATACTCCTTCTGCCTTGCCTGATTTGATATGCTTATTCTCTCACTGAACCCTTTCCAGTCTCTATTTGTGCTGCTTGGGTATCCACTCTGGCTTCCGTTTGCACCATTTGCAGGATGGTGGTGAGAGGGAGAGGTTCACAGAGAAGGTACCTCCTGAAATTGGATGAGAGGCAACCTCCTATAATTCGTTATCTGATAGATTCTTCATTTGTAAACTTGAGATATTTGCAATGGGCTACGAGCTTGCACAGCCTAGTTGCAAAAGCATCAATTGACTCCCCATTCATTTGACTGGCCATATGAAACTTATGCCTCTCTATGATCAATATTTCTCTTGGTGTCAAAGTATGTGCTTAATGCTTCCTTCAGTCCCTTGTATGTCTTTACCTCCTCAGGTGGGAAAGTGGGGATAAGGTCTTCGATTCCTTCTCCTACTAGGTTAGGAAGCAGCCCCCTGTCAAACTTAATTTGAGCCCTCTCATCATGTGCAGCCATGTCGTTTTCAAATCTACTGATCCATCATTCCCATCTCTGCCACAAATCTTGCTGGTCACCCATATAAAATTGACCTGGGTGGCGTAATGTCTCATCTCTGGTGGTAGCACGTTCACGGGCTGCTTCCCGAGTCATTTTTTCGAGGATTATAAGTGGGAATGTAGTAGCACACCGTGTGGAGATCACTTGAAACACTTGGTGTTATCATGTCCCCTTGGCTTGCTGGGCCCAGGGGTTAGGAGCTGTGCAAATACATGAGAAATGTGCGCCAATGAAGCACACACACAGGATGTGGGAATCACGTCTTCTTTATTTAGCTTCCTCTTACACACTGCCGCATAACACAGCAGTTCTTATCCTGTGCATCTTAAGGATGTATGTATGTATGGGCGCCATCTTAGAACATCGAAAAGGCTAATGAGTTAACTTACACCAGCATACTGGTATCATTAGTTCAATCTAATGTGCTATAAAATGAGAGTGTAAAATAAATTGGTGTGTTACCGTGTTAATTATTTAGGTTTCTATGGAAAAATAAGGGAAGTGATGGAAATTTTCCTTGCTCCACGTGTATGAGAATTACAAAAATGGCCACAGTAGAAATCATATTTTGTAATTATTTATGTATCTTTCATACAAATGCAATTACCTGATTTTAACATGTGAGATTCTCATGATCAAGAATTGTGAACAGTGGTCCGGTCAACACACCCTGGACTGACTACATTTTAACAACTGTTCCACTGTAAAGAACAATATGTTTCATCTGTTATGCCTCCTGTTTAACATTTGTGTCCATATTCAACAGATTGATATTCTCCAGTACACAAGACAATTGTCTCTGGGTAATCATCTATGATGTCTAAGCATGACCCAATTAGGATCAAAATTTACATTAGGAGAGAAAAAAAAAAAATAATAATAATCCACATTTATACATTCATTTTGATGAAACAAAAATAAAGAGTAAAGGCCTGACTCTTATCTAAATAATCAGATAATGATAGTCGCCCCGCACCCTCTGTATGGTTTCTTAACCACCTCTAAGATCTGGAATTTGGTATGTTGGTATTCTGTATAGTGTCTCGCCAACGGGGATTTCATATTTTTGCACCTGATATTTGACTTGTGTTTGGTTATTCTTTCTTTCACCGCTCTTGTGGTCTGACCCACATATAGTTTACCACAAGGGCATTTGACTGCATAGATAACCCCTGTTGTCATGCAGGTAGCGTAATCTCGTAGTTTGTATTTCTTGCCCGACTGGGGATGTTTTACACTTTCACCCTTAATTACATTATTACAATGGGAACATCCCAAGCATGGGAAAATGCCCTTCTTTCTTGTTTGCAAACACATTTGTTTTTCTTTATGGGGTTTCTCAGCTCTCACCAGTTTGTATCTCAAGTCCTGGCCTCTTTTGAAGGCCATCATTGGAGCCTTGGGAAATAGTTTTTCGAGAAGTGGTCACTATGGAGAATTCCCCAATGTTTCTTGATTGCTCTCCCCACTTGAAAACTTTGACGAGAATACTTTGAGATATAAAGTAACAGTGTCTCTTTGTTTTTAATCTTTGGTGTAAGAAGTTGTTCCTTGCTCACACCAGATGATCTCCCGTGGCTTCCTCAAGAACATAATGCGGGTAGCCCCTCTTAGCAAACTTGTCCAACAATTTGGTGCATTCGACATCAAGTCCCGCTGGATCAGAAACAATCCTTTTCAATCTCAGAATTTGGCTATAGGGTAGACTGCCCAGCATTTACTTTGGATGAAAGCTAGAAAAATGTAATAGATTATTGACGTCAATTGGTTTGTGATAGATATTGGTCACAATTTGATTGTTTTGAATCTCCAAGCAGACGTCTAGGAAATGTAAGGAAGGTGTTCCCACTTCCATCGTAAATTTAATGCTTTGATGTACTGAATTCAAGAAGTTAAAAAGCTGGTCATTTCCTCTTTGGTGCTGCACCAAATCCCAAAGATATCATCAATAAATCATTTCCATATTAGTATCTTGCTAGACCAGTCCGCATTCTCCAATAAATGTATGTGCTCGCACCTATACATGAAGGTATGTTCCCCTGACTTGGAGATAGAAGTTACCCTGAAATCTGAAGTAGTTGTTATTCAATATCAGGCTTAGGAGCTTCATAATCAATTGTGGATCACCTCTTGTTGCTTGTGAATTCAATAGTAGCCATTCCACTGCTTGAATCCCTTCCTCATGTGGGATGGAAGTGTACAAGCTGCACACATCCATACTGAACAATATGCAATCTGAACTCAATGCTCTGATTTCTTGGATGCAGTTTAAAAAGTCTGTGGTATCCTTAAGATACGTCGGGATGACCTGAATTAGTGGTTGGAGTAGCCGGTCAATGTAAATGGATAGTGGGTCGAAGATACTGTCGGTGCCAGCTACTATGGGTCTTAGAGGAGGATCACTTTGATTTTTGTGGATCTTCGGCAATCCGTAGAACACTGGCGTGATTGGATATTTATTGATTAGAAATTTGCTTGTTTTAATACTGATCCATTCATTGTCAAGGGCTTCCTCCACTATGTTTTCAATGAGCGGCTTTATTCTCATGATTGGATCCCCATCGAGTTTGGTATATGTACTGACTTCATTAAGTAACATCAGGCATTTTTTTCTGTAATCATCTGTGTTCATCACAACAATTGCACCTACTTTGTCGACAGGTTTTATGGTCAGATCCTCATCTTTCGCCAGTGCTTCCACATGATCTAATTGGCACTTTTTCACATTGAAAGGTGTTGATATTTTATAATTAATCCATTTCAAATCAGAAAGAATACTCTTCTCAAAGAGATTTAGGATCGAGTTCTGTACATGTGGATCGAAATTGCTCTTTGGACATATTTCAAGTATTTCACTCTCAGAGTGTTCACAGTTGGGTGCATAAGGCAGCAGGGCCCCACCTAGGCGCCGCCCCTGACTCCGCCACTGATTACCATTGAGGCTCCCGGTATTATGGTATTCATTTTTCTGCCATTTCCATCTATATATATCCATATTTATTTTTAGGCCTTCTTTTCTGTATTCGTCCACATTTATTTTTTGTCATATAAAAACATAATTCGCAACAAGTAATTTTTCTGCATTTATTAAAGCAAACATAAAACCATATAAGAAAGAAATGCAAGCTCTGTTTTTTGCCATATCAACAAACGGTTGCTCCTGTGACTGCTGCTGCCTGAAAATATGAGCTGTCACCAATTTGAAGAACTTTAATTCTATTTTTATGCAACGTTTACACTCTCCATGCTGCCAATCTGCAATGTGATTGGCCTTCGATGTACTGGTGACATCCTCGATAGACAGTCTAGAGAACTAGACAGAAAGACCTGTTTTTCTGTTTTTTTCTTCTCCGTTTTTATAAATTAATAGACAGAAAGCAGATTGATTTCCACCTGTATTTATGTGTAAAAGCGGAAAACTGTAAGCCTACTTATTAACTGTAGTGGTAGGGTCGCTCCTTTACACACCACAATGTTCACTGGCAGTAAATGCACTTCTAGCACAATAAGAGCCGGAAGCTCCAGAATGACTCATGCGCTTCTAGGAAACGGGCGTCTGTCCTGCTCGCGCACGTTGCCAAATAACTCTCCTCGGCACCTCCCCTGAATTTTCACTGAACGGTTTGATTCTTTTTTTTTTCTCCAATCAGTGTTAACTAAATGTCCAAGAATGTTACAAGGAATTTAGAATGTTCCTCTAATGGTCACACGTTTTAGCCCCCTCAGTATCCATGGTATCCTTGGACATGCACTGCTGTCCCAAGGAGCACAATAACGGCCAAAAAGGGGAAGATGGGCAGAAAGTGTGTCGCAGAAAGCAGTGGAAGATATGCTATGGCCAAAACCTGCATTAATTGTACCAGCTGGTAGGCTTTCCTTTGACAGTTGTGAATCGTTTATGTTGCAAGGCTGATCTCAGAATCATGCAAGGCCATTTTAAGAACTTTTGGTGCCCTGGGCATGGATATCTTTGGGGGCCCCTGCACCAAACCAAAGGAATTAAGGGATCAAGAATACTGGCCACGCCACACACCCCGCCCGTCGCGCTCCCAACCTATAGGTGGATATGCTGTCTCGCAGCATAATAAGCACCCCTTAGCCTCTTCATTCAGAATGATAAACAAGTAGCATTTGAAGACCAACATTGGCAGTCTATGAAGAATTTACTGTTCTAGTACATACAGGATAATTGTTATCAATAACATCCAGGAAGGTATGCAGCCTGTAGCATTAATGCAGGAATGTATATCAAAGGTACATGTAACCCATAATAGACAGAGAACTCACATTAGCTGCCTCACAGAATGCAAAAGTGCTCATGCATGGATAGAGACAACCTATTAGAAGGAAGGAGAACACTACACATACCGTAGCATGGATAGTGGTGGCAGATTAGAAGCTATCAGGAAGGTCTCTTTATCCAGACAGACTGAGATTATAAATCGAATATGGTTTTCAAATAGGGTTGCCACTAGATATCAAAGGAACAAATGCCTGTGGTATGCGATATGAAAATGCTCACTATCAACACAGTGAAACCATGATTAAGGCTTTTATGAATATCATGCCATGAGAAGGAAATCACTCCGAACGGTTGACAATTTTGAAAGGTTTAGGGACTGACAATATTGAGAGGTTAGGCAATAGAAAATTAAATGAGATGCCCAAGATCACACATTGGTTAAGGGGTGAAGGAGTGAAGCTGGGAGTTGTGCCAACTCTACAATTGCTGCATTTGAACACTTTCTTTTCCAGTTCTTACCGTGAACTAAAACAATCTCATTTTATAAAGAAAGGACTTGGAAAGTACACAAATCACATTACCAAACATGCCAATTTTTTAACAAAATATTATAGAAGGGTGTTATGCAAAATGGAATGATTCTAGCTTCATTATATCCATCATCAATGGAAGTATATAAGAACTAGCATATCATCCAAAACAATGACTTGTGGCATTTTAATTTATATACATGCATAAAAACGTTTGTCTTTTACCAAAAAGCAAACAGTTTTTGTGTCAAACAAGCAGACCTTAAAATATGCTTGCCTGAGACCTGCAACATATGGTCCTCTCTCTTCCGTCTACCACCCTTCCACCCAAAAGGCCTAGATAAGAAGAAACATCAAGTAATGGACTAAACTATACCAGCAGCATGCAAGAAGGCAAACCTCACAGAAGACAGCACAGTAATGTAAAATATATTAGATTATTTGACCAGGGTCACTGTATCATCTGCTGGCAAATCCAGGATACAAGCATGAACGCTTTTGTTCCGTAGTCTTGTATTTGGATACTTATTGACCTCTTGGACTGACAGTTTATGCCATCATTGGAGGCGATTGCCTAGGTTTTACAACACCCCATCTGAACAAACCAATTTCTAGACCTTCACCATACGAATGATATGTTCGTTTTTATAGAAACCCATAGATGGTGCAGGTGCATTGCTGATAACAGCAGATGTTGTTCTGCAAAACCAAGTACATATGCCGGCAAGTTTATAAACCTCAGACATAGAAAATTGCTCAGCCAGCCTTGCTGGAATGTAATATTCTAATTGTGCATACAAGCACATATCACTGCAATGGGTGCTTCACACGCTGAGGTAACTTCTGAACCACTGTGGCACGCAATTTATCAATATTCATTTCACCATGGCCATGGCATGCACATGATCAACATAATTTCCACAGGAAATAAAGAACGAGTTGTGCCGTAAGGAACACGCAAACTATGTATAACACACTCAACACAGAGAGCAATACATGATTAATTGATCAAGGCAGAATGTACTTGTCAAAACAGAAAGGCAATGCGTTTAGAGTCTCAGCAGCACCCCATAAAATATCCTGACGTGTGCTATTTAAGACTGGTGAACAATGGACTCTTACTTCTTCAGATCAGCTAGCCTTGTGCCCCCACACGCCCCTCCAAGGTGGGTGCCCTGGGCAAGTGCCCCTTTTGCCCTCCCATAAAAACGTCTCTGGAATCAGGTGTGCCATGTGTCGTAGTTGCCAGATGACGTGTTCTGCAAGTGCAGGACATAACTCCTTTGATAGTGGCGCCTGAGCTCTCTATTTTCAAAAAGAAACAAGCAAGTCTTCTTCTGGAGCGGGTCACTTCACTGCATGACTCTCTTCGCCCTTTTTAAAAGTGTTAATTGCAGAGTTTTATGCGATTTTCCTCAATTCGATCACATTACTGGAAAAAAGTGCTTACACCGGAAAAATCGCCATTATTTCACTACGTTTGGAAAATGTTCGACTGCCTCCCTCAATTGGCACACATATTTCAAAAGGATTCCTCTTCAATCCTCTTCAATCCACCTACTTTTAGCTAAAAACAGGGGAACTCCACAATAAAATGTTGGTTTTATAACAGCATGGAAAATCATGTGAAGTTGTGTGCCATAAAACCAAATGTTTTTTTTGTTTCTTTTTTTCCAGACGCAGTGGTACTGCAAGGTGGCAACGTATATCCCATTGGCCTCCCTACACCACTATTAAAAAAATGAAATCCGCCAGAGCATTAAATAATGGGATAAACCAGGTGTAACCCATTTTCACCTGTCTTCAACTCCTAAGATGTAGCACTCTGGTGACTAAAAAAGAAAACCCTTTGGAGCCCATGTTAAGGCTCCAGGTAATTTGGTGGCCGAGACCTGGTACATTAGCAGTTAGGCGTAGCCAGGACCCTGCAGCCCCATTTTCATCATTTGCATAGCAAAGTGCAAAAGGGGAGGGCAAAAAAGCTGCGTACAAGCGTGTATGCTATCTTTTGGCCTGCACCACCTTTGCACTCCGCCATGCAAATAGGCGCATACATGGAGCGATTACAGTGCATCACTATGGAGTCCGATAGATTTTTACTTTAGTTTTTACAAAAAGCTGTCACTCCATAGGGATACCTCCATAGGGATCCCCAGCATGTGCATGTTCACACAGGTGCAAATTCTGGAGTATTTGTATGTGTAGAGAAAGGGAGCCCTCTGCCATACAAATGACTGGCAATGGGGTTCTCCGCAAATAAAAAGAGCCTGATGCAGTTTTTAATTTGCAGTACGCCTGCCTCAAAATGGGGCCCTTTGGGCCTGATTCACAGAAGCGTTTTCTAATGGCGCCATCCCATAGGAAAACGCTCTGTGAATCAGGCCCTTGCAAGTGTGTCATGCTAATCATTGCATTCATTCTCATGTGTCATTTCAGTATCAATGGTCCAGATACATGTTTACTGTGCGTTATTGTGTTTTCTGTTCGAACTATTGAGGGTTACGTTTATTTAAAAGTGTAAATTGCAAAACAAAGGTGTAAATGCATATGTAATCACCCGTATGCCTTGTGTTTGTACGTTTTAGTGTATATTTGGTAAATGCTACCCGTCGTTCATGCATAGATGGTAGCGTTTACAATGACTTTCTTTGGAATCCACCTGGTGGTGAACTCCCAAGGAAAATAGCACAGTGGCGTAAATGCTTGAGCATGTTTATGACAGCTAGGATAGTGGTAATAGCAATTCCTTTACATGTCCCATCTGCCCCGTACACGTTAAGTACATTCGATGGCGCTGAGATTGCTGTCTATAAAACAAAACTATTGTCATGAGAAGTAAAGGCAGGAGGGAGATGAGATGTGAGCTGGGTCCTGTGAGTGTTATTTGGTTATTTACCCACTCATTGACCGCTCAAGGCCATGCTAGGACCTATGGCCAATACCGCACATGACCTACCCTTCCTGTCTAAACTCCCCTCCCCCTTTCCAGGAATATCTTTGAGTCCAGCTCTGTGACTTCTAGTGGCTTAATTGCAGCTTTAAACCATTGGAACGAGCTAATGATCTAATACAATTGCCTTAAGTAAGTGTGCCTTGAGCCACTTGATTTATAAGCACCTGTGATTGCACTGTGTGTCTTTGCATCTATTCCGTGCACTGAATTTGTGTTAAAAACATGCAGTGATAAAGATAGCAGTTTTGGCAAGCACTGGCAAAGCTAACGTTTTTGGCTTTTTTGTTTTTGCAGGCTCTCACATAACTCTAGTAGTTGGCCATAAAATGGCAGCAGGTTGAGCATGGGTTCATTCCCTGGGAATATAAGATAGAAGTGCCTAATGGCTATCTGTATCTGATACCTAAAGACACGCCAAAGCTGTTGGCTTTTCCAATTCTTGCGTGTTTAGCACCTTGTGCTGACTGGTGGCATTGTTTTCACTCTATTAAGTAATGAGGAAACACACTGTGCTGTGTCAGGCCCTTTCATGGCTGTCACACTGTCAATTAGGCCTTGTTTTGTGTTTTGGCAGACTCATTGACTGCACCTGTAGCACACATTGCCCAGGGGTGTCTTGGCACATGTTTGTCTTTTCAGTTCTACAAGATTACCATACCACATGTTCGACAGTTTCTCTGTCCGACGGTTGTTTAACCGTCTTAACCATCGACTGTTTCCGAAACACTAAATACCCAAGGGCAGTGTTTTAAGTGGGGTAAGAATTTGAGGAGATGCTCAGACAAGGGGCGTGGCCTAAGTGGCATGGGAGGGGTTAGAGAGAGAGGGGAGAAAAAAGGCGTGGGGCGCTTTCGGAGCACCCTCTGCTTTTGTTTCTAAATCACTGGCTCAGATGCCTGCACGCACTGTCTGCGGGGATCTGAGCTGGTGATTAAGAAACAAAGAATTGCGGCACCCTGCCTTTTGTTTCTTTGTGAGAGGCACCAACACCTCGGGCAGCCCTTTTCCACAACATAGCGGTGTGGTCAAAGGGATGCCTGCGAGGTCGGGACCGCTCTGTTTTTTGCAATCAGAAGCTCCGACCTCCCAGGCAACCCTTTAACAGTGCAGCTCTTTTGCACTAAAGGGCTGCCTAAGATGTTTGGTGCTCCTAGAGCAAGTTGGGGGAACCCGTCAGAAGCCCAGTTTGGGAGCACTTTTGAAGACTGCCAGGACTATGCCCTGACTAGCCACACCCCACTTAAGGCCCTGCCCCAGGGGGCTCTCTGCCATCCCCCATCACCCCAGCACAGCTCACTGGCTGAGAGTAGACACTGCATCAAGTAGATCTAACTTCCGTCTGGTGAGTCTTTCAGTGGTGACGAGACTGCCAAGGTAAGTTGCTGTCTGAGTGTACACTTATCTGAGTACCCCTCACCCTGCTATGAGTCACATAGGAGGCAACCACTGATATTATTTTCTGACATCAGACGAATTAATCAACAATTTACCCTGGAGGTTCAATTAATAACTCTGTCATGACGCAAGTGAAGGCTCTTTGGAAAATGTATGAACGCATGCCGAAAGTCATGCAGGTAATAATCATGGGACAAAGCAATTGATGATGTGATAAAGACACATTTTAAATTTAGTAACATTTAATTTACGAAATAATATTTGGAATTTCTGGTCTCTAAAATACATACATATTCTAAGTTTCCCAGAGGGCCTCAAAGAAAGTAAACACGAGAAGGACCATTCTCATAATTCTATGGTCTAAATAATCCCTTTCCATTTCTTCTAAATTTCACTTTTAAACGTGTCCTTAATCATTATTGACAATGATATCAACCAGACAGTGGGGCTCATTATGATTGAGGTGGTATATGGTAAGAATGGTGGTAACAGAAATGCCTCCACTTTTACCACACTGCCGAATAAGTAGTCTGCAGTAATTCCGCAGGCGGAATAACTGCCAATATCTGCCAAAATTAGCACTGGGGCTAATTCTGCCAGCGAAATTAACACCGATTGTATGGTGTAACATTAATTGAACCGATTCCGGTAGGAATTACCATCCGGGACTCATTTTCAGCAGTAATTCCGCAGGACAGAATCACTGTTAGCACCAATGGGGTGTGCACATTCCCACAAACTTGCAATACGGTTGTGATTCTGCCAGACATGAGCGGGGTACATGTATTACTGGGGTTCGCGGGAAGTTTCACACGCGATTGGCCCTGTGCGAGCGGGGTACGGGTACGTGTATTACTGGGGTGCGCGGTGGTAACAGTGATACTGCCATATTATCATTAAACACATAATGAGGCCCACAGTGTCTTTGAAAGTTACCACAGGGACATATTTTTTGATAAAACCATTTGCCATCTCCATAACCTCCGAGGCACCTCTTCTTGCTGTGAGTTTATTTTATTTTATTGTTATCTATACCCGAATTGGGTTCCTAAGTGTGGATCTGGGATTCAAACCTCTGTTGCTCTTTGTGGACTTGCTTCCAAGATCAGCACGTTGCCCTTGTGCTATCCTCCGTTAACAAGAGGTAATGAATGCAGGTTCTGTAAGATGTGGCTCCAAAACAATTCTCATTGCAATATGTTCTTTCGAACCCAAAACAGAACTGCCCTGAACTGCTGAATACACATTTTCCTTGGCTTTGATACACCTGCACTCAAGGACAGCCTTGGTAAATCACATAAACTGAGCTGAATTTACCACACACTTGCCAGGCAGGACTTGCCCAAACCACAGATGCATCTTTCTTTAGGAGTCAGAAATGGTAATTTTGGATCAGCAAACACATTCAACGGAACTCCAATCATTTTTATCACCAGCTAGGTCTGCATTCACAGCTCTCACCAACCTGTTAAACATCTTCATCAGTGTTATTATTTATTCTATTTAAAAAAATAATGTATTAAATGATTGGTTTATTACAATCTTTTTATATTGTTAGCAATACATAGCCACATAAAATGTGACAAATCCAAAACCCAAACTAAATAAGCTAATTCAACCAATTACCATGAAAACAGCTCATCTGCATAGTTCTTAGTTCATCTAAAATAGCAATTATGTGAAACAGATCCTATTAATGCTTACAACCCACATCATCTTTAAACATATAGTTCATCATTTAATGGATAATAGCAACGTTTCTTTTAAACATTTCAGAACTATAAAAATCACGCTTTTCTGTTCCCTGACTAGAAGCATATTCCGCCAATCAGCAGGTATGGTTCGACACTTTCGATCCACTGCGCCAAAGTATGTCTCTCTAACGGCAGCTAACGCTAGACATTCTACCAAGTATTTAGATGACCGAAGCGACCATTCTCCTAACAGAGTCTATAGATAGATTCAGCTTTGTCAACTTGTCGCCTAAGACATAATGCCTCTCTAACAGGCAGAGAATTTAAACGAAGATGCATGAATAAATCTTGAGGGCAAGAGAATTTCATCAAATAAAGTGGTAGTTGGTTAACTGCGTTCCGCTCATGAAGGAGATTTAATTATACTCAAAACCTGCGTCTTCTGTCTTGTGTGTTAATCCAGTCCTGCAGCAGTAACCTTTTTTTTTTACCTTCTCTGGATTTGTTTTTTAGACCTCTACCGGCAGAATAAGGCTACCCAATAGGTGTAATTTATCCAATAATAAATCAGATCCCTCCGGAGGTGTCTGCCCTAGTATCTCAACAAAATGTAGAACATTGTTCATTATAGATTTGCTAAACAAAGCCAGAGACCTCCCAAGAACTGTTGATTGGAGAGATTGGCGAGCAAGTTCATACCTAATCATGGTCTGTGGAAAGCTTGCTGGTAAACAAAGTTCTCTACACCAAAAAATAGCTTCCAAGATATCCCAAATCTCCAAGGACAAATTCAAGGCTGTTTCTGCTCCATAAGTTAAAATCATAGATACCTTTTGTTTATAAAAGGTGACAATCGGACACATAGTGAATTTACTGTATTTCTTGTGCAGCATCAACCCTTGTAAGTCTAGACTTTTCACTTTAGATCTTAATGCCAAGTCCAATTCCTGTTTCTGTAATACTACAGTTAATGGGAACTCCCAAGTTCTTTACTGAATGTACCTGTTCTAGATGTATTTCTCCCGCATCCCATTTGAATTTCCCCTTGTGTTTCCCCTGTCACCAACAAAATTACATTATTTTCGTTATTTTAACATTAATTCTAAGGTCATTCTCCTTAATATAGGATTCTAACTGCATCAATCTCCGCTGTAGACCGATCAGTGTCTGATCAAGCATGACCAAGTCGTCGGCATTTACAATCCATGCCATGGGTTTGTCATTAATTTTTTGTGGGTAGGCCACAATGTCCTTCTGGTTATTATCCAGATTTGATGAATAGAGATTGAATAAGCTGGGTCTAGCGGTCAACCCTGCTTAAGACTGCAAAAGGTGTAAATCTTTTTAGAGAATGTAGCTTCTCTTGAAAGCCTACCTTGGATTGAGGTCACCGAATACAATGTTTTAAAAGCATCGAACGGTTCCAAAGGGCATTTCCAATTCAGCAGTTTTTGCCATAATCTATTCCTATTGACACCATCAAACGCCTGCTCCAAATAAATAAAAACCAAATAGATTTTAGTTCTAGTCTTAAGAGCTTTAAGTTTTAACAGGTTCAACAGGAACCAATTAAGATTGGTCACAAATCCTGTCTGTCTAGGATCAAGCCTATTGTTCTTCACCGCCCAGGTCGTAAGGTGGCTCAAAAAGACTGATGCAAATCTTGCCCTATGTGTCAAGCAGGGCAATAGGTGAATAATTGCAGGGATTTTCCCTGTCTCCCTTTTTGAACACATGGACAATTAGGGCCGTTCTTCAAGTGGGGGGCACATCTTTTGCCTTTAGAATTTGATCAAATATAAGAACACAGAAGTCATCCCATGCTTCTGTGTTAGATCTAAGTATGTTATTAGAAAGGCCATCAGGACCCGGGACTCATGAGGTTTTTACATATCTTATCAACATCAAGAGATCCTCCCTGTTGAAATCTATCAACAATTTCTCCAAAGAGTTGATCTTGATGTTGTCACCCACAATCTGCTTCCTCGAAAACAGACTTCAAAAGTGAGTAACCCATCTATCTTCCGAAACTGAGGTCATCAATAAGGCAGCCTCTGTTGTTTGATTGCTTAATAGAGCCCAATGGTGACTCTTGTCACTAGGAGTCACTGGGCCTAATTACAACTCTGGTGATAGCCGTGCCTGTAAAACAGGCACGGCTGCCGCCGGAGTTGCATTTTTTCCGGCTCTCATAAATGGGCAATTACCGGGCCATTACAGCCTTGCCGGACCCGGTATTTGCCCATTCCTAGGCACCAGAAAAAATTCTTCCCCATTCCCATTTGAGACCCATAGGGCTCAATGGGATTGGGGAAGCCAGATGCACAGGCACTGTTTTCAATGGTGCCTGTGCATCCGAAATGCTGTGCTTGCGGGTGCCTTTCATTCCACCAGGTCAGACCTGGCGGAATGAAAGGCGCCCGTGAGCACAACTCAGAGTTTGCTGGTCTGGATATAACAGTACCGGTAAGCTTACTGGGACCATTGTATCCAGACCAGCAAACTCGTAATGAAGCCCATTGACAGAGATTTAACTTGGCGAACCATATTCAAATAGACAAGTATTTAATCCAGACATGCTTTTTGGTTGCTCCGAGCCCAAGTTGCTCTAGCCGGGATGTCCCCCGTTGTTTGACCATTAAGCATAAAAAGGCCCCGTTCCAGCAATTCATGAAGCCATAACGTGCCTTGCTGGTTATCAAATTCTTCAGCAGCAGCCTCCCATATCATCAAAGCAAGATATATTCAGTTCACAACATACAATTATATATGTGGTGTTGAATCGGAGATGAGAGTCATCGACCAGCCTTAATATCTGATTGTATAGGTAAAAGTAGAATAACCCGGAATGAGACTGCGCCCAATGTGCAAGGGTGTGGTTTTTTTATTTAACAAAATGCCCTTTTGCAATGACACATGTTTCGGTCTCCCATGAGACCTTTCTCAAATCAGGGCCAATATACTATCATGACACCATGTGTTATAACACAAATTAGAGAAATAAACATGTGTGAGTTACAAACCGTTTATATCCAAATTCAAACATTCATTTTGAAATAAATAAAAGAAAATAAACACCAGACAATAATTGGGATGGGGAAAGGGGAAGGAGTGATGGGGATACAAGAATGATTGAGAACAGCTTGTTAGGTTTTGTCCTTATCAATATGTTAATCAATTTGCTTACATTGGACGTTGTTACAAGTTATGAACATTTTTTCATTATTACCTTGAAATCTTCCAGTGCCCCTACCAAATTTGGCAAAACGTTGTCCACAATAATCGGGTTAGATCCCTCAATTGATGGGTTGTGTGATTTTCAAGGTCTTGTTATTACTAGTGCAAAATAGGTCAGTTTTCTTGTGTGCATATTTGCACACCGTGCAAGTCCCACATTTTCTAAAACCTATGGTTGTTGCTTGTAGCCAATTGGATGGTTCTCCCAATTCTTGATCCGGTAGGTTAGATGGACTTAATTTGTTTTTGAGTGTTTGTGCTCTTTTCAAGTTAATTCTCGGTTTGCCATCCACACAGTTAGCAATGTTTTCATCCAGTTTCAAAAGATACCAATGTTTAGCTAGAATCTTTTTCAAGACTCTATGGTCAACATGGTATTTTGTGATAAATCCGATCGTTGTTTGTTCTGACGTTTTGATTTTAGGGCATAGTGTTTGGTCTTGTGTTATCGATGAGCTTTTGTCCAATGCTTTACTGACACATTGTTCTGAATACCCTCTGGCCAGGAATCTTGATTTGAGTATTTTGCATTCCTTCTGAAAATTTTCATTGGTTTGGCAGTTTCCTCTTGCTCTTATGAAGTCCCCTGCTGGTATGTTCAAAATACTCGGTCTGTGGTGGCAGCTTGCTGCGTGTAACGTTGAGTTGACTTCCGTAAGCTTACGGTAAGTGCATGTTAAGATTTGCTTCTGTTCAATGTATATTGTTAGGTCTAGAAAGTTAATACTTTTGGCATCACAGACACCAGTGAATTGAATTCCCATTCTATTTTGGTTAATCCTGTTCTGAAATTCAGTGAAACCTAATTCTGTACCTTTCCGTAGAAACAGCACATCATCGATATATCTTAACCAATGAACAAGTTCTTTTTTATATGCTTCATCCTTGTAGATGATTGTGTCTTCAAATAGGCCCATGAAAATATTTGCGAGGGCCGGGGAATATTTGCTGCCTATTGCAACGCCCTTGGTTTGTCTATAATATGTGTTGTTGAAGTTGAAAATGTTGCATTCAAATGATAGCTTCAACATTTCCTTCACCATTTGGATCTGGTGGTACATTGATGCTGATTCCTCCTTGAACGTATGGTCTATTGCTTGTAATGCCCATGTATGTTGAATTGATGTATAAAGCACTTTTACATCTAAGGTTGCCAGAAGACAGTCATTCTCCCATTTCCAAGATTTTAGTTTGTTGATTACGTCCGTAGTATCTTTGAGATACGCTCTTAATTGCATGGCTCTAGGCCTCAAAATGTTGTCCAGATATTGCGAAATGTTCTCAGATGTCCAACCAATTCCACTCAGGATTTGTCTACCCTCTGGTATTAGGTTATATTCCTTGTGAACCTTAGGTAGGAAATACATGATTGGTGTCATTGGGTCTTTGATTAGGAGGTAACTTCTTTCATTGTCCGTAAGGAGACCTTTGCAGTGCCAATCATAGATTTTAATTTCCAATTTTTGTATGATTTCCTTTGTTGGGATAGTGAGCAGTGTTTCATAGCAACCTGGGGTGTTTAGGTGTCTTCTAGCCATCTCCAGATAATTTACTCTGTCCATAATAACAGTGTTGCCCCCCTTGTCCGCCTCTTTAATCACTATGGAGCGGTCACTCTTCAGATTGCGTAGGGCTTCTTGTTCTTTCGGGATGAGATTGTGTTTGACTCTTGAATGCTGTCTTTTGTAGTCAGTCCGATAAAGATCTTGAGATACTGCCTTGTAAAAGGTATCAATACTATTATCTGCTGAGAATTGGGGTATAAATATGGATGCTGGTTTTAACTCTTTAATCGGTAACAAATCTGTTCCACATTTAAATCTCGTAATACACTAGTGATTTCATAATCCCCTGGTTCTGTGATGGATCTGAGTAAGTGAATTTCTTCTATTTCTTTAATGCTTAGATCACTCAGAATGTTTTTGGCTGTTGATGGTACTTCCCTGGTGCTTTGGTCGCAAAAAACTTTTTAAGTTTCAATGTACGTACAAATTTGAATAGGTCTATATGTAACTCTGTCTCATTGTGCTTCGCCAAAGGGGCAAATGAAAGTCCTTTATTCAGTAGCTTGTTTTCCTCTGATGATATCATTCTGCTGGATAGGTTCAGAATAAGATTTGGTCCTATTTCGCTCTGTTTATTTCTTTTGAATTCGCTCTGGTAAGCCTTTTGTTTGTATTTTCTTGAGATCCTTGATCTGTTAGATCTTGTTCCCCCCTCCTTCCTCTCCTCCTGGTGTATTGGTTGTTGATCCTGTGTTCACAGGTAATTGAAAACGGACCTGTTTGGGAATGATGTTTCTATTTACTTTCTTGTATCTTTTGATTTGATTCATGAACCCAGCGGTTGATCTCCCACTTATGCTTTCTTCCACTGTCCTCGTATCTGTAGTTGCCCCCATCGCTTCTGTATCCGGTGCCTCACCTTCTGTGATTGGTGATTCTTCTTCTGAATCTGCATCTGAGCTCGCCGATGAAGTGTTGCGTGTACTTGTCTTTGAACCAAATTTCATGGGGGAGTCATATTTTATTTGAAAGGTGTATACCCTGTCCTCTTTATAATCCCTCTCATCTCTGTAGTGTTTCCTTATTTTTCTTAGTTTAACTTCATCCTGGTAATTCTTTAGGATATCATACATAGTATTATAATTTTTCTCTTTCGTCGATTCCTGTGATTTTTTCTCTCCAATTTCTTTTTTTGTTTTGTCTATTAGTTCTATTGTTCTTTATGCTCTCGTGTTGCATGTTCAATCAACAGTTCAACCATTTTGTTTGAGCTTCGATTCAGGTTTTTCTCCCACATCTCTGCCAAGTCATTATCCAAGTCATTGTGAAAATTCGGGAAGATCAAGATACGCAACCCTCTGGGAATTAGTTCATTTTTAGATAGTTTTCTAGGGATTCTATCTCCCAGTATTTGTCAATTTCTTTTTTGGAAAATCTTTCTAATTTGAAAAACAGTGCTCTCAGGTCCTCCTGCTTTTGTATGGGGTTGAAGAATGCATGTTTGCTTTTTCCTTTTGGTGTGAATAGGTTGGCAGTTTCTTCCTGCCTGTTCCTTAGGTACTCTGCCCTTTTATCCTGTGGTATGTCTGCCGTTGACCACAACCAAAAATAGATTTTTCTAAAAGAGCTTGGCTGCTGCGCTTTGGTCTAACATGGCGACATGATTAAACTGATTATCAGTAAATATTAGAATGACTACATTCAGTGTAGATGGTCGCGTCCCACCAGGTTTTGCGTTTGGCCAAGAACCAACCCCCTTAATCGTATGGGTAAAAGTATAATAACCCGGAATGAGACTGCGCCCAATGTGAAAGGGTGTGATTTTTTTATTTAACAAAATGCTCTTTTGCAATGACATGTGTTTCGGTCTCCCATGAGACCTTTCTCAAATCAGGGCCAATATACTATCATGACACCATGTATTATAACACAAATTAGAGAAATAAACATGTGTGAGTTACAAACAGTTTAAATCCATATTCAAACATTCATTTTGAAATAAATAAAAGAAAATAAAGACCAGACAATAATTGGGATGGGGAAAGGGGAAGGAGTGATGGGGATACAAGAATTATTGAAAACAGCTTGTTAGGTTTTGTCCTTATCAACATGTTAATCATCTTGCTTACATTGGACCTTGTTACAAGTTATGAACATTTTTTCATTTTTACCTTGAAATCTTCTAGTGCCCCTACCAAATTTGGCAAAACGTTGTCCACAATAATCGGGTTAGATCCCTCAATTGATGTGTTGTGTGATTTTCAGGGTCTTGTTATTATTAGTGCTAAATAGGTCAGTTTTCTTGTGTGCATATTTGTACATCGTGCAAGTCCTACATTTTCTAAAACCTATGGTTGTTGCTTGTATCCAATTGGATGGTTTTCCCAATTCTTGATCCGGTAGGTTAGATGGACTTAGTTTGTTTTTGAATGTTTGTGCTCTTTTCAAGGTAATTCTCGGATTGTCATCCACACAGTTAGCAATGTTTTTATCCAGTTTCAAAAGATACCAATGTTTAGCTAGAATCTTTTTCAAGACTCTATGGTCAACACTGTATTTTGTGATAAATCCGATCTTTGTTTGTTCTGACATTTTGATCTTAGGGCATAGTGTTTGGTCTTGTGTTATCAATGAGCTTTTGTCCAATGCTTTACTGACACATTGTTCTGAATACCCTCTGGCCAGGAATCTTGATTTGAGTATTTTTCATTCCTTCTCAAAATTTTCGTTGGTTTGGCAGTTTCTTCTTGCATCTAAGCATTAAAGAAATAGAAGAAATTCACTTACTCAGATCCATCACAGAACCGAGGATTATGAAATCACTAGTGTATTACGAGATTTAAATGTGGAACCGGATTTGTTACCGATTAAAGAGTTAAAACCAGCATCCAGATTTGTACCCCAATTCTCAGCAGATAATATTATTGATACCTTTTACAAGGCAGTATCTCAAGATCTTTATCGGACGGACTACAAAAAACAGCATTCAAGAGTCAAACACAATCTCACCCAGAAAGAACAAGAAACCCTATGCAATCTGAAGAGTGACTGCTTCATAGTGATTAAAGAGGTGGACAAGGGGGGCAACATTATTATTATGGACAGAGAACATTATCTGGAGATGGCTAGAAGACACCTAAACACCCCAGGTTACTATGAAACACTGCTCACTAACCCAACAAAGGGAATCATACATAAATTGGAAATTAAGATCTATGATTGGCACCGCAAGGGTCTCCTTATGGACAATGAAAGAAGTTACCTCCTAATCAAAGACCCAATGACACCAATCATGTATTTCCTACCTAAGGTTCACAAGGAATATAACCTAATACCAGAGGGTAGACAAATCCTGAGTGGAATTGGATGGACAACTGAGAACATTTTGCAATATCTGGACAACATTTTGAGTCCTAGAGCCATGCAATTAAGAGCGTATCTCAAAGATACTACGGACGTAATCAACAAACTAAAATCTTGGAAATGGGAGAATCTCTGTCTTCTGGCAACCTTAGATGTAAAAGCGCTTTATACATCAATTCAACATACATGGGCATTACAAGCAATAGACCATACGTTCAAGGAGGAATCAACATCAATGTACCACCAGATCCAAATGGTGAAGGAAATGTTGAAGCTATCATTTGAATGCAACATTTTCAACTTCAACAACACATATTATAGACAAACCATGGGCGTTGCAATGGGCACCAAATATGCCCCGGCCCTACAAATATTTTCATGGGCCTATTTGAAGACACAATCATCTACAAGGATAAAGCATATAAAAAAGAACATGTTCATTGGTTAAGATATATCGATGATGTGCTGTTACTAAGGAAAGGTACAGAATTAGGATTCGCTGAATTTCAGAACAGGATTAACCAAAATAGAATGGGAATTCGATTCACTGGTGTCTGTGATGCCAAAAGTATTAACTTTCTAGACCTAACAATATACATTGAACAGAAGCAAATCTTAACATGCACTTACCGTAAGCCTACGGAAGTCAACTCAACGTTACACGCAGCAAGCTGCCACCATAGACCGACTATTTTGAACATACCAGCAGGGGAATTCATAAGAGCAAGAAGAAACCGCCAAACCAACGAAAATTTTGAGAAGGAATGCAAAATACTCAAATCAAGATTCCTGGCCAGAGGGTATTCAGAACAATATGTCAGTAAAGCATTGGACAAAAGCTCATCGATAACACAAGACCAAACACTATGCCCTAAGATCAAAACGTCAGAACAAACAACAATCGGATTTATCACAAAATACAGTGTTGACCATAGAGTCTTGAAAAAGATTCTAGCTAAACATTGGTATCTTTTGAAACTGGATAAAAACATTGCTAACTGTGTGGATGACAATCCGAGAATTACCTTGAAAAGAGCACAAACACTCAAAAACAAACTAAGTCCATCTAACCTACCGGATCAAGAATTGGTAGAACCATCCAATTGGCTACAAGCAACAATCATAGGTTTTAGAATTTGTGGGACTTGCACGATGTGCAAATATGCACACAAGAAAACGGACCCATTTTGCACTAGTAATAACAAGACCCTGAAAATCACACAACCCATCAATTGAGGGATCTAACCCGATTATTGTGGACAACGTTTTGCCAAATTTGGTAGGGGCACTCAAAGATTTCAAGGTAAAAAGGAAAAAATGTTCATAACTTGTAACAAGGTCCAATGTAAGCAAGTTGATTAACATGTTGATAAGGACAAAACCTAACGAGCTGTTTTCAATCATTCTTGTATCCCCATCATTCCTTCCCCTTTTCCCATCCCAATTATTGTCTGGTCTTTATTTTCTTTTATTTATTTCAAAATGAATGTTTGAATTTGGATTTAAACTGTTTGTAACTCACACATATTTATTTCTCTAATTTGTGTTATAATACATGATGTCATGATAGTATATTGGCCCTGATTTGAGAAAGGTCTCATGGGAGACCGAAACACGTGTCATTGCAAAAGGGCATTTTGTTAAATAAAAAAAAATCACACCCTTGCACATTGGGCGCAGTCTCATTCCGGGTTATTCTACTTTTACCCATATGATTAAGGGGGTTTGTTCTTGGCCAAGCCCAAAAACGTGGTGGGACGCGACCATCTACACTGAATGTAGTCATTCTGATATTTACTGATAATCAGTTTAATCATGTCTCCATGTTAGACCAAACCGCAGCAGCCAAGCTCTTTTAGAAAAATTAATATCTGATTGATGAAGTAATCATCACGAATTCCAACTGGATACCAATTTCTCTTCAGAATTATCCGTGTTTTAACTTCTCTCGCAATAGAGTCACTTCTATTAAGCCTAAGCATTTGTGGAAATTGATTAAGATTGGACACTTCTACCACCAGGGGTGTTGCTAGGTCTGGAAAAGATCCGGGGCTACACTAATGTCGGAATTGTCAGGACTCAGGTCTAGCTAGTCTTTTGGTTGTAGACCCTGAGATTCTATTCGGGCTATAACCAAAAGACCCAGGGCTATAGCCCCCTAAGCCCCCCCCTAGCAACGCCTCTGTCTACCACAGTTAGACCGTGACCACATTTCACCAAAGTCAATAAACGGGAATGTGGTTAACCGAATAAACCTTTTTGTGCCAGATTCAAGTATGCTACAAACCCATCACACGTTGGAACCAATCGTAGCCAAGTCTCCTGGAAACACAAGATGTCATAAAATTCAAGGCCGGGATTACTCTCTGCAAAAAGATGCATGAAACCTCCAGTGTTCCAGAAGCATAATTGTAGTGGTTTGAATTCTTGATATTCTTGTTGTTAGTTTCCATTTGATAGTACAAAGGCACTGGCCAGCCTTGACCAGTCATCTACTAGGGGCTTTGAACAGTTTTTTTCTGTAGCTCCACAATTCTCCTCTCATTTATTTTCACAGGATTAAACATCACTGCTATCATGGGTTGCAAAGATTCCAAAGGAAAGGGCCATAGCTTATCCAGTTTGTGGCTTGGAAAAATCAGGTTTTAAGTCTCCCTTCTCCTGCTATTATGTTGTTGTGTTATGTGTTTAAAGTCAACATTCTCAGACAGTTGTTTCAACTCATTAGATGGTTGAGGTGACTGTCTCAGTGGACCTGATGATAATTCAAAACCAAGAGGAAGCAAATCTGGTGCCGCCTCTAGTAAGGGCGTTATCACTGGGGTCGAGGATAAATAAAGGCTAATCCAATCCATTATTTTCTCTTCGACAAACGGAACAATCTTCATGTTGTCAGACTCAATGTATCTTAGTTTGGGAATATAGTACAAGAGGTTCAAAACATTGGCTCAGTTTAGTATCAAACCATCCTTCGCAACCAATAACCTTTCGATCACAACTATGTTTCCAGTGAATTTGGCATAATAGGTCCTAGATGGTATAATTGTTGTTGATTTTATGTTTCTCCCTTTCTCAGTGTGTCTGTCACACAGGTAGCTCTACTAAGGGAGACCAACCGCTTTTCCTCAAGTATCAAGAGAGTATCACTTGCAATTGCCTGGGACTGTGACAGTAATAGGTTGCTCTAGTTTTGAGTCAACGGACGTTCAATCTTCTGATCAACTCCATCATTTCAATTACCATCATCAACCTCTTTCTCAGAATTGGACAGTGACTCGTCATACTCCTCTCCCTCCTCAATCAAGTACGTTGATAAATCCAAGAGAGTTACAAGTTCTGGGTCTTCATCTTGATTGACAAAAATGACTCCTGGGCCCTTTGTCAATGTCGGCTTGTTCTCAAGCCTTTGTTGTTTTTAGTACCATTTGCAAATCCTTTCCCTGATTAGGCCTTCTTCTGCGATGAAGAGGCATTTGTTTCTTGGTTCGGGGGAGCTTTTAGGTTGCGCAAAAAAGCTCTCAATCCATTCGATTTGGGTTTTTGACTTTGCTGCATATTCTTAGGTTTCTTTTCCTGGTTCCCATACTTTAAATCTGACTTTGTTGCTTTATCAAACATGGGGAACAGATTTTTAGAAGCACCATTGTTTAATATAGCTCATTGGAGAGCTATCGGTGCATCCAATGCACCCTTCTCAAGAGCTGATAGAGATCTGCTAGATGTATCACATTCAGTCGCTAATCTCTGGCTGGAGTCATCCTTAATGGGTGATACATTTGAGGCTGGTTTACTAGACACCATTGTCTCTGCCAATCAAGGAGTATGCTGATCGTTCACCCTATCTGGGTCTTTCCATGTATAGTCTGCCATGCCTTGTTGAGTTTTTTGATGGTCATTGCTTGTAAGAGTAGAAGTATCCACCAATTGAGAATGATTTATTGGGTGAGCAAGTCTTTTAGCTGAACAATCAATCCTCTTGTTCACAATTTTTAAAGAGTGCTGCCATTTCATCGCTTCCAAGATAGAGGCCATCATAATGTTTTTATTGGCTTCTTCACCTGTTGCCAAATCAGAGTCATGATTGCCACTGAGCTGTCTGTTCCACTTCCTTGTGCAATCTTGATTGGACTGTGGATGTAAACGATTCCACAAAAGTCTGGTTAGAATGCTAGTAACGTGGCTTGATCTTTTAAAGCCTCGTTCATGGATAAAGTTTGGTGAAAGGTGCTAGAATGACACTAACACGGACATGACGCTATTTTGGATCTGGGACATAGCAACAGGAGAAAAGCCATTTTCATATCTAGCTTTGCTAGAATTTCTATCTGCTCCACTGCATCGTTCAGTTTTCACACTTTCAGGACAGTGAGAGACAGATGATGACCCTATCGATGATTGTAAGTCAAGGTATTCATCTTCCAGGCACCTGGTTAAAACAGTATGGGGTGGATTAAGTAGGTTGCATGCATGGTCCTTGCAAACCTTCTTCTCTATCTCCACAGTAGACAACCCTTTTGCAGGCCTATCTTCTGCTGGATGCATGATATTGGACTTAGAGAATTCAAGGAATTACTTTTCTGTATATGTCGAAGTGGACACGTTTGGACCAAAAACATCACGATGTGTCTTCTGCCAGTCAATCAACCATTGAAAATCAGATATAGCCCGAGATAGCCAAACTGTCAATTCAGTGGGTCGTCTTGCGAAATTAGTCATGGAACTCACCCCTTGGTTGGCATGCAGTTAAGACTGTGGAGTGGCAGTATCCAAGAACACTACCTCATCTATATTAAGATCCAGAAAGTGGCCATCATCCTACACACAAAAACCTTCTTTCGAAAAAGCTAAAAGTCTGTGCCCTTGAGACCTTCATTTTGTTGGACGTTTTGAGCCTGAACATTAATGGGAGGATTATCATTGTTATGAGGGCTCCTTTGAAAGATCATTATAATGCTGTCTTGTTGGAGATCCCCCTTGGGTAACCATAGCGTTCAGGAATATTTTGGACACAATAGACTTGGAATTGAGTGCCGCCACTGACCTATTACTCAATTCCAAATACACAACTGAGGGTGCAAACTGGAGTCACCCCAATATAACTGAGGTGTCGTAATCAACAAGCTCTCTAACGGTAAATGAATGGCCATTCAACTTCACTGTCTGGTTTGGATGTAAACCTCCCAATGTTCCTTTGATCCCGTCTCTAGTTATGTTGGGGTCCATGACATAAATCGGAGTGGAAGCCAGTGCAGGTAAGGCAGCAGGGGAAGCCACAGGAGAGGTGTAGTCAATGGCAGAAGCAGAAGCTGTAACATTAGTGAAAACTACAGGCTGCTGACTCACCTCAGGTTACAGCTCTGGCATGATCATTGAGAGCACTGAAGGTGCTTGTTCACAGAGCCTTACTTGGCGCCTTGTCCTGGGCCCGCTCGGCTCCATTGACACGACTATGCCGCCCAAACTCTGACACAAGCCAACTCATGCGCCGGAGCTAAGCAGTGGCTTATGAAACACAGAGAGTTGTTTGCTTTCTTAAAGCAACAGTACACAGCAGGTTTGGGAGCAGCCTTCTACAATGATACTCTGACACAACTCCAAGCCAACTCATGCGCCTGTCATTATTTTACTCATACACTTGTACAATTTTTAAAGATGCCACTCCCTTCGTTTTTTGTGGTTTCTCTTGCTCTTGAGTTATTTCCATTACCAATTTAAGAAGAGACTTAAGACATTGCTCTTCTGATGGTAGTGTGTTCTCTTGTTTTGACTCGTTATGTATTGATGTTAGATTTTCTAATCCTGCTTCTGATTTGATAATTTTTTGGAGATTTGTTTTGTTTCGTTCTTTGTTTATCATATATTCTCTGATGTGATGCCTCTTTGAGGTTTTTGATGCATTATACATAGATTAATAATGATAATTACATAACGTTATGTACAATATTATAAACTTTTTCATTTCTGTCTTAATACAGATTAGACAATTCATCATGTGTAATGTAATGAGATGTGCCTGGTCTCCTTGGTATGCTGTAGCAAGTGTTATTGATCTGATCTCAAGTTGAGGTCCTGAGGCGAAGTTCCAGTAACACCAAGTGCAGCTCAGTCAATGCAGGCTTTAGCGTCTTCATACAAAAAGAAAAGAAACAAAAAGACAAAAAGAAAAGAAAATGAAAACTCCATTATATATACAATCAACAATAAAAATGATTCTCATTTCTTTTCAGTAGGAAATAAACAAAAAAAAACAGAAAAAGAGAGTTAGAAAAAAAACTCAACACACATTATTTAAAATGTCCTTTCTAAGCAGGTACTAACACCCCCCCCCCCACAATGAATAGGGAGTTTATACATTTGCAAATCCTACTACTTCAAGTACATTTATTACATACCTGGACAGGAGGACTTCATACCCTGAAATCACCTTCTCCCAAAACATCTCAGAGGATAAAGAGTCCTCCTGGGCCACAAATGGCCCCAAGAGCCTAACTCGTGTTTCCCATGTGCTATTACACTCTATCATTATGTGCTTTAGGCACTGTTTACCAGCCCTTTTACAGAGTAAACAGGTGTAGGCTCCTTGTAAGTTCTTTTTACGATAGGATATTATTTCCCCCACGTTATTCCGATTAAGATGGAATCTTAAGAAATCCTGCCTATTCCTTGAATTTGGGAAGTGTTTCAAATACCGGGCAAGGAAACCTCTTGGCCTATCAATATGCAGAGTGATTTTGCCAGGACTGAATTGTGCATATTTTCAATAGTACGGCCCTAATCCAATCTTTCCAGCACTTTCTTCACTCCTATTGGATTAGAAATAAAATCCTCCACTGCGCACTCACACTCGCATAGGACGTTAGTCACCAAATTCTTTAGGTTTGTTAGGAAAATGCATATGTCCCTGTCCATTAAAGAACCTATATCATTGTACAGAGTATTTTCTTTTGGTGCTACTATCAGTCTGTAGAGCGTGATGAGCCACGACTCCACCTGCATTTGCATGAAATGGATGCCCAACTCATATCTCTGACTAACCATTGGTAAGCTCTGTGGGAGCCTAAGCACCCTCTTCCAGAGCATCCCCTCCAATTCTGCCCAGTTGACAGGCATTTTGCAGCTGATAAATGACAGTTACAGAGAAAGTTACAGAGAAAGTTGCAGTGCTACATGAGAAGAATGCAAGCAAGGCCAACACATTGCATGTAGGAGACAGTGATTGGAATGTTTGGGAAAGAAACATCAAGCTTTGTAACAGTAGTTAATCTCTGCAGACCCATTGCTCACAATGCCCACCTCAACATTCCATTGCGATAATTAAGCGTTATAGATCCTGATTGAGGGCTGTACCAGAAGTTAAGGACCCTGCAGCAAAGTTAGAGGCCTGAGTGCAGTGATGGTGTTTATCGAGGTCTACAGGTCTATTACTCCTAGTAAAGTCTGAGAACAGGGCCTGCAGAACTATTATATGTCATTTGAAAGGGTTATTAAAGATTATTTGAACAATATATAATGGAGTATGCCAGATATCCTGGGTGGATGTGTGGAATTAGCGGCAGGTAGATGATTTTCCAAAGATGTCCCTGGGTTGTGAAGAGGGTGCATAGGAGCCGAACTGGAAGGAGGGAAGTCACCTACATGAGCGGAGTCGAAGTCCTGGAAGTGAGGAACATAGCAGCTGGGCAAAGCAGCCGAAGCGACGTGGGGGAAACAGAGAGATCTATGTTGCTGGCATCCTTGAGGGAGAAGCCAGTCCCTAACATCTGGCATCACAGAAGATACAGTTGCCCAAAGTGACTTGCACAATCATGGACATAAATGTGTCGACGTCCTTCACCTGACCTCACAGGTAAGGCAAAGAGCTGCTGTTTCGATGAGAGAGGGTGGCTAAGTAGGTGAGAAGTACACATCAGGAAACGATAGTGCACATAGGTGCTGTGACAAGAAGGAGTTGTGAATAATCTGAAGCCTGTATGCGATGTTTGGGTTATACTGGATTGCATTGCCGGCAGGTTGTCTAATTCCAACCCTGTACCAACATTCCAAAGATTACAATTAATCTTTATGGATTCTTTGCAATTGTCATATGGGACATTATAAGCCGTGAAGACCATGTTAAAGACCAAAACTGAGCAAAGGCATTTAAAGAGGCTTATGTTCCCAGAAAGTAAACATAAATATATTGAAGTTATTAGTGCTAGTTATTGGACTCTTGTTGCATGCTTCTGGAAGAAACAATGGAGAGAAAAAGGAAAGTTAATGGGAGGAGACGGAGACACAGGGGCAAACTTAGATGTTTTGATATTTGTATATCAGAAGTACCCATATTTCTAAGTGGTTCCTTTCCATTACACTTGTGGGGCATCTCTAGTGTTAGTAACCTTCTTGTTTTGCCTCCAGAAAATGTCTTCTTGGACAGGTGGTGATTGGAATGATGTGGGGTGTATGTGTGAAAGGAGGGTATGTAAATTGAGCAGGGAGAGATATGAGGAGTACTAGAAGGCATGTGGGTGAAGGACAGCACATATATAACGTCCAATTGGAAGAAGAAAATTGAGTAGGTCAGTAGAGAACAGAATCTATGGATTGAGGGTATTTTTGGCTGACCATAATCAATGATTGTAGCAATATTTTCTGTCTCTTGGACTGAAGGATCCCTATTCAGCAACTTCCAACCCTGCATTTTGTAACAAGTTGTTCACATCATGAGTTAATCCCTTAACCTTTTCACAAGTAACATTTCCATAGGAACAAGGTACAGTGAAACCTTGCAATGCAGTCACAATTTCCTCTATAGCTTCGCTAACATTGTGTATATAACAATCATGTCTCCAAAATCATATATGTCCCAGGAGACGCATATGTTTTCATCTATGCATTATTTTGTCAAAATGGATGAAAACCCTCTTGCTCTTGCTCGTTTCTACTGTCCCTCTTATCCAAAGATTGGCTTAATAAAGTTGTTCCTTACTGCGGACATCATACACATTGATCATAGCTATATTTTTTAAATATGCCTTCTCCTTATGTAGCCATGTAACACAATTCCCGAGGTGTGGCTGGGAAAGGTGTACATGGCACTACTTGGAGCATTACTCTATGCAATTTTTTGTATAATACATGTTTAAAGATATATCCCTTAGTATGTCATAAAATGTATCTTTTGGATTTTACCAGAATTGCTCATCATTTCCTTCTGGGCACCACTGCAAGCCCTTCCATGAACTCGCCCACCTTTATACAGAGCACAGCCATTCGTTCTTGCTATTTGTGGAGTGAGCAACCTGACACTCTTTATCTCCCTGTCTACCACTAGCACACATTGTATCACCATTCATTAGATGTTTGCAGCAGATAGTATGTTCCTGTTCCCTTTCACCCCTCTACTGGCTCAATGTCAGGAACCCAAAGTGTCCTCTCTTAGAAGCTAACACAGCCACATACAATGTATTGAGTAAGATGAATCTCGTAGCGCAAAACTATTGGCAGGAGAGTGATATGTAAAACCACTTTCTTTACCTTACCTTAAATCAAATCCATGACCATACTCAATTTCCATTCGCTATGGGTCAAGCAAATGTAGTGTGCTTGAACCTCAATGTCTTAATCGTCAATAAACAGTTTATATCAAATCTATATTCAAAATGATTGATTGAAACATTCTTTACTGGGATCAAGCTTCCAACCAATGTGCACTGTGAGGGGCCTACCATATAGCCAATTATTATTAGTTGAAATAATAATCAGTGATGAACAAGATTTCTCAGAGCAAGATACAAAAAGTACTTGACATTTTCGATCAAGGTTATCCTCCAGCAGAAACGCAGGATGCCTGGAATAAAGTATAGAACGTAAAAGGGTGGATGCATTGGATCTAAGAAAGAAAAAAGATGCTATAGAACTCACCTGTGACCTTAAATGCATGGCAAAGTACAACACATTATTCACGATAAATGGAAAATAATTCAACATGATTCTAAATGGAAAGATTATAAATCATACTGGATGACAGAGCCAACTATCTCCCCTATCATGCATCTACCCTCATCTGAAGCCAAACCTTATAAGACTAATTTAATTCTCCTCCGAAACGTCATCAAGCAGGCATAGGTCCATAGTTGGCTGACGGACGTGAAACTAAACAGATTCATGGCTCAATGCTAACCTATTGTAAAAACTCTCAGATTTGCTATCAGCTGTGATATCCCTTTCAACACACACATTGCCCACATACTGCAAGGTTGTGCTACTCTGCAAAGTCAAGCCTTTTATCTCTGCCCAGAGGTTCAGAACAGTTGTCCAAGCCAGGGTCATCTTGAATGGAGGAACTACCCTAATCACATGATGACACGTTGGCCATTCGGAAGGCTGTCCACCAAGCTGCAGCATTCCTCATGACTGGGATAAGAAACCTCACTGTGTCAACCCCATCCTCCAGGAGCTGCACTGACTTCCCCTTCAAGCACGCTCCATGTTTGAGTCTGCCTCCATCAACTATAAAGCAGTCATAAACAAATCAATCGATTAGTCCAAGAAACTCACCATCTCTGGAGGTCAGCACTGCACCGGAAACCACACATTGTCAGACTGGAAACCAAGACCCGAAGATATATAAAAACAGGAATGAGGCAATTTCCTGCTATGCACCCTGTCTTTAGAAGAAGTAACCAGTGCAGGTAGGACATGTCCCCTTCGTCCTGCACTTCGGAAAGTACCAGAAGACATTACATTTCATAGACAAGCTAACTAATCGCAGATCGCTGCGCTCAACCCTATTTTCCCTGTCTGTTGTTCCCATGCCTGCCCTGTTTCCACAACCTATACCAGATCGCTTGCTGCACCTGCATGCTACCAATAACCCCATGGGTACTTCCTTATTGTACAGCGTGCCATGGCTTCCCATCTAGATTCACATTTTTTAAATCCCACACATACTTAAACGCATGCACGCAGACATATTTTGCAAATTTTCTATAACCGTGGAGCAGCAATTTATGAGATGCATATGTAAAAACAGACCAACTGCAGTGGCAACAACAACTATTTTTACAGCCCTGAAAATGTGGTACATATCCTTGCCTTACTTGTGGAAATTGTAAAACCCAACAGAAAATATGACATAGTTTATCATTCAACTTAACAGTGCTTAATTTGTGGGGGTGGTTGCCGGTTCCCAACACCGGCACTCTTTTTTGGGGACCGGAACATCATTGGGCGGCTGGCGCACGTGTAATTCCTTTGTTTGTTCACACTTAAACTAGTTTCATGATCATCATAAATCATTCTGCTGCTGCTCTCCTTGCAAAGACATGGCTGGCTCCTGGCTGGCTGGGCCTACAGAGTACAACAACAACAACAGTCAATGAAAACCAACATTCTGTTGTTACTATGCAGTTTCTGATACATTCTGTATAGTAACACAGAATGCACAGTTTTCATTGCTGTGTTGTTAACTTGTTGACTCCAGGCTCCAGCCAGTGAAATGACATGATGACGTAAGTGTGTGGGGGTGGGTGTCACGTGGGTCTGTTGTTGAGCAGAGGCAGGAGCACACTTGTTAAGGCGTGGCGTGAGGTGAGGGTGAGACTCGTGTTCTGTTCTGTGTGCTCCGCCTCTGCGTCCGGGCCTACTTGAGTTCCTCAGGGTCAGGCCAGGCCGTGCTTGCTGAATAACGCAGCGCCGCCGGCAGTAACGGTAAGTGAAGTACTGTGAACGGTAACTTGACTGTCTTTTTTTTTACTTGACTATCTATCTGTTGTTCGGGCCTGCAGTGCCGCGTCTCTGCCCGCCGCCATGAAATGTACATGATGCTCAGTTCTGTGACATCCGCCTGCCCTGTGGCCACCCTGCCTGCTCCACAGCCGGGCTGACGCCTGGCCCAAACGCCCGAGTCTGACTCAGCAGCAGGCCGCGGCCCGCGAGGCAAATGCGAGCAGGCCAGCGGAGGCGGCTCTGGCTAATGGGATCATCTGTATGCATCAATATTGATGATGCAGATGATCCCACAGCCAGTGCGGCCGCTGCCTGGCCCCGCAATAAGCAGAGCGTGAAGAATTGCAGAAAGCGCCCCACCCGCAGCAGCCTTGGTCAGACTCGGAGTCGGACGACCAGGGCTGCCTGGGGGGACATACATGGCCACTGGGGTCACGCAATTCCGTATTTATATGTATTTCTAAAATAGTATATGTATAACACGGAATGAGTGATATGTTAAAAAAAATGACACGGTTTAGGCGTGCATTTCATTCATTTTATGGCAAACGTTTCCGTGCACGAGAAACTGGAGGGTTTTAGACATGCCTGATTATGCTGGAGACGTGCACGTGGTGAGTCAAAAGGTCACTTGACTTTGTCCTCTGGACCGAGTGGCCATACCGGTAGCGGGAAGACACGGGAGATATCCCCTGGAGGGTGGGGGTAGTTTACAAATCATAACGTTGTGATGTTGGAGGTTGCTCCTGTTACTCAAGTTTTGGGAGATTGGTGGAATTTAGTTCCTAATTTTCTTGAATATGATATAAAGTTTGATAGATCTGTCACCACTCTCAGTGTAGGTTAACTTGGATTTGGTGGTCTCTAGTACTATACATGCATTAAATGATTACATCCATTAACAGTCGTTCACTACTGCATGTGCTCCAAACGGATGCATGTGCTTGAAGTTTGATGTGTGACCTTGAAGTAGGCCCTGGGCACAGCGCATTATCTTCACTTATTTTTCTTTTGCTGAATCCGATACATTTTCGCCTCCCTTTGGCTGGGGACAAACCCATTGTGTTCTCAGAGAGGATGACACGGCAGACCCCCACCCAACCTGTGCCCGAGCCAGACTCCGCCTTGCCCGGGGCGGCAACACGATGAACTTTGGCCTGGGGGGCAGCTCTTTCCATCCTGACTATCAGGGAACCATACATTTTTGCCAGGTGTGGCGTACACGATTGAGGGGTGCAAAGGTGCAACAATTTGGGCAGGGTTTTTTTTCCGTACAGCTGACGGTGGGTGGCAGTTGCAATTACAAACCAGCTATTGGTGCCAGTCCTGTGCAGTCTGAATAATAGTGCAACTCAGTGGTTTTAAAATCGTTATTTGAGGTACCACACACATTCCCGTGCAGCAGTGCAGCATAGTGCTTGGACTGTGGGGCATGCGAATGTACCACAATATTTTTGACACGTTGGCTGGGTTTTATACTGCAGGTTCTTTCCCCCCATTTGTCACCTTTGCATCTGTTGGCTAGCTATTTTTCATCCACCAGAGATGCAAGCTTTTTATTTGCCGTGTTTTATTTTGCATAGGGATTACTGCTAATTCGTTGCCACTGTGAGTGGGGACGGGTTTAGTGCATCCCCTCTGATTTCAGGTGCTCGGGCAGGTTTACTGAGGGACCATGTGTGCTGGGCTAGCAGGATAGCTCAGCGGGTTTAGCACTGGCATCTGCCAATCAAAGTTGGTTGGTATTTCCACCCACATGGAGAACATGTCTTTCATCGAGTTTGCAAGGGTGAACGAAATTAACTATTTGAAGAATAGTTTGGCTTGGTTGCCAATAATGCCAGCAAACACTGTAGTGGGACAAACAATAAAACAGAACAATTACCATGTGAGCAGGGAGAGCCACCCCATTACAATTTGCAATGGAGAATGGTTGTATAGCACCACACAACATTGGCTGCCTTTCCCCAACCCCCTCACCCCAGCCCCCATTAATTTTAAGTTAGAGCTTGTGTAAACAATTATTTAGAGCAACCATGACAACTCAGGGGTGTACTGGGAGCCGAAAGAGACCCTGGAAATAACATTTAATGTCACTCCATGTTACACATTTTCAGAAACCCCAACCCTTTTAGTATGAGAACATGCAGCAATAAAATAGGTTACCACACAAAAGAGGCCCAATCACTTGCCGTTTGAATAAGACAGCACTTTTTTTCCACAGTTTTGCTTGGCATCCCATGTCACAATGAGTCAAATTCCTGTTTGAGGCCCCAAAATGGTACTTGCCATCCAGGCCCTTAACATGGACACGGTAGCTTGGGGAACCTTGTCTAACAGGGAAACAGGGTGGTGGGAGGGTGTGGGCAGTGGGGGTCATTCTACAAAATTGACAAATAAGATAACATCCACAGGTTTACAACAATTTTCAAATACATTATCACTTCGAGGACAGCAAATATGGTCCAGATGTCTAACGAATGTGGTCTAGAACTTAGAAGTGTGTTCAAATGCACTCTTTTGCCTCTGGGGTTGCCGGAATGCTGGAACCACTACACCTACTATAACAAGTAAGTGTTTTCCAACTTTAAAGCATTATACTTTCTTAACCCATGTGTGCCCTTCCTCATCCATCCCACTACTAGCCTGTGCCAGCAGTTGCTGCAGCGCCAAACATGTGACATGGAGCAGCAGCAAAGTAATGGGCTGCTGGTGGGCCGATCTAGGTAGGTCTACCACTGAACTGGCATGGGGCACGCGTCCGCACTGCGGGTCGGTGCCGGCGGCGCATCCGCACTGCGGGGCGACGCCGCGCCCGGCATTATGGGGCCAATATTTTTTGGGCACTGGCACTTATTTTTCTACAAATTAAGCACTGTCCAACTAGAGTCGAACAATCATGCTGAAGAGCTGTGCTGCAGGTGAAACACTGAACATTATATATTAACAGGCCCATTCATGGAATAAATGTGCGCCGAAAATCTCCGCGCAAGCGTGCGAAAGTGTGCGAATCGCAGCGCTTGTGCGAAAATCGCAGTGCAAGCATGTGAAATCCGCGCACATCGATTCATGGAAGTCTGTACACGTGTAAAATCTGGGATGTGCACTAAAATTCTGCGTGGCGCACGCGGGCGCACACGTCATCAAATGGCGTGCGCTACATGCACAGCGAAAGCGCACATAGCGCGGCGCACACAACAAAACTAGGCGGAACACGGGGCGTAACACGCGGAATGGGGAACAACCTGTGAAAATGTGGGCATTACGGTGGAAGTACAGGAGGTAAATGCGTAGAACACCCACACGCGCACCTACAACACGTATTCATGGAATCGAACAGGGCAAACGCGTGCGCCAAAAAAGACGGGCTAATCGGGAAACACGTACGCCAGCAGGAAGCAGGCGTACGTGGACCCGCGCAGCATAAAAGTGCGAGGCAAACAACAAACAAGCTCAGACGCTACAATGAATATACCGTTCCTCGCAGCAGTGGTCGTGGGACACCGCAGGAGAGGAGGATAGTCAGGGCCAGAATTTTTACACCCAGGACCAGCCTTTTTGGGATGCCTGATGACCAGGTGTATGGGAGTTACAGGTTTCCACCTCACATAATACTCGACCTGGTGAGTGAGTGGGAGGATAACCTCACATAACCCACCCTGTGCTCCCAAGCACTGAGCCCCTTGGAAAAGGTGCTCAATGTACTGCACTTCTTGGCCACTGGTTCATTTCAGCAGAAAAGCGCCATAGTGGGGGGGTGTCACAGGCCACGCAGTCACGCTGCCTACACCAGGTGTTGGCCATCATGACTGCACGCCCATCAGTCCGCAGGCACATATACCTGCCCAGAACACCTGCAGAAAGGCAGGCTGCCGTCCAGGATTTTTACGGGGTGGCACACTTCCCCAAAGTGCTAGGTGCCATTGATTGCACCCATGTGGCTCTACATCCTCCCAGGGCAACTGAGCACATCTATAGAAACCGCAAGCACTGGCATTCCATCAACGTGCAGGTAGTATGTGATGCCAAGGGAATCATCACCTCAGTATCTGCCAACTATCCAGGGTCGACCCATGACAGTTTAATTTACAGAATGTCAACCCTAAACCAGGACCTAGAAGCTGGGTGGCATGGCAATACATGGCTGCTTGGTGAGTATAAATGCCACAGCACATGCATGCATGTCAGATACTGAGTAATGTCACAACCCCACTAATGATACCCATTATCACCTCCCCAGGGGACAGTGCCTACCCTCTGAGCACCCACCTGATGACGCCAATTCGGAACCCCACCCCACCACCCGTGGCAAGATACAACACAGCCCATATTGCAACCCGGGGCATAGTGGAGCGCACATTCAGAGTGCTTAAGTCACGCTTTCGCTCCCTTGACCGCTCTGGTGGGCAGCTGCTTTACACGCCCCCAGTAGCGTGCAGGATCATAGTGGCAGCATGTGTCCTGCACAACGTTGCAACACGCCGGGGCCTGCCGGTGGACATGTGGTGCCCCCACATCCCCAACCACATGCACGGCCGCTGCGCATGGGAGGGGAAAGGGTACGTGGTGAGGCAGCCCGTACGCAGCTGGTGGCTAATTACTTCACCTAAAATCACACCCCTGTGGAGTGCACACAGCCCTGGTACATACCAGCTGACAATCAATGATGATGACATAAGGGACAGTCAACTATCACAACCATACCAGCCTGAGATCGGTCATCTGGAAGTGTTACATTGTGTGCATCCCTACCTACCGAAAGACAACCAATGCTGTGTCACAAAAAGACACACATTTATTCTGCATGAATGACTACCCCCTTGCAAAATACAACATGAAAACAGCGCCATGTCACCCAACCCCTCCCCATCTCCGCTACCCAACACACCATGGCATGTCATGCAATGTGAAAGCAAACAAAGGAATGCACAACACATGACACAAGTGTCACAAAGTGCCCTGTCCCAAATGGAAACAGGCCACAGACAATATGCTCCCAGTAATCAATAACAAACAGCACACATGACCAAATACTTACCAACAACACAATACAGGAACACAGGATGAAACATTGCCAAAATATGACAGTACCAAATAAAAGTAGTGCAAGTTTTACAACCTGAATAAGCCAGCACAACCACCCCGTCCAACTGCAGGGTGTTGATGTCAGGCAAATGTGTCAGTGTACTGCACACAACATGAACTGCATCCGCAAAGGAGACGGCCTTGTGAAGACATGAAGAAGGTACCTGTGAATAAGGAGGAAGACATGGATGCACAAGCAAATATCAATACACCATGCAGTGTTCAATACAACAACAATCCCCACTAGGGATGTACACACAGTTTTGACTAAAGACTGCCCACACAGCTCATGGGAGCCCAATGTCACTGTGTAAGTCACTGTCACTTGGTCACACCCTTTGCAAGACCATGGAAAGGGAAGCAGGAGGGGTGTGTGTGTCAGGAACCCAAGCATCTAATCCAAACACAGGACAAGCCTGCATGTGCCCAGCTGGAATACACAGTGGATGCCCACGGGAGCCACACAAGGCAACACACTGTAAAAACAAATTTAAAAAAAATTTAAAAAGGCCATGTGGGAGTCAAGGGGGGGAGGCCACCCAGGAGGTTCGAGGACAGGGTGCACACCAACAGCCACCATGGGCTCATGGCCTGCAAAGCTACGCTAGTGTGGGAGGAGTGCTGCTGTCACTCTCATCACCCTCTGCTGTTGCATCAGGAGGTGGTGGTGCTATGGGAGGTGGCCCACGCAAAGCCCTGGTATGGTCCTCCATGGCAGCAAGCATGCGGGTGTGGAAGGTCTCGTTCTGGAGGATTATAGTACGGAGATCCCCATGCAGCACCTGACGGGTTGCCTGCATTTCTGCACGCATGGCCTCCCGTGATGCCCGGATCTCCTCCCGAGTTGCCTGCAGCTCAGCTGAGAGCGAACGTGTGAGCTGCTCCAGCTGCTGTTCTGAACTACAATTTCGGGAAGCCTCAAGTTCACCCAGAGTCTCCCTGAGGTTATGGAGTTCTACCGTCAGGGCTTCCCTGTGGCCCTGTGACTCTATAGATATGGCTTAGCGCAGAGTCTCCAGTGCCACCCGTCGGTCCATGTTGGACGCCAACATGTCTTCCCTGTGTGATTGGCAAATGGAGTCTGTTGCCTGCTGTTGTTGCTTCTTCTGCCTTTCAGGGGGGAGAATGGAAGTGGCCACCCTCTCCATTGCCTGAGCCATCATTTCAACAAATGCTCCCTTTTGGGCTATAATACTGTAAATGGAGTTCTCCCATACAGTATTGCCTGGTGGCGTACGGCCACCGCGTCGGTGGGCACCACACCTGTTCGGGGCAAGGCAATCTGCACCTTGCTGTGCTGGCACTGCCTGAGGCTGCAGGACTGCATTCCCCCTCTGATCTGCTGGCCCGGGAACAGGATCAGATGTTGTCGAGTGTGACCCTGCATCCGTAACCGCCAAAGGCAGAATTACCAACACTGACATCCCCATAGAGGGTCCTACCCCTGGTGCAGATGGGTTGGACAGAACAGAATCCCTTCCAGAAACACTCACCTGCGACGGCACATAAGTCTCATCATCCGATTCAGCACCTGAATAGAGGTCTGGGGAGGTGCACCCAGAGACACACCTGGACAGTATGGTCTGCAGTGAGATTGGGTTTTCACCCACCACCACACCACATCCCCCACTAGTGCCCGGTCGTGCCTGAGATTCCTCCTGGGTCTGCACCATCTCCTGAACCTCAACAGCATCAAGTGCGTCATCACCTGCAAAAACATGAAAGACAAAAAATGGAAACAGGCATTAGCTCCATAGCACACACATAGGCCTGACAAGCCAGAGATCCAGAACATGATTTACACATGTCCCACATGACTATAACCTTGGCATGCATGCACTGTCAATGAGAAGGAAGGGGAGGCAAAAAGCAGACAATGATGACACCAAGATGGAAAAGCAACACATTTGCTGCATGCTGGGTAGCACTGGCATCACGCATTAGCCTGTGAGTGGCATGGCCAATACACATACATGACACATGCTAGCACACAGATGGCATGTAGCATAGCCATGGTACATTTGACAAGTACAGCCATATGTCAGTGAATGAGTACTGTCACCCATCCATGTGAGATGGACATGATGAGATGAAAAATGCTAAATAGCTTGACAAAATACGCATGTGCCACACACTGCAACACATCCATAATACAGTGGTGACAGGCAGATGTACACATCAATGGTTGGTCACTTCAACATGACAGGAAACAACTATCATGTACCACATTCAAACAGGCACCAAAAATTAATGTGAGCAGGCCAATACTCAATCAGCGTGAATGGTCTAATCATTCACATGACAAGGTAACAAATGTGGGCCAATGAGGGGTGTAATCAATGACAGAAGCATGTCACATATGTGTTGCAAAAATTGGAGAATTGAAACAATCAGCCTGAATGAACCCTGAAAAAATCTGAACAATGTTGTTGCAAGATGACAGTTCAAGTGCAACTGCAGTAATGTTGCGCTAATTGGCTACTGTGGGCAGAAGGGATACTGTCATACCCATATTCAAGGCCGGTGAATGTTTTGGAGGAAGCACATGGGTGACCCATACCACGCAGGAGTACACACCCTCACCAGGCACTCAATCAGAACCCGTCACCCAAACAACATACACATGGAGTACACATACATGCATGGGCACTCACTGGACAATGCATCGTAATCTGTTAGGTCTCCCATGCCTTGGATCTGTTCCTCTGTGACGAAGGTTCCAGCAACAGACTCATGTTCAGTGAGTTGTTTGTCCTCTGGTGGAGACCCACCGCCAGTCACCAGAGTAGAGGCATGATTTAAGGCCAGCTTGTTCTTTGCTCTGCGTTTCAGGTCATTCCACCGCTTGTAGCAACCAACAGATGTGCGCCTCACAAATCCAAGGGCACTAATGATGTCCGTGATGGTCTGCCAGTGTGCCTTACGTTGACCAGGTGTGGACTTGCACCCTGCAGTCACCACCATTTCGCGGCTATGTGCTGACACATAGGCCACAAGTGCATCAAGTTCTTTGTCATTAAAGCTAGGCTTCCTTGACGTGCCGGAGTGTGTAGCCCTGTCTGTACTGCCAGAGCACCCTTCTTCTTCTTTTTCAAAGGCTGTGCGGATCCTGAGTGGCTTACGCCGCTCTGGTCAGTAGGGGCAGAACCGCCGGTGGACTGGGTACTGGGTGTGCGCGAATGCACACTGACCATAGGTCTTGGTGCAAGCATTGGCTGCAGGGCCAACGTCGGTTTGATGGACCTGGACCGACACGGTCCCGGCTGGTGACAGCAACTTGCACCACTACATGTGTCTTAGACTTGTTGACCTGGAAGTCAGCCTGGGAGTCATCCTGTGCCGGTTCAGGTGCCAAAATGGGCTGGTCCAACAAGGGCTGAGCTGGGATGGTGCCAGCTACGTTTCCCACAACCATGGGGGGGGCATGGTTGTCCCTGATTGGTCCTCCACACATGGGGGTCTAGGGGCACCCTGTAAATCCTGGCCATGTCCCCAACCGTGCCCACCATGCCCACCTTTTGGAGGTCGGCCACCTTTGCCTCCCTTACCGCTTGGTTGCCTCCCAACCATGGCACTGATGTTGTTGTGCGTATGGGAGTAGCAGTAAACAATTGTCCTGGGCAATTGGGGGTGAAAGGGGTAGGGTCCTAGATGGAATTCACACCCTAGCGCTCTAGCAAGGTTGTCTCTGTGACCCCTGGGGGAAGATGACGGGTCACGCAACGCACAGATACCCCAAAAACAAAAATGAACATGCACGCAACCCCTCATAGACCATGTGCATGGAAAAATGAACCCGCACTACGCTGTGGCACCTAGAAACACAAAAATAAGCGTACGCATAATACACGCAGCCTACACTGACCTCTGAAGGGGTACGCGACACACGGGGCAAGCACAGTTGGTAAATACTTGCGTGACTCACCGTGTGCCTGGAAAAAAGACATGAAAAAGACGCGCCTGTGCGTGTTGGCAACACCCCCGCCAAAAGAAGAATTGTACGCTGTCTGAGGAAACAGGACAAAAGAAGAAGTGAACGCTGTTTGAGGAAACAGGCCAAAATAAGAATTGAATGCTGTCAGAGGTAACAGGGAGTACGAACTAGAACCGTTGTGAAGTAATCGCGTGTGAACCGACTAGAAGTACAAAATTCACCCACTCGCTCTCCACAAAAAGCACGTACAAGAAAATGGCGTCCTACACGTACCTTTTCAACTGGCCCACATGTACAACGTCACTTACGCGTGCACGCGCTAAGGCCCTTTCCTCCAATTACACGAGCTGACACTCGGACGTGCAGTTTTTGCACGTGTACAATGAACATGCACCCGTGTTGAGGGAAACCCCCTTGCGGGTCACGTCACAGACACGCTTACGCGCTAACGGGCCTTTGGTCCAATGAATTCACATACGTGCTGTGTCTTCATTTGCTGATTCACTATGCACCCGTCACGAGGGAAACACCTGCATGCGAAACGTCACAGACGCGCTTACGCGCTAAGGGCCTTTCCTCGAATTACACGCTGATGTGCAATTTTTTCACGTGCCAAATCACTCCGTATCAAGCTGGCCACGCGACAACACACGGAAGACAACGCTCCTGCCCAGAAGGCTGAATTACTGCCCCCAAGAGCCCCGAGCACGCTCCCACCTGCCATCTGCTGCTGCCTGCCTGCCTGCTGCCCACGTGCCCTGCTATTTGCTGCCTGCACGTCAGCCAGGGGTGCAGTTGCTGTGACCACCCTGCTGGAACTGAAGACTCCCGACTGGGATACCATTGCTCCACAGCCCAGCCCCAGGACCCAGTTGCCCACCCACACCTGCCTCTGGGGTTGCCATGTCGGGCACAACAGCATCTGGCACCACTGGAAACCCCCAGCCAGAGAGACAGAGGGCCACCAGCTTCAGTGCCAGGGAAGTTGGTGTCCTGGTGGAGCAAGTCCTGGGGCAGTATGATGCCCTCTTTGGAAGTTCGCGCGCCGACAATGAAGAACGGACCAGGATCTGGATGGACATTGTGACTGCCATCAACGAGGAGGGGGTGGCAGTCTGCGACATCAAACATGTCCGGAAGCGCTGGGAGGACTTCAGGTCCAGGATCCTCGACAGGGTCCAGCGCCTCTTGAAGGCAGCGGATGCCAAGGGGCACCGGGGCCAGCTGTCAGACCACCAAATGCGGGTCCTGGAACGCATACACCCAGCGCTCAAAGTCCAGGTCCTTGAGAGGCAAACCCGTCTGGAGTCGAGCGGTAAGTGTACATGCATACTGATTGGACGCTGTGCTTGTTGTGGTGTGCCAGTAGTGTGCAGGTTATACATGTGTTTTTGTAGGGCCATGTATGGATGTGTATTTACAGGGGCATGAAGCTGACACATGTGAGTCCTCCCATGTGTGAGACACATGGATGGTGTATGTGTTGGTAAGCCTGCAGGCCAAATGCAGGTGTGGAAGCACACAAGTTTGCATTGCTGTGTATGTATGTTGACATGGTTGTGGTGTCACACATGGATGGTGGTTCCAGCTGCATGTATCTGCACTGTGTGCATGTGTGTGTATTTGGCAAGTGTGCAACTGTGATGCAACATGGATGCATGTGGCACTGACATGTAGAAGGCTGAATGCCAGATGTGACATGGATGGCGATCTCATCACTGTGACAGTTGGTGGACATGTACACATGCATGTAAGTGTGTTGGTGTGTGTGCATGTGTTGTGCACTCCCTGTATTTCATGTGACGTCAGGCTCACCTTTGGATGCTGATGCTGTTGTATGTGTATGGATGGTGCTGCCTGGTGCAATATTGATGTGGAATTGCTCATGTGTGTGAGTAGAAATGACATGTGTGTTAGGGAGTGTGATGCCTTGTCTGAGGTTTGACACTGCCACTCATGTACAACTGTCATGTGTGTATCAGTCCATTGTACAGTTCCCTGATGCCTGTGTTCTGTCTCTCCCTGTCTGCAGCATCAACTGATGAAGAGGGCGGAGAGGGTGCTGTGGAGCAAAGCGGCAGGCATCGCACTACCAGCCGGAGATGCAAGGCCCGGCTCCCCTCCCAGATTTTCATCTCTTCGGGGAGTGAGGAGGCTGGTGCCGCGTTCCAGGCCGCAGCTGCCGAGGGTAGTTCCAAGAGGCAGAGGTTGGAAATGGACTCCTCGGCAGCAGAAGGGGCAGCTGAGACCCCACAGGGTCCGCCGGAGGAAGATGGCATGGAGTCATCCAGGTTTGTGGGGGGTTTGGAGGAGGAGGAGGCCGTGGAAGGGACACACACGGGGTCTGGAGGTGGGGATTTCACTGGTGCCAGTGGTGCAGTGCAGGGGCAGGGACAGGAGGCAGCACAGGCCACCTGCAGAGGTGCCTGTGTGTAATACTGTCCCTGATCCTGTGACTGCATCATCCGGCACCAGCAGGGATGCCTACGTCCAGACCCGTTTTCAGGGAGGGGATGGGCGCACAACAACTGGCCTTTCTCTCCCTGTGGACATGGCTATCCGGGACTGGGTTGAACCTGTCCTGGATGGGATAGCGTTGCGTCAACGGGGCATGCGAGGTGACCTGCGGTGTTTTCGTGAAGACACTGCACGTCATCTTGGATGCCTCTTTGACCGCGTTGACCTACTGGGACGGGTCACCAGTGCTGGATTTCTCCCTGTGCTGGACCTTCTTGCGACACCCTCCTCACCTGAACCCCCTACGCGCCAGTCATCTTCCATGCCATCTTCCCACCCATGTATCACTTGGGTACCCTGTGGAGCTGCCTCTGACCCACCGGCCAGGCTGGTGGAGGACACATCCCTGCCACAGTCGGGAGTCGGACGTCCAGCAGGGGTGGCCACCACGACAACTGCACCCCAGCCGGAAGGAGGACGTGCAGGCACCAAGAGCCAGGGTGCAGGCACAGGCACAGCAGCAGCAACATGGTGGGAGCAATGATGGCTCAGGGCCTTCAACATCAGAGGGGCAGGCATCGGCCATAGGGCAGGAGGACCCAGATTGCAAGTGTCTTCCGTGTGGCAGCGGTTGGGCCACGCCATAGATGCGGAGCACCAGCGGGCGGAAGAGGCATGGCTCACAATGGTCAGGGCGGAGAATTCCATGCGGAGGGCACTGAGGCGGGCCGAGTGCCTCGGGGCAATGCGCAGGGAGTGGGAGGTCAACATGTCATCGTCCCTGCGAACCCTCGGGGCCATGGAAGAGGAGCCCCTCCAGGACATTGAGCGGGAGTTCGATGATGCCCTGTCCCGGGACATCAAAAAGTGAGCCGTCGGACTAGCCCGCTGCCATTGTAAATAGTTAGTTAGTTAGTGTTAGGTTTCATTTTTGTTTTCCTTTTTTTTGGGGCACTTGGACAATACCCCACATTTTTGTACATAGTTCTTCATTAGTTAGTGTATTTTTGTATGTTTCATTTGGACAGTTGGGCTCATGGACCCAGGATTTCATCCTTGTAAATAGTTGGAGTGTGGATTTGTCGGCATTTTCTTTTTTGATTGTTCCATGGAGCAATGGATTTTACTTTTTCATTTCTGTTTGGATTTGCTTTGTTGGAGGGAGACTTTGGAGAAATTTTTGATTTCATATATTTTGGATTCTGATTTCCTTTTTTATCATTATGTGACATTCTGCATTGTTTTCCTTATGTTCATTGTTTGGTCTTTGAATTTGTTTCACCACATTTTTTATTCAATACATTTTTTCCCGTACTTCAATGTGTGGTATTCTCTCATTGGTTTCATGCATGTCACAATGTGGGTTTTCACATTCACTGGCACCCATTTTGTGTGTGTGACGGATATGTGTTGATGTACATACATGCCATTTGGTTTGTTTCATGTAATGGGCATTTCAATGTGGGGTGTATGTTATGCTTGGTTGGTTATTTGGGCAGGAGTGGTGTGCCGTGTGGTTTGGGTGGCCATGAGGGCCATGATTGTGGGTCATGTTGACGTGTTGGGGGGGGACATGAGTTGGGGCCTGCTGGCAGGTGCCCTTCACTGCTGGGTGGGTGGGTGGATGGGGGGACATGAGTGGGGGCCTGCTGGCAGGTGCCCTTCACTGCTGGGTGGGTGGGTGGGGGGACATGAGTGGGGGCCTTCTGGCAGGTGCCCTTCACTGCTGGGTGGGTAGGTGGGTGAGGGGACATGAGTCAGTGCTCACTTGTGCGTGGTGACATGTGGGCTGGCTGGGGAGCTTCGCCAGGGTGGATGGGCTGCCTGTGAGGCATGGCCAGGGGTGCAGTGTGTTCCCCTGTGTTGTGGTCTGCCTGCAGGCCCTGGGGAGAGATGTGAGGGCACACCTGGGAGGACACACACTGCCAATTCATTTGGGCACCCCAGAAATACACGTGCCCCACTCGCACAGGGCCTACCGCGTGTGAAACGCCCCGCAAACCCCAGAAATACACGTGCCCCACTCGCACAGGGCCTACCGCGTGTGAAACTCCCCGCGAACCCCAGTAATACACGTGCCCCGCTCGCACAGGGCCTACCATGTGTGAAACTCCCCGCGAACCCCAGTAATACACGTGCCCCGCTCGCACAGGGCCTACCGCGTGTGAAACTCCCCACGAACCCCAGTAATACACGTGCCCCACTCGCACAGGGCCTCCCGCGTGTGAAACACCCTGCAAACCCCAGAAATACACGTGCCCCGCTCGCACAGGGCCTACCGCGTGTGAAACTCCCCGCGAACCCCAGTAATACACGTGCCCCGCTCGCACAGGGCTTACCGCGTGTGAAACCTCCCAGCGAACCCCAGTTATACACGTGCCCCGCTCGCACAGGGCCTACTGCGTGTGAAACTCCCCGCAAACCCCAGTAATACACGTGCCCCACTCACACAGGGCCTACCGTGTGTGAAACTCCCCGCAAACCCCAGTAATACACGTGTCCCGCTCGCACAGGGCCTACCGCGTGTGAAACTCCCCGCGAACCCCAGTAATACACATACCCCGCTCGCGCTAGGCCTATCGCGTGTGTAACTACCCGCGAATGAGTGGGGTACGTGTATTCCGAGGGGTGCGCGGGGAGTTTTACAGGTGATTGGCCTAGCGCGAGCGGAGTACGTGTATTCCGAGGGGTGCGCGGGGAGTTTGACACGCGATTGGCCTGGCGCGAGTGGGGTACATGTATTCCGAGGGGTGCGTGGGGAGTTTCACACGTGATTGGCCTGGCTCGAGTGGGGTACACCTATTTCAGGGGTGCGCAGGGCGTACTACACATGATTGGCCTTGTGCAAGCGGGGTAGGCATATTCCGAGGGATGCACAGGGAGTTTCACACATGATCTGCCTGGCGTGAGCAGGGTACACGTATTCCGAGGGGTGCGCTGGGAGTTTCACACACGATTGACCTGGTGTGAGCGGGGTACGCGTATTCCGAGGGTTGCACGGGAGTTTAATACGCAATCTGCCTGGCACAAGCGGGGTACGTGCATTCCGTGGGGTGTGTGGGGAGTGTTACACGTGATTGGCCTGGTGTAAGAGGGGTGCGCGTATTCCGGGGGTGTGTGGGGAGTTTAACACACAATTTGGCAGTGTGGGCCCTCCTGGGTGTGGCCCTCCCCCTTCCCCATGCCCGCAGGCAGCCCACACCCAAGGGAAGCACCCTACACCTCTGGGCATGCCCTGCAGGAACTCCATTACCCCAGACCATGCCCCGCAGGCAGCCCATCACCCCAGACCATGACCCGCAGGCAGGCCACACCACAGGGGACAACCCTACACCCCTGGGGATGCCCCGCAGGCAGCCCATCACCCCTGACCATGACCTGCAGTCAGGCCACATGGCACCATGCACTTGGGAGCCCTGACACATGTCCCCCTACCCCAACCCCATTGACGGGCACCTGCCAGCAGGCCCCAACTCATGTCCCTGACCCCTCACCCAGTGACAGCAACTTGCCAGCAGGCCCCGACTCATGTCCCCCACCCCACCCCCAGTGATGGCAACCTGCCAGCAGGCCCCGACTCATGTCCCCCAACCCAACACATCATCACAATCCAGAACCGTGGCCCTTGTGGCCACCAAATCCCACCCCACACCACCCCAGTCCAAACACCGAACCAAGCATTCCATCCACTCCACATTGAATTCCCCATGTCATGATAGAAACCAAATAACCAGCATTCCCATGAATACATGTCTGTCAGACCCACACAATGGCGACACATGACTGAGAAAGCACACATTGTGACATGCACAAAACGAATAACAGAAGACCACACAAGTAAAGTAGAGAAAAAAAACTGTATTGAATACTAAACTGAATGAATAAAACAAAAGCACACAAGAATAAAAAGAATAAAGTCCGGATGTCCAAAATTGAGCAACAAAAATGAAGGCTGTCATCAATAAAATCCAACGTAAAATGGCTCCAAAGCGTCAGTCCATAAAATAAAATCCAAAGTAAAAAAAACAAAGCTTTCCTCCATGGGTCAAACAATAAAGTAAATCCAGGTCCATCAATATATAGAAATTAATATTCAAGGGTCCATGAGCCCAACAATCTAAATGAAACCTAACCAAAAACCTACCTAATAAATAACTATTTACAAAAAGGCGGGGCATAATCCATGCACAACAAATAAAAATAAAAATAAAAGGAAACCTACACCTACACAACTATATACAAAGGCGGCGGGCTAGTCCGACGGTTCACTTTTTGATGTTCCGGGCCAGGGCATAATCGAACTCCACGTCGATGTTCCGGAAGTGGGCCTCTTCCCTGGCATCGAGGTCTCACAGGGATGCAGCCATAGCCTCCTCCAACTCCCTGCGAGTTGCCTCGAAGCACTTAGTGTGCCTCAATGCCCTGTGCATGGAGTTCTCCGCCCTGACCATTGTGAGCCGTTGTAAAGACCGGAGATGGGGGTCTGTACTTTCGCTATCTATATGGGAGAGGAGAGGCATAGAGGACCCCTGCCAAGATTCTCTATTATTGGTAACGTCGTCGAGCAATCAAGGCATAGCTTCTCAGGTGATGATGCAAGCTGGTTCTTAAGTACAGTATAGTCCTCAGGCACCCACAAAGGATTGTCCACACACTGTATCAGTTAAAACACAGTCTTTATATAATTAATATTCAAGGTCGTTTACACGATCACGATAACTCACTTTGTACTCCGAAAATCAACAATGGTAAATATATACAATTCTAAAGTGGTACCACTAACGTTATTAGATCTCCTTAAATTGCATATGGTCAGAATGACACACAGATCAAAATAAAGAGGTAACCAGCAGTAGAGAGAGGAAGGAAAGCAAGATGGTTAAGCAATTACCATAATACTGGTCCTGCTGCTAGACACAGTTCTGTGTGGAGATCCCCCCACCTGGGCAACCTGTAGAAGAAAGATACAAGCCCAGTCCATATATTGTTCAGACTAGAATTTCCAATAGTTCTGCGACCCCAAAGTACCTTGGCGTTGTAGCGTTCCTCGTTGGGGAAATTGACACCCCTTCTTGAGTGTCCTCCCTTTCAGGCAGGAGTCTCAAGGGTCATCGAACGTCTGATGGAGAATAGGTTGAGCTACGAAGGTGAGGTGGCCGCGTCGTTCCTAGCGGTGCTCGTTGAGGGGGAAGCGTAAACGTCCTGCCAGGAAGAGGCGTGCGGGACCCCTTTGTGTCAATAGTTCTGGACCGCAAAGAGTTGAAGAACTGTGGCCCAGCAAGGGCGTCGAGTCGTTGGCGTCTCGGTGGTCTTTGGGTGGCGGGAAACCCACCCCTGGATGCTCCTCGGCGCATCGATGGTCAGGCCTTCTCCAGCAGGATACCGCGGCGACGATGCAGACAAGAGCGTCCTTGGATCAATGAAGTTCTTAGGAAACGGGAGCACGGCAGCTCCAGTCGGCGACAGCGGTCGTCGACAGTGGCGGACACAGTCTGGGCGCTTCTCCTTGGAGTTCCACCTCAATCCCCGTATCGGGTCGGCAGCCTGTCCAAGGTCTGTCTACCAGGGAGCTTAGTCAAAGATCAGCTGTGCACGATGGTCCCTCGTAGCTCGGTAAGAGGGCGCCTTACCAGGTCCTCTCTGGGTCAGTTCTTGAAGCACAGCAGCTTTCAGATTGTGAAGGAGAGCAACAGCAATTCTTCTCATCCAGCAGGGCTTCAGGATCAAGCTTCAGTTACTCCAGTTACTCGTCGTAGTGGACTTCAGCTTCTGAACCTGATTCCTAGCAGTGAGAGATCCCCAGATATACTGTTGATCTCCCATTCATTCCGCTGGGTCACACTCAAGCATCCAATCACGACTACGGTCATTCATGCAGGCAGGCAGCCAATCAGGCACACGGGGCATTTAGGCCATTCACTTCTCTCCAGACACTCACAACAAGTTATGTGTTTTGGGACAAGTACCGAGCTGCATACATACCGGTTTCGGGCTGGGCCGTCTCAACCATTGTGTCAACCACCAGATACTAGACAGCCACAACATAGAATGCATATTCGTCACACACTCCATTCACCCAGATCCCACCCATAGGCGTACCCACAACATATGGTTGTTGAGAAGGCTCCAGCCAGTCTGGTCGGCACTTCCCCACACTACCATATATGGAACTTCCACCCAACAGCCAGTCAGGGGTAAGGGACAGAGGCAGGGCTTCCCGGGACTTCGGGAAGATCAAGGTAACAGGTGATGGAAGGCAAGAGGCCATGGGAGCCATTTTGTCTCCATCCGGAATCTACCGATTCCAAATGATAGGGCCTGGGCATCCCAAAATGTGGGATGCTCAGGGCACCAGGAATTTCAGCACGGAGCTGCCACCAGCCCGTACCCTGCTCTGTGGGTCACACACAGGTGCCCAAAAATATACACTAAGGGCAAAGGGTTGCACCCCTACCCATGGGTGTCATAAGGGTATCCCATGGGTCAGTTCACCAAACCAAAAGAGAGAGAGCTGCACCGCCAGGAGTCCCACATGAACTCCTGCGTGGAAAACATGACAGAACACACGATAAAAAGCAGTAAAGCACAAGAATACGGAGGCCCTGTCCCTCCAATGCATTTCCAGCATCACAGACGCCCCCCCAAACTGAGGTTAGGGTGCCTAATCTCCCACAGGATAGGCACCCTCATCCAGACGGTCAACATACCTTCTGGAAAGGCCATCTGCGTTATCGTGACTCTTCCCTGGTCTGTCCTCAATGGTAAAGTCTAGTCCTTGCAGACTAATGGACCACCTGAGCATTTTCAGGTTTTCACCCTTCATCTGCATAAGACACTTAAGGGGCTTATGATCTGTTTCGACCTTGAAGGTAGGCCCGGTAAGGTAGGGTCTAAAACGCCAATGGCTCCAAACTATACTAAAACATTCCTTTTCAACGGTAGCCCACCTAAATTCCCTACCCTTGAGTTGTCTACTGATGAATATGATTGGATGCTCTCTTCCTTTGTCATCTAACTGGGACAAGACCCTTCCAATTCCGGTGTCGCAGGTGTCAGTTTGAACGATAAAGGGCTTGCTGTAATCGGGTGCACACAACACGGGTGCCCGACACAGACTTCCTTTCAAGCCACCGAAGGCCCTCTGACAGTCTTCCGTTCAATTAACCTTCCTCGGTTGCTTGGGTGAAGTCAGAGCTGTCAGGGGTGCAGCTATGGTTCCATAGTCTGCCATGAAATTGCGATAATACCCCGTGAGGCCCAAAAAGGCTCTCACCTGGGTTTGAGCAGTGGGAGTCTCCCAGTCATGTACATCCTGTACCTTACTAGGGAAAGGTTGGATCTGACCCCCTCCTACCTCATGACCAAGATACGTGACTTTCCCCTGACCTATCTGGCACTTGGTGGCCTTGATAGTGAGGTTAGCCCTTTGTAACGCCTGCAACACTTTATCCGGATGCGTCAAATGCTCTTCCCAAGTGGAACTGTAGACAGCAATGTCGTCTAAGTAAGCCACACAAAAGGCTTCCAGCCCACTGAGCGCATGGTTGACTAATCTCTGGAAAGTGGCAGGGATGTTCTTCAACCCGAAAGGCATGACTCTAAACGGGTAGAGTCCCGCTGGTGTTCAGAACGCCGTTTTTTCCTTGTCATGGTCTGTCCGAGCTATTTGCCAATAGCCTGAGGTAAGGTCGAAGGTGCTCACAAATTTGGCAGCACCTATCGTGTCCACAAGCTCATCAGCCCGGGGCAGTGGGTGCGCATCAGTTTTGGTGACGGCATTGATTCCTCAGTAGTCCACACAGAATCTCCAATCCTTGGTACTTGCCTGGGAACTTGCCTTGGGGACAAGGACCACAGGACTGGACCAGGGACTGGTTGAGGGTTCAATAACTCCCAGATCCAACATCTTGGTGACCTCAGCCTGGATGTGGTTCTTGACGGTATCTGACATACGGTAGCACCTGCTTTTGACAGGCACACTGTCACCAGTGTCAATCTCGTGCCTACACCATGGTGTAAGACCTGGTGTCAGTGAAAACAGAGAGGTGTACTGCCGGAGCAGAGCCCTGTAGGCCCTCTGCTGCTCTGTTGTCAGATCGGGAGAGAGATGTACTCCCTCCACGGAGCCATCCTGAGGGTTGCTATGTAGCAAATCAGGAGAGGGCTGACTCTCATCCTCTTGTTGCCCTGAAGTTAGCAAGAGACATGAGACTTAGGCCCGGCTCTGGAAAGGCTTGAACCTGTTAACATGGAATATCTGAGGGGCTACCCCAGAGGCTCCCATGTCAACCAGATAATTGACTTTGCCCATCTTGGAGATGATCCTAAAGGGTCCAGTCCATTTATCCGCCAAAGCCCGAGGCTTGGTAGGCTCCATCACGAGGACCTCCTGTCCCGGAATCCAATCCACTTGCGATGCTTTAAGGTTGTGCCAGTACTTATTCAATTCCTGGCTGGTCTTAAGATTTGCGGTTGCTTGACCCATCATCTGTGTCATCCTCCGTCTGAGGCCTAACACATAGTCCCCCACTTGCTTGGCGGGACCTGGAGGGGTGGCCTCCCAACCTTCTCGGATCAAGGCGTGGGGCCCCCTCACGGGATGTCCAAAGAGTAACTCAAAGGGGCTGAAACCAACACCCTCTTGAGGTACCTCTCTGTAAGCAAACAGCAGGCATGGCAGGAGAAGATCCCACTTCTTCCTGAGGGGCTCTTCCAAAGCACCTAACATGCCCTTGAGAGTTTTGTTAAATCTCTCAACCAAACCGTTGGTCTGGGTGGTAAGAGGTGGAGAATTTGTAAGTTACTACTCCGCATTCTTTCCACATGGTTTTCATGTAACTTGACATGAAGTTGGATCCTCTATCCAAGTCAACCTCCTTAGGGAATCCAACATGAGTGAAAATGCCCAGGAGAGCCCTGGTAACCACCTTGGGCGTAACCGTCCGAAGGGGTATAGCCTCAGGGTACGTGGTGGCATGACCTACCAAGCCTAGGATGAACCGATGTCCACCCGACGTGGGAGGGTCAAGGGGGCCGACAATGTCGATGCCCACCCTCTCAAACGGTGTGCCAACCACTGGCAATGGTTGCAGTGGGGCGATGACTCTGCCTCCAGTCTTGCCAGACAACTGACAAGTTGGGCAGGTCCTGCAGTGGGACTCCACTTCTACTCCCATCCGTGGCCAGTAGAAATGGGCAGAGAGCTGCTACTTCGTCTTCTTGGTCCCAAGATGACCAGCTAAGGGTGCCTCATGCGCCAACTGCAGCAGGAATGGCCTGTAAACCTGGGGTACCACCAACCTCTTGAGGGCACCAGGTTCAGGCTTAGTGGGCTCGCTAACAAGGAGCTCACCCTCGCAATAAATCCAAAATGTCCTAGGCACTTCTCCTTGTGCCTGGGACAGGGCCTGTGTCCTCTGACCCTGGAGAGAGTGGCACTCTCTCTGTCCCTTACAGAAGTCCGCCCGGGAGGGTCCCCCTTCAGCCAAAAATCATTGAAGGTCGGGATGATCCACCAGGTTAAGCGCCTCTCCCACAGGAAAGTCTTCTGGCTTGTCTCCCACAGGAGTTGAGACGGGAATTACCACTGGACCCAGCCTGTCCGGAGCATGAATCCCAATGGGTGCTGTCGGAACAGCGGGACGAGCAGGGGCTCCCTCCACAGAGGCAGCCTTCTTACTCCTCCTTTTCTTTCATGCCTTGGGTTTCCCCGTCGGACCCTGTGTGACCTACGATCGGGTGACCGCCACAGCAGCCATGGGTAGACCATCCGTGATCATCCCCAACTCGACCAAATCGTTTCCGACCAAAATGGTTGCAGGCACATTGTCCTGAACCAGGACCGGAAGCTTTGCTGTCTTGTCTCCAATCGTAATGTTGACTAAGGCTACAGGCGATAATTTGGGAGGCCCACCAGCTAACCTGGTGGTTCTCAGAGGAGCACATACATAGTCCTCTGGCTTGACCAGGGTCCTGTCCACCACTGTCATGCTTGTCCCAGTGTCTCTCAAACCAGTAGAAGGCTGGCCATTCAAGAGGACACTTCTCAAAAACCTACGAGTGTTTTTTGGGATAGTCACCAGTACTTTTGTATACTGGTCCCAGGCCCCAAGGGCCACTAAGGAAATCTCTACTGGAGCACCGAAGGTGATCCCAGTAGAGGAGGGGAGGGCTGTCATGATGCCTACCCCCGGGGAACCAGTCCAGGTCCAGCAACCCTTGAAGCAGGCATCAAGTTATTTTGAACAAGCCCAAAAACCCCTGCTAGGGGCTGTTTGGGTGCGGTCCTGGCACCTATGGCGCCAGGCTCATTTGGAGAGTCAGTCCTGGCGCCATAGGCACCAGGCTCATAGAGTAGAACTTACCTGATGCAGACCATGCTGCAAGCTTACCTGATGCAGACCATGCTGCAGAGCTCCAAGCCAAATGAGGCTTGGAAGGGACTATTTTACCTAGGGCCTATTTTTTTACTCGGGTGGGGCTGGGGAGGTATACTTACCTGGAACTACTTTGGAGGCTATTTAAACCACACCCGAAGAGCAGCACACGCTTTGCATTATTCTGCATCCAGCAGCGTAACGCTCACTGTGTCTGCAAGCCTGCATCCAGTCTTCTGCCAAGCCCGCCTCGAGTCTGCAGCTCCTAGAAAAAGGGAGGAACAGAAGAAGAAGAGGTTAGAATATGAGCAAAACCTTCGATCCTTACCTGAATTCCGGATCCACCGTGCCTTCGAGCTGGAAGAAAGAAGCATTTTACTTGTGCCACCTCGCCTGCTGCAGCGCCGCGCTGAACTCACCGGCCTTCGCAGCATCCTCACGATCCACCACATCCTTCTGCACATTCCCGCCGCACTCTGGCACCTAAGGGGAACACAAGAACAGCAAAGGTGAGCCAAGGGAATTCCAGGATGTCTTCCAAAAAGAACAGGCAAACACCTTACCTCCTCACAGATCGTACGATTGTCAAATCAATCTCATACCCGGTGCACAACCTCCTTGTAGCAGGATCTATGCCCTTATGGAACCTGAAAACCTTCACTTACGACAATACTTAGACCAGTAACTTGCCAATGGCTTTAGTCGCCCATCCAAGTCCCCTGCATCTTCAGCTTTGTTCTTTGTGCCCAAAAAAGAAGGTGACCTCAGAACGTGCATAGACTACCGCCCATTGAACCAGATAACTGTTAAGTACTGATACCCATTGCCTCTGATCCCTGAACTACTAGACCAAGTGAAGGACGCTTGTATATACACTAAATTAGATCTCCAGGGAACATACCATCTGGTACGTGTAAAAGAGGGCGACGAATGGAAGACTGCTTTCCGCACTAAGTATGGGTTATTCGAATACCAGGTGATGCCTTTCGGGTTGTGCATTGCACCACCCACCTTCCAATACTTCATGAACAATGTCCTTCGTGAACTCATTGACGTTTGTGTTGTCATGTATATCGACGATATTCTAGTGTACTCCTCTTCAGAATCTGACCATGTGAAGCACGTCCAAGCAGTCCTTGAGAAATTGTGCCAGCACAAACTATATGCAAAACTAGAGAAATGCGTTTTTCATGCCACAGAAGTTGAATTCCTTGGGTTTATCCTGACCCCAAAGGGAGTCCGAATGGATTCACGAAAGGTGGACGCAATCCTTAAGTGGCCATCACCAAGTTCAGTTAAAGGAGTACAAAGCATGCTCGGCTTTGCCAATTTCTACCGCAGATTCATCCCAGATTTCTCACATGTCGTACATCCCATCACAGCTCTCTTGCGAAAAAATAAACGGTTTATGTGGACTGAAGAAGCTGAAAATGCCTTCCAAGAGCTGAAAGCGAAATTCACATCTGCAACTGTGTTAAAGCACCCGCGCCCTGAACTTCCATACATAGTGGAAACTGATGCATCCAGTCTAGCCATGGGAGCTGTCCTGTCTCAAACGGACCCTGAAACTGGCCAGCTTCACCCAGTAGCATTTTGGTCAGAAAGTTCTCGGCACCCGAGTTAAACTATGCGGTTACCGACAAGGAGTTATTAGCCATTAAATCCGCCTTCAAGGCTTGGCGGGACTATCTTCTCGGTGCCAGGCATACCATTACTGTGATCACCAATCACCGGAACTTACAGTATTTATAAACAGCCAAAGCCCAATCGTCATGTCAACTCTGATGGACATTGTTCTTTTCCGAGTTAGATTTCATGATAACCTATCGACCAGGTTGTAAGAATGGTAAAGCAGACGCCTTATCCCGAATAGGGATGGGAGAGGCAGAAGTGAACCCAGAACCATTACCTATAATTTCCGAACAAAGGATTCTTGGCATGACTACTCTACAGACACTAGAGGACATTCAGGTAAAGATCCAGCAACTCTTTGATCCTACAGCCCTGCAGGACTGGGTAAAGAAAGGCCCAGACTACTCTGTCACCAATGATCTGCCTTATTACCAAGGGCGGCTATTTCTGCCACACATGGAACTACAAGAGGTAGTCATTTCCCGTTATCATGATACCCTAATGGAGGGGCACCCAGGTATTGCAAAAACTGAAGCTAAAATTAAAAGACAATTCTGGTAGCCCACCTGACGAAAGGATATTAAATCATTTTTGATGTCTTGTGGTATTTGCGCCCAAAACAAAAGTCAAAAGAAAAAACCAGCTGGATTCTCACAACCTTTAGACATTCCGCCTACACCATGGCACACCTTATCGTTAGACTTTATTACCAATCTACCTCCTTGTAATGGGTTTAACACCATCCTAGTTATTGTGGATCTTTTTTTCCAAGATGGCCCACTTTATTCCATTAAAAGGACTACCTTCAGCCTCAATCCTGGTCAAAGAATTCCTCGAAAACATTGTTCGCATACATGGATTTCCGTCCGTGTTGGTCTCTGACCGGGGTAGTCAATTCATTTCACATTTTTTGAAGAAATTTTGTCAATTGGCGCAAATCGACGTGAGATTATCGACCAGTCACCACCCCCAGACCGATGGTCAAACGGAGAGGACCAACCAGACTCTTGAACAATACCTGAGTTGTATGTTACATCAGACTGAGTGTAATTGGAAGGACATTCTTTGGATCGCCGAATATGCATACAATAATTCAGTACATTCTTGAACTGGACAAAGCCCCTTTTATACCCTATATGGACTTAGAAATGCCCGCAGTGGACCATCTACACGCTACGATTACACAAGCCTTTAAGCAGGCAACTGCACATTTAAAACAGGCGAAGGAGAAATATAAGAAAGATGCTGATCGGCATAGAAGTGATACTCCACAGTACCAAATAGGGGACCAAGTATGGTTGGCCACAAAACACATACCTCTCAAGGGAACGCGGACCTTTAACCCTAGATATTTGGGACCTTACTCTATTAAGGCCATTATCAACCCGGTGACCGTCAAGTTGGACTTACCTGCTAATATGCGAATTCACCCCGTCTTTCATGTGTCACTTTTGAAGCCAGTGCAACCAGGGACAAGACAAACCAAGCCACCAGACCCCATCCTTATAGACGGGGAACCCAAATTTGAAGTTAAGAACATCCTGGACTCCAAGATGGTGAGGTCAAAACTTTTTTATTTAATCGACTGAAAAGGTTACGGACCACAGGAAAGGTCTTGGGAACCTAGTGACCAAGTACATGCACCTCGATTGGTGAAAAGATTCCACTGAAATTTCCCAGACAAACCAAAACCACGGGGAAGAACGAATTTAGGAGGGGCCTTGGGGGGAGTGCTGTCATGATGCCTACCCCTGGGGAACCAGACCAGGTCCAGCAACCCCGGAAGCAGGCATTAAGTTATTTTGAGCAAGCCCAAAGACCCCTGCTAGGGGCTGTTTGGGTGCGGTCCTGGCGCCCATGGTGCCAGGCTCATATGGAGAGTCAGTCCTGGCGCCACAGGCGCCAGGCTCATAGAGTAGAATTTACCTGATGCAGACCATGCTGCAAGCTTACTTGATGCGGACCATGCTGCAGAGCTCCAAGACAAAGGAGGCTTGGAAGGGACTATTTTACCCAGGGACTATTTTTTTACTTGGGTGGGGCTGGGGAGGAATCCTTACCTGGGACTAGTTTAGAGGCTATTCAAACCACACCCGAAAGAGCACCACACGCTTTGCGTTATTCTGCATCCAGCAGCGTAACGCTCACCGTGTCTGCAAGTCTGCATCCAGTCTTCTGCCACATCCGCCTCGAGTCTGCAGCTCCTAGAAAAAGGGAGGAACAGAAGAAGAAGAGGTTAGAATAAGAGCAAAACCTTAGATCCTTACCTGAATTCCGGATCCACTGCGCCTTCGAGCTGGAAGAAAGAAGCATTTTACTTGTGCTGCCTCACCTGCTGCAGCACCGCGCTGAACTCACCGGCCTTGCAGCATCCTCACGATCCACCCCACCGCATCCTTCTGCACGTTCCCGCCGCACTCTGGCACCTAAGGGGAACACAAGAACAGCAAAGGTGAGCCAAGGGAATAAACAGAGGCAATAGTAACTACCCCCGTAGACTTACCTGATTACCGCCGGGGGTACTATTCCTCTTCACGGGTCGGCGCAGTCTCCATTGCATCCTCGCCGTACCCCGACCCCTAAGGTGAACAAAAGGACAACAAGGTGAGACAAAAGGACAAACAAGGGGAACTCTTCTCACCACAATAGACTTACCTAATTTTACCGCTGGAGGCATTATTCCCCAAACTCATATTTTCTCTCCACACCTGAATAAGAGAGCAAGCCACAGGTTACATTCTGGCCTTATTTTATTGAACTGTCTAGGATAGGCCAAATCCTTACCTGAACTTTGTCAGCTACCACGAGGAACACTTTGCTGGGGTCAAGCTGCAAACTGCAAGGAATCGGACAAGAGTGAAAGTCAGACATGTGAACTCTTACGAACTACATACTTTTTGGAGTCAATATTGTTCTGGAACTCACCAATTCCTTCGAGCCAGTGAAGCAACTTGTTATCAACGTGCCCCTGTGCTCAATGCAGGATGGAGAGCTCATCTTTTCAAACCATCAGGTGAGACTATAAGAGGAGACATCAAAGGTGATCTGTGGGGAGACCAGTGGGGGTAGGGGGATTTACGTTCAACTCCACGGGTGGTTAATTCCCTTTCTCCATTTGCAGAAGAATATTCCTACGGGCCAAGCAAACTAAGCTAGGTGGGCTAGTCCAGTCCGGCATCTCGGCCCTATGCGTCACATTGGTGGAGACCGCAGCTGTCCAGTTCCGATCGATGGCTCTGTGGGAGCCAGGTGAGCATAACAAGGACAGTGGCCTCCACCACAGGTACGGAGTAGGGGGTAGGTCAGGCTGACAGCCTGGACTCCAAGCGCCTTACCCTTACACTTGGGGTCACCCCTTCGGTGGTCCAGAGCCCCACAATCCCAACAAGTGCCAGGCGTGCGGGGTACGGTACTGGAGCCACTGGGACCCTGCTTTGCAGCAGGCGGACCACTACTCTCCCTCCCACCCACAACAGACTTATCCCCACTAGGTTTTTGGGTCTTCGGAGAGGAAGGTTTTGGTTTACCCAATTGTGACTGCTTTTGGGACTCCTCAGCTTTCTGAGAGGCCCCCTTTTCTTTGTCCTTGTCCTTCCCACTGGATTCCTTACGGGACACCCGGTGGGAGACCCACTTGTCAGCCAACCTAGCCAGCTTAAAGGGGTCCAAGATGTTCTGGTCAGCAGCATACTGACGCAGCTCTGGTGAACAGGCTTCTGAAAAATGCTCAAAAAACAAGAGGTGAGACAATTCAACAAACGTTTTCACCTTGTGACCATCAATCCACCCCATCATGTTCATGTGCGCAGCACTCACCCAATCAACCCAACACACATTCTCTCGTTTCTTAAAATCCTTGAACCGTTTAAGATATTGGGTAGGTGTTTTGCCAAACTTGGCGATTAAGGCAGACTTCATGCACTCATACTGACCCCTTTCTTCCACACTCAGTTTCAGAATACAGTCATATCCAGTTTGAGGCACTCTGCTTAACAAACACTTAGCCCAATCTCTCTTATCAACATCGTGAATTGCACAAGCCATTTCAAACGCTTCAATCCATTGGAGGATGTCAGAACCCTCCGCATGCACAGCAACCAAATCTTTCATAAACTTGATTGCTGGGGACCTGACACTCTCAACGGTTTTCGCTGAAATTTCCACTCGAGCTTTTTCGAGCTGGATTCGCTGACATTCAGTGTCCTTGTCTTTGAGTTCAAGATCCCTATTTTCGAGTTCCACTTGCTGTGCCAACTCCTCTTTCTTAAACTCAGCATCTATTTCCAATTTACGATATTCAAAGGCCAATTTCATCCTTAATAACTCAAGCTCTAAGGAACTGCTGGGGCTTGGAACAGAGGCAGCAGGAATGGTGGCATTCCCAGAATCAGTTTCGGCGACAACCCCTGGGGTAGAGTCCTCATTGGTTGTATCCCCCCTTCAAGAGTTTCACAATCGATCTGGTAGTCCACCAGGGCAGCTATCAGCTCAGCCCTAGACTTATCCACAAAGTCTAATTCCCTGGCTTCACAAGCACTCTGGAGAGCCTCTAAGCTCATCCGAGCCAATTTACCATTTGCAATAGATTCCATTGCTTGTAATGCAGTTATCTTGTACCCGACTAAACCTTAATTTAACAAAGCGCAGATATCCTTCGTAAGTGGCACAGTTATACACTGAGTTTAAAACCATAAGCATCCCACCGCTGACACCAGCTGTAAAGACCGGAGGGGGGTCTGTACTTCCACTCTCTATATGGTAGAGGAGAGGCACAGAGGACCCCTGCCAAGATTCTCTATTATCGGTATTGTGGTCGAGCAATCAAGGCATAGCTTCTCAGGAGGTGATGCGAGTAAGTTCTTAAGTACAGTGTAGTCCCCAAGCACCCACAAAGGAATGTCCACACACTGTATCGGTTAAAACACAGTCTTTATATAATTAATATTCATGGTCGTATACACGATCACGATAACTCACTTTGTACTCTGAAAATCAACAATGGTAAATATAAACAATTCTGAAGTAGTGCCACTAACGTTATTAGATCTCCTTAAAGTGCATACGGTCAGAATGACACACAGATCAAAATAAAGAGGAAACCAGCAATAGAGAGAGGAAGGAAAGCAAGATAGTTAAGCAATCGGCAGAATACTAGTCCTGCTACCTAGACACAGTTCTGTGTGGAGATCCCCCCACCTGGGCAACCTGTAGAAGAAAGATACAAGCCCAGTCCATATATTGTTCACACTAGACTTTCCAATAGTTCTGCAACCCCAAAGTACCTTGGCGTTGTAGCCTTCCTCATCAGGGAAATTGACAACGCTTCTTGAGTGTCCTCCCTTTCAGACAGGAGTCATGGGTCATCGAACGTCCGACGGAGAATAGGTCGAGCTATGACGGTGAGGTGGCTGCGTCGTTCCTAGCGGTGCTCGTTGACGGGGAAGCGTAAAACGTCCTGCCAGGAAGAGGTGTGTGGGGCACCTCAGTGTCGATAGTTCTGGACCGCAAAAAGTTGAAGAACTGTGGCCCAGCAAGGGTGTCGAGTCATCGGCGTCTCAGTGGTTTTTGGGTGGCGGGAAACCCACCGGTGGATGCTCCTCGGCGCGTCGATGTTCAGGCCTTCTCCAGCAGGATACAGCAGCAACGATGCGGACGAGACGTCCTTGGACCAATGAAGTTCTTATGCAGTGGGAGCATGGCGGCTCCAGTTGGCGACGGCAGTCGTCGACAGTGGTGGACAACAGTCCGGGCGCTTCTCCTTGGAGTTCCGCAGCAATCCCCGTATCGGGTTGGCAGCCTGTTGAAGGTCTGTCTACCAGGGAGCTTAGGCAAAGATCAGCTGTGCACGATGGTCTCTCGTAGCTTGGGAAGAGGGCGCCTTACCAGGTCCTCTCTGGGTCCGTTCTTGAAGCACAGCAGCTTTCAGATTGTGAAGGAGAGCAACAGCAATTCTTCTCGTCCAGCAGGGCTTCAGGATCAAGCTTCAGTTACTCGAATTACTCATCATAGTGGACTTCAGCTTCTGAACACGATTCCTAGCAATGAGAGGTCCCCAGATATACTGTTGATCTCCCATTCATTCCGCTGGGTCACACTCAAGCATTCAATCACGACTACGGTCATTCATGCAGGCAGGCAGCCAATCAGGCACACGGGGCATTCAGGCCATTCACTTCTCTCCAGACACTCACAACAGGTTATGTGTATTGGGACAAGTACTGAGCCATTCAACACTCCAAGCTGCATTCATACCGGTTTCGGCTACTGGCTGATGCCCGCCCCGATGATGTTGATGGCCCCGAGGCCACATGCCTCCTACGCCAAGCCTGCCACCGCGCTTTTCTGCTGCCTGCCGCTGCCACCACGACTGCCTCTGGGTAGATGTCAACACCCGGGGCCGTCGTGTAGGTGCTCTGCTTGAATGTGCCTGCACATCGTCCATTGTCAGGGGTCCAGTTGCTGGCGTGACCACCTGTGCTGGAGCTCACACTCCCGACTTTGGCAGGGATGGGATCTCCACCAGCCAGGCTGCGTTGGTTGGGGCTGGTCCACAGGGGGCCCTGGTGTAATGTGGGCTGGAAGACGGCACGGAGAACGACTAGCATATAGTGTGCACAGAGGAGGAGAGGGCCGCAAGACAGAGCGACACATGGAGGAACCCCCGGACCACGAGCCCTCTCAACTGGGCCACGTTGGCACGCGTCTCTTCGTGATGACGTGCGTGGTCCCCCCAGGATGCACGCACGTCATCACGAATTACACGTGTGCACAACGTGACACCAATGAGGATGGACTCGATCCTGTCACGGGTCCCCACGTCCGCAGGTAGAGGAGTGGCAGATGACATGGACCTCCCCCCTACCTGCGGATGGGCCTGGGGCGGGGCATCCCTGCTGGTGCATGGTAATGCAGTCACAGTGTCAGGGACAGTGACATGCACAGCCCCCCCCCCCCCGCGGCGACCTGTGCTGCCTCCTACCCCTGCCCCTGGACTGGACCACTTGCACCATGTCATGATGCCTACCTCCAAGGAGCCAGGTCCGACCCAGCAACCCCAGAGGCAGGCATCATTCCCCCCAGGGAAGTGCCAGCGGGCCCAAGCTGGGGCCCTTTCGACACAGTCCTGGCACCTTAGGCGCCAGGCTCATGTTGGACCCCTGTCCTGGCGCCTTAGGCGCCAGGCTCATAAAGCTAGACATGTGTTCAAGTGTTTTAATGTGCACTTACCTGATGCAGACCATGCTGCTACATCCAGGCCCTCTTGAGGCCTGAATGGAACTACTTTACCTGTGGGACTACTTTCCACCTGGGTGTAGTCAGAGAAGGATACACCTGACCGGTGGAAGGATACATACCCGGGACTTCTTCCAAAGCTATTTAAACCACGCCCGATCAGCAACTCACGCTTCGCGTTGTTCTGCTCCTCGCAGCTGGACGCTCACCGTGTCAGCTCCTGCATCTGGACTTCAGCCACGCCTGTCAGCATCCTGGGTCACCTGCTAAGAGAGAATTGGAGAGAAAGTAGACCTTACCTACTAAAGCTGTATCACGGAGACATCACACCGACGATCCTGAAAGGGAAGACATCATTTTAAAAAGCATTTCGCTTCGATCGCTGCATCGCTGCATTTCACTCACCTTTCCTGGGCACCTCCATCTTCAGCAGCGATCATCCGGATCCGCAGCCACTTCCCAGAGCCTGGAGAGAAAAAGACAAGAACACAGGTGAGAGAAGGAAGGGAATAGGAAAAGCTCAGCTTCCTTCTAAGACTTACCTGTTGGGTCATTCCCATTTCATTTCGGGTCCTGCCGCTTCCTGGCATTCCGGACCCCGGTCCCTATGGGGAAAAAAGACAAAGACATTGTATGAGCGAATGCAAAGACATTACCCGAACGCTCATCCAGAACTTACCTGTCATTTACTGGAACTGCACGTTTCACTTCGGGTCGGCGTCATATCTCCGGCATTCCGAACCCGGGCCCCTAAGGGGAAAAAGACATAAGCGTTAGCGCTTGCTGCTGCAATAAGACTATGAACATTATTATTAAGCTTGAACTTTTGAACTTGCAACAGAACTCTTACAGCGCCTTACCTGAATAGTCAAGCTTATTTGAACTTCCAACAAACCTCAATCCAGTGAAGTAACTGGGTTTCAACGCGCCCCTGCATCAGAAGCAGGATGGAGAACTCATCCTTCCAGACCCTAAGGTTAAACTTCACGGGGACCCATGGAAGGGAATCGTGGAGGGTTGGAAGGGAGTGGGAGGCTTGAGCATTATTCCGTCAGTAGGTAATACTCCCTTTTCACGCACAGGGGAATATTCCTGCGAGCCAGAGAAGCCAGAGTAGAGGGGCCCTACCTGTCCTGCGCTTCACCATTGAAGAAGCATCAGCACTCGAAGCCAGACCTGCGCCTCCGTGGGAATCAGGTGAGCGTGACACACCAGTGGTACCACCCCCACCAGGCCCCATGTGCAGCTTGGATGCAGCCTCCTCCGTACACACCACCAACCTGGATGTCTCTGCAGCCTCTTCTGCTGTTACCAGCCCCTGTGGGGTTGCTGTCACCTGGCCACGTGGATCTGGGGCAGCAATGTAATCTGCTGCCCCAAGTAGCCAGGGTGAGGAGGCTGCAGGGGTAGCTGCAGCTGGATCCACCCTGGCTCTGAGTCACCCAGCTGGGACAGTGTTGGTCCCAGACCATCACACCAAGGCAGTTGTGCCGCTTGGTCCTGGCAACACCACCCAGCAGCCAATGCCTGCAGTGAGAACTTCGGTCATCATGCCATTGCCTGCTTCCCGTAGCCAGTCCATCTGCACTTCAGCCCATACCCACCAGAGCGGCGTAAGCAACTTAGGGTCCGCACCACCTCTCAAGAGGAAGAAGCGTGCTCTTACGGTTCAGACAGGGACAGCTTGCCCCTCAGGCACGTCAAGGAAGCAGAGTTTCAATGATTTGGAACTAGACGCACTTGTGGACTACATGGCCGCAACATGCTGGTGACTGCAGGGTGCAAGACTACGACTGCTCAATGTAGGGCCCAGTTGATGATTGCTCAAAGCGGTGGAATGACCTCAAACACCGAGCAAAAAACATGCTGGCTTCCAATTATGCCTCTACTCTGGTGACTGGCAGTGGGTCTCCACCATAGGAGGATGAACTCACAGAACATGAGGCAATCGCTGGAGGGTTCATTGCAGAGGATCAGATCCAAGGCATGGGAGACGTACCAGATCTTGAAGCAATGTCCGGTGAGTGGCCTTGCGTTTGTGTCCAGACCATGTGTATGTTGCTTGGGTGATATGTTCTGAATGAGTGCCAGGTCAGGCTGTGTAGTCATGACTGCTATATGTGACCCATGTGGTGCCTCCAACCCATCCCCTGCCCTTGGGTTTGGGTTTCACAGTATCCCGCTGAAAACACTTTGCACATAATGACTGTACTTGCCCTTCAACTGGAATCATGCCACAACATTCTTAATAGTGTTTTTCTTTTCATTCTGCCTGATTGATGGAATCATTTGCATGATAAGCACACATTTTTGTGCTGTTCTGCCCCAAATTCAACATACTTCAGACATAGATTTCACCCCACAATGCCCCACATTTGTTAACTTTTAATGGAAATGATTTCATCAATCAGGCTGATTGACTTTCTGCACCTACACATGCACTGCACCCGATCACTTCGGAGCCCTGTTTGAATGTTCAACATGACAATTGACTTGTGTCATGTCCAAGTGACCTACCATTGATGTATCCATGTGCCTCCCATCACTGTATTAGTAAACACTGGAGTTGTTGCAGTGTGTGACACGTGTGTTTTGTCACACTCTTTTCCATGTTCTATTTCATGATGTGCGTCTCACATGGATGGGGGACAGTACTGATTTACTACCATCTGGGTGTCTTTGTCAATTCTGTCATGGCTATGCTACGTGCCATCTGGGATGTGTCATGTTTGTGGATTGTCCATGCCACTCACAGGCTAATGTGTGATGCAGGTGCTATGCACCATGCAACACATGTGTTGCTTTTCCATTTTTGGAGTCCTTAGTGTCTGCTTTGAGGGTCCCCTTCCACTTCATTGCCAGTGCATGCATGCCAGAGTTTGTGTAATGTGTGACATGTCTAATTAATGTATTCGATGTGTAGATTGTGATGCCTATGTGTGTCGGCTATGCTGTTCATGCCTGTCTTCATTACTTTTGTTTTATTTTCGTGCAGGTGATGAGTCACTAGATGCTGTTGAGGAGGAGAGGGTGCAGGGGCAGGAGTACTCAGAGCACCAACCAGTGGAGGACGTGGGGTGGTGGTGCAGGAAAATCCATTAGTCCTACAGACCATCCCGTCCACGGGTGTCTCTGGGTAAAGCTCCGATCACCTCTATGGCTCATGTGCTGAATCAGATGTTGAGGCAAATGTCCTGTCACAGGTGAGTGTTTCTGGCACAGATGCTGTTCTGTCCAACGCAGCCGCACTGGGGGTAGACCCCTCAATCAGCCATTCAGTGTTGGAATGTCCACCTGTGGTGGTTACGGATGCAGGGTCACACTCCACTATATTTGCTCCTGTTCCTGGGCCAGCAGATCAAAGGAGGAATGCAGTCCTGCAGCCTCAGGCAGTGCCAGCACAGCAAGGTGCACATCACCTTGGGCCTAACAGGTGTGGTGTCCGCCAATGTGGTGGCCGTGCACCACCAGGCAATACCGTGTGGGAGAACTCCATATATACTATTGCAGCACAACAGGGGGCATCGTGTGAGATGATGGCTCAGGCCGTGGATAGGGTGGCCACTTCCATTCTCCCCCCAAGGCAGGTGGAGCTCCAGCAGCAGGTAAGAGAGTCCACGTGCCGCTCACACAGGGAGGACATGTTGGCATCCAACAGGGACCGACGGGCTGAACTGCAGACTCTGTGCACAGCCATACCTGCTGAGTCACAGGCCCACAGGGATGCCCTGAGGTTAGAACACAGGTCCCTCAGAGATACTCTGGGTGCACTTGAGGTGTCCCAGAGTACAACGTCAGAACAGCAACTGGAGCAGCTAACATGCACAATCTCAGCTGAGCTCCAGGCAACCCGTGAGGAGATCTGGGCATCACATGAGGCCTTGCAGGCAGAAGTCCGTGCTACCTGTGAGAAAATCATCCTGCAGAACCAAACCTTTCAGACCTGCAAGCTTGCTGCCATGGAGGAGCAAGCCAGGGCTTTGCGTGGTCTGCCTCCCATACCACGCACACTTTCTAATGTACCACCAGAGGGTGATGACAGCGACAGCAGTTCTGCCACTATCGGGTAGCCGTGCAGGCCATGAGCCCATGGAGGGTTGTTTTTTTCTCAACATCCACACATGTGGCTGTTGGGGTGCACCCTGTACCTCCTCCCTTCTGGGTGCCCCCCCCCCAGTCGACCCATGGGCATTTTTTAAAAAAAAAATATTTGCATTTATTTATTTTTTTTTTCTTTTTTTTAATTATTATTTTTATTTTGTATTTTTGAATTTTTCTTTTACATTTTTTATTTTGATTTTTCATTTGAATTTTGAATTTGAATTTTTCATTTTATTTTTTCTTTTACATTTTTGAGTTTATTTTTTCATTTTCATTTTCATATTTCATTTGAATTTTTCATTTTCATTTTTCATTTTCATTTTTCATTTTTCATTTTCATTTTATTTTCATTTTTCATTTTCATTTTTTATTTTTGTTTTCCTTTTTTGTTGATAATTTTTTTTCAGATTGTACATTCACTTGGTGTGGTACCCGTAGGCATCCACTGTGTGTTCCAGATGGGCCCATGCAGGCTTGTCCTGTGTTGGTGTTTGAAACTTGGGGTCCTGACACATATGCCACTCCTGCTTCCCCTTTCCATGGGCTCACAAGCGTGTCACTGTGTTTCAGTAATTTACACAGAGTCATTGGGCTTCCATAAATTGTGTGGGCAGTCAGTAGTCCAGACTGTGTATACACCGCTAGTGGGGATTGCTGATGATTTCTCCACTGCATGGTCGATTTGTATATTGTATTCCATAATGCCCATTATGCATATGTGCATGTAGTTTCTTCATCTATTAACTTGCCTGTCTCCATTGCAGATGCAGTTCATGTTGTATGCAGTACACTGCAACACTTACCTACCAGCAACACACTGGAGATGGTAGGGGACGATGTGCTGCCTTTGTCAGGTTGTGACACTTGCACTATTGTGATTGCTTACTGTCATACGTTGCCACTGTTGGGTCCTGTATTAATGTTTTGTCTTGCTGGTAAGTATTTGTTCATATGTGCTATTTCTTTTTAATTGGTTAGAGGGAATTGTCTCTGGCCTGTTTCCATTTGGGACGGAGCACTTTGTGACACTTGTGTCATGTGTTCTGCATTCATGTGGTTGCTTTGACATTGCATGCCATGCTGTGGTGTCTTGGGCAGCTGAGATGGGGTTTGAGAGGGGTTGGGTGACATACCACTATTTGGGTCTACTGTTTTGCAAGGGTGTAGTCCTCCATGCTGCATGAATGTATGCCTTTTACTGACACAGCATTGGGTCTGTTTCAGTAGCTAGGGGTGCACACAATGTAGCACTTCCAGGAAAACAATCTCAGGGTGGTTTGGTTGTGACAGATGACTGTCCCTTTTGTCATCATCAATTGTCAGCTGGTATGTGCCAGGCCTGTGTGTACTCCGCGGGGGTGGGATTTTAGGTAAACAAATGTGCCACAAGGTGGGTACGGGCTGCCTCACCATGTGCCCTTTCCCCTCCCATGCGCAGCGGACGTGCATGTGGTTGGGGATGTGGGGGTACCACCATGTCCACCGGCATGCCCCGCCGGGTTGCAACGTTGTGCAGGACACATGCTGCCATCATGATCCTGCACACTACTGGGGGCGCATATATCAGCTGGCCACTAGAGCGGTGAAGGGAGCAAAAACGTGACTTCAGCACTCCGAATGTGCGCTACACTATGCCCCGGGTTGCAATATGGGCTGTGTTGTATCTTACCTGGGGTGGTGTGGTGGGGTTCCGTATTGGCGTCATCATGTAGGTGCTCAGAGGGTATGCACTGTCCCCCGGGGAGGTGATAATGGTTGTCTTTAGTTGGGTGTTGCCATTTGTCAGTGTCTGACATGCATGCATGTGCTGAGGCATTTCTACTCACCAATGAGCCATGTGTCACCATGCCTCCCAGCTTCCAGGTACCGGTTTAGGGGTGACATTCTGAATATAAAACTATCATGACTGGACCCCGGATAGTTGGCATATACAGAGGTGATGATTCCCTTGACATCACATACAACCTGCACGTTGATGGAATGTCTGTGCTTGCGGTTTCGATAGATGTGCTCAGTTGCGCTAGGAGGACGTAGAGCCACATGGGTGCAATCAATGGCACCTAGCACTTTGGGGAAGTGTGCCACCCCGTAAAAGTCCTGGACCACGGCCTGCCTTTCTGCGGGTGTTCTGGGCATGTATATGTGCCTGCGGACTGAGGGGTGTGTAGTCATGATCACCAACACCTGGTGTAGGCAGCGTGACTGCGTGGCCTGTGAGATGCCCCCAGCTATGGCACTTGTCCACTGAAATGACCCAGTAGCCAAGAAATGGAGTACATTGAGCACCTTTTTCAAGGGGCTCAATGCTTGGGAGCACAGGGTGGGTGATATGAGGTCATCCTCCCACTCAGCAGCCAGTTCTATGATGATTTGGGGTGGAAACCTGTACCTCCCATAGATGTGTTCATCGGGCATCCCAAAAAGGCTGGTCCTGGGTAAAAGAAATGTGGGGCCTGGCTATCCTCCTCCTTCTGCATTGTCCCACGACCACTGCTGCGAGGAACGGTATATTAATTGTAGCTTATGAGCTTGTTTGGTGTTTGCGTGCATGTTTATGCTGCACGGGGCCACTTACGCCTGCTTCCTGCTGGTGTACGTGTTTCCGTATTAGTGCGTCTTTTGTGGTGTGTGGGTTTCCCCTGTTTGATTCCATGAATACGTGTTGTTAGCGCGTGTGTGGGCGTTGTGAGGATTTAGTGGCGGTACTTCCCCGTAACGCCCACATTTTCACGTGTTGTTCCCCATTCCGCGTGTTCAGTCCCCTTTTTAGGTGTGTGCGCTGCCCTGTGTGCGCCTTCGCTGGCCGTCTCGTGCACAGCCGTCAGGATGTCGCAATGACGTGTGCGCCACAGGTGGATTCAGCGCACATCCCAGGTAAGCCAGGCGCAGCGCATTCCATAAATCGACAAAGGCCTGCGTGCGTGGCTTTCGCACACGTGCACTGTGATTTTCACACTTGCGCTCCCCTTTTCAGCACACATTAATTCTATAAATTACCCTGTAAGTCTATATTCGTGTCAAAATATCCAACAAAGACTCTCACAACGAGTATCCTACTAGATTGATAAAACTTTATTGTCTGGAATTGAGGGGCACACATGAGGAGTAAAACATGTTGTGGAGGGCTGTGTAAGCTTAACTACTGTTAGACTCAGTACACATTCCAGGATCGTTTCACTTGTATCAATATGGCACTCTACTGACACTAATAAATATTACTATAATTATATTGTTTATCCTTTTCTTTGAATGTGTTTGTATTTTAAGGCATCATTATTATGAAGATTGTATAGTCCGTTCTCAGATTTGAGTCAGTCACCACACATATGAGCCTCATTATGAGTTTTGTGGTAAAGATAACTCTAATTCTGCTGGATGAAATTATCATTACTGCCATGGCAACCGGCATAATTAGCACCAAACTATGAGGCTGCGTGGCCCCAACCTTTGGCGGTAATGGTAATTCTGTTCAGTGGAATTAAGACAAAAAAATCAATACCTATCTGTAAATCCCTCACTTTTCTGCAGAATTACTGTCTCCGCCGGTGAAGTGTGGGAATTACTGAACAGTGATTCCACTGGCGGAATTAGCAGCAAGCAGAAAAAGTGTTGTTACACAACCAGGAATCTCATTAGATGCCATCTTTGAAAACTCAATAGCTTTACAATCATCCATTTCCTGTTGTCATTCTACTCGACATGTAGTGCTAAGCATACCAGGGGAAACAAATCAAAAGAAGGTGCTCATAATGTGGGTCAGAAAACAAAAAAATGTGTGAGCCAGAGCTACAGGTCTTGCTGAACAAAAAACAACTATCACGAAGAAGAATTACATCACGACAGACATACATGACAAACTGGTAGCTGTTGACACTGTACCCCAGGACAATGAAGATCGCTGGAAGAAGTGGAACAACCAGAAGTCCTAGATGCGGCCTCTGATATCCATTCATTGGTGGGAGACTGCTGCCAAAGGAGGTGACACCATCAATTCGCTCCCCCTCAGACCCTGGGAGGAAACAGTCTGCAGTATTATCCACGTGGCTGGCATAGAGTGAATTGGAGGAGCAAAGGTTGGAGCAGGCAGTAAACCCGAGCCTGATGGGTAGGAATGTGTCTCTGTGATGTAAATGCAAAACCAGACTCCCTAACCTAGACATGTGCCTGGCCATGGAATCAGATGACTAGAATGGTGAGGCCAAGGCCAGGCTCAAGAGAACATGGGATTGATGCAGGTGCAGCAAAACACATGTGCCATTCTTGGTAGGACAACATGTGTACATGACTGGGAAGCTACACATTTATCATAGCATTTATTGAAATTTGACCTCATGCAATCCAGACATGCATACATCAGGGCAGTCCAGGGTTATACTATCAACTGAAACCCCCCTGTGCCCACATGAATCCCATAACTCCCCAAAACCATTAAGCCAACATTAAAAACCAGTGCCAAGAAGTGGCCTGATGCATGGAAATATCACATGACTAATGCATTTTCAAATCAGCATCAGCATAAATGGCAGTCCAAGCCATCATGTCTCCTAGTCCTTTCTTGCCAGTGATGTGTGGTGGGGCCAATAATAAAATACTGTGTCAATGTTGGTACAGTACCATTCTGATTCCTCTGAGCAAACCCAAAGATGCACTTTGCAACAAAGACCATGAGGCACAAAATCTGACAGTTGCACTTCTGTCAACCCCACAGAAGGCTCACTGGCGGGGAGACCCATCATCGTTCCCAACACTTTGATGCACTTACACAAGCTGAGCATTCTGGCATGTTCAAATGATCATGTAAATAAGACCACAGTTCATGAGACGCTCATGTTGCGGTAAGCCTGGAGGGAGGGTAAGGGTTTTGCGGATGAGAGTGGAGGGAGAGAAACGGTGTTGGGGAGGACCGTGGTGGGAGGGCAATGGTTTTGGACTGAGGGTGGAGAGAGGTGAAAGGTGTAGCATGGTCTTAAAAAGTCACAAATGCACATGACATGAAGAACCTAAAGACAATTTTTGAGTGGGTGCGAAAGATTTACTGTGTGAAAATGTACAATCATGTGAGGAGAAAGACATTCTCAATCAGTTCTTGTCACACGAGACGTCCACATTGTTGCTGAAATGCGCCAATTGGTCCCCGGCATGTGTGTTGTCATCCACCTCTGGGGATGTCTGCATTTCATGACTACAGACAGTGTTCAACATTCATACATTATATGAACAGTTGATGCATATGGGCCATCTGTCCAGGCTCCTTCAGGTTCCACCATCTTTGAACTGGTATTTGGCAGTGCCACCTTTTTTCCTTGCAGAGCATCTGAGCGAAGGCAGTGATAGAAGCCGGAGGCAGGAATGGGCACAGGACCATCCTGGGTTGAACAGGCAACAGATGTGGATACTGACCTGACTATAGAACTATTTTCCGGAACACATTGAGCTAGAATGATCCATATTATTATTTTACCCTTGAAGCACTGAGCAATATACAGAATCCAGCTTTGATCGTTCCATTGGATTACTTCGAAATAATAGTTCACAGTTCTGTTCTCCAGGCTGCACGCCAAGATCAAGGAGGGTCTCCCCGATTGCACGGAATGTTGCATCAAGTAACTGAATAACATTACATTGTGTGGTAACAACACCTCCTATTGTGACCTAAAGCATCATATAAGAGCACACATTATTAGCATTATTCTCAAAGCCTTCTAATTACTACTTTATGTGCATTGTTGGAGCTTGGGAAGTATTGCATGCTTCAAAGCTACTTTTGCCATATGATGTACATTATAAGAATTCTAAATAATAATTCACCCATCAGAACATAACATGCTGCTCAAAATTGTAAATAGTAGTAGCTTGTCATGGATTAATAACTGGAATATTCTAGAGTGAAGAAAATACAGCAAGCTCCAGTGGCAACTGGCCAATAGGGGCGCCAGGGTCGGAGCCCCATCAACATCCAGGAGCGTCTAGCCCACCACTCCATCATGTCCATGAGTGACATTAAAATCATGTCATTCATGGACATGGTGGCTGCACTTCGAATGTGCAGTGGGGAGCTCCAATGTGCCATCCCCATTGCACATGCGTAGTGCATACTGCCAATATTCTGTGACCAAAAAGCTGTAGGATGGCTTAAGTTTAAAAAATAATAACATAGCTCTCAACTCAAATGCGTTTGGCTGGTGTCACCCACCTAGAAATCGGCTGACTCACCCGCCAAGCTCCTTACGTGTCCTTACGCTTGAATGGGCTCTCACCTGCCCCCAAAAAAATCACCCACCCTGATGACCCAAAAGGTTGAGAGCTATGCAATAATTTGCATTATCACGACATAACAGCAAATAACATCACCTGCCATATCTCCCTGAACAGAAACTGTGTCAGGGACATGTCATCTTTTCAGTTGAAGGGGCCCGAGCCTCAGGGGGCCCCAGCAACTGCCCCCATGATGGCAGTCAGCTGTCTCATGAGACAGCAATAAACACTTTTCATTCTGGACTTTAAGTGTGCTTTGCAGCACGCACATTACAAGGTGCATTTGCTAGAGCCCATGCGGGCATCACAACCCTCAGACCTCTCTAGTACCTTTTAACTCTGGTTTCTCTTCATTAGCTCTTTGCTGACAAAGAAGAAATAATAGCTCTACAGTGACCATTTAGTGTTTCAGCTCTGTGCTTGCTGGCTGTCTCATGATAATCGGTGGCTATTACCAGTCAGTGGCTATTGCCGGTCAAATAGCTCAGCGGGTAGAATGCTTGCCTTGATTACCGTGCAGAGCCTGTTGATGCAGGTTCGAATCCCGGCAGGGTCAAACTCAGCCTTTCATTCTTCCAATGTTAAATAAACACCACACTGTGGGTAATAATAAGCAGCACTCAGATACCTGAGGGTTCGTAGCTTTATATAAATGCTAAATTATTATCACCATGGCTGTATTTCTGTCTCCATTATAATGTATGCACCCATGAGTACTGCCTCAGACTTGTTCTTCACCCTAAGCAATCCCCCACAGCTCCACCCCAACTATCATGTTAAAATGGGCCCCCACAAGCTATGACATCTTCAGCAGGCATAACTAACAATGTGAAATAAATAGTATAGGTATTTCGAAAAAGCATGTTAGATGAAGAAACAGCAAGAAATTGGAGGAAGGAGGAGTGACTCGGGCAAAGACAGAGTGAGAAAGAATGAAGACCTAGAGACTTCAAGAGAAAATGGAGAATGCAAAAGGTAAGTTGGGATCCTGTTTGGGACTGCATCAGGGATTGGGGAGTGTGGGTTGTGATTGGAGCATGACAGGAATATGGAGTGTACGCATGACTGGGAGAGCGAGAGGTAAGGCAAAGTAAGTCGTGATGGGGAACTGGTGAAAGGTGATGGGTGTTCGGGACTGGGGGTGGGAGAACACAGAAGGAAATATTTTCTCCATTATCAGTGATAATGATCACTAACGTTGACATTATAAAATGAGTATGCACTTCAAGCAAAAGATTAGAATAAAATAAATATTGTTATTCCAAGCCTGGGATATCTTTGCACCTTCCGCACCATGCCATAGTGTCATGTTCACTATCACTTTTAATTCATAAAATGCTTGCCCGACAGAGGGACAGAATCCTAAAACAAACACAATAATCAAGTCCTTGGGCCTCATTACGACCCGGGCGGTAAGGGATTATCGGTACCGGTAAGGGCAGTGGTGCCAGTAATCCCTTACTGCCCAATTCCGAGGTCTCTTTGCGGGTCCTCCCTCAACGGCTGGTTTTACCAGCCGTTAAGGACTGGACCCGCAAAGGGACCTTGGAGGTAATTACGGTACCACAACTTGCGGTACCGTAATTACCGCCTTCCCCATTTCCATTGAGCCCTATGGGGCAAAAATGGGAATGGGGAAGGGGCAATGGTGAATGGGGAATTACCGCCCGCCAACCTTGGAATGGGGCAGTAATTCCGCCATTCACCATGGCGGAATCGATAAGGTACCGGCATCAACCATGGAGCTAATTTGCGCAGTTCCTGGGGTGAGAGCAGCTCGCCGGGCAGCCAGCTGCAGGATTGATATCCTGCCGGTCCATCTGGGCCAGAAGTAAGATTTCCCTGTTGTTGTTTCGTTATTGATTGCGCTCCGAGCGCGTGTTTGGTGTGTTCTCCCTCCCCCCTCCCCCCTCCCCTTGGAGCCTCTTCCTGGTGTCCTCCTCCAGCCCGCCTCCCTGCCCGCCCCCCCTCTGATTGGCTCATCCACGTAGTCCCTCTGGACTACCCGACGGCTGCTCTCCCCCGCTCGCCTCTTTGCGCAGTTCCTGGGGTGAGAGCATGTGGGATGTATTTACCCATGCATCCGAGCCCTACCTCAAAACTGTGCAGTACTGACATGAAAACATCATGATGGCCAGAGCTTCCCAGAAAATGCACAGGGAAATGCAGGAAGAATAGGCTGCCACCCATTTTTGCCGATGTTATGGGCACAGAAGGACACTGCCTAAAACCACCATTGGACTACCCGCACAGTAGTCTGAAACCATTGGGAATGGCAATGCTGATTGCCAAATGCAAACCCATAACTGTGGGGAATTCATTTGTTAAATCCCAAAAATGGGTGCAGTACCAGTACTCACCACTATCCAAAAGCCGGCAGTTTAAAACCACCCTGTGTTTCTCTGAAGGCAAGCCAAAGTGCCTATTTCAAACATTGCAATATGTGCAAAATATTCACTGAACACCAGCAGACATTTGGTAGAATGGAGTTTTGTGTGCCTACAAAATCTGGGAAATGAAGATCATAAGACAAGGTTTATAACAAGACTGGCTGAGCTGTGGATTGCAGCAGTTTAAGTTGCACTGGATTTAAAGACACTAAAATCGAAAATGTTTAAATTGACTGAGTGACCTACTTTTGAGTATCACATAGGTTGCAATTGTTTAAATGTCATAGTTTTAAACTTAGAATCAGCCTTCTAGCTGCATCTGTGAAAATGTTGAGTTTTATTTGAAGGCAGAAACTGGGGAACAAAAAGTGACATTTTATCTGAAACCTGGCTTAAGGAACTGAATTCTGCCTGGCAACTACCCCCATCAGAAGGGAAACTTGAGTCACAGCTGTGTTCCCAGGCCAACCTTCCTTTTGCTGCCCACACTAAGGATATGCCATCTATCTGATAATTGAATTATCTGTGCTCTGCAGGAGAGTGAACAAAGCCCTCTTCACTCAGGCAAAGGTTTTTATTACCGCAGTCGTAAAATGTAGCTTCCTCTTGGCAGGAGCTGGGAGGGGCACTGCCTGTGAGAGCAAGCTGGCTTGGCAGAACTGGATTAACCAGAAATTCAACCTTGTGCTGAGGGTAAACCACACCCCTTTGGAGCCAGAACATAACTTTAAAAAGATGAATAACTCATAGAGCGGACATGTGAAAATTTTTATAAAGGACACCATAATTCTTGTGATTTTTCTGCCCACATTTTAAGAGGTTTTTCGACCCGGTGGCATGTTCAGGGGGGTGTCAGCGGAAAAGTGGATATAACTCTAAATGTATGCATGTTAAAAATCTGAAACTTCATCAGTTAATGTCCCTATTCCCTGCGCACATGTATGTAAAGTTGGGTCAATGTCAGAAATTGAAAAATCAGTTAAAAAGTGAAATATGTGCCATTTCTGAATGCAAGCTCCCAGGAAGAGCAGAGTTTGAACAGGGGATACCTCCTGTAATGCATGATGGGTGCATATGATTTTAAAACAATATGTACCTCTGCAAATATGTATTTGTTTCAAATCTAGATTTGTGTGTAAGTTGACAGGAGGAGTGGACTTTCTGCAGGCTGTAAAATGACATCACTCTGACTCACAGTTCATTCCCCAATCAAATGATAAATGGAAGTTTGACCAATTAGAAGCTGAGAGAGAGGTAGGGTCAGTGATGCTAGAACACACCCACATTCTAAACACATAAAAGCAGACAGACAGGACAGATAGGGACCTTCCAAATCCATCTGCAGCGGGACGCTCTGCCGGAAAAATCCATACTTACCTCCATCAACCTCCAGAAAGCCAAACTAGAGACTTCAATCTATCCAGAACTAAGAGACCAGACCAGAGAGAAAGCAGTGCTGTACCCAGAGAGAAAGCAGTGCTGTGCCCAGAGAGAGACCCGAGCCCAGTCCAAAACCCTGACCAGATCCATGGCGAGGCCCATTTCACTCAAGAATATAGTGTGAGTACCTAGAATACTGTGCAGAACCAATCTCTTAGTTAAAATAATATAATTCAATCCTATTTTAATCTAAGTAGAACTGTCTCCTAACTGTCACCTGTCACTTGTAAAGCTGTCACTTGTCATTTCTAGTTGCAAGCTGCACTTGTCATTTTGAGCTTTTGAAATTTGCAAACCCAAAAACGACCTTTATTAAATCGCTCATATCTCCGCGACCGTTTAGGCTAGAGACTTGCAGTAACTTTCCTCTGATAGCTTAGAATCGTAGCTTTGAATCGCACCAAGAACCGCATTCCTACCCCTTATAGTTTTACCGCAATCGCGGAACACGCATCCGCGAATTTTACCGCGATTTGCAATTTCTTCACATGTAAAAACTGCTGCTGCTTGCCTTCCATTTGCCAGAAATTCGTTTGACCTGCTAACTATCCCTGCATCATTGCTAGTGTGAGCCTGGACTAATATTAACTAGATACCACTTACCCTGAACCTCTGAAAGGGAATTAAAAAGCATTTCCAGCATATTTCTCATCCATTGCTAGCACATATCAAAGCATTTGGGCCCGTGTTTTCAAAACTCCTATCTGTGTTTTAAACTTCTGTTGTCTAAGCTTGGGGGGGATTGAACTGATTACATTGATTGCATTTCTGAGAACTGTGTGCTTTCCTCCCATTTCCTTGCATTGCATAAAGAGGGGGGGAGTGAATAGCCAGAGAAAAGTGATTACATTGTTTGGTTGAGATCATATTGAGTATTTTCCGTACTGCATTCATTGAATATTGCATCCACCTGAGCTTACATAAAGCATCCTCTACCACATTATACTTTTGTTCCTATTTACCAGTGTGCCACCTTATCCATTCATGTCAACTCCTTATTGATTATAAAGAAGTGTGCTAGTGCCAGATTCTCCGTTGTTAATATTTACCATATCAGATTAAGTGTGCTATTCAATTATTAATTTATTATAAAGTGTCATATATATAGCTATTGTTTAAATTATCAAATAAACCCTTTTAACTTGCAAAACAGAACTACTTCTTGGCTCAGTGGGGTCAGGGGGATTCCAAGAGAGGGGTGTTATATAGGGGTAGTCATCCAGAATGCATGAACTGGACATAAAGATATATCAATAAGGGTTTTCATTCAGTATTATAGACTAGGCGTTGACTTAGCTGTAGTGTTGAATTGAATCCTCTTACAAGCAGCTCGCCGGGCAGCCCAGCTGCAGGATTGATATCCTGCCGGTCCATCTGGGCCAGAAGTAAGATTTCCCTGTTGTTGTTTCGTTATTGATTGCTCTCCGAGCGCGTGTTTGGTGTGTTCTCCCTCCCCCCTCCCCTTTCAGCCTCTTCCTGGTGTCCTCCTCCAGCCCGCCTCCCTGCCCGCCCCCCCCTCTGATTGGCTCCTCCACGTAGTCCCTCTGGACTACCCGACGGCTGCTCTCCCCCGCTCGCCTCTTTGCGCAGTTCCTGGGGTGAGAGCAGCTCGTCGGGCAGCCCAGCAGCAGGATTGATATCCTGCCGGTCCATCTGGGCCAGAAGTAAGATTTCCCTGTTGTTGTTTCGTTATTGATTGCGCTCCGAGCGCGTGTTTGGTGTGTTCTCCCTCCCCCCTCCCCTTGCAGCCTCTTCCTGGTGTCCTCCTCCAGCCCGCCTCCTTGCCCGCCCCCCCGTCTGATTGGCTCCTCCACGTAGTCCCTCTGGACTACCCGACGGCTGCTCTCCCCCGCTCGCCTCTTTGCACAGTTCCTGGGGTGAGAGCAGCTCACCGGGCAGCCCAGCTGCAGGATTGATATCCTGCCGGTCCATCTGGGCCAGAAGTAAGATTTCCCTGTTGTTGTTTTGTTATTGATTGTGCTCCGAGCGCGTGTTTGGTGTGTTCTCCCTCCCCCCTCCCCTTGCAGCCTCTTCCTGGTGTCCTCCTCCAGCCCGCCTCCCTGCCCGCCACCCCCCCGTTATCTACTGTCCCTCCTGGGCAGCCCCACTGCCCGGCAGCCCCCACGGCTAAGGGCCCCTCAGGCAAAGGGCGGCTCCTACAGCTGCGGCTCCCACTGTGTCTGCAGGTGTCCGCAGGGGACATTGCTATCTACTCCTTCTCCTGGCCCCCCCCTACACCTGGCCACTGCATTCGCATGGTGTCTTCACCTCATTGTGTTCAACAGCTGTGGTAAAGTAGGGTTTTTCTCCCCTCGCAGGATTCTCAAACTTAGGTGGCCTCTTCACTGTGCACCTAATACGCATTACTGTTGTTGTTCTGAAATGTGGTAAACTAGGGTTTGTCTCCCCTCGCAGGGTTCTCAAACTTAGGTGGCCTCTTCACTGTGCACCTAATACGCATTACTGTTGTTGTTCTGAAATGTGGTAAACTAGGGTTTTTCTCCCCTCGCAGGATTCTCAAACTTAGGTGGCCTCTTCACTGTGCACCTAATACGCATTACTGTTGTTGTTCTGAAATGTGGTAAACTGGGGTTTTTTCTCCCCTCGCAGGATTCTCAAACTTAGGTGGCCTCTTCACTGTGCACCTAATACGCATTACTGTTGTTGTTCTGAAATGTGGTAACCTAGGGTTTTTCTCCCCTTGCAGGATTCTCAAACTTAGTTGGCCTCCTCACTGTGCACCTAATACGCATACTGTTGTTGTTCTGAAATGTGGTAAACTTGTGCTTGCTGCTCTCTTCCTGTCTGCGTGCTCTTGCATCGTCTGTCTCCCCCCCCACTCCCTCCTACTCCATGGTGCTCTCTATCTCGCCTATCTTCTCAAACTGCTTCTCTGTTGACTATCCTGCTCTCCTCACTAAATCTGGTAGGAAAACGTTTAAAAAGGACATCCTGGTCTCCAACCCAGGCCTCCCTATCGCTGACACCTACTGTGCCTGCTCTAAGGAAACTCTCACTGACATCCTCTTTTTCGTGCCTTCGCCTGACCTATGGACCCTTCATATGGTCTCTATGCTCTCTCCTTTTCCTCTTCTCCCATTAATGGTGGCACCCATTGGGATGTCCTCTTGGCCCCCTTCCGCTCCTCTAAGGCCATCATTAATGTCTATGCTAATGGGACCGTCTTGGTCCAAGGCCCTCAGGCCAACCTTCACCTCTTTGATAGACGCTTCCCACGCCTCATCAACTTCCTTTCCTCTCCTGCTGTCCCCCCTCCTCTGTCCTTGGCTACCTTGCCTCTACCCTCCCTCCCTGCCCCCTCTTGTGCTCCTTCTTCACCTCCTTCTGCTACACCTCCGCAGGGCGTACCTCTAATCTGTACCCCTCCCCGGAAGTCCTTCAAGGATGGCAACCTTCTCCACATTGCCACTCCTAACTCTCGCTCTGCCATCAAGCATTCCTCTGACATCTGTCACCTTCTTGAGGAACTGAACCTTGACGTCCTCGGTCTCACTGAAACATGGTTCATGGCCAGCTCTGTCACCAGCTTTGACACACTCCTACCTGACGGTTACAAGATCCTCTCCGTGCCCAGGCCCAACCGTGCAGGGGGGGGTGTTGCCCTTATCTTCCCTGAGTGGATTCCTGCCACTGTCACTCCTACGCAGAACTACTCCTCTTTTGAATGTCTTGTCTGCCGACTCTCTCTCTCTCCTAGCCATTCCCTTACCGTGGCTACTATCTATCGGCCACCTGGTCAACCCCTGCACTGTGGGGCTGTCTCTGTATCCCTACAGCCCCTCCTTCCCAGCACTTGTCTGCACTTACCTTGCACTTGCCACCAGCTGACCCTATTTATTTATTTTCTATTCTACTTACTTTGTACTGCACTTCCCCCTCCCCTTCCCCTTGCACTTTTTCCCTTCCCCCTACCCCTGCACTTGCGCGGTCTGAATGTCACCTGGCCTAGTAGGATCGTTGTCTGTCTTCCCCTTGTTTCCCCCCTCCCTGCCTCGTCGCGCCTTGAAACACTTGTGTATAGGCGCGTTACAAATGCCATATCATATCATATCATATCATAATAGCGCCATGGTTAACTCCTGGGTCGTAATGTATTTCAACTACAACAAATAATTTGTAAAATTACAGAACTAAATATCAGTGGCTGTTTTGTAAAGACACTGATATTTCAGAAGGATTTTGAAGTTAAAAAAAGGGATGCACACTAGAAAAAACTTTGAATGTGAACACATGGTGTGGAATGAAATATAGTTTGTACCCAGTCCCAGTTTACTTTTAAAATGTGTATCAGCACTAGATTTAAAATCTTTGGCTGCAAATGCTGCTGGCTGCATAGGAAAGTAAGGGATTCCTTGATTGTTTTTTCCACAAACATGGCTTCCATGCTGACACATTTTATGAAAGAACATTGGCCCCAGAGCAGAGGCACTGCTATGGGGGTGCTGATGGGGTTATAGCCCCAGGTCTTTTGGTTTGTAGCCCTGGATAGAAGCTCAAGGGCTACAACCAAAAGGCTAGCTAGTCACTGGTCCCAACAGTCCCGACATTAGCATAGCCCCAGAACTTTTCCAGACCTAGCAACACCCCTTCCCCAGATTGCCCCTGAATTTGTCACAGGACTGGAGCTTTCAATCCAGACTGGTGAGGGGAAGGTTTTAAATGTTTGATATGTAATTTTTAATATAAAACACTGATTTACCTTGGCAGAAGATAAATAAATCACAGAAATTGCAGGCAACATTTGCTGCCCTGTGTTGGAACGCAGCCAGATTTGACAGGTAAGCATTTCTGTGAAGAGCGCTGCAGCACGGCACACACCATTTTTGAAGTGTATATCAAACGGTATTGTCTCACCTTTTTACTTTATGTCAAACTTATTAACTGGACCTTTCAATACACAGAAGTGATGGAAAGATTGCAAGTGATCAATCTGTTTGAAATCCTACATTCTTATACAACGAAATGATCTTGGCAGAGGAAGAAGTACTCATGGAGACCCCGGCAGCTCTGAGGCAGGAACTGGCTGTGTCTGCTTTAATGCCCCACTGAAGACCTGGTCAGTCAGAGTTCTTCACATGACATCAATCAAAATAAATTACTAGACACCCACCCACCAGCCGATAGCTTGCACACTGACTTACTCTCTCTTTCTGAATTTCTGAGCACTGCAGCCCCTGTGTCTTGGGGCCGCGCTCCAGCCAGCAGCCAGTGGAACTATAAATCAACTTGGTACTGTAAAAAAGCGGTAAGATCAAACACCCAAATCTGTAGGTGGTAGGACTGCCTAAAAAGTAGTAGCCTAGCCCGGCTCAAACGGAGCCCTGGGGGCGTTTATAAGTTAACATTCACAGGGTTTACTTTACCCTTCACCCACCCCCTGTCCTGTCCTTCATACAGGCTGGGGTGAGGTCAGAATTAGCAGACCCCGCCCCAGTCTGTGCATGAGACTGGAGAGGGGTTGGATTACTTCATCTGACACAATGATGTCACGAGCTGAGGGAGGGGCCAGGCCATCAGTCCCGGCCTTGACCCTCCTCCCTCAGGGTGGGCCGTCCTCTGGGAGGAACATGGAAAACAAAAGTTACTCCCCTGGAGCAGATGTATGGTAAGTGAATTTATTCATTATTTTTTTGCATACCTTTTCTAATTAGTTTGCCAGGCACACTCAGCCTCGTGCCTGCAAACTAATTAAAAAAGCAATTTCCATTTTACATTTTTTTCTTTTACCGATGTAGCTAATTATGAATTAGCTAGACTCACGACCATCCAAGATAATTCATAATTAGTTACGTTGGTAAAAAAAACGAAATGGAAAATGGAAAAGCCTTTAGTTTGTCTGTCAGTTATGATCTCGACAAAATGACTCCTACAGAGATCACAGCAAGGCTGATGGCCAACGCCAGTTAATGAATTCCTCAGACCCCTTCTCCGGAACTGCAAAAGTGCTGATTTTGCTGCTGGTTGTAGAGGGGGTCGGAGGGATGAGTGATGGCCTTTCCAGTGCTCACACCGTCTTGTGAAATTAAGTTCGAACACTGGGAAGCAGAGCCTCTCTCAGGGTCCTGTCAGCTGCGCTGCTGCTGTCCAGTGGTCGAACTTTCACACAAATCTTTGAGCACTGGAAAGCAGGGGCACAACAAAACCTACATTTTGGGAGTGCCGGGGTGGCTAACCCTTGTCTCAATAGAATGTGTAAAGGAGTTAGCTATATATCATTGGTTTGATCTCAAAGCAATTGTGGGTTGAACGCCGTTGGCGACCATACTCCAAGTCAGTCAAGAGAGTGGTGTAGTATAGGGTGCTTGCGAGCACTCAATATGTGTGCAGCCAGGGTCGGACTGGGAAAAGAAATAGGTCCGGTCACCGAAAAAAATAAGTGGCCCACCCTTTGCCTCCAAAAAATGCCCCACCCCCTCGCCTCACGACCCTTGACCTCTGATGTCATTTGACCCCGCCCCAAAGTGACATCCTGTGAAGTGATGAAACACGACCTTTCACCCCTTGACAAAACAGGAAGTGGCATCAAATAGCTTTGTCCCTAAGTACACTAATTTACTGTGCCAATATGGACATGTATGGGTACAGCCAGCGTGAAAATCTTTTTATACTTTTTTATACTTTCATATATTGTGGGCAAAGGGATCGTGAATATCCTGTGCACGTTGGTTATTTGCATATATTGGATTTTTTTCATGAGTTACCCTACAAAACCCAATTGCAAACTGTTTGGATTTTACCCAATTTTTCTAAAAAGTGTGCTCTAAAATGCACAATTTTCACTCATTATTTAAAAAAATGCCTCAGAGGTAGAAACCCATGAACCCACATGGAGGGGTGTGGGCTCCCTTGCTACGCTCGGTCGGCCTGGCATATCAGAACACATATTTACACCCCTCCAGTTAAAAAATCCTCCAGTTGACATGGGCAAGCTCCGACAATTCCTTCTCTAAGGCCACCTTAAGTCAGAATATCCAAAGACCATGTGTGCTCCTGGTGCAGTCAAAAAAAGCTGGGCCAGTTGCACACTCGGGCTTCATCCCCTTTACCGAAAAACACCTCTTCCTCTGTGCAGGCATTTCAAATAGCAACAGCCCTGCAAAAAGGTGTATCTGCCGTTCTGTGTCAGATAGAGGTTTCTCTGCCCGCATACTTGTAGTAAAGGTCCTACCACACAGTCAGTGTTAATATGGCTGGAAAAGGCCTGCATTTAGAATGAGGAGGTCTTCAAAAGGGGGCCTTAGACACTTTGGCCCTGTACTAGGGAGGCCCTAGAACGGTTCTCCGAATGCATCAAGCCACCTTGAGAATGCCCTAGGGTGCCAATCGAAAAATGCGCCATCTACTGGCTGGTGTGGATCCAGAGAATGTCATCATAACTGCATTGCCTGTGTGTGTGCTTTTTTTACTGAAAAGTATCAGATCATGCAGAAAGGAATTCTCTCATTGCCATAGAGTATGCCCCAAAAAAAGTATGCATGCATTCAGCAACAAAGAAAGGAGCCTGGGACTTGATCTGTAATACCAAATAGTGACATACGGCAAAATGGTGTTTTCCTGTACTCTGTATACAGAGCAGCAGGATTTGTCTCCACACTAGTTCATAATCGAAACAAAATCTGCCTCACAACCAGGCCTGGATTGGTTTATGATATGTGCTGATGTAAGTTTAGGGGTGTGGAAGAAAATTCTGCTTTTCCTTAAACCGGTCCTTGAACGCATTGTCCGGCCAAAGCAACCAATAACCTGCAACCACAGGAATGGCCGATAGATGGCGTCTGAGAAGGTGGACATTTGTGAATGTGTTTCATGAATTAGTAGTATCAACAGACGATTGCCTTGGTCTCATTCCTTTTGCAACGTCCCAAAGGTTACGTACAAATATTTGCGAGTAACCAATTCAAAGGTTTGGTGACGCTCAAATATTTACAGGTCACATTTGTGGTGATTAACCAGCTGTCCCATCCACCCAAAGAACCCCTAATTCCTCTCCTCCTGACTGCATCCCTGTGGCCTCCCACCTGTGCACCCCAATAATTGTTATTACTTTTTTCTATTTCTAGCTCTGCAGGAAATAGAAAAATATATAACACACCCCACTGCCCTTCCCAGTCTTGCAGGCCACTCTAGTTAGATGTGGCATGTAATAGGTTCCTCTTGGGATGGCAGAAATGTACTCCTCCTTACTAGGCTCTCAGCTTTGACCTCCATGTGTACCTTTACTATTTCTATATGAACCCCTGGAAATGTCTTGATGTGTGCAGGAACTAGAACCACCTGAAACAACATATTACAGGATAGATATACATAAGACATTTGAAAAATCAAAATATAGCAGACCAGAGAACAGAATCAATGATGAAGAGGATCATCAGAAAAAGGAAAGAGGAAAAGACAACCAAAAGAACAAGGAGGGAGTAGATGATGATACAAGCAAAATTACAACAGAAAAACAATAAAGGGAAGAATCAACATAAAAAATAATTGTCAACATTTCACAGTATAATTCTATTAATTATGAGAAGAAATTGTGATCTAGAGGTCTACATTTTTCTTCAGCCAACGATTTGAACATGGTCAACACAAGAATAGGTGTCTTCCAATTCACCCATAAAATTAAAGTCGGTTACATAATGATCACATAATTCCTCTGAAGCTGCTAATGCAGGAAACATAGTGAACAGTGCCTATATAAATGAGCACAATAAATACAGCCTGGTCATTATATTATGAAGGAAGTGTGGATGAGGCTGATATTGATAGTGTATTGTATTGTAATAACTTCACTTTTTTTAGGACACATTCATAAAAAGTATCACATATTTTTTTTTTATCACAGCGAATGTTAATTCTAACATTCAAGATATCAGTACGAATCTCATACCGATAAGTAGCTTCACATTGAAATCTCTTTTTATACCTAATTTAGGGAAATCTATTATCCTCTCCCTTAGTTATGTGTCCTATATTTAAAAGTTTGGTTGTACGTGATGTTCAGAAATTACCACACACACATATTCATTTGAAATCAAATCTAACTTTGGCTGACTGTTCAGCATTGGAGATATTAAAAATGAATAGTTATGATTAAACCAACAGACAAGCAAGGAAATGTGATGTTAGTGGGCAATGAGGATTACTGTAATGAGGACACTAAACTATTGATGATAAACAATTGATAGACACAATTTGTTAGCTTATACTTCACATGATATAATGATAATTGTCTAGAACTTGATAAAACATCATATTAAACTTTTGTTTGAAAAAGTACTACTTAGGTCAGTGTAGGAAAAATCATATCTGCACAATTCCCTGAATTTATATTCTTCCTAAAAGACATGGGTCTATAACAGAACCTCTTGGGCAACAGTTATTTTATCACAATGATATTTGCCTCTCCATACTGCCAAATTTTAGAGATTCAAGTGATATTCTCTCTAGAATTAATAGCACCCCCTGGCAAGAGGATCAATTGTTGGTCAGCCTATAGGACAGCAGAAAAATAGTTAAATACTTTACCCAGAGCAAGTCCATAAATACTCTTGACCATAAAGTTACTGAAAACTATTTCACTCTCTCTGGACAATAATGTCTATATTATTGTTTGCTAATATTATTATCAAATACAGGACACAGCTTTGTGCTCATTGTTTGCTCCAACATATGGCAAACGTGTCAATGTTTGGTGGGAGCAGAGATGGGCCCTGACAGAGGACCATAGTAAATTGATATGTAACATACTAATGTGCCTTCATAATATTGAGGGAAACCCAAATGGTTTTGTTGAATATCTCAAAAAGAATCAGATTAAATTAATTACCTAGGAATGGTCTAAGGTGGCTGTAACCTACTCAGATATTTTAATTAAGGTGAATGATGACCACTTACAGACATGTTTGTACAGAAAGCTTGTATCATCTGAGTGTACTTTAAGTGAACATCAAGTGCAACAGAAATAAAGTATTCCTTATGCGGTACTGTGAGAATCCAGAAGGTGTCTCACTTACAAGTCCCCAGGGATCTGTCATCCAGGTGGCCAGGACACAGCCATTGCTTTTGGATCCAATTCCTGTGGGTGGACCAGTGCAGGAGGATCATCTGCGTGAGGGGTCTTTGGGGAGTGGTAGTGGGACATTGGATGGTGAGACGTGGTATCCCATTCCCTAACACCTTTATCCCATCCTATCAAGTAGGATATTTAGGAACTCAATCTTTGGCCTTTTACAGCACACAGACAGCTGCTGTGAGAGAAAACAGGCTAACACCTCAGCCATATACATGACATGCCCCAACACAATGGTTAGACAATGTCACACACACACCTGACTTCCATCACACTTCCCCACATGGATAAACGGCAGAGCACGAGAGCACACTCTGAGCGAGGCAAAGCACACGAGGAAACAGCAGTTCCAAGATAGCAGTTTAACAAGAGGAGGAAGAAAGAAAAACAGAAAGGCATTGCAAGGAGGGAAGTTCCCTTGATCTTTTCGACAAGGAACCATTGCTTTCATGAAACCCAGAAAATAGAAAAACTAAGGCCAGGTAACCCAGCTGAAGAATCCTAATTTGTGTGTCGGAGGTACGCAGGGCTCTCCCGCATCGATAATCAAGGTGGGGAGAATCCCCAGCTGCCGTGGCACTGCCCTTGGCTCCAATAACAAAGCAGCACCAGTGAAATCAACACAGCTGGTGAGTTGGGGAGACCGATACAGAACCGGTCTGTGTGGAAGCCAATGTTGTAAGCGTCAACATTGAATGGTGAGCGCTGACACCAATATTGTTTCAAATGCGTGTGATAACCAACACGAGTGAAGGTTGAACGGCATATGAGTGATTGAGTGATTGAACTTTGAAACCAAGATACGATACCTTTGAGAGAGTGGTCCTGCACCCCGTGTGTGCTCAATCGAAGGTCTCTGTAAGGTATCCAGCTGAGAGTTAACAAAAGTGAAGGAGCGCCACTGGATTGTGAATCTAAGTGGTCCTGTGATGGGTTAAGCAAAATCCTGTGCACAGTCGAAAGTCTTCGATGTTGATAAAGAAAGTATGTGGGAAAGTAGATGAAATTGGTCCGAGCCCAGCAGAGGGAGATCAATTGAAATGGATAAAGAAAGTTTGAGGCAAAGTAGATAAAGTTGGTCCAAGCCTAGCAGGGGGAGAGCAATTGACAGCTTTGAGTTAATGGAAGTGTGTGTTATTGTTCTGAGCCTGGCAGAGGAAGACTGATGGAAGATGGATGTTAAAGTGGATCTGAGCTCGGTGGAGGGAGAACCGAGGTGAACAGTAATCTCCTGAGAACATTTTGTAAATGTGAAATATTGAGAAGAGAGGAACATTATTTTTTGATTGTTGCATCAGGCCCTCTGAAGGAAGAGACTTTGAATGGAAAAAATACTTCGGCACAGAAGGCCCTGATGCTGATGTTTTGAACTGCATCCTTGTGCTAGAGAAGCCAGAGAATGTGCTAAGCTTGAGTGTGCTGCCTTGTCCCGTGCTGCAAACGTGAGCCAACGGCTCAGACATCCAGACATATAATTTCTTGAACACTCTTTTGTGCATAACATTGTTTCCCACACTATTTTGTATTTAGAGGTAAGGATTGACAATCGTTTTATTAGTATAGGCCCTTTATTTTAACTAAACACCACTAGGACTATGTTATTATTATTTGATGGTCGTAGCTGGCTCCCATCTTTAGATTTAGGTTTATATATGCATTTTTCAAACCCTTTTTGAAGTTCAATAAACACCCTTGAACTGCGGTCAGTTGTGTCTGTCTTACTGTTGATACCATGCCTTCCTTACAGTAGGGTGAGATGTCATTTTAGTCAGAAATGTGTTTCAGAAATGTCATCTAAGAAAATGTGCACTAGATCTAAACGTTAAGGATATCACAGGTTTGTTGTTAATAAACTCCTATGCAAAAGGGGGGATGTAAATAGGCCAGATGTACGAAATGAAACATCCACATAGACAAGAGATAATTCAGGTCAGGGTCATCTTATGATGCCCCATAGCAATCAATGAAAACAATGACATAACTTGATTGGTAAAAATTAAGCCATCATATTTCTTAATCATAATATGCTTGGATCCTTCCCAATAATACAATTCATATCGTTTGGAAGATTACCAAATCTGAGATCTGTTTGCTCTGGTCCACGGTTATTATCAAGCTAAGAAACAGGAAGAAGGAAGATGTTGGCCCAATTCATAAGTGAAAAGCTGATTTTGTTGTGGAATTAGTTCCTTTTGTAAATTTGAGATAGTAAGTGTAGCAAAATGATGTGTAATAATGAAAAAGACTTCATATGGAAAGTTACACAATTACTAAATTGCACTACTGACTTCTATATGTATATGTAGATCGGCCCATGTGTCATACAATATGTAAAGTTAACGATAAGGAATGTTAATGGGCACATTCAGGAGCATGCACATGAGATAAAAGATATAGACAATAGATATCCAGTGACCCAACATTTTCAAGAAATGCATGGTGGAAATTTAGATTTCTTTAAATGTGTGACCCTATATATGTGTAGTGTTCAGTCATGAGGAATAATTAGGGAGTAAGTAAGTATTATGTTGTGCAAAACTGAGGTTCATCATCACACTGCACTCCATATCACCTCTTGGGCACAATATTGCAGAGGGTAATCATTTATTTTTAAAACAGTATGACCATTTAATCCCTGGTGAATATTTGCTGTGAAGGCTGTACAGCATGGAAGAGCATTACACGTGTATATGCACTACATTCCAAAATTGATATACATTGAATCAGATGTTATACAAATAGTGCAATTTGTGAATGAGACACGTTTGAACTGGGTAATTCGACATCTAAAATCTACTTTGGTGAAAACAGCCCTCTTGCAAGCTTCAACATATTTGTTGCCCCTGGGATTTCAGTTGAGGGAGGAGCAAGTTAGTTGGTTGATAACACCAGCCTCCGTAAAATTCATATTTCCACAAGAGATAACATCAGGGAAGGCTTGACAAGAGGACAAAAGTACATCAAGAAGAGAAGTAACACTGAGTGCCAGGGAAAGAAATACAGGAAAACGTTTGTCAACTCCCCCAGATAGAATGTCGACCCTGCTAACAGTGACCCTTGCTTGCACTAAGGCTCAAGATAGGAAATCTGTGAAGATATGCAGTATGGGTGAAGCACAGGCCAATAAACAAGATTGGTCATGGCTTGCAGGGGTGTTGGCAGCACCTACTGATAATTAACATCCAGTGATAGGGGAAAAAAGCTCCCTATAAAGACTCATGGAACACACACGGTTTTGTCCATATTTATTTATTTTTATATATTTTTTTAAGTTTATTTAATACTGGCATGTTAACATTGCGGGACGGTCATGTTTCATGTGAGGCAATACAGCGTACATGCATGGCATAGTTATATAGTGAGACTAATTTTACAACATTTGGGGTTTAGGGGTGAGGGGGGGAAGGAGACAGAACATAATGGGTTGTGCAGCAGGTGTTCCAGTTCTCATGGTCCTTGTCTTGTCGTCCTCTGACATTTAGTATGTTCTGAGGGGAGCCTATATGTCTTTGGGCCTCGAGCTGTACTGGACCCCTTGAACATAAGATTCTTCGCATTCTTGTGTGGTTTTGTCCATATTTTTAATAAAGAAGACCTGAGATTCGAAACCTATGACCTTTTATGCTTTCAAGAGACTTGGCTACAATCTAAGCCATTATGTGATGGGCGTATTGTATATTTGAATCCTGTGGCAGGAAAAGTTCATTCTGGCTTAATGACTTTGGTAAAAACAGGACAGGAGTTATCTGTAATGGAGTCAAACTATCCTAACCCCTTTATACAAATGGTGGTCTTAAATTGGGAGATGAGAGCTAGGAGTGATGTGAAATCAATTCTAGTACTTAATTTATATTGTAATTCTGCAATGATTGGGGAAAAAGCTTGTGTTGAGTGTGCAACGTCGTTAATAGATGACTCCTATTTTCGACTGAAAGACCCTTATATTATGATCTGCGGTGATCTGAAACTCATCCCCAAAACTTCAGCACAGAAGAAGGCAGTGTTATGGCTCTGAGAAATAAATGATCAGGGGTTCCATATGTTAAATGGAGAAACTAAACGTGATATACCACGGAAAGCGACCTGGTCAAGGGGAGACCAGAAAGCCGTCTGGTCTATTACTTTGTGTCTAGTAATAAGATCAACTTAGTTGAATCCCTTCTGCTAATACCTATGGAAAATGATGGAAATACGATGGAAGGGGATGCAAGTACAATCTAGCTTATGAGAGGCAATCTCTACAGATTTCATAGGGAAGGAATAGTTTGAGGATAGGATGTGACCTGTATTATAGAAAAATATAGGAATCCTCTAAATTTGGTGAATCTGGGTTTGGCGTGTTCTTGTACATTACTCGACTTTGAGGAAAGGGTTGAGATCAAATGAGGCCTGAATTTAAGCAAATCCACACTCATAACAAAGTAAAGGAAAGTAAAACCTTTCGGGGAGACTTAAGAAAATTAAGATGAATGCCTGAGGGAGAGAGAGAAACTTAAAAAAAACAAAGACAGCAGTACAGAAACTGGTTGATATCATCAAAAGCCCAAAGATTGCAACATGATGCAGAGCAAATGCTAAAAATCATCTGTAAAAATAACATGTGCAGTCTATGGGCCCTGCTTAACAATGAGGGGATGGTGCAACCAGCGGCATTATCTTCTCCGGTTTCTGAAGACAGCTGGATTAGTCATTTTACAGGTCTCTTTGCCTTGCCAGAGTTTAGGGGGAAGCGAAAAGACCTAAAGCCTCTAGAAAAATGGTCCTTTTAGTTTGATAAGGATGATATTGAGAGATTAATAAAGAAGTTAAATTCCTCTTGTGACCCGGGACCGGATGGTCTCATTAATGCAATGCTTAGGCAAAACCCAGATTTATGGGCTGAATTCAGTGTCCTTTTGTTCTATCAGGTCTGGATAGCTAGAGAGGTTCCTATTTCATGGAAAAAGGCATTGATTATCCCTATATTCAAGAAGGGTGATAGAGAAGATCCTAGAAATGATCATCCGCGTGCCCTCTTGGATATACTGGGAACATTTTTTGCATCAGTGATTCAATGCCATTTGATGAGCTGGGCAACTGAAACTGGTCAACTTGAACCCAGACAGACATGCTTTGCTGCATGGGCACTAACCTGAACCTCTTTCTGCTGAACCAGTTAAAACGGGTAGCGTTTAAGAATAAGAAAAAAAAAACGTAGTACTTGGCGTTCGTTGACTTAGAGCAAGCTTTCAATAGTGTCAACAGAGAAAGGCTTTGGGAGAAATTAGTAGGCTGGAATTTCCCCTTGATTTAGTAGAGGCAATAAAGGCACTGTATTCATCGACCTCTATTCAAGTGAGACTATCAATGAAAGGAACCTTTTCTAAATAAAATCAATACATTGAGGGACTTCAAACAATGCTGCTACATGGTTCCCCCATTGTTTAATTTATGCGGTTCACTGTAGTTTTTTTGCAGAAATAACAGTGAGATACAATTACAGAGTGTAATAAATATTGAAAGAAAAATATTGACATGCCCTTTGCATTAGCCATTGTAAAAGTATTTTTTTGGTGGGTGGGGGGAGGACCACCTGATCCACCCTTACCTCTCCTTCTCCTGAACTCTCCTTGTCTCCCTCTTCTTTATCCCAATTTTATCCTAAATCTGTTTTTTTTGGTTTTATTACACCCACAACCCACCACTGTTATTACATTTTCCTGTCTTTATTTTGATATTGTTCTGCTGGTAGGTATTTTTTACCCACTCTATTATTTCTTGCAATATTTTTTCGTCTTTGTAAATTCACTCTTTATTATTTCCTGCAATATCATCACTGGATACCATTTATACAGATATTCGTGACAGCCAGAGTTTGGAAAATCCCCCCCCTCCTCAAATATACCAATGTGCTATACCTTGGATCCTATATGCAGATTACTTGGTCATTATAGACCAAACACCTATAGAACTATAGCGGAGGTTAAATGAACTTCATGCCTACATTAAAAAGAATGACATTAGAATTAATGTTAAAAAAAAATAATGGTACTAACGACAATACAGAGGAACCCTAAACGTCCATTTAAATGGTACTTGGAGCAAGTGAAATGGGAGTATGTGTATGTGGATTTGATTATCTATTTGGAAGTTCATGTAAATTGTAGTATACATGAGAAGGAATGGATTTTAACATTAAGATCCAAAGTAAAAATTTTGGCAGCCCAAGGTTTGATTCTACACAAGAGATACAGCAAATTCTCTATTCTGACACTTCTAATCTTCTACAAACAAAAGGTTGTTCCGATTTTGACTTATGGAGCATAAGTGGCCTTAAACCTGTCTTAGCAAACTTGGGATGTCCTGGAGGGCTCCTTCTGGAGAAGAAAACTTCAGCTCACCAACGGATTAACAATTGCATCTATTAGGTATGAACTGAGTTTGAAATCACTGAACTCAATTATTCTATGGAAATATCTTACCATGTTCTGGGAATCTGTCATGACAGATTTCCTTCAATCATTAAACATCTCCCCTTGCATCTATCCAAGTTTCCTTGTCCCCATTGTTGGGACCAATTCATACGACTGTGCTTGAATCTATTTCCGACCAGGGAAGTGCTAAGTGTTCACAGGCAGATTGAGAAGACAGAGTCTAAGTAGATTCTGCAAAGAGGTCGGATTGATTGAGTCATCCAAACATCTAGTGGCATCCTGCATCCATAAGGACTCAACATTTTGGTACCATTGTCAAGAACGTTAAAACCTTGTCTGCTGAAGAGAGATGGAATATGTTTCTAATTGGAGAGAACCCCAATATGATCTTTGCAGTCATGACATTTTTGGAAGCAGTTTTAATTTGATAATGGGAATATTAATGCAATTAATTATTTCATTTTATTTGTAATTGAGCATGATTGGAATTGTGTAAGATGTGGTTTTAATGGAATTGATGAATTGTAATGTGTTAGACAATATGGAAAATGTGTAATAAACCAAACATAATAAAATAAATTATTAAATATTTTAATTCATTATACTGTTGATCCCAAATTTGGTTGATCCTTTCTTTCTTTTAGATTTCAAATTGTGAATGATTTCCTATTTTTCTATGTTTTCTTTTTCATCTTTTTTTTACATTATTACTATGTATTATTAATTGGCAATTGAATAGAGTATGTAGAGTTGAGTTTACAGTTGTTATTTGTGATTGTAACTTGATATGAAGTCTTTATGCAAACACTATATATCGTCTTGTGAAAGTGATCACTATTGACATGCATAGAAAAACTCACTAGATAGGAAATAAGAAAAGTATTTGTGAGATTTTGTATTCTAATTTTGAATATCTTTGAACATACTATGTAGTAGTGAACGAAGTTGATATGGGCTACTCCATATATTTCTTTTTCAGGTGAGAAAAGGGCAGCATATGGTTTTAATTGATTCTCATTTTGTTAACTTGCCATATTCCACCACATTGTGTCAGAACAATTGTATGCAATATGCATTTAAGATATATGACTAAGCCAAATTATTTGAAATTCTTTTAAGAGATTATTCAAAAGGACACCCTATAAAAGCTGCTTTGATGATGACACATATATATTTATTACCCTATTTTAGCCAGTCCAAGTATACCATGAAGATGTTATAACACAATTTTAACCAGGATGGAACAAATATATATTTTGTACTGAGAACAAAAAGGCTGCCGAATATTATACAGCAAAGATGGGCTGGCGCACACTGCAACGGAAAGAAAGCTGGATTACGACAAATCTTTACTAAATTTCATTATATTTTAATCTTCTTGCCATAACACTGACGTTTCGCTGCCTCAGCAGCTTAATCATGGTGTGAAAAAATGTGTGCATAACCAAGAAAAAAGGACACAGCTTTTAAATAGTTTTTTGTTTCTTTTTTTACATTTCCTGTTTGTACTAGTGAGTAGACATTGAAAGAAGACTAACACCCTAAAAGTGCATCCTATATCAACATTAAATTGCTATAATTGTAAATAGAAAAATAAAAATGCACACATATAAATATAACCTGAAACGTGTACAGATTCAAAAATACCACTAATTCATAAAATAGTGACAGTCGTGCAAAGAGCCTTACTGCTCACAAAAATAGCATATATAAAATATATGTCAAATGTATATGATAGAGATGCTATCCCAATGGTAACTAAAGTGCACAAGCTCAGTACATCCACTGATACACAGAATGCCTGACATAGTGACTGACAGTTACATAGAGAAACTCACTGCTCAATAGAAACGCCATGCATATGTAAACTCCCTCCCAATAATCCACACTAACCAAAATGAAAGAGCAAAGCACAGTGCACGGAGACACAAGCTTTATTGATACGTTTGGCTGGTAAAAGGTCCACTGACGTTCTCCATTTATTTTCTGTCAGCTCAAAGGTTAAAAACTAAAAGGAATCATACCATCATAATCATAAAAACAAAATTCACAAGCTACCATTGACTGCTACACTAAATTACATATATTACCTTATACATTTCTACTCTTGATTGGACTGCCACTATCTTTAGCCATGCCCATGGTCCGTCCTATTATGCAAGATGTCATATACTCGGCATAATCAGACCACGTTCTGATTGGTTGGCACCACAACCTGTTGACATTATTAAGACACTGGTGTGTGATGCTGCTGTGGCCTTGGATGTTGTATTTATCCAAAATGTCCCAATTCACTTCTGGTGGGAAGGAGGTATCAAAACGTTGCCTTGGCCAAACACTATCAAACTAACTCCCATCTCACGAGGCCCCAACTTCGCAGACAGTTTGCTTAACCTTGGACAACTCATCCATACTCCTTGTTGATACATCCTACTGCTTGCAAGTGCTAGCTAAAATTGGGTCATGACGTGCATAGCCTACTCATTATAGTGTGAGGCCAGTGTATGAGACCTTGTGCCTTCGATTTATGCAATCTATTTGTGTGTTCTTCATGTGTGAGTTGAACTATTTTCACCATTGGGGTGCTATAAATACATCTTTGTAATGTGTCGTTGTCAATGTTACTGTATGCACCTGTCAATTAAACCTATGTGTGTTTATGTCTGCTAATAACAAGACTAACTCAATTGTTGCTATCTAAACTGTAACCATGAGAAAGGTATGTTTGTGCAATTTCAGCTATCCTCCCTTTTCTTCTCAGCATTGATACTTACGCTCATCTGGACACCACTTGTGGATGATGAAGTGTCCTATTAATCTATTTAAACCAACATTTTGTGCTTTCTAAACGGTGTGCTGTGCGGGGGGTCTTGCAAAGAGGAAAATGTCATTTATCTTGTTCATTTATAGTGCTATATACATGTGTGCCCTACCTAACTGTGCATGCCACCATTTGCTGCATTCCCTCTCTGTGTATTCAGAAACCTAACCATCCCTTAAATATAACAAACTAGTTCCCTACAGTGTGACAAACTAACTAACTATATTCAGAAACCTAACCATCCCTTAAATATAACAAACTAGTTCCCTACAGTGTGACAAACTAACTTCTACATGGTGGTGGCATGCACAAAATGTCACTTTATTTCACTGTCCTTATTCTATATGTTCGTTCTTGTTTGGGGACAGGTGAAAATGTGCAATTACGCGTCACCACCTTTTATCTCCACCATCACACATAGAATATAGAGCAAATATTTATGATGGAAGTGCTATACCAATGATACCTCAGTGGTCGTACATAGAGCACATAGTGTGTCTTACAGCAAATGCCATAATACACACTGAATTTCAAATATATTTGTCACCCTTCAGATGGGATAATTGCTGTACATAGAAAACACTTCTTATCAATATTTTTGTACTATACAGAATAAGAAGTATAGCATATTATAAGTAAGACAATCAGATGATCATTTTAATAAAATTAATATCTGAGCATTTTGCTAGGTTCTAAAAACATCACCCTGTAATCCAATTGAAAATACTGAAAAAAGGGGATTTGATATAACTGTTGATCTTCTAAATGTTAATAAATGAAGAATAAAAAGAAAAAAGAAAAAGAAAAATATTATAAACACTGAAAAATTACATTTTGGAGATTAACCACATACGCACACTTGAGAAAATTGACAGAATATTATATCATAATACTCATACAGAATAAATTACATGTACAAGAAAAATCCAGCAAGATTAAATGAGAAATGTGACAGGTCTAAGAATATTGCAATGATTTTTGCAATTATAATTGCATCTAAGTTATATATTCTGCTCACAGAAAAGCACAATATTCATCAGGTACATTGAGACCACAAGGAGTTTTCGTATTAAATCGAACCATAAATCTGGGTTCTAATCTCTATAGTAAAACTTCTTTATCTCCCCCTCGAGGATTCGTTTTACAGCATTTAAAGCAACCCATTTTAACAAGTTGCTGTCACTTTTATGTCCTTCCTGAAAATGCATGTCTACTGTGTAGCTTTTATTTTAGTTTTTAATGGCTCTTATGTGTTCCAATAGGCACAGTTTCACTTCTCTTAAGGTTCTCCCTATATATACTTTGGAACATGGACATATAAGGCCATACACCACATAATTTGAATTGCAGTTGATACGATCCCTGATATAGTTGTGCAGATGGGACTTTAATCACCTTAACCCAAACGGGCCCAACGCTTAAGAAGTGAGTGCATGTTTGTACATAAATTTTATTGTATAATCCTCCATGGAGCAGCTAGATGACTCTATTGAGCCAAACTGGCCCAGGGCTCGCTGAACCACATAAGTTGACATATTATAAACAATTTAGCAACAATGAAAACACTCCCTTTTATTACACTCCCATCCCCCCATGTGTTTGGACAAAACCTCTTCAAAGCTATCCCATCTTTCTCAAATTCCTACATTCTCATTGGTAGCTGTTATCTTAACTACCATCTTCAGATCCTGTGTAAAACACACACCTCCTTTTAGGATATTGGTTTTTAATTGGCAAATGATTGCCAGGATCTTGGATCTTGCACGTGCAAATGGCAACATCATTGCCCACAAGATCCTGCCAATCATTTCCCGGTTAAAACCAAGATAACAAACACCAACAAGTTTCCGGACTTAATTATTGTCCAATGTGAAGGCACCACTGAAGCAAATCAACGCATATTCATCCAGTGCCAATATCACCAAGTATCAAACACAAGCTTTTCTTCCAACCCAACGGGACCACGGGAGCTTGGTCCCTAAGGAACCCTGGAATGGCAGCAAGCGGCATAAGAGAATTATAATACAGATACAGATCATAGCAGGTATCCGTACTGCCATCATGCTTCCCACCACTTCAACATCCTTTTAGGATATGTCGGTGGTTGTTCATGACACCATCAAACAGTTAAACATTTGTGTGCAAGCATAATTCATTGCTATTAACAACTGGCCTGAGCCCTTTAACCTTAACACTAATTGAACATCGTTTGCATCAATACTTCAAACGATATGAAGAAGGCTGAGTAAACATGTTCTCTTTGAATTAGCGATGGCTATCTCATCTGCCCCAGCTTAACTGGTCCATTTACCCCATATGTATTGCAAGGCAAAGCAAATGAATGGGTCCCTATGCAAGACTTCAGTGCACTGAGTGAGATTACATATGTTCCCTGCAGAACCACTGAGCCGTAAATCTGTGCCCTGTTCAACAGCTTTCCTACTGCTGGATTACTCATTTTTTCTTTACCATCCCCAAGACTGCAAAACCAAAATTCCGCAGTCACCTAAAATTGCTTGTGCAAACTGCTAGCTGCAAAGTCCAAATGAATTCATAAAAATCCCACTAAATGCAGATTTATATAAACTCGTTTTGTATGTCCCTCAGTGTGAAATATTATTTCTCCTTTACCGTGGGTTTACAGGACAGGCCCGTCTTCGCATTTACATGAAAAACCTCCCCCTCTCCCAGTTTCTATGTAATTTGTAACACCGCCATGTGTGAACCGCGTCCATATTTCATTTGGCAGTTTCAGCATTTCATCTTTCTGTGAATGTGCAAATCTAATATGTATCAACTTTAAACAAAAAGTACCACTACACTAACACATCCCATCCATAATTAACTATACTGGATACATATGAAATCGAAACATCACGCTCAGCTCGTCGCACCCCCAGTCAAAAATAATGACGCTCACAACCTAAACCCCTCTTGATTGTTGGGACCTTTCCTGACCACTCCAACATAGTGAATTCAATTAACGCCACTATTTGAAATGTATTTGTTTTCAGTATCTTAGAGAAGACTGTGCATGAACCACATGAAAAAGAATCACCAGAAATGTGCATGAAGAATTCAACCATCCACGTGTGGAGAGTGTGCTCACCTGGGCTTTTGTGGTTTTTTAATAACGAAAAGGAATGATGGGAGAGCAACCTTTGAGGACTGTGTGAGGTCATTCAACACACAGTCCATCTGCTTCCTGCATAGTCACATGAACTCCAGACAGACACAGCCTACAGGTGCCGTCTTCCCAAGTCATATTCAGCTGGAAGTTTACAGCCCTGGGTACATCAAAGCATCTCAAGAAGGGGAAAGGCATACATTCCTCCAGCATGGGCAGCCTAATTTACATATCTAAGGCCCCATGGATCTGCTTTCCTTTGTCCTCTGGCTGGTGGCAGTGCATAATAATGAGGGATAATGGAAGCAAGCCTGAAGGGGGTTGGTTGCCAGAATAGACAACAAGAAAGGCTGGACGAATACCGCTTTGGTATGCAATGGGTCAACTTGAAGCTCGTTCTCATCCCTGTGTATGAAAGGCAGTGAAATGCATGTCTGGGTCCACTATTTACCGTAAGCAAACCCCTGCAGAGCTAACCCCTTTCAGAGGGGAGAAGTATGTGGTTTGGGGAGACAGGACGGCTGCTCCCAGCACACACTTCAAGGGAACCCTGCACTTAAATCAAGAGTCACAGATGGCTTAGTTAACCTGAGAGACACTTTGATCTACCACAGACAGGGAGATGGGGGGACTTAGGTATATTCTGTCACCCCCTTGCCTGTCCTGTGGCAGAGCACTCTGGTCCTGGCCTCATGCATAACAGAAGGTTTTTGGTGGGGACCCAGGATTGGTTCATTAAGGTGGGCCTAGCCTGCACCAATCACTGGGGCCCATTTGGCTTTAATAGTGGGCTGAACCCCTCACTTAGCCGATCATCTGAAGACTTTGAAAGGAGTAAGAAGAAGCACTCATTTGGTCCCGAGCTGAAGGTAGCTGAAAGTAGAGTCTAGTGAAAAAATAAAGGAGGGCGAGGCGCGCACTCCAGGTCCTGGTGAATTAAACCTGTTGCAAAAAATATATATCTGGGTTAAATCCCAAAATGGACAAGTATTCACCAGGGTTAAATCCCATCTGCTGCAAATCCCAAAGATGAACAAGTATTAACAGGGTTAGATCCCTTCTGCTGCAATTCAGTTGCTCAGTATTAACAGGGTTAGATCCCATCAGCTGCAGTTCTGTTGTCTGTAGTTATTGTCCTCCAAGCGCTTTCCTATCTCAAATAATCATCAGGGAGGATGTGTTTCTTTAACAGGTGTTACTGATTAGACTCAAAGGATTCTGGTAGCTGTAGGAAAACGTTTTTTTTTCAGTTCAGGTGACCAGGGATCGACACCCCTCCTAAAGCACAAGTCCTTCCCAAGTTTGGGGGAGGGGAGAGAAACATCTTTATGATTCTCTAAAGTGGGGCACAGTAACCTTGGTGCTGCTGCCTCTAGAGCCAGGGACTCCCATAGCATTAAGTGAAAAAATAAAGGAGGGCGAGGTGCGCACTCCAGGTCCTGGTCAATTAAACCTGTTGCGAAAAATATATATCTGGGTTAAATCCCAAAATGGACAAGTATTCGCCAGGGTTAAATCCCATCTGCTGCAAATCCCAAAGATGAACAAGTATTAACAGGGTCAGATCCCTTCTGCTGCAATTCAGTTGCTCAGTATTAACAGGGTTGGATCCCATCAGCTGCAGTTCTGTTGTCTGTAGTTCTCCAAGCACTTTCTTATCTCAAATAATCATCAGGGAGGCTGTGTTTCATAAACAGGCGTTACTGATTAGGCTCAAAGGATTCTGGTAGCTGTAGGAAAACGTTTTTTTTCAGTTCAGGTGACCAGAAACGGACACCCCTCCTAAAGCACAAGTCCTTCCCAAGTTTGGGGGAGGGGAGAGAACCATCTTTATGATTCTCTAAAGTGGGGCACAGTAACCCCAGTGTCGCTGCCTCTGGAGCCAGGGACTCCCATTGCATTAAGTGAAAAAATAAAGGAGGGCGAGGCACACACTCCAGGTCCTGGTCAATTAAACCTGTTGCAACAAATATATATCTGGGTTAAATCCCAAAATGGACAGGTATTCACCATTATTATTATTTGATGGTTGTGGCTTTCTCCCATCCTTACATGTAGGGTTAGATAGGCATTCATCCTACCCTGTCAAGTTCAATAAACACCCTTGAGCTGTGTATCACTTGTGTCTGTCTTCATTCATGATACAATGCCTTCCTTACACGGGGTGCAATTTGTTTTTGCTCTTAAGAATTTAGAGTATGGAATATTTAGAACATTGTGTGATGGGTGGCAGGAGGAGGCTTCTAGAATGGAATTACCTGCTGTGGCTTTCCAGTCAACTTTGGTGTGTATACTACCATTTTTGTCTAACACCGTAAGATCCAAAAATTCACTAGATGTATTACTGTAATTTTGACTGAATGTAAGGTTCAAGTTGTTATTATTTACATAGGTAAATAAGTCCTATAATGATGATTCAACACTCTTCCATAAGAATAAAAGATCATTGATATAACTTTCCATACATTTTCTTCACTTTGGAATCCCATCTGCTGCAAATCCCAAAGATGAACAAGTATGAACAGGGTTAGATCCCTTCTGCTGCAATTCAGTTGCTCAGTATTAACAGGGTTAGATCCCATCAGCTGCAGTTCTGTTGTCTGTAGTTATTGTCCTCCAAGCGCTTTCTTATCTCAAATAATCATCAGGGAGGCTGTGTTTCTTTAACAGGTGTTACTGATTAGACTTAAAGGATTCTGGTAGCTGTAGGAAAACGTTTTTTTTTTCAGTTCAGGTGACCAGGGACCGACACCCCTCCAAAAACACCCCTCCAAAAACACAAGTCCTTCCCAAGTTTGTGGGAGGGGAGAGAACCATCTTTATGATTCTCTAAAGTGGGGCACTGTAACCCCGGTGCCGCTGCCTCTGGAGCCAGGGACTCCCATAGCATTAAGTGAAAAAATAAAGGAGGGCGAGGCGCGCACTCCAGGTCCTGGTCAATTAAACCTGTTGCAAATAATATATATCTGGGTTAAATCCCAAAATGGACAAGTGTTCGCCAAGGTTAAATGCCATCTGCTGCAAATCCCAAACATGAACAAGTATTAACAGGGTTAGATCCCTTCTGCTGCAATTCAGTTGCTCAGTATTAACAGGGTTAGATCCCATCAGCTGCAGTTCTGTTGTCTGTAGTGTTCTCCTCCAAACACTTTCTTATCTCAAATAATCATCAGGGAGGCTGTGTTTCTTTAACAGGTGTTACTGATTAGACTCAAAGGATTCTGGTAGCTGTAGTGAAAAAGTTTTTTCAGTTCAGGTGACCAGGGACCGACACCCCTCCAAAAGCACAAGTCCTTCCCAAGTTTGGGGGAGGGGAGAGAACCATATTTATTATTATCTAAAGTGGGGCACATAAACCCCGGTTTCGCTGCCTATGGAGCCAGGGACTCCCATTGCATTAAGTGAAAAAATAAAGGAGGGGGAGGCGCACTCCAGGTCCTGGTCAATTAAACCTGTTGCAAAAAATATATATCTGGGTTAAATCCCAAAATGGCCAAGTATTCACCAGGGTTAAATCCCATCTGCTGCAAATCCCAAAGATGAACAAGTATTAACTTGTATACTTGAATACCTGTCCATTTTGGGATTTAACCCAGATATATATATTTTTGCAACAGGTTTAATTGCATTGCAAAAAATGCTGGAGGGTGCAGAGAAGCCAGAGGGATATCAATCGAGCTGGAGAGAACCTGGAAGGCCTGGAGGAGGAATAACTTCTCAGACACTGGACCTGCGCGTGCAGGGGAGGCTGCAGTGTGGAGTGGGAGCTGTGCTTCCAGGGAGCCAAACCACGGGCAGCTGGGGTTGCCTGGCGGCACCCACATCAAAGCTCCTCCCCTGGGTGAAACTGGAGAGCCCAGGCCTTTGTGGGTGGGCAGGTGGTAGGACCCTGTCCTCAGTCGAAAATCCCCTTGTGCTCCTGTTGCTCCCAAATTGTGAGAAATGCCATTTTCGGGGAGCTGGTGAAGTGGGAGCAAAATACGGTATACACGCATTTCGTCGAATGATTTTACATTGTGGGACTTTTCATCGCCAACCCTTTCATCGCCAAAAACCTTTTTTCTTTTACTTTTTTATGGGGGGGTGTTTGGTGTGGTTGGGGGTATGATTATTTAAGTAAGGTGGGGTTTGGCTGGGCGAAGGCCCCCCTAAGTATATTTTTTAAAAAGGAGTTTTTGGCGATGAAAGGGTGGCGATGAAAAGTCCCACGATGTAAAATCATTCGGCGAAATAACGTAGAACCCAAAATACAAGGAGCTGGATTCTGGGACTGAAAGTCCAAAACCATTTCTTTTTGAAAACTGAGAGGGGACCAAGCCCTGCTGAGGGAGTCCCTTGTGTGTGAACATTAAGGAGAGGTCCAAGAACCCAAGAGCTTTTGGGGAGAAGTCGAGAACACGGAGAGGACACGGTAAGCCAGAGTGCAGAAAGAAGCCTTGAGAGACCGGAGGGGAACGTGGAGCTGAGACGCCGACTTAGTGCTAGAGAGAGGTTGTGGTGTGGCTAGGGAGAAGTATCTTGAGGCATCCTGAGAAGTCAGGCTGCAAGCTGCTGGCGATGCGCTGAATGAAGGCAAAATACAGGAGAACTGTGAACACGGCAACCAGTGAGTTTCCGAGAATGAAACAAACCTGGTGCGAATGAGTGTCAAAGGAATGAATGTGAAATACATTGAAGTGGACATGCAGAGGTTAAGCAAAAGCCTTGCACAGTCAAAAGTCTTTGATTAACCAAGGAAGAAGGAATTGTGAATAACAGGTCCATGACCAGCTGAGAGAGATCTGTAAACGTGAATAAAAGGTCTGAGACTGACTAAGGGAGCCCTATAGTGAACAATGAACTAAGTATAAAGGAGGAGTGTGAATGACAGGTCCAAGCCCGGCTGAGGGGGATCTATTGGGAACTTGTGTTTGAGAGGGTCCCATCCCAGCTGAGGGAGACCTGGGGTCTGAGACCGGCTGAGGGAGACCCATTGGAAACCGTGAACCCTTACACTTGTGAACTTTGAAAAAACCTGAAGATGAGAAGGAACTTTGTTTTGTATGTGTCCAGGCATCCTGCGAACGAGCAATTTTATTTTTGGGAAAAGACTTTGTCACGGAAATCCCTGACTTGCATCTTTGAACCACAGACGCTAGAGTGTGTTCGAAGCTCAAGTCTGCCACCTTGTCCCATGTGAAAATGTGGGGAACGGAACACATTTACTCAGTCATTCTGACCTATTATTTTCTGAACACTCTTTCTTTTGCACACATAATTTTCCCACACCATGTGTATTTAGAAGTAAGGATTGGCAATAGGTTTATTAGTATAGGCCCTTATATTTTGTAGAAACTCCACTAGGACTGCGTTATTATTATTTGATGGTTGTGGCTTGCTCCCATCCTTACATTCAGGGTTAGATAGGCATTCATCCTACCCTATTAAGTTCAATAAACCCCCTTGAGCTGTGTATCACTTGTGTCTGTCTTCATTCATGATACGATGCCTTCCTTACACCGGGTGCAATTTGTTTTTGCTCTTAAGAAATCAGAGTATGGACTATTCCGAATATTGCGTGATGGGTGGCAGGAGGAGGCTTCTAGAATGGAATTACCTGCTGTGGTTTTCCGGTCAACTTTGGTGTGTATACTACCATTTTTGTCTAACACCGTAAGATCCAAAAATTCACTAGATGTATTACTGTAATTTTGACTGAATGTAAGGTTCAAGTTGTTATTATTTACATAGGTAAAGAAGTCCTTTAATGACGATTCATCACTCTTCCATAAGAATAAAAGATCATTGATATAACTTTCCATATATTTTCTTCACTTTGCAAAATATAAGTTCTTCCCAGTAACCCATGAGGAAGTTAGCATACAGCATTGCAAATTTAGTGCCCATTGCAGTGCCTCATCTTTGCCGATACAAAGCATGATTGAACAGAAAATAATTGGTCGTCTAAACAACAAGCATAATTTCTGTATGTAATCAAAATGATGCAGATCGACTTTTTAGAAAGAAAATTGAGGCATTGGTTCCTTGATCATGAGCGATGGCAGCATATCAAGATGTAATGTCACGCATTGCTCTCAGAAAGTCTATTCTCATAGGATGCCCGTATGTCTACTAAGAACATCTCCAGTGTGTTTGACATATGAAGGCAGACTAGACACAAATGCAACCAAAATAGTACACATAACTTGAAAATGGTTCTGTAAGGGATCCGATTGAACTAACAATAGATCTCCTGGGGAAAATCTTTGTCTTTGTGCACTTTGAACAAATTATATAATACAGCTATAGAGTGATGTTTGGTGTTCAAGTAGTTAAATAGATCCTGACTTAAAAGGCCCTCATCTTGTCAATGCATCGATTTGACTGTCAATTCTTCATTATACATAGTAGTCAGATCTTGTCTCAATTTGATTTAGCAAGAGTCATCTCTCAACTGTTTCTGTGCTGCTCCTGTGTATTTAGCATGCCTCCAAAAGACAACATTACCAACCTCATCAGAAGGTTTGATAAGCCAATCGTGACTTTTAATCAATTCTTTGATAATAATATCATCTTGTTTGGAAATAATATCATAACCCTTCATGTACCAATTGTTCTTAGTTCAATCCTCTTTAATTGCCGTTTCAAAAAGAGAAATATTATAATCATCCATAATGCAAGGTCCAAAGGTTGATTTGGTTTTAAAATGGCTTATAGACTTGGCCTCATAACTCAAAAGACACATGGGAGGGTCGTTGAGGTCTGGGATTTGGCTTTCAGAGGATAACATTTCCAAACATTCAATAGCTTCAGACTCTCTAAGAGTTAATCCACTAGTATTAGAACATGACATTTTCAGATGGTATAGAAATATTTTGATAATATTTGAAGAAGGTAATTTACGACAGAATGTGAATAAATCAATATAATCATCAAACCAATCCAGATTGTGGGAAGGTACAAATGATAAACCTTTTTTCAATACCTGGACCTTGATGTTTATCTGCAACAGTTAGTACTGTAGGATTTTTTACTTCTGGGACTGTCCTGTCTGTGATCTCATAAATATTGATGGTTGAGTTTTAGCATATTTCTGTTGGAGATCACCAATGCCTCTCCCTCTTCCACTTCCTCTTGTTCCGTGCGGTCTTCCTGCCACCTCTCCTGATGTGTAAGATGTTCTCTGATTATGTTGTGTTGTTTTCCTTTCTCTGCATAAAGGACTCTAATTTCTTCTAAAACATCTCTTTTGATATTATCTGTTGTGGATGCAGTTGGAATTGCATCCTTCTCAGTAGAGTTCAAGTCTAAAGATTCAAGTGTGCCTTCTGTATTACTGATTGAATCCACATAGTCCAAACTCTGTCAGTATATTACATAATACTTTTAGGCAGAAATGTAGGTTTTTCCTTGTTGATAATCTTCATCAAATTGTAGTTTCCTTATTTTCCTTTGTCTTATTTCTTCCTGATCATTTTGTAATTTTGCATTCACTTTGTCAAGCATTGATTTGATTAAGTCCTGGTCTCTATCCAGTTTCAAGATTTCATTAAATTGCTGATCCCTTCTTCCACGCGTTAGTGCTCAATTTTAGCATGGTAATCATAAGTCTTAATATATTTAATGAACAATCAGACAAACCCATTTCCCACTCTTGTAGAAGATCTTCATGTTTATCTTCATAACTTTGAAAGGTTAGAATTCTCAATCCATGTGGCATCACCTTCACCTCTGAGTATTTTTCCAAGGTGGTAAACTCTCGCCATTTAGAAAGTTCTTTCCTTTGTATTTTGTCCAATAGTTTCAATTCATCAAGAGTGCTTTTTGGAGATGCAGTTTTTTTAATGTCCGAAATGAGTGTCCCTGGATTTTCCATATTTTCAAAAAGTAATTCTGCCAATTTTAGATGATTCGGGATAGACAGACCTTCAGTCGTGCTAAATATGTCAGGGTGTGCAATAGTGAACTTGATTACTGTCCAGACAAGAGCCGCTGCAAAATACTGCTCTTGTTTGTACCCATGAACGCACAACCAAACGGTAAAATGCAGAAAGTTTCATGTAATCAGAATGTTTATTGTTCTGTTGCATTCCGAGTGCATTGAGCAGTTGCACTTTCAACAAAGGAAAGAGGGAAAGCAGAGTATTTTTATATTGATCCCATCAAGTGCCAGCATGTGTGCTGCGCCAGCATGTGTGCCGTGCCAGCATGTGTGCGGGCTCAGCTACCTTTGCAAAGTACTTATATCCGGATGTACAATGCTGAGCTTAATTACTGTCCCGGCAAGAACGAAAACAACATGTTTCTGTCAGATGTTCCCATGGGCTTGAAACCAAACACGTAAATGTAGCGGGTTTCAGGTCAGGCTGTTTGGTGTTTCGTTGCGGTCCAGGTGGGTGGAGCCAGAACTGGAAACAATGTCAGTTGTGCTTTCAACAAAGGAAAGAGGGAAACAGAATATCTTCATATCTCCATGTGTTTTGATGTTTTTCGACCCTCTGTCCTATCAAGTGTCAGCATATATGCAGGTTCAGGCTATTTTTGCAAATGACTCCAAATGGAAATGTACCATGTACGGGAACTAAATTCCACATACTGATATATTTTTGACTCTGTGAAATTTCATAGGTGCTTGTACCTTAGCGCCTAATTCACAGTACGTTTAGCACGGATCAAAGTGACTTTGCACTGCACCGGGCCTAATTCAGAGCAGAGCAACGAGACTTTGCACTGGAAAAGTACTCTTTGCACGGTGCTAAATGGGTCTAATTCACAAAAAGCACGAAGTCGGCACAGACTACTTTGCTCTGCGCTAAACGTTTTGTGAAATAAGCCCTTAGCCTTGAGTGTGGGATTTTTGGAATGATTTTCCGGAGCCAGTTCACCCAGCCCTACTCATGACAATAATTATGAGGACAAGGAAGTAAGAAGCGAAGGTCGATTTTATATATTCTCCCACTGTGGGGCGGAGGCAGATTTATTACACATCAAGAGGGTCTAACATGCTGCTTTATATTATGCAATAGTTCTATGTGTAAAGATGGAACAGTAAGAAACAGTTTATTCCGCTATTCTGGCCTCTCTATGAACAGGCAAGTCAATGCCATTGCATCTACCTCTGCCTACCATTCTAAATTCCTAAATGAAGCCAGACCCTCTCTGTCAGAACAGAACTGTCTCACTATTGCGAGAGCAAAAATTGGTTCTCGGCTGGATTACTGCAATGCCCTCTTTGTAGGGACTTCCGCTAAACACATCTCCAAGCTCCAGACTGTCCAGAATAATGCCCTTAGGGCCGCCACTGGCATTTCCAAGAGGGACCATAGCTCTGAAACCAGGAAGCAGGTTCACTGGCTCCCCATGAAAGAGCGAATAGTCTTTAAAACTCAGGCACTGACACATAAATGTGTCTATAATTTGGCACCTCTTTACCTTTCCCAAAGGATAATCAAGCCTATATCAGCTAGATCCATACGCATTGCTTACACCAATAGGATCGCCATTCCTAAGACCCAGAGAATTTGTGCAGGAGGGTCCAATTTCGCGGTCATGTCAGCGACCCATTGGAACACACTACCACCTCATATAAGAAGTATAGAATCACACTTAGCCTTCAGGGAAGCATTAAAAACAATGCTGTTTGTTTAAATAAGTTTCCCTGGTGCTATTGTCCAATGTAGTCTGTACATTGAATTCTACATGTAATGTACCATTGTCCTAAGTAGACTGTACGTTCCATCTACATGCAATGTAACTCTCATTATAACTGTATGACAAACCATAATTGTAAGTTATGTATGCTGTGTATGCTCCTCGATACAGTATCAACGTATATTGTCAGGTTACACGGTCACTGTAACCATGAGCTAAGCAATTCTTCTGTAACTAAGACAAATTCATGCAACAGCACCTCGATGCCTTTGGACTGCTAGTCCGCTTTACAAATACAAATAAATAAATAAAGACAGCCAAAGATTTGCTTTAGTGTTTACTGATGGGCTTCGAGTCAGGGGATGCATAGGACCTGATTCACAGTTTTTTTCACTGGGTTTGCACCATTATAAAATGCTTCTGTGAATCAGGCACATAGTGTTATCCCTTTCTTCATACGAACACACGAGAGCTCTTTTCGTGTTTGTTGGTAATTGGCTGCAGGGTCCTGTAAGTTTATACTTTTGTGTAAACGGGTACCCGCCATCCAATGTTCCTTATTTGCACTACAGAGTGCAAAAGGGGAGGGTAAAAAAGCAGAATACATGCTACTATGCCACCCTTCGCACTTTACCGTGCAAATGAAGTAAACTCTGCCTGCCATTCAGACGTGGCAGGCAGTGTTTACAATGGATTCCCATGAGTCCATCTGCTTTTTGCTTGTGTAAGAAGCCGTCAGGCTCCATAGGAATCCACAGCATTTGCGCCGACATGAAAATCCACAAAGGTGCAAAAGCTGTAGTGTTTGTATGGCGTAGAAGAAGGGAGTGGCAAACACGTAAGTGACATTCCACCCCTCTTCTCTGCCATGAAAATTAAGAAAACTGGGGCCTGATATGAATGGATGGCATGCACGCCTTACGTAACGCTTTCATGCCTTTCATTTACATTACACCCCCAGCGATCATTGTGTAATCTGTACTTCCAAGTGGTTGCAACAAATCATCAAGAGAATCTTGTGCTGCAGCAAAAACAGCTCAGACAATTTGAGTGACACAACATTTATCAGCGCACCTGTGCACCTTTCAGTGTTTCTTTCAAACATGCTCGAGTTATTCTTTCTTCTAGTAATGACGTTTCGTGTCAGTTAACAAACCACCGCTGAAGTGAGCTCAGAAAACTTGCACCTGCCACTAATCAATATTGAGACTCACTATACTGTTAAGTCTTACCTCCCAATCCCTTTAAACTGGCAACTCCCATAACATTTATCTCACCCACTGCATAGCCTTGCCAACCCCACGAACAGGGATACCCATCCAATCTGCAGGGCTGCCTCATCCGCAAGGAGTCATCCTGTAGCGCTATTTGCCGGGCAGATGTTCGGTGAGCATGAAATGGATATCATAGGTTCATCTAAAGTGACTGCATATTTGGTTACACCTAAAACAAAAAATAAGTTAAATGATTGCGAACCATTTTTAGTTGTGATTGTGTCTATGTTTCCGTCCGTCCACCTGAACTGGTGTTGGAGACTAGCGTGCACCAGCAGAAACTACAGGCGCGTGCCAGGGACATTGCCACACGAACCAGCCAAACCTGATTTTAAGCTTCTTAATTATTAAGATGCCATTTATTATGAAAGAAATATATACAATGGAATATTGTTTAGCTTACCATGATGACTTAGCATGATAGAGCGCATCTGCCATGCAATAAGGATTTGGCAGAAAACATAGGCGTGCACATAGTGCCAACATGGTGTGCGCTATACTAAGCCATGGGAGCGTGTACACTGCTGCTGTACATGCGAAGATAATTCACGGGGGTGATTCTTTACATGGCTGCTGAGAAGCTGGGAGAAAGGGACTGCCAAGGACTGTGTGCATTCGCTTCAGGCTAGCTTCGAATGCCAAGGGGCCTTGCACCTGTTACTGGTTTGGCAAAACGTGTTCTGTGTAATTTAGTACAATCAATTGTCTAAGTGCCTGCCTTGCTATATATAGAAGTATCCTGCAAAGGCCCTCAATATGTAGATCTCTATTTTCTTCAATTTTTTTGGGGTAGAACATAATCAGCACTCAGGGACAACGTTACCGCAGCACATTTTTAATACCCTGACTTGGGCATCAGCTCAGTAACTATGATTTGCTGAGGGCAGTGTCAGTTAAGTTATACAAGGCCTGATTTACAAAAAACGATTTGTAATGGGATTGCACCATTGTAAAAGTTTTTTTAAAATCAGGCTCATAGTGTGTGTCCAGAAAAGAAAAACTACTGCTGCATTGCTTTCTAAGAAAATGCTAGCCACGCTCCAAAGCCCTTTAAGTCTCACATTCACAGAGTCAGAATGATGATACTATTTTGCTGCAATTGTACATGCGAAGCAAGTGGGGAGGGGCTGTTATGGTTTCACCGTCCTACACTTATTGCACAATGACTCGAAAAACATGATTACAACTGTTTCGTGATGCATTGTTCCAAAGCTATTGCTGCTCTGCCTTTTTGGCTAAGATCAAGTGTAGAATCGCTTCTGACCAGTTTAACATTGTTCAGAGGGTGGTGGACTCATCTGAGTTTCATTGTGAGTCCTGCTTGTGAATTCAACCTGGAAGTGCCCATTTGCAGCGACCGGTTGCCATGGTCACTCAAGCGCTGCTGCTGTAAAGTAAGGCAATTGTCACTCCTCTCCTATGACACCTGGGGAAGAGATTAATGGAAACGGGATATGGGTGTAAACCAGCTATAGGATAATGGCATGAGTGTCACCCGCCTTTTACAAGTAATACAGCTCTCTATTGAAATAACAAGGGTTTTAATAGAGGTTTCATATATCAGGTCAGGCATGAATTGGCCTAGAGAAACTGTACACCAAATTCAACTTCATAAATATGTCTGTAGATCTCCGAATCGACATGGTTACCAAGACTGAGCTAACAAGCTCTGACAAAATGAATTGGTCTGTCAAAGATATTATTTCTAATCAGGAATATATATACTCCATCTGCAGTGTGCTTAGATAAGACAACAGAGAGTCCATGCAGATGCAACACGTTTAAAATATATTTCATCATTAGGGATGAGTGCAATTACTTTGATTTCATAAATGTTTGGTTGGTGTAACAGAACTGTGCAGCTTCTGAGTGTGATATTTGTTTTGTGAAGACGTGCAGTGCATTTGAAGTTGGTGTGTTATTTCTTTGATTTTTCGTGTATGGCAACTGGCCGGATTGTGTGCTGTGTCATCCCGAGCAGAGATTGCTGCCCCGGGGAGGTGCTGGGCTCATGGCGTGTGCTAGCTGGAAGGGTGTTTTCTTTGCGCAAGGTCACAGGCTCTGCTAGGCACCTCAGGGAAGGTAGGAGCATTCCCTGTTGCGCCACACCATAGAACATATGAAGCGCACATACTGCCACAACATACATCAAACCAATACACCAATCCCGTAAAGAAACACCACCCCCATGCCAAACAATGATACCCAGTGAGCAAACAAGACACACCTGAACCCCACAAACACACAGCTGCAGAATATCCCACACAAAAAAGAACAAACCAGTGAAAACAGCAACGATGCACATCAACACAAACAACATGACGTACACATCCCGATATACGGGCACACAACGGCACTCCCCATCCCATGAAAATGTATCCCTGTGATTTGCCAATAGTACTCTATGCGCAGCAAAGGCACAATGTTACTGTTGCAGCCGCTGCCGCACCCCAGCCGAGGAGAAGGAGATGGAGGGAGTGGGTTTTCCAAACCATTGAAGCCCCTCTGGCATGTCCGACACAGAGGTCTACAGAAGGTATTTCTTCCGTCTGCATATCACCATGGCCATGATGCAGGAGTGGGAGGGCGCTTTCCACCCCACAACCAAACGGTCACATTCCATTGGGGCAAGTGTGAAGCTCCTTCACCCACGGCTCCTTTCAGAGGACCAGTGGTATCACTGCAGGCATCTTTCAGGCCACACAGTCACACACCCTGCACCAGGTCGTGGCATGCATCACATCATGCAGCCAACACCATGTCCACAAGCTCTCGACCCAGGATAAGCAAAGACAGGTGGCTTGTGCATTTTACTCGGTGCACCAATTCCTCTGGGTCACCGGTGTCATTGACTGCACCCAGGTTGCAAAATCCCCTATACCCCAGAACCGAGTGCAGATGTACCGGAACCAGCACACCATCAAAACCAATTTCCAGGGCTCCATCCATGACAGACATATATTCCGGGTCTCCAGCATGTGTGTGCAGTTGGAAGCCGGACACTATGGGGACATGTGGCTAATAGGTAAGTACTGTAACTCCCACCATCATTCACCACACACAAGCTTCCACACACAGAGGAAAAGGCACACAGGCACACGATCACTGCAACGTTTGCGTGACAACACTGGGTACACATACAGTCAGGTTGCATGAATCTAACACCACACACATGAAGGAACACCCAATGTGCACTGACACCACTCATGCCCTTCTTCACGCAGGTGTTGACGGTCATCTGCGCAAATCCTTTCTGCACTATGCCTTATCTGCCAACATTAGAAGTCTCTACAAGGTATTCAGTTTACACTGTCTGTGTCGCCTCACTCCTGATTTTGCCACATAGGCAAATATTAACAGTGACACTTCATATACTGGATGTCAGAGCTTACTTGTCTCCTACCTTACTCATGGCAACCCTCCACCCAATCCAAAAACCCCTGCAACCCCCGCCCAATCCCCTTATATTATTTATAATCCAAAACCAACCCAATTTAAATAAATAAAAGAACTAAAATAATATAAAGGTCAATTGTACAGAAGATCAATTAGGACCACCATAATTTAGTCAATTAGGACAAAAGGTAAATTTTAAAAGGTCAATTTGGGTAATACCCTTTAGGGTATCGAAATGATCAGCATGGACAGATCTGCAGCTTCTTAACATGTTGATATCACTCTCATGAGGGCCGCAACGACCTCCATCAATGGTCTCCTGGTGTTGCGGCACACCAAAGGAATGTTAAAATACTCCTGTTATGTTTCACAGGTGGGTTATGGTCCAATATCACCTCTATTCTACATTTGGATCATGAATCCATATTTAGAGCATTGTAGTAACGCCTCCTTACACAGTGGAACAATGTATTATGGATACAATGTACAGACCTTCGGTAGTAGGTTTGACACCTTACTGTACAATTTATTTTAGCTGAAGTCACATTTGGGGAAGACTGGTTTCTTAAATGTCGAAATATCATGGCAAATGTTTCAGTCTGATGCCCCCTATCACATTTGGTATTGCCCATGGGGGATGGATTGTTCTGTAATTTGGTTTCACAAACAACTGTTCTGTTGGCATTGCTCTGGGCCTATGATGTTGGGACCCAAGTATGCCAAAAGTCCTCAGGGCTTCTACACCGGTAGAGAGGCAAGGCCACCTGTGGACTATGTGGGACTAGAATGTGTTCCAGAAAAAAAATAAGCTTGTCATTTCCCAACAAATGGGTTCAGTGATTAAGGTTTCTGCCTTTTTGTACAAATGGCATACAGGTATCTGAGGGGATCTTATGTCCCATCCGTTGTCAATACCACTAATTTGAAAACACATATGCTTCAGTCTGTGATATGAATGCAGATCTCATTATCCTAATGGCTTTGAGGTTCCTAGCAGACAACTATAGTGTTAAGCTACACATTTCCCAATAGACCATATGGTCGAGGTTAGTTTTTGTTGGGACACACACTATCTTATACAGAACAGGAATTGGTAATAGCCTTGTTTCCACTACCTCCAGGAGTTCAATTAGAGCAGGATAGCATCAGGTCCGCTAAACCCTCTATGCTTTCTGATAGTTGTTCTTGGTTTTCTGGAATAATTATTTATCAAACCTAAACGTTCTGGCATATGTGCACCACATTGAAGTCCTTTCGGTTCCCACACTCTGTTGTCCTTGATGATGTGCAGGGGTTGGAAGAGCAGAGAATGATCAGGCTCTGGCGTTCATACAACCCTTAAGACCTTATTGCCTCATCTTGATAGTCAAGCCTTGTTTTTGTTTTCCTACACATTGGGTTTGGTCTCAATTTAGTCTAGTCTCTTCCCTCCACCCATTCTCTAGTTTTCTAGTTTATTTAATTGATTTTATTTATATAGCGCCAAATGCATATGTGCTTTACATAAGAACAATAGGTACAAATGGGTGAATGAATTAAGGAAATCACAAAGAAAGAAGGTGATTTTATGTTTAGTTTTAAAAAGAGAGTGGACAGAGAATGGAGAGACAAATGGAGAGCGTTTCAGAGCTTGAGAGCAAAAAGAGAAACATAACCGAAACGAGGTGGGGCATAAGCAGGGCAGAAGAGGAAGGAAAGAAAAGAACCTGAGTTTTAGATGGGCTGAGTTGTCAAAAATGTCAAGACAGCCATCATTGGATAGAGAAAAGACAGGCCAAATGATCAGTGAATAGAGTCTGAGAAAGAAGAAAATTAAAGATTTGAGAATTGGCATACAGATGGTCTTCGACCAATATAGACTTTTCTCGTATTCTCACTGGCCCTTGCATATATGCTAGGTTTCTGTGTTCCTATTGCTTGTGGTATTAAAGTCTTTTTTGTTCCTGGCTAAGTCTTTGGGGCTCATCTAGTGCTGTGAAGCACAACTAAGCCTGATTCACAATTGTGTAAGGCTCTTTGATTCTAGTAGCTCAATTGTGGACTATTGCTCAAGACCTTCAATCCTCCAATGCTTCACAATAAAAGGGATGTTTGAGTGTGACCTCTGATTCTTTGGTTTGTTTTGTGCTCTCTCCGGCTGGTCGTCCATTAATTATAGGTACATGATGAGCTAGTTGGGTATTAAATGGAATCCCAATGATGAGGTTTGATATTTATGCCAACAATTTCTTTGTTATATCATATCAGATTTTGCACTACATGTCTGAAATTGTTTCATAAATCCACCCTAGTATCCCTGGCTTCCAGCATGGATCTAGGATTCACTTTGTTTTTTAATGAGTATCTGTTTCAAGGTTTTCAATCTGTCCCATTTCAGGAACCTTGCATTCTAGTAAGGTTCAAGCTATTCATAACCGTTGGGGTCAGCTTCCTCCAATATGTTCAACTTTCCTGGGGAATTTCTGCAATTTACAGTGCTCACAGATCAGGTGGGCGTTTAACCTAGCCATCTTGAAAGGTGTTCTATGCAATATAGGTTTTGCAGAGGCCCCTTTAGACAAGCTAAGTTTCTCTTTCACTCTTCTTGTTAATTTGGTTTTTGCTTTCCATTGCATCTTGTCAGTGTGAAGCCTTGGTTATGTCTTGCTCCTTTTATGTCTTTGTTTGGTTCGAAAGGTTTTAGTCCCAGTGACATATCTGGGCATGGTTTCTCTTGATTTGCCTTTCATCAGATACATGCTTAAGTTGCAGATAGTCTATGGAGTTTAGGGTGTCTACTGGACGTTTACAGATTCTTTTGTGCGGTCTGGGTGGTAAGTGGGTTGTTAGGTGTTCCTAGCGACACAAGCTCTCCATCATTTGACAGTTGTTTGAAAACCATTGATGCAAAATGCTTCTCAGAAGCCAAATATATTAATATCAATATTCAACCATGCATTAGGCTCAGTGGGCCAAGAGTTGTAAAGCAATCCCCCCCATTGCCAACTTTCTCTCCCTCCATCCCTCCCTATTTCGACAGCTGTTTGAAAGCCAGAGATGAAACACGCTTCTCAGAGGCTATTGTAAGTAGGCTTTCCAATGATTCTCTGGAGTGTTCTGTAATTTTGAATGGATCTGTTTATTTGCTCATGCTGCAGACCGATAACAGCTTCTACCTCCTCCACCCCGACCAACTCTTCTCTGAATCATGTACTCACTCCATTCCACTCTACCCTAGCAGGCATGAGATCACAAAATGTCACCCTATTTTACACATCGCATCAAATGTACGCACTTTGCAACTCTGCCCGGATTCCACTAGCGACCATGCTGTGTGAAAACTCTTGCCCTGGTGACAAGTCTTGAATAGCTACAGCTGGATCTATTGATCCGCTGGCATCGTTCTGCTCCCTTAGACGGACAGGCCTCCATGAATCCTGTGCATGCAATTGCAGGCAATAATGTCGACCTTCCTTAAATTCTATCCTCTAGTTATACTCCACTAATCTCGATGCAATCCTAAGTAATCTAGCCAGTGCATTCTCTGTTGCCCCAACACTTAGTATCCTTAAAAATGGTTTATGATCAGTCCTCATAGTGAATAGTGCTCCACACAAAAATTGCATATATTGTTGTACTGCACAAGCTAAAGCTTCCCTCTCTATCACTAAATAAGCTTGTTCAGTTTGCGACACTGTTCTTGATGCAAAATGTATTGTGACTTCACCCAGTTTCTTGTGAGTACTGCTCCTCAACCTTTGTTACTGGCATCAACGGCAATTGATTTAAGTGCTTGTGCTCTCAAGATGCAGTATTTTGCCCTTTCAAAAGCAATTGGCATCTCCAGGAGTTGAATTTAGGTGGGCACAGGAGTGTTAGAACTGATATAATATTGTTTTGTCCTCATTGTATATGTTGGCCTATGCCCTGTCGCTTTGCGAGGAAATCCGCATTGCAAGGTCGTGACCTTAAGTGAATCAAGCCTCCATTTTAGGTTAAAGCTGCCATTTTAGTTTATTGTACAAAGTCACCCTGTGGCCTAAAATGGCCGTCTTGTGTTCTCTTGTTCTTGCTTTAACCTCTTCAACCTCTGTAGGAGAGTTAATGTCCAACCTGCCTTCAGGCTACATGTTACGGTCATGTAGACCTTGTCCTTTGTTGACCTCGGGATCAGGGGATTACTTGAATCGGCGATGTTAACCTACAAGTATACAAGAACAATAACCCTATCTAAAACACGATATGTGAAACATCTGTATGATCTGTATTAAAGCAATGTGTAAAGAGTGTAAAGGAAAACCTATAGAATAATAGTGTTTGTTAGCAAATGTATTAAAAAGTAAACCGCATGCACGAGATATGTAAATTAGGAACGAACCTGGCGCGACCCTAGCCCAGTACATGATTAACTTGTAAGAGGCTGGACATCGTTATAACGAAACTGTATAAATACGCTGATGTCCAGCTTGCAAATCCTGTTCACTGCTCACATTGAACCCTGCTGGTGGTCTCTGTGATGTATTGATGGCCAAATAGCTATTTGTGTACTTTGTTTTGTAAACTGTACAGAATTGCAATAAAGATTCTGGGAATCTTTACAAGCCTGTGTCGGTGTATTTCTCTTTGCATGGTTTAAAAGCCTTAATATTGTATTTTCTGATTCCACAGATGGTGCCCGAATAGGGACCCTGAAGATCGACTTTGTCTCTTTGAAGGTTGGCTCGGCTATCGGACCGGGATCGGATGGTGCCAACAGAAATGGCCCCTCTGGACGAGAAGTGAATTCCTCGACAGAACAGCACGATCTGATCCCTGAACGGTGAGCTGTAGCCCGAGATGACGTCTTGACGAGGGTCCATATATCGAGGTGGGTAAATTTGCCGAAATCACCAGACACGTGGGTCCTTAGCATTGTCCTTAGTAACCCGATCGGGCCTCCCAGTCCTTTGGTCAGGTGAATCGTGACCCGATTCTTAATTTAACCCTGACAATTTGAATTTGGCGCATTGCACTCGCGAGCACAATTATTTGACCAGGTACACCAGAACTTTGATATGCCTGGGAAATTGTCTGCCTGCTTTAGGGCATTATTCCGAAGCGACAGACAATCTTTGGAAGATAGCCATCCCGCACCACAGGAGGGGTCGCCGGCATGTACTCTGTACTGTAAGAAAGGCTTTGGTAGTATAGCATTTAATGACATTTGGCACAGACAGACCAGACATAACTCTAATCTTCGGTGGCCAACCAATGGTAGCTTTGAAAACCCTCGAATAGAATATCTAGAGTCTGTATTGGTAAAGAAAAAGGCTAGACCTGCAGCATTTGACGCATTACACAGTTGGAAAACAGAAGCTTTGCAGCAACAAAAGAGTAGAGAGAAACATATGTGTCGACATATGACAAGTGTCGAAAAGGCACGGTTATATGATCAAAATAAACAATTGGAGTCAGTTAGGAACACGGACAGAGCGTTTCAATTAGGCATTCAAAAAATGTACCCTTCAAAAGATTTTCATACGTCAGATGAATTGCTTAATAAACTTTTGCATGAACGAAGGCCCGATGCCTCTGCGCCACCCCTGTACATCCCTCCTCCTGGCGCTTTGCCCCTTCCCGTTGTTATTCCTCCTCCTATAGTTCCTCCGGTCCTCTCTGTTGTTCATCCTGTTGTTCTTCCAGCCGTCGCTCCTTTGCCTGCCCCCTTGCTTCCACCTGTTGATATTCAGAATGTGCCTACTCTTCCTCTTCCAAGTGATTCTGTATCGCTTGTAGTAGACCAGGGAGTGGGATCAAGGGTTGTGACTCGTAATACTGTGTCCCCAGATAAAAAGAATGAATTGATTGCTTGGGCTGATGTTTTTTCCACACTCGAAAATTTAAAGGGTATTCCTGAGAAAAATGTCTTTATTGAAGGATTAGGGATTCATTTGAGTATAATGTGGAATAGATTAAACGATGTAGATCTCCCACAAGGGTTACGGGATTTGAACGCCTTAGCGTTGTCCAGAGATACTGCGGAGAAAGTATATGAGCATGTCGAGTAGATTTTTGTGTATAGGAAGGAGATGGAAGGGTTACAGAATGAGGAAGCAGATGGTGATAGTTTAGGTAGTATGTTCTTACAGAAACAGTTTTCTCCTCGCCGTGAATTAAAAGGTGAGGAAGCGCAAATTTGTACAGAGGATGCAATAAGATGGACTTCGGATATGTCAATAACTCCAGATGAAGTATATGACACATGTAGTCAGTATACATTAGAAAAGCAAAAGAAAGTGATACAGGTTATGGTAGAATACCTGCAGAATGAGTGTGTAAAAAGAAAGATTTGTTGTCCCGCAGAATTGTTGAGTGTTTATAAGAGAGCCTTTTCGATTGATACTTCTTCGACTGCCTTAGCGCTTGATTTGGCTCTGTTGCTTAGTAAGCGTTCGTTGCTACCTACTTCTCAGTTGCCTATGAGAGAGGTCCCTCCGACATTTGTCCCAAAAGTTGAGATTGCAGCCGATGCTGCACGAGGAATACTTGTGGTGGACATTCCTGCACATTACGTATGACAGTTTGTTCATGTCCCGTTTTCAAGACAGGAAGTGAACACCATAAAGCAATCTATTCCCGATGTAAGAAAGAATCCGACCGGGTTCTATAAAGAAATAGAGTCGGTCTTGCAATCATCGGTATTCACCTTAAGTGATATTGATTTATTATTTCCCGTACTCCTGCCAGTTGATTTGTGGAAACAGATTAGGACTGAAGATGATGTACCTGGGTTAGGAGATACATGGGATAACATGGTTAGGCTCGACAGAGAAAGACCAGCTGGCGAGCGACCGCCTCAAGTGATATTAACTTTGCCTGATAGGATTATTGTAAAATTAAAAACTATAGTTCCTGAAAAAAGAATAATTTGGGACAAGCTTACCGCCTGTGTCCAAGGAAAGTCTGAGGGTGCTACCGATTTCTTCAATCGGTTTGAGCAGGTATTTTCAGATTTCAGTGCACAAGACTTAGGCACAGAGTCAGGGAAAAGGCTGTTTGTCGACAAATTTGTACGTGGATTGCTGCCTGACATCCAGTTACAGATTATGTCTTCCGAAAGCGCTTGGCAGGCGAAGTCTCAATCAGAAGGACTGCGCATGGCTCAGTACTATGAAAATCGTGTGAATAATGAAAAGGAAAAACTTGAGAAAAAAAGGGTGACCTGAAAACAAAAGTCCTATTACAACAGATTGTTAGAAACCCTAGAGGGGTAATCAATTTAGAGGTCAGTACGTTCCACAGGGAAGTACGCCCCTGGCTCTGGTAACCATTAACCAGTGTGCCTATTGTCGACAGGAAGGCCACTGGCACGCACAATGTCCGACCTTGCAGCAAAGGTCATTTGGGAACATGGGCAGACGATCAGGAGGTCGCCCAGGTGCAGGGGGCCCTGGCAGAGGTCAGTTTGCACCAGAATCACAGCAACCTCCTTCACAGGTTAAGCAAGTTTCGAATGTGGATAATAGAAACATTTTTGATCACCCTTCTGCCGTGTACCTCTCTGAAGAGCTTCCTTTTGACGATATTCTGTTTCGTTAGGATTGCCCGAAGCAGGATTTGGAACCAACGCCTATTCCCGTTCATCAGAAAGGCCCCTACGTTGAGATGCATGTGGGAAATAGGAAGCATCTATTTTTAGTAGATAGGGGAGCACAGAAATGTTCCATTGACCATTCGTGGGTTCCAAAATATTCCCCTGTCAGGGCAGTCCAACGTTTCCGTAGGGTTTTCAGGCACACCTGTAGTTTGTCCGGTTTCTTTGCCGGTACTGATAACACTGGGTCCCTTCACTGAGCAGTGTCCATTTCTACTTACCACAAACTGTGGGGAGAATCTGCTGCGGTTAAATTTGTTGAAGGAATTGCATGCAGTAATACATTGTTCTCCGGACGGAGTTCGGTTAACAATTTCACCTCAGCAATCACTTGCCTCTCAGTTTTTGACTTTTACCGCCAGAATTAAGTAATATTCCAGAATGCTTATGGGCAATTGATGATAATGTTGTGGGCATTCTTCAAATTGAACCTGTTAGAATTATTCAGAAACATGGAGTTAAATTGCCTTGCATCCCACAATATAAGATCTCAGTTGAAGGCGAACAGGCTTTGAAATGTATAGTCTCTGATTTTGTACATCGTGGAGTAATTGAGGAAATTACGGGTATCTTGTGTAACAGCCCGATTTTGCCAGTATCCAAAAAAGGTGATAATGCGATTCCCTTTCAGTTTATAATTGATGTACGTGCTATTAACAAAATTGTGGCTCCTCAATTCCCTATTGTACCAGATGTTACAACGATACTAACCATGATTCCGGCTTCTGCCGCTCACTTTAGCGTTGTTGACCTCAAAAAACATGTTTTTTAGTATTCCCATACACAAGGATAGTAGGTATTTGTTCGCGTTTACCCTAGGTGGACGTTCGTTCACATTCACACGTGCACCAAAAGGGTACACTGAGAGTCCAAGTATTTATAGTAGGGCATTAAAAGAGCAGCTCGATACTCTCGAGTTGCCTACTACTTGCACGTTACTACAGTATGCAGATGATCTCCTCTTGGCTGCTGATTCTGAGAGTGCCTGTAAAGAATGCACCATGTTGTTGCTTTGTCATCTAGCAAAACATGGCCACAAAGCTTCACTCAAAAAATTCCAATATTGTTGTCTGGAGGTCGTCTATTTAGGCTATCTCCTGTCAAAGGAGGGAAGACGGTTGACACCTGAATGAATAAAAACTATTTCTGGCATGTCTGTCCCAAATACGCAGAAGGAAGTTAGAGCCCTGATATGTATAGCTTCTTACTGTAGATTGTGGATCCCTAACTTTTCGTTAACGATTAAACCAATTCTGGCTTTGACAAAGAAGGGCATTTCTTTGCCATTGCCATGGACTTTGGAACAACAGACATCATTTGACTTGCTCAAAACCGTGCTGTGTTTGGCACCGGTTTTAGGAACTCCAAATTATGAAAAGGCCTTTGTGTTGTATGTACATGAACGTGATGGATGTGCTTTGGCTGTGTAAACGCAGGAGCATGGAGGGAAGATCCTGTTGCATGCGCTTTGCTGAGATGTTTGAGAGCTGTCGCTGCTGCTGCTGCGTCTGTAAAAACAGAGTGAGGGAATGGTCCTGGGTCATGCGTTAACCCTAATGGTACCTCACTCTGTAGATATTTTATTGAATAGAACTCAAACGCAACACCTCACTTCCACACGATTGACAAGATATGAATTGATCTTGTTTGCTCCCCACATTCAAATTCAGAGGTGTTGTGTATTAAATCCGGCTGAACTTTTACCTGTCTCGCAAGATACTGTTGATGGTAACGAAACGTCACACGATTGCCTTTATGTGACAGAACAAGAGACTAAAGGTAGAATCGATCTGAAAGACACACCTTTGAATAGCCCACAAGGAGAGCTATTTTGTGATGGCTCTTGTTTTAAACTTCCGAATGGTACATCCACGGCTGCTTATGCCGTCACTACTTTAAGCACGATTGTGGAAACCAAAAGAATTATGCATAATTCCACGCAGGCCGCAGAAATTATAGCGTTAAGTCGAGCTTGTGAAATTTCTGAATGGCTTACAGTAAATATATATACTGACAGTCAGTATACTTTTGGGGTGGTTCACAACTTCGGTAGACTTTGGAAAGAATGAGGTTTCTTGACCTCACATGATACGAAAATCCAGCATGGCACTTTAATAGTGCGATTACTTTCAGCACTCGCACTCCCTGTTCAGTTAGCTATTGTAAAATGTGCAGAACATCAAAAGGTTACAGATGATATAGGAAAAGGGAATGCTTTCGCTGATCAGATAGCTAAACAAACTGCCACTGATTTTAGTTCAGAAATATATGCTGTAAGAGAAACTGTAAATATTTGCACTTTTGGTGAAAGTATCGATTCTGTTAAAGATATTCAAGCAGATGCTACTATAGAGGAAACCAAGAAATGGGTCGAAGGTGCAGGAAGATTGGATGATGATGGGTGTTGGGTGGACAATGTTGAAGGAAAATGGTTACTCCCTGATGCCTACATTACAATGATGGTTATTATGGCTCATGGTCCGACACATGTCTGCGCGCGTAAATTGACTAAAATGCTACACAGTGTATGGGCCAAAGATAAGATTTTCAAAATTGCGGAGCGCTTTGTCCAAGGGTGCATGGTCTGCTTGCAGCACAATGTAGGAAAAGGTACCTCGACTCCTAGAGGACGTTTCGCTCCACCTTCTGTTCCGTTTGAGGTTATTCACTTTGATTTTATTGAAATGGAACGTTGCAACAATCTTAAATATGTGTTGTTTGTCATTTGTGCCTTTAGTAAGTGGGTTGAGTCCTTCCCTGTTAGAGATGCAATGGCCATAACCACGGCAAAAACTCTGTTGAAAGAGTTTTTTCCTAGGTTCGGGCTGCCGAGAGTCATCTGGTCAGATAACGGCCACACTTTATCGCTGCTGTAATCCTACAAATATGCAAAGGATTACAGATTGATAAACGGTTCCATTCGGCCAGACATGCCCAAAGTGCCGGATTAGTGGAAAGGCATAACGGCATTATAAAGAACAAGCTCGCTAAGACGTGTGCTGGCACTAAGTTAAAATGGCCGGACGCTTTACCAATCGTGTTGCTGTCGATGAGAACAACCCCTCAAACTAAGACTGGGCTCTCTCCCTTTGAGGTGGTGATGGGGAGGCCTGCTAATATTTGGGGTATGCCAAAAAGTAGCTTGTTGCGGGATATAGAGAATGTGCTTCTTTCAGATTACTGTAACCAGTTGACTAAAAATCTGTTTTCAATTTATCACCAGGTGCGAGAGGCATTACCTGTACGTTACGAGGGTCCTGGTCACAGTCTACGACCGGGGGACTGGATCCTCACGAAAGTTTTCGAGAGGTCGTCTTGCCTTGCACCTCGGTGGAGGGGTCCCTACCAGGTCCTGCTAGTCACCCAGACTGCTTTGCGGGTAGCGGGTCGTAAGAACTGGATCCACGCGACGCACACCAAACTTGATCCTGCAGCCCGTGCCATACGATACAGAAGACACAGAATCCCTTTCCACTGCTGTAACCAACGTGCCCGAAACAGCAACAATCGACACAAGAGTATCGGAGACCGTTCCAGAGTTCGCAAGGCCGGACAAAACGGCCATCTTGTCTCCGCACTCTCCAACAGTGGTACTTCCGGATCAATCATTTTCTGATCCCATTTCCGTTCACTCGCCACCTCCAGTGGGAAGTGACGACATTTTGTTATCCGATCCTTTGGCACCAGAAATAGTGAAATATAATTTATGTCTATTTTAGGAAATCATTTGAGGGCTTGCCTTTTGGCCTGACTGTACGAAAGGATTCTGTTGGCTAAGGGTTGTGGGAAAGACATTAAGAAGACGCGCAACTGGGGTCGCCAGCAAACAAACAATTGGTTCTTTTTTCGATTGAAGACTACGATGCCTGCACCCGCTTCCGCTCGTACCGAACTTTTAGATAAATATGTGACTAGCAGAGACAATGATCAAGCATGTAATGGGATCCCCAAAGTGTATTGTTGCCTTTTTGTAATAATAACTGGGTTTTTAGTAACCATTGGTTTTGGGTTATGGTATCTGGAGGAAGCATATCCGCTAGAGGACTTTTTACCTGTTGAAAATGTATCTGTTTTCCCCACTCCTTCCATGCAATTTCATACCTTATCGCCTAGAGATTCTTCGCATTGACAGATCTATCAGAATGATACCCTTTTGTTAATAATGAATGCCACTCATGCAATTTTAAATAGGACAAATTGCTGGATCTGCTCACATCTACCGCAACATCAGGATAAGGGGCTAGGTTGGTATATTCATCCTTTATCTTTGACAACTGCTTGTTATGCTTCTCTTAGAGCACTATTCTTTGGCCGATGGAATGACAGCATCTCAGGGAACTTTGATGGTACAAATTTGAATAGTTTTGAAAAACATGTTTTGATGCCCCTGGAATGCTCGCTTTTTGCAAATAGGAGTAAGCCAAACGTTGCTTCTGTTAGGCCCTCTGATAGATTGTCTCGTGCTTTTCAGTCTTTGATCTCTTTAAAAATGGCTCCTATAGGCAATAAGGATGCCACGCCTCCATCTTATTCTGTTAACCATAGCCCTGATTCAGTATCCTTCTGCATACAGAGGAATGGAACATGGTCAATGGGTAATTTTAGGAAATGTGCCAAAGTTGCGAATTTGTCTAGTGAGAACAGACCTCTGTACGTAGGTGAACCTGTCTATTTTGTTTGCGGTAATGTGGCATTTCCATGGTTGCCCAGGGATTGGCAAGGGACCTGCTATTTAGGGATTCTATTACCTGGGGTATTTATTGCCAGTACTGCAGAAATTTCGAAGACTCGTCCACTATGAGGTGTGAAAGGGGATACTCCAGCGCAAACTCTAGGAGACGTCATGAAATCCTTTGTGCCATTTTTTGGGCAAATTACGAATTCAGAAGATATCAGAGGACTAGCGAGAGTATTGGAGAGAACCATCAACTGGACCACTGACATACTCTATAATATTACGTTCGAACAGAAAGCGATAAGATTAGTGGCTCTTCAGAACCGGATGGCATTAGATGTCATTCTGGCTGAGCGTGGAGGAGTATGTAAATTAGTGGAGTCCGCTTGCTGCGTTTACGTTCCAGACTCCTCTCCAACGATCTTTAGGGCTATCCAAAATCTACATGTTCTTAGTTCAGAAGTGCATGTTCTTGAGGGAAACTGGGAACTTAGTGCATGGTTTTGGGACCTCCTACAGTCGTGGGGATGGAAGTTGTTTTCGGCCCTGCTGATTATCTTGGGAAGTTTTCTGTTCCTTTGTTGTTGTATACAGTGTCTCCCTGGTATATGCTCAGTATTAGGGGGGTGTTGCACGCAAGCAACAAGTGTATTAGGGCATAAAATATACGCCCCAGATAAGGTTTCCAAGAAGTATGTGTTGAAAGAAACTCTAGTGTCTGATTTAATGGCAATAGATATGTCTGACAATGATTCGGGGTGTATAGACATTGAAATGTGGAGTTAGTCGCAAAGTGATTAAAGGTAGTTTAGCGCTTGGCATAGGCCAAAAGGAGGGTTTGTTAGAACTGATATAATATTGTTTCGTCCTCATTGTATATGTTGGCCTATGCCCAGTCGCTTTGCGAGGAAATCTGTATTGCAAGGTCATGACCTTAAGTGAATCAAGTCTCCATTTTAGGTTAAACCCGCCATTTTAGTTTATTGTACAAAGTCACCCTGTGGCCTAAAATGGCCGTCTTGTTTTCTCTTGTTCTTGATTTAACCTCTTCAACCTCTGTAGGAGAGGTAATGTCCAACCTGCCTTCAGGCTACATGTTAGGGTCATGTAGACCTTGTCCTTTGTTGACCTCGGGATCAGGGGATTACTTGAATCGGCGATGTTAACCTACCAGTATACAAGAACAATAACGCTATCTAAAGCACGATATGTGAAACATCTGTATGATCTGTATTAAAGCAATGTGTAAAGAGTGTAAAGTAAAACCTAGAGAATAATAGTGTTTGTTAGCAAATGTATTAAAAAGTAAACCGCATGCACGAGATATGTAAATTAGGAACGAACCTGGCGCGACCCTAGCCCAGTACATGATTAACTTGTAAGAGGCTGGACATCGTTATAACGAAACTGTATAAATAGGCTGATGTCCAGCTTGCAAATCCTGTTCACTGCTCACATTGAACCCTGCTGGTGGTCTTTGTGATGTATTGACGGCCAAATAGCTATTTGTGTGATATGATATGATATGATATGGCATTTGTAACACAAATCTATACACAAGTGTTTCAAGGCGCGACGAGGCGGGGGGGGAACAAGGGGAGAACAGACAAGGATCCTACTAGGCCAGGTGTCATTCAGATCGCGCAAGTGCAAGGGTAGGGGGACTGGGAAAAGTGCAAGGGGAAGGGGAGAGGGGAAGTGCAGAACATGGTTAGTAGAATACAAGATAAGTAATAGGGCCAGCTGGTGGCAAGTGCAAGGAGAGTGCAGTACATGCTTAGTAGAATACAAGATAAATAATAGGGCCAGCTGGTGGCAAGTGCAAGGTAAGTGCCGGGAGAAGGGGCTCTAGGATACAGAGACAGTCCCGTAGTGCAGGTAGGCAGTGCAGGAAAGAGTGGCTGGGCCAAGGACCGAGATCGGTGAGTGGCCAGTTGCAGATTCAGTGCAGGTTCAGTGATTTTAGCAGGGGAGAGATGGAGAGAAAGCGGAGCAAAGAGGAAGGTTTTGGGGTGCTTCCAGAACCGGAGATGATTCTCCTCAAGTTTCAGGGAGGCAGGAAGTCTGTTCCAGAGGGATGCCCCTGCTGCAGAGAGAGATCTACCCCCAGCTTGTTGCTTGGAGAAGCGGCTGACCCTGAGGTAGCTGGAGGTGGATGAGCGAAGAGCTCGAGAAGCAAGATATTTAGGAAGAGAGAGTTGAAGGTATCCAGAAGGCCTTGTGGACAATGCAGAGGGTTTTGAACGTAATCCTCGCAGCCACTGGGAGCCAGTGTAGCGATTTCAGTCCTGGAGAGATACGGTCCCTGGGCTTGAGGCCAATGACAAGTCTCGCAGTCCTGTTCTGGATGAGTTGCAAAGGGCGGAGACTAGAGGCAGGAAGATTTAGATAGAGGCTGTTACAGTAGTCCAGCTTCAAGAGAACCAGGGCTCTGGGGACAGCGAGCTTCTGGGGGAAGGAGAGGAAAGGAAGGATACCTCTGAGGAGGTGTAGCTGGTAGTGTGACTTCTTAGAGAAGTCAGATATGTGAGGAGAGAAAGAGAGTGTGGAGTCGAAGATGACCCTCTGGTTTTTTGCCTTGCAGGTAGGAGCAGGAAGAGGGCCAAGGGAGGCCGGCCAGAGAGCTGCAGGGAAGGAGGGACTGGGTGTGCCGATAAGTAGAATCTCAGTCTTACTGGCATTAAGGCAGAGGTCGTATGCGGCACACCATTCCTGGATAGCAGAAAGACAGTCGGAGATGAGGGAAGGGGAAGAGGAGGCCGAGGGTAGCCTTAAAATGAGCTGGGTATTAGCTGGTATTGTACTTTGTTTTGTAAACTGTACAGAATTGCAATAAAGATTCTGGGAATCTCTACAAGCCCATGTCGGTGTATTTCTCTTTGCATGATGTAAAAGCCTTACTATTGTATTTTCTGATTCCACAGGAGGGGCCACAGGCAAAAGTAGGGGTCTGCCTATAAAAGGGCTTTCAGTATGTTTTCCCAAATTGATGTGGCCCCCACACCTGGAATCCTTCCCCCACCACCCAGAGCCCTGCCCCATATCTGGCATCCTGCCTCCTACCACCAGAACCCAAACACCATAGCTGGCATCCTGTGTCCCTACCGCCAGAGCCCGGGCCCCTTACTTGGCATCCTTCTACCCCACCATGCAGATCCCAGGCCCATACCTGGCATCCGGCCTTCCAGGAGCACAGGTCCCATAACTGCCATTATGCGTCCCCACCACCAGATTCCAGGACACATTCCTGGTATCCTGTCTCCTCAGACCCTGAGCTGAGGCCTCATACCTAGCATCCTGCCTCTTCAACAGTAAGAGGCCAGAACGCAAGCTGCATACCTAACATCCTGCCTCCCCACCATCATAGTCCAGGCCCGTACATAGCATCCTGCATCCCCACCTCCATAGCCCATGGCCCATATCTGCCATTCTGCTGCCTCACCACCTGAACCCAAGTCCGATACCTGGAATACTGCCTCCTCAACAGCCAGAGGCCAGAAACATGTCATCCTTTCCACCACAACAGCAGTGCCTAAGTCCATAGTAATGTTTTCCATTGATATAAGCAAGTAAATTATAGCGAATTTTCGAAAGTGAAAAATGTTGCTTACAGTTCTTATCAGGTGGTCTATTGAGCAATGTGTGGTAACAGTAACTACCAGAAAATCATTCTATACCCCCAACAAGCAATGCATCCACACATACAACTCCTCACTGAATCAATGCGGATTACTAAATAGAACTCATACCACCCCGAAGAAATTCCCTATATAGCACATTTACCTACCAAAGATACACCAATACAGCACCCCAGACTCCTTAACCACCACAAGAATGGACACAATTAACCACTGCTCCAGAAAACTCACAAAATATATAATACTTGCACACCAAAGAGAATCCTACCTTTTCAGATTATGAACATATCAACATTGCAACATGGCAACCTTCCCCTGATTCAGCATTAGTCTCCTACCCCACCTCTTGAAGATCCTGAAAACCTAAGAAACCATAAAAATGGTGTACTGTGTACTGTGTGTACTATACAGAACTCAATAACATAGCATAACACGGCATAGCAAAATGTTCCTCTCATTCCTTTGTGTGGCCATACTATGGACAACCCATGTCATTTAAGTGACTGACAGCAATAGAGCAGAAAATAATTGTTGGCTCTGCTGAGGTCAGTCCACTATACATGAAGAGATTATATTTTTTGCACAGTATCACACACTTTGGTTAAACAGTGAAACTGGGATTTTGACCCAATCTACAGTTTAGGCATTTGAACACGTAATTTTCACGCTCCACTTGTTACAAATATGTACATTTTGGATTTCAACGCCTACAATAATGCTGCTTGATAGAGCAAAGTGCTCAGGTTTCCCATGGCCATGCGTGAAAAGGCGTCCCAATCCTCTTTATGCTTGTAATTGTGGAACATATAGTTTACGTGACCACTCATCTTCCTCCACGCCAGTAGACTGTGGTGTTCCACAAGTAACTAGATTTTCGCCCTTACTCTTTAATCATTATATACACTGCCTTTGCACCCTACTGTCAAACGTAGGCATACTCTTTACAAATTTTGCAGATGTTTCCCAACTGATTATCGAGTTGAGTGGAAATCACACCACTGACAACAACAAGCTATCGGTCATATACATTTCCATCAAAGCGTGGATGAAAACAAATTGGATGTGCCTCAACAGCAGTAAGACCGAGCTAATGACATTTGGCTCGTCTTGCGCCAGAAATAAACTAGACACTTCCTATTCCTCCTTCATAATCAAAGATTCAGCAATCAAAGTCTCAAAGTCAAGACACTTGGGGCCTGATTCATGGAAATGTTTTATAATGGCGCAATCCCATAGGAAAATGTTCCATGAATCAGGCCTTTGGTGTCTACTTGCAATCATTGTTGGGAGCGGAGGCTCAAGTCACATATCTCAAATGTAACTGACAATACCATCAAAGACTTCAGAGACGTATTAGGCCCTTGCTGAGTCAATAGAATAGCGCAACTATTGCCAGAGCCACTATCCTTTCACGACCCGACTACGGGAACTCATTGATGTTAGGAGCTAGTAGCAAATGCATCAAGCAGTGTCATCACGGAAAAATCCAAGAGAGAGCACATTACCAGCGACAGAAAAGATTAATTTTCTAGCTATAGAGGATCACATTACTTTCAAATCATTGACGTTAGTTCATCAATGTCTATTCAGTGTTGCCCCCTCATACTTAAAAAAGCAATTCACCATGTATGAGCCAAGTCACATCCTCAGATCTAGAGCCCAAGGAATCTTAAACGTCAGCTTGTCCAAAAGAGTCAACTGACTGGGCAGGGGATTCTCTACCAAAGCAATCACCAGATGGAATGAGTTGCCTGGCCATTTGAGAGTAGAACCAAACTACTTAATCTTCAGAAAGAAACTTAAAACTGTACGTTTTAAATAAAGGTTCAATGAGTACTTAGACTCTATCTTTCCATTCCAACGCACTGACACCATAGATCCATCAGTTTTATGTTGTCCCGTCACCTGTCGTCCTTATCTTTATGTCATGCGCCCTGATGCCTGTGGGCTGCGGTGCTATATAAATACATAAAATAAAAATAAATCAAATGATAGGTTTGAATACTTACTGCAGACTTTGCCAGGTTTTATTGGGCATAAGGAAATGCATTCTTAAGGTGTTTGCAAAGTTTTTCTACATATTCATGAATAGTTTAGGCATAGATTAATGTCTATTTCTGTTTTCAATAGTGTGATGCTGGAAATGCATCGAAGGGACAGGGCCTCCATATCCTTGTCCTTTACTGCTTTTTATCGTGTGTTCTGTCGTGTTTTCTGCGCAGAAGTTCATGTGGGACTCCTGGCGGTGCAGCTCTCTCTTTTGGTTTTGGTGAACAGACCCATGGGATGGCACCAATGGGTGGGTAGGGGTGCAACGCTATGCCCCTAGTGTATGTTTTTGGGCACCTGTGTGTGACCCACAGAGCAGGGTACGGGCTGGTGGCAGCTACGTGTTCAATTAACTGGTACCCGGAGCGTCCTCCATTTTGGGATGCCCAGGCCCTGTCATTGAAGTCGGTAGATTCCTGATGGAGACAAAATGGACCCCATGGCCTCTTGCCTTCCACCGCCTGTTACCTTGATCTTCTCGAATTTCCGGGAAGCCTTGACTCTGTTCCTTCCCCCTGACTGGCTGTTGGCTGGAAGTTCCATATATGGTAGTTTCGGGAAGTGCTGACCAGACTGGCTGGAGCCTTCCCAACAACCATATGTTGTGGGTACGCCTGTGGGTGGGACCTGGGTGAATGGAGTGTGTGACGAATACGCATTCTGTGTTGTGGGTGTCTAGTATCTAGGTTTGACACAATGACTGAGACAGCCCTGCCCGAAACCGGTATGAATGCAGTGTGGAGTGTTGAATGGGCGGGTACCTGTCCCAATACACATAACTTGTTGTGAGTGTCTGGAGAGAAGTGAATGGCCTGAATGCACTGTGTGCCTGATTGGCTGACTGCCTGCATGAATGCCCTTCGCCGTGATTGGATGCTTGAGTATGACCCAGTGGAATGAATGGGAGATCAACAGTATATCTGGGGACCTCTCACTGCTAGGAATCGTGTTCAGAAGCTGAAGAGAAAATGGAGTTGAAATTGAAGCTTAACCTTGAAGCCCTGCTGGAAGAGAATTGCTGTTGCTCTTCTTCACAATCTGAAAGCTGTTGTGTCTCCAAGAACTGACCCAGAGAGGACCTGGTAAGGCACCTTCTTCCCGAGCTACGAGGGAACATCGTGCACCAGCTGATCTTTGCCAAAGCTCCCTGCTAGACAGACCTACGACAGGCTGCCGAGCGCAGATGGGGACTGTCGCGGAATCCCAAAGAGAAGCGCCCGGACTGTTGTCCGCCACTGTCGATGACTGCCGTCGCCGACTGGAGCCGATGTGCTCCCGTTTGCCTAAGAACTTAATTTGAGCCAAGGATGCTCTCTTCTGCATCGCTGCCCGCTTTATCCCGCTGGAGAAGGCCTGACCATTGACACGCCGAAGGAGCATCTGCCGGTGGGTTTCCCGCCACCTAAAGACCACAGAGACGCCGACGACTCGACGCCCTGGTTAGGCCACAGTTCTTCAACATCTCTTTGCGGTCCAGAACTACCGTTACCGAGGTGCCCCGCACGCCTCTTCCTTGCAGGAGGCCTACGCTCCGTAGTCGACGAGCACCGCTAGGAACGAAGCTGCCACTTCACCGCCGTAGTTCACCTTGTTCTCCGTCGGACGTTCGCCGACCCATGACTCCTGCCTTAAAGGGAGGGCACTCAAGAAGGGCTGTGGATTTCCCGTCGACAAATGCTACAATTCCAGGTACATTGGGGCTGTAGAACTATTGTAGAAGGAAATAAGACTCATAGAACAATATATGGACTGGGTTTGTGCTATATCTTTATCTTACAGGTTGCCCAGGTTGGGGGATTTCCACACAGAACTGTGTCTAGTGGTACGGGGCCAGCATTCTGCCAATTATTCAACCATCTTGCTTTCCTTCCTCTCTCTACTGCTGGTTTCCTCTTTATTGATCTGTGTGACATGTTGACAGTATAGTTGATGCACTATAATGAGATCTGATAATATTTGTGGTACCACTGTAGAACTGTATATATTTACCATTGTTGATTTTCTTTGCACAAACTGAGTTATGGTGATAGTGTACATAACCTTGAATATTAATTATATAAAGACTGTGTTTTAACCAATGCAGTGTGTGGACATTCCTTTGTGGGGGCGTGGGCACTACACTGTACTTAAGAACCAGCCTGCACCACCTCCTGAGAAGCTAGGCCTTGATTGCTCGACCATAGCTACCGAATAGAGAATCTTGGCTAGGGTCCTCTGTGCCTCTCCTCGACCATATAGAGAGCAGAAGTACAGACACCCCCTCCAGTCTTTACAAATAGTATACAATTTTATACCAATCATGAGTCCAAAAGGTTTTTTTCTAGAGGCTGAAGTAAGGGTAGACCTCATCTCCATCAGAACTAGTGACAATTGCAAGTTCCAAACCGGGTCCAGAATCCACCGCAATCAGAATTCCCATAATTGTTTTGTTATATCGATTTACCCCTCTGCTAGATGCCAGGTGGAAGATGTGTAATACTTTTCCACACCTTAGTCACTGGCAAAATAACTGCTATTGAGTCCAACAGTCAATCATTTTAAGAAGGCCAAAGAGAAGATGTTGGTGATTAGTAAAGTTGCAACAGTCACTCCCTTGCAGTTAAGGGCTGATAGACAGTCAATCAATTTGGTAAATAGGCAAATAGCTTTTAATGTATAAGTATCGTCATCAATGTTCCCTCTAATTATTATTCTCTATGTGCGGAACTGGTTGGCTGTTGTGCACACATCATTTTCCATGTGCGCAACTGACTAATGAGGTAAGCTACTTTGTGAGCATGCGTATTTAGTGAACTACCATCTCAGAAGAGAGTTTGGAAAGGAATTTCCTCTTACCAACCACTGCAATTCTTTACAAATCTGTGTGAAAGGTGCATTTTCCGAAGACATAGGTTAAAAAAAGGACGTTATATGTTATAAAGAGAACTCATCAACCAATCCAGGACTTCAACATCTGCTTGAGTAACTTGCAAATGTACTTCTGTGCAGAGAAAAATTTGTGTTTTATGCCACAGGTAAAGCACAACAAGAGATATATGCTTTTGTAATACACATAACGATCTGGCTGTCAATGAATTCAGACAGAATACAACATTTGCAGATGAATTAATGGCAATTAAAAGAAATCTGTCAAAAAACATGCCAATAGGAGTTCCAGAGTCACTTTAATGAAGTAATACAAGGGACAGGCGAACATGCTGCTAATAATTTATGTAAGAATGATAATTGCATCAGAATAATTGCACCTCTGAATATGATGATCAAAATGCCTGTGCCTCTGCTTACTCTCCTTATTACGTTGTCCTGTAAATTGTGATAGCACCAGTCTTACAGCTAACAGAAATGTTCACCCGGTCCATTTTACTCCTCCCCCAAAAAAAGGAAAACATGCCTGTTGGGTAAGAATTAGTGCAGTTCAACTGGTGTGAGACTACACAAGACCTATATGCTTGGTATTAGGTAACCCACCTTTTAATATAGGCCTGTACTACACAGGTTGGTAGTGTGACTGAGCAGCCAGGCTTATCTTAAGAGGGTTAATGTGATCTGTAGAGCTGTGCAATGAAACCAGTAAATACAAGTATCCAATGTAACACCTACACACTTAAAGTTATATATTACATATGTATTTATATATACACAACAATATTTAAAACATTCTTTAAAAAGCAGTTATTAGCTGTAACATTGAACCCAAGTTAGGATTCAATTCAAACAGTGAATAATAAAGCAGGTGAATAAGTCATTTTATATGATACACATGCTCCAGCAGCCTAGGGTGACGTCATTTGAGGTCAGTATATCATTTATATAGTATCACCTTTGCAATATTGAGTTTTTAAAGAAAGTAAAGATTAGGTTTAGATCAGAAAAGACTAATACATTATTAGAGCAGTTCAATTCTCCCAAAGGGATGCAGGCAATCAATTATCCCAGCATTAAAGTGTTCAATATTTAAAACATGTAAGGGAACTAGCACTACCAAAGCCAATAGGTTCAGAAGGAGGCGCTTGGGGAGCCAGGACAGCCAAAGTCAATGGACAAAGTCAAAGTTCTGATACTCTTCTTCTTAGAAAAATGTTCTTAAATAGTCAGTGTTCAAAAGAGAAATCACAGCAACTCAAGAGGAGTCACCTTTAGAAAGCAAAGGCTGTAAGGTCAATGCAGGTAAGTTGAGGTCAACTCAGTGTAGGGTTAAATTGCACTCCCAAAGATAAAATAGGAAGCACCCCAAATGTCAAAAGGTTAAAATACCTCAAGCACCACATTACCTTCAGAATGAATTAAGTGTTGCAGCTCGTTGCCTTCATGATGCAGTGAAAACAACAGAGTAAAAGCCCAGAGGAAAAGAACTAACAAGAAATGGTGAAAAAGGAAGACAGAAGCCATTTTGAGAAAATCGTCACCCTTGTGTGCAGCAATGCAGCTGAGGTATCAGCCTTTAGATACATGTCACTAGGTAGTAAAAATGAAACCACAGCCACCAGCCATTCAAGTGAGTTAGTGTAACAAAATGTTACATGAGGAATGGGATACTGGAATTACTATGTAACACCCCCCACCCCCGCCCCCAAGCACTCCACATAGGGCTGGTGTGCTGGACCCATAAAGTAAAAGGTAAGTAATACTTGGGAATAGTAGTTCACTCAAGAAAATGTAGTTAAACATTAGAAGCCCAAGGGACTTCGCTGTGGCACTGGACCAAAGGTGCTGAATGTCACAATGCAAAAGCAGATGCCTATGGAGTTTACCAGACTCCATAAAACAGTAAGGAACATAGAAAATCATAGTCAGGAAAGCACATGAAGTAGTGAGAAAAAAGGTTCCACTCACTCAGGAATAAAGATTTAAAGAACCATGAATCCAGCAAAAGAGCTGGGGGTCTCGAAGGTTAAGGGGAATTGGCACAGAAATTATAATTCTTCCTAACAGTGCCTAACAAAAATGAAAACAATGAACAAATAGGAGCCTCCCCCTTCCCACCCGCTTCAACCCACAAAGCTACAGAGATATTTGTTTGAATCAGTGACCAGCAGAATAGTGGGGAGATGTTAGAGACGATACATATAGGCACATAGTTATATTGAAAAGCCCTGAGCAACTCAGCAGTGAAAGAAAAAGAAGGTGCAAATGTTACCAGAATCGTCTATCCTTTAGCAAACAAGAAACCCATTTCCTTCACTGTACTGGCAAAACGCTTGGCTTGGTTTTTTAATTTGCTACTTTAATTACCCGCAAGGAGTGTGCACCTGTGCCCTTCTGCCCATACCCTTCTCTGACACTGTGCTAGCGTACAAGCCTAGTTGATAGAGCACTGTAGAAAGTGATGGATTGTAGCAGTAAACAATCACTAGGCTATTCACAGACACTCTGCGAGCAAGGCATATGCCTCAACATGATATTGTGTGCATTTTAAGAATGTCATGACTGCAAGTACACAATTATTTTGCAGTGCATAGAAGATTGTTTGCAGCATAGTCCACCTTTATATCAATGTGTAGGATTACACAAGTGCTCAGTGAAACAGTTTTTGTATGGCCGTGGGTTACCATATAATGTGTGAAGGTCTATGCCCAATGGACCTCTGAACACTTGGAAAGGGTGCAGATTGTGTGAAAAGGTGCCCTGATACTATAGACCCATAATGCCAGGCATAGTCCATACCCATTATCCCTTGTAGGCCAAGTAAATCATATTGCAATGTTGCTCTCCACTTACAGGCTAATGGTAGCAATGCTAAAGTAGGAAGCTCTGTGCATCACATTTGGTTTCTCAAAATCCTTAGAGGGAAAATTCATATTTGAGTTTTAGAATGCGTTAACTTGCAAGAGGACCGCTTCAAAGCACGTGCATGTCATATGTACAAAGAAGACGAAGTGTGGGTTAAGGTTACACATCCACGCAGTCTGATTACTTACTGCCAGTATCCTATATGAGAGCTGGAATATCAAGACTTGTTAGTTATTTTAAGAGAAAGAAAATGTCCAATAATTGCTGTGGCTTGTGCCTTATTTGATCTTTTTGAATAGGTGAGAATTGTCTGTGTGCGCTGCTAAAAATCTTCTGAGCGGCACTGAAAAGGAAGCTGGGCAAGCTCACATGCGCACTGCTTAGAGGGAACATTGATCGTCATGTAGAACAAATGAACAGTCCAATAAAATCAATCGGAAGGTCATAAAATGGTAGTGTCTTTTATCTTTTCTCTAAATGAGCTCAGAGAAGGGGGATAACTCAGTTGGAACTGAGCATATACTAGACACATTTTTAAATGCAGATTTAGATCTTAATTCATGTGAGGCCAATGAGTAACCTCACGTAAGATCTCCATTGCTTTATGAAATCCCTGATGCATCATTGAGTTCATTTTAAACATTTTCTGAAATGTCACTTAAACTCAGATCGTTCTTTCCATGAATATCCTGTTCACATGGGGAAGTCTTCTGGATCTTGCAGATGATTACATATTCCAATGATTGTATCTTCTTCATGAGCAGTAATTGGATCAAGCTTCGGAGCATCTCCAATCCACTGAAGAGTGGAAACCTCACTTTCAAATTGAGTTTGTGATCAAGTCACTGCTGTTACTTGTGTTTCTCCAAAGAGATGATCCAGATCAATGTATTCGCCTAGAGAGCTCCAGTTTCAGAAAAATCATTACATTTTTTGTTGGGACCCTCTACCTTTGAGTTTCCTTTTTTCTTCCAATAGATGGTGACATTGTTTCTAAATCCATATTTTGTTGGGGTTAACATACTGTATTTAACAGGATTTGTTGTCAGGACACTCTGTAAACATTTGTGATTATCCCAATTCACACTCCTAGAACAGAGAACTTAAACCACACATGACTAACATTATTGTCTGAGTTTGTTTCTTTTAATTAAGTAGACATTCACTTTTGCATCAACGTTAGTTTTATATAGTCCTATTCAATATGGTAACACATGGGAAGAATACAATAATTAAACATATCATATTACCTTTTTATTTCATCTAAACAAAGGAGTGAATAATGTCCAAATAGTTGCTGAAGCATGAATATTCAATTATAATCACAATTCGACAACTACTACAAACATTTAACGACATATTTCATGAATACATACAACGTATTACAACATACAAAGCAACTTGCTAAATCAAACTTGTGCCAATGACATACCAAGTCTAAATGACATGATTTCCATTCCATTTGAAAAGAGTCCAACTCCTAACGATTCATGATGCTTCTCTCCCATTATTTTCTATGCTTAATTGTTCTCAATAATCTTTGCATCTTTATGGCATCTTCAACTTTTGTGATGTTTCTTATCCTATCACCAAACAGTCTCTACTAGTTATTGAATAACCTTATCTTGATGTTCTTTGAGGTTCCCTTCATCAGTGTATGAGAATTAACTGTAAAAACATATTTGGCCTGCATCAGTTGGATACTTATTCCTGTGTACATCTTATATATTAATTTAACTACATCTCAACTTGAAAACATCTCATAACTTGTGCATGTTTCTATATATAACCAACACTGTTGATTATTGTAATGCATTAGGTTGTTCTCAATAGGCCAGGCCTCTAAAAAAAACCAAACATGAATATAATTACCATTGGCACTCCTACAAGGACCTGATTGCTAATATCTCTGGCCCTCAAGTTAAGATCCTGAATTTGGCTGTGCCTGCCAAGGCATCTGCACAGAGTTTGGTTCACCAAGAAGTGAGTGATTTGGCTCAATGGGTATCATGCTTCCTAGGGAATGCCAACACCTCCATATTGCATGAGCGGCAAATGGACATTACTGTGAAAATTAGCTACACACAAGGTGCCTTAGCAGAATCTAAACAATCCCCTTCTGCAAATCCTCATTTGTTTTGGAAAAAATGTATAAAGGAATTGGCATGGTATGCTAGTGCCATGACCTCATTTGACAAGGATCAAGCTTTAATTAAATATTTTCTTTGTGGGTCATGGTAGTGTCTGCCCAGCTGGCAGATACTTCTGATGCTGGAACAAAGGAAGAGGACCCAAGGTTTGAGTCCTCCCGTCCCCTGCACACTCTAAGGCTACGCAACAGGGGCGTAGATATTTTAAGGTAAAATTCAAATATTTGTTTTTAGGCTTTCTATAGAAGAATGATTTGTCGAGACTTTTAACTTAAAACATAAGAACAATCGTTTTGGTTTCTTAGGTGTTCAAAAGTGGAGTGAGCACCTATTTATTAATACATAAAACAATGTGTAGTCAAGGCAGGAAAAACAGAACAACATTATAATGTCAACGTAAAGATGATTGATTGAGATTCCACTTTCTATGGCTTGACGCGTTTCGAGGAGATTCCTCTTCTTCAGAAGCCTTTGTGGATCTACTGTCTAGTCATTGTACACATAGAAATAAAGATCAAAAAGAAATCAATTAATCAAACGAAAGTATATGTCTACATAGGCTTCATTGATCAATAAAACAAAGTTTCATAACTACAATCAGATTGAATATATACACATATTGTGGTCTACATTGCACATATTCAGTTTAGTACACCCAGGGTTGCCATATTTTTAGTTGAAAGCAACTCCAAAAAATATCAGTCTAGTGCATTCCCTAGCACCTCTAATGGGAATCTAATACGATAAAGCAGTTCTACAGGTGGTACATGGGGGTTAGCAGACATGATTGCCCAGAGGAGGACAATTTAATTGAGTATGATTGACGCGGGCTACTCACCCAGCGAAGTTGTTTTGACAAGGAAAAGCATTTTCTAAGTAAAGTGCACTAACCTATAGAGGTCTAATGTTGTGGCTGAGAAGCCACCCACAGTGAGAAGTTCGTCAAAAGGTTACATACTAGAGAAACCAAGTTCTCGATGTAAATATTTTCCTGATGCCGGTTGGTGTTCCGACACTCTCAGTGTGACCTGTATGAAATAGTAATCACGTACAGGTCACCGTGTGTGATTCGATGTAACTATACAAGTGTGAAAACCAAAAATGCATTGGTCGGGATATGCCAAAATACCTCTCTGCGGCACGATTCAATGCTGTGGTAGTCTCTGGGACACGTGTAACATCTCAGGGGGAGCAGGTGAGAGTGGATCGGCGGAGTCCTAAAGCCAGCCGTTGTCTGTAGAAAGACAGTGGATTGTAAGTAAGCCTGCAGAACTTGGTAAAACATAGATCGCGTGAGTCGAGTGTGCAGAAAGTTAAAGGAACGCGTACCTATTCCATCGCGATGTTCTATTGAATCGGCAATGCTCTGCTCGTTGTTAACACGATCTCCATGGAAACCAGGGACCGTGTAGAAACAGTCTGGTATTTGGCGGGCTAGATTCAGTGAAGAGACATCAAGGAGGGACTAACCCAATCGTAACAGAATGTGGCGGCCATCTTAGGCAGTCTGGGTAACACTGGTAAGTAAATGTAGTAGCATGTAAACGATTCAGAGTAGCATCATCGAACAACTGAAACAGGAAGATGATGCCAATAGCATGTTTTTGAGAAATCTATGTTTCACCTAAAGTGATCAAATATAGAAATCAGAATAATTTTCTCAAGTGGTTTTTTACGTGATGGTGCTAAGCAATGTGGCATTACTAAGGCATTCGAGTATAGGTGAGTCCCCATGAACATTCATTTCTTTATTACACTTCGCTGAAACATCTGATAAAAAATCTACCAGGTGTCCTTCTGATGCTCCCAATATACAGGCAACTCCATGCAGCATGCATTTGAGTACCAGCCAACAATCCAAAGACCCAGGTTTTATGCCATGTATAACCCATCAGGTGGAAGAGCATTGAATTATCCACTCTGGGTATGCCATTTCCTGTTTTATATGGGGGAGGATAACGTTTTTCATTCACAGTTGGCATCTCAGAGTATTCTTTCAGTTCAAGAAGAATCTGGAGCTCATATCTCAGAAAGTAGAGGCCTTGCTTTAGAAGAAGTCTATCGAGCGGACTCACCTCCATTCAGATTGATCAGCAACATATTACTTGTCAGGAAAAAAAACACACCCAATGAGCAATCTCTGGGACTTGAACTGGTTTGTGTTCACATCATTTCAAGTTGCAGAGGACAGTCACATTGAAAGACGTATTGAGGCCAGGAATAGGTTGGTCCAATTCAACCATAAGTACACCTATTTTGTGGTCCCAAGTGTGACACAACACACAAATGATCTTTAGTTTCAGTAGTTTGAGTCCACTTTCCAGTTTTCCTCTCTCGCCTTGTGGCGCTTCACCAAATGTCTGACAACAAAGGACACCTCTGTGAGATCAAGAGTAGTTGGATGAATCATTTCTGTTGATATTTTGATCATTGCATGACCAAATCAGGAGCTCATTTCCCACTAAAGCTGTCGATCAAGCTTTTGCAATTACTAGTGTAGAGTAACCCTTGAAAGCTCACACCAGAGAGAATACAACCCACTAGGGAAAAAGGCCCAGCACACATCTTGCAAGAGAACAAAGTTTTTATTCTCACAAAAATACAAGTACATTTCAGCTAAGAACTTTGCTGCCACGCAGCACTCTGACAAAAACAGCACGAGCAGTGGGTTTTAAGGATACACAGCATCATAACTGATGTACATCCCACAGGTTACAAATCCAGGTAGCTAGTTTGTGCAACCCTATACATATATAGCCTGCTCCACACGGGATGCCAGGCGATTGGTCCCAGCATATTCTGTCCATCTCCTTCCACGCGGGGATCTTTTTCTTACATCATCCTGTACGAAGATGCTAATTGGCAATTTGGTTACACAATTCATTATTTCATAGCCCTACAGGGCACCTGGTACCAAGGACATGAGCGAGGCGGCTACTTTCGAGGTTGTGATTACTTCTCAGAACTACACAAACCCCTATCCAATCCCAGACATGCTGGCGCCTCTGCAAATTTCCAACCAGCAGCTTAAAATTGCTACCTTCTCCCTTGGCACTTTGCTGCACAAATCACATGAACCAATGGTGGGGACAGCCCATCCCTGCCCTCCGATCTTCCTGATCGATTGGCCACTTTACAGTTTTATGGTCAGGGGTCTTGAGCTGGTCAGTGCACTGAAATGTTTGTATGCAGGGTCTCAGGGGTTTTGGGCCGCTATAGCTTAGAGATCTAGACTGGTAAAGGCCCAAAGCCCCTGCACCCTTCTCGCGGGATAGCTCCTCAAAGATCCATTCAGTCCCTCTCTTGGCCTTGCAGGGCATATTCCTTCTGGGTTACATGCACTAGTGATAAGGTACAATAAAGAACTATGTGTCTCCAGGGAATTATCTTTCTACAGGACTGCCAGAGCTGCGAGCAGAAAATACATGCACACCCTTCTAGCCCTCTGGACGGAGTGAAGTGTACTGGCATAGCTATGGCACTCGGCCTCAATTTAAAGATGGCGTCTAACCTCTAAAATGGAGTTTCATTATACATGTGATACATGTGATACTAATACAAAAAAATGCAAATTTCCACTACAGTCCAATTTCTATGGGTGACCACCCCACCCTTCTCCCTCCATTCGCCTCGTCCTAAATCGCAGAGGTGCCTGGGACTTCCACCCCTGCTCCCCAACATTGGGCTTTCTCAGACATTGGTCTCATAAATTGGTAGTCAGAAATAAATCCATCATTGCTCTTTAAGTCCATGGAATTCATTATAGAAAGCAGGTAAGCTTCTCCCAGCCTACCCCATCGAGTCTGGAGGGTAGGGGTGTCATCAAGAAGGTGATGAGCAAACCTCATATTGCTAAGACACTTGGACATATTGAGAGGCCTATTCCTTCATACAATCTTCTGAGCCCCACATGTTCCATGGGGCACTGGAAAGGTTGGAAATAGGGCGCTTATGATAGGGATAAGACTATTCAAACTGGGTCCCATATTCAACCGAAGCAGGAGAAGTGTTAGAATGTTGGTTAAATCTAAGAATGCATAAAATGGGCACCAACCCGACTTCTTCCCCTCCTCTGCAATTAGAATCAGATTCAAGTCTGAACAGGTGTGACACCAACTTGACTGGAGGGCTATGGTCTCTGAAAGAGTCTCTATGGAATATCAACTGTTTGGACATACTTGCAGCATTCTTTACAATCCGGTGTCTCTAAATGAAATCCTGCACAGTAGCAAGGCATATCAACAGATTGTAAGGTACGCGGTCCAGGTCCATAGGGGAGATAGCTATGGCCTTTTGGGAGTTTTGCTTTTGCTACTGGGTCGAGGTGCAAACGGATTTTCTTCTGGAGGCATTGAATCTGGCAGCAGAATGACATTTCCATCGGAGGTCCGTACCCGGGATTGAAGGCTGCATGTATCAGTGTTTTGGGACCTTGAGAGCAGATTGGGGGTACTTCAAATAGACCTCTTTGCATCCCGTCTCAAGTTAAAACTAGTTGTATTTGAGTGTGCGTTCAGACAGCTTTGCTAAGCTACAGCTCCATGTTGCAGAATTAGTTCTGGTGACACCATTGCAGCCATCTCAAGCCTGGTACATGCTGACCTAGCTGTGAACGTTCCCCTTCTGTAGCCCATGATTTGAGATATGATATGCTTCTAGATCCCCTCTGAGTCCCACACCCATTGGTGCAGGTAGGCACTCTGTTTCCGACAGGTTGGTGGATCTAGAAAGCAGATGGTCCGCTGTTTTGATTTCAAGAGTAGCTGCATGTCTTATTCAATGTTCTTTCTCCCCCAATACAACTAAGTCCTACGATTCAGCATGATGCTTTCTTGGACGCCTGGAGCCCCTTTGGGCAGATTAAGCCAGGTGTTCCATTTCATTGCCAATCTGCCTTTCAGTTTTTCTTACCCCACTGTCAATACTTATGGGTCGGCCATTTCCTCTAAACACAACTAAGTTCAGTGACTCCTCTTGGGTCTGGTGTGCAGATTTCTGAAGGGGATTTTCAAATGGTTTTACCGGTATTCCCCATTATGGAATGCAAACTGACCTTTGCTACCTTTTAGTGCTGGCCAGACAGTAGCAACCTGTCCCTATCAGCTAAACTGGTGATTTGTATGTGTTTGGTGTTCTTTCGAAGGGATGCAAATGTTATGGCTATGTAACTTTCAGGATCCTTCTTTTCCACAGATGGTTATACAAGGTCCAAAGTAATAGATTTTCCTGATTTTCACGATTTTCCTAGAGATTTAAGTAGGTCTTCTCACTAGTTATTAATCTCCTTTAATTCGGTCTCCTCCACCATTTTGGTTAGATCTCAATATATCTTTTGATCTTTGGTCCCAAAACCACCTGTGCTATCTTTGTCTGCAATCCCTTCATGCTTCTTTGGACTGCTGTCTTTTGCCAGAGCAATTTATTTGCCCCCTACTGCCCTTTCTCCATCTCACCACCTTTCTCCTCAAACGCCTAAGACTCTGATAGGCTCTTACATTATGAATATGCTACAAATACTCTGGGCCTCATTACGAGTCAGGCGGAATGGGTTAACGGGGTCCGCTAATGGGTGCGGACCCGTTATTCCCATTCCGCCTGATTACGAGGTCCCCTTACGGGACCCGGTAAGGACGCCTGGTAAAACCAGGCATTGTTACCGGGTCCCGCAAGGGGACCAGGGAGCTAACAACGGGCCGGTCGTAATCGGCCCATTGACAGCTGCCTCTCCCATTCCCATTGAGCCCTATGGGGGCTCGAATGGGAATGGGGAAGGTCCGGGCCCGGGTTCCCTAAGGGAGGAATTACTGGGCCCTCCAAACTCGAAATGGCCCGGTAATTCCCCATTCAGGGAACCCGGACCTGGTTTTGGAGGCAGCGATGCTGCCAATAGCGGCATGGCTACCGCCAAACCCGTAATGAGGCCCACTGTAAATAAATACATATTTAAAAAACAATCACATGCCAATGAGAGAAGTTGTAGCATGAAGAAAAGTAAACTTTCTTGTCAGGGAACATTCTCTGTTCCAAACGTTTTATTGAACGTTTGGAGGAAAAGAAAACATTCAACCGAAAAGTGCCTACATGTGTGGGTAATTGTGAATATGCAGATCAGGAATCAGAATAACCAATTAAATGTAGTTCTAAGCTCAAAAGATAAGATGCAATCAAGTAAAACATGATAATATGAAAAACTATATATATAATTTGAAACCTAATAAAATAAGTAGAAATTGGTATAATGGGGCTCATTACGAGTATTGTGGTGTAGGAAAGCAGTGGCAGTACCAGAATTACTGCCACATTTCCTGCTCCACCATACTACGAGTTTGGCCCTTGAGTTGGAGATTTACCTCCAGCATTATGCTGGAAGAAAATCCTCCCACCTTCTGCTGAAAAATCAGCAAAATCGGCAAACTCCAAATTAATGGGGACTAACACCACCACCACCACTCTTAATCCGGCGGTAAATCCACCAGACCAAGTGGCAGTAATGGTAATTCCTTTGGGTGGTATTCCAGCGGATTTACCGTGGGAATACTGCCCAGCTCGTAATGAGGCCCAATGACTTGTATACCAACTACCTGGGACAGACAAACAGTAAATGCTGGGGAAGGGTTGTAAAATGCAACACCTGAGGATGAGCTGTTGTGAGTTGTGGGATTATTAGAATGGTGCAAATGACAATGGCCTGATTACTTGCAGGTACTCTTCATTACTCCGTCTGGAATAGCCTTGTCACAGTCCTTTGTTTGAGAAGGACTGTGACAAGGAACCCCGACGAAGGCATAATAATGCCCTATTGCTTACTGGTAATCTTCATTACTCCAAATCTTTTTCCTGCTTGTCCCAGTACTTCCCAATTCAGTAAGGACTGTGGCGAGGAAGCCAGATGAAGGGGTAAATACACTATAAAGTCTATATACACACTCTCAGTTGACTCCTATCCATGTGAGGAATTTTTGGATCAGATCTACAGATTTGCCGAAAGAATATTTCATGGGATGAATAACAGACAGCACTGCACAAATGGCAAACGAGAACCTGCCAATGTACAAAGCAGGTTATTGTACTTCAGCATAGTCATTTTATTTCGAGGCTTACAGGCTTTAAGATTAGAGGAAGTGTTTTTGAAGAGATTATATTTATGATAACAAGGGAATGGATGGAGGAAACTCTTGAATTACAGGTAATTTAGGAAGGAGGATAGATAATCCTTCCTTATCTTGTCAATCCTTTACATAAAGTCCACAGTGTTTTAGCGTATAGCTCGAAAGGAGCCAAGATCCGATTGAGTATTGTACAGGGAAATACGTTGCAAGGAAACAATCGTACAGTACTTTCCAGCTGGCAGGATCCAAGGTTCATTCTGTTATTGATTTCCCAACTGGTGCCTGGGGGAAATAATGGGCCTCATTACGACCCAGGCGGTAAGTTACCGCCTGGGTCGTACCTTTACCACCATGGCGTAAACTACGTTTACGCCATGGTGGTTGGCGGACTTACCGCCCCATTCCGAGGTGAGTGGGACGGTAAGTCCCCATTAACCCATTTACCCTTCCCCATTCCCATTTTTGCCCCATAGGGCATAATGGGAGTGGGGAAGGCGTTAATTACGCCACCGTAAATTACGGTGGCGTAATTAACAACAAGGTCCCTTAGCGCCATGGATTTTAACACCTGCTAAAAGCAGGTGTTAAAACCTCCATGGCGCTAAGGGACCTCGGAATCAGGCGGTAAGGGTCGGCGCTGTTTACGCCGCCGTAAACCCCTTACCGCCTGGGTCCTAATGAGGCCCAATGTCTTAAACCGGGAGAAATGTTTACACAATATGGATTTATTAGTGCAGAGTTCTGTAACCAATGTCATAACTGGGCGAAGCTAGGCAGGTCTAAATGCTTGTCCTTTGAGGGAAATATATAAATAAAGACACGGCACAAGGGTGTAGGGAAAGAATTTTTTATTTAGAATGTTTGCATTAGACTGTTGTGCTTGTTTTGGACACACCTTTTTGGAACGTACCATACAGCCCATCATGGAAGGAATGGAGGAAACAGAGAACCTTGGACAGAATCTCCCCTGCCCAGAAGAAAGGCTGGGCAGGGAAGAACAGATTCTCTTAGCGGGGAAAGGGCATTGAGCGCCCCTCCCCAGGGCTGAACAAACATTTTAGTAAATCATGCCACTTGTGCCAGGTGGCCTAACATAAGAACCACAGGCCCAGGCTGCGTGCCCAGAGCAGCCTGGGCACTTATGGGGCTGTGAAGGCTGTCAGCCCGTCCGGGTGCCAGTCCATAAAGCCCATTTTAAAGGGCCAAGACCATGAGTGAAGGGTGGTCATGGGTAAAGAAAGAAGAGTGTCCCAGGTGGGCTGTATATGTAAGGTGACCCAAACTTGGTGACCCGGCAGTGTCCCTGTCAGCCAACCCTGAGGCCAGGCAGTGCTGGCCAAGAAGAGAAGTCCTGCTGGGCCATTTATGACAGGACCAGCCCAGGATTTGAAGAGGTGAAGAAGCGGTGGATGAAGACTCCCCCTCCACATGTGGCGAAGAGCATTCTCATACCGTCATTTTGGGCACCCCGGGTGAAGAAGGAGTTGAAGTCCGCTCTGCATCGTTGGGTGTGGCGGTGATGCCAAGTTCCTGGCCACTGTGTCCAAGTGGCCCAGGTGAAGCAGGGAGTTCCGGCCTGCTGGTCGCTACTCTGGCAACTCTGTTGGCTACCCTCCATATCACTCCAGTGCAATGAAGAGAGGGGATGAGATTGCGAGACCTCCAGAATGCTGTGGACATGGTAGTGAACGATGGCGGTGTAGCCATAGCAATAGGGATATGGGGATGCCATCTGAGGAATTTTCAGGCGGCACTGATAATAGGAATCCTGTGCATGGGGCCACCCAAGAAGGTGAGAAAATGCAGCGGGTCATGCTGGTGACAGTGGGTTATGGGGCTGCCCAGAAGGTATTCGGCTCTGGTGTCGCAGCAGTGATAATGTTGGCCATCGCAATGAGGAATTTAGAAGGCACAGAGTGTGCAGCGGTGAGAGGCGGCCCCATTTGGTGGATGGAGCCACCTTAATAGACAATTTTGGAGGCACCGGCCATGCAGGGATATCGGGTGGCTACACTTGGTGGATGGGGCCACCCAGAAGAATATCAGAAGCAGCAGCCTGAGTTGAACAGCCCCATGTTTCATCAGGGGCAGACCCACCAACAACCAAGGACAGCACCCAAAAGAAGAGGTACTGAAAAGGGGTGGCTGACTGCAGCAGTCAATCCTATGTAACATAATGTATTTAAATGTTTTTGTTGTATATTTAGGCGCATGTTTATATTTATAGTGATGTATAATAATTTGCTTTAGTGCATGTTAATAGTTATGTAGGGCATCGTATATAGTGTTGGGTACACGTTGAGGCAAAGGGGAGAGAATAGGAAACCAATTGTTAATGTGTACCCTGACGTGGGGCAGTTGAAGGAAGCAGTGGCCTGCCAGAGGTCACCTATGAAGTGGATAACCCATATGGGACATCTATATTTTGGCTCTCCACAACAGTGGGTGGTGCCAGGGATGGCTTAGGTGTCTGTTACATCAGGTCCACCATTTGGGTCTTCCTCTGACCCTTCGAAGGAAGGGGGTGGCTGACTGGGCAGATAGCTCAAACGTACTCCTACTACGGGAATAGAGAAGGTGGCCCGTGTTAAGAGGGACTGTTTAAGGAGTTAGTCATTAAAAAATCCTGTTTTGTGTGTTTTTTTATTATAAATAAAGAAGGGTTCTCATTTGGATTCCAGACAAAACACACCTTGGTGTTGGTCTCATGGAGTGCAAAAGATATGGATTCGGGGCGTAGCCCATCTCCTGTTTAACAAGAAAGTTTATTTGCAGGTGCAGCACCCCTCCCTATCCAGCAGGTCTGGGAGGGGGTTGGTTCCATTGTGACTGCTCCTGGCCTGGGTTCAGGAAGTGTAAACACATTTGGGGCTACACTTCTCTAGTAGGGACATGGATTGGTAGGATATAGAGTTTCTTGCCTTTTTCAACTGTAGTATTACTAACTTGCCCAATACATGCAATTGCAGGTATATAAGCAAATAAAGTCTTTCTTAAATGGGTAATAAAGATGTCTTCATAATGCCTCATTACACAAGCAAAGCGACCAGAATGACTGAATAATTTCAAGCAGAACTAAGAAAGCCTATTGCTTATTTTTGCTTGTGGCAATTATGTGGTCATTTTTGTCACTTTTCTTCTTCCAGTGACATTAACCATGGAACCAACCATCACCCCCAAGACCAGCTGGATAGGGAGGGGTGCTGCACCTGCAAAATAAAGTTGATGTTAAAAAGTAGAGGGGCTATGCCTTGAGTCCTTACCTTTTCCACTCCATGAGACAGACAACACCAAGGCGGAATATTTTCAGGGATCCCAACGGGGACTCTTCTTTATTTACAAAAACACATAAAACACTATTCTTTAATGACCGTAAAAGGAAAATAAGAGCAGGGGTAACAGAGTTTTAATAGCCATTTTTGGGACTAACTTCAATTGATTGTGGAGCAGTAATTCTAAACTCTTACCCTGGAACCCTGCGTGGGCCCATATGCTTCAGGTTAAAGGTCTGAGCTGCATCGGGGCAGGAACTGTCAGGGGATCGATGAAACCCCTGTAGTGTTCACTGCATAATCAAATGGTCACAGTGTTGCCACCAAGTGGGAAGGACTCAGCCAATAATCATTCTGAGGAAAACACAATGAGCATCAGTGAGTTTGGTTATCATGATATGTAGCATTTGCAAAGCCATAAAAATAGAAGTGGTTGGTGGAATGAGTGCTGCATGCCAGTAGACGGTGTTATGAGGCGTTTCTAATTGCAATAGGCAGTTTAAAACAATTTCCCCTGCTTGAAGTCCTACCTCTTGGAGTGCTGATTGCACACACATGGCTGGAGTAAGTGTTCAAACTACTGATCGATGCCTAAAAAAAATGGTGGATTGTCTCACATCAGCTTTTGGATCAGGAAACGCTACCTGCCTCCAAAGGCTCACACATACATGTGGCATACGATTGACACCAATATTGCCGCCTTTTTTTTCAGGCAGCTTCAAGTCCCTATTGCAGCTGCCTCTCAGGTACAGAAAGTAGGGAAATGGGTGCAGTTTGACTCACAATTTGCCTGCATCCCACAGGTGAACACCACCAGAAGCAAGCAGCTCATGCTCCTTAGGCGGCCTTGCCAGTCATTTAGTCCAACCACAGAGGTCAACTGAGTAGAGCCTTGGCTCAGTCCAACCCAAAGTACTAAATTGCCCAGGTGAAAGAAATTGGAAAACAACCAGTAAGGATAGGCCCATTGCAAGTTGTTGATCTTCAAAGTGTGTACAAAAGATAGTCATATCCGGATAATCTCCTTGACACACCACATGCAGTGATTTATATAGCCAAAATGTATTTAAACCCAGAATTGTTACAAAGAGTAACTTGTTTTCCCCCCTGCCATGGTGGTCAAAAAAAGGGCTGCTAAAAGAAAAATGTATCTACCCAGCAGTGGTGGGAATGAATGCAGTACATACTGCGTGGATCGGATGAAACATCCGAAAATGGCTGCTGGTTTCTTGCTGTTTGGGCGTTTCTAGGCAACAGCCCAGCCAAGCACGAAGCTCCAATTGGCCGCCAGGCCCTACTTCCCCTGCTCACCTCGACCGGAAGGCGTGAGCCGAATACTGCGGCCCCACCGGAAGGCACCCACTAAAAGGCACTTGACTTGCCTGTCTGTGCCTGCCCGTGTGGGGCGTGCCGACTGACGACGCTCCCGCACCGCCTACTGCAAACTCGTGAGTACTTGTCATCATCCCTAGTATACCGCTGAGCTGACACCAATCTCTATATCAGCCCGCCACTCACCTGACCAGATGCAGTGCTCTCTATGAACTTTTACACAGCTCCTGTGCTATTGACGCACTATTGACTTGATATCCGTGTGTTGCCCCACATTCTCACTGTCCCCGATTACCAACTCTAACTGCCACTCGGCGTGACCCCCACACTGTATTGTACCATCTACTTTAACAGCATTATCTGCTCCATGCCCTGTACTGCCACTGTGTTTGATCCCCATACCACAACAGTATGGACCCCCAGTTTGTCCACTCACAGTGAAACTACACTGATATTCTGCTCATCACGCACATTTGAATCTTATTGTAATTGGGATTTGCCTGACACCCTCATCTAAAACTGTATCTGCTTTTGTCTGTTTTCTATCTTTCAATTATATCTGCCTTTTGTCTGTTTCCTAGCTGTCAATTGTATCAGTATATTGCCTTTGCCCTAAACCCACATCGAATTTGTATTTTCATTTTCCTGCCTGCTTCCCATCTCTGATCTGTATTGGTGCCCGGCCACTTGCAGGACTCACACATCTAAATTTTACTGGTATTTGAAAATTACCCCTACACCTGAACTGTACTGGTACTCTGTTCTCCCACATTCGACCTATACTGACGCCCCCAGCCCTCTGGACGATGGCAGTTACACAGCTTCCAGCTCCCACCCACATTCCACCTACCCACTTCCTACCATCGTTCTTCACCAAACGTATCACCACAACAATCCATGTCAAACCTACCAGAGCTACCACATGCCCTAGATCCATTAGAACAAGGAACAATCTACTAGGTCTCCGCTCCAGACACCCGGTCACCTCCCTACAGGTCAGCTCAGATACAGGCACACTCATGTTCATGACAAAATAAGCCCCACCCAGAACACCCCCAATACCCCATCTCTCTCTCACCCAAACCAGTTATTAATAACACTAAACCATGCCTCATCACCTCAGACCTGCAATGCGCTTTAATCAATGCCAGGTCCATTCCAGCGCATGCCACCAAAATCCACGACCTCATCTCTTACCTAGACCTCGATATCCTTGCTATCACGGAGACATGGCTACATAGTGCAGCCGGGCCAGCCCTGAGCTTAGCCATCCCACCAGGATACTCTATCATTAGGCAGGACCGACTTACCACTGTAGGAGGAGATGTAGCACTTATAGTGAAGGTCCACCTGCAGGCTAGACAAAACCCATCAAATCTTGGAGGGAACACTGATACCCTTGCAGTAAAGATCTCCCTCTCCCCAAGCACCACCATCACCCTCCACCTTGTCTACTGCCCACCAGGCCCACTACTAGAATTCCATGAAAACCTCACACACCTACTAGCGGAGAACCTAAAAACCACCTCTAAATCTATCCTCTTAAGTGATTTTAACCTCGGCCTCAACGACAAGAATGACAAACCATCCAAAGCCCTAGCAAGAGCCTTACAGGAACTAGGTTTTGAACAGTAAATTCTCGTACCCACGCACCACAAAGGGCTACTGGATAGCAGACCATAACTATGACACGTACATCAGCTCCGTCACCCCCACCCCTTGGTCGGATCACTCTCTTAAACACTTCCTCATCCTTACCACTACAACCATTACTAAAAAACATGGCCCGATACCCCCAGCACTGGAAAGATGTGCTAAAAGCATCACCAATAAAGAATCTTACCCCACCTAGCGACTCTCACTTCCAACCTTCCTGTACCCGCAGACCCATCAGTCCTGGCAGACATCTATAAATCTACAACTAGCACTGCGATAGACATTATTGATCCCTTTCAGAAGAAAAAAGCCAAAAATGTGAAACATTCCAACTCCTGGTTCTCTACTGAATTAAAAGAACTCCGCACCAAAAACATTAAGCGATGAATAAATGGTAAAGCTCCCCTAATGCAGCAACGCTGTCAGCACACAAAACACTTGCCACCCAATACAAGAAAGCAATAATCACAGCCAAATCTGCATCCTACAATGCCAGAATCTGTAATGCAACTTCAGAATGTAAAGAACTCTTTGCAATTTTCAAAGAAAGAATTGTCCACTCCAGCCACTAAATTCTAAGACACAGTCAAAGACCAAAACTGGTGCAATTCAATACAAACTGCCCTACTAAACAAAAATGAACTTCTGCAAAACAAAATTCAGGAGCATCACAAAAACATCACGCAACACATCAGAAACAGTTCGAACTCGGAGCATGAGATCACCTCCAGTACCAAGCACACTGGCACAAAACCGCTATAACACCTTTTAAATTCATGGAAATCACTGAAAGTGAAGTTATAGAGATTGTCAACAAATTTAGGCCATTTAACTGTAAACAAGATGCCTGCCCAGCCAAATTAGTCAAAGACTGTGCTGAAGCACTCGCCCCGTTTCTCCAATCCTTCATCTTTCAATTCTAACACTGTCCCAGACAGCCTAAAAGAAATGTGGGTGTGCCGCCTTATAAAAAAAAACACCCTGGATCCAGAAATTGCCAACAACTACAGGCCCATCACCACCGTCCATTTCCTCCTCAAGATACTGGACAAAGTTGCCTACACGTAAATCCAACAATATCTCGAAGAAAACCACATCATAGGCAAAAGACAGTCGGGCTTCCGTCCTGGACACGGAACAGAGTCTGCACTGCTCAATCTCAAAATGAACCCAGCAACATCATGGACAAAGGAAAGCTAGCACTCCTCCTCATTCTCACCAGAAGCAATAGCCTGGGTTGCCTAATTCCTAAACGGTAGACTCATGAAAGTCTTCTCAGACTTGGCATGCACCTCCCCCACCACCATCCATTGCGGAGTCCCACAGGGCTCATGCACCACCCCCATGTTATACAATATCTTCACCCTCCCGCTCTTCAAAGATCTTGACTGTCGTGACATAGCATATACCAATTACGCTGAAAACACGCAGGTACTACTCCCCCTTACTGGCATATACGAGCAAGACACTGCAGCACTAACCAAAATGTACTCGGCCATCCAAACATGGATTGCGGCCAACGGCCTCTGCCTAAATGGGGATGAAACGGAGATCCTCATAGTAGGCACCAGGGAAATACTCAACAAGCTCCCTCCTCAATACAACCCTTCACCATAGACAATTCCACCATCACAGCCTCAGCAGCAGTTAAAACCCTAGGAGTATATCTTGACGCATCTCTGCCCATGACATGCCAGGTCAATGCAAGCTGCAAGTCACGCAGAATAATGCCATCAGGGAAGCCCTAAGCATCCCTAAAAAGGATCACATTACTCAGGTGAGGAAAGAAGCACACTGGCTACGGGTAAAAGAATGCATACGCTTCAAAACACTGGCCATTATGCACAGGTGCCTCTCCACCAATGCCCCACCTTACCTATCAGAATGAATCTCCATCAACCCGTCAAATAGATCCATTAGATCACACCTGACCAACAAGATCTACGTACCACCCTTAAAAAGAACCAAAGCTGGTGGGTCTAGCTTTCAATACCTGGCTCCCAAAAATTGGAATGCCCTACCCACTACACTCAGAAACTAAAGTTCCTACACTGCCTTCCGCAAAATACTGAAAACTACACTTTTCCACTAACTAACCAACATGTATATATACGCTGCTCAACTGTAACCATACTGACAGCTCTTTTTGCCTTTCACTGTACTTTTATATTGTTCAACGTTTTGTAATATGCCTGTTTTGCCAAGTGAGTAAGCTGTAACAGCGCCACGATGGCCCAGGGCAGATATGTGCTTTATAAATGCAAATAAATAAAAATAAAAGACTGCCGTGGACTACACTGCCTGACAAAGTCACGATCCACATGTGGTTATTACTTTTTCAGTGAACAATGTAGGTCCCCAAGCACTCTCAAAAGGGATGTTGCTTTTGTGGCATATCCTACCCATGCTTAGGTTTTTATTAATTTTGGAGTTTTGTTAGTCCAGTGTGGGTGACTGTCTTTGACATAATTAGGCACCATCTAGTCCCAACAAGGGATTATGCCATGTGAAGCAAAGCTGGGGCTGTGAGTCAGTCTCACTGTTTCTTTACATTTATTCTGGTTAGCATTTCTTTGCATGCTGGAAATTGTGGGCTTTCAATCAAAATGGGGAAAATAAACTACAGCTGTAATAGTTTGTTCCTCACTGTGTGTGTGCAGAAAAGAAATCCATCCAGTAATATGGTGCGATTTTTATGGTAAAACTAAAACATCTTTTTTTTAATTTGAAGATACATAGTTCTTTGTTTTAGTCAGTAGTACCCCAATTATTATAAAGGTTAAGATGGAATTTTCTGTGACATGGAGGAGCCCACCTCTTTGTGTCCCAATAAAGGAATTCAAGTGCTAACAGCAATTTTATATTAACATTAATGTGGAAAATTACTAGCTTCACTGCATTCTGTTGTTTGTACGTTTACTTTTATAAAACTAAGCAAATAACATGTACTATCAATGTTAGGACTTAAGATTTGAGAGTTATTTTTCAGCCTAAGTTTCATAGTAATTAGATGAGAAAAGTGAGCAGTGGTTTCTATAAATGGGGTAATTCATAGATTTCAGCGCAGAGGCAGCGCACGCGAGCAGGTCAGAGAGGGAGCGTGCGCCAGCCGTGTGCGCTAAACAGGATTCTGGCGCACCGCGTATTCATGGAATTTCCAAGCCATTTTGAGCACTGGCACAGCGAACATCCTGCAGCGCCAGTTACACCCCCAAGAACGCCCCTTGCGCAAGGAAAAGCCATTGAAATCCCCAATGCAACGCAAAGGGCTGTGCTAACCCTGGACCAGCTTACAGGGCCGCTACATTGTAATCGCGTGAAAATACTATGCGTACCCCGCTCACGGCAAGCAAAACGCGTGAAAATATACTCTCGCCCCACTCAGAATACACATACCCCGCTCGCGCAAGGTAAATTTCATAGAAAAAGTACCCCCTGTGGTATGGGCTGCCTGTGGGGCATGCCCAGGGTGGATGGCCTGCCTGCGGGGCAAGGGGAGGGTGAGTGGGCTGCATGTGGGGCATGCCCAGGGTGGATGGGGTGCCTGCGTGTATTCCAGGGTTACGTGGGGAGTTTCACACGCGATAGGCTTTATGCGAGCGGGGTATGTGTATTTCGGGGGTGCGCAGGGAGTTTCACCCGCGATAGGCTTTGGGCAAGCGGGGTACGTGTATTTTGGGGGTACACGGGGAGTTTCACATGCGATAGGCCTTGGGAGAGCGGGGTATGTGTATTTTGGGGGTGTGCAGGAAGTTTCACACGCGTTAGTCCTGGCGAGAGTGGGGTACATGTATTTCGGGGGTACGCAGGGAGTTTCACATGCAATAGGCCTTGGACGAGCGGGGTGCGTGTATTACGGGGGTACACAGGGAGTTTCACATGCGATACACCTTGGGCAAGCGGGGTACGTGTATTACGGGGGTACGCAGGAAGTTTCACACGCGATAGGCATTGGGCGAGCGAGGTATGTGTATTTCGGGGGTGCGCGGGATGTTTCACATGCGATAGTCCTGGCGAGTGCAGGGTATGTGTATTTCGGGGTACGCAGGGAGTTTCACACGCGATAGGCCTTGGGGCGAGCAGGGTACGTGTATTTCAGGGTGCGCGGGAAGTTTCACACGCGATAGTCCTGGGGAGAGCGGGTTACGTGTATTTCAGGGGTACGCGGGGAGTTTCACATGCGATAGGCCTTGGGCGAGCGGGGTACGTGTATTACACGGGTATGCAGGGAGTTTCACATGTGATAGGCCTTGGGCGAGCGGGGTACGTGTATTTCGGGGGTGCGCGGGAAGTTTCAGATGCAATAGTCCTGGAGAGAGCAGGGTACGTGTATTTCGGGGGTGCGCAGGGAGTTTCACACACGATTTGGCATCGTGGTCCCTCCTGGGTGTGCCCTTTCCCCTTCCCCATGCCCTGCAGGCAGCCCACACCACAGGGGACTACCCTTCACCCCTCACCATGCCCTGCAGGCAGCCCAAGTGGCACCATGCACTTGTGAGCGCACTTGTGAGCCACGACTCATGTCCCCCACCCAATACTCAAACACCCACCCACCATTGACGGGCACCTGCCAGCAGGCCCAGACTCATGTCCCCCACCCAACTACCCACTCACCATTGACGGGCACTTGCCAGCAGGCCCTGACTCATGTCCCCCAACCATTGACGGGAACCTGCCAGCAGGCCACGACTCATGTCCCCCACCCACAATTGACGGGCCCACCAAACACCATGTTCTAACAAAAGAGACCCCTGGGCCTAATGCCTACGCAAATCTCCCCTGCCCCCCAGTACAAGCACGCAAGCATCCATTGCCCCCACTCCCAAATTACCCATGCCATGAGAGCCTCAAAAAAACCACCATGGCCATGCATAAATGTACAACAGAGCCACACAGTGGCAACACATGACTGAGGCAATACTCATTGAGACATGCAAAAAAACAATGAGAGTACACAACACCAATGATGAGGAAATATGATTTGTATTAAAATACGTAATGAAAAAACATAAAGAAATATCAAACTAGTAAATTAAGAAATGATTGAATCCAAGAAAAATTTAAAATCCAATGTAAGACAAAAATTCACAAGAGGAAAACAGGGAAGTGGTCCATTTCAAATGTCTAAATAAAGTACATGAGAAAATTTTAAAAAACATTGATCAATGGGATGACAAAATAACTAAAGTATGTACAAGTCTGTGAAAGTCTGAAGGGTCCATGATGCCCAAGCAAAATGAAACCTACCAAAAATCCTATAAAAATAACTATGTACATAAAGTGGAGGAAAGTCCATGGACTCCAAAATAAAGAAAAAACAAAGGAATCCTAACCCTAAAGAACTATGTACAAAGGCGGCGGGCAATTCCAATGGCTCACTTTTTCATGTCCTAGCCCAGGGCACCATCGAACACCTCTTCAACGTCCTGGAGGCGGGCCTCTTCCCTGGCCCGAGGTCTCGCAGGGATGCAGCCATGTTCTCCTCAAACTCCCTGTGAGTTGCCTCGAGGCACTCAGCCTGCCTCAAAGCCCTGCACATGGAGTTCTCTGACCTGACCAGAGTGAGCCGTGCCTCTTCCGCCCACCGCCGCTACGCATATATTTGCCGGCCCAACCGCTGCCACACGGAAGACACCCTCAATCCAGCGTCCTCCTGCCCTCTGGCCGATGCATGCCCCTGTGATGTTGATGGCCCAAGCCATCATTACTCCTACCTTGAGCAGGCTGCTGCCGTGCATGTGCCCTGCCTGTCGATGCCTGCATGTCCTCCTCCTGCTGGGGTCCAGTTGTTGGGGTGGCCACCCCTGTTGGACCTCCGACTCCCGAGTGTCGCAGGGATGTGCCCTCCACCAGCCTGGCCGCTGGGTCAGGGGCAGCTCCACAGGGTTCCCAGGTGATACGTGGGCAGGAAGATGGCACAGAGGACGACTGGCGCATAGGGGGTTCAGTTGAGGAGGGGGTCGGTAGAAGGTCCAGCACACGGAGGAAGCCAGCACTCGTGACCCGTCCTAGTAGGTCGACGCGGTCAATGAGGCATCCAAAATAACGTGCATTGTCCACACGAGAACCCTTCACGTCACCCCGAATGCCACGTTGATGCAACGCCACCCCAGCCAGGACAGGCTCAACACGGTCCCAGATTGCCACATCCGCAGGGAGAGGAAGGCCACTTGTTGTTTGCGCATCCTCTCCCTGAAAACGGGTCTGGACAAAGGCATCCCTGCTGGTGCGGGATGATGTAGTCACAGGATCGGTGACAGGATTAAACACAGGCAGCTCCGCAGCCGCCTGTGCTGCCTCCTGTCCCTGCCCCTGGACTGCACCACTAGCACCAGTGGAATCCCCCTTCCAGGCCCCGTGCGTGGGCCTTCCACGGCCTCCTCCTCAACGAAACCCCCCAACAACCTAGATGACTCCATGCCATCTTCTTCCATAGGCCCCTGTAGGGTCTCATCTGCCTCTTCTGCTGCTGAGGAGTAAACCTCTGACCTCCGCCTCTTGGACCTACCCTCGGCAGCTGCGGCCACGGACGCATCACCAGACTCCTCACTCCCTGAAGAGATGACAACCCAGGAGGGGAGCTGAGCCTTGCGTCTCCGGCTGGCAGTGGGATCAGATCCAAGGCATGGGAGACCTACCAGATCTTGAGGCAATGTCCGGTGAGTGGGCATGCATGTATGTGCAAAACATGTGTGTGTTGCTTGGATGATGTGTTCTGATTGAGTGCCAGGTGAGGCTGTGTAGTCATGACTGCTATGGGTCACCCATGTGGTGCCTCCAAACCATCCCCCAGCCTTGGGTTTGGGTTTTACAGAATGCCTTCTGACCGCAGTTAACAATTTGCAATTGATTACTGCACTTGCCCTTCAACTGCCATCATGCCACAACATTGTTCATACTGTTTTCCTGTTCATTCTGCCTGATTGATGGAATCCTTTGCATATTTAACACACATTTCTGTGCCATTCTGCCCCAAATTTAACATACTTCAGACATAGAGTATACCCCACAATGCCCCACATTTCTTTACTTATTATGGGAATGATTTCATCAATCAGGCTGATTGAGTATTGTGCACCTACTCATGCCCTGCACACAATCACTTCGGGGCCCTGTTTGAATGTTCAACATGACAATTGTCTTCTGTCATGTCCAAGTGACCAATTGATGTATCCGTGTGCCTCCCATCACTGCATTAGTGAACACTGGCTTTGTTCCAGCGTGTGGCACATGCGTGTTTTGTCACACTCTTTTGCATGTTCTATTTCATGATGTCCATCTCACATGGATGGGTGACAGTACTGATTTGCTACCATCTGGGTGTCCTTGTCAAATCTGCCATGGCTATGCTACGTGCCATCTTGGTGCTGGCATGTGTCATGTATGTGGATTGTCAATGCCACTCACAGGCTAATGTGTGATGCAGGTGCTATGCAGCATGCAGCACATAAGTTGCTTTTCCATCTTGGAGTCCTCAGTGTCTGCTTTTCGGCTCCCCTTCCACTTCATTGCCAGTGTATGCATGCCAGAGTTATTGTCATGTGTGACATGTGTCATTTATGTATTCGATGTGTACCTCATCATGCCTATGTGTGTGGGCTATGCTGCTCATGCCTGTCTTCATTACTTTTCTTTTATGTTTTTGCAGGTGATGAGGCACTAGATGCTGTTGTGGAAGAGGAGATGGCGCAGAGGCAGGAGTACTCACAGCCACAACCAGGCACCAGTGGAGGACGTGGGGTGGTGGTGGGTGAAAATCCATTACTCCTACAGACCATCCTGTCCACGGGTGTCTCTGGGTACACCTCCGGAGACTTCTATGAACCAGGTGCTGAATCTGAGATTGGGACAAATGTCTCGTCGCAGGTGAGTGTTTCTGGCATGGATGCTGTTCTGTCCAACCCACCTGCACTGGGGGTAGACCCCTCTATGGGGCATTCAGTGTTGGAAAGTCTGCCTGTGATGGTTATGGATGCAGGGTCACACTCCACTATGTTTTGCTCCTGTCCCTGGACCAGCAGATCAAAGGAGGAAAGCAGTCCTGCAGCCTCAGGCAGTGCCAGCACAGCAAGGTGCACTTCACCTTGCCACAAACAGGTGTGGTGCCCACCAACACAGTGGCCATGCGCCACCAGGCAATACTGTGTGGGAGAAGTCCACGTATACTATTGCAGCACAACAGGGGACATCATGTGAGATGATGGCTCAGGCCGTGGATAGGGTGGCCACTTCCTTTCTCCCCCCTGAAAGGCAGGTGGAGCTCCAGCAGCAGGTAACAGAGTCCATGTGCCGCTTACACAGGTAGGACATGTTGGTGTCCAACAGGGACCGACGGGCTTAACTGGAGACTCCGCGCACAGCCATATCTGCAGAGTCACAGGCCCACACGGAGGCCCTGAGGTTAGAACACAGGTCCCTCAGACATACTCTGGGTGCACTTGAGGTGTATCAGAGTACAACGTCAGAACAGCAGCTGGAGCAGCTAACACGCACACTCTCAGCTGAGCTCCAGGCAACCCATGAGGAGATCCGGGCATCACGCGAGGACTTGCAGGCAGAAATGCATGCTACCCGTGAGGTGCTGCATGGGGATCTCCGTACCATCATCCTGCAGAACCAAACCTTTCAGACCCGCATGCTTGCTTCCATTGCATGGTCTGCCTCCCATATCACGCGCACCTTCTAATGTACCACCAGAGAGTGATGACAGTGACGGCAGTTCTCCAACTGTAGGGTAGCCATGCAGGCCATGAGCCCATGGAGGTTTTTTTCTCAACATCAATGCATGTGGGTGTTGGGGTGCTCCCTGTACCTCCTCCCTCCTGGGTGCCCCCCCCCGGTCGACACATGGCCATTTTTGATTTCGATTTTGATTTCTTTTTTTGTTGGTTTTTTCATATTTCATTCCGAATTGCAAATTAGAATTAGTATTTAATTCATTTATTATCTGTTTTTCTTCTTCTTTTTTCTATTTATTATTTTAATTTTATTTTCATTTTTAATTTCTTTTTTTATTTTCATTGATTCTTTTTATTTGAATTGTATTCTGATTTTTACTTTATTATTTTATTTATTTGGTCTCCTTTACATTTACTTTTTCTTTTTCTTTATTTAATTTGCATTTACTTTTTTTCATAACCATTTTCTTTCAGATTGTGAATTCATTTTACAGTGTGTTGCTTTGTGTGGCTCCCGTAGGCATCCACTGTGTATTCCAGCTGGGCACATGCAGGCTTGTCCTGTCTTTGGGTTAGAAACTTGGGTTCCTTACACACACACCCCTCCTGCTTCCCCTTTCCATGGGCTCGCAAAGGGTGTGACCAAGTGACAGTAACTTACACAGAGGCATTGGGCTCCCATAAGTTGTGTGGGCAGTCTGTAGTCCAAACTGTGTACACATCCCTAGTGGGGATTGGTGTTGATTTCTCCACTGCATGGTTGATTTGTATATGGTATTACATACAGGACTTTTTGCATATATGCATGTAGCTTCTTCATGTCTTAACGAGCCCGTCTCCATTGCAGATTCAGTTCATGTTGTATGCAGTACACTGCCACATTTGCCTACCAGCAACTCACTGCAGTTGGAAGGGGTCGATGTGCTGCCTTTGTCAGGTTGTGACACTTGCACTACTTTCATTTTTTACTGTTATACGTTGCCACTGTTGGATCCTGTACTAATGTTTTGTCTTGCTGGTATTTGTTCATGTGTGCTGTTTTTCATTAGTGAGAGGAAATTGTCTCTGGCCTGTTTCCATTTGGGACGGTGCACTTTGTGACACTTGTGTCATGTGTTGTGCATTCATTTGGTTGCTTTCACATAGCATGCCATGCCATGGTGTGTTGGGTAGCTAAGATGGGGTTAGGGAGGGGTTGGGTGACCTGCCACTATTTGGTTGTAGTATTTTGCAAGGGGGTAGTCCTTCATGCTGCATGATTGTGTGCCTTTTACTGACACAGCATTGGGTGTGTTTAAGTAGCTAGGGATGCACACAATGCAGCACTTCCATGTAAACAATCTCAGGGTGGTATGGTTGTGACAGTTGACTGTCCCTTTTGTCATAATCATACATTCTCAGCTGGTATGTGCCAGGCCTGTGTTTACTCCGCAGGGGTGGGATTGTGGGTGAAGAAATCGCCAAAAGTTGGGTACGGGCTGTCTCACCAGGTGCCCTTTTACCTCCCATGCGCAGCAGCTGTGCATGTGGTTGGGGATGTGGGGGCACCACCATGTCCACCGGCATGCCCCGCCGAGTTGCAACGTTGTGCAGGACACATTCTGCCACTATGATCCTGCTCACTACTGGGGGCGCATATAGCAGCTGCCCACCAGAGCGGTCAAGGGAGCGAAAGCGTGACTTCAGCACTCCGAATGTGCGCTCCACTATGCCCCGGGTTGCAATATGGGCTGTGTTGTATCTTACCTCGGGTGGTGTGGTGGGGTTCTGTATTGCCATCATCGTGTAGGAGCTCAGAGGGTAGGCACTGTCCCCTGGGGAGGTGATAATGGTTGTCATTAGTTCGGTTTCCCCATTTCTCTGTGTCTGACATGCATGCATGTGCAGAGGCATTTGTACTCACCAATTAGCCATGTGTCGCCATGCCTCCCATCTTCCAGGTCCCGGTTTAGGGGTGACATTCGGAATATGAAACTATCATGGCTGGACCCCAGATAGTTGGCATATAATGAGGTGATGATTCCCTTGGCATCACATACAAGCTGCACATTGATGGAATGCCAGTGCTTGCGGTTTCGATAGATGTGCTCAGTGGCCCTGGGAGGACGTAGAGCCATATGGGTGCAATCAATGGCACCTAGCACTTTGGGGAAGTGTGTCACCCCGTAAAAGTCCTGGACAATGGCCTGCCTTTCTGCAGGTGTTTTTGGGCATGTATATGTGCCTGCGGACTGAGGGGCGTGCAGTCATGATCGCCAACACCTGGTGTAGGCAGTGTGACTGTGTGGCCTGTGAGACACCCCCAACTATGCACTTGTCCACTGAAAAGACCCAGTTGCCAAGAAGTGCAGTACATTGAGCTCCTTTTCCAAGGGGCTCAGTGCTTGGGAGCACAGGGTGGGAGATGTGAGGTCATCCTCCCACTCCCTGACCAGTTCTAGGATTATTAGTGGTGGAAACCTGTACCTCCCATAGACCTGGTCATCAGGCATCCCAAAAAGGCTGATCCTGGGTAAGAAAATGTGGGGCCTGGCTATACTCCTCCTCCTCCGGTGTCCCACGACTACTGCTGCGAGGAACGGTATGTTCATCGTAGCGTATGAGCTTGTTTGTTGTTTGCGTGCACTTTTATGCTGCGCGGGGCTGCTTATGCCTGCTTCCTGCTGGCGTAAGTGTTTCCAGATTATCACGTCTTTTTTGGCACACGGGTTTCCCCTGTTCGATTCCATTAATACGTGTTGTTAGCACGCGTGTGGGCGTTGCGAGCATTTACCTCCGGTACTTCCCTGTAACGACCACATTTTCACACATTGTTCCCCATTCCGCGTGTTACGCCCCGTGTTCCGCCTCCTTTTCTTGTGTGCACTACACATTGTGCACTTTCGCTGTGCGCGGCGCGCACAGCGTTTAGTGACGTGTGTGCCGTGTGCGCCACCCATGGATTTGGCGCACATCCCAGGGTTTACACGTGCAGCGCATTCCATGAATCCACAAACGGCTGCGTGAGTGGCTTTAGCACACGTGTGCTGCGATTTTCACGCTTGCGCTCCCCTTTTCGGCGCACATTTATTCCATGAATTACCCTGAATATGTGTTTATATGTAGAGGATCAATGTAGCTTAAACCGAGTTACTAAGTAACAGAGCACTATACAAAACAGGGTTCTGAACACAGCCAGAGAACATTGAGGAGAGGCATGGGATGGGTGAACAATTAATAGGGTTGAACCCCATTGAGTATGTACATAAACCGGGATATTTACAGAGATCTCTCTGGAACCTGTATGCATATGTTCAAATTCTGGGAGGGAATGTTCAGCCTTTCAATACTGGGCTGAAATGGTGCCTTTTGTGAGCACTGTTTTTGCAAAAAATGTGTCAAACGCCATACAATTTACAAGTAATTACCTTACACATGGAAAATCCCAATAGATACACCGTCACCAACAGTACACAGGATATGCTGGCACTGCCACTGTCAAACATATGTTGATGTCATTGGAAACTGAAATGAAGATGCGTCACATGTACTTCTGGTGTCACAGGTAAGTTCCTTTATATCTAATATGCAAGTTACATTAAGCTATTACATAGGAAGGCCCACTGGCTCCCATCACCCAGACTTGATCTCTCCAACTGCCTGGGTTGAACCTTTCCCCACAAACACTCTCTCACTCATATAACAACATTCTCACTGCATTTTCTCTGACATCATAAGTTCCATACAACCGTCCAAGCACAATACAATACAACACACCTCCTTTTCTTTTCCCAGCTATAATCATCCATCACCAACCAAGTACTATGCAACACATCACTCTTACTAAGCATTCTTTCCAGCATTGACCATTCAAGCAGTAGACGTGAACGCAAGCAGCAGACATGAACGCAAGCAGCACACTACACTCATCTCTCATGCTACATCACACACAGACACCCTTTAATGAGTGGTGTAGCTCTTAAAACACATAAGGGGGCATGCTCCTTTACAAATGACCACCTCTCACTCAAGAGAGCATAGTCCCACACAATATCCCAATGACTACCCCACCCACCGGAAGCGATAGTCCCATACTCTGCACCACACACTTTTAAAGAGCACAGTGATGCTCTGTGGATGACTGCTCTCACAGCAGTCTCACACCATCTTCCAATGACTACCCCACTCACCGGAAGAAATTGGCCCCTGTGGTTGACCGCTCTACAGCAGTCCCACACCTTATTCAAGAAAACACATTCTCCTAAATATCCATATCTGTTTCACCTGCTCAAAACCTGCAAATCCTCAAATAGTTAACTCTTCACTGCTCAAACATGTTCACTGTAATCACACTCTCTGCTATTCTTCCTCTAGAACACTGCATCTCCCCAATCTCTTTCAACATGCACAAGTTCCTAAAAGTCCATGCTGAACATATCAACTCTAAATCCTGTAAATCCTTAAAAGGGTTAAAACTCTCCTTCACGTAAACTTCACGATTTTCTATGGATCAGGCAATTGTCGAACACCTTTGTAACTACCTTCTTGTGTAGTTCTACCACACACCATAGTTCTTGCTACTGCTAAGGCGTAAAGACCACAGGTCTGTCAATTTTCCCCTTGTTGCCATGGCAAATTGCAGCCACGATGCAAGAAACGCTACTTTTCCTCTGTCATCTCTCCACGCATCACAACAGCAACATCTACCTACTGGCTTGCGTGTAGACGCCTCCATGTTCTTTCCTCCGTTGTTCCATGGCGTGTACTCCCTGTCCTCGCTGTATCTGTTGCTTCATTCGCCAAACACCACGAGATCCTTGTTCTATGGGCTCACTGACACTCCCTGTGACGGTGCTGATGTCACCACTTCACTCTGGACATGAGGCACAAGGGAGCTCCTGTGCCTCAACAGCTTCTCCACAGCCCTCACCAGCCAATACAGTGGCAGGCAAATTCCTCCTCTTCCTTATTTTTCCCACAGTGATCCACTGAGTATTCTCTTCCTTCACTCAGGCACATGCCTTGCTGCTGGGCCTCTGTCCTCCTAGCACACAGTTACTGCCACTGTGTCAGGCATGGGTTCCAACCTTTGCTGCAGGGCCTTACACAATCTGTCCTGGGAGGGTCAACTTGGCATTCCTTTCCGCACAGGACTTAAATCATAACCACTGTCCTGTTGTTTGCCCTGGATGTCAGGCAGCTTATTACATCCTACAGACTTTCCTTGCTCCAACGTGATTCACACACCCCTTTATACAGCCCTGGGTGATGGGACTTACTTTTGGGGGCAGTGGGTCCGCTCTTTATGTCTGCACCCCCAGCAGAGGATTTCTTAATGTCACTTTTCCAGCTTCTCCTTTTTGCCACTCAGATCTGTTTCCGGGTCCTCCAAGAAGACCAGCTCATCGCCAGTGAAATAAAGCGGCTCTGAAGGCACTTCAGGTGTCACAGGTAAGTTCCTTTATTCCTTACTAGCTGGGGTACCCAGTGTTGACTTTGTCCTGATCGAGAGGGGTCCCATGTGCCCTGGAGCTTGTTGTTCTTGTCCTCTTGTCGGCATGTCTTGCTTCAGTTTGCTCTGGTGTCTCATGTGCTCTGGAGGATGTTGTTCTAGCCCTCAAGTCAGCAAGTCTTGCTTCAGTTTGCTATGGCATCTCATTTGCCCTGGAAAAAGTTGCTCTTGTCCTCTGGTCAGCAAGCTGTGCTCCTGTTTGTTGTTGTGTTTCAGAAGCTCTTGATATTGATTTTTGCTTTGCATCAGATGGAGCTTTTCCAAGTGATGTCTGTTTTTCGTGCGGCATGTTTCTGTCACTCAATGGCTTCAGCAAATTAGAGAAAGTGTCCAAGAAAGATTGATTGATTGTGCTCTCTTCTTGTGAATGAACTTAAGTAAACTGTAACCTTGCCATTTCCCATATTTGGAGTGACATGATAAAAAAAATGTAAAATATTTTTTTTAATTCAGTTGAAGAATGCTTTTATAAACACTTTCGAACTGTATACAATAGTAATAAATTTCAAAGGAATAACCAACACATCAAACATTTTGCTTCAGACACTTTTCCAAGTTTTGCCTTCTTCTAGTACCTACTGTAATGAATCGGGGTGAGCATCAGTCAATGAGGGTGTCTACAGAGTGAATTTTTTACATCCAAGCATAGACTACAATCTTGCCCCAGACAAATGAGGAATCCATGCAAAATTTGGTAGCAGTGGATTCAACGGCGTGGATTTTTGTAGCCGGACAATCATTCACACACACATACATACATTCCGCTTTATATAAAGATATGCTAGTTATGTTAAACTGTTACATAAGAAGATCCACTTGGCTCCCATCACCCAGTGTTGATCTCACCAACTGCCTGGGTTAGAACCTTGTCCCGCAAACACACTCTCACACAACATTATCACTGCATTCTCTCTGGCATCCTCAGTTCCACACACCTATCCAAGCACTAGGTCACACGAACAATATGTCATATTTGTCATTTTAAACCTTTTTTGTGTTTCTGGAGCCCTCAATATGTCTGGGCGAGCTGTGCATGCAGGCCAGGGATGGCCCATTGCTCATTCACTATAATGACCTGCATGATTCCTGGAGGGAGAGGAAGCAATCATGTGAGCTGTCTGTTCTCTGGGATACTGCCTCCTTCGTAAAAGGCAGATGTGTGGCAGGTCACCACCCATTATGAATAAGGCGCACCTTGCTACAACCATACTCTCTTTGCTCAAAATGTCACTCTAAGGATTCATTAATTATCTGCTTGCTTTGTTATGATTTCTGCACGTTTCAAGTCATCGCTATAAAAATATGTTATTTTAGCTCTGTGATTTACACTTTATTTACACATAAATTGATCATGTGATTTCCACATGTTCATTTTTCAATCTTGCTAATTATTTTGACAAACTATTAAGGGTAGACAACAAAGTAGTCTTTGGTATACTTTTCCTTGGCTGAATTCTTTGACTTGCCTGGCATGTGAGCAATTTGCATGAATTGGGGATTTGCTAAACTTGCAGTGGATTTTATGTTTTGACAAAGCAGAATGTGGTATATTCTTTTAAATTGTACAACGCATTGATGAACATCTCAGATTCTTTATTTTGGGGCTGCATGTGCAAAAACAAACTACCCATGTTGAAATCCTGGATGCAGATGCACCATACAACAAAAAGCAAACAATGTATCATTTCCATCCATAGAGGGAAAACAATTTTCTTTCTTCGAGCATAAAAAGAAAATGTGCATCTTTATTCCATGGTGCCCAAGTTACGTTGGTGGGGGGGTAAAGAGGAAATTTGAGGATCCTAAAATGTAGGTCAACATGCTAAAATCCAGATGCTGCTACATGGGCATCCTTCAAAGTTGCTAAATATTTGATGAAAAGCAAATGTACTTTGACAAATGATGCAAATGTGAAAGGCACAGTGACTCCTGTGGCTAAATCTGCTGTAAGAGATTTTAAAAACTGTATTGACTTTGTCTGCCATGTCAGATGTGTATTTAGTGCAGCTACCTCCTTGCCATAGTGTTTGCACCTACGAGCCATTGTGATTGCATGTTTCTACAATTCTGCCCTTTTCAGACATCTTCCTGAAATCAATCCTTCAATCCCACCTGACAGCATTTTAGTGCTGTTGCTGTTTTAAGCTACACACCAGATTACTGAGCAATGGTGGATAGCATGCAGTTCAGCTTTCACATTGAATAGGCCTCATAATAAGTATAGCAGTACAGTAACAACAGCGCTGGTATTGCTACCAGCGCCGTTGCTACCGTACCGCCATACTACCAGTTGTGCTCGCGGGTCTCACTCTGCCCGTCAGGTCCGACCTGGTGGGCAGAGCGAGACCCGCAAGCACAACTCGTGGATGCACCGGCACCGTTATAAACGGTGCCGGTGCATCCATGCTTCCCATTCCCATTCAGCCCTATGGGGCTGAATGGGGATGGAGAGTCCCTTATTACCGGCACACGCGAATGGGCAATTACAGGTTCCACCAACCCCGGCATGACCTGATAATTCGCGGGTGCTGGATTCTTTCGCAAATTTGGAGGTAGCCTGCCTGTATTACAGGCATGGCTACCTCCAAACCTGGAATGAGGCCCAATGTCTCAATTGGTTTCCTCTACGTTTGACAATTTTTAGGAGAGAACTACTAATAAAACATAATGAAATAAAGATGTTTTTGAAGTTAATATAGAAAATGCATATGATGTTACTGTATTCACCCATTGAATATTCAGTGAGAATGGGTGACATAAAGACAGCATGCACTGAGACACCCAGAATTGAACCTAATGCACCATATCGGAAAGGGAGATTGCAAGGTTTTCTGCTGTCAATGTAAGTTCTGGGCTGCTAAGGACAGAGCTCTCAGACATGTGCCTCTTATCCTATTTATCTTTACATTTAATATATTTCTCCCCAGTTTGGCCGTCCTGTCCCTTTGTAGAACACAGAGCCATAAACAATAAAGCAGGCAGAGTTATTGGAGAATTGGGGATCATTTTCACCTAGATCTAAAAAACTTATTTTGCAATCGATTACTACAACTGCTAAAATGGGTCGTTTTTACCTTAGAGGGGTGAAAGGGTAGGACTTTTGTTCTGCCATCTTGCCTTTCTTCCTGTGTGGCAGTGATCTGTGGGGTGGTTGCTGAATTGTTTTTAAGGCTACTTTAAGATTTGCCTCAGAACTTGCCACCTAGACATTGATGGAACATGCAGTTTTCTGCATCTTTTGATGAAGTGGTCTACCCTGAAATGCCTTAAGATGAGGGCTGTGTTTGTTGTAAATCATTGAGTATTTAGCTATCGACAAATGTGAATCGACTGATACCCCTCATTGAAACATGGTTGGCTGAGTTCTAAGAATCGGCACTCGTGTCCAATTCAATGTAGCAGTATGTAGGCCAGTTCCCCTGGCACGCACATGCAAGGAACAAAGAGCATTGCTACCCCCTCAAACCATTTCCCAACATGCTCAAATTCTCACTAACATTCGCCACACTCTATTCAACTATGGCAACCTATTTGCAATGCCACTCAGCATGCCTCCCACTCTACCCACTCTTCCAACTCAATGTACACCCTCACTCACACATGAGTATTATTTTGTTTATTTAGTATGTAGTTTTTTACAAACCTTATACATATAAATTATACACATACCACAAAATAATTTTAAATTATAGACACTCAATAATCACTACTTTAATAAAGTGATTAGCATCATCAACAAAAACAACTTCTCCCTACTTCAGCAATACATCTTACAGTTTAAAAATCATCAATCAACATCAGATCCCTTACAAAGGACACCGAGCTTAATTAATAACAATGTCGGTTTCCCTGCTAAAATACGATAGCAAATATAATTTATATTAAGGTACATCACATCATCCACATATCTTTTAAATGACTCTTCTCTTTCCCTTGTAAAGAAGGACAGATTGGGCCTCATTACGACCCAGGCAGTAAGGGGTTAACAGCGCCGTAAAAGGTGTCGGCGCCGTTAAACCCTTACTGCCGAATTACGAGGTCCCTTTGCGGGTCCTGACCTTAACGGCTGGTTTTACCAGCCGTTAAGGAAGGAACCCGCAAAGGGAATTTCGAGGTAATTACGGTACCGCAATTTGCGGTACCATAATTACCGCCTTCCCCATCCCCATTGAGCCCTATGGGGGCAAAAATGGGAATGGGGAAGGGCCAATGGTGAATGGGGAATTACCACCCCGCCAACCTTGGAATGGGGCGGTAATTCCGCCATTCACCATGGCGGAGTTGGTAAAATACCGGCGTCAACCATGGCGCTAAAAGCGCCATGGTTAACGCCAGGGTCGTAATGAGGCCCATTATAAATATATGTCTACGGTTTTCCACATCGAATTTGCTTCTTTTTCATTTGAACATCCTGTTTATAATCATGAACATGACAAGAGTTCATACCAGACCTCCTTTTCCCACATATCAAAGACGTTTTCAATGATAAATGGGGGAACGCCTCTACCATCAGTACTCATCAGTACTCTTAACTTGTGACTCAAGGTGGCAGACTGCAAAAAAGAGGAGATCTGCCCTTTAAACAGTTGAAGACACCCCTCACTCCATGAGATGCAGTTCTTCTGGGAATTTACGGATATGTTGAAAAAGACAGATTGAGCATATTTTTGGATGTTCACATTTAAATGCACAATTAGGATGGAATGGCCACTGGCATAATTTTCAATAACCATACATTTAGTAGACAAGTTAAATACTTTTTCTGAAAGTGCAACATAATCGATGCAAGTGATGGGCAAGTCCCTTTGCCAAGTAGGCCTACTAGGGATATCCCACGTAACCTGTCAGTTTACGATGTGCAGACCCCATTCTGGGCATAAATCACTCCATACCACACCCGCTTTCCTCTGTTTTACTTTATAGTCTGAATCCCAAGCATTTTCCACATTACAATAACACTGAAGGGGCAAGCAATCATCATTCCAATCACCTCCTATCATAATAGCCGATTGGGAGATCTAACCTTATATTCCTCTAAGATTCCATTAATATTACCCACAAGTGTGTGAAGGATGCCAATAAATATTGATGATTAAAAGTTGCTTCAAACTAAAATTATTCTTGAAGGAACATTCTCCTGCCAAAATACCTCTAAGGTCCTTTGAGATATACTTTCCTGTGAGGCCAAGACTATTATTAATTGCTATAATCAAACCACCTGAAGGGCGACGACCTGCCAAACATATCGCGGTTTGTGGTTTGTGTGAAAGTGTTGTAACCATCCCATTGCGCAAGTTTCTTGCAGCATAAATAAAGGGTGGTTTCTGAGCAATTGAGACATTTTTATATCTCCAACGAGTTTTCCAGGATAACATAGATAGGGATGCATCCTTCATGGTGGAAACTGGTGATTCATCAAAGATTACACCTACATATATCATTTTTTAACTATTTTTTTACTAATGTAGCGGGTAGCCAACTATAATCTTCCTGTATTTTAGGAAATGGTACTTGCCTGTCTAAGAAACATATTTTCCTTGTTACATTATCTAATGGTCGAGAAATTCTCAATTTTCAGCCACAACCATATCACCCTTTATGCCCAATATACTGCCCAATATAGTCTGTATAGATGAGAGGGAGTTACAACAAAATTATCTCAGGTCTGTTTCGACCTGGGAATCTGGACCCGCAAGGTGCACTGTATAGCAATTTAGTGAAGACGGGACCAATAGCAAAGTTGCTCCAGTTTTATCTCCAATATCATTAGCTGCCAAAGTTTGAGTTTCAAAATTACATTTGGTCACCATGCATTCCTTGGAATTTAGCGGCACTGCATTATAATCTTCCGTGTTCCCCGCAGGACAGTGATTGTCAATATCCCTCTCAAATGCTTTAGAATGACCAAACAACGGGGAAGTCTTTCTCTTATTCTGAGAGGGAACCTCCTTCCATGCCTGGTTCACCCTGCTTCAGTAGCATGAATCCGACGCAGAAATTCGCACACATTTCTGTTGATGTGCTTGGTTTTTCTATTACATTTCCCGGGTTGTTTTTTCAGGTTTCCACTCTTACTGACTGTAGATTGTTTTCCGATTCTCAAGGGTGGCTACCTTAAGTTTGTCTATTTGAGTGACCCTCAGAGAGTTCATTTTATTAGTCACAGATAAAGCTTGTATTGATACCAAGGGGGTCGCAGATCCACGTTTTCCACCGGGGGCAAAGGCATTTATTGTGGCTCAATGTATTTATTTATTTATTTTTGCATTTGTACAGTGCGCAAACCCCAGAGGCATCGTGATGGGCCATATCTGCCAATAAGTTTAGTCGTTATCACTTGATCCGTTCCCCCGTCAAAGAGGGATTTTTATCCATGTGTTGAGTGAGTTGACATAGGGTGATATGAGTATTATTTACACCCATATTCTCTGCCATCACAAATGCAAACAATACTGACCTTTTGGACTTCATGTACCTCCCCTTACACATCCATGAAAGACAGCTTTCTCACATCACTCCATTACTCAATAGGGTTTTCTCACATCTCTTCATACACTCACTTATGGTAAAGTAACCTGTACCTCATCGACCAAGCAACCATCTCTCTGCCCTGCCTCGCACCCATTATGCTCTGCTGGGCAATCCACCACACAGCAGTATTCTGAATCACATAACATCAGTCATCAACAAAGGACAGTAGAGAGTCTTGTAATAATACCCAGTCATTCAAATGTTTCCTTGTAAATTCCCTATATGAAAGATTGATATCATACTCGCCCAATCGTACCAATATCACAGACCTACTCTTCAACAAAGTCAGTACCACAGTTTACACTTTCACAGACACCCACATTTCCTGTCATGTACAAAGGGTCAGGACAAAATAGCCTGTTTGCTGGCATACCCAACATCTCTACAATAGGAAATGCCAAATCAGAAAGCTAAAAAAGACCTGAAGCCCAAACAAGACTCATAAGATCTCAGAGATCCTAAATCCATCTGGATAACTTTACAATTGAAATACAACAGCTGACTAAACTTAGTACTAACCACAGACAATAATACAAAATAAAGACATATTTTAAGCAGTCAGCCACTTCCCCTACCCTCTAACACCACATCCTTTCTTTAACCACAAGAACAACACTATACGCATAACATTATTATTTTGAGAAAAGACATATACAGCTCTACCATCCGACTCGCAGAATGCTTATTTGGAACACCCTCCAACCTCTGTCCATTGGCCGCTGCTACTACACTATCAAATCCTTAACTCTATCCTACAATAACAACACACTCCTTACCTCCTTGCTCTCATCAATTCTATCCACCCAACAGCTCTCCTCCACTTTCTGATAATCAGCAAATCATCACACTGCTGAGGCACTATACCCTTTTCTCTGACTGGTCAAATACTCCCAATGTTAAAAAACATCCACTCTCAAAAAGGTTTTCCACCCGTCACCTTACCATTGGGATTCCCTTTTTGGAAACATCTTGGAAAAACCTGTAGCAGTCAAAGTACAATATCGAATTCACTGCAGAAGCCTCCTCTAGATCCTGCAATCTTGATTCTGACGGGCATGCAGCACTGAGACAGCTACTGTCCAGGTAATCAATGACAACCGGATGATTACAAACATGGCAATATCTGCCCTTGTTCCTGTTGAGATATCTGCTGCGATTGATATGGCCCATCACAAGGCCTGATTTTTGCCATTCTCTGCTCACATAGGTATCACTCGCACAGAATTCGCACAGCATTCCCCTTGTTTGCTTCTTTTCCATCAGACAGGAAAAAACGATGCATATATGGACTTGTCCAGATTCCCCCCTTCCATTTTGGGGTACCTCAAGATTATGTCCTATCCCTGAGTATTGTATTTCTCGTTGTTTCATTCTCTGGCAATAATTAGTATTTGGGAATGTATTCTATCTCCCAGAATACCGTATTCCTCATCATTTCATTCTCTGGCTTTTGTTTCTCACAGGAATTCTTTATCTAAACCCAAAATACAGTATTGATTCTCCTTTCAGTCAACAGTTTTGGTTACTCTCTGGGATTGTCTTCCATCTCCCAGAATACACTATTTCTCGTTGTTTCATTCTATGTCAATGGTTATCTATCGGAATTCAATTCATCTATCAGGGTACTTCTTGTAATGCGCCTCATTCCGACATTCCATTTCCTGGACCCCACACTCTAACTATGCCTTCCGGTGCCGTTGCACCCGGCTGGTCTGACCTGCCTGGCGCAACAGCCCTGGTAGGCAGAGCTGTCACGGAAGCACCGGCACCGTTAGCAACGGTACCGGTGGTTCTCTGTCCCCATTCCTATGGACTCCATGGGAATGGGGAGTTACACTTTCCGCTGCCTGATATTCCGGGCCGCCAGGGATATCAGGAGGTGGAAAAAGTGTTACGAGTTTGGTGGCAAACCACCGGTAGCACAGGCCCGATGTGTTGTTTCCTTTGTTTCCGTTACTCGTTGGGGTTGAATTTCGTCATCAGAATGCAGCTTTCCAGTGCTTGCTTTCTCATATTGTGCTGAGTCTTTCAGAGTAGAGTGTTTTAATGTGCTTCTTTCTCTTGTACCTCTAATTTTGGGATTTATTCTCCCGTTAACTTTATTCTTTGGAACTGGGCTCCCTGCCAGAGTGCATCATTGTAATAGGTTTCCTTTTTTTGTTTCCTTTATGCTCTGTGTAGCAAGTTTGAGACGTGCAGTGGATGGGAGGTGAGAGAATGGTGCTATGCTGAGAAGACTGAAGGAATCAAGTTGATGGAGAATACCCTGCGATTGCACCTGTAAGGAAAATTCACATATAAAGCAACATGGAGAAGATGCGCCACCCCACCCCTGGGAGCATCCCAGAGATTGAAGGATGATGTGTGTGATCCTAGTCCAACATTTGCGAACAGCTCATAAATGGGAATCTGTAATTAGAAAACGTTATAATTAAAACCTGTTCCTCCTGCAAGTTATAACCAGGCTTAGAAGCAGCAAACAGACACCAAACAAGACATTGGGCCTCATCACGAGTTGGGCAGTAGCCCTTAAATGCAGCAGTAATGCTATTACCACTGCGTGTAAGGGTCCGCCCAAACACGAGTATGGCAGCATTTACCCCCAGCTGCAGGCTGGGGGTAAATTCGCTAGAAAAATGCAGATTTTCGGTGCAATAACCATGCAGTAATTTCGCCGGCGGTAATTGCACCAAAAATTCACCTTTCTGTCCAACGGACCCAATGGGGAATTAAGTTTATCGTCGGATGGGTGGGTGGTGACACAAATACAGTTGGGCGGTATCCCAGTTGGGATAACATCCAACTCGTGACAAGGTCCATTACCACAAAAAAAATCCAATGCAAAACATTGTATTTGGCGGGCTCTCTTTTTCTTAGTTAACTGGCATGTGGCACATTTTGTCTGACAAGAGTTTCCATCTTACTTTACTTGCGACAAACACCAAATAGGCAAAATCCCCCAATTAGGAAATACTTGGCGTGGAAACGAGACCCCAACTCTTCCGGTCATGGACAAGCATGACCCCTGACACCTGCCCATATCATGCATGTTTTGGTTATTGAATATGAATAGGAAACCTGTACAGTCTGCCCCATACAGCACACAGTCTATTACATAACTCAGGAATGGTGCTTATGTGTGCTGGGCTGCCCACCTGACAGCGCTAGAAGCCGGGGTCATTTGTATCATCTCTCCTTGCCCCTTGACACAGATCAGGTGAACTCTGCTAATCATCAAAGTACACCTCCACTTGTGACAAAGTGGTACATTCAATGCATACAGGCTTTCCTCCCCAGGTGGCTCAGATACACCCTTAGAACTCCTAATCAGACGGATAAGTGCAACAAATAACAAGATGATAAGAATCGGGCTTGAGCTGGCTTACTTTGTATGCACATGATATGATATGATATGGCAATTGTAACGCGCCTATACACAGGTGTTTGAAGGCGCGCCGAGGCAAGGAAAGGGCAACAGAGGGAGGACAGAGACAATGATATTACTAGGACAAGTGACATTCTGATCGCACAAGTGCAGGAGGGAGGGGAAAAGTGGGAGGGGAAAGGGGATGGGGCAGTGCTGTACATGGGATCAAAACAATAACAAGAAGTGCGTCCAGAAGGTGGCAGGTGCAAGGGTAAGTGCAGACAGCAGGTGTCCAAAAGTGTAGGTAGGGTGACTGTAGGGTTACAGATACACACCCAAGAGCAAGGGTTGCTGGGAGGGAATGTGGGTGTGCAACTGGGTGGGCAGGGACCTGGACCTGAAATCTGATGGTAGCCAGGTGACCAGTGCAGTATCAGACAGGAAATTAGCAGAGGAGAGGAAGAGAGAAGGCAGAAGCAAAGCGGAAGGTCTTGAGGTACTTCCGGAACTGGAGATGGTTCTCATCAAGTTTCAGAGAGTCAGGGAGGATGGTCCAGAGGGAGGCCCCAGCCGTAGAAAGAGATCTATCACCAACTCGTTGCTTGGAGAAGCGACTCACTCTGAGGGAGTTGGATGTGGAGGAGCAAAGAGCTTGAGTAGGAAGGTATTTATGAAGAGAGAATTGGAGGTATTGAGGACCCTGGCCTCAGAAGGCCTTGTGGACAACACAGAGGGTCTTGAACTTAATCCTTGCAGCCACTGGGAGCCAATACAGAGATTCCAGTGCTCGAGAGATACAATCTCTGGGCTTGAGGCCAAGGACAACTCTTGAAGTCCTGTTCTGGATGAGTTGCAGAGGGTGGAGTTTAGAAGCAGGCAGATTTAGAAAGAGGCTTTTGCAGTAGTCCCACCTCGAGAGAACCAGAGCTCTAGAGACAGTGAGCTTCTGGGGGAAGGACAGGAAAGGAAGAATACCTTTGAGGAGGTGCAGTTGGTGGTTTGACATGTGGAGAAGCTGTTAGCTCGCATTTTTGTGGCAGGTCGTTATTTTACAAGCAATATACCTGTATCGTGTAGGGCTTTCCTTCTTAAAATGTAATTTGCTTTCGAGCTCTGACGCATTTGGTTGGAGGCAGGACCTCTGCATATTTATTTTCAAAAAGCACCACATTGATGGGGTGCCATAAGGCAGGTGCCAGATTCGGCCTGCATTGGCTTTTCCTTCCTTTCTTACTCAGGCTGCAGGAGGTATTTTTATAAAAGACACAAGGCCTCATTACAGGTTTGGTGATCTTCTGGGGGTAAATAGCAGATACTGTCAAACTCAATTACCTTTATCACCATTTGTTCCTGTGTAGTTACCACATGAATACAAGTGGTGGTAATTCCCCATTTTTGGAGTCCATAGAACTACATTGGGATTTTTGGTAGATTTTCAGTGGTGCAGGAAAAGCAGGGCTCAAGTACAGGGACCACATTATGACAGAGTCCTCCCACCTTTTTGATAGGGTGGATGCTGTACCCCCCTGTGTTTTTAAGGAATTTTAAAAAACATTTTCTTTATCCACTTGAAGTGTACAGCTGCGCGGTCGGTACTCAAACCCAGTTGCGCGTAAGGCAACACTGAAAGCCACAAAACCAGAAGAAGGCTACATAAAGTGATCATTAAATGTCTCCTATCTTCACTTTTTGTGGCATCACTTCCCAATGGGTTTGTTACTGTCCCCCCACTTTTAAATGTAGACCTCGAGTCCTGGCGGTAACAGAATAACTGCCCCATTTTCCCTCCACATCCAAACTTGTAATGAGGCCTTTAATTGGTTTTGTTTTTTTTCCCTTTTTTCCCATGTATGGACCACAAGAGACTGCATCAATCTCATGACTTTATAAAACTCAGGTTGGCGCAGAGGCAAACCGATACGGCTAGCTCACTGGAGCCTGGAAGGCAGGTACCCAGAAGAATTCCACTTACCGGGAGCTGCGGAAGCCATAGCTAGAACAGCAATGTTGCATGAAACAGTCACAGGCCCACTGATAGGTCTCTCATCCCCTGTGAAGGTGCCCGTGTAGCTTTTCTCCCTATATGTTTTCAGGCTAGCTTTGTATATGAGCAGAACAGGTCAATCCAAGAATCTGCAGGCCACTTGGGCGGACCTGTTCAACCAGGACACCCAGGCCACTTGTCCGCTGACCAAGGAGGGATATTAAGACCAGGTTTTACTTAGTCCATGAACTCAGCTAAGTGGACACTGGACTTTAAAATGATGGTGTTATTATTTCTCTTCTCATAATTTTCAAAGGTTATATGTTTAAAACAAACGTTTTCCAACAAAGTAAATCACATATGACAGCAGTCTTTGTTTCTTAGTTTGGGCTATTAGTTGGCACTCTTGCACCACCATAAGTCAAAACTATGCACTATGTGTACATATAGGGAAAAATGGCATATGAGGAGGGACCCAATGATTGTAGGTGTTGTTTGGCTAATTACCCACCCATTGACTGCCCTTGGCCATGCTGATCCCTATGACCATTCCCACCCACTTCCTGCTCCATCCTGCCCAAAACACATCCTCCTGGGATCTCGGTGAGCTCATTTTAGCAGGCCTTACCATACAATTTTGTGCTTGAAGTGCCTGCTGTTTTTTTCCAAAGAAGTTTTCTTAGAGTTTATGACTTAATTGGAGCTCTACATGTGCCACTTGTGTAATAAAGGTTTTTACCAAGTCTGCCTTCAGCCATTCGATTTGTAAGCACTACACATGTCTTTCACTGAAGTCCTGTTAAAGATGAGCATTGGCAAAGCCAACAGTTCTGGCTTGAGTACAAGTTTTATACATTTACCAGGCAGTGCTAATATATGCCTAGCTACTGGCACCAATTTGCAGCTGCTACGATCAATCGCTAGTTAATGCCACTGTGGTAGTGTCTTGCAAATGCCTTTCCCATGTTGTCCACAGGCGCTAAAACTGTTGGCATTCTCAATGATTGTTTCCAATTGAGGCTGACGCATGCTAAAAAAAAGTATTAAAGAAAGTGCACAGTAAAACATATTGATTTTTCGTGTGTGTTTGTTTGAATTGCTGAAGGGACTTGTAATACTAGGGAGGGTGCTGGCAAATTAAGCATGGTGTAATATCCTCTCTTTGCACACCCATAGGACTGGAATCACCTGTCCCCTTTCTGTTGTTGTTATTGTTGTGGGTTACTCTGTATTGTTGAAGGCGGGGTTACTGTCTTCGCGCCAGTATCCAGTTAGTGATTAAACTAGTTACAGACATATTTCAGACTCTCTCGTATATTAAAACACCATCATTGTTTCCTGCATTAGATTGTATCCGTGTGTGGAACTAACATTGGCGACGAGGAGGTTTCCATTCACTGTGCCTCGAGGAAAGAACAGAGGTGCCCCCTTGGGTCCGTGCACTGGTTTCACATGTCAGAGGACCATCGGCCTACAACCACTGGCTGTCAGGCGGCACCGGCATCCAGTGACTCTTCTCTCTGCCTGGCGCATCGGGCACTGCAAGCCTCATCTACGCGGCACCCACAACAAGTACTCACCTGTTGTGCGCCGGCAGGCTTGAACAGGCCTGCATATAAGTTCACTGCATTTTGCATTATTGCTACGCCAAGTAATCTGATGCTTCAATCGGCGCATTTACTTGCACCGCCGCAGAGGAAAGTCCTTTTGTTTTGGACACGGCCTGTGACCCACGTGTCCTATTCCACAGAGGAAACTGAAGTGCATAGACCCACTTGTGGCGTTGCCCCGTAAGGGTATGCGCACGCGGCGGCGTGACGTTGCACGTCGCCGCGTGCGGCTTAAATAAACGGGGCGTTCCCGGCCGCGATAGAGCGGCCGGGGGGCCCGAACTACACAGACGTGTCCCGAGTGAGGTCTGTGGGGTGAGGGGCTCACGGGCACGCATGGGGGTGCTGACCGACTCCCAACAGTGGCGACGAGTGGTACTGGACGCCCGGGGCCGGCGGTAAGAGCCATCCCGGATTTTTTCTCCATACGTCGGAACATCCGCGGATGTTTCGTCTCACGCCGTGGCCGCGGACCATACACGCGGCGGGCGGCCATTTTGCACACGTGGTTGCGGAACTTCCAAGAGCTCCGGTTTGGAGTCGGAAGGTGATCCGAGCCAATTTTTTGGACATGCTGACTGCGGGCAGCATAACCTGCAGGCCCATGCCTGGGTTTTGATGTTTTGACCAATTTTGGGTCTCTGACGTCGTGTGTTAGCTGGGAGAAGGACTGAGGTGGCTGGGCCTTCTCAGCCCACTCCAATTTTTCAAGCTTAATTTTTGGGACATCCATTTCAAGGTGGTATGCGGCAGTGTCTCTCTGTCGCATTTTTCTTTAACCCCTTCATCATCACGAGGGTGGTGGCAGTGTGGGGTGAGGACTGAGTTGCGGCCCTCAGGACTGGAACGAGGGTGCCTGTGTGCTTGGTCCTATGAGTGACATTGGCGCCCTGGAGGGTGCAGCTGCCACGACCTCGGAGGATTCACAGGACGAAGGCTTGGCAGATTTATTTCGGCAGAGTCCCCCGCAGCCACCACCACCTGCAGCATCTGGACTGCCGACACCCGCGGTAGGTGCCACCGCTCCCCCGAATCAGCCAGGACCTGGGGTCTTGCAGGGTGCTCAACCACCTCCTCTGGCCATGGCCCAGGCCAGGGCTCAAGCAGCCCTGCAGCCCATTCCAGAATTTGATACCACGGGTCCCCCGTCCAGCCTGGGCCCCCGGTGGAGAAGATGGATCAGACGCCTGGACATGTACTTCAGGGCCGCCCAGGTGACGGACAATGACAGTATGGTGGCCACTATGTTATATTCGGCGGGAGCCTCTGTCCAGGAGATATTTGAATCGCTGACTCCGGTGGACAACTCCTATGACCAAGCCAAAGCCGCTCTCCTCGCACACTTCATTCCCCTTGCCAACGTGGACTACGAGAGATTCGTCATGCTGTCGGCCAGGCAAAAGGACGATGAGACTCTGGACACCTTCTATGGTCGCCTGCGCCGCCTCTCCCAAGGGTGTGCGTGGGGAGTTGTGGAGGACATGATGCGGACCATGTTAATCCAGGCTTGTTCATCTGGCAAATTGAGGCGGCAGGTCCTGAGAGAGCCCGGCCTCACTCTACCCCGCATTCTTGAGCTGGGGCGTTGTCATGAGGTAGCCGAGGCCCGTGCCAACAAAATGGAAGCCGGATCCCGCGCAGCGCGGCCTGAAGAGGTGTGCGCCGTCTGGCGGGGCGGCAGAGGGGTGCGATGGCCCGGTGGAGCTGCCAGAGACAGAGCAGGAAAGCCTGTGGAGTCATGCCAAAAGTGCGGCTCTGACCTCCCCCACTCATCGGAATGTATGGCAATAGGGAAGATCTGTGGCCGCTGCGGGATACCCGACCACTTCTCGAGGGTGTGTAGGGCGGCCCTACCGGCACTGACTCCGAGAGGACAACCCCGACCTTGGACTCCTCGCCAGAATCGCCCGCCCAATGTGGCTCAAGTAGAGCAAATGGAAGAGGATGCGCCGGCGGAGGACGCTGAGTAGGAGGACGAGGAGAACATTTTCTTCGTCTCCAGCATGGAAGTCCTCAAAGGGAGGAGCAGGAGACAGCCGAGATGCATCGTGGAAGTGAACTGCTCGCCTGTCCCGGTGCTGGTCGACACTGGGGCATCAGTCAACGTAATGGCGAGAGGACACTATCCCGCGCTGAAACCACCACCGAGTCTGGCAACGCCGAGGGCCCGCATCTTTGCATTTGGGGGGCGGGAGCCCTTACCACTGGACGGCGCATTCGTTGCAAAGGTGGAGCACGATGGGTCCATGATCAAGGCCCACTTCTACGTGACTCCAGTGAGCAGCAACACCCTGCTGAGTTGTGCGGCGGCGGAGGCTCTTGGCATCGTGTGTTTCGCATACTCAGTCTACTTAGAAGACATAAACGACCTGTTGGACAAGTATGCAGCCATCTTTAAGGGTATTGGGAGAATGAATGGTGACCCGGTGAGGCTCCACATTGATGAGTCGGTGCAGCCAGTGGCTCTGAAGCACAGGAGGATCCCTTTCCACCTGAGGGACCAGGTTGACAAGGAATTAGACAACCTGGTGAATCTGGACATAATCGAGAAGGTGGAGGGCCCAACACCCTGGGTGTCCCCCATCGTGGTTGCGAGGAAACCGAAACAGCCAGATTCTGTCCGTATCTGTGTGGACATGAGGTTGCCCAACAAGGCCATCAGGAGGGAACGGCACCTGACCCCGACCATCGATGACATAATTGCAGAAGTGCAGGGGCCAAGGTTCTTCTCCAAATTGGACCTACGAGCCGGATACCATCAAGTTGTCCTCCACCCGGAGTCCCGCTACGTCACAACCTTCACCACCCACAGGGGACTCTATCGATACAAGCGGCTGAGCTTCGGAGTATCGTCAGCAGCCGAAGTGTTTCAGAACATAATTCGAGGCGCCCTCGCAGATCTGGAGGGCGTCCTCAACATTAGTGACGATATTCTGGTCTTCGCCAAGACTGAGCTGGACCATCTGAAACGCCTTGCCAAGACCCTCGAGAGGCTGCAGTCGCTGGGGCTCACCCTCCACAAGGACAAATGCGAATTCCTCCGCCCAACCATTGAGTTCTTTGGGTTCATATTTAAGGAGGGCGGTGTGTCGCCGGACCCGAGGAAAGTCCGTGACATCAAGACGGCACGACCGCCTGAATCGGCATCGGATGTGCGAAGCTTCCTGGGTATGGTGACCTACTGCGGGCGCTTCATCCAGAACCTGGCCTCGAGATCGGAGCCACTCAGGGCCCTGACAAAGAAGGAAACAGCTTGGCAGTGGGGTCCGTTGGAGCAGTCGGCATTTGAGGACATTAAGGGCGCCCTGACGGCAGAGGATACCATGGCCTTCTTCGACCCGGCCCTTGAGTCGGAAATTGTTGTCGATGCAAGCCCGTTCGGTCTGGGAGCTGTGCTCACTCAGGTGGGCCAAGATGGAAGGATCAGACCCGTGGCCTACGCCAGCAAAGCCCTCTCAGAAACCGAACAGAGGTATTCCCAGATAGAACGCGAAGCCCTGGCCGTCCTGTGGGGCTGTAGGCATTTTCGTCTGTATGTGCTGGGAAGACCTGTAACGGTGGTGACTGACCATAAGCCGCTGCTCCCGATCATGGCTGGATCATCATCGAAGCCGCCGGCCAGAATAGAGAGGTGGATGCTGGCCCTCTTGGAGTATGGCGTCACCCTGGTCTACCGGCCGGGTGCCAACAATGCGGCTGACTACCTGTCCCGACACCCGGGAGGTAGTGGAGGACCAGTCCAAGACTCCTGCGCCGAAGAAGCCGACGACCACATCAGGATGGTGGTAGAGGGTGCCACCCCCAACGCAATGCCGCTACCAGAACTGGAGGCTGCCGCGGCCAACGAGGTGTGCTTCTGGATATTGAGGAACTCGATGCGGTCGGGATCCTGGAAGTCCGTGCTGGAGTTGGTGGCGGGGCGCACTCAAGAGGCCAAAGTGACCCTAGAGCAACTCTGGAAAGTGAAGGACGAGCTGTCCTTCTCGGAGTCAGGCCTTCTGCTGCGGGGTGATCGCCTGGTGGTGCCGGGTTCCAAAGTCAATGAGGTCATCAATCTGGCACACCAGGGACACCAAGGAGCCGCCAAGACGAAGGCGAGACTGAGGCTGAAGGTGTGGTTCCCCGAGCTAGAGAAGAAGGTGGACGACTTTGTGGCGGCCTGCGTGTGGTGCCAGGCGGCCTCCCCGGTGCAGCGTGAACCGGAGATCGAGGTGATGCCACGAGGGACCCGGCCGTGGGAGATCGTACATGCGGATTTTGGATCCACAGCAGTGGGCACCCACTTCCTGGCCATAGTGGACGAATACTCCCGGTATCCCGAAGTAGAGTTCGTTGAGTCAGTGGCGTTTGAGCACGTGGTGGGAGCAGTGGAGAAGATCTTTGCCACCCATGGTTTCCCAATGACTCTATGCTCGGACAATGGGTCCCCATTCCAGAGTGCACGATTCTCGGAGTTCCTGGAGAGCTGCGGGGTGATACACAGGAAGGTATCCCCGCTGTGGCCCCGTGCGAACGGGGATGCGGAGCGGCTGATGAGAACACTGAATAAAACATTCCGGATAGCCCAAGGGCAGGGCCAGCCCCTCCAGCGGGCACTATACCAGTTCCTGAGGGTATACCTCACCACCCCACACGCCTCGACTGGGGTTGCCCCAGCGGAAGTCTTATTCCGACGATGCCCCCAAGGCCTCCTGCCGGAGGTACAAGAAAAGGAGCCAGGCGTGATAGATGATCAACGGGTGGACGCTGAGCGACAGACACGGACACACCAGGAAAATCTCCGGCGGGGTCTCCGTCCGCAGCGGCTGGAGCCGGGTGACGAGGTACTGATCCGGAATCGACATCCTCATGGCAAGCTCTCGCTCCCGTATGAACCGGATCCACTGGATGTGGTTGCCGTGAAAGGGTCAATGGTGACGGCCTCGGATGGGAAATCGGCCGTCACTCGGAATGTGAGTTTCTTTAAGAAGCTGGGTGACTCTCGAGCTGAGCTCCCGCCAGACCCGGATGAGGTGGACCTCCCGGATGAAGGCACACCCCGGGGGGAGATCCCGGTGTCGCCAGATCGAGGGACTGGAACCATGGGAAGTCCTGCGGTGGAGGTAGGCAGGAGGTACCCCCAGAGGGCTGGGCGAGGGAAACCTGCCTACCTCGGTGATTATATACTAGGACCGATTGAGTGCGTTCCGGAGTGAGGGGACCCGGGTGGCTGATATTAAAGGGGCATGGGCTCTGTGCTTTCAATTGTTGTTTTGTGTGCAGTGCAATAGTTAGAAGTGTGTGTTATTGCTGTTCCTCCCGAAAAAGGAGGAGTGTGGCGTTGCCCCGTAAGGGTATGCGCACGCGGCGGCGTGACGTTGCACGTCGCCGCGTGCGGCTTAAATAAACGGGGCGTTCCCGGCCGCGATAGAGCGACCGGGGAGCCCGAACTACACAGACGTGTCCCGAGTGAGGTCTGTGGGGTGAGGGGCTCACGGGCACGCATGGGGGTGCTGACCGACTCCCAACACCACTCAGCTACCTCCAGGAGACCACGTGCTCTGAAAAGTTCCCCACAGACAAGGGTGCCTCGTGAATTACGTAACATCAACAAACCATTTCAAAGTAAGAACTGCACTCAATCTTTACTAGATTTCATTCATCATGTCAGATAATGAAGTGGGCAGCTGCTCACAGAGCCCATCATCGAGTTTACCCCCTCGCAACTCTGCAGCCAGGGAGGAGGGAGGACATGAATACTTACAACTCCAGGCCATACAAGATTTTGACATTTCGGATGCAGCCACAGTGGAACAGGTGGCTCAAGGAACTGCATATTTAAATTGATGCAACAGGCGTCAGGGAAGAACGCCGCCTCAGAGGTATACTTCTGCATTCGCTAGGCCCCGTTGTGAGAGACATTGTGGGTCATCATGACCTTGGAGGTAACCATGCCGCAATTTGCGGCATGGTTGCCCCCTTACCGGGTAACGGGTCCAGGTTCCTTAAATGAGGAATTACTGGGCCATTCCAACCTTGGAGGACCCGGTAATTCCTCATTCAAGGAACCCGGACCCGGTACATTCCCATTCCCATTCCCATTCCCATTCGAGCCACCATAGGGCTCAATGGGAATGGGGACGGAGCTCACAACGGGCCCGTTAATAACGGGACTGTTGTTAGCTCCCTGGTCTGCTAGCGGGACCCGCTAATGGCAAATGGTTTTACCAGATGCCCTTTGCGGGTCCTGCAAGCAGACTCTTAATGGGGTGGTAAGGGGTTGACGGCTCCGGCACCATTACCGGCACCATTAACCCCTTACCACCAAGGTCATAATGACCCCCACCGTGTTTGAAATGCAGGACAACTCAACTGACACCTTCCAGGGCATAATTGACTCGTTGAATAATTATTTTGCCCCGCTGAAAAACATAGATTACGAGCGCCACATTTTCCACACATCTACGCAAGAGATAGGGGAAAGCATGGACAACTTCGTCATGAGACTGAGAAAAAGGGTGAAATATTGCGATTTCTATCGCTATTCCACAGAGGAAGTTTTGAAGTCACAGGCCATTGCAGGATGTGAATCACCAGACGTTAGAAAGAAGCTATTACAGAAAAGCAGGACCCTTGAGAAAATTCTTCAACTCGCCAGGGCGGGTTCCACATTGTCCCTGCAGACAGAATGATTAAGCAACATCAAAATTATGCAGACTGTGTCATCAGCATCCTTGTGCCCTGTGCGCACATCTGAACACAACCAAAAACAGAAGAAATGCTATAGATGTGCATACAACTTCCCACACATAGGCCCATGGCCAGCCATAGGTCACCACTGCGACAAGTGTGGAGTGGAAAACCATTTTCAATCAGTGTGTAAAAACATCAAATTCGTTCAGTCAGCCGAGGGCAACAAAGACACCAGAAGGCGGGAAAGTCATCACCCGAGGCAGGAAAGCCCTCAACCAAGAACATGGCGGCCTCAGGAGCCCAGCAGGCTCAGCTCGCACAGCAGAAGAAGGGACTCATCTCACAGGGACCAACGGCATGATGATCGAAGAGGAGACGCCCAACAATCAAGATATTAGAGTGAAACACAGAGACGCGAGCCATGACAAAAAATAAGATACCTGGAATCCTTGCTGAGACAGAGACATGAGTCTAATTCATCGTCATCGAGTGGTGACCGGAAAAGAGGATGAATACACGCCATAGGGAATGCCACGGCAACCGAATACAGCCCAACTCTGCTGTTGCAAATAAATGGACAGAGTCGCAAATTCTTAATAGACACCGGAGCTAAAGTGAATGTCATCAACGAAGAGACCTACAAGTCTCTCAATTACAAGAAAAAACTGAAGAAAGCGGACATTGACATATATTTGTATGGTATAAACACACCACTTGACTGCAAACGAATGTTCACAGCCACGTGCACGTATAAAGATAAAAGTCTGAAGGCCACAATATATATTTTTTTAAAACCTTTATTTTTTAGCTTTTTTTTCAACTTAGACCAACAAACGTAACCGTTAAAAACCAAAAGAAGGTTGCAGTTCAATCCCATCCCCCACCTCGAACCCGCACCCCTCCCTCCTAAAGGTTCAGGATCCGTGTCCTGTCTGTGGCGACCTGTGCCCCGTCACGGCGGTGCCGCCGGAGTTTGTGGCATCTGTTTGGTAAGGTTGCCTGCTTTGTTCGCTGCGGTCTGCGTGTCTGTTTGTGCGGGGGAGCTATCCGACCCTGTTAGCAAGTAGTTCACAAATGGATTCCAGATGTCTGGCGGTCGGGTGTGAAGCGGTAGCATTTTGGAAAGGTCTGACTCCACGCTGTGACACTATGTCACATCTCTAAGCCATTGAGACTGTGTCGGAGGTGGACCTCTGCCCCATAACATGGCGATTCAATGTTTTGCCAGTACTAGCAGTAAGCTAATTAGTTTCTTGGCGGCCGGTTGAATTTCGCAGGTGTATCCTAGCATGGTCACTATCGGGTCATCGCTGATCAGTTCTCCATCTATTTACGACTTTATGGTTATTACCTTGTCCCAGAATTGCCTGACTGGTGGACACTTCCAGGCTAGATGCAAGAAGTTGGCAGGGGAGCTGCCACACCATTGACATGCGGGGGAAATAGATTCCAGGTAACGATGGAGTTTGCTTGGGGTGAGGTAGGTCTGATGGAGAAAATTGAAGTGAATCAGTTTTAGCCTCAAGTTCAGCACAATCTTTTGGGTCTGCTTCTGGATGTAAGACCATGCAGCATCATCAATTGCGTGGGCCAGAGAGTTTTCCCATCTCACTTAGTGGTTGGTGCAATGTAGCTAGCAGTTCTTTGTAAATTGATGAGACTAGTTTGCCTTCAACTGTTGCTTGAATAGTTTCATACAGTAGCCGCCATGTGGGTGGTCGTGCTGGAAACATGGAGAAATGCTCTCTGAAAGCGTGACGCAGTCTGAAGTACACAAAGATATCTAGCGCTGTAACTGCACAGCGGTCTTTAACCTTTTGGAGTGTCATAAAGTTGTCATCAACAAACCAGTCATCTATTGTGGTGATTTGGAGTTTTGTCCGCCAGGTCGTGGTACACTGTTTTGGTGGTTATCGGCAGTCCAGGAATAAACTTCACCGGTAGGAGAGGGGAGTATCTGCACGTAATGCCTTGTTTTTGGGCTATCCTTTTCCAGATCTCGTAGGTGATCAGCATTATATTCATGGTTTTCGGCAGAACCAGAAGTTCTCCTATGATCACTGCTCTCAGGAGGTTGGGGGTGGCAAGGGCCCTTTCTATCTGGACGTGCGCCCTGATAAATTGAGTCGTGTACCAATAGCTCATAAACTCGGCCTGCGCTGCCCAGTAATGGCGTTCCAAGTCTGGTAGGACAAGACCGCCTTTTACAATGGGTTGAATCAACGTGGTGTACGCCACCCTTGCTTTCTTGCTGCCCATATCAGGTCAAGGATAAGTGCTCGTAGTTGTTGGAAGAAACGATGTGATAGTAGCAGTGGTATATTCACAAATAGATATAATAATTTTGGAAGAATCACCATCTTGACAATGGAGACGCACCCCCAGAGTGTTAGAGGTAAGTGTTTCCACCGGGTTATCTTCTCCAAGATTGACGTGACGACCCTCCCATAATTGTCGCGGAGGACCTCATTGTGATCTCTGGACATCATGATTCCTAGGTAGCTGACGTCAGATTTTTCCCATCGAAACTGGAAGTCGTCAGCAAATTCTACTATGTTAGGAGTTACCTAAGCATTACTGGATTGAGATTGGTTTCTGGGTCGCTGAGTAGTAGAGCCACGTCGTCCGCATAGAGGGATAGTATCAGTTTGTGAGGACCAATGGAGATCCCATGAATTTGCTCCTAAGGTTGGCTGCTACGGGTTCCATGGCCAGGGCGAACAGTAAGGCTGACAGGGGGCATCCTTGCCTAGTGCCTCTTCTCAGTTCTATGGGGTCAGATCCCGTGGTCCCTAGTGTGACGTAGGACCGGGGTTCTTGTATAGGAGTGCAACCAGCTTTATAAAGGAAGAGCCGATGCCCATTTTACGAAGGACGGTGAAAAGGAAAGCCCATTCAACTGAGTCGAATGCCTTTTCTGCATCCAGGAGAACTGCGATGGCTTGTCTCAATGGGTCGAATGCTTCCATGATGCCGACGAGGTGCCAAATGACGAAGGTTGTATTCCGACCTGGAATAAAACCAGCCTGGTCAGCTAGCACCAATCCCGGCATTAAGGGAAGGAGTCTGTTTGTTAGTAGTTTGGCTACGATTTTGTTGTCCATGTTTAACAGTGAGATTGCCCTGTAAGAGGCGCAGTCCTCTGGGGGCTTTCCTTGTTTATGCAGAAGAATGAGGTTGGCCTCGCTCAGTGTGGGGGGCAGGTGTCCGACTGCAGCTACCTCATCAAAGACAAACTGGAGAAGCAGGGAGAGCAAGGATTCCATAGCCTTGTAGAACTCTCCCGTTAGGCCGTCAGGGCCACATGCCTTTGAATGTGGTAGTTCTTTTATGACTGTTTGGATTTCTTCGGCCGTGATTTCTTTGTTAATATGATCTCTCATATTGTCTGATATCCAAAACAACTCGGTGTTGTCTAGGTACTCTTGGAGTGCCGCGGTGGTGCCTGTGAATCTTGAGCTATACAGTTATTGATAGAAGCCTCAGAAAGCCTCAACGATCTCTCTTTCCGTGTGGACCAGTACGCCTTGCTGGTTGCGGATGCAATCGATAGTCGGTGGCTTTCTGTCTGCCGCTAACATTCTAGCCAGGAGTGCCCCAGGTTTTTGCCCTTCCCAGTACTAGCGTTTCAGATGGTTTCTTGCTAGGTAGTGGCTGTCGCGTTCTGCGTTGTTTTTGAATTAGCTCAGTTCCGATTTAATGAGGGCCAAGGTCGCGGGATCCCCTGTGAGGTCAAATGATTGTTCTAGGTCTTTTAGGTGGGATACATTTTTTTGGAGGTCTCTCCTGATTGCCTTTAGGACCGTGAGTTCCTTGGCGATACAGACTCCTCACAAGTAGCACTTCAGGGTTTCCCAGACAGTACTGTGTAATGGGGAAGATTCTTGGTTTGTTGCTAGGAAATTTGTGATTTCTTCTGTCAATTCTTGGGTGAACACTGTATCTTTAAGAGCCACTGATTTGAATCTGCAGGAGCGGGTCCGCCTGTAACCCCCTACTGGATTGGCGTCAAGGATGACAGGGGAGTGGTCGGATAGCGTCCGGGCTAGGATCTGACACTTGTCCCATTGTAGCTGTCCAAATCTTGACACAAGCAGGTAGTCGAGCCGGGAGCTCGTCCCGTGTACCCAGTAGTGGAACGTGTAGTCATGGTTGGTTTGGTGTAATTGCCTCCAGACATCCACCAGGTCGCAGGTGTTGCATATTTCTTTGATTTGGGAGGAAGCTTTGGCCCATTGCCCATTGTTTGCGCTGGATCTCTCTAGTGCGGGATCTAGTACAGTATTGAGGTCCCCACCGCATATAATCGTGGCATGTCCTGTGTCGGCCAGGTGTTGCATCACCCAGTCAAAGGAAGTGGTGCCATCCACATTCGGGCCGTAGGAGTTGACTATGACTATATTGGCCCCTGCAAGGATTCCCTGTACCAGCAGAGCCCTTCCTTCCGTGTCGCGGGAGGCTTTGATCAGTTTAAAGGAGATGTTCTTGCTGACCAGGATAGCAACCCCCCTGGCATATGATGAATAGGAGGAGTAGTAACGGTGGCAGCTGCCTATTGGGGCCCACTGGTTTTCGGAGGAGCGGGTTAAGTGAGTCTCCTGGATGAGGGTGATGTCTACTTTGTACTGTCTCAGGTGGAGGAAGATCTTCCTGGTTTTTGAGTGTGCATTAGCTCCTCTAATGTTTCAGGTGATGACCCTGAATGGGTTGCCGATGCGTGATATTTAACTAAGATATTGCTGTGCTGTTTATCCGTTGCTGACGAGTGGGTCGGTTCCTGAGTGTTTTTTAAGGATAGACTGAGGGTGGGCGGATGGTGGAGCCAGCTTTGAGACCGCTGCAATCTTCTGAACTTGATTCCCAACTTCTCTGTTTCCCTCCCTTCCGGGCAACCCCCAACTTGCCCGATGTTACCCCATCCCAATTAACAAAACAAACATGAACTGTGCAGAGCGTGGGATGCTAGTGCCCTCCAAGAGTTGTTTCCCCTATTGACGTTCAACATTTGTGTGCTCTCATGGTGTGTTTAAAGTCGTCGCCGGTCACACGACAACTAGGGCGGCCTGGCATCATCTTCCTCCTCTAGCTCGCCTCTGTGTTCTGGGATTGTCTCGTGGGGGGCCGCAGCCGATGCTGTCTAGGAATATGTTGGCTTCTTCGGGGAGGTGAAGAACTGGGTCTTTTCTGCGTGGAGTATCCGCAGTTTGGCTGGAAATAGCATGGAGTATTGGATATGACTATCGCGCAGTCTGCGTTTTACCCCTGCAAAAGCTCTCCGTGAGGACTGCACTGCAGGAGAGAAGTCTGGGAAGAATTGGACCTTGTCACCGTCGTACTGTAGGTCGCCTTTTTCTCTGGCTAGTTTGAGAATGGTTTCCCGATCTCTGAAATTCATGAGCTTTGCTATGATGGGGCGGGGCAGCGCCCCCGGGACCAGGCTGCTGGAAGGGACCCTGTGTGCTCGTTCTACCACAAATAGTTGTGAGAACGCTGCTTCACCAAAGATGTCTTTGTACACTACGACCCGAATGCGTTCGTGAAGCGGTGCCAAAGGTTTCCTGAAGAAATAAGGCAATCAAGTGAAACGTCTGATCTTTTCACACGTATCCACTGACGGCTTTCCCAAGCTGTGGAGCTCCAGATGTTTTTTGGAGTTTGGCTACCTTACTGAACAGAACAGACTCTCATGTGTGTCTGCAGTGGAGTTAGATCTAGTGGAAACTATGTTTCCCACACAGCCTGGAATTCTTTGAAACAACCGAACTCTGAGTTGATCTGTGAATACTCGGGAGTAGGAATTAAGTCCAGCAACAACTAGGTTCTACCTAGCACTAAGCTCCGATCCAACTAGGATATTGTGCTTGTCCTGTTACGGGGGATTTGAAAGGAGGTGTCCAACATCTGAAAAAGAAATTGTCTGTCCTGAAGAAGGCCGTATAAAGTATTGGTTGTAGAAACACTAGGGATAGTGTTTCATTTCCTTAAATGGCCGAAACATGTTGACACTTGACAATCGACTAGTCAAATAACATAGTCTTGTATCTGTAAACTGCTGAAGTGTACATAGTAGTTTTGACTAAGACAATGAACCCCATATACTGTTTTTTAAGAAGTGAGCGAGAATAATATGTTGATGCATTACGGTTAATGTAAGTGTTGTTGATTCATTCTCCCTCTCTTTTTTAATTTTTCTAAATTGGTCTTAAACATTTAATAAATTGACGTGGATTTATTGAAGAAACCGTCATGTTGTGAGTGTGTATCAATTGAGTGGGATGGTTCCTTTGCCTTGCATCAAGTATAAGATATGTCTTTTATAACAGTGGCTTACCAAAGTTGTAGGTGATAGCCTTTTGTCACAATAATTCTGTAGATCACCATGCCAGCCCTGGTTGGACATAGAGTGGGATAGCCAGTTTTCTCAATTTTGTGTTTTTTTGTACAGTGCCTCCATGAAGTTCTCGGTCTGCGTTGTGGCTTGTTGTTCTCTAATGCCTACCAACCTAATGTTGTTACAGTGGGCGCGCCCTTCTAGGTCTTCATTCATGTCGACAACACCTTTCATTTGCTTCTCAAGCGCTGTGACTCTCGCCATTAGGGATGAGGTGTTGTCGTCGAGGTCTGAGACCCTCTGCTCCACCGTGTTGAGGCTTTCGCCTTGTTTGTCCATGCAGTGTTGCAGGAGGTCTACTTTAGATGACAAAGCGTCCATTTTGTAATCCAGGTTGCCAACACTGGAGTAACAGGGGCCCCCGCAGCCACTGTGGTGTGGGGGGCCTCGCTAGCATATGTCCTGGGAGGGGGCCCCACTTAAAAAAAAATGAACAAAAATATTTTTTTCAAAATATTTTTTTTAAAATTTCTTTTTTAAATCACTTTGCCCTCATAAAGAAATTATTTCCATGACAGAAATAATGTCTTTATGAAGTCAGAGTGACTTCAAAAAGAAACAATCAGCTTAATTACAAGTTTGGCTGTAGCCTTGCCAGTAAAACCGCCAGGCTGCCGCCAAACTTGCGTTTTTTTCCAGCATCCACGAATGGGCAATTACCGGGTCATTACAGCCCCGCCGGACCTGGTAATTGCCCATTTGCGGGCGGCTGAAAAAAATGCTGCCCATTCCCATTTGATCCCCATAGGGTTCAATGGGAATGAGGAGATTGGATGCACCGGCACGATTCATAATGATGCCGGTGCACCCGACATGCTCTGCTCACGCGTGCCGGTACGCCCGCCAGGTCAGGCCTGTCGTGCGGGAAGGCACCCTCGAACAGAGCTCATAGTTTGCCGGTCTGGTAACAACAGTACCAGCAAGCTTACCAGGACCGTTGTTACCGGACCGGCAAACTTATACGGAGGCCCAATTTCTTTTTGAAGTAACAGGGCTCCCCTCTAACACATGACTTGTGTCTGTGAGTGTATGGTGAAAGGGTGCACACTTAAATGGCTGGTGTGCATGCGTATATATGGTGAATGGTGTTTGTGCTTGTGCTCAGGGGTACAACAAAACCTACATTTCAGGGGGCTGATGCTTCAAATGTTGGGGGAGGCGCTAACTTCATGGGTGGTGGGGGAGGCAAACTTTTTTGTGTGGGGGCATCTAACTTCTTTACACATTTGAATGAGACTATTCTAGTGCAGCTTCAATGTTACAAGCAGTTAACTCTCTCCTTTAAGTGTGGAAGCACCCACTTATGAACTGTTGTGAGAATGAACGGTCTCCTGTTCCCTTTCTACACTTCCAATCACTTCCCTGCCATGAAAGTGCTAAACACACATCACAATTTCAAGTGCCTAAAAGATTTGGCATTTGAATGCAGGTACTAACAGTGAAATGCTTTACGTTAGTAACTGCTAGGCCCTTGTTAACCCAGGTGCCGTTTAACATCGGTGTCCTGTTCTGTCCAGCAACTGCTCTGAAGGTCAGCCAGGTTGAGTCAACATAGCCCATAATTACTGGGGGCGAGTGCTGAAGCCCAGTCAACTGAATATTGTTAAGACCCTACTTGTGTCTAATGCCTTAATTACTTATTGGTAATCGTCATTACTCCTAGCCCTATTCTTCCTTGTCCCTGTAATTGTGTATGAGGCAGTACTTGCTTCATACACAAGCACTGGAATGAGGTAGAGGTACATGGAGGCAATGCCTGATTTAGCTACCTGTATCTTCATTACTCCTAATCCCACTCTTTCTCATCCCAGTACTTGCCTATGAGGCCTCAAACGTACACTCTAGGACAAGGAGGAGGGACGTTAAGGTAATTCTGGGCCATGGAGCTGATTTTGGAGGTTGGGGTAGGGCATGGGAGGGAGAGGGCATGTGTGGTAGGTGGGATTGTCCGATAAATCATGATGGTTGTCCATGTCCAGGCTAAGCAGGCATGATATGTGGTATTAGTGGCTAGAGGGGCATTTGGGTGCAGCCAGTCTAGTTATTCCTCAATTTGGTATGACTTTTTTTTAACTGCGCATTTCTGATAAAGCAGTCCTGCTAAGTGTAATTACCTGGCTAGATTGGCATTTGGGTGCTGCCAGTCTAGCCATTTCTTACTGCAGCATTGTATATTTTTTTGAGTATCTGTGATAAAATGATATGACAGAAGTCTATTATAACATGCCTGTACACAAGTGATTCTTGGCGCGACAAGCAATGGAGTGAAGATAGAGGGAGTGACAAGACAAATGATCTTACTAGGCCTTGTGTCATTCAAATCGTTCAAGCGCGAGAATGAGAAATGCAAGGGGAAAGGGAGGGCGGAGTGCAAGGAAGAAGGGCGGGGAAAACAGGGTTGTAATGCTCTGAGTAAGTGCAGCCAGGACAGTGAAGCTCTGGGTAGTGCAAGGAGAACAAGGGAGTGTAGGGTTACAGTTACAGTCCCTATGTGCATGGTAGGCCATCGACAGTGCAAGGGTGACTGATCAAGGAAGAGCATGGACTCAGTGAGACTCTGAGAGTAGCCAACCAACCAGTCGGTACAGCAGACAGGTAGGTCAGCAGGGGAGGGAGAGAGCAAAAGCAGAGGAGAAGAGGAATGTTTTGAGCTGCTTCCGGACATCAGGTGGTCCGCTAAAGTTTGAGAGGGGCAGGGAGGCCATTCCAGAGGGAGGCATCTGCAGAGGAGAGAGATCTACCACCCCACTCTCTGTCTGAAGAAGCATATAGCCCTTAGAGAGAGTTGGAGGTAGCCGGTGGAAGGGCTAGAGAAAAAAGGTATTTTGGAAGAGAGCGTTGGTTGTAGTGTGGGCCCAACCCCAGAAAGCCTTGTGGACAATGCAAAGGGCCTTGAACTTTATTCTTGCAACCACCGAGAGCCAGTGGAGAGATTTCAGGGCTGTAGAGATATGATCCCTGGGCTTGTGGCCAAGGACAAGTCTCGCTGTCCTGTTCTGGATAAATTGCAGAGGGCGGAGAGTAGAGGAAGGCAGCTTGAGAAAGAGGCTGTTGCAGTAGTCCAGCCTAGAGAGAAACAGGGCTATGGAGACAGTGAGCTTCTGGGGGAAAGTGAGAAAGGGAAGAGTTTCTTTGAGGAGGAGCAGCTGGTAGGTAGTGACATCCGATATGCAAGGAGAGAAAGAGAGAGTAGAGTCGAAGATGACACAAAAGGTTTTTTGCCTCGCAGGAAGGCGAAGGAAGAGGGCCCAAGGTGGGTGGCCAGAGTGAGAGAGGGAAAGCAGGGGTAGGGGTCCCAATGAGAAGGATATCCATCTTAATGGCAGTAATGTTGATATCGTTGGAGGTCCACCAATCCTGAATCATGGATAGACAGTCAGGAATGAGCAAGAGAGGAGAGGAGCCTGAAGGAAAGCTGAGTGCCATTCGCATAACACTGAAAGTTAGAGGAGAAGGTAGAGATCAGGTGGGCCAAAGGGGCCAACTAGAGGTTGAAAAACCAGGGTGAAAGGATAGAGCCCTGAGGAATGCCACAGGAAGAGAGAGAGAGGTGATGGAAAAAAAGGGACCAAGTTGGACCTGGGAGGGGCAGTCCAAGAGGAAGGTCAGCCACTCCAGACCCTGATCCGTGATGCCCAGGTTCTCACGTAGTTGATTATCAGGATGGATTGGTTGACTGTGTCGAAAGTCGAGGAAAGATCATGGAGGATTAGGACAGAAGGAATGCTGGAATCAAGGTTAGAGAGCAGATCATCACAGGTATTCAGGAGTGATGTTTCCGTGCCTCTGGCAGCTCTGCAGCTAGACTTATGGTCATGGAGACAACCAACAGATTCAACGTGGAGAGTAAGCTGGGAGATGGCCAGCTTTGTTCCAAGAGTTTTCCCAGGAAAGGTGTGATGGAGATTGGGCGATAGTTTGCCGGACAGGTAGGATCGGCAGACTGCTACTTGAGGAATTTGAGTGCTTACGGGGAGAGGGGAACGTTACAGTGGTGAAAGAGTGATTACAGAAATTGGCAAAGGTGCAGCGAGGGCACCAATATGGCCCTTGATGGTTCTGGAGGAGCAAGGGAGCACCTGTTTGGACGACACTTTCATGGATCGGACTTGTCTAGAAACCTTGTCAGGTGTTGTCAGAGAGAAAGAGGAGAAAGGAGGAGGAGAGGTAGAGATGGCCAAAGGGGGGCCGAGAGAGGAAGATGGAGAGGAAGAGGAGATAGTGGACAGGATGTCCTGAGTTTTAGCTGAGAAGTGAGAGGCCAGAGCCATACAGAGGGCCAGAACCGGAGCGGTGGAGACCGCAAGAGGATTGACCAGTTCCATGAAGATTTTAAAGAGTTTGGCCGTGTTGTTCGAGGCAGCAGAGACCCGGGCTTCAGTGTGTGCTCTCTTCTTGATGAGTGTTATTGCTTCGACTGGCATTTTCGTGCATCCAGTCTAGGTCTGTATAAATGTGGCCTGGCATGCTTTACTGTCATTTCATAACACGTCTACACTGGTCTACATTGTGCAGCCAGTGGGACATGTTTTCAATGTGGCATGGCATTTTTAATAGCAAAGCATTAATGTTCCTGTGCACCGTTGGTGACTTGCATATATTGGATTGGTGTTACCCTACAAAACAATTGCAAACACTCTGGCTTTTTGGCCACTTATTCTCAGAAAGTGTGCTGTGTATTGCATTAAAACACATATTTATATTTTTCTCCTAGTACAGGGTGCAGCATACCCTTCAGCAGCACGTTCATGCGTATTGTGCAAGCGTGATAATCTAGGCCGGCCCAGAGTGTGGCATGACCGTGATTTGTTGCTGAGATGGGGGAGCCCCCTCAGCATGGCTCACAGGAGGGCCCCCACATTTCATGTTACGCCACTGGTTGCCAATGCCCGCCTTGAGTTCAAGAAGGATTTCCCCGGATATCAAATGTTGGTGGCTGTGGGGATTCGTTGCTTTGCTCCATGTCTGGGGCATGGGTCGTAGCCTGGTGAGATTGTTTTGCATTCTTAACTACCGCGTCAGTTTCGAACGTCAACCTTCGTTGTGATTTGTCTGTTTTGCCCATTCTGAGTTTCAGCTGAAAGGTATATCTGTTCGGCTGTTGGGGGAACTGGTTGTTGGAGCAGGTTGACAGTTTAAATCCTTATGGTATTGTCGCCTGTTAGCCAGGTGGGACTGGAGGCTTCCTTCTTTGTCTGCAGCCTGTGATTTGTGTGCCTTTGCAGGGAGCTCTATGGCTGAGCCCTGCAAAAGGGGCTTGAGGATCTGCCTGGGTCGATGTCTGTTGGGGATGCTAGTTATGTTGGTGAATGCACTGCAGTGCGATTAGCTAGGGATGCTGTGGGAATTTCTGGCTGTCAAGCCCTGTTCTGGATGGTGGTCGTGTGCGAGCCTCCCGGGACCCAGATCTTCTCAGGGCTGGTGGGGTTGGCCTTTGGCTCTGTGGCCCGGGGGGATGTGCAACGGCCACGTGCTGGGTGCCGACAGGGAAGCGACCCAACTCTCGCACGTTGCAGAGGGTCGTGGCTGTGGTGAATATGTTTGGAGTGTGCAGCTCCTCTAGCCTGCAGCAGGTTCAGGCTCCTATTGCGGTTGTGTTTACTGGCAAGCGGGAGGTAAACTTTGGTGAGGCACCTTGTAGTGTTTTATTTTGTTTCCTTTAGGCAGGTGAGTTGGCTTGTGGCTGGCAGGGGGTGCGTTGCTGAGCATTCCTTGTGTACTTTTAGACCATGCAGGGCAGCAGCCTCATTGGTTTTGGCGGGACCGTGAAGCGGGTTGCAAACTGCTGTGGCTGATTTTTTTTTACTTGGTTGTAATGGTCCGCACCAAGGGGGCGGGGGCCCAACCCGACCACTGTGCTGGAGACTCTGCAGTATGGGGCTTTGTGGGGTCGGGGGAAGGCCGCAGGGAGCATGAGCTACGCTCTCACCTGATGGGCAGAAGGGGGTCCTGCGGGTAGCTGCGATGTTATTGTGATTCGCTCCAGACTTCCACTGCAGACGACCTGACCTTCGTGCAGCATTCCCAAGGCCGCGCGCCACAGCAGAGACATCCGTTTCACGGCTTGCTTGTGGTCTTCCAGTGCCTCTGCAGATCTGCCCCATCATGGACGGGCATCCAATGTTTCTGCCAGCATGGGTGGGCTCCAAACTGCCTCTGCCTGGCGTGTGCTCCAGCTACTGCAGGCCGTCCTTGTGCGACTGCACGCTCCGCTCCAGAATCGCCCTTCTGCCACTGCCCTGGGTGCAATCTTGCCGAGTAGTGCCCTAGTTGATGCAGCCGGGGAAGCCAACTCATGTGCCCTCTGATGTGGGTGCAGCCACTGCCCTGGACCGCCCTGAGGCCGCCGCCTGCCTTCCCGCCGAGGCCGCTTCACCAGGTCGTCCGGCGGGGCTATCGGGCATGCCGTCCCCTTCAGCCTGGTGTTGGGGGCTCCCCAGGGGCCCCGCACACACCTTCCACCAGCTCCTAGCGGGTGTTTCTGCTGAGAGCATCATTATTTACAGGTTCTTTTAGGGTGTCCAGGGCCGTAGATGGTGTAGCCGTGGAAGCCAGCCCATGGGCCCTTTGAAGTCGGCACAGCCGCCCCGATGCCGCCGCTTTCTCTCCCGCTGATGCCGCTTCACCAGGTCGTCCGACGGGGCTAACTGCGTGCTGTCTGCTGTAGCCTGGCGGCGGGGGCTCCTTGGGGGCCCAGAACACACCCTCCACCAGTTCAGAGCGGGTGTTTGTGCTGAGAGCACCGTTATTATCAGGATCTTTCAGGGGGTCCAACACAGAGCTCTCTAGTGAGCTACCATCTTGGATGGCTCTCTAGTGCCCTCTCAAGGCCACGATATATGTAGTAAATGGTGAAGTTCCAGGTGGAAGCATTCTTAGTTTCCGTTCGGCCATTCAGATGGGCCTGGCACACGTGATGTATCAGATCATGTCAGCTTACACAACCAGCCTGAAAGAGATGATGACAAAAATGTTCCCTGCACTATTCAAAGGCCTCGGGAAGCTAAAAGGGAAGCAAATCAAGTTGCATATCAATACCCACATTCAACCGATAGCTCAACATTATCGTGGAATTACCCTCAACATTCAAAAACACGTGGAGGACGAGATACAGTAGCTATTAGATCAGGATATTATTGAACCAGCATCAGGACCCAGCCCCAGGGTGTCCCCCATCGGGCTCGTACCAAAAAAGGAAAACAATACAAGCATTCACATTTGTATGGACATGAGAGCCCCTAACATGGCAAAAGAAAGACAGTGACATCTGGTGCACTGGAGGAACAATATGATGCATTTGTTGCACAGGGCAAAAGTCTTTTCCAAGCTCGGCTTAAGTAAAGGCTATCATCAGCTCGAACTACATCCAGACTCTTTGTATATAACCACTTTCTCCACACACCTAGGGCTCTTCAGGTATAAATGACTTAGCTTTGGGTTATCTTCCTCTGCAGAGATTTCTCAAAACAAGATACACCAAGTTATCAAGCACATTCCTCACTGCCTAAACTACAGCGATGATATTTAAATTTTCGGTGCCACACAAGAAGCACATGATGACATGCTCAGGAGGGTGCAAATAACAGGGCGGGTCCTGGGAGTCTCTCTGCCAGACATTAGTCCTGGTTACGAGAGCCTTCCCCGGAGTCTATAGCTCACTATCTTTCACAGAGGAGAAATACCCCAAATATATCAGTCTTTGTCGTGCCCTGGGGCAGTCCATCACTGAAATTCTAGGCAATTCTCCTCTGAACAAGAGTACCAACAGCAACCCCAGACACGTGTTTTGGTCTGGTTGGACCTCATCAGTAGGGTGGAGCTGTGCCTCTCTAAGAATAGTGAGCAAGGGGTCCACCTCTGGATTCCCCTAGTAACTTAGAGTGAGACCCACAGTTACTTAAAATATCCAAATAACAGTGGGGGGTCCTGGGAGTCTCTCTGCCAAACATTAGTCCTGGTTAGAGAGCCTTACCCAGAGTCTTTAGCTCACTGGGCCTGATCACGACTTGGGTGTTACCGCCGGCGGTAATAGCCCTACTGCCGAACTCCCCGGCGCTAATAGCGCCGGATCACGAGTTTGGCGGTAAAGTAATTCCCAATTTCCCATTGAGCCCATTCGGGAATGCCCCATTCCCCATTGGGCTCAATGGGGAAAATTTGCGCTCTTACAGCCGGCGGATTTCCCGCCGGCGGTAATAGCGTGAATTTTCGGTGGATTTCCCCCCAGCTAAGAGCTGGGGTGAAATCCGCCGAAGTCCTGATTTGGCGGACCCTTAAATCCAGTGGTATTAGCGCTACCGCCGGATTTAAGGGTTACCGCCAAAGACGTGATCAGGCCCACTATCTTTCACAGACGAGAAATATCTCAAAAATATCAGTCTTTGTTCTAACCTGAGGCAGTCCAGCACCGAAATAAATGCTAGGCAATTCTCCTCTGAACAAGAGTACCAACTGCAACCCCAGACACGTGTTTCGGTCTGGTTGGACCTCATCAGTAGGGTGGATCTGTGCCTCTCTAAAAATAGTGAGCAAGGTGTCCACGTCTGGATTGCCCTAGTAACTTAGGCTAAGAGCCAAAGTTACCTAAAATATGCAAATAACACGGAGGGTCCTGGGAGTCTCTCTGCCAGACATTAGTCCTGGTTACGAGAGCCTTACCCAGAGTCTTTAGCTCACTATCTTTCACAGAGGAGAAATATCCCAAACATATCAGTGTTTGTCCTGCCCTGGGGCAGTCCACTACCGAAATTCTAGGAGATTCTCATCTGAACAAGAGTACCAACAGCAACCCCAGACACATGTTTTGGTCTGGTTGGACCTCATCAGTAGGGTGTAGCTGTGCCTCTCTAAGAATAGTGAGCAAGGGGTCCACGTCTGGATTCCCCTAGAGACCCAAAGTTACGTAAAATATGCAAATAATAGGGGGGATCCTGGGAGTCTCTCTGCCAGACATTAGTCCTGGTTATGAGAGCCTTACCCAGAGTCAGGAGGGTGTGGATTGCACTCAAAGAGGCAAACCTAACACTGAATGCTGACAAGTGCGAGCTCAGCAAATCGACGCTCACTTTTTTCGGGTCCATCTTCTCGCACAAAGGTCTACAACTGGACCCGGACCAAGCGCAAGCGCTCGTAGAAACTCCTACACCAACCTCGGTGTCTGCCGTCAGAACATTTTTAGGAATGGCAAGTACATGCAGGATTTTGCCTCCAACAGCACGCCCCTCTGCCTACTCACCGGGAAAGGGCAAGAATGTTCCTGGTCAACTGATTGTAAGGAGGCGTTTCAAGAGATCAAAACACGGATTGCCTCTGTCTCATGCATGGCATACTACGACCCAGAACCTGAAACTGAATTGACAGTCGACTCTAGCCCCATCGGTCTTGGGGCAATACTAGCACAAACAAAACCAGGTGCTTCGCCAACATCAGCTAGACGCATAGTGGCATATGCATGTTGCAGTCTATCTCGCACCTAGTGAGCATATTCGCAGCCTGTGAAAGAGAGCATCGCCTTGTATGAGCATATGAACATTACCATCTGGTTTTGTGATGCATGTCCAAATTATCAGTACCTGCTTGGGAATCTCTTTAGCAGCGCCAGAAGAAGCCTTCATTACCAGTGTGGGCATAAATGCTATTCTAAATACTGCTCTACATCCACTTCTTGGCGATGAAAACCCACCCCCCTGCCATAGTGATCAGCTGATCTAGACCAGATACTGCAGTATTGTCTAGCCTCAAGAGTGTTCACCACACCCCCTAGACCCTATGGCTTACATGCAGCCCCCGGAGACACACTCTCCACCTTGTAGAGACTCTTGCCCATGTCATGTAGCCCGCCTCTGCTTGGTAATTTTCTAATGGCACTGGACTCTGCACTTTGTGATTGCAGTCCCAATACTGGCGCATCTTAGTTGGAGCACATTGTATTTAGAATGTGGTACTTTGCCTCAAAGTGCTGTGGATAATGCCATCTCCAAGCCTCAATTGTTCAGCTTTAGAATGTGGATGGCTCTCGTATCCAAAGGCTTTAGTTTAGAATAAGATGGTATCAACAGGCTAGTCCTGAAGGTCATCCTTTGACGCAGATGTCCGCCTGCCTGTCCTTATCCAACAAGGGAAGGGGATCTTGGTCCTACTAACTAGCAGCCTTTGTCTTGCCTGAAGAAGCAGAGAGCCTATTTTGCCATATGCCTATTGAGGACCTGCACCAGAGCAGATCACTTACCCAACCATCAGCCAGTGCAGCTTCCGATAAATCAGGGAATACAAGAAGAAGACTTTGCCCATGACACAATCAACCAATTGAGGTCTCAGCTGTGCTCCTCCGAGGTTGTGTATTAGCTGGAAGCTGTCATCGAGGTCCTGTGCAGGCAGGTGGCACTCATCCCAAGTCCAACAGAGATGCTGCTCCACACCAAAGTGGGACATCCGCACCACAACACCAGGAGAAATAACATGGAGCTCAAAGCACTCCTTAAGGCCATGCAGATCGTAGACTAGCTAATCGCACCCATTCCCCCAAAGCAGGCTTGACCAAGCAGAGAGCCTGCTTCCGACAGTGAGCCAGATTTCAGAATACTTGAAAGGTGCTCATATTAATATGGGCGTCTCATAGACCCACCATGCCACAGGTTTGGCTATTGAAACTGCAGAGGAAATTCCTTTTGCTTGCCTTGTGGGCATTCTTATTAATGCACAATGGCTCGTGCAATCCTGTAAGGTTCTTGCAGCAGTTTCTTAGGAGCCATCAAGTTCCACAGGAGTGCCCCTGGGGTATGCTCACTGTCTCAGAGGCTCTTTGGTGCATCACCAAGTGATAAATGCAGTGTTCTACAGGTTGGGCCAGTGCTCCCTGAGTCTTGAGGTGTGGCAGAGCACTGGACTAACTAGTGTTAAACATCCAGCCTCTGTTAGATTTTTAGGGGCGAGACTGCAGGGATCCACATAATCCTGTGTCCTACAGGGCCTCCCATATGTTCATCACCTGAAGCTGTGCTTTTAGGATAAAAAAAGAGAATGCACACGTGGAAACACTGACGGATGGAGGTGGGATCGCGCATAGCTCAGTTTGACCAAGACATTCTCCATGATCTGTTAACTGGTTCCTGGCTAAGCTTCACATTCTATTTGGTGCATTGGAAAAGCCAGGGTTGGTCATGTATATGAAGGAGTGGTCCTCACCAGCAAGAACTAGATCTCCTCTTCTTATTCACTCGCCCAAGATCATGCCTTGGCTAGCCAAGTGTCCCCAGTCTTCGTCCAGCCTGCTTTCCATGTTCAGAGAAGGGAGGGCAGTATGTTGAGCAGGTTTGGGGGAACCCAAGGGTGGAACCCACCCAGAGCGGGTGTGGGGGCCATCTGTGTTGTTATGGAACCCAAGGACCCACAGATCTGTGGGAGTCAGGTAGGGATGAAATGCTAGGAAGTGGAGAAGAGTCGGTACAGTATTCCCATTTCCTAGGGTGCCCATGCGGAACACAGCTCGTCTCTTGTAAGCAAGCCTTTGAATAGGAATGTTTGGCAGACGTAAGCAGTCCAGGACAATCCGTTAGATGGTGACATTCAGTTCCCATTATTGTTTCCTGTGCTTTTTTGCCAGATGTTCAATTTTTATTTTTGTAATTTATTGCATTGAGGGAGTGATATGTGTATGTGACTTTTTAAAGTAGAAAGAAAAACATTACCATCTGTTCCTATACAGGCGACCATTCACCATCATTACGGACCATCAAGCACTTAGAACCATATACGGCAAGGTAATGGCCAAGGTTCCAACTCGCATCGCAAGATGGGGACTCCGGTTACAGGAATATTCATTCACCATCATATATCACCCGGGCAAGGACAACTATCCCGCTGATTTCCTGTCAAGATATCCTTTACCCGCCAAATATGAGAGATAGTCCATCAAAGCCAACCAGTAGTTAAACTACCTCATGAATGCACTGCCAAAATCCATCATTGTGCTGCAACTACTAGAAGGCACGAAGAGAGACTAGCTGCTCACTACAATACAGCAATGTGTGACATCCAACCAGTGGCATCACAAGAACAAGCATGAACAGCCTCTGTCGACAGCAGAAGAGAAACAATTCTAGACATTCTGCCTCATAAGGCACACTCTGTTCGTCTCCCCAGAAGACCTTCTATTAAAAGAAAACAGGTCTGTCATCCCTGCAAGCTTACAAGACCAGACGCTTTGGCACACACAGGACACTGGGGCATTGTGTCCACAAAGAGACAGCTCAGATACAAAGTGTGGTTTGCGTAGATGGATGATAAAGTTGAACAGACACTAGGGAAGTGTATAGCGTGGTTATAGGTCAAAGGTTTGACTGAAAAGGATCGAATGACAAAAGGGTCGAATCAAAAGGACCAAAAACAAAACGGTCGATTTTTTTTTTGATTTTTTAAAATTATTATTGTTTATTTTTTTTGGGCGGTCCCCGCCAAACCCCCTTTTTTGTCGTAAAAAACACTTTTTTTTCTTATACGAAAACCCCCCAAAAAATATATATTAAAAAATAAAAATCAACCCTTTTGTTTTAGGTCCTATTGACTCGACCCTATGGCATTCGATCCTTTTGGATTCGAACCTTTGACCAGACACCGTATAGCATGTAAGGCAGTTGCTCCACGCAAATGTCCTGAACCCCTCAAAATGACAACAATGCCACTGCAAGTGTGGGACGAGGCTGCTGTGGACATGTTTGGTCCGCTGGCTAACGGCAAATATGTACTGGTAATAATGGAGAAGATATCCAGGTTTCTGGAAATTCACTTGATCCACTCCACGAGTGCACAGGCGGTCACTCCAGCACTAGACAAAACATTTGCTGATTATAGAATCCCCACCATCTTGAAGTCATATAATGGACCCCCATTTAGTGGGCACAAATTTGCCATGTTTGCAGAACACCTTGGTTTCCAGCACTGCAAAATCACACCTCTCTGGCCACAAGTCAATGGAACAGTAGAAAGATTCATGTCCAACTTAAAATGCACCCTTAAACTCTGCTCAATCACTAAGGGATCATTCATGCAGGCCATCTGCACACTACTCTGGGATTACAGGAACATGCCACACTGCTCCACTGGAATCTGTCCATTAACACTCATTTTTGGCCGCGTGGTGAGAACCACCCTTCCTCACAATCCCAACCCACCATCTGGCAACTGTGCAGACAACACCCGGGCAAGGGATCGTGAGAGGAAATGCAAAATGAAGGAGTATGTAGATCAATGAAGGAAGGCAAAATCCAGCAACTTCCAGATATGGGATCAAGAACTTGTACATCAAACACAGGACTTCAAGGAAATCCCTGCATTCAAACCCGAACCTATGACAGTGACCCACATTCAAGGAACCATGATAAAAGCTGCCAGTCCACTGGCACTGTCACCAGGAATTCTTCATTCTTTCGGTCATTTGAAGGTGAGCTGACTCATGAGAGAGATGAATCAACAAACTGTGATGACTCATCTGATGCGGACTCGTTGTTCATGGAAGGTGACGTGGACACAGATGACATAGAGAATGATCACAATGGTAGAGGTACCCCTCCCATGCGATGCCCCTATAGAAGGGGCGGTTCGTAAGCCTTCCAGATGGATTGAAGAAATGGGTTAAGTGCCCCAAGTTCTTTACTGAGCAGACAGAAGATGTAATGTCCTCTCTCTATGCCCACCCATAGGACTGGAAGGACAGGCACACACCTGTTCCCTTTCTGTTGGTGTTATTGTTTTGGGTTGCGTCCCACTCCGTAATGTAGAAGGCAGGGTTTACCGTAGGAGCACCAGTATCCAGTTAGTGATTAAAGAAGTTCCAGACATATTTCAGTCTCCTTGCTTTATTAAAAGGCAATCATTGTTTCCTACATTAGATTGTATCCGTGCGGAACTAACACGCAGGTTTTCATTTGGGATTTAACTTTCTCTCAGAATGCAGCTTTTCCAGTGCTTCCTTTTATTGGACTGAACTATGTCCCCTCGCCCAGAGTGCAGCCTTTGAAAGGGGATCCTTTACCATTTGGGGTTGAAATGTGTCTCCCTCAATGCTTACCTTCTTGCACTGAATGATGTCGCTCAAGCCCTCTCTGAGCACAGTATTTCAGTCTTCCCCTCCCATTTCCTTGAACCATGCTAAAGGAATCACCCCAACACAAGGGATTCCTGGTGGGGTCCACTTCAGCACTTGGTTGCCACTTTCTAGCATTATGTGTCCACTCGGCCTGCCAGGCCCATGATCTCTCATCTGCAGCTCTGCCATCTCACTCATGCCTCTTGCTTTCACAATGCCCAGCTTCACTATGGCCCTTAAGTGTCTAATGTCCCCTCAACCCAGGCGCCTCGGAGATGCTTTTTTATTCAAACACGTCAATCTTGAGCATACTCTCTTTCTGCTCCGGTTTCTACCACTTGGAAAACTCCCTGGACATGCCATGTAGGACTTCCCAGGGCTTTATCTCGATTGAGTGTCTGAAACCTCGTCTGATCCTCTCCACCTCGCTTTCTGTTACCAGGCGCATGTTGGAAATCCACCAGCTGTCAGACTCACCGTTCTTAAAGCTCTGAACACGTTGCTCCCATCACTCTTGCTTCCCTCTTCCAATCTACTGCTATCTAATCCTTCCTTTTATCTACGAAGATGCAGATTTCAGATCCTGAAATCCAAAGCCAGATTTGCCGGTGGATTAATGGTTTTCATTCCCCGTACCCAACACAAATTAGTGTTGCCAAGCTGTAGGACTCTATGGGAGTCATTACAAGCCTGCCGGTCCGGATACAACAGTACCCGTAAGTTGCCAGTACCTTTGTGTCGAGACCGGCAGACTCAGAGTTGTGCTCGCGGGTGCCTTTCATTGGGCCAGGTTTGACCTGGCGGAATGAAAGGCACCCGCGAGCACAGCTTGCGTGTAGCACCGGCACGGTAATGAACCGTGCCAGCGCTACAAGCATCCCCATTCCCATTGAGCCCTATGGGACTCAAGTGGGAATGGGGATCACCCGATTCCGGCACCCACGAAAGGGCAATTACCGGGTCCGGCGTGGCGGAATACCCCGGTTATTGCCCATTCGCGGGTGCCATATATTTTCAGAAGTTTGGCGGCAGCCTGCCGGCTTTACCGGCAAGGCTACCGCCAAACTTCTAATGAGGCCCTATTTGTGCCATCAGTGGCATGTCATTGTTCCAGTCCTAAAATTTGAATACGAAGATGGTTGAAATACCCTCATTCCCCCTGCCAGGTCACAAGGCCACTTGAGAACACAAGGTTAGGGTAATTTGGACTATGGCCAGCAATATGGCTCCCGGATCCGAGAAGATGAAACTTACATTTGGGGGCACATCCTTTGTGTTAGGTCTACCTAGATGGCTTGTACCTGAGTGTGAGCAGACCCTGCATCCTGCATTTTTCATGGGGCTTTCAGATCATGGCCACAGCAAGCTTCAATTTATCAGGCCCTCTCTCGGGAAATAAAGTGCCCAGGATGGCCTTCTTAGTTCACTCGTTCATGGCCTTATCCAAAATCATGTTCTCAAAAGGGCCAAAATTGATCGAACAGTCCCTCACTGGGATAAAACCACCCACGGGGGTCTGTTTGCAATTACATCGTGGTGCTTTAGAATACAACAATAGAAACATGTTGCAGAACAGCTACGTCATTGGGTACTGCCTCCTGTGTGTACAGTCACTCCCTAGGCTTTTCATTTCAATTGGAGACACCATGGACTGGGTGTAGAGATACATTTGGGTCCTCTTTATCGGGCGAAGTTTCTATCGTGTGTGGGATGTGCAGAGGTGGTGGAATAATGGTATCTTCCAAGCCCTGGCTTCATTAATGGGTCTGGAATTGAGGCCCTTTGGACGATTTACTCACTTCCTCCAGACAGGACTTTGCAATTCCAGGCTTCCTCTATTAGTGTTGCCACCTTCACGCAGTGGCCCACCCCAAATGCGTGCACCATCTCGGAGCCAACTGGTGAGGAATCTGCCCTCTTATAGCACGTTTCTAAAGATGCTTGTAGCCGGTACTTGCTCCCTCTCGTTGGGCCTACATTTCACAGATGCTTTTTGAGCCATTATTAGTGCTCCTCATGCGGCTCAGCGGCCTGTTCGTCTTATTCAAAGGCTGTGAGCGCACCCAGCTGCTAAATGTGTAGTGTCAGAAAGGAGTTAGTTACCTTGCAGTAGATATACTTCTATAGTAATATTGTCCAGTTTTGCAATTGACCCAGCAGGTTTATTTATTTGGATTTATAGAGCATTTTTGCAAAAGCTCCTTATAATGGGATTCAATAAATAGTAAGCGTTTACTTGCAGAGGAAAACGTTCGTTTTTGTGCCTGACTTCGATCCAGCTACACGCTTCCTGGAGGAGGCGTGTCACTCAGCACGTGACTGTATCACGTGACCTGGCGCCACCTTAAAACCCGGAGGCTGCCACCCGCTCAGTGTGAGCGTTTACTTGCAGAGGAAAACGTTCGTTTTTGTGCCTGACTTCGATCCAGCTACACGCTTCCTGGAGGAGGCGTGTCACTCAGCACGTGACTGTATAACGTGACCTGGCGCCACCTTAAAACCCGGAGGCTGCCACCCGCTCAGTGTGAGCGTTTACTTGCAGAGGAAAACGTTCGTTTTTGTGCCTGACTTCGATCCAGCTACACGCTTCCTGGAGGAGGCGTGTCACTCAGCACGTGACTGTATCACGTGACCTGGCGCCACCTTAAAACCCGGAGGCTGCCACCCGCTCAGTGTGAGCGTTTACTTGCAGAGGAAAACGTTCGTTTTTGTGCCTGACTTCGATCCAGCTACACGCTTCCTGGAGGAGGCGTGTCACTCAGCACGTGACTGTATCACGTGACCTGGCGCCACCTTAAAACCCGGAGGCTGCCACCCGCTCAGTGTGAGCGTTTACTTGCAGAGGAAAACGTTCGTTTTTGTGCCTGACTTCGATCCAGCTACACGCTTCCTGGAGGAGGCGTGTCACTCAGCACGTGACTGTATCACGTGACCTGGCGCCACCTTAAAACCCGGAGGCTGCCACCCGCTCAGTGTGAGCGTTTACTTGCAGAGGAAAACGTTCGTTTTTGTGCCTGACTTCGATCCAGCTACACGCTTCCTGGAGGAGGCGTGTCACTCAGCACGTGACTGTATCACGTGACCTGGCGCCACCTTAAAACCCGGAGGCTGCCACCCGCTCAGTGTGAGCGTTTACTTGCAGAGGAAAACGTTCGTTTTTGTGCCTGACTTCGATCCAGCTACACGCTTCCTGGAGGAGGCGTGTCACTCAGCACGTGACTGTATCACGTGACCTGGCGCCACCTTAAAACCCGGAGGCTGCCACCCGCTCAGTGTGAGCGTTTACTTGCAGAGGAAAACGTTCGTTTTTGTGCCTGACTTCGATCCAGCTACACGCTTCCTGGAGGAGGCGTGTCACTCAGCACGTGACTGTATCACGTGACCTGGTGCCACCTTAAAACCCGGAGGCTGCCACCCGCTCAGTGTGAGCGTTTACTTGCAGAGGAAAACGTTCGTTTTTGTGCCTGACTTCGATCCAGCTACACGCTTCCTGGAGGAGGCGTGTCACTCAGCACGTGACTGTATCACGTGACCTGGCGCCACCTTAAAACCCGGAGGCTGCCACCCGCTCAGTGTGAGCGTTTACTTGCAGAGGAAAACGTTCGTTTTTGTGCCTGACTTCGATCCAGCTACACGCTTCCTGGAGGAGGTGTGTCACTCAGCACGTGACTGTATCACGTGACCTGGCGCCACCTTAAAACCCGGAGGCTGCCACCCGCTCAGTGTGAGCGTTTACTTGCAGAGGAAAACGTTCGTTTTTGTGCCTGACTTCGATCCAGCTACACGCTTCCTGGAGGAGGCGTGTCACTCAGCACGTGACTGTATCACGTGACCTGGCGCCACCTTAAAACCCGGAGGCTGCCACCCGCTCAGTGTGAGCGTTTACTTGCAGAGGAAAACGTTCGTTTTTGTGCCTGACTTCGATCCAGCTACACGCTTCCTGGAGGAGGCGTGTCACTCAGCACGTGACTGTATCACGTGACCTGGCGCCACCTTAAAACCCGGAGGCTGCCACCCGCTCAGTGTGAGCGTTTACTTGCAGAGGAAAACGTTCGTTTTTGTGCCTGACTTCGATCCAGCTACACGCTTCCTGGAGGAGGCATGTCACTCAGCACGTGACTGTATCACGTGACCTGGCGCCACCTTAAAACCCGGAGGCTGCCACCCGCTCAGTGTGAGCGTTTACTTGCAGAGGAAAACGTTCGTTTTTGTGCCTGACTTCGATCCAGCTACACGCTTCCTGGAGGAGGCGTGTCACTCAGCACGTGACTGTATCACGTGACCTGGCGCCACCTTAAAACCCGGAGGCTGCCACCCGCTCAGTGTGAGCGTTTACTTGCAGAGGAAAACGTTCGTTTTTGTGCCTGACTTCGATCCAGCTACACGCTTCCTGGAGGAGGCGTGTCACTCAGCACGTGACTGTATCACGTGACCTGGCGCCACCTTAAAACCCGGAGGCTACCACCCTTGTGGCTGTAAGCCCGGTGGAAAGAAGCCCATTGGCTGTTATACGGCTGTTGTACGCAGTGGACGCAAATAAGCCGTATGATGGGCCCCCAAACACGCCAAAAACAGAAAACACGAACACAGTCCGAACGAGCGGATCATCCCTTGCAGGCATCGGTATACATCGCTGAGGAAAATACCTCGAGGGTCAATGATGTAAATGAGGTAAGAACTGTTACATTAAATGTGCCTACATTGTCTCAAATCACACAAACTGAAAATGGCGGACACATAACGCCACTATATACAGTAAGCTCCTTGCTTACTTTGACAGAAAATCTTATTATTAATGTCAATTTACTAACTCACTGCCGACTGAAATTGACGCCAAATGCAACACGCGAACAAATACTTCTACTGCCCTGCGCTCTATGCTTAACGAGGCAAGCAAGAAAGAGTTCTCTAAGTGCTGCATACACAAAATTTGCCCAAGTACACGAAAGTGTAGATGTTCTGGATAAAACAGCATTAGCGGAGAACTGCAATAAATGTGAAATCTTTACAATCCGGTCCGTGACTTTATCTACTGGCTCTACGACCCGAGTTGCGGAACTGAGAACGCAGGATAATGTGTGCGAGATAAATACCTCCTTGATCCAGTCTCCTTTCGATGTAACGGATTCAGAACTATTGTCAATCCAAGTGTCTGCAAACACCTTATCCATGTCCCCCCTAAACCAATCAAATGGTCAGGTAGACAAAAATACTGTACAGAATAAATCTCAAACTAAAGAAGGAGCTATGACGCCCATGATGGTAGCAACTGCAAAACTGCATGAAGCTGAATCTAACGTGCTAATGTCATCATATGCCTCCCGAGGTTCCATAAAAACTGGACTTGTAAACCGCAAACAGAGCTCAACTAAGTTTAACCTGTTACACTCTCGTCTACCTATAACAGCAAATAGCACCGGAGAAGTACATGAAGTGGAAACTTGGAACCCACATGAAATTTCTACAACACCTCAATCACATCTGCTTAACATAGAAACAAATCCAATACCAACTTTAGAGACCTCATTAAAAGCTCTAGATCCAGTAGGACGAGAGGCACGTCTGACAGAGAGGCTAACTGCTGATTACAATGCCATCAAAGAAAAACTGATACAGAGTTTCGGAGAAAAGTCCAACTCTAAGCATGTAAATCGTATAATAAGCAGATATAGCCCCAATAACATCTGCCGTCACTCTAAATTTGGTTTTTTTGATCAGAATCTTCCAAACCACAATTCAACAATTGATTACACAATCATCGGTGATAAAAATGTTGTAAAGACAGTTGAGATGGAGAATCTAATCCAAATGAATGAAGACGAGGTAGAAAATGAGTCTCTACAGCAACGTAGGAAGAGACGAGATTCCATGGCCAAACAAACACATGAAACGGCGCCAAAACTTACAGCTGCTACTTCTGCACAGGATCAAATGAATAAATCCAACCTGTCAGTAGCAGCTGGCATTCAAATCCACAATAATGTATTGGCCGCCACTTCTTTGGCGCTAATCCCGTTCGTAAAATTGTACGAGAGTCTAAATGAGGCTATAAAAGAGCAGAGTACGCAAATTACTCAGCTTATCTCAAAAGTTGACAAGATGGAACATATGAATAATGCCTTGCTGCAAAGAATGGACAGAGAGGCGGAGACGTCCTCACAATGGCAATATCGCCTTGGAGATCTTCTAGCAAGTACCCACGTGGATAATTCCACCTTAATGGCCGCAACGCTTGAATGTATGAAATGGGCAAGGCACAATATTCCAATAAATACGGAACAATTACCAGAGCACTTAAATGGAGCTGTCACGCTGAATAAAACAACTCCTGCTCCTAAAATCACAAACTCCGCTTCAGCTGCGGCCCATCTCTCAAAGAACAATCCTCAAGTGGAGTCATCTAGTTCTAACAGGAATAATAGACAACTCCAGGAAATTCCTGCTCAAGCAGTCAAAACTAAACCAAATACTGAAGCCCCGCTGACCTGCTCAACTACAAATACTAGTAGGGCACTTGCAGACAGAAGAACAACCTCAACGGTACAAATACAAGAAACCCAGACCTCCTCTGATGCTGCAGAAATAACAGATCCGACCCACTTGGCTATAGAGATCGGAGAACCAATACAATCACTGGAAACTCACAGTGCGACTGGAATTCAAACACTACCGTCTACATCGAGGCTTATAAACTCGTTTGACATCTTTAAGGGTGGAGCAAAAAATTTTCACGTGGACAGCTTAAAGATACCAACACTGTCTGCAAAGAAGGTACGATTGGCTCCAAAAAAGCAAGCAACCAATCAAGCAAAAAAACGTAATACTAATGTAAAACAGTTTGTAAGAAATATAGTAACTCCACAAAAGCTTGCGCTGTTCGAACGACCTACAAAAGAGGCTGCTGTAGATAATGTCATCATTGTGCAATCAAAGGAGAGACGGAATAAATTGAATGATGCAAAATCATCGTCAATACAAAAACAAAATCCAAATAAGCGTGCTCGTCTAGATTCGATTTCTGCACAAGATGAGGACTCAATAGACCTATGTGACCTCTCAACTTACTCAATTGACTCTGACAGTTCTTCTTCGACCTTATCTACAGAGACATTGAGTAAAAGACAACCAATTGGACCAAGCAAAGTACTCTCTAGGAAACTTATAGGTGATGAGGATAAAGGGCATAGAAAGGTCACCATGTTTCCTCCTACCTTTGATACGAACTCCTCGGAACCTAATCAACCTAGAACACACCAAGTTACAAACAGAAAAATGGTATCTGAATCATTACAAAATTTCAATCCGAAAATGACTGCTGCTCAGCGAAATAAACAAATTTCATTAAGAATAAGTGAAAGCGATGGACGTCAATCTAGCTCCAAATATCATTCTTGGAGAATTAGAGTGGAAAATGTGATGTCTGATGATAAAGATGTTAACTTAAACAGAAGAAACATTATGAAACTACTGCATATCATCCCTTCACTCCGTACAATTACATCAGAAGACATTCAAATTGTTGAATACATTTCAGAGGAATCCGCTGACAAAGTTTTCTTACATATTAATTCATCAGCAGTGGAAAAAACTCTTTTTGCTGCACAAGATGAACTGCTGGCTTTTGGTTTTGAAATACACTCAGAGAGAAATATGTTAAATTATGGGAAAAGTGATGAAATAAAATCAAGAAATGATTGTCGTCGCGAAAAATTGAGGAACCAATTGTCATTGCGAAAATGTGGAGTAGAAACAAAACCTACATGGAAAAATTATGATGAAACCATAAAACGAGCTACATCACAGAAAGATCAACAAACATAACCATCACCAAAAACGGATATGGAAAAATGCGGGATCCTCTCTTGGAACACCAGAGGATTCCTTCATCTATTCAATGAGTTCCCTAAGGCCTTAATAAATAATTTTGCCATTTGTCTCCAAGAAACATGGCTTCGAGAAGTTCCATCGAAAGACGGTTATTCCATCATTCTAAATAAAGCAGGAAAACATCAACGTGGGAGACCTTTCTCTGGTTTAATCACAATGGTTAATAATGCCTATGGATGGGAGGTCATTCAAACATTCATGCCAAACCTCTTTGTACTAGGAACTCTACTACAGCTGAGCCAGAAGGAAAATATACCCTCCCCACAACTGCTAATTATCAATCTTTATTGGAACCCAGCCATGATCTCTACTGCAAGTTTCATTAAATCAGTAACGGCAATTATTGATCCCTATTTAACATCAGATTTGGAGACCATTATAATAATATGTGGAGACTTTAACTTCTCATGGCTCGAACTACCTCCCAAAAATAAGACTGAACAAACTGTAATACGAACTAGAGGAGATAAATGGTTAGAAGCGATGCAATCGAGAAACTGCGAGATGGTCAATGGTTCAATTAAAGGTGACATTCCCCCAAACTCTACCTGGAACAAAGATAAAAGCCAAAAAATATTAGATTATTTTTGGATCTCTGCTTCTTTCTGGTCAAAAGTTACAAAAATGTCAATAACTAAAACAGCAGCGAGTGATCATAGTATATTGGAATTAATCTGTATTCTAGAACAGTGCATAACATCAGCACAGTATGATTTACCTCTGGAAGCGAATGAGGGGCTGAGTAGGCTACGAATCAAAAACCATCACATCCGTCAGCTGAGAGATGGCCTTAAGGATGACATAACAATAACTTCTGACAAAATAAACTATGCACCTTTGCTAATCCAATTTGGCACTACAAAAAAACAAACTCACAAAACCTCGCAAACTCAGAAAAAATATATATATAGTGCACAGGTAAATTTGCAAAAGAAACAAATGACCAAAAGCATCAGGCAAATCAACAAGAAAGATATTAAGTCTTTTGAGAAAAAAAGGGAAATCCAAAACTGTAAAACGAAATACCGAAACTGGTTAAAATCTTTCAAGATAATCAGAGATCAAGAACGAGCTGAAACAATGGTAGGCCTAATTATTCAGCGGAACTCACGAGACATCTGGAAAATTTTAAATAACAACAACACTCAAGATTCTGGTTTCATTAATGGAATATCAAAGCTTACCTGGGAACAACATTTTAGGAAAGTATTTGTAAGCACTTCAATTTTAAGCAGCCCAATACAACAGATAAATCCGGTCACATGGGATGTATGTGAATCTAGAGAAAAAATTCTTACTCAAATAACACAATTGAAGAATTCTCGTGCAGCGGGCCCTGATGGGCTAACAAATGTTCTATTAAAAGAAAAAAAGGAGCTTTGGGCCGACTTTATTGTAGACCTGTTTGAGCTAATTTCAGAAGCTAGGATGATACCGTGCTCATGGAGGACTGCAATTATAGTACCAATATTCAAGAAAGGCAATAGGGAGAACCCGGCCAACTACCGCCCAATTGCCCTCTTGGATATAATAGGGAAAATCTTTGCTACTTGCTTACAACAAAAACTCTCCAAATGGGCATCTTGTAACAACTTATTGGATAAGCGACAAACAGGTTTCACAAAGGAGGTCGGAACTGAAATCAATCTCTTCATCTTAAACATACTTAAACTTGAATCATTGAAGAACAAAGGGAGCATCTTCATAGCATTCATAGATATGCGGCAGGCATTTGACCAAATCAATCGCACAAATCTATGGGAAAAATTAACATCATGGTCATGCCCTCCAAATATTCTCCATCCACTTATGGCCCTACACACAGGTACCTCAATAAAAGTCCGCATCGATAATAAAGGCACCGTGACAAATGAAATTCCAACCACCAAAGGAGTGAAACAGGGATGCCCCTTGGCAGCCCTACTGTTTAAGTTATACATTGCTGATCTACCAAAGGCCTTCACGAATATTCGCTGCTTTCCACCGAAAATAAATAACCAACCTATTAGTTATGCGACATATGCCGATGACATTGTATTATTTGATCAAACTAAAATAGGACTCCAACGTCTAATACAAGCATTGGTTATATATCTGCAGACAAACGGTTTGGAAATAAATGCTGGGAAATCAAAGATCATGTCCTTTGGACCAGCAAAGAAAAGATTGGCTGAGAATTTCAGTTGGTATGCGGCTGGAGAAAAGATCGAGACTGTACACACTATACGTTATCTAGGGATACAAATAAACAAATCCATCAGAGAACAAGAATGGAGTTTAGATTTGAAGCATCGTATGACTTCTTTCACCCTACAAGGAAAACGCCTACATAATGAATTTGGCAAATTTACCCTGATTCCAGTCTTAACCTTCTATCGACAAAAAGTCATTCCTACTCTGACCTATGGGGCGGAGGCCGGACTAAACATCGATAATCGTATTTGGGCAGTTTTGGAAGGGCAATTTTGGAGAGGAGTTTTAGCTCTGCCAAGCTGTGTGTCTATTGTTGCAATAAGACATGAACTAGGCCTTGATCCCTTAGACGGCCTGATTCTTTGGAAGTCCATTGTTTTGTTACGAAAAATGAACCTAAAAATAGTCGCTCCAGCCTATGAGATCTTAAAACAAAAAGAAGATAAACAATATTCAGGGATGATACATATTTGGGCTACGAAAATTAGGAAATCTCTAGCGGTCATGGATATCTCTTGGGAGTCTATATGTAACACACCACAGATTGCAAAAAGAAAACTGAGATCCTGGTACTGGATAAAAAACGAAGAACGTCGAATGGCAATGTCATCTTCGCTTAATTTAGGCTTGACATGTAATACTCTTGACAAGCTGCCCAAATACTTAACAAGATTTCCGTCAAGATACCATCGCAACAAATTTTTAAGATTTCGGCTAAATTTATATGAAACTAAAGAGATAATGTACCTGAGACACTACAAAGAGATAGATGATAATAAATGTAGGCTCTGTAAAAACGAAGTAGAATCACTTAAACATCTAGTCTCTGATTGTGACCAGGTGGCGACTCAGCGTGCATTTTTCTTTAAACATCTAACAACTGTCCAACCAACGGACCATCTGTGGTGCATGCTGGTAGCTGGAAATAATGTTAAATCAATTTGTGCAGTGGTAGATTTTCTCGATAACATCTTGGAGAAAGCCTTGAGCTGAAAACAAACTTTCCATCTGAAAGAGCCAGAAGAAAACAATGAACCTATAAGAGAGCTAAATTGATGACAAAGAAAGATGATGAAATTTTGTATGAATTTTTGTAATTGAAGTTGTGTAAATAACTAATTGTTACAAGTAAAATAAAAAAAAAAAAAAAAAAAAATAGTAAAATAATGCATTTCAGAGGGAAGTTTACATGCAGCATCCAGGCTGAAAAAGTGTCATAAGCTAAGAGGTACATAACTATAGAGAATGTGTTACATCATGTTTTTCAAAATTGAGCACCATGCACTTTTTGAGGGCAATTTATTATGGCTGATGTATTTGGCATATTTTATTAAGTACTGCACAGGTGTTTTTTTTTATCCAAATTGGTATTTTGAATAAAATGGTAGTACTGCTTGGGCTGCCTCCAGAGAGCATCATCTATTCTTGTACATACATAAGCATTGATTGGTTTTTGTTATAAAATGTATTTTTTAATCATTTGTTTAAATTTACCTCATTGACCGCCACCCATGTTCTCTTTATTTTACACTCCCTGGATGCCTACCCTTTACATTGAGTACATTACTGTGCATCAAGGTGTGAAGTTGCGGATCAGATCAGCATACGGACTGGTCCCGCCCCACTTGTTCCTAGAAGTGAACAAAGGTACAAGCTGAGAAGTGTTCTGTGAACAAGCAGTTTAAACAGTAGAGGTAATGCAACCACTATAAAGAATAGAATAGATTGCGCTACATAAGTAGGGTGAGAAGTACAGTGCACTCACACGTTTAGGGAGAGGTTGCAGAATACACAGATAGGGTTACACACGTAGCATAGGGAGGGGCGCAGGTAGGGATAGGTTGCAGAATACATGGGCTGGGAATAGTATATGGCGGCATGCAACGCAGGAGACATGAAGAACATTAACGTGGCAGAGAATGAGCCAGAGTACCAGCATTTTCTTAGACAGAACTTTGAAAGGCCCTTATTCAGAAATCCTGAATCCTGACATGAAAAACAGCTTTTCACACAATCCCAAGTGCCACGATGTTCAGACAGACGCTCAGGCATCAAGGTCAGTAAGGAAGGGGGACCTGACAGGGAATCGAAACCACACTGGATAACATTGCTCAGAAGCACATAGTATGCAACTATAAACTTAATTTGTTTGTATGGGTAGCAGTGAGAAAGTACAGATATCCTTGATCTCCAGGTGCAAATAGCTGCCATGGCAAACTGCCTCCTAATGAATAAACACACAGCGCAGCACACACAGGCTAGGATAGCAGGAAAACTGAATAAGTAGCTGGAAATTTGCTCTGAATAGTGGTCCTGTCCCACGTGATCAGAACAGTGATAATTTATTCCAGGCCTATTACCTTGTTGGTGCACCTGCTACTCCCTTAGCAAATCTATACATAAATGACATGCCAAAGCCACAAAGATATCAGCAGATCAGGCCTCGGGCCTGGGATGAGAAGGGACTAACTTCTTCAAACTGAATCATAGCGGTCCGTTCATCTCCCCTTCATCACCACGCACCCTGCCATCACATTTAAGTGGCCAAGGTCATATCAGCAAACTATTAACCAATTAGAATTCTGTCCGCTATGTTGGCTAATGTGGTATAGTGCCAACCAATGATAGGTTAGAATGAAGTGTAACATTTTTGGTAGGACACACTTAGGAGGGGCTATCAGTTAAAGAATACCCAATAGTAGTAATCCTCGCAGATAGAATGCATAGATGTTTTATTCACTTGTTCTACTGGTAAATAAGATATAAGTGTTTTACTATCACTAACCATGACATCATGTGGAATGTGTATTTGATTTAAAAGCTTGTGTTCTGTATTATATAATTGAGAGGATGCTGTATTGCATGTACTAGCAGCCGTTTATATTCGAATAAAGATGGGTTTTCTCTTGCACTTGGAGTTACTCCATTCATGTTGTTATTGATCACCTATTATAGATTATCAGTTACTGGGACCACCTTAACAAAGCTAAAGCAAACATTAGTATATTGTACTGTGCATCAATGGTATGCCAGTCTGCAAATGCTTAACACACCATGGCATTCTTTACTTGACATCAACGGTAAAGCAAACATGAGTGTTATGTGGCTAGACTGGCCTACCTTGGTGACAGCCTCCATATATGTTCTTACTATGGCATTTCAATGGTTTAATTGTCAAGGATAAACCAAGCATGACAAGTGTTATCATGTGGCTAAACTGGCTTACATTGGTGGCTCCAGTCTGGCTATATATTCTTAGTGTTTCATGGCATTTTTGTCTTGGGCATCAAGCAAACATAAGTGTGAGTATGTGGTTCACTGGCCTAGGTTGGTAAAGCCAGTCTGGCTATACTTTCTGTGCACAGCATTTTTTTAAAGGCTGGGAGTCATTATATTGTAATACTGTCATATATCGATGAATGGGCATAAGCACATCGGCATGAACATGTTTTACATATTGGCAGATGTAGTCAAAGGCATCAAGAAAATGCAAAGGAAGATGCTACTGTATACTGTTAGGGACTGTATTTATTGTGTGCTACCATAAAAAACTGATTGCAAACCGTGTGGCTTTTTTCCCAATTGTTCATGGAAAGTGCGCTGAAATGCACGCTGAAAAGCACCTCATACCTCCCCCTCGTTTGCACAGAATATGCAGGAGTGACTGAGCGCAGGGAGGGACTCTGAACCAAACATTTTGGCCCCTTCAGTTCAAAAATTCATTAGCCGCCACTGTTCCAGAACTCTTCCACAACTGTCTTTGATGCCAAGGACTCCAGCCAGTGGCGTAACACAAAATGTGGGGGCCCCCTGCGAGCCATGCTGAGGGGGCCCCCCCATCTCGGCAACAAATCACGGTCGTGCCACACTCTGGGCCGGCCTAGATTATTCCACTTGCACAATACGCATGAACGTGCCGCTGAAGGGCATGCCGCACACTGTACTAGGAGAAAGATATAAATATGTGTTTTAATGCAATATACATCACACTTTCTGAGAATAATTGGCCAAAAAGCCAGAGTGTTTGCAATTGTTTTGTAGGGTAACACCAATCCAATAGATGCAAGTCACCAACTTGCTATTAAAAATGCCATGCCACATTGAAAACATATCCCACTGGCTGCACAATGTAGACCAGTGTAGACGCATTATGAAATTACAGTAAAGCATGCCAGGCCACATTTATACAGACCTAGACTGGATGCACAAAAATGCCAGTCGAAGCAATAACACTCATCAAGAAGAGAGCAGAAATTGAAGCCTGGGTCTCTGCTGCCTCGAACAACACGGCCAAACTCTTTAAAATCTTCATGGAACTGGGCAATCCTGTTGCGGTCTCCACCTCTCCGGTTCCCTCCCAAGCCCTCTGTAGGGCTCTGGGCTCTCACTTCTCAGCTAAAACTCAGAACATCCTGTCCACTAACTCCTCTTCCTCTCCCTCTTCCTCTCTCAGCCCGCCTTTGGCCATCTCTACCTCTCCTCCTCCTTTCTCCTCTTTCTCTCTGACAACACCTGACAAGGTTTCTAGACAAGTCCGATCCCTGAAAGTGTCCTCCAAACAGGTGCTCCCCTGCTCCTCCAGAACCATCAAGGGCCATATTGACACCCTCGCTGCACCTAGGTCAATTTCTGTAATCACTCTTTCACCACTGCAACGTGCCCCTCTCCCTTTAAACACTCCCTTGTGCACCCACTCCTCAAGAAGCAGTCTGCCGATCCTACCTGTCTGGCAAAGTATCGCCCAATTTCCATCACACCTTTCCTGGGAAAACTCTTGGAAAAAAGCTGGCCATCTCCCAGCTTACTCTCCACGTTGAATCTGTTGGTTGTCTCCATGACCATAAGTCTAGCTCCAGAGCTGCCAGAGGCACGGAAACATCTCTCCTGAATACCTGTGATGATCTGCTCTTTAACCTTCATTCCAGCATTCCTTCTGTCCTAATCCTCCGTGATCTTTCCTCGACTTTCGACACAGTCAACCACGCCATCCTGATCAATCGACTACGTGAGAACTTGGGCATCATGCATCAGGGTCTGGAGTGGCTGACCTCCTTCCTCTTGGACTGCCCCTCCCAGGTCCAACTTGGTCCCTTTTTTTCCATCACCTCTCTCTCTCTTCCTGTGACATTCCCCAGGGCTCTATCCTTTCACCCTGGTTTTTCAACCTCTACTTGGCCCCCTTGGCCCAAATTATCTCTACCTTCTCCTCTAACTTTCAGTGTTGTGCACATGGCACACAGCTTTCCTTCAGGCTCCTGTCATCTCTTGCTCATTCCTGACTGTCTATCCGTGATTCAGGATTGGTGGACCTCCAACGATATCGACGTTAGTGCCATTAAGATGAAGCTCCTTCTTATTGGGACCCCTGCCCCTGCTTTCACTCTCTCACTCTGGCCACCCACCTTGGGCCCTCTTCCTTCGCCTTCCTGCGAGGCAAAAAACCTTTTGTGTCATCTTCAACTCTACTCTCTCTTTCTCTCCTTGTATCTTGGACATCGCCAAGAGGTCCCACTACCTACCAGCTGCTCCTCCTCATAGGGACTCTTCCCTTTCTCACTTTCCCCCAGAAGCTCACTGTCTCCAGAGCCCTGTTTCTCTCTAGGCTGGACTACTGCAACAGCCTTTTTCTCAAGCTACCTTCCTCTACTCTCCGCCCTCTGCAACTTATCCAGAACAGGATAGCGAGACTTGTCCTTGGCCACAAGCCCAGGGATCATATCTCTACAGCCCTGAAATCTCTCCACTGGCTCTCGGTGGTTGCAAGAATACAGTTCAAGGCCCTTTGCATTGTCCACAAGGCTTTCTGGGGTCAGGCCCACACTGCAACCAACGCTCTCTTCCAAAATACCTTTTTTCTCTAGCCCTTCCACCGGCTACTTCCAAACCTCTAAGGGCGAGATGCTTCTTCAGGCAGAGAGTGGGGGTGGTAGATCTCTCTCCTCTGCAGATGCCTCCCTCTGGAATGGCCTCCCTGCCCCTCTCAAACTTTAGCGGACCACCTGATGTCCGGAAGCAGCTCAAAACTATCCTCTTCTCCTCTGCTTTCACTCTCTCCCTCCCCTGCTGATCTACCTGACCTACCTGACCTACCTGTCTGATGTACCGACTGGTTGCTTGGCTACCCTCAGTCTCACTGAGTCCAGGCTCTTTCTTGATTAGTCACCCTTGCACTGCTGATGGCCTACCACACACTTAGGGACTGTAACTGTAACCCTACAGTCCCTTGTTCTCCTTGCACTACCCAGAGCTGCACTGTCCTGGCTGCACTTACTCAGAGCATTACAGCCCTGTTTTCCCTGCCCTTCTTCCTTGCACTCCCCCCTCCCTTTCCCCTTGCATTTCTCATTCTCGCACTTGCACGATTTGAATGACACAAGGCCTAGTAAGATCATTTGTCTTGTCACTCCCTCTATCTTCACTCCATTGCTTGTCACGCCAAGAATCACTTGTGTACAGTCTTGTTATAATAGACTTCTATCAGATCATTTTATCACAGATGCTCAAAAAAATATACATTGCTGCAGTAAGAAATGACTAGACCGGCAGCACCCAAATGCCAATCTAGCCAGGTAATTACACTTAGCAGGACTGCTTTATCAGAAATGTGCAGTTAAAAAAAAAGTCATACCAAATTGAGGAATAACTAGACTGGCTGCACCAAAATGCCCCTCTAGCCACTAATACCACATATCATGCCTGCGTAGCCTGGACATGGACAACCATTATGATTTATCGCACAATCCCACCTCCCACACATGCCTTCTCCCTCCCATGCCCTACCCCAACCTCCAAAATCAGCTCCTTGGCCCAGAATTACCTTCACGTCCCTCCTCCTTGTCATAGAGCTTACGTTTGAGGCTCCTGGCCTCATAGGAAAGTACTGGGATGATTAAGTGTGGGATTAGGAGTAATGAAGATACAGTAGCTAAATCAGGCCTTACCTCCATGTACCTCTACCTCATCCCAGTGCTTGTGTATGAGGCAAGTACTGCCTCATACACAATTACAGGGACAAGGAAAAATAGGGCTAGGAGTAATGATGATTACCAATAAGTAATTAAGGCATTAAACACAAGTAGGGTCTTAACAATATTCAGTTGACTGGGCTTCAGCACTCGCCCCCAGTAATTATGGGCTATGTTGACTCAACCTGGCTGACCTTCAGAGCAGTTGCCGGACAGAACAGGACACCAATGTTAAACGGCACCTGGGTTAACAAGGGCCAAGCAGTTACTAAAGTAAAGCATTTCACTGTTAGTACCTGCATTCAAATGCCAAATCTTTTAGGCAATTGAAATTGTGATGTGTGTTTAGCACTTTCATGGCAGGGAATTGATTGGAAGTGTAGAAAGGAAACAGGAGACAGTTCATTCCCACAACAGTTCACAAGTGGGTGCTTTCACACTTAAAGGAGAGAGTTAACTGCTTGTAACATTGAAGCTGCACTAGAATAGTCTCATTAAAATGCGTTAGACGCCCCCACACAAAAAAAGTTTGCCTCCCCCACCACCCGTGAAGTTAGCGCCTCCCCCAACATTTGAAGCATCAGCCCCTGAAATGTAGGTTTTGTTGCGCCCCTGAGCACAAGCACAAACACCATTCACCATATACCCGCATGCACACCAGCCATCCTTACATTTAAGTGTGAACTCTTTCACCACGCAGGCACACCCAGGCAGCCACCCATACATTTAAGTGTGCACCCTTTCACCATACACGCACACACGCACACCCAGTCACCCATACATTTGTGTGCACCCTTTCACCATACACTCACACACACGCGTCATAGGGTTGAGGGGAACCCTATGACTTCAATAAGACATTGGGCCTCAGTATAAGTTTGCCGGTCCGGTAACAACGGTACCGGTAAGCTTGCCGGTACTGTTGTTACCAGACCGGCAAACTATGAGTTCCGGTGTTCCGGCACCCGTGAGCAGAGCATGTCGGGTGCACCGGCACCATTATGAATGGTGCCAGTGCATCCGATCTCCTCATTCCCATTGAACCCTATGGGGATCAAATGGGAATGGGGAGCATTTTTTTCCGCCGCCTGCAAATGGGCAATTACCAGGTCCGGCATGGCCGTAACGACCCGGTAATTGCCCATTCGCGGATGCTGGAAAAAAGAGCAAGTTTGGCTGCAGCCTGGCGGTTTTACCGGCAAGGCTACAGCCAAACTTGTAATGAGGCTGATTGTTTCTTTTTGAAGTCACTCTGACTTCATAAAGACATTATTTCTGTTACAGAAATAATTTCTTTATGAAGGCAAAGTGATTTAAAAAAGACATTTTAAAAAAAGATTTTGAAAAAAAAAAACATTTTTTTTCACGTGGGGCCCCCTCCCAGGACATGTGCTAGCGCCCCCCCCCCCCCCCCCGCACCGCGGGGGCTGCGGGGGCCCCTGTTATGCCAGTGACTCCAGCCAGTCAACCGTATCCACTTCCCGGTGGAATAATTACACAGAATGTCCTGCGCTGTGCTTCGGTAGCCAGAGCGGAACCCAGTTTCCCACAAATGTTTGTTTGTGTGCGGAGCCATTCACCCACCCCCCTGCTCGTGCACGTGTGGCTGGTGGGGGCAAATTCTTGGCTACAAATTACGCAGAAATGTTTGACTGATTCCATGTTCATTGCTACTGTCCACTGCACTTCTATCAGACAAGGCAATATAGTTGCGCATAATGTATATATTTCCTTGACGTGGAGACAAAGTAGATTTTAGCGCATAACACGTTGTTTTCCATAAAAAAATAACTCCTTAATAGCAAGGAAAAGTAACCTTAATTAAAAAAAAATATGTCTCGTGATTGTGCCGGTAGAATGTACATTAGATTGGATATTGCTGCCATCTAGTGTTCACTTTCTTCCAACCGGAGTTTTCAAGTTACAAATGCAATTATTTTAAAATCCTGCTCTTAAACCTTGACAAAGCCGCTGATATCTGCGTTTCCACAGGTTCTTAACACCGTCTCGCTATGCACTTTCTAAACATCACAAGGTTCGCAAATGATTACAGTGAAATGCAAACCTGTTGCTACTGGTTTGCGCCTTTTTTGCTTTTTTTTACTAAACAATGGCTGATTCATTGAATTATTTGCGCCAAAAAACGGGGATTTGTGCTCCATTCTGCCCGCAAATCCCCATTTGTTAAACAGGGCTTTGCGGGCAGAATGGCGCACAAATCACCGTTTTTCGGCGCAAATAATTCCATGAACCCCACGGGTTGTCACTACTTACGTGCTCTGAGTTAAGTGTTTACATCTAGAGCGGTGCCTGAAGGTCCTCTTGTTTCAGAAGTTAATTTAATGGAAAGCGACCTGATAGCTGCAGAAGATGTTTTTGCATGCTGACATGACTGCAATAAGTCACTTGATATGACACAAATTTAGGTAAGGGGCTGCCGAATGGCTTCAGTTGACCCACGTTTCGTTTCAGATGGAAATCTTGTGAAGGTAGAATTGGCTTTTTTTTAAGTCAACTGAATATGACAAGACATTAGATGAAACAGAATGCATTACTGCCCATTGCACTGGATATACGTATCCTTCCATAAATAACAGAAAGAAAAGCCACACATGTACTTTCTCTCCTGACTGATTCTTTTCTCGTAGAGGTTGCTACCATTCCACCTTTAAGTCACAACTAAACCGACTTTTCGTCTGTGCCCTTGGTGTTGCTTGTATGTGGGTTTGGGTGGTTGCATGGCTGCCAGCTCAAGCGCGGTATGATTGAGCAACGCTGTAGTGAATCGGCATCTACCTTTCAATGGGATTGATGCAGGGAATTGGTAGTGTGTTTTGGAACTCGGTAGAGATAAAAGTACATGTCGAAATTAGAAAGAAGAAAAGCAACAGATGTTTTCTTCGGAAGGGACCCACAGTCCAACTGAGCCTCATGACCAACAAACTAAGGGCCTGATTCACAGAAGTGTTTTGCAATGGCACAATCCCATCGGAAAATGCTATGTGAATCAGACCCTAAATGAGACTAGTGTTGAGATTAAAGACCAGGGGCCAGATTACAGAAACTTTGCACCGGTGCAAGTGCAAAGTTTGCACGGTATTAGCACTTGGGCAAAGTTTGCCCTATTTTTAAAAACAATGGGTCACATTAAAAAACCACTGCACCTCGACAAGTGCAGTTTGGCATATTAAAAGCACCAGGGCAAAAATTGCCCTAGTGCAAAAAAGAGGCATTTTCGCTACATTTTTTCACCAGGGCAAAGTTTGCCCTAGTGCTAATACGGAATGGTATTAGCACTAGGGCAAACTTTGCCCTAATGCAAAAATTCATCAAACATGCATCTTTTTAGCACTAGGGCAATTTTAGCCCTGTTGCTTTTTATATGCCAAACTGCACTTGTCGAGGTGCAATGGTATTTTAATGTGTCCCAGTGTTTTTTAAAAATAGGGCAGCCTTTGCCCTAGTGCTAATACTGTGCAAACTTTGCACTTGATCACTGCAAAATTTCTGTAATCTGGCCCCAGTTCTCTGTCAGTCACGTGTTAGAAAGCAACCGCCCATGAACTGTACATTGCTGGATACAGATTTCTTTTGTACAATAACCAGGGTGTACAGGATACAAGTGGAACATGAGTTTGGGCCAGAACCCCCAATCAAGCATGTTCCGACCAGGAATATTAAGGGTGAACATATAGGACAGATTATAGAAGGGCTGGGCAGAGTTAAATGTGTGAGGGACGTAGCAGGCACAGCAAAATCCTGCTTAAATCATGACACTACAACTTGGTCAACTGGATTCTCCAGTTCACAAAATACACGGGAGCAGGACACAATGATCACAAACGTGTTGCATGCATCTCTAGACCTGCATAGAATCCACAATGTATATTTAAGTTTGCGTTGTGTTAAAACCTATGCATACATTACCACACTTTGTGGTAAGATGAAGCAAACTCCTTCTGCTAAATACTGAGTCACCAAAATGGCAGAAGACTTGGCTGAAACAAGCTTTCCTTTAAGGTTTTGGGGAAAGTGGTTGGCCTGGGTTTGACCCAGTGACTCTGAGTGGGGCATCTTTTTAAAAATATTAGTTAAAAAAGTAATCATAGAATTGTTTGCATGTAGGATATACGTTTAGTGTCTTAAACTCGATGGCATCCTTTTGTAATGAGAAGACATACTAGCAGTGACTTGCAAAGACAAGCTGATAGAATTGTTTTGAAGCGGGGAATACACTCAGTGGCAGTAACTGTGAGTCATCTGTTATGACGAAACAACACAGGCAGAAGAATACATTCAGTGGTTGAAATTGAGGCTGCCATCTTTGTGTGACATGCCAAAATACTATTAGCCACTAGAGAACACAATATAATAAAGTTGCAAGCAGGTAAAGAGCGTCAGGCTCTGTAACGGAGTGCACCATCTGTTTGTGATGAGACAAAATACGTACAGCAAAAGGAAATCAGAATTGTTTGGATCCAGGAGAATACCCGCTGGAACGGAGTGTGTTATCTTTGTCACTTTACTAAGTACAAGTGACATTCCAAATACATACACATTCATATGTTTGGAGGTAGGGGGATATAATTAGTAGCTGTCACCGGGTTTGCAATCTGTTTGTGATGAGTCAAAACACAGAGTAACTAGTGGTAAGAAAATCATACAATTGTTTGGTTGAACAGTAAAACATTCAACGGCTGTAACTGAGTGTGAACCTTATTATAGCAAAACAAAAAACAGTAGAGACTAGTGAAGACTAATTCATATAATTGTTTGGAGACTGGGAAACATTCAGTGACTTTAGCTGAACGTGCCATCCTTTTGTGAGGATACACAATACTAGCAGCTGCCGGCAAAGAGAACATTTGAATAAGGATTAGTGAGAAGAAATTCATAGAATAATTTTGGGTAAGGATATTACATTCAGTTGCTGTAACTGAGTGTGAAAAGCATGTGCCGTCTCATAGTGTCTACTTGTAGAGTATAGAAGAGTAATCCGGTGACTACCTGGTGTGACATATGCACACTTTTGTTTTGGTCTATGGGAGGTGAAATAACTACATCAATTGCCATCATGTCCAGAAGAAGTTAACAATCACGTGGGGCAATAGGGAAATGTACATCCACCATAGCAAATGCTGTGTGCACTGGGGATACAAGAGCTGTGCATGGTAAATGAAAGACAACAAAATGGCGTTCAGTGGCATGTTCTTCCCCAGAGATAATTGAAGCACTGCAGGAAGGAAAGTTCAGTACACTGTATCGGGGGCAGAACGGGGTGAGGTACAGATTGCATCCATCGAGGAGCAGCGCAGAACAACTCTGTGTAGAAGGACACCATGAGTGAGGAGAAACAAAACCCAGTGGAGGAGCACGAGCTGCAAGAAACAGCACACCAGGTGTAGGAGCAGGATAAGGAAATGCCCTGTCTACCACCACCAATGCCCCACCCTCCAATATGTCTGAGGGTAAGAGAGTAAAGATGAGCTATTAATGATTATGACCCATGCTAGTGCAAGCTGCAACACATGATTCTGGAAACTATTAATACCAAGTGGTAAGAGGAGGAAGAAGGCTATGCCAACATTACAAAGAAGCGAGCGATCGAAAAAGGTACTCCTCCCCCTGTGTAGTGTGCTTTACAAACTCGCTCTGTAATATGGTATGGTATGGTAATGTTTATTTGTAAAGTGCCTATACACAAGGCAAGTGTTTCAAGGCGCTCAACTAGGGAGGGAACAGAACAGAAAAACAAGTCATTCACAGCCCTTGAGTTTATGAATGATAACCCGTCTGCTGGGCAGAGTAAGTGCATATAATACAATTAACAGTGTAGATAACAACAAATTGGTCTGATGCCGATTCTGATGTTTTTCCAAGAGCATAGAGGCACCACCATGCTGGAGGGGAGACAGGGAGTAAAGGATAGACGATCTTCAAGGCATGGTACGTTCAGATCGTGCAAGTGCACAGACGGTACAGGAGAGGGGAGGGGGAGGAAGACAAGTGCAGGGGGGAATCCGGATGCGCACATTTGGTCAGAAACTGGGTAAGTGGTGAGAGAGTCCATTCTCAATGGGTAGTTGTCCGAGTGCAGTAGTATGAGGCAAGTGCAGGCCCTGAGGCAAGCGCTGGAGTACATGTGAGGGTGCTGGGGACCTGTGAGACTCTGAGGTACTCCCAGCGGCCAGTCGGCATGCTGTGTGGAAAAGGAGGGAGATGGGGAATAGAGCAGAGAGAGAGGTGAGCGGGGTAGAGGGAGAGAGAAGAGGATTGTTTTAAGGAGTTTCCAGAACTTAAGGAGATCAGGCTCAAGACAGGGGGCGGCAGGGAGGCTATTCCAGATGGAGGCCCTTGCTGAGGATAAAGATCTCTCTCCAATACTCTGGTTAGAGAACTGGCTCACTCGCATAAGGCTGGAGGTTGATGAGCGGAGGGCTCGGAGGGACAATATTTAGGAAGGCATCTGTGAAGATAGGTGGGCCCTGGCCCCCAGAAAGCCTTGTAGACAATGCAGAGGGTCTTGAACTTGATCCTTGCAGCCACAGGGCGCCAGTGGAGTGATTTCAGCACCAGAGAATGCGTCCCTGCGCTTGAGGCCAAGGATAAGTCTCATGGTTCTGTTCTGGATGAGTTGCAGAGGGTGCAGAGCAGAGGTAGGGAGGTTGAGAAAGAGGCTGTTGAAGTAGTCAAGCCGTGAGAGGACCAGGGCTCTGGAGTCTGTGAGCCTCTCGTGGAAGGTGAGAAAAGGAAGAGTACCTCTGAGGAGGTGCAGCTGGTAGTTGGACCTTTTAGAGATGTCCGAAATGTGAGTGGAGAAGGAGAGAGTGGAGTCAAAGATGACCCCAAGGTTTTTTGCCTCGCAAGTGAGTGCGGGCGCAGGGCCAAGGGAGGCCGGCTAGAGTGAGAGTGGGAAAATGGGAGCAGGAGTCCCAATGTGAACGAACTCAGTCTTACTGGCATCGATGCAGAGGTATTTTGCAGCACACCAAGACTGAATTGTGGACAGACAATCTGATATGAGTGAGGTAGAGGCGGTAGCTAAGGGTAGCCGAAGGAGAGTTGCGTGTCATCTACATAACACTGGAAATTAGAGGTGTAACTGGCAATCTCACGTGCCAGGGCAGCCATGTAGACATTGAAGAACCAGGGGGAAAGGTTAGAGCCCTGGGTGACGCCGCAAGTTGAAAGAGTGATAGTGGAGAGAAAGGGCCCAAGTACCACATGGGAAGGGCGGTTGCACGGGAAGGAGGAAAACCATTCCATAGCCTGATCAGTAATTCATAGGGTGTCACAGAGACATGCGATCAGGATGTTGTGGTTTACTGTGTCAAAGTCAGCGGAGAGGTTAAGAAGAATGAGGACAGAGGGAGTGTTACTGTCAAGCTTTGAAAGCAGTTCTTCACGGGTGTTACAGAAGAGCAGTTTCCGTGCCTCTGGACGCTCTAAAGCCAGACTGATGGTCGTGGTGGCAACCAGCAGATTAAGTGTGGAGGGTGAGCTGAGAGATAGCCAGCTTCTCCAGGAGCTTGCCCAGGAAAGGGGTGACAGAGATGGGGTGGTAGTTTGACGGAATGGATGGTAGGCAGAGGGTTTCTTAAAGAGGGATATCTTAAAGTAGTGGAACACATTTTAGTCCATCCGAAAAATCTGGAATTAATTCAACCAATGCAAACAGCGCCCATATTTTTCTACCTACGTTCTGAGGAGGAAAACTGTGCCAAGGAAATCAGCCCAGTTTTCAATGTGTTACAGTTTGTAATTTCACTACAGGCTACATAGCCTCCCATCCTATATTTAATTTTAGAAAAGTGTAAAGAGATGGCAGAGCTAGAGAATTGGAAGAGCAGAGCCATTGTTGAACCAGGGGTTGTGGGTTTTCTCTCAGAGCCAAACATGAGGTGGCATAGCAAAAGGCCCATACCTGGCTTACTACCACCCCAGCCCAGAACGTGAAACCCATACCTGCACCCTGTGTACCCACCCCACAACTTAAGACCCTCACTTGTCATTCTCCCTCCTCATCAGTATGCTTAATGTAAATTGTTAACAATATGATTATTTATAGAGTAAATAAGGCACAGTGACAAAAAGTGATTTGCTCAGGGTCACATAGTGTATGAAGTGTGAAAGGCAGGATTTGAGCCCTGTCTTCGTTGTTCCCCAGTTTTCAATTTAGAAAATATGGTAGACTTCATCTTGTAAAACAGGGAAGGCTATTAATCATCTGTATCCCTATACAAATATATCTGAAAAACAGACTAAGATTATAATTATAATGAAAATGTACTCTAATTATAATCTAAGTCTATACAATTGTATGCAATTTCAAAGCACCAATACACATGATAAAGCAACCTGAAAAAATATATGCAAAGTAGTATTTGAAACATATGTTCATAAAGTAAGTATGCACCACTTAGTTAAGAAAAAAGAAAGGTGGTCAAGCCAGTCCCACAATCTGGTGCAGTGTTATGCAGGTCAGACATACATCTCAGCAACAGCCAACCTGCTGAAATACTGTTCCAGATGCGTATCTCCAGCTCATATACCCCATTTTCCTTTTACAACACCCTCTGGTTACCTTCCCATGCACCACATTCTCAATGCCCCCTGATTCTTACACTTATCTTCCAGACCTCTGTTCCCCTTTTGCTCCATTCTTTACCTATTAACTCAATCCTCTTTGCTTACCTTGCACACATTGCAAAGTCATCAATTCCTTGCCACTCATACCCACTAATTGCCCATCACACTAAGCTATTCCATGCTCCTCACTACGTACTGTTGCCCTGGCTTACAGTTAGACAGTAGACCACCTTGATTTGCCAGTCAGCCTCTGCCATATTCTACAAGAAGCCATGGTGGTGGTTTTGTCTTACTGGCAACTGGTGCTTTGGGGTCTGCATTTTGACAATGCAAAGCAAAAGATGGTGAGGGATGAGGCATTTTTTGTGCTCCCAAGTTGCACTTTATTGGGGAGTCGGGTGCATATTTCAGGGAACAGAAGCAGAGAGAGCTGCAAGGGGAATACGCCTTGAACATGGTGGTGCAGAGGGAGCAAGAGCACCCTAATATATTTGTGTGTGTTTTCAAATAAGGGGGATTGTCTGTGTGTGCTTCAGTTTCTGTGACTTTGGTAAGGTGTGTGAGTGTATTTGTGACAGTGTAAAATATAGCTGGAAGGATGTATCTGTGTTCATGTGACTTTGTATCGATATATCTGAATCTGGTGTTGATTTGCATGTGTGTCTTTTGTTGGTCACATACGAGAAGAGTGTTCTGGACAAGACAATGAAAAAATATCACAGACTTTGGGGATTTTTCCGAGTTGGGTGTTAATAAAACCATCATTATGTTACAGTCCAGCGAATTCAGGGTTTGATCAAATACTATTGGTGGTATTACATGGGAATACCAGCAGTGCTAATTTAGGTGCACCTTTTTAGAACATCCACCTGTTTTACCTCTATTCAAAGTGCAAGTAAAAAATCCATACTGCCCCCACATTTTTTGAATCTTTCTTTTTACTGTACAGAACCGCACACAGGTGCGGAAGTGGGCAAAAGTGGTCTACAGTGACTGCGATGAATACAGACTTGCTACAGTCTGTCTGCTCTTTTCTTCTTGGAGGTGTGTCCTGTTCACCTGTGATTCTAGCTTCCACTTCAAAAGCCCAGTCCGCCGCGGAATGCAGAGTGGAAAGTGGGCAAAAGGGGTCTACGGTGGTGTCCGGAAGTCGAGAAAGGTGAGGTTTACCAGTCCTCGGTAGGCAGTGGTGACTGTTGGGAATCATTCCCTTTGAACCGCGACCTGAGGCTATCTCTTTACTAAGATAGTAACATGTCACAGGCTTTGAAATTGAGACTGCTGTGACGTGATATCTAAATCTGGGCTGGTAATAAAAAGTTTCGCAAATTGGACCAGTAACCAGACAAAAGATACAGCAGTTAAGTGTGGACTCTTGGCTTGCGAGAACAGAGGAGAGCTCAGAAGAGGTATGAGCTTGTGTGCTCACTTACCACCATTCATTAAACGAATTATCGGACAGTGTGGGATTGATTAACACACATTTTGCTCAAACACAACATGTGCCAGTTTGAAACAGGAGCCACAATATATATTAACATTGGGCCAGTTCCAGCTTTATCAGCGGCACTTAACATTAGATTTGGAAATGTAGGCCGAGCAAATATTTCGGAGCTGGCACTGGGAAGATCCTGTCATGCAGAAACAATGTTGCATGAGCAACACTTGCAAGCTAACACAACTTGGGAAACAACAATAGTAATAACGACCCCTTAGGGGGGGCCGTACAAGATCAACAAAACATCCAGTCTACATGCAACTAATTGGCAAATATCAGCCAGCGGACACTTAACTTCTGCGCACACCACTTGTGGTGGGGCCTCTGCGGAGAGGTGTGGTGGTGGGCCCGCAGTGGTTGTTGATGTGGACGTGGGCCGTGCCGTGGGTGCTAAGGGGCTGGAGACGGGCAGTGTGGAGCCCTGTGTGGTGGAGGCTGCTGAGTGTTTTGGGCGTGACAAGGATTTGGTGGGAGTTGTAAATTAATCTAACCATGGAAAGCCACCAGCCGCGCATGCGCTCCTGGTATCTGGGCTGGGATGTGTGGATAACACTGTGACTAGTCCTATATCAGGAAATTAGTCACTAGAGAGAGTTCTTTAAGCTCAAAACTCCCCGATGTTGGCAAATATAGCAGGGAATCTAAATTGCCTGCAGACTAACTTATTGCCTGACACAAAGACTTGGCAACAGCCAGAAGCATCACACAGTGCATTAGCAGTATGCTTAACTCATGATATTGCTGAAATGAAAGAACGCGTTGCCGTGTATGCTCAAGCTGCAGATAGCGCACAAAAGGAAGGATTGCAAATGAAATTATATCTACGAATGCTTCAAACATGAGCATGAAAAAGTAAATTCAATGTTATACTGAGGAGGGAGCCGTTAAACGAAATGTTTCCCAAACAGATAATGAGGCTATGGAGATGCACAGTAGTGATGATGACCCACTTGGTTCAGTATTACCACCGTATCATCAGGGGCTCCTATCATCCCATCATGTGTCTACAACACAGAGAGTCTCATGTACCCATTGCATGTGCATCAATACAGAACTGATAACACAACTACAAACAGCATTTTGCCTATACTTTGCAATTCAGTAACACCATTTATACAATTGTATAAAACTCTCAATTCTTTAAAGGATCAAACCACACTTTTAGCCATGTCTCACACCAAATTATTATATCTGGATGGTGTGATGAGTAAAGTAGAGGGAAGGCTTAATCAGGAAGTGGAAATATCGCTTATGTGGCAGAACAAATTATGTGATCTTGCAAGGCGTACTGAAGCTGATAAGGGATTTCTAATGAATGCTCTGCTAGAAAATTGTAAATGGACACATCAAATGACAACATCTAATCCTAACTCAAACTCATGTTCAGACACATTGACAAAATCCATATCAACGAATTTAAATCATGTGTCAAATGATGCTAATGTACTGCTTACATCATCAGGACCACCTCTACAACAGATGCATGCAAGGACTCTCATCTTTTGATATATTCCAGCATAAACTGGGATCAAAATCAGAGTCAAATATCACGGCCATGAAGTCGCAATTGACCAAGAAGAAACTTGCAAATGAAGTGCAACAAAATAAATCAAGACATTTCTGCATTATACAGAAGCCAAAATCAAATGGCTCTACGGTTTTTCTACATAACATTAGACTCCCTATTATGGCTCAAGTTAAGCAATCAAAGCCAATGCAGGCCTCACATCAACAATTTCAAACTGGAAACAATCGACAAGTTATGTTGGGAAATTACCAAACGGTGAAATCCGAAGAATTAAATATATTGTCCAATCAGGAGGATAACCAAGTGCTAGATCATGGAAATGACTTGATGTTAGTGAAATGGATGAAGGAATATCCGATTTGGTGGAAGAAATAGAAATGCATGACAAAATCAATTATGCAAATACTAATCTCAAAGGCTCATCTGGGACGTTTCATCCGGCAAGAAGTGAACATCTGCAAGATGAGCAGAGACAGCTACATCCAAGACCAATTGGACAAAGTGATGAAGTCGCTGGGAATCCACGACAATTTTTCACACTGGAAAAAAAGCGAGCTAAAATACAGATCCTTAATAAACAATGGCCAACATCCCCCGTTAATAGGGCTTCATAACCCATGGTCAAGGTTAATATGGTAAAATCCAATATGAATCCAAATGAAGAAACGGCATGTAAAGCTGCACTTTGTACATGATGGCTGCGAAGAAACATGTGATTCAACACCTTATATATGAAGCCATATGGAAGATGTGACACATTCACTGGCATTAGATTATATTGCTGAAGACTTGGGACTGCACTGGGCATGTGATTACAGCATCTGCATAGGTCAGGCTACTTTACTTAGTTTTCTGTGGCTAAACCCGGCATTAGATGGCAGTAGCTACATACCTCTATGCAAACATCATAGTATGCCAGCTCGTGCGATTGAGGGGCGGTATTCAATTTATGAACACTATATACCTCACGTAATAGCAGTAACTGGGCCTATAGGGCTTTGCTGGCAAGTGAATACAGTGCATGTTTTGGGTCATATCATGATCATCTAATCTGAGGGAGGGACCCTGCTGGCTACCGAGTTTGGGTCTAGGATTTACAGGATTAATCCTTTTTGTTATAATGTATGCTTTTATTTTCTTTTGTGGCATTGTAATGCACCTTATGCAGGCTGTCGGCTTCAAAGATCTGATAATGGAAGAGAGTGGTGAAAGGATGGAAGGAGTGTCTTCTACAGTGACATTTACCATGGTTGATACAAGGGGTTGCACACTGTCTCATTGTGGCATTGCGGTGACATTTTAAGCACACACAGTTTGGGAACTAAAGTACTAGCGGGATGCTTGTAGACTGAATTCCCCCTTTTATGGAGGCTAACTTAAATAGTTCAGTCTTCACCATCTTCCTGAATGTTTTTCCTTATAGTGCTGAAAGACCATTCTATAGTATGGCAAATATAGGTTCAGGGAATTGCCCGCCGGGGTGTCGAGTTTGAAATTAAGTTGCTCTTATCTTGTTTCACGTGCAGATTGCATATTCCTTGTCAGTTGATGCTTGAGAAGTTCTCGGGAACAGTAGTTGGGTGCTTTGTTCCAGAAGGTGGTGTGGATAATGGATAATGTTTTGATGGTCCTTCGATGTTCTACTGGCAGCCAATGGGAAGACTCATCTGGGCCCCTAGGGCATGGTCTCTTGATTTGATGCAGATTATGTGTCAAGACACATTTATTTTTTGGATCAGTTGAACCTGGAGAATGCAAGTCTTCAGAAAGCGGGGGTTTGGAAGTCTCTGAATATAACAATTGTGGCATTTTCTGAAATGATTAACTAGAAAAAATATGATCTAGCACATAATTTGCAGGCACCACCTAATCTCCAAGCTATCAGGTACCTATTATAAAATGCCATCACACATATTACACCTTAAAATGCACCAAAACCTAACTGTCTTTTTGTCAATCGGCCCAGATACCTGTATCAGCAAAACATAACATGCTCAGTAGTGTTTGCTCAGTTTGCCTTAGATGTTGGGACTTCATTGAATCTACATTTTTCAGAACTGGTCCACAGCTGATGAAATCATCATACATGCCTATTTCATTCTGTACCCGTAGGCCCTTTAAGCGCGGTAGCACTTTATTGGATGGATGGGGGTTCAGAATTTACTCTTACACCAATAATAAGACCGGCTCAGGAAGTTGGCAAAACCTAGCTGTTTTATTAGCAATTGTCTAAAACAGGGAGTACAACGGACATCAACAGACGTCTCACAGCATATCGTACAATGTTTTACATGAAAAAATACACATTTATAGTAAAAACTTGTCATCCTTGATGTCATACTATGTGGCAAACTAAGAAAACCAACTTGGGACTGTGGTTGGTCTATGGGGAACATCTAGGTATACTTTCTATGGGGATAGGATTATGATTGGGTATCTATAGTCAGGTGGCAACTATGCCCACCCCTAGTGCAAGTCATCTTCATTGTCATAAAATACACAATGGTTCTCAAACTATGGGGCTCTTTGCTACGTGGCCCTCTACAATTGGATGGCACACTTGTACCCTTCTGGAATATTCCATTTGCTAGCAGCATGCAGGCTGGTACCTCAGGTGTTTGTGGGTGAACTTGACCATGCCTCCCCACCAAATTGGCCCATCATCGCTCATCGCTCATGCTGTCTGCCATTAAAATTGTCTTTGAACTCGGCCTTACAAAGTAACACTGCGCTTGAGAATAGAAGGAAGTGCAAGCACATTTTTATCTTCAGTGTCGATCTAGCTTGCCCAAAGTCTATTTCCATCTACCCCATGTGACAGGAGACTGTGCATTAGCTCCTTTTCCACATCTAATACTATTAAATGAATAAAACGTGGCACTCATAGTGTTTTTCCATTGCACCTCAACAGGAGCTCTACTCGCTTCTCACGTTCATTGTATTTTCTCGAATAAATAACCAGTTCTTGGCTGCCTCAACCCTTGTCACTGGGCCAGACACACCTTGATCCTTCCTCCATCTTCAGCTACTTTTTTCTGCTGCGCTACACTTTCAGCCCTTTTTCTACTGAGCTCCTAGTTTGCTAAAATGTGACGTGGAACATTCAGATTCTATACACATATATATATATTGGTGGCACCGCCTGCAGTTTCTTCACTATGTATAACCTTCACTGTTACTTAGTCTACTTGCATTACAGCATCTGTACAGAAATAAAGCGACTTATATTTTCTTCAGTGCTCTTCGCACGTGCAATCTTCATTCTGCACATGAAATGTTACTCGACTCTTTATTTAGTCATCAGATTCTATAAGGTCTATTCACCTTCTCTCTTGATATCTGTTCTTGGCACGTCATCATTGTTCGAGGCTACCAACCTTAATTATTTAATTCTTATAGCCTCTAACATACCGCCGGTTTATTTATTTAATATTAATTTACCGGTTGGTATTTTTTGCCAGAACTCGATTCAAAAATGGCGTTTGTGTTCTCTTCTGTGACTCCAACCCACGTGCCCTTTGTTCCACTTTTTGGCGGGCTTCTCCACAGAAGCCTCCAAAAGTGGGGCCACTCTGTCTGGGTACCACAGGGGGTGTTGGAGGGGGTTTAGGCACCCTGGACTGAGTTACCTTGGTAACTCAAGTCGCACTCTTGTGTGATTGGCCCAAGTGGTATAAAAGCATAAAAGGAGGGCTTTGGGGACTGGAACTTCAGAAGTTGCCACAGGACCTAAGAATCCGAGGAGGGAGAAGCTGAGCTGACCTGCAACGACGACACCACCGGTGGAGCCCTGCTGAACCGTCTCACCACTTTTCCCGACGACAGAGGAGATCTCCAGTCCGGAGAGTCTTCTTCTTTTGACTGGTGGGGATAACCAGTTTCACCTTCTTTTCACCTTCCTGGAGCATCTCGTGGCCGCCTTGCCCGTGCCAAGCACCCCGGCAACCGGAATACCACGGTTTACCACTACCGCGAAAAGAAGGGTAGTGACTTTTTACCAGGGAATTCCGCGGCTGGTTTCTTCCTGGCAGTGCAACGACCTTCATCTTTCCTCCACGGTGAGACCTCTTCTTTCTCTGGACGAAACACCGACTTGCACCTGCTGCCAGGAACAACTGCCCCCGCTGGAGCTTCCTTCACACTTAAGGTACTCTGTCCCGCCTGGCTTTCCTTGCGACAGATCGTTCGGGGTGACAGTAAAGCCTCGACTTTCTAACCTGGGCAACCCTGGGACAACCTAGCTAACTTTTCCTGACTTTAATTTCATCCTTTTTGTGCGAACTATCTACAAAGACTCTTTGGGCATAACCCCACTGGTGAACCTGGACCCCTTCTGCTTGCTCTCTCCAAGAGTGGGCCCTGCAATTGACTTCCTTTCTCTCCAGTAGAACTCTGCCTATCCTGCCTTACTGTGGTTCTTTGAAAAAGTATTGAAACTTGTGTGCTTCTTTAACTCTGCCTTTTTCCCTCCCTTTCTTTACAACTTATTAGAGTGTCATCTTATGTTAAGCGCTCACCTCTGTGTGAAAATAAGTGGTGTCTAATAAGTGAATAGGGTTGTATATATATGATAGTGACTGTGTGCTGAATTTACCCACCTTTTTTTTGCTAGTGTGATTTACAAGTGTATTTTTAAATAAATAATTATATACTTTTACACCAAAGCTCTGGTCAGTGTTTGTTTGTGCTACTGTGTCTCTGTACCTATTGTGTATACTCTGCATACTACCTAACTCTTCTTGAGGGAAGTCTGACTGCTCAGCCACGGCTACCAAGTGAATCTGTGTGGTACAGACTGCTACCAAGTGGGTTTACTGCCAAACACCTGTAGTCTTAAACCTTTTGCAGTGGTCCCTAAGGGAACTGCACAGGTTTCTTCCTAACAGGGGGTACATCTCTCTCCTCTGCAGGTGCCTCCCTCTGGAATGGCCTCCCTGCCCCTCTCAAACATGAGCCAGACCACCTGAAAATCCAGAAGCAGCTCAAGATCTTTCTTTTCTCCTCTGCTTTCTCTCTCTCCCCTGCTGATTGACCTGTCGGTCGCACCGGCTGGTTGCCTGGCTACCCTCAGAATCTCACTGGGTTCCAGGCTCCTCCACGATAAGTCACCCCTGCGCTGTAACAGGCCAACTGTGCCCCTAGGGGCTGTAACTGTAACCCTACAGTCCCTTGCCTCCTTGCACTTTCCCAGAGCCTCCCCACCCAAGCTGTCCTTAACCAGAGCAATAGTGCCCTGACTGCACTTCTCCCTTGCACTGTCGTTCTTCCCTTCCCCCTGCACTTCACGCTGTCGCACTTGCACAATCTGAATGACACAAGGCCTAGGAAGATCGTTTGTCTTGTCTTACCTCTGTCTTCCATCACTTGTCTTGTCGCACCTAGTAACACTTGTGTATATGCGCATTATAAAATGACTTATATCATGTCATATCCACAATTAATTTGACAGCCATACAAAGCCCACAAAGGAAGCAGCAATCAATATGGATCATTTGAAGTCCCTCAAACCTTTTTTAGAATGGCTCAGAGCCTGTGATTGTTGGTCTGACTACCTTCTCCAACCTCGGTTCTTGTGATTGGATTGCAGTCCTCTGAAGCCTCCCTCTGGCCAGGTTCGAACCTTGAGAAATCCTGCGTAAATCCCACAGAGTGGGGAGAACCCACCCAGAAAAGCTCAAGCTTCACACAGGCCTCACTTTGAGAAGTTGCAGCACCCTTGCACTATCAGATATTTCATTTCAGTCCATAGGACTCCATAGAGCTTTTGGAGGATTTACGGCAAGCAGTAAAGTCAGAAATCGGCGGTGTAGTATAACAGGCCGAAATTAGGCCTAATGACTAGAAATAATAGAATAAAATGACCAGAAGATATTGCAGTGAACAAATGCTTTTCTGTAGGGCTGTGTAGATTAACATTTTTGGACTAGCTCAGCCTTCATTTTTCAAAGGTCGACGGAATTAGTGCTAAAAATTAGGAATGTGCATTATTGTAACATTCAAGTGCAAAAACGATGCCACACACAAAAGTAAGGGATCATTGTGTAATGTATCAGTTATTTCTCCCAGTCTTAAAATTAATGTTAGAAAATCAGAAATGCAATGTAAATGAATCAAATCGGAAAGAGGCCCGAAATTAAATCTCTCCAGATTGATTCCCTCTCGCTTCTCACTGTTTTGCTATCTCTGATTTTCCAATCTACCCTTCTCTCTCCCACTTTCTCGCTTAACACAAGCAGAATGTCTTTTTTACCTGCCTTTTCGCTGGTCACACCTCAGCTTCCTTTGCAGTTATTGCACTCAGTTGTGTTTGGGAGCAAATTATGTTATATCTGGATTCCCATTAACACTGCTGCCCACCTGCTGTGAAAATAAACAGCTCTTTAAATGTGCCCCAGCCTCCATATGGCCTGCTAATCAAGAAACATAATTGCTCTGTGCGAGAAAATGGAGGGCACAGACTGAAAAGCACTGATGTTTCACAGTCAGGCAGTTGACACTGGAGAGCATATCACAGTTGGATTTATGGTCTGGCATAGAGGGCCTGCTCACTTTGGCTCTCAGTTGTTTTAGACGCCAACTCTCATTATCCCTAGCCATCATAGCCAATTTTCAGGGATCATTGAAGTCATTGTCCTACATGTCAGGCGAGCTGTAGGTTACAGACCCCTGGTTGGCAGTATAGGTTTAACACTCTGCACCTACCTCAGCAGAAGGAGCTGATGTACCTTAATACAGCTGCATGAAAATCTTCCACAGGGCAGTTAGCTTATGAGTTAAGCGCTTGCCTGCTTTATCGTGTAAGCTTGCACATGAACGTTTGAATTACTGGAAGAGCCATCTTATCTACTTATACTTGAGGTAAATAAATTGAATGCCGTTACATTGGGTAATAAGTTATGGAGCTACATGAAAACTTCAATTTCATGAAGATGGGAAACTATTTTGAGGGCATACTGTCTCTCAACACCATTATCCTATCACACATTGGTTCACACTCTGAAGAAGCCATTAGGACAATGATAACAAACAGCTGTGTCATAGTTGTAAGTAGACGCTACGAATTTCTATGTCATTTTGCAAATATAAATAGGCTTCTTACTGAACTTTATTCTAGGAGTTAAACATTACTTGTGGAGGTCTTTAAAATATGCAGTCGAACACCCTTATGCTCCCAAAACACAATTTTTAAAATCCAAGAATCTCTCCTCTTCAGCAATGCAGGGGAACCCCACATAAATTGTAGGTGAAAAGTTAACAGCCGGGTTTTATTACATGTGAACCACATCAGATTCTGGGCCCCATTCCTCGACCTCCTTTCCTGTACATTTACACACAATGTGGATCGTGAGGGTAAGTCCACAACCCGAGCCAGTAATGCAACGGTTTGAGAGCTGCCATTTCACATATTGCAAAGAAGTAGTTATAGGGCCCTCTTTCACATTCTCTTAAATTTGACGGGTGGACACGCTTCCTGTTTCTGGTCTTAGTTCCTCCCCCTTTTGATATTGATTTGATATACAGTGAATATACATTTTATACAAAAATGATATAAAAAATGTTTGATATCAATTTGCTATAAACTTTTTATATTTTATATAAAGTGGGTGTAAAACTGATTTTAAAATGTTTTGATATCATTTTGCGATCGAGTTGATATAAAGTGAATATACATTTTATATACATATGATGTCAAAAATGTTTGATATATATTTGATATAAAATGTATTTAAACATTGGAGCAACTGCTAGTCATGGTGCCTGGATGACTCTCTGTGGGCAAAGTGAACTTTGAGACAATGATTGTGTATTACGGTTTTTGATGAGTGGTGCGGCTGTGATGCCGGATAGTGACTCTGCCCCAGTGTTATATGAACTGGATATACATTCTATATATAGTATAGATGACGTCATGATTTTAGAATCTCAATGACACAGGCTAGAGAGTTAGCTTCATTAGCTAGTAATATGAAAACCTGGATATTAATTTGATCGAGCTATAAATAGTTCTGTGATGGTTTTAAGGCTTTGACGGCACCCGGGGAGGGGCCTATAACATTGCTATATAGCTCAGCTAGTAAGCCTGGGAACACATGTGCTCTTGCAGCTGTTCAGGGCCTATTAGGAGTGGTATTCAGGAAACAACGATTTTGAACAGCGATAGTTACGACAAGGGGAAGCCCAGGGGGTCCGAGGATAGTTATACTTCTGATTATCTTAGGGTGAAGGATGGGATGGAAGATGCTCAGGATTTGATGATGAGTCTGAACCCGAAGAGTTTTGGGATGACGATGATGTAGTGTCGGGCGACCATTCGCAGCCGATGTGGTCTCTAAAGACAGTGGATATGAACCTAGGGATTTGCAGGTGGATGCAGCTATGATGCCGGAGAGTGACCCCACCCCTTGGGACTTGATGTAAAAAAGGTCTCTATCTGCGGGGGTGAGGAGCACCAAGGTGTAGCAGAGACTTTCAATATTTACTGTTTTTGCTGTTAAAATCAACTTGAAAACCTGGGGGATTGAGATAATTGCCTATGTAAGGACTGTGTTTCGCTAATGGAGACCAATAGCATTAAAGACACTCTTATTATGCATTGTGCTTGCTGTCAAACTGAATTGAAACACTGGGGGATCGCGATAACAGTCCATGCAAGGAATGCATATCGCTAATGAAGAGCGAAACGGACATGCCGGCTCTCCACCGTGCTGATATCCAGATTACCCAGGGATTTACGCCCATGTTTAAAACATCACTTTTACAGATGGTGTGCAGGACATCAAACTGATGACCTACGCCCGGATGATCATGAATATTTGGAAATATCTTACGTGGATAATTCACTATGTAAAATATCTTATGTGTTGAGCCCTAAATATCTTGTAGATTTGTTGCATTTGGTGCAGTTGCTAACACAGATAAGGGTTTGAAAAGTGGCTGAACAATGCGTGTCTAAAATATTTTTGGCTATAGAAGTCCCAAATAAACTCCTTTTGAAAATGGAGCAGTTTAGACGCATGTGTCCGATGGGGGTTAGAAACATTGTTGAGAAAACTGTTTGCAAGTGGGAGGGGATGAAGCATATCTAATTGAATGCCTAATGGAGTGTCAACATGTTTACTTATCGAGGTGGTGGCATGCAATGTGTCTGTGCAGTAATCGCGTGTACTACAGAATCTGTAGCACGACTGATATTCGCACGCACCTGACAAACTCAAACTAATTAATGTCAATATATTTAGAATAAAAATACATGTTTTAAATGTGAATACAAATATATTGTTTCTAAAACCTGAATGTGTCTTTATTTTCAGTGGTTATGGGGCAAACATGTCTGGCCTGAAACTTGGTAGTTACGGAGGGGTTGACACTTGTGCCGTAAACTGCGAACCAATGGTGTTAAGGTGTGACGGGGAGCAGTGATGGCATGGCTTTTGGGGCAGGAGGCCTATGCATTACCGAAGCCAGTCCAGAAATATTTTAAACGGCAAATGACTGTGGTATCTGACATAGGTCAACAATAGCACAGAGATATTATGGATTTGATTCAGTTCTGTGAAAACAACAATGGTTTAATTATATTTTAATCTTCATCAGCGTTCTATCAAAATATGCCTATGTTGAGGTTTTAAAGAACAAGACTGGTCACAACATGGTAACAGCTTTTAAACACATATTAAACAAAGGCCTAATCCCAGCTAAACTACAGATGGATGCTGGTAAGGAGTTATTAAATAAGCCATTGCATAGCGTTCTAAAGCAACATCGGATGCATCACTTCATAACACACTCCGAAGTTAAAGCATCTATTGTACAACGTTTTATAAGCACCTTTAAAACACAGCTCTGGCGATTCTTCATGGCTAAAAAATACCTGCAGATATGTGGAGGTTTTACCCACATTTATAAATGTGTATCATAACACACATCATAGATCTGTTAAAACTACACTCGCTGGTGTAACACTACAGAATTCTGATATGGAAAAAAACTATACAGCAAAATATTTTTTTAAAAAGACAGCAGGTACTCCCCTTAATAAAGGGGCTCATGTGCAGATCTCAAAATGCAAAGCCGTGTTTACAAAGGGGTATGAGCAGAGCTACAGCAACAAGCTATTTATCATAGATGGAGTGTTACAGTTGGAGGACCTTTACATATACAGACTAATTGATTATTTGGGGGAGGGTGTTTAAGGTGTTTTCTACAGGGAGGAGATCCAGAAGTCAGCAAAGACCAACAGTAAGTTTATAGAATAGAAAAAGTCATAAAGAGTAAAGGATGTGGAGCTAGGAAGCAATATCTAGTCCAATGGGTGAAGTGGCCTGACAAATTCTATAGTTGAGAGGATGCCAGATCTCTAGAGGCTACGGGCATATAATGGGGAGGCATGGAGTCTACACATTTTTACATTATGCTCCCCAGCAATGCTTCGGCTGAGACATTCCCTTGGAACAAATATTTTTCAACTACACCATGAAGCTAGTCAAACCTGTGATTTTGGAGGGACAATGGACGCCGGCACTCACTGAAGTTCAATACCTCCGATTGTGGAACACCTTAGGCAAAGGGGAAGCCACGTTTATCATGAACCGAACAAAGTAACGAGGCTCTGGCCAGGATGATTCAATGAGGGGTGTTATCCGAATACAGAGGAACTTGTCAGAGCCATCAACATAGCTGTATCAATTATAACCGAGTACAGTGATACAACGTAACAGCTAGACCTGCACCAGCTGAACGTTTTTCTGAAGGGCCTGGATGCATCTGTCAGGTTTTTAACAACAGGGAGGCTGCGTAACGTATTGGGAATCAAGCAGCACATTAGAAGTGAAGAACCAGAGGATAATACCTGCACTGACATTAATAGTTTTTTTAGCTTACTGCTTTACAGCAATATTGTGGAGTATTAAATTGTGGGGGATAGCAATGACCCTCTACGTAGAACCATGGAGAATAAAGGGAGCAACAGTGATAATGGGAACATTCAATAAAACAAGCCCAATCACGTCCCTGTGTGTGAAATCCATTTAGACTCCATTAACATATATATAAGAGACGACCAAGGGCAGTTTGTGTAATTTAAGTATGGAAAAATCTGTCTGCGGTTGCACTTCAGACCGCTCCGGCGGAAAGATTAATAAACCAACTTTACAATGGTGGTGTTGAAGAACTATGGAGACCTAAGGGCCTGTCTGGAATGTTACATGAACCAGGCCCTTTACAGCGATCAGCTGTATTTTAGCCGAAGACCCAAAATGTACAGAGCGGGTCTAAGTGGTATCTTTAGAAGTCTCTTCAGACGTGCGATCCCCTGCCTACATTGCAGCTTCAATTTAGCTAAACTGCACATGAAAACGGCTGGACGAATCTTGCAAAAGACATCATGGGAATTGTGACAACGGCGGTTGCCGAGCGTCTTGCCAAACAGAAAAAGAAGGGCCATGACAGATCTGGATTCATTTGTAGACTACGTAGGAGCATGAAGAGGAAGAGGTCATTGTCCCAACTGCGAGGTCCCCAGAAGCCCACCAAGAAAAGCAGATTGAGGGACCGACGCAGACAGCTGAGTAAGAAGAAGAAACGTGTTATTCCTAGAAGACCCAAGAACAGTGATATCTTTTATAGAATAATGGCCTTCTTACATGTATCTCACGGGAGTGTGTGAAATCAGTGCTCGATCTCTTCATGTACCCCCAACTCAGACTAGCAACGATAACAGTCTCTTCATGGAGGTCTTGTCTCTAGAGGTTCTATCATGGCTAGTCCCAATAGAATTCTTTGTATCAGGCTCAACAGACATGTATCTGCATTTGAATGATGTGCTGCTGCATCTATCCTGTCAAAATAACAAAAGCGTATAGCAATGACATAACTGCTGCTGCATGAGTGGTCATGATCTCCTATCCCTTAGCCAGCATGTTCAGCCAGGTGAAAGTGATGTTGGGCGACCGATAATTTAGAGTGATAATATGTTAGCATACAGGGACTATATGGAGAACCTATTAAATTAGGGTCACAATACCCTGGATAGGTAGCTTGTGTCAGGTCCCTTTTACCATGACAACACGGGGCATTTCGACAACACCGATCTGGACGATGGCAACAAGGAGTTCACAAAGAGAGACTTTCATGCCAGGACCCGTAGAGTCTTTGATTTACTATGCCATCTCATGCTGACCTTTTCTTCCAGGATAAACTATTGATCAACGGTGTTGACCTTAAAGTGTAACTATGCAGAAACATGGATGCTTTTTGTCTCTTGAACAGGGATGCTGAACAATATAGGCTAGTCATCATATCGGCTGGTTTATTTGTCAAATGTGTGAGTGTCTCTCTGACCATTAGACTGGCACATGCAGAGGCGTTGCAAATATCTAATGTGAAGTACCTGGTGGAGAGGGTTGCACTTAAAGTTGCCAGCATTCCTACAGCTGTGGTACCCATCAAGACAACTTGTTCCTGGTCAGCTCCCAAAAAAATCATCATGAGAGTTGTTGAAACAGTAGCGCTCACCGGCACATATGATCGCAATCCCTTTGGGGTCAAACCCTCTAACTTGAACTATGTAGTGCTGCATAAGGCCAGTGTCCTGATCCCTGCCAAAGCATATGCTCTAACTTTGAAATTCTGAACATTATCAGGGAATACATATGCATGGTGGCTGTCACAGGGAAGCACAAAGCTGATACACTGGTTTTAATCACACGTAATGAGTATGCTCTCGGCTACACAATGCTGGCCTTTGATCTAAGACCTGACAACACATCAGCGGGTCATTTCAACCTCCTGAGGAGCAGGAACCTATGTGCAGAAATAAAGTTTGAAAAAACGTAACCGCTACACACACGTTTCTGGTGTGGAGTGTTTTCAATAGCATTTGTAAGATCAACACGCAGAGAAACATAGGGCCTCATTACAAGTCCGGCGGTAACCGAGGTGGTAAAACTGCCTGGTTACCGCTGGACTTGTATTACCATTCCGCCTCAGTGATTCTCGGAATTACCGGGGCATTACAACCCCGGTGACCCGGGAATTCCGGAGGCGGAATGGTGTAAATCCCCATTCCCATTGAGTCCCATAGGACTCAATGGGAATGGGGATCATGGAAACACCGGCACCATCTCATGATGGTGCCAGTGTTTCCTCGTCTGCCTGCAGGTGGGCGGTGTTAAACCCACCAGGTCAGACCTGGCAGGATTGACGCCTCTGCCTGCAGGAGTCGTGATCACCCGGTATGGAAACAACGGTGGCGGCGGGTTTACCGCCACCGTTGTTTCCATACCAGGTGAGTTGTAATGAGGCCCATAGATTTCTGTGTAAGCATAAACACGCTCAGGAAATATTTCACTGTGAGTATGCCTGCGATAAATGTCCCAAATGCCTACCCAGGAATGAACCAGTTAGTATGTTGGTGAACAACGACCTACAGGCCCATGGGGGAACACATTAAATAGCTTTGTGGATAGATGGGGACGTGCGAATAGTGTTTAACAGTTTGGCACACTTCGCAAAAAAAAACCCATTTATGGCAGAGCTTTAACTGAGTTTGTTATATTATACTGTGTCGTTCCAAAATCCTAAAGCCATTACATGAGTCAACAATGTATATTCATTTTCTGTCAAATGTCAAAATGGAGATCAGTGTCAGTTGTTTTGAAAATTTATTCGAACAATCGCAAGCAAAATGATCAAATGGTGACCAGATTTGTTAACAAGACATTACCTACGCTGTATAGATCTCGTAAAATGTTTACAGTGTGTCAAAAATGTAAATGTGTTGCATCTATCTAGTGATACATGTAGCAATAAAATAACTTTTAAAAAAATCAACAAGTGTCATGTGCTATTATACATAATGGAAAGGACTATGTGATTAAAGAAGCTGACTTTATGATTTGTAAATAAAATGTGTTTATTAAATAAAAAAACATATACAAAAAATAAAAAGACACATTTAATACCAAAAGCAAAAAGGTTATACTATAAACATTTCAATAAAGCAAGAAAATAAAAGTATACATTCAGACAATGGATGGCTAGCATTAATTGGATAACCTAGTCGGCCGGACGCGTCTCCGGCGAGGCCTGGATGCTTCGGTGGTATGGGCATTGTAGATTTGTGAGGGGATGGTAATGAATCTTTAAAACATTGAGTGTTCCACTATTCTTTGTGGTTGGAGGAATGGCGACTGCTCAGAGGGGTATCTAGAGGGCTGTGTTGTTTGCGTGGGATAGCGGGGGTACCGGTTTTTAGCAGCTCCAGATTGTATTCTCAGGTGACATTACCCACAACGGATGTCTGGATATTAAAATCAGCGACCGCTTGCATGAACTCATTACATCCAATGGGGGCATTTATCATAGAAGTGGGCTGTCGATTCGTAACGCCCCGTACAAGATCGTGCAGGCTCGACCCCCTTACAATCCTGCCTCTGTAAATAAACTTCCCCCTAATCAGTCCATGTGGCCACATCCTTTCCAAGTTCCATCTTATGGAGCAATAATTCTGTGTTAGGTTTATGGTGTTGGCTAAGGGTATTCACCACGTCTGCCACAATGAAGTCTGCCCCGCTGGAGACTGCATGTCATTAGATTGTTCAGGCGGCATGTATAAAGTTAGTTTGTTTTTCTCTGCATTGCCGTGCCAGGTGTGGTTTAAGTATTTATGCAGAATATCCATATATAAGGCTGCTTTATAATGCACCAGTAAATCAGGTCTGTTTAAAACATTCTTCATTTCTGAGTCGAGCCACATGGTGGCAACCTTCTGTATATATCCCAATCCGTAGGTGGTGTGGGGGTCGCCAGACTTTCTAACTGCTGCATGTCCATCAAATATATTGTATGCGTATCATCCATCACTGTCCCCCAAGCAAGCTGGTGATTAGCGGTAGGGGGATACCTAGCAAAGATTCTATGAATCCACCAACATGAGAGACCAGTTTTCTTTGAGCCCATAGCAATATCCACCTATTGACCAGTTTCTTGATGACACCTGTTTTCTTTTTTAACACACTTACTCAACAGTGTGTTAGGGGAATGTGCCCTTTAAAGTGTTCTGGGCAATCTCAAAATAGTGTCCACCAGATCTTCAGAGGCTATGGCAGGAATGGACTCACGTTGTTGGGGGGTGGCGTATATAAGTATGTTGAGCAGCGCAATGTTTCTGCATATGTGTGTCGACATTGTGAAAGCACAACAGGCGAGTAATGTGATATTGCGATTAATGTTGTTTTTAACATGTCTTTAGGATTATAACCAGCTGGTAGTCCCAGTGGAAATATATCGGTGTCAATATATAATCCACTAGAGGGGTGGATTTTAAATCAACCAGGAGAAATCCGTAAGGATTACTGGTCGTGTCTTCATAAGCCTCCATAAAAAAGGAATCTTTGCACAGATACATTTTGCCAGCTATAACGTCTAGTTGTTGTTTATCCCAGGGGAGGGGGGCTTTAAATAAGACTATATTACTAACATTTAGTGTTATAGATCTGTTGCTCTTGCCCTTGTTGAACAAGTTCTGCACAATATAAAAAGTGCTTAGATTACGTTGATGGGAATATTGAGTAAAGGCTTTTTCGAGCTTAGCGCCCAGGCCCCCCTCAGTCATCAAATTGTCCATGATGATCATATTCACCATGCTCGGCAGCAGGAAATTAACATTGTTGAGATTGTCGGGCATACCCTCTAAAAACTGAAGGTGCCTAAACTGTTGTTGCAAAATGGTATAAAGAAGTTGCCAGCAGCTGTACAACCAAACAATAGTATTGAGAAGGAGGGTCACAGTGGTGTGGGTGTTTTCTAGACGTTTTCTGACAAAGAAACTCTTCCCACAGCTGGAAGCCCTGCCAGCACACATGCAAACGGATGTTGTATCCTGGTATCCATAATGCCAAATTCTTGGGGGTTAGCGAACCATGTACAGATATCTACATGCAAATCCAACCCCTGACAAAAGGGAAGGGGGGTTAACTCACTGCAGGGGTAGCCTTTCAACCTTCTGGGGTTGCTAATGCAAACACCTCTGTACCTGTAACTCTATATTTCATGTTTAATCACTACACAGAAACCCGCAATTTAAATGCATGGCCTTCTCTATCTTACCTATCTTTCTGGCAAATAAAAACATGGTACAGTTTTGCATATTTTCTTCAACAATATACCTGTTAAAGGCTGTATAAACCCCACATCTATTGTCTAGCACACACAACATACCTTTAGATGTTGTAATGAATCCTCCGGCATATGGTGGCCCCACCCCAGTGCCACAGAACAATGCTTTGCACTTAAAAAAATGCAATAAATCTGGAGCGACCACCATCACTGCCTGTAGCACCAGTTAGTACCTATAGCATTCCATGATTGGAGCCTTGATAGGGGTGCTGACCCAGATGTATACCCCTTGTGAAAAAAAAATCAGTGAAATTCCTTGAGGTTTCTTGGGCCTGCATCCATAAGATGCGACAATCCCCAAGCACCTGTTGCTGAGGTCCATTAAAGAACCAGAAAAGACTCTCTCTGGTGCATAGGGGTCCCCATGATCCCATCGGCCCTTGCTGGGGGCAGCAATCCAGCCACGCCCATTGCCACATCCGAAGAACAACTTTTTGCATTGCGGCCCATGCCATTCCGTCAGATGTTGCGCGAGGCTGCAACCGATCACTGCCTCTTGCTGATTTCGCAAAAACATGCAACCCCATCCTCAGACCCCCAAATCAGCCAGGGCGTGTTGCATCAGCGCACAAAGCTCTATAAATCCAATGGGTGATGCATGTCAGCTGACACAGGCCATTTCTTCATGGTCTGCCTGCTGTGCCACCTAGTTGTTGGAATACACTTTTAACAAAATACAGAAAGAATATAATATCAGAATAGGACATCATTTACACATCACCAAGCAACTATTTGAAACTTTCAAAAACCCTTCCCCATCAATCCATGACATATTGAGTTCAATGTAACACCTCTGCACTTGTGCCATTAAAAATGTCATCAACTTCAGCACTTTTTGCAAATAAATCTCGGCAACACCATTTGCGCAACATGTGTGATCTTTGACAAAAACTCAAATACTCAAATACAGACTTCACATTTTCAGCATTGTCAATAGTGTGAGAAAGACAGCTGGAGTTATAACTATATTTAAAAAAGGCTATCACATGTTCCCTCAGTGTTAAAGTGCTACTTTAAAAGATGAGTCAAAACAATCTGCACTTCCCCCCAAACAGAGAATAGACACAATGTATTTTGCCTTGTGCCACTTTGAGCCCACAGCAAAATAAATTGTAACGCCTACTTGGAAGTACAACATTAATTTACTAGCCCCACAATTTACAACATGAACTGACACAGTTATGGAAATGTAAAAGAATCCAACTTTTACACATCACCAAACACCTCTTTAAAAATTCAAATATTACATAATACATTGTACTTAACAGATCAAATTTAGTCTAAAACCCCTGGCACGTGTCCCCTTAAAAATGTCAACCATTCCAACAGCTTTTGCGAAAGAATCTTGGTGACACCATTTCCCAAATAAAGTGTGATGTTTGAACAAAACTTAAATACTCAAATACTGACTCCACATTATCAGTATTGTCAAATTGGATCATAATCCGTATGTGCGGAATATTTTGCTCACTAAAAATGGTTTACCAAATTTATCGGCACAAGGACTAAAACAATGCAATGTATGTGATTGTGTGTGTGTGTGTGCAGATATGATGACCCAAAGAAAGTCAATTGTATTCCTTGGTTTTCAAGGATGTGACTTGAACGAGTGCAGTTAGGGTTTAGTTCATGAAAGACTTTTACTGCAGATGTATTTGGAAATTCTGGCTTTTCAAAAACTGGAGATTTGGGATGATTTCAAGGGCTGAAGTGTCGGCCATAAAAAAGAAATAAATTAAATGGGGTATTAACTAGGGATGCACAGAAATGTGGCTTCAAGTAAGTATTAAGCTGAATTCTGTCAGAAAACAAGCTATTCGGTTTCGGCTGAATACTTACTTAAATAGTTACTTGCCGAAGTTGCATCCCTAGTAACTCCTGACATCTCTAAAGGGGCCTGCCCCTTCACAGGCAATGTTCCCTGGTTGTGGTGATGAGTGAATTAATCTGCTGCTGCTCTCGAACTCCCTTTCTCACACATGAGTGGAGCTGGGGTATGCACCTCCTGACTTCTATAAAGGGGCCTACCCCCTCACAGGCAGTGTTTCCCAATTGTGGTGCTGTGAGAATTCTTCTGCTGCTGCTTCCAAACACACTTTGTCACACATAAGTGGAGCCATGGTATGCACAGGTGTTTGGCACCTTATGGAAATGTGACGGAGGGCCAGCTCTGCTGTCCAGGCACACCACTGCATGGAGCCAGGCTATGCAGTCTGGTCTCCAGCACAGGATGGGGGAAAGAGAGCAACGACACAGAAGGCCAGCCCTGCACACCTGGAATCCAGACACACCGTTCACATCAGTTGAAATCTAGCAGTTTTGTTTGCAGTGCACATCAATAGCCTGTTAACAGTTTCATTCTATAGTGACATCACACTCACTCACTACACTGGGGTGTGTCAGATGCTGATTAGCTGGGACTAGTGAGATGGGTGCACTCCTCGTCACAGGTGTGCCCGTGTGTGCATGCACACTGTAAGGTCTCAAAGGGGTATCTGTACTTCTGCCTTCTATATGGTAGGGTAAAGGCAAAGAACATCCTGGCCAAGGATCTCAATTGGTAGCTATGGACGAGCAATCAAGGTTTAAGCTTTCAGGAGGTGGTGCAGGCTGTTTCTTAAGTACAGTGAATCCCCAAAGCACCCACAAAGGAATGTCCACACAGTATCTTAGGTGATAACCCATCTTCCTTATATAAAATAAGGTTTCTACCAATAACAGATATACATATACATAATAACACTTCGTATTTGGAAATACTTATTTAAAGAATGGCGAATATATCTGACATTCGGTTCTTCTGTGCTGCAGCCACATCATGGGTGTCTGGAGGACTTCTGGTGACCTGGACTAGACCACTGGAGTGAACCTTAGGCCTTCACCAAGTCTGGACCCCTGAGATGTCTTCATTAGCTTCTGGTGGGGATAACCCACCAACAGACCTACCTCTGCACTCAGCGACTCTGGACTCTCTTGCAGGAAAAAGTGGTCAGTGATCATGCCAAGAATGTCCCTTGAAATATTTTTAGGGAGTTCGGAAAGTTTGCAGCTCCGAGTGTCCCGCAACATTATGCCAGTTACCCCTCTTCTTGGCGGTTGACAGCAATGGCTTCCAGTGGTCACGTAATGCACCATCGACCGTGGGTAATACCAGTGGACTTCTTCAACTAAAGATGTCTGGGTACTCCTCTTCAGGACTCACGACAACCACTCCTGATGGCAGGCAAATAGGACTGTCTTACAGGATACGTCAATGAAGAGTAGCAGTTTGCACGATGGTCCCACATAGCTAGGAAAGAGGTCTCCTTTGCAGGTCCTCTCTGGATCATTCTTTCGAAGAATACAGCAGCTTTTGGATTATACAAAGGAAATGCAGCAGCAGACTTCTCCACCAGCTGGGCTTCAAGGAACAGCTTCTTCTTGCTTCAGCTTCAAGTTCAGCAAACAAAACGGTAAGTGAGAGGTCTCCAGATATACACATCTGCTTCCCATTCACTCTGGGTGAGCCAGGTTCAGTCAGTCCATCATGCAGAAGGCCATTCATGCAGACAGGCATCCAATCAGGCTTACAGGCATTCATGCCATTCACTCCACCCAGACACCCATAACAAAGAATGTGAATTGCCGTAAGTACCCAGCCTTTCATCACACTACACTGCATTCATGTCAATTTCAGTCAGGGCTGTTTCAGTCATTGTGTTGTAGAGGAGGTCCCAGACATGGCCTGCACCCCTTCCTCTTATTTAGAGGTACCAGGAGCGTACTCGCCAAGGTATGTGACGTATGAAGAGCAAATGAACCTACAAAGAGCTGCACTGGGACTCTGCCCAGTATACATCAGAAGATCCATACAGGTTGAAGCACCCATAACCAAACAACCCTGGGCAGCACGGTACCCTATTAGACAGCCATACCAGCCACTGATACGAAATGAGGAGTACCTACACACGGTCCACGAAGAGACCTCAAAAGCCTTATTGGAAGGCCAGTGGAAATGACACAAGGGCCTGATCAGACCCGTGAATGAATAAAAGCAGCTATCGAAGATAACACGCCAGTGTGAGTAACTACGAAAATGAATGGAGTAGATACAGAGAGGAGACAATGTTACAACGTGAGGAAATAGTGCTACGAGACAAGATGGAAGCAACCGTCCTGTTAACATGTGTAAATAGGCTTGAAACGCAAGACGCTAAGAAATCGACACTGCTTGCAATGCTTAGTAGAAGATACAGCGGCAAGCGCCAAACATATATCTACCTCAATGAGGCATAATACAAGTGCGACTCCATTTTGTAAAGGCAGAAATGTACTCAGGCTGCCAGAGGCCTGACAGGCCATGTTTCGGAACCCAGCAAAAGGCAAGTGAAGGAGCGGAATCGAAACTCAACCAAGAGCGGCTCATGCCTAGGAAATCTAGGTAAACCAGAGAAGGGGAGGAGAGCATCAGCTCACAAGACTCCACCTTCAGAGCATACCAGCCTGCCTCATGAAGGTCAAGATAAGGGGGGCCCATGCAGGTGGCGAGGCTGAAACAGAATTAAATATACTAAAAGCTAGAAACTGAAGCAGATTCATGGTGAACTAACATGTGACTAGCCAGGTGCGAAGAAGTACCATCGCCTGATGTCATCCAGGACCTGAGGATGCCATAACTTTTCCCGATAAGAGACTACAGTTTCGAGGCCATCCTTAGCCAACTAATTGACACATCGCCCTAAAGCACTGATTGATGGAAGGGAGGCAGGGTGAAATTTGGGACACCAGGCACAGGGGTGTCCATTCTGCATGCTGCTAATTAAAAGTGGAAATCTATGTGTAGAGGTGTAACCTGCCCAATCACAATGGACTAAGTTATCTGGAGTCCTATAAATACTGTAACCAATAGGACGTCGTAGATGTAGTGACGTCTATCACGCATGATGCACAGGGATGGGCATAGACGCCCACCCGATAAGAGTTATCCAATCCACATGCCCTATCATCATATACAGATATAACACCTATACTTAAGTTACCTTTCCTAACCAATTATATTGCATGATGATTTTTTGTAGAATTAGACGTCAGTGATGACGATTTTTGCCCATAAGAATTGCTGTTCGACTGAGGTTCGAGGAAGTCGGAATGAGACAGGTGATCGCAATGCTGCTGATTTCCATTTGTTTCTTTGTTTGATGTAATTGTCATTAAACAGACTTCCCTTTGCCAACTTACTGAGTCCTCATTATTGACTCGTGTTGGAGTAAGTGAATCCTGCACACCCTGTACTCACATGGTGTAACTATCTTGTCTTAAAAGTTCTGGAGGGTGAGCGCTGACCTATGGGCCCGTCAGTAACTTCTTCCCCTCCTGAACACTTGGTAGCGTGAGGATGGTTACGGCCATCGATTATTGATTATCGATTGATATAGTTATAAGACACCTTTAGACCGACGGCACAAAGTAACTCTAGGCCTTCGGTAAGATCACACGTCCTTTTGCCATTCTGGCTGAGTAGACTGAGAAGCTCCTGTGGACAATGATAGAGTAAAACTTCAAAAATATGCAGTGGGTCTGAAGGAACCCGCCTTTCCAAGCATAACCCTTCTCATTTCCACGGGCAGCGGATCAGACGAAAACCTTAAAAGCGGGAAGAGGAAGGGGCGGTGATCCCGAAGTTCCAGAGAGGAAAAGATGCGATTGGTGAGTGAAGCAATAAAACTCGCTACTTTTGCAAATGTTGTGTAGGCATTAGAGCCAGTAAAGGAAAGGTAACGGTGGGCGGCAGAGAAAAATAAAGTAGTTTAGTTAAGTTAGAAGTAGAGAAGACTGTATATATATATATAGGCGGTAATGACTTTGAGCATAAGAAATAAAGAGAGGATTACCAGGGGGGCACCTGAGACAAAACGTAAGGATTACCAGGGGGGCACCTGAGACAAAGGGCCTCATTACAACCCAACTTACCGACTCCGCCATGGAGAAAAGGGGAATTACCACCCCATTACAAGGTTGGCGGGGTGGTAATTCCCCCTTCCTCCATGGCCCTTCCCCATTCCCATTTTTGCCCCATAGGGCATAATGGGAATGGGGAAGGCGGTAATTATGGTACTGCAAATTGTGGTACTGTAATTAGCACCAAGGTCCCTTTGCGGCTCCATTCCTTAACGGCTGGTGAAACCAGCCGTTAAGGTGGGAACCCGCAAAGGAACCTTGTAATCAGGTGCTAAGGGATTACCGGTACGGGTACCCTTACCGGTACCGGTAATCCCTTAGCGCCAGGGTCGTAATGAGGCCCAAAATGTAAGGATTACCAAGAGCGCACCTGAGAGAAAAATCTTAAGGATTCGCCTTATTCCTGCGCTTTCAAGAGTGGTCAGAAGGAACGTGAACCCATAGCCCACAGTAGGCCGACAATTTAGGCTACGGTGACGATTAAAGATGGCATCAAAGGGGTTTGTTCACATCCCATGACGGGGTATATTAGAAGGCAGGTATATGTATGACCAGCTTGTGTCCGTCTAGTCTCTCGAGTGTCTATCATATGTGTCTTGTTGTATGTCAAATGTAAAATAATTGTATTAATGATTGGTTGAAATGCATTTTGGCTTTACGCGATTCTATAACTAAGGGCCTTATTACACGGAAGGCGAAGGACCAAGGTGCTATTAGCACCTTGGTCCATGCCAGTAAAATACCGGCACCGCCTTGGTGGAAAGGGGAATTACCACCCTATTCCAAGATTGGCAGGGCGGTAATTCCCCTTTCCCCCATTGCCCGTCCCCATTCCCATTTTTGCCCCATAGGGCTCTATGGGAATGGGGAAGGCGCTAATTACGGTGCCGCAAATTGCGCTACCGTAATTAGCACCCTGGTCCCTTTGCGGGTTGGTTTTTAACGCCTACAAAAAGCAGGCGTTAAAGTCTCCAACCCGCAAAGGGACCTCGTAGTAAGGCGGTAAGGGTTAACAGTCACCGGTACCATTAACAGTGACCGTTAACCCTTACCGCCGTCCATGTAATGAGGCCCTAAGAGGGAATCGCCTTTGAATTGATGGGTTTTGAGTAAATTGTTGGTATACATTTTGGCAGGAAAAGATTGGATTGGAGCTTGCGTTTGTGGTGCTTGCTCATACCATTGGAGGGTTAAAGAACTGTGTAAATACTGTTAGTGATGAAATTAAAAATGGAGGAAGTTACCCCGCTTGTGCATTTGTGCATGCAAATGGCCAAGCATGCACCCAAACTAAAGAAATACGGCCAGGAGTGGGTCAAGGATACCGCCAATAAGATGTTTATGCCGTGGCCCCAGAATGGGTCACTCTCTAAGACTGTTCTACAGCACATGACTACCTTCCTACATGCCACATATTCTGGAAATAAGTTAGAGAAACGTCTTGCTGTTCTAGAGTTGTGGAAAATGTTTGAAGAAACGAAGGTGGAAGAACCACCCACAGACTGGATACTAAATGTATGTACAGAGGGGGGTGAGACGCCTATCGCACCACCAGCCCTGCCTGAGACAGTCATTGAAAGAAGCAAGTCAGAGGGTCTTTACCCACTAAGAGAACTTAAAGCAGCCACGGGGTATAGCAACCCCGCATATGAGTCGCCTACATACAGTAGTGACGATAATAAGGGAAAAGAACAGGAAAACAATATCGCCTCTGCAGTCTTAAGGTACAAAGAGAGATGTGAAGATAAAGGGAAAGATTGGGCACGGAGTTGTGCACCTCCAGATAAGGAGAAAGAGGGAAATTAACATAAAGGAAATGAAGGTAGAGGTGATGAGATAGCAATCGCGAAAGACGAATGGATGGGAGGTCAAATATTACTGTAGTTAGATGGAAAAGGAAGTGATGATTTGAGGCCAAGGTAGAAGTCTGATGAGACGCAAAGGAGAGAGAGAAAGAAAGGGATGGAAGAAAGAGGTGAAAGGACTAGAAAGAAAGATAGGCTAAGGCGAGAACAACTATATTGCGAAGAGCAGGGAATACCGCTCAGTCGCACACAGTACGCAGCCTATAAAAAGTACAGGCAGAACATGTTAAGGTTGGAGGAAGAAAGGAGAGTGTACGAAAGGAAAGGAAAAAAGCGGGAAGACGAGGAAAGTAGAAGGGCAAAAAAGCATAGAAATTAACGGATGAGGGAGGTAGATAAGGCTAGAGAAGAAGCAAAGAAGCAAAAAGAAATAGATGTAGAAGCAGAACATAAGCGCACACAGAGGGCACAAGATCTAGAATATTTGCAACGGGAAGTTGAAAAAACCTGATCCTGTTGTAGAATGGGAAAGCATAGAAGAATTCTTTCCTGCACGCGATGCGGTACCAGGTACAAGCAGGGCAAATATTGAAGATGACTTCGACACCAGAAGCATCGGGGAAACGATCGATAAAATATACGACAAGATGGGGCTAGAGCAGATATCCGATGGGGGAAGGGAAGATGAGCGCTTAGCGCGCACTCAGCTATATGACACTGAGGATGTCACCCGAAGTAGTGGGAGCAGGGGACTGTCCCTAGACAGGCTGGAGATTGGGCAGAACGAAGAAGATGCAAGGAGTTGTGTAAACTGGGAAACGGAGGATGTGGCACATGAAGAAGGGAGTCGGTGCGAAAAACGGCTCCCAGGGGACCGAGGGGTATGATGGTCAGACACTAGCGGGTCCACAAGTAGGGCACCGAAGTGTGCCGCGCAGTCCATCCTACATGAAGGAACACCCCACGGTCAGAGGGGGGCGTCAGCACCTGCCTATGCAGACAGATTAAGGGCATTGCCAGGTAGACGGCAAGGCGGAAATGCCTCCCTGGCGACAGACCGGAGAGGTATGGGGAAAGAGAAGGAGGACTGTGCATTCCAATTCCCATTGCTAGAAAAGGGGGGAGCCTGACCACAGTATATTCCATGGCCACATATGGACCGAGAGAACCTTAAAAATAAGCTTCCAATGCCGACATCGGGAGCCGGAAAGTGGATACACAAGTTAGAGCAAATGACGGGGGGTGCCACCTTAGCTATAGGGGACATTAAGGGCCTCCAAATTGCCATGCTTGGTGAAAGAGCAGATGATGTATGGAAACGGGCAGGCTATCCTAGGGTAACCCTAACTAATACCTCCCATGACGGAGCACCGTTTAATAACTGTAGGGCAGCAGTGTGGAAAGCGCTGCAAACGCTATATCCAGACACTTCTGATATGGGGGCTATAATGACTCGAAAAATGAAAGAGTCAGAGGACCCGTTGATTTATATCCAGAATTTTCAGGACGCGTGGGTGCTCGAAACACTTGAGTCTTGGACAAATACTATCCCTGTATTCTACCACATATTATGCCAAGGGTTGTCTGAACTGGTGCATAAGCAGCTCAAAAAATTGGTAGGAGTAGAAGCAAAACCATGGGCCGAAATACAGTTGACAATTGCACACTACTGTAGATTGTTGCAAGAAAAGAATCGGAAAAAGGAGGCAACTCGTAAGGGCGAGGAGGCGAAGCTGGTGCAAAAGAAGCTCTTGAAGTATGCTCTCGAGGGAGCCATTCTCATCAGCCCAGCCGAACCCAGCGCACAACAAGCGACCAACCCATTGGAGAATAATCAGGGTAACGCAGGATTTTACCCAAGAGGAAGGGGTTTTGGAGGAAGAGGATGGCAGAGTAATAAAGGAGGGTTTCGAGGTAACCAGGGAGGCTTTCAGAATAATCAAAATGGCTTTCAGAACGCGCAGATGGGCGGTCAAGCTATGCCAGATGGACAGATGGCCCGACCACCGCCAGCGTGTTGGCTGTGTGGAGTGACAGGACATGTGGCGCGCATGTGCAAAAGCCAAGGCATGCAGCAAAACAGCCAAGGGATGGGGGCAGGCATGGTGAATCAGCCTGCCGTCCCGCAACAGGGCGATGCACAAAATTACAAAGTGCAGCCGCAGGCGTCAGGCGTGCAGCCAGGTGCACAGCAAGTGGTTCAACCACCGAACATGGGGAACTTGCCACGGGAGAATCCCAGCAGACACCACCGCAAATGTCACAGGGCACTAGCTCCGGGGGGGAGTTAACCCTAGGGCTGGGGGAAATCAACAAGTATACAGTGGGCCGAACTTATATATGAAATAGTACAGCTCACGGGGGACTCTGATGTGCTCTATGCTATCAGTGACACCAGACCCTAGCAGGGAACCAAGGCTGAATGTCACCATAGGGGGAAAGAATATTCCTTCTTAGTTGACACGGGTGCAACGCGCTCATGCATACGAGTGGGCACGTTTGGCTATAGATACTCAGAGTTTCACTGGAGCTCATAATAGAGTTCCCTTTACAGACGCACTCCGAGTCCCAGTGGGAGAGCGCAAAATGAATGTACCCCTATTGTATTCACGTCAGACCCCAGTAAATATTATGGGCCGAGACCTGATGACTAAATTAAACATGACCGTCTCGTTTACCGAGAATGGTATAGTGTGCTCCATCCAGGAATGCAGTATTCAAATGTGTGCGAAATGATCAGAGCATACTCAGCCATGAGAGCTGTACCGTTAGAGCCAGAAGTCTTTGGATATGTCGTGCGGGTGCTTATGGCGGGATTGCCAGGCCTCGCAGACAAAACTATGAGAACCCCTGATGAGCTTCTGTTCAGACCAAGAATACCAATGCACAAAGAGGAGGGACAAGTATTTCCCTTAAAGATACAATCGGCTGCAGTGCGAGGAAAAGTGGTATTGGTCGAAGGATATGACGATGAAGGCAGACAATGGTGTGCGATTATCGCCATTGAAGAAGGGTATCGAGTGACTGATGTCACCAATAACGATCTGTTCGAAGAGCACCCTGACCTAGAGGAGACAAGGGTAGAAGTGAGCCTCATATTTTGGGTCCAAATGATCAAACGGGAGGTGCCGCAGAGAATGATGTTGGCACTGATACGTCCAGAGTACTTTGATGATGACATGGCCCAAGTGCCTGCCGCAGTATGGACTACAGGGCCCTATGACGTAGGTCTCCTGAAGGGGGCAGGTGAAGTGAAGATTAAATTGAAACCAGGAGCGATTTTGCCACGAGCACGACAATACCCCATGTTCAGAGAGACAGATGAAGGGATCGCGAAGACAATTTCTGCCATGATAGAGCAGGGCATCCTAGTGACGTCAGAATCACCTTGCAACACAGTGATTTATCCTGTCAAGAAATCAAAAGGAGGGTCTTGGCATTTAATCCAAGATTTCCGAGCACTAAACGATATAGTTGAAGCCGAATTCCATCCAGTCCCTAATCCATCCACAATACTGTGTAACATACCCACTGAGGCAAAATATTTCACGGTGATCGATTTGAAAAATGCGTTTTTCTCGATTCCGTTGCACCGTGAATCACAAGACCTGACGTCATTCACTTTCAGACAAATATGCCTGAAAAGCATGAGTTTGCCACTGGGGTACTGCGAGTCCCTGTCTATTTTCCACAGAGTCCTGCAAATGGACCTAAACAATATTGCGGTGGACAGTGTTGTTTTGCAGTATGTAGATGACATTCTGATCTGCAGCACCACTGAAGAGCAATGCAGGCGCGATTCTGTCCAGCTACTAACTATACTGGCTGAGAAGGGATACAAGGTTGATAAGGAAAAGCTACAGTACTGTCAGCAAGAAGTGTTGTACATAGGGCAACTGATCTCGCATGAAGGGAAAAAGGTAACCCCAGAAAGGGCTGAAGCTATCATGAACACTGCCAAGCCGCGCAAGATAAAACAAATGCAAAGCTTCTTAGGCCTGTGCAATTATGTCAGAGCATGGGTCTTTGACTACAGCTCATATACCAAGCCCTTATTGCAGGCCCTAAAGAAGTCCCAGGCGACAAGGGAAGATATCGAATGGACTGAGGCAATGGAAAAAGGATTTACAGAACTCAAGGGAGCAATTTGTAAGGCCCCAGTTCTCGGAATTCCTAATTACGCAGACGAATTCTACCTGTTCTCGCACACCAATGGCAATTTTATGATGGCAGTACTCGCACAGCAAACCTCGCTGAGGTACACGCCCCTAGCATATTACAGTGGGAGTCTGGACCCGGTCATGAAGGGCCACTTCCCGTGTAAACAAAACCTAGCTGCTGCCGCATTCGCTATCGAAAAGGTGTCATCCATTGTGATGGGGTGCTCCATGACATTGTATGTTGAGCACTCACTGTTCGCCATACTAGAGAAGCCAAAGGGCACACTGACATCTCAAAGAGCATCCACCTATGAGGTGATTATCTCTAATCCATCGATCAAGATAGTGTGATGTAAAACTGTAAACCCTGCTATGTTCATAGCTGAGCCAATCACAGAGGGAGAACCTATACATGACTGTGCGAACTATGAGGAATTCTATAATGAGATCCCCAGGGTAAAGGAAAATGCCCTGGCGAGTGGAGAGATCGTCTTCATTGACGGGTCTTCGAAAATCGACCAAGACGACGGACAACGGTATACATGCGTGGCCATGGTGAAACACCTGGCGAATGGAGAGTTTCAAGTACTCATCAGTGCGCGAATACCCTCTCATTATTCTGCGTAAGCTGCAGAACTGCTGGTACTGATACTCGCCATTGAGAATCATGCAGACCAGGAAGTAACTGTGTACAGTGACTCAGCCTATGTGACATCCACAGTACATGCAGGACTAGCACGCTGGAAAAGGAGGGGCTACCTCCGAGCAGACGGAACGCCATTGCAACATGCATCCTTATTGGATAGGCTGATAAAAGCACTACAGCTCCCAGTGGGCATAGCGGTTGTGAAATGCGCCGCTCATACCAAGGGGACGGATTTCGTGTCACGTGGAAATCATGAAGCGGAAACCGAAGCCAAGCTATTGGCATCCAAAACTGAAACAATCATGGACATGGAGGTGGCACATACCAATGAGAGGATGATGGTAGCGCGAGCCACACCAGAAGCCTATAGCAATATGGGGCAGACTCAGCTAATGGAGCTCCAGGGGGAGGCACCTATGGAGGAGAAATATCTGTGGAAGCGTCGAGGGTGTTCTTTAAACCCTTCTGACGGGCTGTGGAGGCAAGACAGCACTGGTAAACCAGAATTGCCTGTCACCCTTCTAAAGGTAGCTTTAGAACAACTACACTACCCCATCCACATGATTAAAGAAAATCTTGCTGCAACGCTCGCAGAAGACTGGCTCAAACCGATTTTTTAAAAAAATGTATTTTATTTTTTTATTTGATATCGATAATAAAATCATCCTTTCAAATATTCAGAAAGAAAATTTACAAATATTTGGTAAAATATAAAACAGCATGACATTTACAAACACAATCAAATTTAGGTTGCAATGAAAACCACCATTTTTTTGGATAGATCAGGTGCAATGTAACATTTCATCATTGGTATGAACATAATCAAGATTACAATATTTTGTTAATTCTCAAATGATTATGACTTAATTGATGCTAAGTTCTTAAACAGCAACAATAGAAGGTACAATTATATAAAATCTTCCTTCGATGTCATTTTGGGAAGAATTGCATTGAGAAAATGGACCATGGCCACCCGCATTCCCAGATCGGGATTATTTGTTATATTAGACCACATATTGTTCATAGACATATAATTGTATCTCGTTAGATTACATTTTGTAAAGTGTTTAATTCTTTTATTAACTAGCATAGGACAATACAAGATGCAATGTTCTAAGGTTTCTTTTTGGGTTCTATTGGAACAAAAGCGACAGTAATTCTGATCTGGTCGTAACAGGTTTCGCCTAGCTAAGATCTCGGTAGTAGGGTAAAGGTTTAGCCGAAACCTGAGAAATTGGTGTCTGATATAAGGACACGGACATCTTAGTAGATAAGGTGCTGGTACGTACAGAGCTTTATTATCGAAGACTCGTGAATCAACATTTTTGTATCCTACGCATTGATTTCGAGTTTCGATCCAGTCATGTAGAAAACGTTTTTGCTCAGCTCGAACCGGATTTGATAAGATCAGTTCCAAAGAAATTGATGCATCTGCTAAGGTGTACATGACCAGGCTGCACCAAGACTTAGTGAAGGTATGGTCCTTGGCTAAAAGATGCTTTCTCAGAATGTTCAACAGTCCACCAGATTCAACACCCAATATTGCTTTTCGGAATAGAGCGCACATCTTCCATTTAACACAAGATTCTAAGGAAGGAATGCCCAGTTTGTGTGCTGTTGGGAAGATGTAACAACTGTTTCCAGAATCTGGCTTCTAGAACGGACCACCAATTAGATTTCCTTGGGAGCATCACACCGAATTTAGCAGAGCATGTTGCATTTTGCGCGGTAAACTGCATTATCTGCCAGCAGTTCAACGCTGGGCACACATTAAAAGTAGTGAGAGGAATCATTCCCAGACCAAATGGACCATTTCAGCACTTGCATATCGACTATGTTGACATGATTCAAGTGTGCAACGGGTACAGGTATTTAATTGTAGTGGTGTGTCCATTCTCTAGATGGATAGAAGCAGGTCCCTGTACACACCCCGATGCTACCTGTGCTGCCAAGTTCCTAGTGAGGGAGGTGTTCTCTAGATGGGGGGTGTGCGAAGTAATGAGATCAGATAACAGGGCTCACTTTGTAAATTCAGTTTTTGAACAGATTAGCTTGTTGCTTGGTATAAAGCACAAGTTCTCGTCGGCATATCATCCTGATGGGAATGGGATATGTGAACCGATCAACAGCTTGCTTAAGGAGAGGATAGCCAAGTTGAAGCTCACATTAAAGAAGGAATGGCTGCACTGTCTACCATTGGCATTGTATGCACTTCGGAACCAACCAGGCTCCGACCATCATCTCACGCCGCACGAGTCACAGGCAGAAGTATGAGGACCCCTCTTATCCCCCGAGATAGAGCTAGTTGTGATGCCCAGCAGACTAGAGAGGTCCTGGTAACAGAGATGCAAAAGTACCTAGACTGTATGACATCTAGCACCTCTGTCATTACAGGCCAGCTGCAGCGATGGCGAAAAGGGGACGGCGCAGCACGAAACACAGCAGGAAGTGCTGAAGCAGACACCGAGCAAGGTGTACATGCACCCCTCGTCTTCCCTGGTGACAGCGTCCTTGTGAATAACTTTACCAGGAAAAGGTGGGACGAGCCAAGATTTAATGGGCCTTTCATCATAGAGGACAGCACCCCCTGTGCCGTCAAGCTCCAGGGCAGAAGGGCATGGATCTTTCTGAATGACATTGAACCCTATATAGGAGAGAGCCCTCCTGCTGCATCCAACTGTAAAGAAACCACAGACAATGGGGAAGAACCTCAGCATGCGCAGACAAGATCCATGGTGAGGAAGAAGGACGCATGAGCAGAAAACCAAGACAAAGAACCCGGATGCAAAGTGTGGCATAGAACTGGACAGGTTCCCCAAGCAAGAGGAAAAAAGGACATAAAAAACACTCTGTACATCCCAGTTGCAGGGTAAGGAGAAGCGCATCCTAAGCCACAACAACATTGATAAAATGAACTTTTGATAGCATGACATGCTCAATTAGTACAAAGAATCAAGACTCTGATAGACTGCAAATAAGACATTGCCTGAGAGTGTAACACAGTATCCTGAAGCAATCAGTATTGAGACTTTGTTCACAGAATTTATGGTATCCCCCAGTAGAAACATCACAGAGGATGTGCTTTCCTGTTTCTGGCTGGTATTAGAGACATATCCATCACTTGTAGGGAGAGTCACCAGTATAACAGACTTTATTCAAGATCCAGCCAACAAGAAAATAATCTGGCAATTACTGACTGTCATCACGGAAGCTTTCATCGCACTGCCCGAGTTAAGTGATAAGGGTACAGATGCTTCCACCACAAGTGATGATTGATGAACTGACATACACACTCTTCTTCTGCATCATAGAGGAATGCCCAGGACTTGTCGGGAGAACCACAGATACCCTAACCTTTATCAGAGATCCAAGAAAAAACGAATTCCTAAACCAAGTGTGGTACAAACTGAATTACGTAGTCGCAATCGACGCAGCAGGAAAGTGTAAAAAATGTTCACGTCACAAGAAAGGCCTGTGATTTAGAGACCAGAAAGTCAGAGCAAATGTCGTTGTCACCAAAAGACAGCAGATACGCATACCAAGTCTTCTTCCACCACATTGAGAACTTTCCAGAACTAGTGGGTAGACCCAACAATATTGACGTACCCACATTCCTCAGAGACCCAGTAAAGAACGCACAATTAAACAGGCTCCTGAGAGCTATCATAACGCAACTGAGATGCAATTACGGACATCCACCGCTAAGGAGAGCCTTCGAAGGAGGAGATCCACAATAAAACTTTTCGTCATCCTTCTGCCGTGGAGCAGATCAAGGAGAGAGACACTGTTCTTCAACTTGTCGCCAAGAGCCCAACTGAAAGGAGCGGACACAAGAACTTCACCATCTTATTTTCATTTTCCTGCATTTTTCTAATTTTTTCCTATTTTTTCATATGTTCACTTTTATGTTTATTTTTGTTTTTAGTTTTACAACATTTTATTTTTGTGTGATTTTTAGAAGTTCCATCTTCTCCTTCCTCGCATTGAGCAAATTCCAGAATGTTCTCAAGACCAAGGCAAATTCGAGGCATGCATTGGGACCTCACCTATTATCGATATGTATAATGAATGTGATGTGCCAAAGGTGTTAGCCTAACCCTTTTCCATAGTCTAGCACAGGAATGGTACTGAGTACCCAGAGATTAGCGTCATCACTCACGTGAGGGGGGACATTTGGACAAGCACTCGTTCCTCTAATAGTAACAAACTCTCGAAATACGAGACCAGAGCAAAAGAAGGAATAATTAACTGACTATGAACTCATTCGAAATGGGGGCCCAGAACAGTAACTTGGTTTTACCCCCAACAGAAGGGCGCCCCCACTTCCCTGGAAGAAAATGCTGCAAATTGTCATTCCGAACGATTGTGTGTATATGTATAGTTATTATTATTGTTTTTCTGTCATTAAAAATTAGAACTGCTTTGTTTATTGGTGCACAAAGTGTCCCGATCTCAGTAAACCCAACAGATAATGAACATCTGGGGCCTACGAAAGCACCGAGACCCTACATCATCATTCCAGTCCCAAGAAAACCTGATGATAAAAGTAGCGAACTAAATTTAAATATAATAAGCAATGATTTAGACACATTTGAGGTAACAAATGAAGAGAAAAGCTGGAGACAGGGTCAGCACGAAATGAATGAAAATGCTGCACTGACCACAGCACACACACACAGAGGATGCACACAGACAAGGGTAAATGTCAATGGCTACAGGGCCTCCAACGAAAGCAGCAGAGAAGAGGAGACTGCATGCCAAACAATCTATTCCACAAAACAGTGGAAGTACTCAAGAGGAGCCAAGTGAACCACTAGAGAGAGAGGGCATAGCAAAATCCCTCAAAAGAACAGAAGTAGCCACAAAGGAATTCACAGACAAAACACAAATGCTGATAGACTATTTGTTCCCATTCATAGTAAGAGCAAACAAACTGCACGAGGAACTGGAACATAGAACTGCAGAGACTATAACGACAACCATGCCAGCTCGAGCACTGCAAACAAGCACCAGATCTATAACTCAGCCACACGCTGAGGAGATGGTGAGCCAATGGCGGCCAGAGAACCACGACGAAAACCAACAAGAGGAGAGGATGAGAAACAGAAAACCTTCTCCTACCATAGCAAGGCAGCCTGCTCCACCGAGACACCCAGAGAGGAAAAGCAGCACAGACGCATTTAGAGACATAGTCATAGCAAACTACAGAAGAATGCTAAGAATCAAGAGAAGCCCACACAAAGACAACAATGAACTTAATGATTACCTGGGCAGCACAGCCCATCTCGGAAACAACATATACCAGCACATGAAGGAAGTAGGACGAAGGAAGTTGTAAGGAGAATGCTTCGTCTGTGCTCTCCTACCATACAGCATGGGAAAATCCAAGATCTTCGTGGCTGTAGAAATTGATGTCCCTACAGCACACTGTATGTCACATGTAGCAATGTGCAACACCAGAGGACAATTTATAGGAAGAGAGATTTATGGGCTAACGAAAAGGATTACCCGGATGAAGATGGCTACATCCAGGACATTAAAACAAGAAACCGAGCACACACTAGAAATCATGTAATCAGGTACGAGAACCCTGGAATCAAAGGATCAGGGATAAGATGGGAAGTTAACCCGAGGCAGAACATTCGGGGGAAGACTGCAGAAGAGGCTCAAATCTGGAAGAACAGAGGCCAAATGCAGATCTGGGGGTCTGTGATCTCCCCATATGGATGGGAGGACGGAGTAGTAATCTGCCGAGCATGGATGGTCCTTTGAGCCTGCAAGGAAGCAATAGAGAATTTGCAGAGGTTATGCAAACCTCTGTGGCCAAAGCTAGTAAAGTAACTAACATGGGTCGAAGATAGAGGGGGACCCCTGCAGATAGTGCCACTGTAGAGCCCGAAAATATGCTTCAGAAACAATGGCACAAGGAGATGGGAGAGAATCAAAACTGCGGAAGAATCTTTGAAGCTCCAGGAATGACACAAGGAACCGCAGTTATTATGGACCATTACTGGGCGTGTGGATCCAAGGCATACATAAGGTTGCCGAAGAACTGGGGAGGCATATGCACACTAGTGAACGTCCAGGTTCCCTCGCTAGTGATCCCTAAGAATGACCTGAAGTTGGACAGTTTCCCAAAAGCAGATCCTCATCTAAGAAGAAGGAGATCTGTGGAACTGGTATCCCGGATAAAGAGGGAAAATTACTTTTCTCCCAAATCAGAAGAGGCATTCCACGCAATCCCGTACAAGCACAGGCTGTTCAGCCTCACCTCAACAGTATTCACCACACTACTCCTGCCCCACATCCAAGTTGGAGTGAATACTAAATGCTTGCAGATAACCAGATGGGAGTTATTGCAGACCATCAATACCACTATAAAAGGATTCAACGCGATCAAAGAAGAGCTGAGAGTAATCAGACTTATGACCCTCCAAAACAGATATGTGCTTGACATGATCACTGCAATGGATGGAGGTGTTTGTGCAAAAATTGGAGAATCATGTTGCACATTTGTACCACCACAAGACGAAGAAAATGGAACCCTAACAGAGGCCATAAGCATGTTGACAAGCCTGAAAAACCAGATGATCGATGAAAGTGATGAAGTGGACGATGACAGCTGGTTTGCAGACCTATTCTCATGGGTCCCACAATGGATGGCAGATATATACAAGTTTCTGGGAGCTCTACGAGTAATGGTATTGCTAGGATTCTGTGTTATCAAGATAATCATAACACAGTGCCAGAAAACTGCAAAGAAAGCCATAGGGATGAAAATAATGGTTGATGTTGAGCCAGGATGGAAGCCCAGAGACCTGACTGATGACGAAATAAGAGACTTTGTGAAAGCCAGCAAATTTGCGCCAGAGGGAACAAAGTTCACATACCCTAAGAAACGAAGAAGGTTGTCACACCTCGGCGCTGTTCCACACTACGACCCCGTGCTTCATACTTACCTCAGGGCCGACAGCGGAAAAGGACATCTGGCAAAACTATTGCGCTTCGCCGTTCTGTTCGGCATTTTGCAGCGCCATTCTTGATGAAGTGGAGAATACTATGGAGGCTAACGACTCCTGCACCAGCCAGACGGTTTTGAACTACGATTCCCATGAAACCTAAGGGAATTCGTAGTCCATAACATCACGTGTGCCTCCCCTCACTTGGCTCCACCTCCTCATTGATTTAAGCGGCTGCAGCCCGGAGGACGCTGCTTCTGTTTGAATGTTACAGCCGGCGCTTAAGTTCCGTCTTTATCGCCTTGTTCCTGAAGCTCCTCTTTTCAGTTTCCAGTCTGCTCAACGGAATACTGTTTCCTTCTCCTTCATTCCGTGCTCCCGTGTACCGAACCCTCTTTTGAACTAAGGACTACCTGTCTGCTGTTTGTTACCTTCTTGCTCGCCCTTGTACCGACTTGAAGATTGTTGTAAGGACTGCCTGCCTGCTGATACTGTTACCTTCTTGCTCGCCCGTCTACCGACTTGAGGATTGTGGTAAGGACTGCCTGTCTGCTGATTCTGTTACCTTCTCGCCTGTGTACCCAATAGGAAAACTGCCCAACGGACTGCCTTAGCACTTTTTCCCAAAGTTCTAAGTATTTGTTTTTGTGCGCCTTTCGCACACACCCTAACCTCACCTGCACTCCTCCTCTCGCTTGTTCTGGAATCTTTCCATTTGGCTCCACTTAAAGGACGTTTGTTGTTATGGATTCTACCTGGTTCCACCCTATAAGTGCACTTTGAGGACGCCTTGCAGTTGTGCACCCACCCGGATCTGGTGCGTCCCTCGTTCCGCCCGGGACTAGTTACCCAACTAACATTCCCCGTTTATTATTTTGCACTGTCGTTGTGTTCTGTATCCTGGAGTACAAGGGAACTTTGACTTCCTAGGGTAAGACTTTCAGTGCCTTTTTCTCCTTGTTATTTACATTACTCAGGATAGTTTCCAATTCCTTGTCTATAATATTTCAGGGGATATCAGGGCATTGTAATTTCAGGATCCAGGGACTGGGTTGTTCAGGTACTATTCTGTCTTATCTCCATCTATTGGTAGTTGCTGTTATTCCAAGTGATTAATCGTGTGTTGTTTCTTGCAGCTGGGTCCGTGGCGGCGTGTTTCTCCCCGCTCTTTCGGGTGAGTGGTCCCTCTGTCTGGCACACCTATCAGCAGAGGGTCATATCATCACAAAGGTCATTTTCCCTCATAGAGAGGAGGCTCGGGTGGAGGCTCCAATCCGAGCTCTTCAATCAACGCACAGCCTCGCTGGTCAGGCCTCCTGTCTTGTCTACTCCCGTTCGGTGAGTAACAAAGGTATGAAGGAAAATGGATCTAGTGCAGCCCAAATGGACAATGTCAGCTAATGACATGGAACAAAGACGATCATGTGAAAACAGCATGGAGTTTGAAAGGAGTGATAAAAATATGGACTCCAAAGGCTCACATATTCACACCAGCATGTACAAACCCTGAAGACGATGAACATGACACCGAAGAATCAAAAGAAATAGATGCAAAAGAGGTTGCAGAAGTGGTCGATGAACCGACCAGAGGGGGGAGTGTAGAGGAGGTCCCAGACATGGCCTATACCCCTTCCTCTTATTTCGAGGTACCAGGAGCATACTCACCAAGGTATGTGATGTATGAAGAGCAAATGAACCTACAAAGAGCTGCACTGGGTCTCTGCCCAGTATACATCAGAAGATCCATACCGGTTGAAGCACCCATAACCAGACCACCCTGGGCAGCACGGTACCCTATTAGACAGCCATACCAGCCGCTGATATGAAACGAGGCGACCTACACACAGTCCATGAAAAGACCCCAAAAGCCTTATCTAAAGGCCAGTGGAAATGGCATAAGGGCCTGAACAGACCCGTGAATGAATAAAAGCAGCTATTGAAGATAACACGCCAGTGTGAGTAACTACGAAAATGAATGGAGTAGATACAGAGAGGAGACAATGTTACAACGTGAGGAAATAGTGCTACGAGACAAGATGGAAGCAACCGTCCTGTTAACGTATGTAAATAGGCTTGAAACGCAAGACGCTAAGAAATCGATACTGCTTTCAATGCTTAGTAGAAGATAGAGCGGCAAGTGCCAACCATATATCTACCTCAATGAGGCATTATACAAGTGCGACTCCATTTTATAAAGGAAGAAATGTACTCAGGCTGCCAGAGGCCTGACAGGCCAAGTTTACCCAGCCAAAGGCAAGTGAAGGAGCGGAATCAAAACTGAACAAAGAGCGGCTCATGCCTAGGAAATCTTGGTCAACCAGAGAAGGGGAGGAGAGCATCAGCTCACAAGACTCCAACTTCAGAGCATACCAGCCTGCCTCATGAAGGTCAAGATAAGGGGGGCCCATGCAGGTGGCGAGGATGAAACAGAATTAAATGCACTAAAAGCTGGAAACTGAAGCAGATTCATGGTGAACTAACACGTGACCTGCCAGGCGCGAAGAAGTACCATTGCCTGATGTCATCCAGGACCTGAGGATGCCATAACTTTTCCCGATAAGAGACTACAGTTTTGAGGCCATCCTTAGCCAACTAATTGACATATTGCCCTAAAGCACTGATTGATGGAAGGGAGGCAGGGTGAAACTTGGGACACCAGGCACATGGGTGTCCATTCTGCATGCTGCTAATTAAAAGTGGAAATGTATGTCTAGAGGTGTAACCTGCCCAATCACAATGGACTAAGTTATCTGGAGTCCTATAGATACTGTAAACAATAGGACGTCATAGATGTAGTGACGTCTATCACGCGTGATGTAGAGGGATGGGTGTAGACGCCCACCCAATAAGAGTTATCCAATCCACATGCCCTATTATCATATACAGATATAACACCTATACTTAAGTTACCTTTCCTAACCAATTATATTGCATGATGATTTTTTGTAGAATTAGACGTCAGTGATGATGATTTTTGCCTATAAGAATTGCTGTTCGACTGAGGTTCGAGGAAGTCAGAATGAGACAGGTGATCGCAATGCTGCTGATTTCCATTTGTTTCTCTGTTTGATGTAATTGTCATTAAACAGACTTCCCTTTGCCAACTTACTGAGTCCTCATTATTGAGTCGTGTTGGAGTAAGTGAATCCTGCACCCCCTGTCCTCACATGGTGTAGCTATCTTGTCTTCCAAGTTCTGGAGGGTGAGCGCTGACCTATGGGCCCGTCAGTAACTTCTTCCCCTCCTGAACAGTGTCACACACAGAAACCAGACACCCATAACACAGAATGTGAGTTCACTTCAGACTCAATTCACACCAGTCCCACCCCTAGGCTGTACCCACAACACACAGCATCTGGGAAGTCTCCAGTCAGTCTGACAGGAGGTAGGCCCAGAGCCATATATGGTATTTCCACCCAACAGTCAGTCGGGAGGAAGAGACAGAGTCAGGGCTTCCCAGGACTTTGGAAAACAAGGTAAAATACAATATAAACCAAGAGATCACAGGACCATCTTGCCTTCCTGCAAGAATCCATTGATTTCTATGGCAGGGCCTGGGTGTCCCAAAAATGGAGGACACTCAGAGCCAATGCCAAGTCAGCATGCAGCTGCCACCAGCCCATACCTTGCTATGTGGGCAACGCATTGATGCCCACAAACACACATGAGGGGTACAAGGGTTTACCCCCACCCATGGGTACCATAAGGGTATCCCCTGGGTGTTGTTCACCAAAAGCAAAAAATGAAAGGCTGCACTGCCAGAGGTCCAGGCTGGACCTCAGTGGCAGAATACAAAGAGAAAACACATAGAGAACTGGTAGGATGAGGACTAGGAGGCCCTGTCCCTCCATAAGGCATTTCGAGCATCACAAACACACACACTTCCAAGTTCCAAGTGTGCAGGGGTTGTGGTTGTGTGTGTGCGCACACTCAAAGGTTTATGTGTGGGTATGTGATTGTGCACACACACTCTTCCAGGAGGTGCACAGGTTGTGTTTATGTGCTCACAGGCTTTTCCGGGTGAGTATGTGTGTGCGCACATCCCCTTCTAGTTCCAGCTGTGCATGGTGTGTGTCTTTGCACACAACACAGCACTGGTATGCGTAAGTCTGTGTTTTACACCGGTCATGTTTTATTTGTCTTTGCGTGTACCTACACACTGGCAGGTTTGTTCGATCATCTCCCTCTGTGTGAAAACACCCGTTCTGTTGACAGTCCCAGAAGTGCTTGTCCCTGAACAAGCCTCTCTGTACTTAGGCCAGACTTTGTGCCCATGCACAAAGGTGTGTGTGTGTGTGTTTGCATCTGCCTCTATCAGTGGCTCTTCAGGCTGTGCGCTGGGCATATGAACACTTGGCTCCTCGAGCTGTCCTTGATTCTAAGGACGCACCCATATCCCATGATATGATATGATATGGCATTTCTAACGTGCCTATACACAAGTGTTTCAAGGCGCGACGAGGCAGGGAGGGGGGAACAAGGGGAAGACAGACAACGATCCTACTAGGCCAGGTGTCATTCAGACCGCGCAAGTGCAGGGGTAGGGGGAAGGGAAACAGTGCAAGGGGAAGGGGGAGGGGAGGGAGTGCAGTACAAATAAGTAGAATAGAAATAAAATAATAAATAAATAGGGCCAGCTGGTGGCAAGTGCAAGGTAAGTGCAGACAAGTGCTGGGGGGGGGGCTGTAGGGATACAGAGACAGTCCCGCAGTGCAGGGGTTGCCAGGGAGGCAGTGCAAGTGAAGAGTGACTGGGCCCAGGACCCAGGTCGGTGAGAGTGGCCCAGTTGCAGAATCAGTGCAGTTTAGGTGAAGAATTTAGCAGGGGAGAGGGAGAGAGAAAGCAGAAGTGAAGAGGAAGGTTTTGAGGTGCTTCCGGAACCGGAGATGGTTCTCCTCAAGTTTCAGGGAGGCCGGGGAGAGAGATCTACCCCCAGCTCGTTGCTTCGAGAAGCGGCTGACCCTGAGGGAGTTGGAGACGGATGAGCGTAGAGCTCGGGAAGGAAGATATTTAGGAAGAGAGAGTTGAAGGTATTTAGGCCCCAGGCCCCAGAAGGCCTTGTGGACAATGCAGAGGGTTTTGAACTTAATCCTCGCAGCAACTGGGAGCCAGTGTAGAGATTTCAGTCCTGGAGAGATACGGTCCCTGGGCTTGAGGCCAAGGACAAGTCTCGCAGTTCTGTTCTGGATGAGTTGCAGAGGGCGGAGAGTGGAGGCACACAGATTAAGATAGAGGCTGTTACAGTAGTCCAGCTTTGAGAGAACCAGGGCTCGGGAGACAGTGAGCTTCTGGGGGAAGCAGAGGAAGGGAAGAATACCTCTGAGGAGGTGCAGCTGGTAATGTGACTTCTTAGAAACGTCAGATATATGAGGAGAGAAGGAGAGTGTGGAGTCGAAGATGACCCCGAGGTTTTTTGCCTTGCAGGTAGGAGCAGGATGGGCTAAAATAGCAGCTTGGCTTTTGTTGGTGAGGTTTGCATGCACACCCACCAGGAGTTGAGCTCCAAGCCCAAAACCCCTTTACCCAGAACAGTTACCACTCACCAGTTGGTGCTGCGACCCAGCACCTGCAGCTTAGAAGGCTTCAACCTTGTGCACTGTCTCGTTGAGCACCCCATTATAAACACATATATAGTGCGGGCAGCTAGTGGAAGCAGGGAACCTCTGATGCCTGCAGCAGAGACCCCACTGAGCGCTCAGGAGTGCCTCATTCAAGCCCTTGGGAGATCTTTTAAAATCCAGAATATATCCCCAAGAACAAGAGTAAGGATGTCAGGTGGGACGATGCTGCATTTTTGAAATATGACTTCCAGCTCTGGAACCCGAGAAGTATTAAAGGTACTTTTTTTTCTTAATCACTGAGAGTTCCCCTCCGCCAGCTTGGCCAATTTGTTACTAGGAGCCTCCTTGCCATCTTGTCCTTTGTTCTCTTCTCATATTTGTAAAACCAGAAGGTTGGAGATTCCCTGCACTCAACTACTTGCTATTGTTTTCCATGTCATTTACTCACAACGTTAGAAGCATGGAAGTCTGTCAATGGGAGCTGATGCCTCATTTGTGGGCACTGATTTGCCTGCCTTCTAAGAATGTTAAGTACATGCATATTCCCCGGCTTTTACATATCAAGGGCTGCTGGAGCCACTAGTCCAGCACAGACACAGGCCGACACCGAATTATCATCCCTCAAGAGTCCGCGGACAGCGCGGCCCCGTCTGATCTATATCAGCCCCTGGGTGATCCGCTTAATGATATGCTAAAATTGGTGCTAGGGCACCGCTCCTACTGGATTCGGGTGAGATAGGCTACACGCATAGGGAGATAAACTACTCCTTTCAGAAGTACTACATTGATATGTACACACAACCTATGGTTGACCAGAGCACAGAAATAACAGCCACCCTATGGCATATCCCTATGGCTTATTAGTTTACACATCCTCATGAAGGAACAATCACAGACACTGGTTGTTACTGTCACCATCCAAGACGTTTGAGAGGCCCTTATCTAGCAGATACCGTACAGATAACAGGGGCACTCACAGTTCCCCCTCCATATTGCAGGGGCAAGGAGACACTCCCAATGGGGGGTGAGCAGGCCACAGCAGCTATTAGGTCACGCAACTGGGCAGCAGCAGAATTCTTTGTGTGCTATCTACAATTCCCCCACCTCACACCCGCGCCCCACAGCCCCATTGTCATCCATCTTCTGCCAGCACCCTGTTCTCCCCACTCAGACAATGAGACACTCCGTACCTTTTTCTCCGTAGCCTCGAGTGTCAGAAATGTTGCTGCAAGTTGACACCATTGGGCTTCTCCACTGTATCCAAAGCATGTCGCGGATAGTGGTCTTCCGCTCATGCATATGTTGTCAGCCTCACTTTTTTGGCACCGCTGTAATGTGGGGGAAAAAGGGGAGGGACCCTCTTGCTCTTCTGTTTCACTGTCCAACACTGGTCCTGGCCTGTCAATGCTGCCGATTTTGTCAACCTCTGCAGGGGCTATCTGCTGTTCCCTTTTTCAGGAGTGCCAATTCTCATATGTGTCCATGACTGGAGGCGCTCAAGCTCAGCGGCTCAGACTGGAGTCATGCAATATATCGGCCCGTCTGCTTTGCGACTGCCATCTTGTGTCATACTCAGTCTCAAGTACTCGTAGCAAGTTCTCCTCAATCCTTCTGTGTTATACGCGTTTAGACTTATGCTCTCCTATGTTCCCTATGTCCTTTAAAGTTCTTTAAATAGGCTTTAAATAGACTTTTGCACAATTCTGCTCCTGGATCGACTCTGGCCATAGGAGGATTTTTCCAAGTGAGCCTGAAGGGGACCAGTGCTGGGGACACCTTGCTGCCTACAGACAAAAAAGCTGAGAGAACCAGGTTACCTGGAAGTCCAGTGCCGTCCCATCCAGAGGGTTTATTCCTGTTGTCTTTTTAAAAGATTCAATTCCTAAGAAATTAAATCCTAGTAAAGGAAGGCTCTGGGTTCTCACTTCAGATAAAAGAAAATATTAATGTACTCATTTTGTTTCAGAGAGGAAGTAGTGTCCGGCAATATGTGATATCTGAGGCACAAACAGCCACAGATTTAGCAAACGAATGAAAACGCTTGGCAGACTGAAACTACTATTTTTTTATAATTAAATGCCAAGAAATAGAATGCTATGCCAAGACGTGTAGAATAGTGGAGGGGGAATAGAACATATCATTTTACAAACATCCTATTCATGGTGTATCATTCCCTACATGCATTTCTCCCATTTCAAAAAGAAAGGAAAACCATTCGAAATGTCCCTTTCGTTTATTCACAAATTGAAAATCTAAACCCTTATTAATATCCGTGTGTGTGTTCTGAAGTGGAACCCCTTTCACTCTTAAAAGATAATCTGAAGTCATAATTTCTTTTTATGTTCTCAATTCAATATTAGTATGTTCTGATATCATGCTCTCTTGTAAAGCCCTTGGCATATTCCACTCACATTTTTCAAATGCTTGATTTGAATTATATTTGGCAACTATTTTTCTACATAAATTTAAAGTCAAGTTTTCTGATGTTGGTTTTATTGTAACATGAAGTACATAAGCATATTATACACAATACCCATTCATAAGTATATGAATGTTTGTGTGAATAAGTAAAGCAAAGTTGATGTTCTATGTTTGGATAACTATATTAGTGAGATACATTTGGAAGACCGCAGTGGTAATTCGTTTCTCATGGTTGCCTGAATTCAATTGTGGTGTTTTTTGATAATTTTCCAGAATTTTGAGTTACGAGACTAGTTACATTTTGACAATTTTATTATTTTTAATTTTTAAAAAACTATTCAGTTTAAAACAGCCTGTTTCTTGCTCAAGATTGTGCGGTTGCATTTATTTTTTGTGCAGGCATTATAATAATGTCGTTACTCCATGATAAAAGAACCACTATGCAAGTTAGTGCGCACGCGTTTGATGTTATAAACTAGACATCGAACAAACTGTGCTATTTGTCCAGTTGCTGCACTTGACAAAGGGTTAATGATTCCAAACTTAAGATCTGCATTACTTTGCAAAGGTGAGATTCATTACGTTTTGCATGAATTCCCTAGAGAATGTGTTAATGAGAGGACTGATGTTAGGTTCTTGTTTGTTCATAACATCCAGATTTATAGCCATTGGCAAGAAGTAATACTAGATTTAAAAACAGGATGACTAGTCTTTGATCTAAACTTCCTCTTGCTCAGGTGAATTAAGGCAGACACTTCTAGCTGGTACTGCATACTGTCCTGTCACTGGTGGACCGCCCATGCGTGCAAAGTTTGACAATTAGCACTTTATAGATCATCAGATAGCCTTGTGCATGTTCAGAATGTGAAATATACATTAATATCATGTTTTGAACCAGTGGTAAAGCCCAAACAAACTAACAGGCATGCATTTAGATTGTTTGGCCCCAGGAGTACATGCAATATGGTTTTGTTTTTGGACAATTTTGTCAGCCACTCAGTAAACCTACTTGTTGTCATGGCTGAATCAATTGAACAGGGCAATTATCTGATTATTATTTCTCACAGCTCAACTCTTGCAGAAGACTCAGTAAAAAATATACATCTATGTGTAAGACATTCACAGCTATGCATTTTTTTTTAAATTTCCAATGAACTAACTTAAATAAATGGGATCGTGCCCTGTGCCTATGCCAAGAGTCAGAAACCTCCGAATCTTGATGGACACCAACCTCACACACAAGTCACAGGTTAAAGCTATCTTAAGGAGTTACATTTTCCAACCACAAATGATCAGATGCACCATGAATTAGCAGAGTATTACACACACAATAACTTGCTCAACTATTCTCTAGACTATGCCAAGCGCCTCTACCTGCGATACATTGACTACCTATGAAACAGTATTCAAAGAGACTAAACATAAAAACTAGTCTTGATCTGAAACTTCCAAGATGCAAACCTATCACTGCAGCCCTGAGAACACTCGACTTGCTCCCGATGAAATGAAGGACACATTTTCAGACGATGTTTCTCAATGTCTATGACAGGACCCAGAGTCCACTGCAAAGAAAACATTCTCTACTACAAATGAGCAAAAACACTTCGAACCAGCAATTATGCCCTGTAATAATGCCAAGCTTCAACTGGAAACCCATGGAGGACCCCTCTTCTCTTAACCAATTTATAAAATGTAAGAACTAAACGTCTGCACACTGAAGAAAACCGCCTGACCTTCAGAACATCCCTTGAAATCTGGCTATTCAGCTAACATCAGCCTTAGAGCAGGTCAAGGTTCTCAGCCAGCAGACGCCCTCCCTTGGTAGCATTGATCAGAGTAATGATAATGATGTGTTATTTATATAGCGCCTTAATCCAAAGCGCTTTACAGAGCAGATATTTATATACAATATCACCCAACCGAAATTGGTACCCATTTATCGACCTCGGAAGGATGAAAGGCTGAGTTGGCCTTGCCGAGATTCAAACCTGCGACCTTCAGATCACGCTCAGATCGCAGCAGCAAGCGCTCAACCCGCTGAGCTATCTTATCGGGGTAAACCGCCCATGCACAAATCTATGAGAACATAACACACATCCACACACAGCTCACCAGGTTATGCATTTGGGAGATCTGGCACTTTTGGGTCTCGCCCCTTCCAAACACAAATAGACTTTCTCTTGAAAGTGCATTGTGCCAGCACACAATGAACCAGTAGGTTTGTTATGGTCGGTCTTCTAATGCACTACAAACCAAACTGAAATTGCAAGCACCATCATTAATGGAGTTGATAACCAAATACTCCCAACAATCCTGACCTAAAAAGCCAACAGCAAAAGCATCCCTCTTTCATAATCATTTGTGCTTCTTTCTAGTCTAACCAAACTTCACTTTCATCTTTTTCCACCTCATACTAATCACGCAAATAGCCCTCACATTTGGCATCAGCTGCCTTCAAATAAAACATATTCACTGAGCAACTGCACCACTCACCTATCTAGCCCTATGACATGTGCCCATACCAGTTGCTAATTCGGTCCTTGCATGACTAATGTCAACTAATCAGCCTCGGACTCCCGCTTCGGGATAAAACACACTTCTCTCATTCAATAATCACCAAGGATCCGTGTCACTTAAGACTTAGGAATTTCTGGCTTGCAGGCATCAACACCCTAGGATTGGTGTCTCCGTCTCTCTCTGTCCCATTAACACACACCCTCCCTATTTTCAGGCAGGGCCATTACATTAAATCCAACATGAGACATCTACACTGCTAAGGGTGCTTTATTCGTACATTTCATCGAGGAAGCCAAATGTCCATGGCTCATATTTCAAAATGTTTTTTTGGTTTATTCTATAGTAGCTGAAACATTCATTTGGGGCAGGTACTACAGGAACCTTGAACTGGTGCAAATGCACATTTTCACAGAAATAGTAGCAATTGCCTTAAAGGAAAAAATGTCCAATGATGCATTTGTGCCCCAGGGCAATGCATGCCCCAGTGGGAATACCATTCCGAATTCACACTAGAGCAAGCATTGCCCTGTTGCAAAAACATTGAAATGTGTCTGAACTCATTGAAAGTGTTTTTTGCACTAAGCAATTTTTCATGCAGTGTACCTTGCAAAATTGCACCTGTTCCGGTGCACAAACTTGGTAACATGGTCCAAGAACAGTATTATTTTCTTAGATGTATCGTAGAAGCATTAATAATGGGGACAGAAATAGTGAAGCAGTTAGGTATTAACAGACAATGGACCTCATTACGAGTCCAGCGGCAGCTGTGCCAGTAAAACCGGCAGCTGCCGCCACACCTGTAGGGATTTACCAGCTCCGGACTTGCCGGAAATACTGGGGCATTACAGCCCCGGTGATCCGGGGCTGGCAATCTGTAAATCCCCATTCCAGTAGGGGAATGGAGAAGTGGAAACACCGGCACCATGTGGAAATGGTGCCGTTGTTTCTGCGTCTGTTTGCGGCCAGTGGTATTACGCCCGCCATTTCAGACCTGGCGGGTGTAACACCACACGGCCACAGAACTTGTAGTTAGCCGGTCCGGAAAATGGTGCCGGTACGGTTTTACCAGCACCGTTATATCCGGACCAGCTAACTTGTAATGAGGGCCAATATCTGCATAGGCATTTCATCACAGAGTGGCCTATATGCAGAATGGCAATTTTGCATATGCGTGAGGGAAAGGTGGACGGCATCCCTGGACATGTAGAATACCGCAAATTATGCCACTGTGAAAACAAGTATCTCATTCATAGTCAAACAACCAAGAAACGTTCATTAGAAACACATTACTGCTGTTTTTGCACCTGAGTATTACAGGTTGAACTGCTCAGAATTTAGAAATCGTTGTTTTTTTAAAGTATTTAATGGCTGCCACTAGTATTGCCATCTAGAATAGCATGTTCATAAGAAACATTGACGTTCATTTTAATGTTTTTTATTGTATGTCTTTCTGCTTTATGTAGTCATATGAAATTGGCAGTTTATTCAATTTTTAATAAACTATGTTTTCATCAATCACATTTATGAAAAACAATCTAAACACGGTATCACCCATTATCAAAAATAATGTCACACTCCTTTTTTTCACATCCATCCAAACTTTATTATCTTCAGTAATAAGGTTTAGATGGTCTTTACACTTCATATTCATCAGTACAGTATCCCTTTTACAGCAGATAATCATTTAAGAATATTTGACATTTCGTTCTCATCATGCATGCATCCAGCGCAATATGCATCAAATAAATGGCATTCATTTCAGTGATGCTCTTGTGTGTTGTGATCACTTCTTCTAAGAAAATGGGTTTAATCTACCTTTTCCCTAAAAGAATGGCAATATTGATCACATTGATTTCCTCATGGTGATCCACATCACTCCAGCGCTGTCATCCCCGTCACGTGACTTGCTCATACATCCATATCCCTGCCTGACTCAATCTTGCCTCACTGAAGACTTTCTTCTCATCTCCCTTTGGCTACACTGCCCCAGCAGGGCAATCAGTGGGAGATTCCTCTTATTGCTTTTCCTGTATCCTAGCACCATGCCAACTCGGACTTCGCGTTTCCTCCAGACTGTTGTCTTAAGGGTAGGTGGGATGCAAGTAGTGTGGCATGGAGAAAACAATTGGAGTAATGAGAATTTCCATGGGTAATTAAGACAATGATCAGGCCTCATTACAAGCATGTTGGTGCAGAAATAACGTGCCAGTAATAACGTTTACCGGTATGTTTCTGCACTAGCATACTACAAGTCTGGTGGTGTGGTGGCCGGATTTACCTGCAGCTCTGAGAGGAATTCCACCACTGATCCACCAAATAATGCTGGTATTACCGACACCGGTAGTACCGGCAACACCCCATGGAGTCCTATGGCACTCTACGGAATGGGGAATTCCATACACGTACTGCCACTTGTAATCTGCCAGTAATTCTGGAAGATGAAGTGGCGGTAACGGTATTACCATTTGGTGGTATCCCACCATATTTACCAGTGGGATACCACCAAACGTGTAATGAGGCCAATATCTCTCAGCTTCAGCTCATGGTGTAACATTTACATTGATGATATTGCTTACTTCACTGTACTGTGAATATCCATGATCTGTGTTCTGCGTGCCTGTGATCAGGATCATGTCAACCAGTGGCATATCCTTGGTGACACCTGAGGGGCAAGGCATGTCCTCTCATCCTGAGGTCCCACCCTGGCGCCCAGGACCCAACATGGCTCATACATTGCTTGTTGTTCCATGGTTTATCATGCATTCATTGCCATTTCTAAAACTTCTCTGTGATTGAGCAGTTTTATAAAGTGAATTTGAATACAAAGAATGAAGGCATCACATGCTGATTCTGCAACCAAAAGGAACATGGACAGTAAGCACCAATCTGCATACAGCATTGTGTTAACTGAGCCAGTCAGTGTGTGTCCATGAGCCTGTGCAGCGACCCTGGCTTGCAATTTGGGATGGGATGTCAGGCCAAGCTCAAAGCTAAATTGTACTGGACAGGGTGACTAACTGAAGTCTTACTCTCTTCTGAGACTGCTCATGGGAAGGAAGGCAAATGAGGGGGCGGTTTACGGCCAAATAGTGTTACAGGGCCAACCAGGTCTTCCCTGGCCTTGAGCATTTAGGCCAGGCCTGCCACTCACCCACTATGTACAATATATTTACTAAGCCCCTTTTTGATGATCTGGACAATCTTTGTGTCAGCTACACAAACTATGCAGACGATACCCAGATTCTCATACCGCTTACCAGGCATTATCATAAAGATTTGGCCTTGGTGAATAAAATCTATCTCATCATCCAGGCATGGATGGCCATCCATAGACTATGCCTGAATGATGACAAAACAGAGCTCATTATTCTGGGGACTGCTTTCAACCTTAATAAACCTAGCTGTAAATACACTTCGTTTAATATTGATGGCAACATCATTAAAGTAGAGAAAGAGGTAAAGACCCTAGGCTTTTACCTTGACTCTACTGTCTCACTTGCAGAACAGGTCAATGCTATGGCATCTGCTTCTTCATATACATGCAAGCTGATCAGAGCAGGCAAACCATTCTTATCCAAGACTAGCTGCACCACTCTAGCCCAAGCATTAATTCTGTCCAAATTGGACTACTGTTAGTTCCTATACCTGGGATACCTGGGTGCTAGTAAGTATATTGTTAAATAGAAGCAAATTCTACAGAATAATGCCTTGAGAGCAGCACAGGGTATTAGTAGAAGAGAGCCCATTTTAGAAATAAGGAGACAACACAAATGGCTGTGCACTACCAATACAAGTTCACTTAAATCCATCTCGTTTATCTATAAATGCCTAAACAACGCTTCACCACGTTACCTTATGGAGAGATTTAACAGAAAAATTGACTAGTTGTAGCTAGGTTCAAATTGTCTAAAGCCGGAACGAGCAGCTTCCCAGTCAAAGCAGCTCAATTAAGGAACTTCCTCCCCACTTTCCTGAGAGCAGACCAAACCTTCCCAAACTTCAAACTTAATACTACGAAATGGCTCAGACAAAATGACCACTAACTTACCAATATACCAACTCATCCTATATTCACCAGTTACTTAACTTTATTGCAAATAGATATCATATAGTTTATTCCTATGCTGTGCTTTAATCTGGGAATTTATGTAATTATGTGTAGATTATTCCTATCGCCTGTATATATTTGATATACAGACCTCCAACTGTATGACATATGCAAATGTTGTAATCTCTTATGTAATCATTCATGTAAATATGTAACTATTCTCCTGTAAAATTATTCTATGCCTTCTATGTAAACGTGTAACCTTAAGCTGAAAGCATTCATGTATCTTCTGCTCCCTCATACCCCTGGGTCTGGCACGCAATACAAATAAATAAACAAACAAACAAACAGACTATGGAGGAGCAGACTATGGTGACAGGAAGGTCGTCTGCCCCATCAGAGGTATGTGCATGGTATAATGTAGCAACAATATGAGTTTATGGTCCCAGGTCAATTTTCCATCCAGGATGTGCTCATTACCTCTACTTACAGAACAGGCTGTTGGGACAACAGTAGAACAGGCTATGAGATAACTGCATGTTCTACAGAATGCAGGAACACTTGTTTCCTCTAATATATAAATAATTTCCCAGCATGTGCCACCACCATCAATCCCACTCTTTCCTCTCCTCTCACCTTGCCATAGTACCCTCACCCTTCTCTCATCATCATCATCACTGCATGAATCCTCTAACCACAAACAGGCTGTATGCAGTGAACAAGAGTGTGGGCGCAACAGTGGCCAAGTCACCTGTGATGAGCACTTGCGTATAGCGGTACCCTTCCACCGTCAGTCCGGAGACCTCACTTGCACCAGGCTACCAGGTAAAACGCAATTAAAGTAATGTCCCAACACATCTGAGCAAAAACAAATGTATGCACCTCTAATGGCTTATTTTTTGCGGGAGGCAGATTAGAATGATGCAGCCTCAGAGGTCCTGAGTTGTCCCAGCACAGAAAAAAAATCAATCTGTTGCGGGGCCAAGCTGCATGTCTGGGAAACAAATCCTATTACCTCTACCGATTACCGGTTGGCTTGATGACCATTGGATGGAAGTCAATAAACAAAGCATTGGCTCTTTTTCTTGTATCTTATTCTATCAATGTTACAAGCCAGTCTAAAAATAACAAAAACATTGGCATTTCGCAAGTATCCAAATAAGAACATATTTGGGGGCAAATAAAAAAAGAATTAAACTTTGTTAGCGACTACCTTTAGGATACTTAATCAACCAAGTATGGTTGAATAAAGATGAAGCCATCACTTCCTTGGTTCCTCAATTACTCAAAGAGCTTTATCTGACTATAATAATATCAGGTTTTATATAGTGCTTTATGCCATCTTCTGCTTATTTCTAACCACTGTAAAAACATCGGATATTATTGCCCAACCCAATGGTGCTCATTTATGAACTTTGGAAGGCTAAAGGGATAAGTGGACACTGCTGGGTATTCGTACTTGTGAAGGGCAGGCTTACCCAATGTCAGAGACAAGCACTTAACTGGTGAGCTATCGACCATTCTATGTCCAATTAAGTCAAGCAGTTTTCCTTAACAAGAGTGAAACACATATGTGATAGTTTGCATTCTTGAGTGTTGTCTTGGATGGATAAACGATCAGTGTAAAAATAAATGCATAGACAATTTTCTGCAGCAAAAATGCATGCTTTTCAACTAATTTGTATACTCATAATCAATTACTCAGTTTCTCTGAACTGGAGATGAACTTCCAGGGATGACTACTGTGACACCTTGCAGGTATTCGCCCGTTCTCCCCAAAGGATATCTCCCCACAGTTAGGCTAGGGAGGTGAGCCTGCTCCGCAAAACCCTCCGTAGGGGTCGAGTCAAGTGGGACCTCATTGGGAGAGACTGCCCCTTTGGGAACAAGGACTCCCGTTCCTGCGAGGAACTCCCTACACCAGCAAATGTAATGGCATACATGGGACTACCTGATAAGCCTAAGAATATGGCATCCTTGTCTTTGGCTGAAGGCAATGCAAGAGTAAACCCAATGGCACGAGAAAGGGAGGATGTCTCTTTAATCTAAAACACATATTTAACTGTGCAGAGGAAGAAGAGAGAGAGAGTAACCTGATGAGCAGGGGAAGGCCCCTGACATCATTATGCCGGTAGGAGGTGGATCGCAAGCTAGTCGCAGAGCCTGCGACTTGTGGAGCGGGAGAGAACATGAAGACTAGGTGCCAGAGAACTGGCGTGTGCATATGAAGGAAGAGTCTCACATCGACCAAGAGGAAACCAAGCAACACGGTGATGGTGTGATCACAAACTGGACATGTTGGGCAGGAAACCCCAAGAACAATGCTGATACCAAACTTGAAGAAAGTGAGGCATGCTTACAACCAGCAATACTAGTGCGAAGCAGGAGTCCAACATGGACCCGAGAACGTGAAAGCGAGAAGCTGAAAGAGAGAGAGAATAGTCCTGAGCGAGAGCCAAGCCCAACCACCAGCCCCTACCAACTAAGAGGCAACTGGGCAGCTGAGAGTAATAAGAGGCCGGCAGGATATCAGTTTCACTCAGAGAAAACTCATCCCAGTCACACGAACAAGAAAGCAGGGCTAACGTTATGTGTTGAGTTGGAAAGAAATAACGAGTGAGCGAGAGAGGGAAGAGACTTATTACATGAAGCTGTCACCTCGTCCCAGTACAAAGGACGAGCTATCAAATGCACAACAACGCTAAATAAGATGGGAAAAGCCTAGAAGAGAAGGTCTGAGTCCCCACAATTGTTATATAAAAAATAAGCAAAGAGATATGCAACCCAGCACTGAAAAGCCTAGAAAAGACGTGCTGAATCAACACAGCTGGGTTATACCCAGTCAGCCTAGAGACATTATAAGATTGAGTATTAATGGTGATAACAGAAGCTTAAAAACCCTGATGAAGTACTCCCGGGGGCAAGGCCTGGGAAGAAACTGCAAATAACAATATGAGTATTAAGAAAGATTAGTTTGGAGCACATTTTAAAAAGGAGACCACAGAAAGCACAAGAAAATTGTTCTTGAGGAACTTCAGGGGTTGATCACAGAGACTATCTGTTCTACCAAGAGGACATATAATACAAGGAGTTATTGAATGAACTGGAGGAGAGACTAGGTGAAGAGAAATCATTCCTTTGGTCTATTTCAGTTAGTTAACATTAGTGGCAGGGCCAGATAGGGTAGTTGACATATATGCTTTTGGACTCTATGACAACGGACGAGTACCTTTAGTTTCTTTAGATAGGTAGGATATTCCCTTTAGTCAAAGGGAAAGTTAGACCTTCTACTTAGAATTTTCATTAAAATAATTTGAATAATGTCTGTGAGTGTCTGACTCCTTCTTCCAACCCGCCTCACTACTGGGCTGCTGGATGACCCCCATGGATTGTGTTCCTTATTAGCTGAAATGCCCTATTCTATTATTTTTGGAAAAAATGCATTCTTCTTTTCCTCATGTGACTTGCTATTAGGCTTCAGGAAATGTTGTGTACTGTCAATAGTAACTGGATAGGAATGCTCAGTTCATTGATGGACATACCATTCCAAGCCATTGCATTTCTGACTTTTGGACTCTGGTCAAATGTCTTTATATTTGTTTTTATTTATATAGCCTTATTGCTAAAGTGCTGTACAGGATATGTGACCGTACCATATGGAGAAATATGGTAACCACTTAATATACATCATGGCAAGGAGGACAGTGAAAAGCTTTAACATCAGATCAAAATAAGGAAACAGTTGGAGAGGATCTAATAGGAAGAGATAGAGACTTCCAATGTTTCTGAAGGAGCGGAAATTAGATTGTGCACAAGGAAGTATAGGAACAAGTAAAACGTTTGTTTTGAATGTAGAGAACGACATGGAACATGAAACATCAGGGAAGATGGATAAAAAGGAGCCTCTACATGAACACTTTTAAAGACAATACATAAAAAGTGAAAAAGGAGACATGATTAGAAGGGAAGCCAAGCAATAGAGCAAAGTGAAGGAGGACTAGAGGACCAGGGAGAAGAGTGTGTGAATTTCCAAATTATAAATGGATCGCAAAGGAGCCAGTAGGTCGGATGGAAAACCAAGTAAGGGGGCAGAGCAATAATCAATGGGGTGAAAAGACAAGTGTGGAGATGAGAGGTTTGGCTGTGTGGAAAGAACATAGTGGACGAGCCGTACGAATATTGTACAGTTGGCAACCTCATGTACAGGCAATGCTGGTGATGTGCACAGAAACAATTACTCCTAAATTACATGCAGAGGAAGAAAAATGTATATTAATGGGCAAACTAAAAGGAAAGAGGAGCGGGAGTATTTGAAGGGGGATAGAAGAGAAGCCCAGTTTTAGCAGCATTACGACAAAGGAAAAAAAGGGCATCCAGGATTGGAAGGCCCACAGACAGCCTGTAAAGGTAAAAAGTAGCATGGAGAGAATCCGTGATTGTAGGAAAAATAAAACTTTGGGAATCGTCAGCGTAGAAAACAGGACAGACCAAAAGAAGCAACAAGAGCTGAAAGATGATAAACATATGGAGAAAAAAGAAGTGGCCCAAGCACCAAGCTTTTACTATTGCCATTGATAATTCAAATGAGAAATCTCTTCTTTATGTTGATCATCACTGTTACAGTACTGCCTTAGGAAACAGATGTCTCCGATCACTTTGAGTCTGAGTACTCTTGAGAACCCCAAGATCATCCAGCATAGGAACAGTCTGCTCCTAGGCTCTCTGATATCAAATTGCTGGCCAAGATCACAGTCGGATGCCATTTCTTTAGGATCTTGCAGGGACGTCCAACTGGTGGCCATATTTACACATAGTGAACAGTCTTGCTCTATGGTAGCTGCTTCCTTTCCTGACTGAAGCTCTATCTTCACTGAGTGTAGTTGCCATTGCCTCTTGCTTCATGTGCTTTTATTCTTCCATTTCTTGTTATTGTGTCCTGAACTGGTTATCTTGAAAATACATTGTTTTATGTAATTTAAAAAATCCTTGTTTTTGAAAAAATGCTTAATACCTGATAACATGTGCAGAACCAGGATGTAAGCACCCCTCTTTTCAAAAGGACTTGTGTCTTTGCAATACTCAAGTGCAAGTGAGCACTCAATTGAATTGTCTTGTACGCGTCGACCTATACAAGCTAAATGTTGGTCTTGGTCCGCAAGAGCTTGCAAAGGAAATAAAAACTCCAATAAAATGAATATATATGCCTGAATTTACCCTATTCCTTCTATAGGCCCGTTTGTTTATGGTGCAGGCCCACAGTGTCATGAAATCATAGCTAACACACTGTTGCCAACCCTATAGCGTACTGACCCTGCTCAATAGGAAGTAACTACTTAAATAACATGCTTTGGCTTTCAACACCCCAATCCATCTGCAGATTCTGACCACTGAACATTTGAGCGTCCATAGTATGCAGAAAATGGCAAACAAGTGACCATACTTGCACTTTCTGAATTCTTCAGTGTGACACCAATAGATCTGTGCTGCTCTATTTACTTCCAATCCTTGGGCATTGACACTCTCGTCCTTTGACCTCCAAGAACACACCACCAAACACATGGCACCCCAAAGTAATGCCAGAGATCTTTTGGTTACAAACCATCTTAACTAGTTGGAAATCCCTCTGATGAGTTTCTATGCTAATCACTGTAAAAACTGTGCCATTTCTAAGAACACAAAGAAGGCCCTCCATAGGGTGTCCTCAAAGACCCTGGACTGCTTCCACTGTGAATACAGTGCAGCCATCTATTATAGGGTTCAATGTAAGCCATGTCGCGTGTAGACATATAAAAGAAAAACTGAACAAGCATTCACAATTTGTTAATGGAAACTTTTGACCAAGACAAATCCAAGAGGCTAAGGAAAAAGATTGTTTAAATAACTGTGGCTTCCATGCAGGGCAGAGAAGATAGAGTTCCAATCGTAGTCCATTGATAGTCTACATGAGTTCTTTTCAAATGCCTTCCCCTGTTTTATTAATATTAATCAAAAGAGGATATTGATATATCAAGTCATGCATTCAATTGGAGGGAAGAGAATTTATGACAGATGCTCCATCAACTGACACTTTCTTCGGTTCTTCCAAGATTTAAAGAACATCATATCCCAGTGACAGAAAGGATTCCAACTCTGATAAAACCAGAGCTCTGATCTTTCGAGAGTGGAAATATAATTTGGCCAGATCTGATATACCCTTTATGGCAAACTACCCCACTGCTATATCACTAGAGGATAATAATTGCAAGTTAGGAATTTCTAGAAACAAGGCCAAAACGTGGCTTAATGGGTAAGAATCCACATTCAGAAAAACCTGTTTTAAAATTAGCGTGTGGTCTTCAGAGAAGTTGCTATACCCTCCAAGCACTTTTTGTATATTACTTGTTCTTTAAGTCCCCATCTCATGGCTTAAATGCACATGTTGATTTACTTCTAAATCACTACTCCTAATATTTGCGTTTATTTTTAGATTACAACTCTAATGTGAAATATCAGAAACTCCACCCCTTCACGTGGGCCCCTAATAGTAAAATTTGAGTTGATAGGCCTTTTTTCTTCTATTAATGGAGGACGCAGATTTGTCGGTGGCTAGGAACGTGCAGACTGCTCATCCAAAGTATGTAGACTTATAGCTATGTCAGTAAGTCTCTGCCTTTTTTCCTCTAGGGTGAGAAATGTTGTATCCACCCGTTCACGGTAATTCGAAGTCTGGGTGACCAACTTTCCAAAACCTAATCCATCCAAAAAACCTTCCGCTTCTCCATTACCAACATGTTGCGGCTGCACATTATCTGTGTTTTCGTTGGAACCTTGCCTCACCTCTATCAAAGATTTTGTTATAGAGCTACTCATCTGTTTTGATGGACAATTACCACGAGAGAGAAAAATAGGCAACATAGGTAACAATTTTAGAGATTTACAGGCTTTAGACCCAAAGATTGCTCTTGATAATGGCTGTCTTTCTAAAGATTCAGTGTTCACTAGCAAGGACATAGGGGAAATTTCCTCTGAACTAGCCAAGTTGGTATCGGCCAATTCACCTACACTCTCCATCTTGGAATAAACAGATAGAAATACTGTTATTCAATATCTCAGGTAATTTTTCGCATAGCTTTTATGAATTTATCGATTGGACCCTTGATGCTGGGTTTGTTCCGACTTTCAGGATTTTTACATTTCTCTTTAACCTTTTTTGGGGAAGAGTTTAATTTCTCACAAGGCAAGTTAGATTTCACTGTGTCATTAATGGGAGAGTTTTTAGGCGATAGTTCCATTGTAGAGATTTCCTCACCAACTGGAGACAGAAGAGTATTCCGTCACAGATTCCTCAGAAAATGACGGAAACCTTTAGATCGATGCCTGGAAGAAATCTTCTTGTTTTTAGGCTTTTTCTCTGTGTGATATAAAGTGGCAACAGTACTAGAAGCAACGTCAAATGTCATAACGTTTCCCAAATTTCCATCTTCTTTTACATTTGGGTTCATGAGTGAAGATTGTAAAACCTCTACAGATAAGCTAGAAAAAAATCCCTTTCCGGGGGGTACCAGGTGTGTTGTTATTCTTTTCTTTAGCAACTACGCTAAAACACTCAGTCTTCCCATAAACAAACCCCTCCAGAAATAGCATCTTTAAAGACATTTTGCGTTAAGTAGTGAACATTGTTCCCGAAATTCCTCTGCAATTGATTCATAGGAGCTTGCCATTTGAAAGAGTGTGAAGTTCAGAGCATGGGGGGCAGATCCTGGGGTGTTAGGGCTCTCATGTAGAGATGTATGCAACAACGAGTATCCTCCTGTGTCGTGGGAAGAATCCTGTAAAGAAAATTCTGTTTATAAAACCGGATTTTCATAGCTTGGAGAATCTGCTGTAAAAAGAGCAGGAGATTGGGACAGGTTTGTTTCTGCTATTGTCTGCATCTCGGAAGAAAAAGAGATGTGGCAAGCTTCTAGAGCTCTCACAGCAAACTCAGTAGGCACAATAGCACTGTGGGCATTGGATGAGGTCTTAAAAACCTCTGAAGGGAAAACATTGGCATTTAAACCAGTTAAATTTAATAAATCTGTGTCCGTTGGAGATATACTTATAAGTGCTGTATCTAGCAGCCTCTTTAAAAATGATACCGTCTCAAGATTTTACTCTGTTGCACTATTCGGAGCCAGTTTTCTGCCAACACAAGGTTTGCCCTTGTAGTCCCAAAATCTCTGCAAACCACTTCTGCCTTGCTTCTGCTATCACCACCCTCCGGTTTTCATTTTTCAAATGTTCACTATTAATGCGTAGACAAAACAGGAATAAAAAAAGCAAGAAGAACGACTCACCCACACCGGATGCCCTCTCATCCTCCATTGCGAGGGAATCCACTGCGGGCGGGGGGTGGGGGGGTGGTCGAGAATTAAGCGGGGTGGGTAGCTGCCCGTTATTTTTTCTCTCATGGTGCAGTTTGGACTGCCTGCAAAGGCCTCTTTTCCATACTTAACCACCTTAACACCTTGCGACCTTACCACAACACTTCAACAGCAAGGCCAAAGGCAGCAGGCCCCCAGAGTCTTCAGCTGCTTCCTGGGTTCTGGGTTCTGGATTGCGAGGCTTCAGGGCTGCTTCACGGCCACTACAGGCTGTTTAAAAAAAGTGCTTTAAAAGTACTTAAAGTACTTAGAAGTATCTAGCTGCTCCCTCACAAGAGGTCCATCGCCTGCACGGTTCCTCTCTACAAGCCAGGAGCTGAGAGTAGAGGAAAGGACCCTCTGACAACCTACGTCAAGCCGCCCTGCACTGCAAAGAACAAAAGCAGAACCAACGCAGCCACTTCTGACTCACAACAAACCTGAAACCTAGAGTCTGAGTAGGTCAGACTTAACAGATACCATAGGACTCTGAGTGAAAGCATTATAAGTATCCACACAAATGCCAAAGGATAAAGAACGTGCGGAAACGTAGGTACCCTTCTGTTCTCTCTTGTGTCAAGCAGGTCTCATATTTTATTCCCAAACATATGGGAGAAATCCAGGAACACCACCTTTGTCAACTAGAACTACTGGGATGGTAGGAAACCCCATCTCCTTCAATCAGATCTCTGGTTGTAAACATCAATGATATGACACGTGATAAGTACTGCAAGCTTGATCCCCATTCAGGATGGAATCCAAATTGCTCACAGTAACAATGTCCATGATCTTGTCCCTCCTTGTCTCTTGCAGTAGTCCTTTGATACATTGTTGTCTGAACAGATGAGTACTGCTGACCCTTTCAGGTATTAACAAAATATCATCAGGCCTAACTTTACTGTTGTATGACATTCTACTTTCTTCAATAAAGCACTGATCATGTGCCAATCTGGATTCCTGTATTGCCCCCAATCCTTGCAGCTGTCATTTGTGGTCAGGATCCAGGGTGCAGATGAGACACTGAATTCTCTGATCATTATTTCATTATCACCTCTGCAGACCAGAATCAATCTTTATCAATCTCGAAAACTCTGGATCTTAGTGTGCTAACAGAACACCATGGCAGTGGAAATAGTGTCAATACCATGTCCCCTTGCACTCTCAATCATTTTAGACTGGTGTGTGTATTTAACACAGTAACATGGACAATAGGCCTCATTATGGGTCTGGCGGTAGCAGTGCCTGTAACAAAAGCACGGCTGCCAATGGACCCGTGATTTTACCGGCACCCGCGAATGGGCAATTACCGGGTCATGCCAAGGTCGGCGGACCCAGTAATTGCCCATTCGCGGGTGCCAGCAATAAGGGACTCTCCATCCCCATTCGGCCCCATAGGGCTCCATGGGGATGGGGAGCTCGGATGCACTGGCACCGTTCATAATGGGGCTGGTGCATCCACGAGTTGTGCTCGCGGGTGCCACACTGCCCGCCAGATCGGACCTGGCGGGCAGAGCGAGACCCGCAAGTACATCTCCTAGTATGGTGTTACGGTAGCAACGGTGCTGTTAGCAATACTGGCACTGTTGTTGCATTACCGCCATACTTGTAATGAGGCCCATTGTCTCTCAAACTGTGTGTGCTGGCAATTAGCAGAACAATGAATCTGATTCTGATTGTGAATGTTGCATCCAATAAATCCTGATTCTTTGCTGGTATTCGGTTCAGTTCTTGGAGTTGATAAGAGAGCCACATTCCTAAAGTATTATGGAGCCTCACTAAGTGGCTGCTCAGGTCTTTGGGTGGTGTAGCCTGAACAAGTAAGTTCAATGCACACATACTACAGCACATTAACCATGATCTTGCTGACATTTTTTCTGCAGATTGCATGACAAAAGGCAATAACACATCTTGACACATCATCTTTGAATGGCAACCTAGACAAACTTCTGGTAATCTTGTAGCATCCTCATATCCATCCTGGAGCTCGGTTCATGACAGAACATCTCCTGGCCAAAGGATGGGCAGTATTTGTAGCATTGTATTAATCTTCAATTATTTTGTTTGCACCTGTTTTTTCAACCTCCTGATATTTAACACAAACCTGTTTTCTCATGAGTGTTTTCTGCCACTCAAAGTACGCAGTCAAATCTACACCCCACTTCACCATGCAATACTGGAAAGACTGTTCTTTCCCGCATAAAGATCCTTCATTCCATGTTCGTGTGCTGCCCTTTTGACCTTTCACTGCACCTGGGAGTCCGCAACTTTTTTGACTGGTTTGCTAATAAAAATTCAACTTGTTACCCTACATATTTGGTCCATTCAAGTCACCCAAAGATATGTTAAATGGACAATTCTTTCCCCGCCATAACCGCAGTTTGTCTTTGCATGGTGATTGCATGGTCTTTCTTTGAGTGAGGTAGCTTGGATACACGGCTGCTGCTGTGTGACCGCTTGTAAGTCCGCAGCTCTTTATCTGGATGTTTTCTTCAGGAATCTGAAGTACAATGTTAAGGAGAGAGAACCTTTGCTTAACCTTGTCTTGGTTCCCCCAGAAATGGAAAACTTTAAAACGATGGTAACCTCACAGACTGCGCTCAAACATACATATACCTCATCTATGTGGCATTGGTTTAATAGAGTTTGAAGTTTAGAAATAAGTAAATATGAGAGACACCTGGTAAGTGTTTAGAGAGAAAGATTCCTGTATTTCAATTCAACATAAAGGCAAAAGTATTGTTTGCATACAAAGAAAAGGGTGAAGAACCACGTTTTGGTAATCAAGAAATCATACATAAGATGAACTTGGTCTCACTTGACATATGTGCTAGATATGCATTCAAAAAGAAGAAATTGGTTTTCGCCTCGTCATAAATCATACATAAGATAAACTTGGTCTCACTTTACATATGTGCCAGATATGCATTCAAAAAGGAAGAAATTTGTTTTCGCCTCGCCAACACGTGTTTCAACCTATCTAGGTCGTCATCAGGGCGTAAAGTTAATAATGGTTGATACTGGTTGATACAATTGACATATTCAATCGGCAATCTTTTTTGTCAGAGAGAGTCTGGGGAGGGGACAAAAACAGGCGGGGAGGAGCGGGGAAAACACAGGAAGAGACCATGTAATGGAGAAACACAAAGAGAGAAAGGAAAAAGGTAATTAAGTATTAGTGACTGGATAGGTAAATTCAATCATATAAGTTAACATTTTCAAAATTAACTATATTTTTTACAATAGGAATAATTCTTGATATTCACCTGTGGGGCTTATATATGACAAAGCACCGACATTTGGCAATGTTCCAAAGTTTAAATATTGACTATGCTCATATTAATAGAGAACATTTAGTTTGTATCGGTCAAAACACCATACATACAAGTTGCCGTGACTAAAGGTAAAAGTGTAAAGGGCCATGTTCATCATGAGCTAATCTCAGAGAAAAGCGATAGTATTATATTACCTTCGGTGTAGTTATGCCTAACGTCTTTAGATCTTCTGCTTTCTTTTGGCGTCAATATGTGAGTCACATTGGTAGTCCAGAATTAGTTATTGACTGGAAATCAATTTCCTACAGGGACAAGAGAGTTTGGTGTGAGCTTGAAATTTCCAGAGTCCTCACTCGATTTCAAAATATGAAATATAGATGCTACAGCGAGTTTAGCTCTTTAATATAAGGTGTACTTGAAATGTTACCTGAAAGGTCAGTAATTTTGTCGCACGTAATTGCAAATGTCCAACTTGGTTTCCCGTTATATATTCATGCCGTATTCTGGAACAATAACAAGCATGAGTATGTGTGAGTTGTAGGCATTCTGTTTATTTTAACAGTTATGTGCGATTATAAATGTAAAAGTGCCTGGTAAAGTTTTTTGGTCGGGACTTACCGGCCGGAGAACGGTCTTCCGAGTGTTCTCTTGCGCCGTCGGGCGAGACTGAAGCATCGGCAAACACTTGCCGTTGCTATAGTAGCATGACAAATTCTTCCGGTCACGTGGTGCAGCATGTGACCCGGAAGTGAGTGGGAGTCGCAGTCAGCTTTGTAAAGAGTACGTACAGATTTGATTGTCAGAGGGCCAGTTTCGAAAAAGTTGGGCAAATGTGTGGTTAAATTGATAGTAGAGCTGCCATTATCCGCAATGTAAATTCTCGAGGATCTAGGAGGTAGTCTTGTCACGTGATCAGTCACCTGACTACAGTTGCTAAGCAACTGTGGTTAAACAAGAAGGGTTCACCAGTATTCAAATTTTTCCTATACGGCCTTGTTGTATGTGTTTGACTTAGATACAAAGTGAATAGAATGGTAACTATTTGTTTGTGAAATGAAACTTATGTTGTCACTCGGCATATTTTGAGAAAAAAGGAGTGCTTAGGTAAAGGTCAGAGTCAAATGCGGTAAACACTTACCAGGTGTCTCTTATATTTACTTATTTCTAAACTTCAAACTCTATTAAACCAATGCCACATAGATGAGGTATATGTATGTTTGAGCGCAGTCTGTGAGGTTAGCATCATTTTAAAGTTTTACTTTCATACAGGTGATAGTGGAAAATCACCAGTTTAACCACACGGCTGCAGCCGTCTCGATCACTTTAAAATTAAAAGTAGCTCCTGTTACTTTAGTGGTGCGCACCCACAAACAAAAGGGCCACGTTTTCCACAAAAATTACTAAATTCCCCCTGAAATGCAACCACATTTTTTCATTCATTAAATTCTACCTCCACTAGGTCGCTCAACTTGGGTGGAAAGCAACATGTTATCTGTGAATGCCATGTGATACTATGAACTCTTGTCATGTCTTCTAATCCTGGAGGACATAATTGTTTCATCTTGAAGTGACCATCACTCCTCCTTTTCAATGCTTCTGCATGACCTCAAAAGATTTTCAAATCTGAGATCAGTTCAACCTCAGTATCCATCAGGATCTCTGTACAGCCCGATTGCTCCTGCGTTGCTTTACACAAAGGTTTTAAACCCTTAGGTGATGTCTGTTTGTTGAATGCTGTATACATCATCACTCCTAGTGAGAAGCTGGATCCAGATTAGCTTCTTTTTTTCAAAATGTTTCAAAATGTTTTCCTTTTAAAGGCATTGTAAAACAGATGTAACTTGTCATGATAACCATTCCACACCTACAATCTCTCAACCACCACGTTCCTCCAGTTTCAATTGTATATATAACTGACCCAGATTAGCATATTGGGCCTGCACTTCAGTCATTGCCCTATAGGCCAGTCCGAGCTTGATTAGAAGCACAGTCTTCCACGGTTTTTCTGCCTGAAAAACAGGCAAGTAGAACAAATGCATCAATCCTTATCAGCCTTCCGGACCATTTAAGCTGACAGGTTTTACTACATTTTACTCAGTCACAACACACATATAGAATTGTTGGGAGCAGTTCCTGATTTGATATCCTAGACTTTTAAACAGCATTCTCTGATGACGTCACACACAACAAGGGGATGGTAGTATAGTAAGCCTGGAGCCTGAGGAGTGAAACCTGCTCTGTGGTGCAGACCCCAGAGGAGGCCTAAGGGGATCAGCTAGGTCCGCCTTCCAATCCCTAGTCTAGTCTTCCTGTCATGAGAGACTAAGGGCCTCATTCCGGTAAGGATGCCGGTGCCGGTAAAACCCTTACCGCCCTATTCCGAGGTCCCTTAGCGGCACCCGCAAAGGACGTGTGGTCTGACCACACGTCCTTTGCGGGTCCCGCTAAGGGACCAGGGCACTAATAACGGGCCCGCTATTTGCGGGCCCATAATTAACGCCTTCCCCATTCCCATTGACCCCTATGGGGGCTGAAATGGGAATGGGGAATGGTTTACTGAATGGGGACTTACCGGGTCCTCCAAGGTCGGAATGACCCGGTACGTCCCCATTCAGCCAGACCGGACCTGGAACCGGGTTTGGGGGCAGCCATGGTGCTAATAGCACCATGACTGCCTCCAAACTCGGAATGAGGCCCTAAGTATTGGCTGGAGAGCATGAGTCGTATAGTGAAAATGCAGATTTTGTGAAGCATAGGTGAGATGCAACAGACCTCCTATCACCTGCAAGCTGTATTGTGCCCCTAGCATGTCCCCATTGCCAAAGAAGTAAGAACTTGCAAGCACTGCTCACCAAACATGCCTTGTGCCACGCTCAAATCGATTTAGGTGTCAGCCAGCTATCAAAAAGCATTCTAGGATATTGCTGCACAGATATTCCAAATAGACAGAGCAGAAGTCTTCTGCAAGAGTGGACAGAACAAAGGTTTCTGTCATACTGATTACTAGATGACAGGCATATACTTTGCAAACTCAGGAGTGTTGGGGTGGCCCTCTGCCCACCAAAAACCCTATGGGGACTGGTAGTTTGCAAAGTGGTGAAACAATGCACAGCTATGTGTTCACCTTTCAAACACCTGAGCATGATCCCACAATGATATGTCCCAGCCGAGTCCCATAGATCTATTTAAGTGGAAGACAGCAGTTGGGCATGGTGGATGTTAGGACTTGGAGTAGTGAGTAATTGGAGTGGTGGTACGTTCAGAGTAGAGCATGGCAGAGCAGCAGGGTGGTGGACAGAACATAGGGAGTATGGCAGAGAAATAAGGAGGTAGAGAGAAGGGAGAAATAGACGAGGAGAAGGAAAGGGAGAGAGATGACAGAGAGACAGAAGCAGTGGTAAGGGCAAGAGGAGGAAGAAAGAATTGTGTAGAGAATTGTGTAGAGGGGGGTAAGAGAGTACAGGAGAGGCAGAAAGGAGGAAGAGGGAGAATGGATGACAGGAAGAGAGGAGTAAGTGAGGGGACAAAGAAGAGGAGGATAAGAGGGAGAGAGATTACAGAGGAGAGAATATAAAGATAGGGAGAAAAGGTGGAAGAGGAAGAGGGTAAATAGAGAATAGGAGGGGATAGGAGATAAAGAGATCATAGGGCAGAGTAGAAATAGGAGAGAATAGCAGGGAGGAGTAAAGAGGTGGGAGGGAACTAAGTTAGGTGGAAGGAGGAAAGTAGCTAATCCACAAGATAAGCCTCAGAACCTCAGCCATGAGAGTGATCATATGGCTGTGGAGAGGCCCAAGATCATAATGACAGAGATTGTGGTGCCTGCACGGCGTGTTTACCCATTGCCACCAGGAAAAGAAGCTTAACATTCACTTTGGTTTAGATATCAGTGCATTTGCCCAACCCTTGTCAGAAAGTACAAATGTACAGGTTGGCCAATGTGCAACCCTTATGACTTCAGTTAAGACCAAGAAAGATGCAGCAAAGGCTAAGGATGAATTTGTAGGCAGTATCAATCCCAGTGACTGTGAGTCAATGATTTCTTCCTAGAAGGCAGCCCTGTACTAGGGAGAGAGAGGGAAGAAATGAGGACCACAGTCCTGGAGAAATACAGACTGATGTGTGAAACACTCACACTTTCCCAAGCTTCAGGCAAAATCTAATCCCTGTATTATTGGTACAATGTTAATGGAAACTCAAACGTTTACATAATTTCCAGTCGTCTGTTAATCCCTTGGCTTGCTTAGTTCATCCCCATGCATATGTTTCTCATTGTGGATCCATCTCTTGTTTCAAACCCCACTGCCACACGCATTTTTGTATTTATGAATGTCATGTGCAGAAGAGGTTTCACATGTCTAGAATAGGCCATTCCCCCATCAGAACACCAGTAGTGTCACCCTAGGTCCACGTGTATTCCCAAACAATGTTACCTGTCTTGTAATCTCAGACCACACCCTTAGTTATCTCTGATAATTCCAGACCAAATGGAAGAGTGGGAATTTGATCTCAGATCACCACACTCTTCCTGCATTCACAATCTCTCCTTCATGCACAACAAACTTTATGCAAAGTGTTGTATTCAATTAGACACCATCTCAATCTAATGTGCACTTCTCTTGGTGATTGTGGCATTTCCCTTCACTCTGTGTCTTTATCACCCCCACATCCTCCTCCCACAACTTACATTTCTCCAACAGATCCATTGTTAGACAGGCAAGTGATCTGCGGCAACCTGTAAGAGGATTAAATTCAACACTACAGCTAAGTCAATGCCTAGTCTGGGATACTGAATGGAAACCCTTATTGATATATCTTTATGTCCAGTTCATGAGTTCTGGATGACTACCCCTATATTACACCCCTCTCTTAGAATCCCCTGACCCCAGTGAGCCAAGAAGTAGTTCTGTTTTGCAAGTTTAAAAGGTTTATTTGAGAAATAAAACAAAATATAGATACCACGCTTTTATAATAAATCAATAATCGATATCGCCCTTATAAATATAATGTTAATCAACAATGGGTAATCTGACACTAGCACACTTCTTTATAATCAATGAGGAGTTGGTGTAGGATGGATAAGGCAGCGAAAATACTTTTATGGTTTCAAGGGAAAAAGCAATAAGGAATAAAATGCAGTACAGAAATACTTGATATGATTTTAGTAAAAGATAAGATAATCACTTTTTCTCTGGCAATTCACCCCCCTCCCCTATGCAATGTAAGAAATGGAAGGAGATGGAAAGAGGAGCACACAGTTCTCAGGAATGCAATCAAATACAATACGAAATTCAGTTCCCCCCCAGCAAGCTTAGAGGAAACAGGTAGGAGTTTGAAACACAGGCCCAAAATGCTTTTTAAATGTGATGGCAATGGATGAAAAATGTGCTGAAAATGCTTTTAATTCCCTTTAGGAGGTTCAGGGTGAGTGAGAGATACTTGGGATGAGCTCAGGCTCGCTTTAGCTATGATTCAGGGATGGTTATTAAGAGACAAACGAATTTTTAGCACAGGAAAGCAAAAAGCTGCTATCTTTTTACAGGTAAAGAAATCAGGCCAAATCGCAAATCGCGGCAAAATTCGTGAGTGCGTGAATCGCGATTCATTCCTAGCCCAAACGGTTCCAGAGATACGGACGATTAAATAAAGGTAGTTTTTTGGATTTAAAGTAAACTCAAAATGACAGGTGACAGCTTGCAGCTGCAGAATTGACAGGTGACAGTTGTGCAGCTTTAAAAATGACAGATGATACGATTTCTAGGAGGCAGTTCTACTTAGGTTAAAATAGTTTGGATTAGATTATTTTAACTAAGAGATTGGTTCTGCACAGTTCTGCTAGGTACTCACAATATAAATTTCAAATAGGCCTCGCCACGGATCTGGTCAGGTTTTGGACTGGACTCCGGTTCTGGTCTCGGCACTTCACAGTGATCTGGGTCAGCTCTCTCGTTCTGCTCACAGCGGTCTGGGTCACTCTGGATCTCTGGTCTGGTCTCTGGCAATTGTTCTTGGCAAAAGAATTCAAACAGCTCTCCCGGCTGTGGAATAGTTCGCAAATGATTTTAAGGTTCCTGAGGCCTGCTGAGAAGAGTTCTCAGTTTGTGGGTTTAGGCCCTTGCTTTAAGTTCTGAAGTAAAGTTCTGGTCTTTAGAGATTGATGGATTTGAAGTCTGGATCTCTGGATGTGAAGTCGTCGGTCAGCATGCTCCGCAGCAAATGGAATTGAATGTCCCTACCTGTCCCAGCAGTCTCTTTTTATGTGTTTTGAAAATGGGTGTGTGCCTGGACCTAGCTAAGCCTGCCCCTCTCTACTTGTCATTGGCCCAATTCTCCCCTCTCCCATGATTGGGGGAAGGAAATGTGAGTCAGAGTGATGCTGTAGGTTTTATGGTCAGAGGAACCTCCCCTTGTCAGATTGCACACAAATCTATTTCTGACCCAAATACATATTTATCTATGCACCATTTTTCTAATATTATAGGTCCAGTTAACATATTTTCTGTAGCACCAACCATCCGATCCCTGTCTTTGTACGATGTTGTGTCCACTGATGACAGAATTCTCCCCTTTTCATCCAGATAACGACCTCTAAACCTTTCCAGATTTTACACAAATGTGCACCAGGGATATGGGTTACAGATGATAAAGTGTCAGATTTTTAACATGCATACATTTGGAGTGAGACCCTATTTTCCGCTAGCAACCCCCCAGAATACACCACAGGGTCCTAACGCCTCTTAAAATGTTCACAGAAAAATCACAAAAATAATGATATTACTTATATAATTCTGACAAGTCTGCACTATGATTTGTCTATCTTTTTAAAATTATGCTCTGGTCAAAAAAGGGTGTGGCTTCCCACATCACAGGGTGGAATAACTGGTTTATCCACTTCCCCCAAGCTCAGCTGCTAGCAGAGGCACTGCCCCTCCCAGTTTCCCCTAAGAGGAAGCCACTTTTACGACGCCCCCAATATAACATTTGCCTGAGTCCAGGACAGGCCTTTGTTCAACTCCCTGTAGTCCCCAGCCGCTCCACCCCTAATCTAATCAGAGAGGTGACAACTCCTTTTGGCAAGGGGAAGAGTGGCTGAGCAGGTTTTAACTCCTGTCGGGGGTAGTTGTCAGGCAGAATCCAGTTTCATTAAGCCAGGTTTCAGCTAAATGTCACTTTTTGTTCCCAGTTTAAATCACTTACAATTTTTACATATACATTAAATAATTACTTCCTTCAAGTCATTTCAGAATATAGTTTTACATTGTATCCACCTCTTAGCAAGTCTTTCCCTGGTCTGGTTTTGTTTCATTTGTTCAGTTTTACACAAAATTCTGGTGGTTTTAAAACGTGGGCTTTCTGATAGTGGTGAGTACTGGTAATGCAACCATTTTTGGGATTAAGAAAATGAATTCCCCACAGTTCTGAGTTGCTTTTTTTGGCAATCAGCATTGCCTTTCCCAATGGTTTCAGGCTACTGTGTGTGTAGCCCAATGGTGGTTAGGCAGTGCCCTCCTGTGCTCACAACATAGGCAAAAATGGGTGGCAGCCTATTCTTCATGTTTTCCCTGTGCACTCTCTGGGGAGTTCTGGCCATCATGATGTTTTCCATGCCAGTACTGCACAGTTTTCCTATTCTGGCGTGAATGTGGGCGGCAATAGCTCATCCCCACATCCACCCAGTCTATTGATTTAGTTTGTTCTGGGATAGAATAATGGGCGGCGACAGCTCATCCCCACATCTACCCAGTCTATTGATTCAACATGGGTCAAAACCCATGACAAATCCCCCCGCCCGACTGCGCTTTGATTCTAGTCGAGGGGAAGTCGGGTGCAAAGGAGGTTTTGAGCCCTTGCGCTGGTATGTCGCCATTATCTTCTTCCAATCCTGTAGGTGGCACGGTTCAGCATCTTTTCCTCCCTCCAGTCGATCAATCAGTTCTCCTTGCTGGTCCTGATGGGAGGATTCGGCGGTACCCTGGGCCCCTGCTCCCGGTCCCCGGTCGTCCTCCTTGGTCAATCTCCAGGTTTTCTTTCTCCTAGGACGACAAAGGAAAATCGGCAATACCTATTCGTAGACATTTTTCCACCACTATTAATGGTGTGGCAGACATATACATTTTATACTTTAACATACCTAACATTTTACTTTTGAGATACAAGTTATCATTCAAAGACAGTTGCTTACAAGAGTATAATATTTTAGAGACTATATGTGGGATATTTTAGGGTTGGAACTGAATTAATCTGGAGCTGTCCCCTCTGGTATTGCAGAGGACTCCTCCAGTTGCTGCAGAGTGTGCCTGGGATGGTAACACTTTAGCTGATTTATATGTACCCACTTGTCTTCCCCCTCTGCCAAACCACCTTTGGGGATGCGGATCTTGTAGGCTACAGGGGAGATCTTGTCTATAATTTCAAACGGTCCCTTCCATGTAGGCAAAAATTTTCTCTGTTTGGCCTGGTTTCTTTGGAAATTGTATAGATAGACCCGATCACCCACCTTATATTCCTTTCGGGTAGTTTTTAAATCATAGTGGGTCTTCATGCTCTCGGCTGATCTTTCTAGATTCCGCTGAGCATAGGCAAAAGCATGCTGAAGGTGTTTCCTTAAATTCTCCACATACTCATGAGTTGTGGAGGCATTTATCAACGTTTGCTATTGGGTTCTGTAAAGCAAATGCTGGGGAAGCACCATCTTGCGTCCAGTCATCAACTCAAATGGCGACATTTTGGTTGCAGATGAAGGGGTAGATCTGATGGCCATTAGGACCAGAGGTAATCGGATATCCCAACTTGGCCCAGAATCTGCCACAAACTTCTTTAAGATGCTCAAAATGGTTCGGTTATATCTCTCCACTGCTCCAGAAGAAGCTGGCCGGTAAGCAATATGTAGCTTTCTTTTGACCCCCAGTATCTCCCACATCTTTGTCATTACTTCACTGGTGAAGTGGCTACCTCTGTCTGACTCAATCCTTTGAGGTAGACCAAAACGGGAAAAGATGTGGTTAATCATCAGGGCAGCTGCTGTTTCTGCCTTGCAGTTTGGGGCTGGGAGCTATTCCACCCACTTGGTAAACAAGCATGTAACGGTCAACATGAACTTGTTTCCTCTAGACGAGCGAATCACACGGCCTACAAAGTCGATTTGCAAATCTGACCATGGCAGTGTCATCCCCCTCTTTTGGAGAGGCGCACGGTGTGTGAGGGATGATGGCTGAAATTGTGCACACACAAGACACCCCTTCAAGTATTGGTCGAGTTCCTGCCCCATGTGTGGCCAGTATGCAACCTCTCTTAAGATTTCCAGTGTTGTGTGAAACCCCCTATGACCGGCGGTGGCCGCATCATGGGCGTGACTTAACATCAGGCTTCGGAATGAGGTAGGAAACAACCACTAATCATGGCCAGCTTGGGATTTCCTTACCAACAAACCGTCTTGGATTCGGAACATTTTTGGACATTTCATCAACACTCTTAGGTCCTCTTTCCCAATGTAATCGGTATCCGTCAGGGGAAAGTTCTCAGGGTCCTCAAGGTGTTGGTAAAACTTACCAATAATTGGATCCCCCTTCTGAGCTGTAATTAAATCAGCATCAGGGGTCTCCTTACTCCATTGTGCAGTTGAAAGATCATTGTGAGCATTTGTCTGGGACCTAGTGATAGCAGTGACCTGGATTTCCCCCAACAGGGACTTTATTTCTATTAGATCCCCTTGGATGGCCCCGGTTTTGGCCAGCTGATCAGCTAAGTCATTTCCAGTTTTGTCTGGTCCCTCTACTTTGGAATGACCCTTGATCTTCTTCCAGTAGATGGTCATCCCATTCGAGGTGACCAGATCATCAATGTTTTGGATTAACTTCCCATGTTTCAGGGGTTTGTTATTAGCACATAATATGCCTCTGGTTTTCCAATTAACCAGGTGATCCACGAACCCGTTCCGTACATAATCCGAATCTGTGATTATGACCAGTTCGTGGAGTTGATGCTGGACAGCAGTGAGGATGGCCTGATGCACAGCCATCAATTCTGCCACCTGACTACTTCGGGGACCAATTTTGTATCCAGCTGAGGGTTCCGGTGACTCATTCACCCATGCTTTCCCTACGCCGGCCACCAGTTCTTTCTCCCCGTTGTTGTCAACATGGTACAAGCATCCATCCACATAGACAGTGGGCAATCCCTCACACTTGTCTTCTTCAAAGACTTTGTGTGGGGAATTAAGGTATGCCTCCATGTTGTCCTTGATTTTTAGATTTTCGTCCTCGAGACAGTTTTCTCTGGCACAATCATGCAAGTCAGCCAGACCTTGCGTGAGGGGACTCTTCTTGTTTTGGCCATATCTGACCTCCACAGGAAAGCCTTGCATTGACAGAATCCAGGAAGTAATTTGGGAATTACTCACATTTCCGGCCCGGATTCTGTCACTTTGGAGATATTGCAGAGGCTGGTGTGGAGTCTCCACTATGATGTGTTCCCCCTGGATAAACGGGCGGTAATTCTTCAATGCCCATACCGTTGCCAGGAGTGCCTTCTCACAATCGTTGAATTTTTCCTCCACAGAGAGGATAAAGTTTTGCTCGCGTAGGAGATTACTTTATTGACCTTGTCATGCTTTTGGTATAATACTGGCGTCAAGCACGTATTAGAGAACCCCGTCTCCAGGAAGAACTCCTGGTTTCTGACAGGGTAAGCTAGGCAAGGTGCTTGTGAGAGGCTTCTTTTGAGTTGTCTTACTGCCTCGGATTGTTCTGGACCCCATTCCCACTTGACCCCCCCTTCAAGAGATGAATCAGGGGTCTAGTGATCTCTGCGTAGCCTTCAATGAACTTTCTGCTGTAATTAGTCAGTCCAAGGAGGCTCCTTAGTTCCCGCAGGGTTGTGGGGTCTTTCAGTTTCTGGAGTGCTTCCACTTTCTTTTCTTGGGGACAGAGACCCTGAGGAGTACTCTCATGCCCCAAGAAATTAACACGGGTTCTACACCACTGTGCTTTCTGAAAGGAAAGTTTTGCTCCGGCGGCCCTCAACTGTGTCAGAACATAACGGATCTCCGCTATGTGTTCCTCCACTGATGAACTTTTGATGAGAACATCATCTACATAAGCCAGGTTACCCCTCGCACCTAGGTCGGGCATGGCCTTATGTAGGAAAATGTTGAATTCATTGCCGGAGTTGAGGTATCCGAAGGGAGTCCGGGTCCAGGTGTACTGCTGGCCCCCAAAGGTAAAAGCCAGTTTGTATTGGTCCTCCCTACTGACAGGCACGGTCCAGTATCCATTGGTCAGGTCTATTGCAGTGAATACTTGTGACCCTTAAATCTGGGCCAGCCCTTGGTCAATGTAGGGCAGAGGCCATCGGGAAGTATGGACCCGTTGTTGAGCTCCCTAAGGTCGGCGCAGAGTCTCCACTGGCCGTTTGGCTTCAATATTCCCAGCACCGGATTATTGAAAATGCTGTGGACTGGACGGATTATTCCCCGGGACTCAAGGTTATTAATTATTTCAATAAGGGACTCCATGGATGCGAGAGGCAAACGATATTGCTTCACAAACACTGGAGTCATTCCAGGGTCCGTGGGAATTGTTGTTGTGTGGATGTCGGTGCGAACACAGTCATATGAGTCTGCCGCAAAGAGATCTTGGAAATCCAAGAAAACTTGTTTCAACTTTTGCTTCTGTTCCAGAGTCACACAGGCATCAGCTAGGTTGACTCTCTCTTCCACCATCTGCCTGAAGCCTGGAAAGACTTCCGGTTTGGCTATCTCAGCGGCCTCCTCCAGCTGGGTGGAGAAGTCCCTGGTCAGAGTGCTGATTTGGACTGGATGCTTCAGGTGGGAAAGGCAGCCCTCATGGACCTGGAAAATCACCTCATCCCTCCTGAAGTCACAAGTCACATCTTCCTTACCATAAGGGCAAGAAGTGTACACCAGGAAGTTCCCCCCATGCCGGGTAAAAATCCTGTCTGCTGTTGTGTTGTCATCACTGTCACTGTCAAAACAGTCCTTGGGGATTGGTCCTAACAGTTCATTTCCTAAATCAATGGAGAAATGTCGGTCATCAATCGCCATTCCAATAATGGTGCCTGTGGCTAGAGTAATACTCTTTAAGTCGCTGTTATCCACCTCAATTGGAATGGTGTCATGTTCTATGTTGACTAATGGAGTTGGGTTTACCCCCAAACCTTGCTGTTGGAGAGAAGCATTTAGATGAATATAAGCATCAGGGTTTTGCAATTTTTGTCCTCTTTTAACTTTCACTTCCAGGGAGAATGTCGGGTCCTTTCTGGGATGGTGACTTCCTCTTTGATCTGAATTTCAACTGCATAAGGTAGCAATTGAGCTGACCTAAATGCTTTTTCTGGATCATCAAAGCCCATGGGATTATCCGCTAATCGGGACCAAGCTTTGAAGTTTATTAGGTCCAAATTAATGGCAAAGCGATTGAGAATGTCACTGCCTAAGTAAAAGGCGGCAGTGACGTCTCGCACGACCCAACAATTATGGACTATGCTCTTGTTGCCAATGGAGATTTTGAGCATACACCTGCTTGGCAGGAGATGTTTGGAATTAGGTGCTTCCAGGTCCATTTCCCATTTGTCTATCAGTTTGAATGTGGGAATGGCTGGATCTTTTGGGAGTTGGCGGAACATGGCTTCGCTGATGAAGCTCTTACCGTTTTTCAAACACACTCGAGCGAGAACAGAGTCCTTCCCATCATTTAACTGAACAGGGATGAACAACTGCTCTCCAATTTGCTGAATATCAGCCAGGCTCTGAGCTGATTTCACATCTTTCTGGACTATCGGAGTGGGAGTTTCTGATTGTGGATTAGTAAAGAATTTCAGGGTGTTTCCTTCAAGTGTGGAATACCACCTTAAACTGGAAGGAAGGTCGATTTTCAGAAATAGAGAGGACCCTCCACCACCAGTCTGTTGTCCTATTGCTATTACTGTCACGTCTGGAATTTGGCTATTCTGGAAGTGAAATTCTACTTGGTCAGATTTTTGTTCAACCATGTGGCAGGTGCCATTTAAACTAACATGGTTGACACTCTGTTTTAATTTTATTGGTCGGCTAGTCTGGGTCCAGAGGACCTTGTTTACACAATCTATTAGGGGTGACAACCTTCTCAGGAGGTCATTCCCTAGTAAACAAGGGGTGCCCTCTGGAGTCACTACTATGACCGGGTGTTTCACCTTGTGTCTCCCAATTTTAATGTCCAAGTCTGCAGTCCCCTCAACGGGAATTTCCTTCCCGTCAAAGTTCTGAAGTTGTCCAGGAAGAGAGGTGAGAGGAATTCGGTAATTCTCCCCCTTCCTGCATTTAGTTCCTCAAAGGCCCTTTTGGACAGAAGGGTAGCTTGGGATCCAGTGTCCACCAGTGCCAAAATTGTACCCTGCCCCTGTACTTGTACCGGGGCATAGTGTCTTCCCTCCTTCTCCCCAAGGGGGCACAGATAATGCACATTTTTGGACAACTGGTGGGCTAACTTTCTGGTTTTGGACATTGCTAGCGTAGAGATTTGGGCAGAATTCTGTGGAGAGCCTTGGGAATCTGCAAGAAAAAGTTGGCAACTGGAGATTAGAGCCATTGTGGGTTCCCCTGGTTCCGGTTCTGGGCCGCCCCCCCCCCTTTTGGAGGCAGTCACCAGGATGGGTTTGAACCAGGGGATTTTGGTATTGTCGGTTCTGGGATGAGATGATGGGCAGCGGTAGCTCAGTCTCCACATCTCCCCAGTCTGAATTGGCGTCCCTTGGGACCCAATTTTCCTTGGGAGGAGTTCCCCCATCTCTAAAGGAGAAGATCCTTTACCCAGGATCCTCTGAGGATCCCTCTCCCTCAAATTGGAAGATCTGTACCTCCTCCTCAAAGTGGGTCTGTTTGGGTCCTTTGTTTCTCCTACCTCCTCTCTGCTCCTTGGGTGGCAGACTTTCAGGGGTAGGAGATTTTGTTTCCGGTTCCTGGTTTTCCAGGGGCTGTTTACAAGTTGGGAAGGAAGCTTCCTCCAAGGCTTTACACCCCCTTCCCCTTGTGCCTCCTCCCTGGGAACGGGTGGGTTATCGGGGTGCTGCCCCCGTCATTGTTCTGGAGCACCAGGTCCAGAGTTTGGGGCATTCTGCGGTGGCATGCTCATCTGAGTGTTCTGTTGAGCCCTCAGTATGTGACCCAGATCCCGTGCCATATTTTGGACCTGGCGCTCAAGTTGTGAAACCCGCTCAGGCTGATACGGGGCTCTATTTTCTCCCCTGGGCTGATCCCGGGAAGGGTAGTAATACCCTGGGTTGGGAAGATTCGGGTACCCCTCCACCCTTGGCCTCCCCTCTCCCGGATTAGGTTGTCTGGGCTCAGGGAATTGGGGAAAGAAGGATGGATGATTTTGGGGCGGGAAATTGGGTGGCTACCTGGGGAAAAAGTTCTGCCCAGGATTTGGAGAATTTCTGCCCTCCTGTGGGAAGTTGGGAGGGAAGTTCCCTGGGTTAGGTGCTTGGCCAGATCCCCCCCCTTGGGCTGGAGGAGTCCACACATAACCCAGGATTGGTCGGTTTCCCTTATAGCGGGGACTTACATAGTCAGGGGAGCGGGGGACCCCATTTGTGGGACTACCTCCTCGACTCCCTGTCTGTGACTGGCCCGAGGGCCTTCTGGGCTGTGAATTATTTGGTGCAGGCAGGATTTTAGGCCCCCCCATCTCCAAATCTAAAATGGGGGCAACCTTTACCTCTGCCACCTTGGCAGCAGCAGGGGTGCTGTTGGTTTTGGGGTTTTTCGGCGCGTTATTTTTATTTTCGATAGGCTTCTGCACCTGTTCAATGACCCAGTCTAAAGATCTTTTCTCATGAAAATCTCTCACGAGCTGGGTCATTATGTATTTGGGCAAGGCATGGAAAAACGTATTGATAAATTATCTGCTATCCGTGCGCACCCTTCTGGTGGTCTGCGCAAAAGCATGCTTTAATTCTTGCACAAACTCTTGTGGGGCCTGATCCTCCCCACATTGCAAATTGTAGGCTGCCTTGCGAGCCTCTTGAGGATTTCTGTGCACAGAAAAATGTTTCAAGATGGCTGCCCTGTATGTGGACCACCTTGAATGGTTTTGATCCTCCAGCCCCGCAAAGAAACTGGAGTATTCTGGTGAGAAGGTCCACTTTACATATTGAATACAGCTTTGGCTTTCCTTCAAATGGAAAGTCTCCATCATTTGCTCATAGAGCTCCAAGTGCTCCCAAACAGAATACTTGGCGTTCTTATGATAAGGCGTAATGACACTCCTTATTGCCTTTATTTGTTTCAATGGGTCCTTAAGCAAGGCCCTTTTTGCCTTATTGGCCTTTTTGGTTCGGGTAACCCTGGTCCATTCATCCTCCGACTCAGAAGCGCTGCTCCCAGAGGTGCCCGTCTGATCTTCCACGTTTTCCCGGATTCTGCGAGCCTGGGAATGGCTGGCAGAATGTGGGGACCTGGTCTCCTGTGTCCTGTAATGCTCAGAGGAGTCTTCAGACCCCTCCTTGCTGCCAGGATTTGATGGGTATCCCCCCCACTGACCTAACTGGGCAGAGGTTTTCAGGATGCCCTTAATGGGCCTACTCTCCTGGGGTTCCCCACTAAATTGCACTGTGCTTGGGTGCCCATACCCGGATGCCCGCCCATCCATTCCTGGGAGGTACTGGCCTATGAGCCCCATACTTCTACCTGGATAGTAATCTGCCATCCCTGTGGCCCTGGGCTCATGTGCGCGAGGGGACACGGGGGGGCAGAGTCCAGGGACTGGGAGAGATGAAGGCCTCTGGTACTAGGGCTCCTGAGGTTATGCTCAGGAGTTTCTCTTTCCCAGCGAACCTCATCTCTATCCGCCCCTGTTCCCTGTTGCAATGCAAGAGCCTGCGCTTTCAGTTCGTCAATTAAGGCCTTACTAGACTCTATCAGTCTCTCCTGCATCGCTACCTGTTGCTGGAGCCTATCATTGTGCTGGCAGAGAGCCTCATTCTCTCTCTGTGCCTCCTGATTGGTCCTGGAGTACTGGGCCAGTCTTTGCTGCAGGAGGGTTACCTCCTGAGCTGTGTCCCTATCGGCCTGCTCCTTTCTTGCCAGAGCATCCTCCACCCTCCTGGTGTGCTCTAACAAGTTCTGGTGTTCTTTTTGGAGTTCACCCAGTCCCTGGAGGGTCAGGTGATTTTCTTCCATTTTCCTTTTTAAGTGGCAGACTTCCTGGCCTAAGGTATCCCTTTCCTGACTAAGAGCCTGCATCTGTGCCGCCAGGTCGTCCCTTTGCCTTTGGAAGGCACCAGCTTTCTGGCGCTCCTGGTCAAACTCTGCCTGGGTATCCAGGTCTTTCAAAATCAGTTTATTGCTCTCTGCCTTCTCCCTATCTAGGTGGCTTTGCAGGGTGACTACCTGCTCGGCACATGCCCTATTGAAATCTAATTGTTGCTCCAGCTTTTTCTGGCTCTGCAGTAGGGAGTCCAAACCTTCTTGGTACTCCTTCTGCAAGGCCAGAAATCTGGTATCCTGGTCCGCCTTTTCCTGTTGCAGCACATCCATATCCTCCTTTATTTTAGTGATGTACTGTCTGCTGTCCTTTTCTGACTCCTGGCTCCTGAGCAGCCTCCGCTCAGAAGAGTCCAGATCAGATTGGGCCTTCTCTAACGCCATCTGTTGCCTATTTGCCAGATCATGGCCTTCAGCACATTTATTCTGTATGACTCCCATATATAGGTACAAGTATGCCGCTATCCTGGCAATCTTGTTATGTTCCTCTTTGGCTTTAGGGGCCATATATAGTTCACTCAGGGCCACATGTAGGGGACCCTGATCTCTCCATATATCTGACCCTGTTTCAGTGACCTGTTGCGCGATTGCCTGCAACCAGACCGTTTGGTCCTGATGAGTCCACTCACCTCTCACAAATAGCTTATGTAAGAGGTGCTCCCTCGCTATTTTCATGTCTACCAAGGTCGTCATTCTAGAAATTGATTTCCGTCCTGACTTACAGAAATTAGTATTTTATTTTTGCAAAACAGACCTTTCCCTTAGAGCGTCCTTTTGAGGAGTGCTTTACAGCGTAACACAGCGTGGTGATCCGACCGGATGTATGTATCTTGTCAGTTAGCACACTGTTTTAATCTGCACAAGTGATAGATCTAATCCGGAATCCCCGGCTACGTGCCCCCAATTTGTAAGAGGATTCAATTCAACACTACAGCTAAGTCAATGCCTAGTCTGGGATACTGAATGGAAACCCTTATTGATATATCTTTATGTCCAGTTCATGAGTTCTGGATGACTACCCCTATATAACACCCCTCTCTTAGTATCCCCCTGACCCCAGTGAGCCAAGAAGTAGTTCTATTTTGCAAGTTTAAAAGGTTTATTTGAGAAATAAAACAAAATATAGATACCACGCTTTTATAATAAATTAATAATCGATATCGCCCTTATGAATATAATGTTAATCAACAATGGGTAATCTGACACTAGCACACTTCTTTATAATCAATGAGGAGTTGGTGTAGGATGGATAAGGCAGCGAAAATACTTTTATGGTTTCAAGGGACAAAGCAATGAGGAATAAAATGCAGTACAGAAATACTTGATATGATATTAGCAAAAGATAAGATAATCACTTTTTCTCTGGCAATTCACCCCCCTCCCCTATGCAATGTAAGAAATGGAAGGAGATGGAAAGAGGAGCACACAGTTCTCAGGAATGCAATCAAATACAATACGAAATTCAGTTCCCCCCCAGCAAGCTTAGAGGAAATAGGTAGGAGTTTGAAACACAGCCCCAAAATGCTTTTTAAATGTGATGGCAATGGATGAAAAATATGCTGAAAATGCTTTTAATTCCCTTTAGGAGATTCAGGGTGAGTGAGAGATACTTGGGATGAGCTCAGGCTCGCTTTAGCAATGATTCAGGGATGGTTATTAAGAGACAAACGAATTTTTAGCACAGGAAAGCAAAAAGCTGCTATCTTTTTACAGGTAAAGAAATCAGGCCAAATCGCAAATCGCGGCAAAATTCGCGAGTGCGTGAATCCCGATTATGGCAAAAGTATAGCAACATTTTAGGTGTGTTGGAAAGCCTAGATTCTAAGCTTTCAGATGAAAGTTAAATTTCCTTCCTAGCCCAAACGGTTCCAAAGATACGGACGATTAAATAAAGGTAGTTTTTCGGATTTAAAGTAAACTCAAAATGACAGGTGACAGCTTGCAGCTGCAGAATTGACAGGTGACAGTTGTGCAGCTTTAAAAATGACAGATGATACGATTTCTAGGAGGCAGTTCTACTTAGGTTAAAATAGTTTGGATTAGATTATTTTAACTAAGAGATTGGTTCTGCACAGTTCTGCTAGGTACTCACAATATAAATTTGAAATAGGCCACGCCACGGATCTGGTCAGGTTTTGGACTGGACTCTGGTTCTGGTCTCGGCACTTCACAGTGATCTGGGTCAGCTCTCTGGTTCTGCTCACAGCGGTCTGGGTCACTCTGGATCTCTGGTCTGGTCTCTGGCAATTGTTCTTGGCAAAAGAATTCAAACAGCTCGCCCGGCTGTGGAATAGTTCGCAAATGATTTTAAGGTTGCTGAGGCCTGCTGAGAAGAGTTCTCAGTTTGTGGGTTTAGGCCCTTGCTTTAAGTTCTGAAGTAAAGTTCTAGTCTTTGGAGATTGATGGATTTGAAGTCTGGATCTCTGGATGTGAAGTCGTCGGTCAGCATGCTCCGCAGCAAATGGAATTGAATGTCCCTACCTGTCCCAGCAGTCTCTTTTTATGTGTTTTGAAAATGGGTGTGTGCCTGGGCCTAGCTAAGCCTGCCCCTCTCTACTTGTCATTGGCCCAATTCTCCCCTCTACCATGATTGGGGGGAGGAAATGTGAGTCAGAGTGATGCTGTAGCTTTTATGGTCAGAGGAACCTCCCCTTGTCAGATTGCACACAAATCTATTTCTGACCCAAATACATATTTATCTATGCACCATTTTTCTAATATTATAGGTCCAGTTAACATATTTTCTGTAGCACCAAACCATCCGATCCCTGTCTTTGTACGATGTTGTGTCCACTGATGACAGAATTCTCCCCTTTTCATCCAGATAACGACCTCTAAACCTTTCCAGATTTTACACAAATGTGCACCAGGGATATGGATTACAGATGATAAAGTGTCAGATTTTTAACATGCATACATTTGGAGTGAGACCCTATTTTCCGCTAGCAACCCCCCAGAATACACCACATGGTCCTAACGCCTCTTAAAATGTTCACAGAAAAATCACAAAAATAATGATATTACTTATATAATTCTGACAAGTCCGCACTATGAGTTATCTATCTTTTTAAAATTATGCTCTGGTCAAAAAAGGGTGTGGCTTCCCACATCATAGGGTGGAATAACTGGTTTATCCACTTCCCCCAAGCTCAGCTGCTAGCAGAGGCACTGCCCCTCCCAGTGTCCCCTAAGAGGAAGTCACTGTTACGACGCCCCTAATATAACATTTGCCTGAGTCCAGGACAGGCCTTTGTTCAACTCCCTGTAGTCCCCAGCCGCTCCACCCCTAATCTAATCAGAGAGGTGACAACTCCTTTTGGCAAGGGGAAGAGTGGCTGAGCAGGTTTTAACTCCTGTTGGGGGTAGTTGTCAGGCAGAATCCAGTTTCATTCAGCCAGGTTTCAGCTAAATGTCACTTTTTGTTCCCAGTTTAAATCACTTACAATTTTTACATATACATTAAATAATTACTTCCTTCAAGTCATTTCAGAATATAGTTTTACATTGTATCCACCTCTTAGCAAGTCTTTCCTTGGTCTGGTTTTGTTTCATTTGTTCAGTTTTACACAAAAGTCTGGTGGTTTTAAAACGCTGGCTTTCTGATAGTGGTGAGTACTGGTAATGCAACCATTTTTGGGATTAAGAAAATGAATTCCCCACAGTTCTGAGTTGCTTCTTTTGGCAATCAGCATTGCCATTCCCAATGGTTTCAGGCTACTGTGTGTGTAGCCCAATGGTGGTTAGGCAGTGCCCTCCTGTGCTCACAACATAGGCAAAAATGGGTGGCAGCCTATTCTTTATGTTTTCCCTGTGCACTCTCTGGGGAGTTCTGGCCATCATGATGTTTTCCATGCCAGTACTGCACAGTTTTCCTATTCTGGCGTGAATGTGGGCGGCGATAGCTCATCCCCACATCCACCCAGTCTATTGATTTAGTTTGTTCTGGGATAGAATAATGGGCGGCGACAGCTCATCCCCACATCTACCCAGTCTACTGATTCAACATGGGTCAATACCCATGACAAACCTTACCTGTTTATGTCATCTTGCAATGCTCTATATGTCAGTAACCAGCTATAGAAAATAGCTCTGTTTAAATCCTCTGTGGATCTTCCACTCATTTAACCATCAAGTGGACTGAGTTATTTCAGTGGATTCAGAAGCCATTATGTAGTTCATACTTCCTTGGGATGCCATATAATGTTGTATATAGATAGCCAGTTCACAAACATGAAGCAAGAAGTCAATTACAGAGAAGGAGATGATGTCCTCCCAAAACTGTGACAACTGGAAACCATATCCATTCAGCCATTTTTTTCAGGGCAACGCTGAATAACAATGAGGACAGGGTACAACACTGGCCTCTGTGAAGAACCCTATGGATCCCTCACTGAAACCCTCCCTAAAGTCTCCTCTCAGGTTGCCAGGGAAAGGCAGACACTTCCTGATCCTGACCTTGGGGGTGGTATAGTGCGGGAGGATAACCTGGGAGGAGACAGGGCCAAGGGTGTTGAGGAGATCCCCTGGGATGGGACACAGCATTTGTCCTCTGAAAGGAAGTGCCTTTCTGGGTTGCCAGAACAGGTGATGGCATATTGCCATTAGAGTGTCCCTGACCCCCATATAAGATCTGTGACCCGGGGTACAAGATGTGTTAAATTTGTGCACGCCTTATCGAAAGAAACATCTTTTAAGAATGAATATCCTCCTTGCTCCCTAAGGTACAATGTAAAATGCTCTAGAGAAAAGGCCTTAAATGAAATGTCTTCCTCTGTGACACCAATTCTGATGAGTCCATCATTTAATGAGTTTAAGGGAAGTAGATTTGCCCTTAAAATGAACTCAATTGTTGAAAGAAACACCTGTGATGAAGAGGACTACAAGTCCCATAATCCCACAAGTTCTGGGACGTGGAAGAGGGCTGAAGAGGCATGCTGTAGCAGTTTGAAAGAACTCAATTGTTGAAAGAAACACCTTTGTTGAAGAGGACTGCAAGTCCCATAATCCCACAAGTTCTGGGACGAGGAAGAGGGCAGAAGAGGCATGCTGTAGCAGTAGTCAGGGAATTAGGCCTAACAGCCCACACCTGGAGGAACCTGGGAAGCATAAAAGGCCCCCTAAATTGCAGGAAATTTGAAGGAGCTGGAACTGTGACTGGAATGCAAGCTGTAGCTGTAGTAGCAGAAGGAAGAAGGCACAACGCTGGTAAACCAAGTAGAAGTGGGAGAACAAGAGGGACGGTGGAAGGCGTGGATACAGCAGATTTCACTTGCTTGTTCTGAGAGGATCCTGTTCCCCCAAACTCTGAAATGCAGAGGCTGTGCAGCGGAAGGCGTGCAGAAGATCTCTATTTCCCAATGTGGACAAGATTACCCTTGGTGCTATTTAGTGGAAGTGGAAATTGGATATTTCACCAAGGAGAAGACATATGCTAACATTGGAACTTTGGTTCACAACATTTTACTCTGACTTTGAAACATCAAGAACTGTATTGAGACTTTTCTGTCGTTGGTTGAACAGTAGCAGAATTAACCTTGAATCCTGGGGAAGGGAAATCACCCAGGACATTGGAAGTGTATTCAGATATTGTGAATGATGATCATGTCATGTTGTATTGCCATATATTTTCTTTGTGTATTTGCTGCATAGTGTGAGGGCCAGTTATGCTGTGTTATAGTGTTTCCCCTTAGTTTTGGTTAGGCAGGGAAATCCTCAGTAGAGCAGGGATAGTGAGGCATTTTGATCATATTTCTTTTAAGAAGAAAATGGCATATGTTGATAAATCATCAATCAGTTGTCCGCCTTGCATTACTGACCCCTCACACCTCCCTCGCCACAAGCAGAAATCCACTGGACAAGTGTCAGCTTACATTCACCGTGAGTGAACAGTAGTAATGCTCAATATAAAAAGGCCAGACTAAAGCCCATTTTCTCCAGCACTGCCCATCGGTATGGACATTATAGGGAGACAAAATGATTTTCAGAAACTAAGGCTATAATGGCAAGTGGACCGCCAATATGGTCTACTATATCTGCTGCGTTTTGAGGCCATCTCAATTTTATCTTAGTCAAATATATAAGCATACACCCATGCTTGTCTTGGTGCATCAAGGTTTCCATCATACATAGTAGCCTATTAGCTATAATCATGGACAGTAAGTCATCTAAATAACTAGAAAGTTTATTGGCCTGAGGAACTCACACTCATCTGTGAGTTAATATTGTTTGAAATAACACCTTTGAAGGCTTTACAAAGGTATGGACACATAATCACATAATTCCACATTGACTTAGTATGTGATGTCTAGTTAATTTAGTAAGCTTTTGCCAGAGCTGAAGTGTTTGAGCATTAGGTCCATGAGTGTCCGTTTGTTGCATCTGGGACAGAATCTTTTCAAATTCTGTAACTTAATATCTGCGTGCAGCTCCTTCGAATTTTAATTAAATAGGTCTCTGGCTGGTATTTCCCACCTAAAGGTTTCAAAATCCTTTTGGTCTTCTCAGCTGCCAGATGAATAAAACCATTTATAGCAGTGGGAAAAAAACATCAAGTTTTCCCTCCAGCTCTCTCACCCGCTTACCTCCTGAATCTTTAATCCTAGCTACAGTTCTCTTTTCCTCTTCTCGGTTTTCTAACCATCAAAGAACACTCCCCAACATATCCCATTGCTCATTCATGCTCACTCTGGTGATCTACTACCTACACATGCCTATATTTATGTATTTATTATTATTATTATTATTATTGTGCTTTTGTAATGCACTTAGACATCACGTAAATTATGTTTCAAAGTGCCCACAGGGCAACAGGGACGGAACATGGGAATGAAAATCGAACATAACAATGAAAGATAGAGGCAGACCTACTTGGCCTTGTTAGCATTCAGAACGTGCACATGCAGAGAGAGAGAGAGAAGGGATAAAGGAGTGGGGGGGGGGCGTAAGTGCTAGGTGTACCAAGAGGGAAATGCTAGGAAGTTATCAGCTGAAGTGCCTAGGTGTTTGGTCAGCTGCCAATAAATAAGCGGAGGCCAGTGGTAGCATAGGCCAGTGGGTGGCAATGCAAGTGCTGGGAGCGGGCAGAGGCTGAAGGCGATTGGGTGTGGGAGGTCAGGGCCCAAGAGGACACATAGGGGCACTGGTCCCAATCTCAGAAACTATGGGGTTTAGCAAAAGAAGGAGGAAGGAAAGGAGGAGGTGAAAAGTAAAGTCTTGAGGAGTTTCCGGAATTTGAGGAGATTCGGCTCAAGACGAAGAGGAAGGGGGAGGCTGTTGGATAGCAGGAAGCCTGCCAAGGAGAGAGATCTGTCACCAGCTCGCTGTTTAGTGAATTGCTTGACACACAAAGATCTGGTGCTGGAGGAACGTCAAGATCTGGAGGGAGAGTATTTTGTGAGGGCAAGTTGTAGATATCGTTATTCAGGCCCCATACAGCCTTATGTATGATGCAGAGGGATTTGAATTTGATCCTTGCAGCAACCGGGAGCCTGTGGAGAGTTTTAAGGGCTGGAGAAATGTAGTGCCTGGGCTTGATGCCAAGGATAAGCCTTGCAGTCATATTCAGGATTAGCTGGAGGGATCATAGAGAAGAAGAGGGTAGATTAAGGAAAAGGCTGTTGCAGTAATCTAGCCTAGCGAGAACCAGAGCTCTAGAGATATTGAGCTTCTGTTGGAAAGTGAGGAAAGGAAGAATTCCTTTGAGGAGGTGGAGTTGAAAATGGGCCTTCTTAACGAGGTCCTGACTATGAGGGAGGAAGGAAAGAGAGAAGTTGAAGATGACATCAAGATTTCCGGCTTCAGATGAAGGAGAGGGAGGAGAGCCATAGAAGATGCCCAAAGTGAGGGCAAGAAAGAGGGAGCAGGAGTCCCAATAGGAAGGATTTTGGTCTTGCTGACGTTGAGGCAGGGATAATTAGAAGCACACCAGGACTGGATGGCAGATAGGAAGTCAGGAATGATGGAGGAAGTAAGAAGAGGGTCAGAGGGGAGTTTAAAGAAGAGTTTTGTATCATCTGCATAACATTGGAAGTTAGGGGAGGAGGTGGAAATGATGTGTGCAAGCAGAGCAAGATAGGTGTTAAAGAGCCAGGGAGAGAGGTTGGAGCCCTGGGGGACACCAAAGCTGGAGACAGATGTCGGGGAGGAGAAAGAGCCCAGAATAACCTGGAACGGACAGTCATTGAGGAACGAGGCCAACCAGTACAGTGCCTGCTCCTAGATACCTAGGGTATCGTGGAGCCGTTTTATGACGATTGAGTGGTTGACCGTATCGAATGCAGAGGAGAGATCAAGTAGAATGAGAACATCTGGAGAGTTGGAATCAAGAGATGCAAGCACTTTGTCACGGGCATTCAGAAGAGAAGTTCACATGCCTCTGGATGCTTGGAATACAGATTGATGGTCGTCGATGCATCTAAACAAGTTCAGTTGTGCTGGGAAAGTTGAGGGAAGACCAGCTTCTCCAAGAGTTTCCTAAGGAAGAGGGAGATAGATATGGGGCTGTATTTGGCTGGACAGGAGGGGTCTGCAGAAGGTTTTTTCAGGAGGGGGCACACAAGGGAATGCTTGAGGAAGGAAGGGAAAGATACAATAGCAAAACAATTGTTGTAAAATCAGCAGGGACAGGAGAGACAGTGTTTTCCTTAATGGCTTTGGAGAGGAGGGGGAACCATGTTTGGAGGAGACCTTCATTGAGTGGACAACTCTGTTGACCTTGTCAGGTGTGATAGGAAAGAAGGAGGAGAGAAATGCAGAGGGGGGATGGGAGGCCATAGGAGGCAGGAGGGTGGAGGAAGGGGAGGGGGAGAGGGAAGCAAGGGTGCTCAGGATGTCCTGAGTTTTTGCTATGAAGTGTTTGGCCAATGCATTGCAGAGGGACTGGGAGGGAAGATATGATATGATATGATAGGTTATTTATAACACGCTCAATATCCAGAGGTTTCTAAGCGCGGACCCAGGGATCAAACCTGTGTTGCTCTGTGTCTTCCTGCTTCCAAGGGGAGCATGTTGCCCTGAGATATCCTCATGAGACAGAAGAGGAGTGGAGGCGACTGCATAAGGGCTGGTTAGTTACCTGCAGATTTTAAAGAGTTCAGCTCTGTTGTTGGATGCACCAGGGACATGAGCCTGGATGTGGGCCCTTTCCTTGTCACAGATGGAGAGTCTGTATTGCCTTTGGAGCAGGCGACAAGCCAGTTTGTCAGAGGGTGAGCCTGAGGCCTGCCACTTCCATTTGGCAGCTCTGCACTTATGTTACAGGTTTGGAGTCATATCAGGTGTTACGCTTGGAGGCATGTTTTGGGCGGATCCTCATGACTGGGGCAAGAATGTCTAGGGTATTAGTAATGGTAAGATGGAGGTTGCTGAGAGCAGAGTCAGAGGTAGAGTCTGTAGTGGGGAAAGAGGGGGGTGAAGGTAGATGCGAAGACAGCAGCTGATGCTCATTTCTTCGGACTGATGTTCGTGAATGAGGTTGGCAGGGCTGGTGGAAGTGCCGTCAGAGGGCTGCAAGGACCTTGGTGAGAGGAGAGGAGAGAGTGGTCTGACCAAGAGAGTGGGATAATCAGTGGGGAGGAGAGTGAAAGATCAGTGTGGACCTTAAGACCCAGAATTCTTAAGTTTCCTTGTGGGCTCCTTCAACCTCCTTTGGCATTGTGGCATTAGCTTCTGCCCTAATCGACTAGCTCTTCTAGCTTGGTCTGGATCTCTTGTCCTGCCCTGTGACAGAACTTGATAACTGCCTTTATCTTCACTACTGAAGATTTCTTTTCAAGACACTACTCTATCAGTTGTTTATGGCATATTAAAAACAATGTATGCCTTAGAGATCTTTTTGACCTTGGCACCACATACCATCGGGGAGATAGACATGTTTTAAGTAACCTATCCCTACAAACTGTGTGCCGCCCACTGAAACACTCATTGGGAGTAGAGCCATGCCAGGGCGATATCTCACACCTCTAACACTATGGTGCTCAGCCCACCAGACAGCATAATTTATTTTCTACAAGGTGAAGTGTGTCCCAGAATAAATGAAGTATGAGAACTTATAAGGGGTTCGATCCTCCCTCTACACATTAATCATTCACATGGCCCAAACATATGTAACTTTGATTCAAGTCCTACAGTCACCATTGTAGCCCCTGCACTGCCACACAATTGGTTCATTAAGTCATTAACATCTCCCATTATCGACATTTGTAACAGGACATCTAGGAAAATGGCTTGCATCTTTCCTAACAGGCTTGAGTAAAAGAAAGAGGGGAAAATGCATTAAGCATACTAAACACATTTTCATCAATTTTGCCAAACATCCTTAGAAGTCTTCTTGAGGGATCTGTGAGAACTGTGATGATCTTGATAGGCAGCAGGAATATCCCTAAAGACTCTACTTGTTATATTTTGTTGCGCCAAGAACTTTTCAGTGTGACTTCCTGAGATGTTTCCTGAAGCAAGGCAAGGTCTGGTTTGTATCTATTAATAACCTACATAACTGCCCCCACTTAATCTTATTACAGAAAATATGACATGACAGATATGCAAGCGCTCTTTTTAGTCGCCAGCCATGGTAGCACATCAATAATCTTGGTCTCTTGGTATATTGGTTAATGTTTTACATTCTAAAATTTAATCCCACAACTCCTAACTGCAACCACTTCTAACTCTGCCCTCCTGCAGCTTTTTTTTATCTTAGGACATAGAAGCATCTGCTATTCATGGATGACACAGTCAAACTCCAGCCAACCACCAGATCCCAGCAACATGGATCCCTGTGACGTTCAGCTTGTCAAGAAACGCAAATTTGGGCTATACGCTATTGTTGCCAAAGGTTATTCATCTTCTTGGTTGTACCACAGTACTTGACCACTTGATGATTCCAAGCATAATATACCCCCACTTCCCCAGCCCTCTTCAGATCCAGGGACCTTGGGAAATAAGCACCCTCTAAGACACTCAAAGGAGCTATCCCCCTCCTCTCTGCTAATGGTTTTAGAGTTATCTGTTATTTCACTATGCTTTTGTAGTGTTCTGAATCACCACAGTGACTCTGAATAGTGCACAGATAATTGTCTGTAGCATACCGTGCACCTGCGTGAGGAAGCTAGACCTTAGTCTGCTCAGATGGAGAGCAAGAGAAAAGTAAAAGGGAGTTAAAGCAGTGAAGGATATTACAGACGTTGGGATGGTGTCAGACAGAGGGAATGCTTTGTATTAGAGTGGATGCACATTAGTCCACTATATAAGTACTATCTTCTAAAGGGATAAGAGGCAGTACAGTATGTGTTGCTTCTTAATGTACATATTTGGATCCCACAATTGTGGAAATATTATACGTTAAAGATCAGGTGCTGGATTTGTGAGGGTATTGAGAGCATGCAAAGGCAATTGTGGCTGATATGTAGGCTTGAAATACCTGCAGTGTCTATTCATGGTAACACAAGTAATTTCCAGAGTAGCAACTCTGTGACAGCCAAGCCGACTTAAGAAGATAACTGTGAAGATTTACCAGGTCTCATCACTTCGCCCCAGGTGGAAGCCCTTTCCTATGATGCTAGGTGTGATGCTGGAAATGCATCGGAGGGACCGGGCCTTCGTATCCTTGTCCTTTACTATCTTTTAAAGTGTGTTCTGTCGTGTTTTCCATGCAGGAGTTCATGTGGGACTCCTGGCGGTGCAGTTCTCTCTTTTGGTTTGGTGTACAGACCCAGGGGATACCCTTATGGCACCCATGGGTGGGGGTACAACCCTGTGCCCCTAGTGTATGTTTTTGGGCACCTATGTGTGGCCCACAGAGCAGGGTATGGGCTGGTGGCAGCTCCATGCTGAATTTGACAGGTGCTCCGAGTATCCTCCATTATGGGATACCCAGGCCCTGCCATTGGAATCAGTTGATTCCTGATAGGAAACAAGATGGCCCCTGTGGCTTCTTGCTTTCTATTGCCTGTTACCTTGGTTTCCCAAAGTACTGGGAAGCCCTGACTCTGTCCCGTCCCCCTGACTGGCTGTTGGGTGGAAGTTCCATATATGATGGTGTTGTTGTGAAGTCCAGGCCAGACTGGCTGGAGCCTTCCTAGTGACTGTATGTTGTGGGTACACCCTGTGGGTGGGACCTGGGTGAATGGAGTGTGTGACGAATACGCATTCTGTGTTGTGGATATCTAGTATCTTGTGTTTGACTCAATGATTGAGACAGCCCTGCCCAAAACTGGTATGAATGAGTGTTGAATGGCTGGGTACTTGTCCCAATACTGTTACGGAGAATTCTCTGTTTAGGCTGAATTTCCTAACCTAGTGAGTCCCCCAGCAGCTTTGCTGGATTTCTGGAGTTTGTTTTTTTCCATCCTGCCAAGAGTAAGACTCTTTTTCTCCCACTCTTGGACATGAATGTATGTAATTCCTTTGAGTGTCAATGTGTTCTATGGGCTATGGGGTCTTTTACTCCATAGGGTCTCATATGTTTTGCTATGTGTGTTACCCCGCACCCTCTGTGCCTTAACACTGGGGCGTCCTAGAGGATCCCCACCATAGACTCCATACCCGGGGACTGACTACTGTCTCCCCGGGCATGTAAAGTCACCATTGGCTTTAATAGACCGAAATTTACTAACAGAACTAGTACAAACCATCCTATTGTGGACATACTAGTAGGGGTAAGTTGATTACTCCTGGGTCTGTTATTCAAGGGGGCACTGTCCCATCCCCCCTCGTCGAGTTTTGGCTGGTGGCAGTGGAAACTACTTGTTATATTCGACCCCGAATATAACCCTATGGGATTCTTCCCATTGTTGGAGGTTAATACTTTTTCTCGTTAATCTCTAACATACCACCGGTTTATTTGTCTTAAACAAATCTATCGGTTGGTATTTTCTGCCAGAACTCGGTTTTTAAAATGGCATTGGTGTTCGTCTCTGTGACTCCTAAACCAAAGGTTGAGCCCTTTGTTCCACTTTTGGCGGGCTTCTACACAGAAGTCCTCCGAAGTGGTGCCATTCTGTCTGGGTACCACAAGGGTTGTCGGAGGGGGTTTAGGCACGCTGGACTGAGTTGCCTTGCCAACTCAAGTCGCACTCTGGTGTGATTGGCCCAAGTGGTGAGCCACCCCGCTCACCATTTAGCGTGTTTTGATTGACAGCTAGGCTGAATGAATGGGGGTTTTCTGCATAAAAGCAGGGCTTTTGGGACTGGATCTTCAGAAATCGCCACAGGACCTAAGGAGCCGACGAGGGTAAAGGTGAGCCGACCTGCAATGACGACACCTCCGGTGGAGCCCTGCGGAACCGACTCACCACTTCCCGACGACAGAGGAGATCTCCACGCCGGAGAGTCTCTTCCCCTGACTGGTGGGAACAACCAGTCCCCTTTGCTTTTTCTTCGTTCCAGGACGTAGTGGTCGAATTGCCCGTGCAGAGCACCCCGGCAACCGGATAGCCACTAACCCCTGTACCGCGACCAAAAGGTGGTGCCTTGTGACGGAGCACTCCGCGGCTGGTCTCTTCCCTGGTGGTGCAACGATCTTCAACTTTCCTTGGACGACGAGATCATCTCTTCTCTTGGCAAAGCCCCGACCTGCATCCACCACCAGGAACAACTGCCCCCGCCGGAGCTGTCTCCCCACAAACAAGGTACCGTGTCCGCCTGGCTTCCCTTGTGTCGGTTAGCGTGAGGTGTCTTAATCCTCGCCTCCCCATTGGGTCGCCTCCAAGCTTTCTTAACTTTCTGTTCTGAACTGGTCCAACCTTTCTGTGACAATTTGCGCCAAAGACTCAAAGTGCATTTCCACTGTGATACTTTTTGGAACATTTTGCCTTGCCTCTCTCCGAGGGGGCCTGGCCTCTGGACTTTGCGATCTACAGTAGACCCTGCCTTACTTGCCTTGCATTTGTTCGTAAAAGTGTTGATACCGAGTTGATTTCATACCCTACCTTTTCTCTCCCGTCCTAACGAATACTAGAGTGCCATCTAGGTTAAAGCATTCACCTCTGTCTGCAAATAAGTGGTGCCGTTGAACCTAGACTTTTTGAACTATTGTTAGGGGGATTGATTTACTCATAGTAATTGTGGTTGAAGTGTTTACCGTATTAGTGCCAGAGTGTTGTCCATAGATGTGTTTTTATAAATAAATAACTATATATCTTTACACCGAAGCCTTGTTCCGTGTTTGCTTGTTCTACTGTGTGAATTGCCCTATTTTGTATACTCCACATACTGCCTAACTCTTCTTGAGAGAAGTCTGACTGTTCAGCCACAGCTACCAAGTGAATCTTGTGGTACAGACTGCTACCAAGTGGGTTTAGTGCCAAACACCTGTAGTCCTAAGCCTTTTGCAGTGGTCCCAGAACAAACAAATACACATAAATTGTTGTGAGTGTCTGGAGAGAAGTGAATGGCCTGAATGCACTACGCACCTGATTGGATGCCTACCTGCATGAATGCCCTTCTGACTGATTGGTTTCCTGAGTGTGACCCAGCAGAATGAATAAGAGATCAACTAGTATATCTGGGGGCCTCTCACTGCTAGAATTCGTGTTCAGAAGCTGAAGAGAAACTGGAGTTGAAACTGAAGCTTAACCTAGAAGTCCTGCTGGAAGAGAAGTCTTGCTGTTGCTCTACTTCATCAATCTGAAAGCTGCTGTGTCTCCAAGGACTGATCCAGAGAGGACCTGGTAAGGCGCCCTCTTCCAGAGCTACGAGGGACCATCGTGCACCAGCGGATCTTTGCCAAAGCTCCCTGGTAGACAGACCTATGACAGGCTGCCTTCCAGAGACGGGGTGTCGCGAAATCCCAAAGAGAAGCGCCCGGACTGTTTTGCGCCACCGTCGATGACAGCCGTAGCCGACCGGAGCCGCTGTGCTCCCGTTGTCTAAGAACTTTCGATTCACGGATGCGCTCATCCGCACTGCGGCCCGCCTTATCCCGCTGGAGAAGGCCAGGCCATCGACGCACCAAGGAGCAACCGCCGGTGGGTTTCCCACCACCCAAAGACCACAGAGACGCCAGACGACTTGACGCCCTTGCTGGGCCACAGTTCTTCACAATCTCTTTGCAGACCTGAACTATCGTCATCGAGGTGCCCCACACCCCTTTTTCCTTGTGGGATCTCGACGATCCATGGCTCCTGCCTTAAAGGGAGCCGCTCAAGAAGGATCCGTTGACGACCCGACGATCAACTCTGCTATTCCAGGTACATTGGGGTTGTAGAACTATTTTAGAAGCAAGTAAGACTCTTTTGAACAATATATGGACTGGGCTTGTACGATATATCTTTATTTACAGGTTGCGCAGGTGGGGGGATCTCCACACAGAATTGTGCCTAGTTGGTAGCGGTCACAATTCTGCCAATTGTTGTAACCAACTGCTTTCCTCCTATATCTATTGGTGGTTACTTTTATTCCTTGATCTGTGTGACATTTCACAAGAGTATAGTTGATGCACTTTAATGAGATCTGATAATAATTGTGGTACCACTTTAGAACTGTATACATTTGCCATTGTAGATTTTCTGAGCACAAAGTGAGTTATGGTGTTAGTGTACATAACCTTGAATATTAATGATATAAAGACTGTGTTTTAACTAATACAGTGTGTGGACATTCCTTTGTGGGGACTTGGGGACTACACTGTACTTAAGAACCAGCCTGCATCACCTCCTGAGAAGCTAGGCCTTGATTGCTCGTCCATTGCTACCTTATAGAGAATCTTGGCTGGGGTCTGCTGTGCCTCTCCTCTACCATATAGAGAGCAGAAGTACAGACTCCCTGCCATGATCACTGCTTCCAAGGAGCTAGGACCAGCCCAACGTCCTTGGAAGCAGGCCCCTAACCTTCATCCTAGGCACCAGCCGGTCCCCACTGGGACCTTTTGGACCTTGTCCTGGCGCCGGTGGCACCAGGCTCATCAAAGTCACTGGTCCCGGCACTGGAAGCGCCGGGCTCATAATTTGTATGAAGATGCTTGGGTGGACTTACCTGCAGCAGACCATGCTGCTTACTTACCAGCCACATAGGAATCCTCTGTGAGCCGGGACTACTTTCTTACCTGGGTGGGGCAAGCTCCACTCCCTGGATACAACACTGGAACTCTTCTTGAACAGGAACTCTTTTCTTACCTAGGCGAGGCCGTGGAGGAAGACGCCTCATCACTCCAAGGCTATTTAAACCACACCCGATTGATGAAACGTGCTTCGCGTTATTCTGCATCTGCAGCAGAACGCTCACCGTGTCTGTTCCAGTTTTCTTCTTTCCGATCCTGAACCTGCAAGAACAAACGCTTACCATTCCTGTATCCAGCCTTCAGTAGCACCTGCAAAGACAAGAAACAACAGGTTAGCACGGCAACCTTCACGCGCAGCGCTTTCCTCACATGATCCATCGGCAGCTACCATCTCTTCACGCTGCTCCTCCGCCTGTGAAGACAAAAGCATAGTTATTTCTGTGTGGAATTACTTACCGGCACTCCGGGAATTCCGGTTTTCTTCAACGCTGCAATCCTGCACCTGAAAGACAAAAGAAGAGACATTAGACAGGTATTTTACTTACGCGCCATCGCGCCCGCCACAATAGGGCGCCTGCAAATACTCCGGCGTTTCCAGCGTCTCTTCAACACCCGAACTCACAACTGCAAGGGAAAAGAGACAGTTAGAGAGCTTTTGAAAAGCAGGCAACCGGCATTTACTTACGCATTTCCAAGCGCGTCATTCCAAGACTCTGGCTCGAACTTCGGCTTTCTTCACACCATCTTCTACCTCAAGAGCCCTGCAAGACAAATAGAAAAAGCATTATACAGAGCCCTGTTCCACATTAACGTGCCCACGCACCTAAAGACTGTAAGGACTTAAAAGGTGTCCGGAAACTCACCGTTCGTGCAGTTAACGACGGTAGCAATCCTCTGATGTCAAGAGGCCTACGTTTCACCCAGTGAAGGAACTGGCAACGGCACTCTGCACCAGACGCAGATGGAGAGTCCAGCATTCACCTATCTAAGGTGAGCACGTTGACCTTGGGGCTCCACGGAAAAGCGAGGAAGGGAAAGGGAGAGAGATACCCGACAACCCCAGATCATTAACCCCATATTCTTTCACCTGCAGATATCTCACTCTTCGAGTTAGACACACAGTGCGAAGAGGCTCAGCCCCGGAAGCCAATCGAGTCCTGCACTTCACTTTTCGAGTCACAGACACCATCCTGCCAAGACCGGCGCCTCCGTGGGAATCAGGTGAGCGTTACAGAACGCGAAGCCCACCGCAAAACTCCTACCCAGGCGCAATGGAAACCTCGGATACTGATCAATTGGCCCAGTTGCTTGGGGAACTAAGAGCAGAAGTACATGCAGCTCGTCAGGAAACAAACGCTCTAAGAAGAGAGCTGATAATATCCAAGGAGCGAACAGAGGACCTCGCTAGGCAATTGCTACAAACGCAGGCAGGACAAAAACCTTTGCCCGCTCCAGGAGGAAATTATCCTTCAGCATCTTCCTCAAATCCAGTGCAAATCAATCTACCCGGTAATGTGCCCTTGGCTCCGCCAGAACGCTTTTCTGGTGACCCAAAGAGATTTGCAGTGTTCATTAACCAGTGCCGCCTACACTTCTTATGTAGACCAGCTGCCTTCCCAACAGATCAGGCCAAGGTGGCTTTTGTGCTTTCTTATCTCAGTGGCAGTGCCGCAGATTGGTCGATCCCTTTAGTCACTCAGGATGATCCGGTTCTTCATGATTTCCAGGCCTTCCAGTCCAGCATGGAGAAACTGTTCGCAAGACATGCACAAGGGCTGGCCTTGGACAATGAACTCCTTTCGTTACGACAGGGTAATCAAGACCTCTTGACTTACATTGCCTCATTCAACAGACTTATAGTGGAAACTCAATGGCCTGAGGATAAAAGAATAACGCTTTTCTACAGAGGCCTGCGTGGAGAGCTCAAGGATGTGTTAGCTCAAGTTGTGAATCCTCCACAAGAATGCTCAGACTATATTGACTTAGTTGTTCAATTGGACCACAGATTACAGAACAGAAAGGCTGATCGTTCCAAATTTGAAACCCGAGTGTTTTCTAAACCGCAGACCTCTACTAGGGGAGCTGACACCGTGGAACCCATGCAAATAGGGGGTATGAAAGGACCTTTAACCCAAAAAGAGCGAGAAAGGAGAAGACAGCTGCAATTATGCCTCTATTGCGGAAACTCGGGGCACTTTCTTCGAGACTGTCCAGTGAAACCAGCTAAGAAGGCTGTAGGAGCCGCAGATACCTGTACCACAAATTCTGAGCAGGGAAACGACCTAGCCCGACAAGTGTAGAGGTCCTCTTGACGAGCGTTAAAATCTGTTCCATGACCTCGCATTTCGTGGTGCCTATGGTCCTCATTAGCCCTGAACGTCCGGATCGTTTGCATGCAATTGAAGCTTACATCGACAGCGGAGCAATCGGTAATTATGTGGACCGTGAAATGGTATCAAGGATGAATCTACCTCTTGTCCCTAAGGCAGTAAAAGATGTAATTACTACAGTGGATGGCACGGAGTTAGCCTCCGGACCAGTAACTCACGCCACCCAAGAAGTGATGTTAGTGAGCCAAGAGGGACACTGGGAGAAAATCGTGTTCGATGTGATCAAGGCCCCTCAGTTCCAGATCATTCTGGGAATTCCTTGGTTAGAAAAGCACAATCCTCAGATCGATTGGCGAGCAAAGACGGTTCAGTTTCCAGAATGTATCTCCACTTGTTATCCTCGGCCTGATGTTTCACTGGCGGCAATCTCTTCTGAGGTTCCCAAACTACCTCCCGAATACCAGAAATTCCAAGACGTCTTTCGGAAGGACCAAGCTAACACCCTGCCTCCTCATAGGTCTTACGACTGTCAAATAGATCTGATACCCGGAACAACTCCTCCTTGCAGTAGGATTTATGCCCTCACCGAGCCAGAGAATCTTCACCTCAGACAATATCTGGACCAATACCTAGCTAACGGATTTATCCGTCCTTCAAAATCTCCAGCTTCCTCGGCTTTGTTCTTCGTTCCGAAAAAGGAAGGAGACCTTAGGACTTGTATAGATTACCGCGCCCTGAATCAAATCACTGTTAAAAACAGATACCCGTTACCTTTGATCCCTGAACTCCTGGACCAAGTCAAAGACGCATGTATATATACAAAGTTGGATCTCAGAGGAGCCTACCACTTGGTACGAATAAAAGAGGGCGATGAATGGAAGACGGCCTTCCGCACCAAGTATGGGCTGTTTGAATATCAAGTTATGCCCTTTGGACTATGCAACGCTCCTGCCGCCTTCCAGTATTTTATGAATGATGTCCTTAGAGAACTCATAGATGTGTGTGTTGTTGTCTACATTGAGGACATCCTCGTCTATTCATCATCTGAAGAGGAACATCAGAAACACGTTAAAGAGGTCCTCGAGAGATTACGTCAACATAACCTTTTTGCTAAGCTTGAAAAATGCGTTTTCAACGTAACTGAAGTTGAGTTCCTGGGATTCATATTGTCACCAAACGGAGTCGTTATGGATTCAAAGAAAGTCGATGCAATCATCAAGTGGCCTTCACCAACCTCTGTAAAAGGAGTTCAAAGCATGTTAGGCTTCGCTAACTTTTACCGCAGGTTCATTCCTGAATTCTCTCGAATAGTCCAGCCCATCACCGCTCTTTTAAAGAAAAACAAACGTTTTGAGTGGTCTACCGAGGCGGAACAAGCTTTTCAGGGCTTAAAAGCTAAATTCATCTCTGCACCTGTTCTAAAACACCCTCGCCCAGAACTCCCCTACATCGTAGAAACAGATGCTTCTAGTCTTGCTATGGGGGCAGTTTTATCACAAAGAGATCCGGTCACACACCAATTACATCCTGTAGCCTTTTGGTCCCGCAAATTCTCGGCTCCCGAGATCAACTATTCAATTACAGACAAGGAACTTTTAGCTATCAGATCAGCCTTTAAAGCCTGGCGGCATTATCTTTTGGGAGCCAGACACACAGGCACCGTAATGACAGATCACCGCAACTTACAATATCTGAAGACGGCCAAAGCTCAGTCTTCCAGGCAGCTCCGCTGGGCTCTGTTTTTGGCTGAGTTTGACTTTATAATTACTTATCGACCAGGCAGTAAAAACGGAAAAGCAGATGCCCTCTCCCGGATGGGAATAGATGAACACTTGACCAATCCTGAACCAATACCCATAATCCCGGAACAAAGGATTTTGGGCTTGGTCAGCGCTCAATCCTTTGAAGACATAGAGACTACAGTCAAATCACTCCTAACTCCGGCAGAATTACAGGACTGGCAATTCAAGGGGAAGGATTTCTCAGTGGACGAAGACCTACCATATTTCCGAGGACGATTGTAATTGCCCTGTGAGAAAATACAAAAACAGGTAATCTCCTGTTATCACGACTCATTAATGGAGGGTCACCCTGGCATTACCAAAACCATGGAAAAGGTCAAAAGACATTTCTGGTGGCCATCATGGAAGAAGGATATTAGAGACTTTGTAATCTCCTGCGGTGTGTGTGCTCAGAATAAAAGTCAGAAGGAGAAACCAGCCGGCCTCTTACACCCACTGGACATCCCTCCCTGTCCATGGCATACCCTGTCCATGGATTTCATCACGGATTTACCTCCATGCTCAGGGTATAATACCATTTTAGTAGTCGTGGATCTATTCTCCAAGATGGCTCACTTCATTCCCCTGAAGGGCCTACCTTCAGCTTCAGTATTAGCCCGAGAATTCTTAGAAAACATCGTTCGGTTACAGTTTTCCCTCGGTTTTGGTCTCCGATAGGGGAAGTCAATTCATCTCCCACTTTTGGCGAAGTTGCTGTCGCTTAGCCCAAATTGATGTGAGACTTTCAACCAGTCACCATCCCCAAACTGACAGACAAACCGAGAGGACAAATCAAACTCTGGAGCAATATTTACGTTGCATGCTCCAACAAACTGAAAACCCTTGGAAGGATATCCTTTGGATCGCTGAATACGCTTATAACAATTCGACCCATTCTGGAACCGGGAAGACTCCCTTCTTCCTATAATACGGAAACCATCCTAGGACCTCTAACCTGGATCCTCCCCAAGAATTCGAAACACCTGCTGTGGATCACTTGCACTCGGTGATCACTCGTACTTTTAAAGAAGCCACTGCCCATCTGCAAAGAGCTAAAGCTCTATACAAGAAAGGAGTGGATCAACACCGTAAATAGGCCCCTCACTACGCAGTGGGAGATCAGGTCTGGTTATCCACTAAGCACCTGCCTCTAAAAGGACCCTGCACCTTCATCCCGAGATACTTAGGACCCTTTCTCATCTCTGCCATAATTAATCCGGTGGCTGTCAAATTGGAATTGCCTTCGCATATGAAAATACATCCAGTATTCCATGTCTCCTTACTAAAACCAGTACAACCAGAAACCCGATTGACCGAACTCCCAGAACCTGTTCTAGTGGATGGAGAACTTGAGTTCGAAGTAAAGAACATCCTAGACTCCAAAATCTCCAAATCTAAATTATATTACCTGGTTGATTGGAAAGGATACGGCCCCCAGGAAAGGTCTTGGGAACCCTCAGAACATGTCCACGCACCTCGCCTGGTCAAGAAATTCCATCTGAATCACCCCGACAAGCCAAAACCCCCGGAGAAGACACGCTTAGGAGGGGCCTTGAGGGGGGGTGCTGTCATGATCACTGCTTCCAAGGAGCTAGGACCAGCCCAAAGTCCTTGGAAGCAGGCCCCTAACCTTCATCCTAGGCACCAGCCGGTCCCCACTGGGACCTTTTGGACCTTGTCCTGGCACCGGTGGCACCAGGCTCATCAAAGTCACTGGTCCCGGCACTGGAAGCGCCGGGCTCATAATTTGTATGAAGATGCTTGGGTGGACTTACCTGCAGCAGACCATGCTGCTTACTTACCAGCCACATAGGAATCCTCTGTGAGCCGGGACTACTTTCTTACCTGGGTGGGGCAAGCTCCACTCCCTGGATACAACACTGGAACTCTTCTGGAACAGGAACTCTTTTCTTACCTAGGCGAGGCCGTGGAGGAAGACGCCTCATCACTCCAAGGCTATTTAAACCACACCCGATTGATGAAACGTGCTTTGCGTTATTCTGCATCTGCAGCAGAACGCTCACCGTGTCTGTTCCAGTTTTCTTCTTTCCGATCCTGAACCTGCAAGAACAAACGCTTACCATTCCTGTATCCAGCCTTCAGTAGCACCTGCAAAGACAAGAAACAACAGGTTAGCACGGCAACCTTCACGCGCAGCGCTTTCCTCACCTGATCCATCGGCAGCTACCATCTCTTCACGCTGCTCCTCCGCCTGTGAAGACAAAAGCATAGTTATTTCTGTGTGGAATTACTTACCGGCACTCCGGGAATTCCGGTTTTCTTCAACGCTGCAATCCTGCACCTGAAAGACAAAAGAAGAGACATTAGACAGGTATTTTACTTACGCGCCATCGCGCCGCCACAATAGGGCGCCTGCAAATACTCCGGCGTTTCCAGCGTCTCTTCAACACCCGAACTCACAACTGCAAGGGAAAAGAGACAGTTAGAGAGCTTTTGAAAAGCAGGCAACCGGCATTTACTTACGCATTTCCAAGCGCGTCATTCCAAGACTCTGGCTCGAACTTCGGCTTTCTTCACACCATCTTCTACCTCAAGAGCCCTGCAAGACATATAGAAAAAGCATTATACAGAGCCCTGTTCCACATTAACGTGCCCACGCACCTAAAGACTGTAAGGACTTAAAAGGTGTCCGGAAACTCACCGTTCGTGCAGTTAACGACGGTAGCAATCCTCTGATGTCAAGAGGCCTACGTTTCACCCAGTGAAGGAACTGGCAACGGCACCCTGCACCAGACGCAGATGGAGAGTCCAGCATTCACCTATCTAAGGTGAGCACGTTGACCTTGGGGCTCCACGGAAAAGCGAGGAAGGGAAAGGGAGAGAGATACCCGACAACCCCAGATCATTAACCCCATATTCTTTCACCTGCAGATATCTCACTCTTCGAGTTAGACACACAGTGCGAAGAGGCTCAGCCCCGGAAGCCAATCGAGTCCTGCACTTCACTTTTCGAGTCACAGACACCATCCTGCCAACACCGGCGCCTCCGTGGGAATCAGGTGAGCGTTACACTCCCCCCTCCAGTCTTTACACTAGAGAGGTGAGGCTCCTGCCCAATAACCCCCCAATGGGTGGTCAAAAGACAGAGGACCTCATAGGGAGAGACTCCTCCTATAGAGACAAACACTGCTATCTGGTGAAAAACCTCCCTAAACCTTTGCCCACAGAGCCCTTAAAATCAGTGACTCCTTCCCTTTCCTTTTTAGAGGATACAACTGTATGTTATTGTAAAATCACACATGTCTTAGGCATAACATCTAGTAATACTAAGAAGAAGAAGAAGATCAAAGGAGTAATGCCGATTATTCCCTGGTTAAGGCCAGACAATACTCAGATGAAGAAGCCCGAAGGAGGCATGAAGATCACTACAATGGAATTAAAGAAAGACTTTGAAAGTCTGCTGGGGAGGAACCAGTGGACACATATAAAAAGAGAGACTAGCTGGAGTAGAAAGCCAGCGTGAATGCTGGAAAACCCGGAAACACAAAACTGGCAGACTAAGTAAGGCTGCAGAGGTTGGTCCTCAGTGAATAAGATGCCATCTCCAGGCTGGCAGGGCACTATGAAGGAGCACAGAATGCAAGGACAGCCATAAATTGGACGTAGGTCGTCAGTGATGTGTCCTCGCTTAGGTGGGCAGTTCGGTCCTGCAACAGTGCCAAAACCAAGAGGCCGAACACCCTACAGATTTAGTGCAGAACGGTGGGGAGCAGAGAATGAGGAAGACGTGGCAGCCTAGTGGAGTGGACGATTCCAGGATCCCAGAAAGAACCGGCGACATGCTTGCTCCAATGAAAAGGTAACCGGTGCCAAGGCAGACCTGGTAGGGGTTTGGGGGAGAATTAAGAAGTACTCGGGAATCATCTCCCTCATCACAGTAGTGATACCAGAGAACCAAGTGCCAAGAAGTGCTCAAGAGTAATCTCCCTCTTCACAGTAGTGATGCTCGGAAAACCAAGAATCAAGAAGTACTCAGGCATCATCTCTCTCGTCACAGCAGTGAAACTCAGAGAACCAGAATTCAAGAAGTACTCGTCACAATAGTGATACCCATAACGAGTTGGATAAAAATGGTTTTAAAGCCTGGAGGTTGCCATTCAAAAGTTCATAGAAAAGAACTAAAGAAACTTTTTAAGGGTTATGAGAAGAACGAGCAAAAACTAGTTGAAGGAATATTTATAAGCAGACCAGGAGAAGGGAGTCATTCTCCTGGTCCTGGGACACATTGATAAATCAGACCCCATTTCGAGAGATTGCTGTTGAAACAGCCAGAGACTGGAATACTTCACCAGGAGAATGGAGTCATTCTCCTGGTGTTTAAAGAGGAACTTTGTTTAACACTTTATGCTTTACTTTTGTATTGGCATGGCCAGAGTAGGTGGTTTGGGACAGAGGACAGTTTTAGGACATGTGTGAAGATGAATGTTGTTGGTAACAAAAGGAGACAGAATTGAATTAACATAGTAAAATATAATTATCCCTACCCATTAGATGCAAAGGTAAATGCTCTTTGTGTGCTCCTTTTCTTATCTGCCATATGTGGTAAACCATAAATGGGAGGACCAGATGTCAGTGGGATTTGGAAAAGTGTATGCAGGTTCTGGCTTCAATACAGCTTATGATCTAGGGATACAGATATGTAAAAGTACAATTTAAGGTAAGTAACTCAAAGGGTACCTAATGAGGTTCACAGAGTTAGATTTTTACAAAGTTTCTTGAACAATGTTGTTCCTTGGTCCAGATCTATGAACTGGGCAGATAATGCTTCTTTGTTCTGTCCTGATTTGGAAGCTGTTGTGGTGTTAGATGCGAGAATCAGACATGTTAGTATGCACACTAATAGAAGATCTGAATTTGGGCAACCGGAATCCATGTAAAATGTAGACCCTAACCTGGTGGACATATCAGCATCCTAGAGAGATTAGTCCTGCAATCAAATGGATTCTATGTGAAGAAATGTAGAGGTGCAATAGGTAGATGATAACGTGCATTGTTTTGCTGTGTGATGGCTTGAGATGTTTTGCTGATACCCATTTAAATTGTGGTTTGACCAGGGATTACATTTTAATTTATTCTGCAGGGCATACTCCTGAATAGTAATTTTGGGACTGTGGCTAGACTATTGTGCAATATATTGACCCACTCTGCTATACTATGCGGCCTCACTCTGCTATCCATGGTGCGGGAAACCGTAAAATGGCAGTGAAACCCTTGTGCGTGCCCAAAACCTCCAAAACCGCATTTTTCAACACACAAAAAGATGGCTGCACAACCTGCCACCCACGTTGAATGTGTGGCGTAACAGAGCACACGCTGCAGAAAAAGTACCAGTGGGCTCCATGACAAGTAAACATAGAGTGCAGAGGGAGAAGCAGAGCTTTGCAAGTGAAACTCCAAAATGTGTCTGTAAATGACATTTACTTTGCTGCTGAAACTTCAAAATGCCTGTCCATAACAATTTCCAACATTCAAAATCTTGCTTTGCGCTAAAATTCATATAATCTCATGAAGCACTGTGAATTTACAAGGTCCTTAAATGTTAAGAGCAAAACACCTTCTCAGCAAAACTGCATTGCCTGTGAATGACAAATCTCGTCAAAAATCTGTGTGCAGCCGCACTGGGCTACCTGTGAGTGACAGCCCCTGTCAAATGGGCTCTCCTGATAAAACGTTAAAGTGGTCTAAACTAAAGGTCTGCCGGATTAGCAAATATAAAAGGACTGTTGCTGAAAGGAACACGGATCTCAGTTGTTTTGATCCCTCAGGTTTAAATCTAGAATGTAAATTATACATGGTATCTGGTGCAACAAGTTTGTTTTATGCTGGATTTCAGGTCAAGAAATTAAGAATGAACCTAGGCTGGCTGGGCCTGAAAGAGGTTGACAAACAGGTTTCCCTCAAGGTGAGGGCACTGCTCTCAGCAGATGCTCACTGACACCTGATAATTGTGGCTGCCAAGGACTGAAAAATGGCAGATTCTCCAGGCCAGAAAATGGATGTGTGAAGAGGTAATAAACTAGGCTTGCAGAAGGAAATCCCAAAGGTGGGGGCTGCTCCTTGCCTCCAGAGACAAACACAAGGCTGACCATTTTCTGCTAAAGAATATGTAATGAACATTTTTTATAGAGATTTATAACTCACTATCAGAAGTGGTGAAAAATATAAAACGGGCAGATTTGTGTAACGCTCACCTGATTCCCACGGAGGCGCTGATCCCGGCTGGGCTGCTATCGTTTCTTCAATTGCGAAGCGTAGAGCTCGGACGACTCTCAGGACTGGGCTTCCTCTTATCGAATGTCTGACTTGCAGGGTAAGTTTTCTGCAGGTGGAAGAAAAAGGTTTAATCACCGTTTGATGGGATTCCTTCTCCCACCAATCGCCAGTTTCTCCCACAGCCTAGCTTTCTACTTGTCTCGGCGAGCTCTCACCTTAGGCGTATAAATGCTGAGCTCTCCATCCTGCGTCTGGTGCAGGGGTGCGTGGATTCCAGTTACGTCACTGGATGAGTTCAGTGTTGAGGCTCAAGTCTTTTGCGGCCTTAGTTGTGGCACTGGTGCTGGGATGCCGAAGAGCGATGCCGCCGTTACTGCACGAGCGGATGCCTGTAAGTATACTGTAGTCTTTAGGCTTTAAAAGATGGGCACCTCAATAATGTCCCTTTTCCTTTGTTTCAGGCCTCGGGATGCTGTGGGCGTAGTTTTCCGTTGCCGCTGCACGTGCTGATGCACATAAGTATAATGTTCGTTGGCCGCTTTTAATGGCACCTCTAATAATGTCCTTTTTCTAGTTTTCAGGTGCTGGGATGCTGCAGGCTTTATATCCGTTGCCACTGCACGTGCCGATGCACGTAAGTATAATGATCGTTGGCCGCTTTTAATGGCACCTCAAATAATGTCTTTTGCCTGTTTTTCAGGTGCCGGGATGCTAAGGTTGATGCGGCCGCTACTGCGCGTGCCAAAACTGGTAAGTTAAGATGAATGCGACTGCCTTCACCCGAACCCCTTTTTAATTATGTCCTTTGCCTTTCAGGTGCAGAGAAGCTGCCGAAGAGAAGGCCGCGGTTAGCTCCGTTGCAATCATGGATGGATCAGGTAAGCGGGCGCGGCTGCGAGCGAGTTGCACTTTTCTAACCTTATGTTTATTCTTTGCAGGTTTTGCCGGTGACTGGATTCCGGGATGTGGTAAGTATTGTTCAGTGTCTTACTTCATCCACAGGTTGCTGCGCGGAAGCTGAAGATGACTCTGGACCTGGAATGCAGGAGCCGACTCGGTGAGCGTCCTGCTGCTGCTGCAGAATAACGCGAAGCACGTGTTTTCCATCGGGCGTGGTTTAAATAGCAGAGAAGTGCTTCCAGTGTGTGTTCTTCCACCGGTTCCACCCAGGTAAGAAAAGAGTTCCTGAATGGAGGGAATAGTTCCTCCCAGCCCTGATGGCTGGGGACTTCAACCAGACTGGTTGGTTCTGGGTAAATATGCAGCATGGTCTGCCTCAGGTAAGTCCACCCAAGCATTATTACACTGTTTATCAATATGAGCCCGGCGCCTATGGCGCCGGGACTGAAACCCTTCATGAGCCTGGCGCCAGAGGCGCCAGGACACGGTCCAAAGGGCCTCTGTAGGGGTCTGCTGGGTCTGGAGTAGTGGAAGACGAGTCTGCTTCCGAGGGCGCTGGGCCAGTCCTGGCCCCTCGGGAGTAGCGCCCATGACAGCACCCCCCCTCAAGGCCCCTCCCAAACTTGCCTCCTCGGGGGTTTTGGTTTATCGGGAAAGGTTTGGTGAAATTTCTGGACTAGACGAGGAGCATGGACGTGGTCATAGGGTTCACATGACCTTTCCTGAGGTCCGTAGCCTTTCCAGTCGATTAGGTAGAATAGCTTCGATCTGATGATTTTAGAGTCCAAAATGTCTTTTACTTCAAATTCGGGCTCCCCATTCACTTGAATGGGCTCTGGAGGATTGGTCAATCTGGTTCCAGGTTTCATGGGTTTCAAAAGAGATACGTGAAATACAGGATGTATTCTCATATGGTTTGGCAATTCTAATTTAACGGCCACTGGATTAATTATGGCCGTAATTGGATATGGTCCCAGGTATTTGGGGTTGAAGGTGTGAGGCCCTTTAAGCGATAAATGTTTGGTGGACAGCCAGACTTGATCCCCAACCTGGTATTGAGGGGCATTGCTTCGGTGTTGATCTGCTCCTTTTTTGTACCTCTCTTTAGCTTGTTGTAGATGTGCAGTCGCTTCCTTAAAAGCTTGGGTAATAACGGTGTGCAATTGATCCACGGTGGGTGTTCCAAGATCTTGAGGTGGATCAAGGTTGGAGGTTCGAGGATGAATCCCATACAAGATGTAGAAGGGACTCTTCCCGGTACCCGAATGAACTGAATTGTTGTAAGCATATTCAGCTATCCAAAGGATGTCCTTCCAGTTACTCTCCGACTGTTGTAGCATGCATCGTAAATATTGCTTGAGAGTCTGGTTTGTTCTCTCGGTTTGCCCGTCGGTCTGGGGATGATGGCTGGTCGAAAGTCTTACATCGATTTGAGCTAATCGACAACAGCTACGCCAAAAGTGGGAAATAAACTGGCTCCCCCTATCTGAGATTAGTACTGACGGGAAGCCGTGTAGCCGGACGATGTTTTCAAGAAATACTTTGGCTAGGACTGATGCTGAAGGTAAGCCTTTTAGCGGAATGAAGTGGGCCATTTTAGAAAGCAGGTCCACAATAACAAGAATGGTGTTGTACCCGGAACAGGAGGGTAAGTCTGTGATGAAGTCCATGGAAAGGGTATGCCAGGGACACGGTGGGATGTCTAATGGTTGCAGAAGACCAGCCGGCCTCTTCTTCTGACCCTTGTTTTGAGCGCACACACCGCAGGACATCACGAATTCCTTTATGCCTTTTCTCCACGAAGGCCACCAGAAGTGTCTCTTCACCTTTTCTGTGGTTTTGGCAATGCCAGGGTGACCCTCAATTAATGAATCATGATAGCAGGAGATTACCTGTCTTTGTAAATCGGCGTGTGGTAGGAACAATCGTCCTTGGAAATAAGGCAAGTCATTGCTTACGGTGAAATCTTTTCCTTTTTGTAACCAGTTCAGTAAGTCTGGTGAGGTTACAAGTTGTTTAGTTTTTTCTTCAATATCCTCAATGGATTGTGAAGAAATCAGACCCACGATCCTTTGTTCAGGAATTATTGGTACAGGTTCTGGATTGGCAACGTTATCTCCCATTCCAATTCGGGAAAGAGCATCCGCTTTGCCGTTCTTGTTGCAGGGGCGATAAGTGATCACGAAGTCAAATTCAGCAAAGAATAGAGCCCAGCGAAGCTGTCTGGAGGATTGAGCCTTGGCGGTTTTCAGATACTGCAGATTTCGATGATCGGTGATCACTGTGACGGTGTGTCTGGCCCCGAGGAGATAATGCCGCCATGCCTTAAAGGCTGATTTAATCGCTATAAGCTCTTTGTCTGTGATGGTGTAGTTGATCTCAGGCGCCGAGAACTTCCGAGACCAGAATGCCACAGGATGCAGTTGGTTAGTCTCTGGATCTCTTTGTGATAGGACTGCTCCCATTGCTAAGCTGGAGGCGTCAGTTTCAACGATGTAAGGGAGGTCCGGGCGTGGGTGTTTCAGTATTGGCGCCGAGGTGAATTTAGCCATTAGCTCTTGGAAGGCTTGTTCTGCTTCTGCGGACCATTCAAAGCGTTTATGTTTTCTTAAGAGGGCGGTGATGGGTTGTACCACTCGTGAAAACTCTGGAATAAATCTACGGTAAAAATTGGCAAAGCCTAGCATGCTTTGAACGCCTTTCACGGAAGTAGGAGACGGCCATTTGAGGATAGCGTCTACTTTTCTCGAGTCCATGTGGACTCCTTTGGGGGTCAGAATAAATCCCACAAATTCGACCTCAGTGACATGAAAAACACATTTTTCGAGCTTGGCAAAAAGTTTATGTTGGCAACGTTTTTCAAGGACCGCCCTAACATGATTTCGATGGTCAGCTTCTGAAGATGAGTACACAAGAATGTCATCTATGTAGACGACAACGCAGACATCAATGAGCTCTCTGAGGACATCATTCATAATATATTGGAAGGCGGCGGTGCATTGCATAGTCCAAAGGGCATCACTTGGTATTCAAATAGCCCATACTTAGTGCGAAAGGCCGTCTTCCATTCATCTCCTTCCTTGACCCGTACCAAGTGATAAGCTCCCCGGAGATCAAGCTTAGTATAAATACAGGCGTTTTTTACCTGGTCAAGGAGTTCTGGGATCAGAGGTAAGGGGTACCGGTTTTTTACTGTTATCTGGTTCAGAGCACGATAATCTATGCAGGTTCTGAGGTCACCTTCATTTTTTGGTACGAAGAACAGAGCCGAGGATGCAGGGGACTTCGACGGACGGATAAAGCCATTGGCCAGGTACTGGTCTAAATACTGTCGCAGATGAAGGTTCTCAGGCTCGGTAAAGGCGTAAATCCTACTGCAAGGGGGAGTTGCACCGGGTAGCAAATCTATCTGACAATCGTATGATCTGTGGGGTGGCAAGGTGTTAGCCTGTTCCTTTTGAAAAACATCTTGGAACTCTCGATACTCTAGAGGTAATTGTGGACCGTCAACCGTTACTGACGCTAGTCCAATGTTGGGTCGTGGATAACAAGTTGGTGTGCACTCTGGGAACTTTATCGTCTTTGCTCGCCAATCAATCTGAGGATTGTGTTTCTCCAACCAAGGAATCCCTAGAATTACTTGGAATTGAGGAGCCTTGATCACGTCGAACACAATTACCTCCTGATGCCCGTCTTGGCCTAGTATCGTCACTTCAGTAGTGGTATGAGTCACTGGTCCGGAGGCGATTTCCGTCCCATCCACCGTGGTAATGACGTCTTTAACCACCTTTGGACAAAGAGGTAAGTTCATCCTGGAAGCCAATTCGCGGTCCACATAATTTCCAACTGCTCCGCTATCAATGTATGCCTTAATTGCATGCAAACGATCCGATTGCTCTGGGTTTACGAGGACCATTGGCATTATGAAGTGCGAGGTCAAAGAACTGGTTTTTACGCTCGGCAAGCGGACCTCTACACTTGTCGGGCGAGGTTGTTTTCCGGCTCAGGCTTTTCAGAATTCTTATCAGAAGCTCCCACTGTCTTCTTAGGTGGTTTCACCGGGCAATCTCGAAGAAAATGTCCTGAATTTCCACAATAGAGACATAGTTGCATTTGTCGTCTCCTGTCGCGTTCTTTCTGGGTTAGGGGACCCTTTACAACCCCAATTTGCATAGGTTCGACGGCTTCAACTCCTTTGGTGTGACTTTGAGGCTTAGGGAACACTTGTGTTTCAAACCTGGATCGATCCGCCTTTCTGTTTTGTGGTCTGTGATCCAATTGGACCACCAAATCAATGTACTCTGAACAATCCTGAGGAGGATTCACTACCTGGGCAAGGACGTCTTTGAGTTCGCCACGCAAACCCCGGTGAAAAAGCGTGATTCTTTTGTCCTCAGGCCATCTGGTTTCTACGATTAGCCTATTGAATGATGCAATGTAGGCCAAAAGATCTTGATTGCCCTGTCGTAGGGAAAGGAGTTTGTTGTCCAGGGCCTGCCCCTGGGAATGCCTTGCAAAAAGTCTTTCCATATTTGCCTGGAAGGTCGGGAAATCACGAAGGATCGGGTCATCCTGTGTAACCAGAGGGATCGACCAATCAGTGGCACTGCCGCTAAGATACGAAAGCACAAAGGCTACCTTAGTCTGGTCAGTCGGAAAGGCTGCAGGTCTACAAAGAAAGTGCAATCGGCATTGATTTATAAACACCGCAAACCTTTTAGGGTCACCAGAGAAGCGTTCAGGCGGTGCCAATGGCACATTTCCGGGTAGGTTGATTTGAACAGGATTGGCTGAAGCCGCTGGGATATAGCTCCCTCCTGAATTAGGTAGCGGGGTTTGCCCCGCTTGTGTCTGTAATAACTGTCTGGCGAGATCATCAGTTCGTTCTTTTGATATTATCAATTCCCTCCTAAGGGCATTCGTTTCCTGGCAGGCAGCATGAACTTCAGCTCTTAATTCCCCTAATAACTGGGCCAGTTGGTCTGTGTCGGAAGTTTCCATAGCGCCTGGGTAGGAGGTTATTGGTGGGCTTCGCGTTCTGTAACGCTCACCTGATTCCCACGGAGGCGCTGATCCCGGCTGGGCTGCTATTGTTTCTTCAATTGAGAAGCGTAGAGCTCGGACGACTCTCAGGACTGGGCTTCCTCTTATCGAATGTCTGACTTGCAGGGTAAGTTTTCTGCAGCTGGAAGAAAAAGGGTTAATCACCGTTTGATGGGATTCCTTCTCCCACCAATCGCCAGTTTCTCCCACAGCCTAGCTTTCTACTTGTCTCGGCGAGCTCTCACCTTAGGCGTATAAATGCTGAGCTCTCCATCCTGCGTCTGGTGCAGGGGTGCGTGGATTCCAGTTACGTCACTGGATGAGTTCAGTGTTGAGGCTCAAGTCTTTTGCGGCCTTAGTTGTGGCACTGGTGCTGGGATGCCGAAGAGCGATGCCACCGTTACTGCACGAGCGGATGCCTGTAAGTATACTGTAGTCTTTAGGCTTTAAAAGATGGGCACCTCAATAATGTCCCTTTTCCTTTGTTTCAGGCCTCGGGATGCTGTGGGCGTAGTTTTCCGTTGCCGCTGCACGTGCCGATGCACGTAAGTATAATGTTCGTTGGCCGCTTTTAATGGCACCTCTAATAATGTCCTTTTTCTAGTTTTCAGGTGCCGGGATGCTGCAGCCTTTATATCCGTTGCCACTGCACGTGCCGATGCACGTAAGTATAATGATCGTTGGCCGCTTTTAATGGCACCTCAAATAATGTCTTTTTCCTGTTTTTCAGGTGCCGGGATGCTGAGGTTGATGCGGCCGCTACTGCGCGTGCAAATACTGGCAAGTTAAGATGAATGCGACTGCCTTCACCCGAACACCTTTTTAATTATGTCCTTTGCCTTTCAGGTGCAGAGAAGCTCCCGAAGAGAAGGCCGCGGTTAGCTACGTTGCAATCACGGATGGATCAGGTAAGCGGGCACGGCTGCGAGCGAGTTGCACTTTTCTAACCTTATGTTTATTCTTTGCAGGTTTTGCCGGTGACTGGATTCCGGGATCTGGTAAGTATTGTTCTGTGTCTTTCTTCATCCACTGGTTGCTGCGCGGAAGCTGAAGATGACTCTGGACCTGGAATGCAGGAGCCGACTCGGTGAGCGTCCTGCTGCTGCTGCAGAATAACGCAAAGCACGTGTTTTCCATCGGGCGTGGTTTAAATAGCAGAGAAGTGCTTCCAGTGTGTGTTCTTCCACCGGTTCCACCCAGGTAAGAAAAGAGTTCCTGAATGGAGAGAATAGTTCCTCCCAGCCCTGATGGCTGGGGACTTCAACCAGACTGGTTTGTTCTGGGTAAATATGCAGCATGGTCTGCCTCAGGTAAGTCCACCCAAGCATTATTACACTGTTTATCAATATGAGCCCGGCGCCTATGGCGCCGGGACTGAAACCCTTCATGAGCCTGGCACCGAAGGCGCCAGGACACGGTCCAAAGGGCCCCTGTAGGGGTCTGCTGGGTCCGGAGTAGTGGAAGACGGGTCTGCTTCCGAGGGCGCTGGGCCAGTCCTGGCCCCTCGGGAGTAGCGCCCATGACAATTTGTTAATCTAATTTTTGGCCCTACATTTGAAAATTTGGTGGAACTGTCTAAAATATTCTGAACAGGAATGGCAATGTATGTGATTTTATGGGAACTGTATTTATGCTAGAATTGTTAAACTTTGCACACACATTCCTCCGGTAAACGCGCATATTGGTGGAAATTTGGAGACATTTTGGAAAATGTTTTCATGGTGAAATGGACAAAATGCTGCAGAAAGGCGAAACAAAGTCTCTCAGCTGTGGGATTTTGATGAACAGATACTCCATAAAATATGTAATCCTTGCATGTGATTTTCGTAGATGTTACAAATGTATAAATATGTATTTAGGACAAAATTCGATTTTGATACTAGTGGCTAGGGGAGGTTTCTAAGTATTGTAAAAATCAAACCATAAACCTGACATCATCTGTCTTTGATCCAATCACCCGGATGCAAGGCAGAGATGAGGCTCTGATCCAATCCCATTTCACAGGGGCAGGTTTAGTTAAGCCGGCCCATACACCCATTTGGTGATGTCATTTTGACATTATAAATAGGGACATCTGACAACACATAGGCACACTCTCTCTTCTGATTCTAGCAAAGCACTTTGATCCAGTATCCAACATCCAGCCTTCAACATCCTTCTAGATCCAGATGCCAACCACCAGGCCAAGCAGTAGCTGAACCATTTTCAGCTAGGCCTCAATCCTCACAACCCAGTGAAGCGCCTTGGTGGGGGGAAGCATCCTGAAACTATCTGGCTTGCTACCATAAATGCTTGCCTGCTGAACTCACCATCCCGCTGATCTGAAATAGCCAGAAACAAGAAGGGCAGATCCTCTGCAGTTCCGGTGACCGGCCTAGCTGATCCTGTTCCGTCTGATGTGCCGACTTTCCCTGATACATTCGATTCGATTGACCAGAATCTTGACGGGCCAAAAATCTTAAATCCCATTGGATTGTGAGTATTAACAGAACGCTAGAGAACTATGGTATACCTTGCCTTATCTTTTTCCACCCTCATCTCTGAACTATTCTTACTTTCATAACCAGTAACACTGTCAAAATCTTTAGTGCTATCCTATCCTGTCTATTTGCTAAGCGTAATGTTCATAGTCATTTTTATTTGTGTAACTCTTATCCATGAATCCCACTTCGAGTGTTGGACTGGTTCCGCTGGGGAAGGCATTGGGGATCTGTTACTGAAGTCATGAATCAGTCTCAGAGCTTACTTCGTCCCAACCCGGTTGTCTAGGCTGAATGCTCTAGTCTTGAGTAAAAGCATAATCCATATTTTCTGGTTTTGAACGGAAGTTCTTCTCCAAATTCACGTTTTTTATTTTTGAAAAACACCTCTCACTAAAACTTCCATTAATCTTTCTACCTTTAGCTACATCCACAACCAAACACTGCATTGCGAAACAGTGTATTTGATCCATTTTTATTAAAAATCCCATGGTGAAATTGTGCCGCGAATTTACATTTTGCAAAAGCTATACACGTGTGAATTGCCTTTAAATTATTTCCCACTTTGCCTTTGAGATTCCAATTGTTTTCTTTTGATTAAATCATTGCTTTTGATTGCTTGCATCTGTTGAAAGCGGCTCTTGTAGAAATGCATAATAATTTAAGCATTTTTGAACAAATATAGTGTTTTTGCTCAGCCAGTTTCAAAGCCATGCTGACAGTTGAAAAGTCTAATCCGTTTTTCTCTTTTGTTTAAGGGGGGGAAGGTGGGAGTGATATTCTGTTTGGTCTGTATTATTCCTGAGTACCTGCTCTCGCCTCAAATCTCTTTAAATTGCCTATTGGTGGGTTTAGGGGTGTTGCAGGGGAAAACTCTAACCACAGTGCTATATGTTCCAAACCAATCCTAAAGTATTATTTTCTTTGCTGCTTTCTTTTTGTTTTCATAACATGATTCCCAGTGCATTAAAGATATTATTCATTGTTCGTGTCACCCCATTGGTGATTGTTGTTACCTATTAAAAATATATTGTGATTTTAAATTCTAAATAAATAAATAAATATTTACCTTTGCAAACTAGGCTGATTCCTGGTTCAGTGTGACCGGGGTGGGGGGGGATATTTTGAGAAGGGTGTGATATGAGTGGTATATCATTCAGAATATTGAACTTATAGACAAAAATAAATAAGGGTTTCATTTGCACACTACATGCTAGACGAGACTTGGGTGTGTGCCCAATTGAAATTCCTTGCAGCTTGGGGACTTGGGCTGCAATTCTGAATTGAAATACCACCCGTGATAGTCTAACACAGCATACTAGCCTGCAAGGTACAGACACCTTGTTGGGTTGGCATACTGTGCTACACTGTACAAACACCCCTCAAAAGAAATACTCAAAAGAATTGGGCCTGTTTGCAAAAGTAAATTAACCCCGAAATAAGCCATAAGGAAATTGATAATTCCGAGATGGCGGCCCCAGTGGAAATTAATATTGCTAGGGAATACTACCTGCACAAACTGTTTGTCAGGGGTGAGTTGCAGGAAGAGGATGAACAGGTATGGCTGCAGGAAATAAAACAACAAGTCATTGCAATCAACCTTATTATATGGCAGGACAAGAGTCCATTACATCAAGCGCTTAGCGAACTGTACATGGCCCCAAAAATTAAAATAGAGTGCATCTTGTATGTTTTCCTTTTTTCCGCTGTCTTGTGTGTCTGTGCTTATATTTCAGGAAAGAAAAAGATGGCCCAACTAATGTACATAGTTTGTTAAGTAGGGACCCAAGACGTAGAGACACTAATGAGAGATTGTAGACATATATCTATTATAGTGGGTCAGTAATTGCTGTAGGATTGTGTGTGATATTGCTAGTGCTACTGGGATTGTATTGGGGAGGGTATTATAGGGGGAGGTCCTATAAAGGTGGGAGTGGGGTAAATAGGATTGTATATTATCCAAATGGAACGATGCATATGAGTGGTAATAATACGAGTGGATTTACATTTATTAGTACTGATGTGAACAATAATAATGAACGTAGATTTAATGACTCTATTATGCAGGTTACGTCTGTGAATAAAACAGAGAATAGGTTGTTTACAACAAGCTGGGGATTGTCTACCACTATCAAATGGTATAATGTTATTTCTAACAGTACCGCTAAAGGGGCCATCCTTAAGAATGCGTATGAAAGAATGAAAAAAGATGTACAACAAAAGTTTTACATGTATCAAAGGCTGGGTTTTGATGTGATTGTGGATATTCATAACCCTGAGTTCACTAACTTATGGTACTCTGATATGAGTGGTGTGGGGAGAAAGGCTGTGAATGGGAGCTGTTTTGTGTGTTCACTTATGCAACATGCACCAGGGGATACCAAGGTGTTAGTATCACGAGCAGTCCCAATTATGGAGGCACAATGCCTGGTTCATCTTGCGCTATGCAGAATAAATGAAACCTTCCAGGCATAAAGTGTGGAATTGCAAATGGTGGACCCAGATTTTGTAAAATGCACCGAAGAACCAAGAAACATCAAGTGTGTGTGGAGTTACCCTATTTCATGGTGAAGTGGCGGGAGTAGTGAATATTAATTGACAGGATAGCATTCTGACTTGCTTGGCAGAAGGTCTAGTAACATATAGCGAGGAAATAATAGCACTAGTGGTTAACTTCTGTCAGCAAATCTGGACAGAACATATCACAAAGCTGACGTGGATTGCAAAGATAGAAAAGCCGGTGTGAGCGCACAAGGAAGAAGAATATAAACTCTATTTCTGCAGCAATGGTACAGTCTTTATTGGCACAAACAAACATCTCTTGATCATAGACATGAAGAAGGGACCGTCAGTGCTGATCGATTACTACTGGATCTTTGGCAAACAAGCTTACTTGCACCTCCCAGTATCATGGCGGGGATGTTGTTTGCTGGCCACATTGCATTCAGCGCTATTAGCAATCCCAGAAGAACACCTGAAAGGGAAAGTGCTGCATACAGAGGGGCCAACACGTTTTCCCACAGTGCAAAATGAATGCCCCTTCAAGAGCCCCATATCTGGCTAGGGAAAGGACAGTTCCAGCAACTGCACAGGATGAAAAGATCAAATTACATTTCTAAAGACCCTTCCATATTGCTTGCTGAAATACCAGAGGAAAATAGGCTTTTCAGTTCAGCAGAATCTATTTTTCGCCTCTTTAATCGTGCCAGGAGTGCAGGCTGCAGCCAATGCCAAATGGCTGCAAACAGTGAGGTGGGATCTGGTCCAGCTCGTGAACGATACAGATAATGGGTTGAACATGATCAAGGTTGAGTTGCGGGTGCTGAGAATTATAACAATGCAAAATCACTATGTGCTGGACATGTTAACAGTGATAAAGGGTGGCGTTTGCAAAAAATGTGGCAATTACTGCTGTACATTTGTGCCTCCAGAAGACAAGGAGAACCCATCATTATGCAGCATCATTGCAGCCGTCCATGGACTGGGTGTTTGCATGAAGGAGGAGGGAGGAATTCAGGACAGTGATTGGCTGACTATGACATTTAACTGGGCCCGTCGTGGCTAGGAGTGATCGTGAAGATGATAATGCCCATCATTGTGTTCATCCTGTTATTTTCTGCGAAAAACATTGAAGTACAAGCCAATATCCCACAGGGTGGCCCGAAGTATGAAATGTTCCCCATCCTGTATGGAGATTAAGTACACAGAGGTTTGGGTGGACCTGGCAGGGGAGGAGGGAATGCATTTAGAAGACTTGTTCACCTGAAGAGTGTATGCATAGGGGGGAGAGTTTGCGATCATGTGCAGGGTGTGGGAGCCAGCAAAGAAGAGTAAGTCATATGTGGATGTAGAAACTGGGGAGTGGGAGTGCAGAAGCATTCCCAAATCTGTTACTGTAGAAATAGCAAAAGAGGGGAATGTTGGGAAGGGGCAGCGCTGTCTCCCCCCAGGCACTTAAATTATAGCCGGTCTAGTGACACAGCGAGTAGAGCGCTCGCTTTGACATCTATGCAGAGCCTGCTGATGCAGGTTCGAATCCCGGCAGGGCCAAACTCAGCCTTTCATCCTTCCGAGGTCGATAAATGAGCACCACACACCATGGGTAATAATAAGCAGCGCTCAGATACCCGAGGGTTTGTAGCGCTATATAAATGCTAAATTATTATTATTATTATTATTATTAAAGTAAGGCAAGATGCATTTGAGGCACTGTGATGAGCCAGGGGATAGGGGGGTCAGTGAGAGAGAGGCCGTCCCGTACAAGAGGACCCCATGGTAGTATAACCAATTATAGTTTAACTGCATGTGTGGCCCAAGGCGCGGGTGACATCACCATTTTTCATAGATATAAGTAATCCTAGGTAGAAGAGAAGGCTTGCGCAGAAAATGCGGCATTACACGCACTAGGCCCAAATGCACAAGGTCACAGACATCTCCAGTCATTGCCAAGGTCCCATGAGGACAGTTTGCACCCCCACCCACCACAATGTTTATTCATTGTTCTTAAAAGTGTTGCAAATATGTGTTTTTCACCCAAGAGGAATGTGCCCTACAAGGCCGCAATGAGAGACTGGCGCCTGGTGTGCATGTTATCTCACATTGGCCAGTGCATTTCCCAGCCCATTCCCAGCTGACCAAGAGGTATAGCCCGTTTAATTGACTAAACTCTAAGATTCCCGAATTCCATGACACCAGGTTCCCTTTGACCACCAACCCCAAAGTAGCAAGTCCTGAATGGTTCAAAGAGGATGGACAGGGCACATAGTTGAGTGAAGTGGGAGAATGGAAAACCAGGCTCCCGTCCTTCACCTCTCGCGCTTGGCCTAGAGGGTCACGACCCAAACACCCGCCACAAGAAGAGTTTGCCCATTTACCAGACGACCAGATACCCTGGTACAGGAACATACGGATGTGTCCATCTGCTTGCCCAGCAGCCCGCACTGGCCATGCCGACACCTGCGGCACGGATCAACTAGACTAAAATTTACACGTCGTTAGAGATGCCATGACGACCTAGACAACGGGAAGCACATCTGTACAAATATACACACTGGACATTCCCACACCAACCTACACGAAGAATATACTCAGTGCTATGACGTAGGCGACAGGCATATTCACGGACGTGCATCTTTATTATTTTTATATAGGCTTTCAGAATGCAGAAACGCAAGACGCGTCATGAACTTTTACTAGCTTGCTCACGCTTCTCTTTGAAATCAGGTACAACGATGAGAAATATAATAAAGACAATATGGAATTATATGCTCCTATAACCTAAAGCACCTGTGCACCAAACGAACAACTTATGCACCGGGCCAAAGTAGGCCTCAAACAAGAGCTCCCGTGGACATCAACAAGACAAGAGTCAGTTGCTGATCCTACAGAATGAGCTTGGCGAAGCAACCAGCCAAGGTCGCAATGTTGCAAACCCACGTTCCAAGAGCAAATCATCAAAGGCACGATGTTGCAATCTCGCACTCCGCGCACCAACGTTAAAGTCACACCGACAAATTAAACCAGACGCACAGTAGAAAAACAATATTAATTGTGCAGAATTATGCCTCTTTCACAGTCCCTCCCCACGTGATCAAGCCGAACCTGACGAGATGCCAAACCCGGGAGAACAGAGGCGTCTGGATCCCTCGCTACGAGACACTGGCAGATACACTTGAAAGGCTCAATGGACATCTGCAACAGTGGGAACGGTACCCCGTCTAGCTATGAATAAGTCCTCACATTGTCTGCATGTACCCATAGTGAAACATTGTTGCAACTTACAGGTACACCGAGAGCTGGGAACGACGGTGGTCCCAGGCTGGGAAGCTCACGGGTGCACCAATCAGAACTTGGGGCTCTTATCACTGACGCCAGTACATTTAGCCAATCCTCAGGAGCCTTCATGTAACAATTTTCGTGTATCTAATTGTAGGGACAACCCAGATATACCACCTGACTACACCTTATCCACTAATATCTTTCTCTATATGTGTGCTATACTAACCCTACCACTCGAACATCCAATTAAGAGTGGCGATAGGTTTTTTGTTAACTTTCTGAAGTGACGCAAGTAGCGCGTCATAATACAGTAAAAAGGGCCTGCGAGCCCCACAATTGTGTGTGTCAGGACGAACGCGTGCGCTCCTTGACCCATCCCTGCCGTTTTGTCTAATAAACAGCAGAGTCACCTTGCTCCTTGTGTGCGTCTCATACTCTATCTCATCTTATCTGGGATACACACGGGAGGAGTTGGGGCCTCCCTGCCTGGAGGTCTGCGGACGGTCCGGCCGACCCCGGCAGAATTTCCCCCCCGACAAGTTGGAGGCACTGCTGAGATCTGTTTAAGATCGACTTTTATTTTTACTTTTTCCAGGCACTCCCGTTGCGAGGAGGCCCGGCGGCGCGGCCCCCTCTGCCGTTGCCCCCTTCTGAGGACTACAGGACCATCGCGGAGCTGCGAGAAGACCGGACAGCGCAATCCGGATATTGGCCCTCGGGAGCCGGTTGAGAAGTATCCCGCCCGCGGTTGGCGAGTGTCCAGACGTGGTCCAGACGAGGGGAGGTGGCGAGCCGCTTGGAGGGGTGCACGCAGTCGAGCGGCCCTGCATCGAGAGAACTTGGTGAGCATGACACACACAACGAGCAATGCGAAATTGTGAGGGAGGGGGGAGGAATTAAATAAGGGAGGAGGGAGGTGTTGCACAGGTGCGCGGCGAAGGTTTGACAATATAGTGTTGGCAATGGAATGAAAGGGAGTGAAAAGAGTGCGAGAGCAGTGACGTGAAAGAGGGGGGGGCGGAGCACGAAACATCACGTGTGGTCGCTCGTAGACACTGATTGGCCTAAATCGCGACTAACGTGTAGGGGTGGGCGTGTGTGGTTTCCTACGAGTTGGCATTTATTGATCAATGAGTAGATGAGGTTCCCTATTGGTCGAGCAAGAAACTCGATAGGTAGATGAGGTTTCCTATTGTTCGAGCAAGAAACTCGATAGGTAGATGACGTTTCCCTGTAGGGGGTAGCTAGTTGCATAGTTGCCAAATACGGAAGATAATTGGCTGGTTAAGCCCTCCTGTTGAGGGGCGTATCACACGCGAGGCGACGCAGCGTGTGCAGTCCAATTATATTATTGATGAGATTACCTTGTTCCAGGAGAGACAGGAAGACAGCTGTAGGGTTAGCGGGGATAAATTGCAAGTGTATTTTGAAACTAATAATGAGACTGTACTAGTAGCGTAGAGACATCGGTGACGTCACCAGTAGGGATTTTATAGGATATCACGAGCACAAGGAACATTGAGTTTTGAAAGTGGTGGGGAAGAGAAAAATGATGAGGGAGCGGATAAGAAGATAAACAATAAACGAGTGTATTGGAAGAGGAGAAGGGGAGAGGGGCGTGGCTGAGCACGGAGAACGCCAGCCACGGCAAATGTAAAAGGGGGAGGAGAACGAGGAATAAGGACGACTGTATAAGATCGTCGTAAGGGGTACGCAGTCACAGGGGGCTGCGTGCGCTTCGGCCGCAGGGGGCCGTAGGGGAAGGAATATACAATACAAAATTATACATATATATATATATATATTTGTGTTTTATTATTTCTTGTTTTTTTTTATTATTATTGCATACTTTGTAAAGGATTGTCGTAAGTCCCCACACTTACGGGGCCAGGTAAACAATATAAGGTTGTAAATTGTAAACTGATAACGAAGGGAGGAGTAACAAGTAGGGCACAACTATGTCATATGGGACAGGGTCAGGAGGGTGGGGGAACACCCTCACTACCCCACTACAACACATATGCACAACACTGCCACCCCATAGGGAGAAATTAATTAAGTACAGCATAGAGTGGACCCAGGGGACGGATAACAAAATGTTAACACCATGGCCGCCTAATGGTAGTTTCGATCCATATGCCCAACATTCATTGCTAAACCATCTGCATAATACATACAAGGGGAAGAAGTTGGCGAGCCATATGGAGGTGTTTAACTTATGGAGGATGTTCCAGGGATCCCGACCAGGACCAAATGGAATGTTCTCTGTGGGAGAAACACCGGAAGTAAAGGAGATTATGAAGGAGGGAACGGATGGGGAAAAGGGGTGTGAAAGGAAAAAGAATGCGGAGAATGAAGGAGAGGGAAGAGAAAAGATTGACACTTTAGAAGACATAAAAAAGGAACCGAGCAACGAGATACCCATAACACCGGGAGTGAAAACTGAGAGAGAAGGATTGTACCCTTTAAGAGAACTAGGAGAAATGGAAGGACAGTTAAGGGCGGCTGAAGGATACTCGAACCCGGCTTACAGCCCTCCACCATATGTGGCTCACAGGAAGATAGTGGGGGAGGGGAGGATTGGAGAAGAACAGATTGTAGAGATAGGACATGATGAGTGGGTAGCTGCACAGATATTATTAAAATTACGGGGTTCACTAACGGGAGAAGAAAGGGAGGCTGTAAAGAGAACAGGCGAGGATAGTAGAAGGGAGAGTGAGATGAAGGGGGAGGAGCTACTAATACAAAGTGAAGAGATTTTGGAGGAAAAATTGGCAAAACTAAGGGATGAGCAGAATGAATTACTAACACAGCTTGAGAAGGGGGAAAAAGAGAGAGTGAGGAAAAGGAAAGAGGGTAAAAACGAATTGGACAAATTAAGGGAACGAAATGAGAAGCAAAGGATAGAAGATGGAAGGGTAAGAGCAGCAGCAGAAAGGGTGTCAAGAGTAGTATTGAGAGAAAAAAAGAAGGAAGAAGAGGAAAAGGAAAGGGAATTGGAAATATGGAGGAGGAGGGTAGTATCAGAGGCAGCTAAGAAATATGAAGAAGAGAAAGCAATAGAAAGAGAAAGGGTGAAATGGGAAAGAAAGAAAGAAGATGAAAGAATATTGGAACAGATGAGCAACGAAATGATGGAGGAATTAAAAAGGAAAAGGGAGGAAAATAGTAGGGAAATGGAGGAGAGGAGTGAAGGGGAAAGAGGAGGGAGAAATAAGGAGAGTGAAAAATGGGGGGATGTATATAGAAGTAGAGAAGTAGCGACAACATCAACACCCGGGGGAACAGTTGATAACAAAGGAAGAGGAGAAATGGAGCGAATAGACTTAGAAACAGTAACAGTAAAGGGGAAAAGAACAGAGTGGGGGATACAATCTATGAATGATTTTTGCAGTGAGGAGGAAGAAGGAGTAGAAGGGGTAGGAAGAAAGAGTGAAAGGGAAAGCTTAGATAAGCTGTACCTCACTAGAACCAATATAGACTCGCCATGGATCCGTAAGAGAAGGGAGGAGCTGGAACAAAGTGAGGAGAGGGTGCAACAACTAGTGGAAAAACAAACCCATGAAGCCACACCATCGCCATCTCCATCACGCCCTCCCCCATCGCACCCTACATGTTCAACAACCACACGCACGCTGCGCAAAATAAAGCTTGCGCCATTCATGGACGAAGTGACTCCCTATGCGTGCCGGCTTAGAGACCTCCCTAGCCGCAGACAAGACAGACAGATAAGCATACCCATATTAAGCACAGAGGATGACGAAACAAGGGGAAGGGAAGGAGAGGTAGGTAGGAGGAGGGGTAGCAAGGAAGAATTTGATGTGGTAAGGGAAATAGGGGAGGAGGAGGGGTGTGAGGACTCAATATTATGGAACATAAAGGGTGACACAAGACACAACTTAATGCCACTGTTGGAGAGAGGAGGGGTTAGACCACAGTATGTACCATGGAAGCATACGGATAAAGAAAATATAAAATGTAGGCTCCCATCACTAAGTGGAGGTGCGGGTAAGTGGATATATGAAATGGAAAAACACACCGCAGGGCAAAAACTAGCAGTAGGAGATGTGAAAGGCCTGTTAATATCAATATTAGGGGATAGAGCGGACGACATTTGGAAGAGAGCGGGATTCCATGGGATAACAATAACAAACACATCGCATGATGGGGCGCCATTTGCAAACTGCAGACATGCGCTATGGCAGGCACTGAGAGTACAGTACCCAGACACATCAGATATAGGAGCAATCACTTCCCGTAAGATGCGTGAGAATGAAGATCCCGTTGATTATATACAGGATATTCAAGAAAAGTGGCGCATGGAAACGAGAGAACAATGGGATAAAACACCAGCCATATTTTATCATATACTAGTACAAGGGCTCCCAGAAGGAGTACAGAAACAACTAAAGAAAGTAGTGGGAATGGAAGTAAAACCATGGCCTGAAATACAGCTGACAATAGTACATCACTGCAGGATATGGCAAGGAAAAATGAAACAAAAGGAAGAGGACAGGAAAACGGAAGAGGCCAAACTAGTACAGAAAAAATTAACTAAATATACAATGGAGGGGGCACTAATAACTGCGCCCACAACAATGGCCCAAAGCCCCACGCAAATAGTGGCTGCACAAGACCCAGCTCTAATAGCACCTCGACAAAGTATAATACAGCAAATGCCGCCACTACAATTACACGCACAAAACGTGGGAGGAGGGTACCAGATGCAAGGAGCTGGGTATTATGGGTATAACAGAGGGAGAGGAGGATTTATGAGAGGGAGAGGATACGGATATAATACCCAACAGCAGGTGGGGGGAGTTGGAAGTTCACACCCCACAGGGCAACAGGTATACCAGGACAACACAGCGAGCTTTCCATGGCAAAACAGAGAACCACCCGTGTGTTGGAGTTGTGGACTACTAGGACACATGTCACGCACGTGTAGGGTCAGGCCAGGGACACCAGCATGGAATGAGCAGGCACAACCTAGGCCATCGCAAGAACAGCAGGGCATGCAGCAACAGCAATTAACACGACAACAGCCACTGCAGCAACAGCAATTAACACAACAACAGCCACTGCAGCAACAGCAATTAACACAACAACAGCCACTGCAGCAACAGCAATTAACACAACAACAGCCACTGCCACAACAGCAAGTAGTGATAACACAACAACCCCAAAATGAACAAACACAATTGGGTAGGGTGACGGTATTGGGACACAACCCTTACACAGGAAATGGCCAATCATTATACCCCCAATAGGACAGCCCACAGACGGCCTTGGTGTGTCCCATCCTGTCAGTAACACCTAATAGTGCGGAGGAGCCACGCATAGAGGTAACGATAGGTGACAAAAAATTATCTTTCCTTGTTGACACCGGGGCAACCCGGTCTTGCATAAGGGAAGGTAAATTTAAGATGTCAGGCGAAGCCATGAACACCCAAGGATTTTCTGGGGCTAAAGGATTGGTTCCTTTTACTGATAACGTTCCCTTATCTATCGGAGATTACGATCTGTCAGTTCCACTATTGTATTATAGTGCCTCACCAGTAAATATACTGGGGAGGGACATAATGAATAGGTTAAATATGACAATCTCCTTTACAGAGGATGGTATAATTTGCTCTACTCCAGGGATTAACATGCTAGCAGCACGACAGATTATGCAAGCATACTGTGGGCAGACAGCGATTAGGGCGGAACCAATAGATGGCGAGATATTCCAGTATGGGACAGACATGGCAATTGCATGGATGCCAGGGATAGAAGGTAAAATATGGAGGAGGCCAGCAGCTTACCTGTTCCGACCAGAAACACCTGTTAATGAACAGGAAGGAAAGGTGTTTGCAATAGACATTGAAAGCATTATTACAACAGCTGAGTATATTGCTGTGCACGCCCAAGACAAAGAAGGAAGAGCATGGAGGGCAGTGATTGCACTAGCAGAAGGATGTAGGTTGACCCAGGTGTCAGATGAGGAACTGTTTTCAGAAGAAAAAGAGGAGGGGGAAATGGTGTTCATGATGAGTGTAGAAATATGGTTACGAGTGGCTCACAAACATATAGCACAGAAAATTGCTATGGCACTTGAGGCACCTGCATGCACCCCAGTCCCCTTCTTTAAGGAGGATATGGCAAAGGTGCCCAAATCATTATGGACCATTAGCCCTTATGACGTAGGATGCATTAAAAGCATAGGGGGTGTACGGATAAAATTGAAAAAAGGTGCAATACTACCAAGAGTAAAACAGTACCCATTGTCAAAAGAGGCAGATGAGGGCATATATGAAACTATAACGGCCCTTATAAACAATGGCATATTGGTCCCCTCAGAATCACCATGTAACACGGCTGTGTACCCAGTGCGCAAGGCTAAAGGGGGGTCTTGGCGCTTCATACAGGACCTAAGGCCCTTGAACAACATAGTGGAAGCAGAATATCCAGTAACAGCAAAGCCGGCCACAATATTGTGTGGCATTCCAGCAGAGGCATCACGATTTACAGTAATAGATCTTAAAAATGCTTTTTTCTCAATACCACTACACCCCGACTCACAAGATCTAACAAGTTTCACTTACCGAAATACTAAATGGAAACATACCAGGTTACCACAAGGGTATTGTGAATCACCCTCAATTTTCAATAGAGTTATACAGATGGATTTGGGTAACGTTGAGGTGGAAAGCACAGTGTTACAATATGTGGATGACATAATAATTTGCAGTACAAATGAAAGTAAATGCAGAGAGGACTCGTTAAAAATGTTGACTATATTGGCTGAAAAAGGGTATAAAGTAGACATGGAAAAAATACAATACTGTCAGGAACAGGTACTGTACATTGGGCAACTGATATCCCAATATGGAAGAAAGATTGCACCACAAAGAGCACAGGCCATATCAAGCACTCCCATGCCACAGACTGTGAGAGAACTGCAGCAATTTTTGGGGCTATGCAATTACTGTAGAGCATGGGTATTTGATTACAGCTCATACATAGGACCCCTGCTTGAGGGGTTGAAGGAAGCAAATAAAGGGGAGAAAAGGTTGGGGTGGACTATGGAAATGAGGGAGGCATTTGACGAATTGAAGGACGCGATATCAACAGCTCCAGTACTGGCATCCCCAGACTATGAGCGACGATTTTTTATATTTTCACATTGCGACTCAGCAGTAATGAAAGCAGTATTGGCCCAAAAAACAAGCATGGGCTATAAACCAGTAGCATTTTATAGCGGTCACTTAGACCCCGTGATGTTAGGCCACTTCCCTTGCGAACAAGGCCTCGCTGCAGCTGCTTTTGCAGTAGAAAAGGCATCAGCAATAACCATGGGGTGTCCAACTACACTGTTTGTGGAACATGCATTATTTGCAATATTGAATAAACCCAAGTCCACACTAACGACACAAAGGGCATCAGGTTATGAGATCATTTTGTCTAGGGCTGAACTAGCGATTGTTAGATGTAGCACTGTTAACCCTGCAAGATTTCTAGCAGAAATAATTGAGGAGGGAGATTACGCCCACGACTGCACCCAACTAAATGAAATGTATTCATGTACTAGAAAAGTTGAAGAGAATGCACTAGAGGGAGGTGAGCTTTTGTTTATTGATGGGTCATCAACTATTGATCAAGGAGATGGGATAAGGAGAACTGGGGCAGCAGTGGTAAAAATGATGGAGGCTCCGGTGTGTGTGGCTATGAAATGTGTACAGTTACCACAGCATTACTCTGCTCAAGCCGCTGAACTAGTTGCACTAATATTGGCATTAAAAGAAAGTTTTAACAAACGTGTAACAATATATTCGGACAGTGCATATGTTACATCCACTGTCCACTCAGGGCTAACAAAATGGAGGAGAAGAGGGTTTAGGAGAGCTGACGGCACTCCAGTGCAACATGCCCTCTTGTTGGCTGAATTAATTGAAGTAATAAACGACCCCCAAGAGCTAGCCCTAGTAAAATGCACCGCACACACCAATGGTGAAGACCATGTCTCAAAAGGGAATGCAGCAGCAGACGCACATGCGAAATATGCTGCATACTTTGGTGAGATATGGGACCCCACAGACTCACAGAGAGGGAGAGGGAGGGGAATGGCTAGGGAGATGTTAATAAGAGAAGGGTATACCCATCTCCCAGCCACACAGATTATGGAATTACAAGCAGCAGCACCAATGGCCGAAAAGGAAATATGGGTAAAAAGAGGATGTACAATGTCACCAACCGACGCACTATGGCGCCAGAGTGGTACTGGGAAAGTTGTAATACCATTGGCACTTTTAAATACCGCCCTGAGCCAATTACATCACCCAGCCCATACAGGCAAGGAAATAATTGCAGCACGAATTAGAGATGATTGGTTCTGTCCCGAGTTAAATTCTCATGTTTCAAATTTTATCAGCAATTGTCTCACATGCCAACAGTTTACGGCCGGTCATACCCTAAAAGTGATAAGAGGTACCATACCCCGGCCAGAAGGACCCTTTCGGCACCTCCACATTGACTATGTTGATATGATCAACATATGTCAAGGAAATAGATACATGATTGTAGTAGTATGCCCATTTTCTAGGTGGATTGAAGCAGGGCCCTGTTCGCACCCAGATGCATTTAGAGCAGCCAAATTCATAGTAAGAGAGGTCTTCCCCAGGTGGGGAGTGTGCGAAGTATTAAGATCAGATAATGGCCCACATTTCGCAAACGAAATGTTCCAACATATCACAGCCCTGCTGAGCATAAAGCACAAATTTGCATGTGCATATCACCCACAGGCTAATGGCATATGTGAACGCCTAAATGGCTTATTGAAGGAGGCAATTGCAAAGATACAACAAACAACAAAGAAAAGTTGGTTGTATTGCCTTCCGTTAGCATTGTTCGAGCTGAGGAACAGGCCAGGGTCCGACCACCACCTCACCCCACACGAGGTGGTTACTGGACGTCAAATGCGCCTTCCTCTAACGCCAACGTCAAGGGCATTCACTGACCACGAAAGTTCAGCGAGTATACTAGGTGATGAAATGTATCAATATGTGTCATCTTTGATTACTAGTGTTGTGTTTGTGTCTCAACAGCTCGAGCGCACGCGGGGCGGGTCCACCAGAGATAAAGAAGAAGGCGCCAGTACAGAATTAGAAAAAGAGAACTTGTGCAAAATTGCCAAAGGTGACCACGTGCTACTTCGCAATTTCAATAGAAGATGGAACGATAAAAGGTTCACCGGTCCACATCTGGTAGAAGACGTATCAACAAGAGCAGTAAAACTAAAGGATAAGCGTGCTTGGAACCACCTACATGATGTAAAGATATACAAACTGCAGACCCGCCCCAGCGCCAACGATAGGTCCATTGGAACAACAGCAACAACATCCCTGACAGCGGAAGGAAGTTCTACCACAGACAACGACCCAATTGTTCCCTTACCTTCTCACTACCCAGACACCCCAGAGACGATAACTGACGAAGAAAGGGGTGATCACTACACTGCCCACCCCATGGTCACACGTTCAAAGAGTAAAAATAATTACGCCATCCCCCCCCCAGGACAGTTGTAACATAAACTAAAAGAACTTGGTCGCACAAATACACATGTAAACACGTGAATGTTCTCTTTTTCTCTCGCACATACAGGAACTGCGTATTATTGTATTGTTAAGTAGAAAGCTAACTAACAAAGTCCACTGTCCAGGCGTAGATGGTACTCCCAGACGATAACTACCCAGAAGAATTGTCACACCAATTTGTATACGAAATAAAAAGGCCAACATACCTAAAAAGAAGAAGGGTACGTGTTTACTACACAGCCTTCCTCCTGGCCATAGAATATTACATGCCCCACCTCCGCCCATACTTGCCGGTCTTAAGAGACCAATCACTTAGAGTAGCGTGGGAGCAGCTCTTCGCCTGGGCACTGAATGACTATTTGATAGGGAGAGCTTAAACAAAACAAAACTAACATTTAAAACGAGCATTTCTGAGAATTTTTAGGCGGGCAACTTTAACGTCGCAAGAATAAGCTGCCAGGACTGCAGCAAGGTAAGAGCAAAATGCCGGTGAGATTAGCAATTGTAATAAAAATAATAGGGATTTTGATAATCACCGGATTTTTGGCTGCTTCTGTATGGCAGTATAGCTGTGCTATCAATTTTGTTGCTGCACCCAAACCTAATATACCCCCGTTCCTTGCTGCAACAGGTGTTACGTCAGGTGGTAGTAGTAACATTACACCAAAGAAAAATAGAGTTAAACGCAGCACATACTCAGACAATAAAGGTATTGATAATTATGTACAAGATTCAGCACACGTCACAAACAATATATGGTACCAACACATGACCCGCATTGGTAAGCAGACAACTGAGGATAGCTGCTACGTCTGCTCATTAATACCATACGCCATGAGTGCTTCACGAGCATTTGTTGCTACAGAAATAAATGAGAAGGTAGCACAGTGCATAATATACTTGGCACTGTTCCAGACGAAAGGAAGATTTCAAGGAACTGTAGTGCACATGACATGGAAAACACGAGACTCATACCCATATGAAAACAACTTCCTCAAGACCTACTTGAGTTATCACAAGACCAGTTTACATGCTGAAGCATTCAAATATATAACAAGTGGCCCTGCAAAAGGAGAAACACAGAAAGTAACACTGAAGTATCTACCATGTGATTGGTACGCCACTGAAATTCCGGGTAAACAAGGATGCTGGGAGAGGCCGCTACTGACGATAACAGGAAAGGTGTATCTAGATAACAGCTGGGAGATAGGAGTGATTGGCAGCAACATGGTAACAAAAGAAACTATCTCAACCATCGAGACACACAATCACCGATGTTGGACGACGTGGATCAAGTATGTACCAATGCTCACATGGGTAGAAGAAGATGAAGACCCAATAACGATACTACCGTTGACTGCGCCCAAGGTATGTTACCAGCATAAAGGAGAGGTGGACGTAGGATATAACACCAATTGCGCAAGTGTGACGGAGTTACCTGAGGGGGGAGCAGGAACAGCAGTAATAATGGATCATTATTGGGCCTGTGGAGAAAAGGCATACCATACACTGCCTCCCCTGTGGAATGGTGTGTGCACAATGGTACACGTCAATGTACCATCACTAGTGGTACCTAAGAAGCACGTCGATGTGGCGAAATTTCCTAGAATGAATGAAGGGGATAAGAGAAGAAAGAGATCTGCACCACTCCAGGAGGAGCAAGGGAACAGGACCAACAGCAATGACACTGTCCTAAATAGAAGAAAAAGACAAGGAGAGCCGCTGACAGGAAATTACCTATGGGGAAGGTCGGAAACGGCACTAACATCAATACCGCCAGAACACAGACTATTCAGCAGAGCAGCAATGTTCTTCTCCTCAATAATACACCCGGGATTACAGGCCTACGCAAACGCAAAATGGCTCCAAATAACTAGATGGGAACTAATGATGACCATCAATTCTACTGTAAATGGGTTCAACGCAATAAAAGAAGAGCTGCGAGCTGTAAGGATGGTAGCACTACAGAACAGATATGTATTGGACCTTCTCACAGCAATGGAAGGAGGAGTTTGTGCAAAGATAGGACAGTCATGCTGCACGTTCATACCTGCCAATGATGCTGACAATGGTACACTGACAGAAGCAGTTTCACAATTAGCCCAGATGCACTCCAAAATGACGGATGAAAGCAATGGTGTGAACAAGGATGAGAGCTGGTTTTCACTATTATGGTCATGGATGCCATCCTGGCTGTCAGATGGACTGAAAATAATAGTGGGCTGCACCATATTGGCTGGAGCTACCCTGATCATAATTAGATTTTGGGAGGCACGAAAGGCACGCACTACTGACGAATTGCTGGAAATGGTGGGAATGCACCCCTTGATGCCAGCAGATGACGGCCAGCATACAGGTGTAATTATACAGGAAAGGGAGAAGCTGCGCACCCAAATAATTACCAACCATCTAGACCCACCGTTAGTAAAGACCGAGAACCCAAGAAACACCAGGAGCTACATAGGAAGATGGGTATATTGTACTCCTGGGGGTACCTGTGAATATATGTATTGGTCATTTGAAGATCATGTAAACCACTATGGACATCTCGGAGGAATAACCAAGATATGGCGAGTAAGAGGAGATAACGAGAAGGATATGTTTGTGGTCGACAAGTCGACCAGAGGGGGGACTGAAGTGGGAGAATGGAAAACCAGGCTCCCGTCCTTCACCTCTCGCGCTTGGCCTAGAGGGTCACGACCCAAACACCCGCCACAAGAAGAGTTTGCCCATTTACCAGACGACCAGATACCCTGGTACAGGAACATACGGATGTGTCCATCTGCTTGCCCAGCAGCCCGCACTGGCCATGCCGACACCTGCAGCACGGATCAACTAGACTAAAATTTACACGTCGTTAGAGATGCCATGACGACCTAGACAACGGGAAGCACATCTGTACAAATATACACACTGGACATTCGCACACCAACCTACACGAAGAATATACTCAGTGCTATGACGTAGGCGACAGGCATATTCACGGACGTGCATCTTTATTATTTTTATATAGGCTTTCAGAATGCAGAAACGCAAGACGCGTCATGAATTTTTACTAGCTTGCTCACGCTTCTCTTTGAAATCAGGTACAACGATGAGAAATATAATAAAGACAATATGGAATTATATGCTCCTATAACCTAAAGCACCTGTGCACCAAACGAACAACTTATGCACCGGGCCAAAGTAGGCCTCAAACAAGAGCTCCCGTGGACATCAACAAGACAAGAGTCAGTTGCTGATCCTACAGAATGAGCTTGGCGAAGCAACCAGCCAAGGTCGCAATGTTGCAAACCCACGTTCCAAGAGCAAATCATCAAAGGCACGATGTTGCAATCTCGCACTCCGCGCACCAACGTTAAAGTCACACCGACAAATTAAACCAGACGCACAGTAGAAAAACAATATTAATTGTGCAGAATTATGCCTCTTTCACGGTCCCTCCCCACGTGATCAAGCCAAACCTGACGAGATGCCAAACCCGGGAGAACAGAGGCGTCTGGATCCCTCGCTACGAGACACTGGCAGATACACTTGAAAGGCTCAATGGACATCTGCAACAGTGGGAACGGTACCCCGTCTAGCTATGAATAAGTCCTCACATTGTCTGCATGTACCCATAGTGAAACATTGTTGCAATTTACAGGTACACCGAGAGCTGGGAACGACGGTGGTCCCAGGCTGGGAAGCTCACGGGTGCACCAATCAGAACTTGGGGCTCTTATCACTGACGCCAGTACATTTAGCCAATCCTCAGGAGCCTTCATGTAACAATTTTCGTGTATCTAATTGTAGGGACAACCCAGATATACCACCTGACTACACCTTATCCACTAATATCTTTCTCTATATGTGTGCTATACTAACCCTACCACTCGAACATCCAATTAAGAGTGGCGATAGGTTTTTTGTTAACTTTCTGAAGTGACGCAAGTAGCGCGTCATAATACAGTAAAAAGGGCCTGCGAGCCCCACAATTGTGTGTGTCAGGACGAACGCGTGCGCTCCTTGACCCATCCCTGCCGTTTTGTCTAATAAACAGCAGAGTCACCTTGCTCCTTGTGTGCGTCTCATACTCTATCTCATCTTATCTGGGATACACACGGGAGGAGTTGGGGCCTCCCTGCCTGGAGGTCTGCGGACAGTCCGGCCGACCCCGGCAGAATTTCCCCCCGACATGAGCGTCAATTGTGTGATGTGTATTGCAAGGTGCTGGCAGGAATAAATTATAGTTGAAAAGGAGGGTGGAGACCATGGAGCAGGATGGTGTGGAGGGAGTGAAATGTGTGTGTAAAGGTTAGAGTGCCCCAGAACCTCCTGTGTGTCCATCTTGAGGCCTGCTAAGTGTCTAGTATGAGTGATAAAACAAGATGTATAGTAGGCGTATAATTAATTTGTTTTCTGACCTTCAATGTGAGAAGAAGATGAGCACTGCAGCACACATGTGAAAGAAGACGGACAGACTGGGCTGGGACCAATAAACTGCCATCCCTTATGGATAAAGGTGGTACCTGTATAAGATTATGTAAAAAAAGGGGAAGGCAAGGCACACACTCCAGTTCCTAGTCAAATATATCTGATGCAAGAAGTAACTGGGTTAAATCCCAAAAATGAACAAGTATTAACAGGGTTGAATCCTAAAAATGTGTTACTAATTAGTTGCTCTTTCAGTCTCAAAGGATTCTGGTAGCTGTAGTGATCACATTTTAACAATTCAGGTGACCAGGGGTGTTGGTTCCTGGTCACCTGAATTGTAGAAGTGCGTTGCCTTCACAGGTTTCCCCTTGCTCATCCAGAACCATCAAGGATAACCTTGGCTCCTTTGCCCCTCACTGGTTTCTGCAATCACTCTTTTGACACTGGATCTTACCCCTGCTTCCTTAAGCGTTCCCTTGTGCACCCAATCCTGAAAAAACCTTCAGCAATCCCTAGATTCTCTGCCAACTACTGTCCTATTTCCATCACCCCCTTCCTGGGTAAGCTGTTGGAGAAGCTGGCATTACCCCAACTCAACTCACAAACTGAATTTGTTGACGTTCTCCACGACCATCAATCTGGATTCCGAGCATCCAGAGGCCCAGAAACTGCTCCTTTGACCACCCGTGAAGAACAGCTCACATCTCTGGACTCAAACTCTGCTTCTGTCCTCATTCTTCTTGATCTCTCCTCAACCATTCCATCCTCATACAAATGCTCCATGATACTCTTGGTATCTTAGAGCAGGCACTGGACTGGCTGACATCCTTCCTTACTGACCATTCTCCCCAAATCCTCTTGGGCACATTCTACTCTCCTATTTCCTTCTCTACCTGTGGTGTCTCCCAGGGTTCTATCCTCTCCCCTTGGCTCTTTAACATCTACCTTGCCCTGCTTGAATGCCTCTTCTCCTTCTTCTCCTCCAACTTTCAGTGTTACCAGATGACACACAGCTCTTTTTCAAACTTCCTGCTGTCCCTCTTGCACCCCCCATCATCCCTGACTGCCTATCTGCCATCCAGTCCTGGTGCATCTACAACAATCTCTGCCTCAACGCCTGTAAAACTGAAATCCTTCCTATTGGGACCCCTGATCCCTCCTTCTTCCCTTCTGTCTGGCCTTCCTCAACCAGAAACGTTGGAGTCACCTTCGACTCCTATCTCTCCTTCCTCACTCACACTCAAGACATTGACAATAAGTCTCACTTTCAGCTCTTGCTTCTCAAAGGAATCCTCCCTTTTCTCACTTTTTCCCAGAGGCTCAATGTTTCCCGAGCCCTGGTTCTCTCTAGTCTTGGTTATTGCAATAGCCTACTCCTTAATCTACCTTCTTTCATTCTGCGACCCCACCAGCTAATTCATAATAGGGCAGCAAGATTTATCCTTGGTCTTAAACCCAGGGACTGCATCTCTCCTGCCCTAAAAAGTCTTCATTGGCTGAGAGATTGTTGCACAGATTAAATTAAAATCCCTCTGCATCATCCACAAGGCTGTCTGGGCCCGGATACCACACTATCTCCAACTTTATCTTACTAAATAGTCTCCCTCTAGACCACTTCATTCCTCTGGCACCAACACTTTGTGTGTAAAGCGGTTTGCTAAACAGAGGGTAGGTGATTGATCGCTTTCCTCAGCCGGCTTCCTTCTATGGAACAGCCTCCCCCTTCCTATGCGCCTTGAGTTGGACTTTCTTAAATTCTGGAAGCTCCTCAAGACCTACCTCTTCACCTCCTCCTTCCCTTATTCTCGTCTCTACTAATCCCACAGTTCCTATGATTGGTGTCTGGGGCCCTTTTGTATCCTCAGGGCCCCTGACCTCCCACACCTAATCTGCCCAGCTCCTGTCTACCCTCAGCACTGCCTTGGCACACCCTGCACCTCAGAAGTTCACACTTACTCCTAACATGACCCCTGGCCTTGCAGCACTTATCAACCCAAGCACTTTATCTGTGGCTCCCCCATGGGCCCAGACTCCCCACACTTATACCCTTGTCCTTTTCCTTGCTGCACTTGTACATTCGGAATACTCACAAGGCATGGTGGGTCCGTCCTTCCTCCTTTTTCCTCCACTGTGTTTATTAATTATATTATTACTTTAAAAGTGGTTAATGTATTTCACTCCCTTGTTCCCTCCCCTCACCCTGTTGCGCTTTGAAAATGTATTTTACTTGCTGTATAATCGCTTAACAAGCAAACAATAAATAAATGTCAATGGCATCAGTTTCCACAATAAATAGTTTTCTGTAGTCAGGGGCACATAAGACAGGTGCCCTGAACAGGATTTCCTCCAAGCCAAAAAAAAGGCCCTTTGACAGTCTTCACTCCAGTGAACCTTTTAGGCTGTTCGGATGATGTCAGATTTGTCATAGGGGCAGCTATGGTGCCATAGTCTGCCATAAAGTTCCTGTAGTACCCAGTGACACCCCAAAAATCGCTCACCTGGGTTTGAGTAGATGGAGTCTCCTAGTCCTGTAAAGCTTGTACTTCCCTAGGCAGAGGTTGGATTTGAGCCCCTCCTATCTCATGACCACTGTAGGTAACCTTCCCCTTGTATATCTGGCACTTGGTTGCCTTGATAGTGAGGTTGGCCTTTTTCATGGCCTGCAACACCTTATACAAGTATGTCAGATGCTCTTCTCAGGTGGAACTGTAGAAAGCAATGTCGTCCAGGTAAGCCAAACAGAAGGCCTCCAGTCCACTGAAAGCATGATTGACCAACCTTTGGAAGGTGGCAGGGGCATTGTTCAATCCAAAAGGCATAACACTAAACAGGTACAGCCCATTTCATGTTGAGAAAGGCATTTTCTCCTTTGACTGGTCAGTAAGAACTATTTGCCAATAGCCTGATGCAAGGTCAAAGGTGTTCACAATCCTGGCAGCGCCTATCTTTTCCATACGCTCATCAGCCCTGGGTAAAGGGTGTGCCTCAGTCTTGGTGATTGCATTGACTCCTCTGTAATCACACAGGACCTCCAATATTTGGTAGCTTCCTGGGAACTTCCCTTGGGGAAAAGGTTCACTGGGCTGGACCATGGGCTGGTTGAGGGTTCAATGACACCCAAGTCCAACAACTTGGTGACCTCGGACTGGATGTGGTTCTTAACAGTGTCTGACATCGTGTAGCATCTGCTTTTGACAGGCACTCTGTCTTCAGTGTTAATATCATGCCTACACCATGAGGTGGGGCCTGGTGCCAGTGAGAACAGAGGGCCATTCTGATGGATCAAGGCCCTGCTGGTCCTTTGCTGCTCTGGTTTCAGATCTGGAGAGAGATTCACTCCCTTCACTGAGGCATTCTGATGGTTGCTATGCAGCACATTAGGTAGGGGATCACTTTCATCCTCTTCTTGCTCTGAATCTAACAAGAGGCTTGAGACGGCCTCTCTTCTGTGTAATGGCATGAGCCTTTTGACATGGAAGACTTGAGGGGCTACCCCAGGAATACCCATGTCAACCAGATTGTTGACTTCACCCATCTTGGAGATGATCCTGATGGATCCAGTCTACTTATATGCCAAAGATTGAGGCTTGGTAGGCTCCACCACAACGATCTCCTGATTAGGAGTCCAGTACACTTGTGAGGCCTTAGGTTCATGCCAATATTTGTTCAATTATTGTCTTGCCTTAGGATTGGCTGATATCTGGCCCTTCATCTGTGCCATCCTACTTCTGAGACCTAATAGATAGTCCCACACTTGCTTGGCAGGACCAGGAAGTGTGGCTTCCAAACCTTCTCTTAGGCAAGGGGCCCCCTCATTGGAAGTCCAAAGAGGAGCTCAAAGGGGCTGACACCAACATCCTCTTTTGGGCACCTCTCTATAGGCAAACAGCATGAATGGCAGGAGGAGATCCCAGCTCCTCCTCAGGGGCTCTTCCAAAATCACCCAGCATTCCTTTGACAGGTTTGTTAAACCTCTCAACCAAACCATTGGTCTGAGGATGGTAGGATGTACAGAACCTGTAAGTTTCACCACATAGCTTGAATGTAACTAGACATGAAGTTGATTCCTTTGTCAAAAATTACCTCTTTAGGAAAACCAACTCTGGTAAGAATGCCTAGGAGAGCCCTGGCAACAACATTGGCTGTTATGGTCCAAAGGGGTGTAGCCAAGGGTACCTGGTGGCATGATCTACCAGAACCAGGATGAGCCTGTGTCCACCTGATGTTGGAGGGTCTAGGAGACCAACAATGTTGATGCCAACCTTCTCAAATAGTGTACCAACCACTGGCAAAGGCTGTAGTGCGACAATAACACTGCCTCCAGGCTTGTAAGACAATTGGCAAGTGGAACAGGTCTCACACTGGGCTTCCACTTCTACCCCAATCCTGGGCCAATAAAGGTGGGCTGAGAGCCTTTGCTTGGTCTTCTTAGTGCTAAGATGACCAGCTAAGGGCCCCTTATGTGCCAACTGCAGAAGGAAGGGTCTGTATACCTTGGGTACAACCAACCTCTTGACTGCACCAGGTTCAGGCTGAGTGGGCTCACTGCACAGGAGCTCACATCCCAACAAATCTTAAAAGACCTGAGCACTTCACCTTGGGCTTGGGCCTGTTTCATCAGACCCTCAAGAGAGTGGCACTCTCTCCGACCCTTTACAGAACTTCGCCCTAGAGACCCCGCTTCAGCCAGCAAGCACTAGAGGTCTGGGTGATACCCTGGGGTGAGTACCTCTCCCTGACGAGGGACCTCAAGCTCTTCTCTCTCAGGAATGAGTCTAGAGTCACCACTGGACCTAGTCCCTCAGAAGCTAGGGCTGCAGTGGGTGCTGCTGAAGCAGCAGGAAGAGAAGGAGCCCCCTTCACAGAGGAGGCCTTCTTACTCTTCCTCATTGCCTTGGACCTCCCCTTTGGCTTGGGTAACTGACTATCAGCCAGACCCTGTTTGACCTGTGACCCAATAACTGCAGCTGCAGTCAGGGGTAATCCATCAGAAATCAGCCCTATCTCAACTACGCAATTACCCAACAACATGTTGGCATGCACATTGTCCTGAACCAGGACAGGGAGCTTTGTTGTCTTGTCATCAATCTGAAAGGTGACTAGGGCTACAGAAGAAAGTTTGGGGGCCCACTAGCTAAACTGATGATTCTCAGAGGAGCACCTACATAGTTATCTGACCTGAGCAGGGTCCTGTGCCCCACTGTCATGCTAGCCCCAGTGTCTCTGGAAATAGTGGAAGGCTGGCCATTAATGAGGACACTCCTCAAAAATCAGCAAGTATTCTGTGGGATAGTAGCCGGTACTTCTGAGTACTGGTCCCAGACCCCAAGGGACACTAAGGAAATGTCTACAGGGGCCCCAAAGGTGATTGGAGAGGAGGGGGTGGGGGTAGTGGCCTCCACCTCAGGCAAAGGGTAAGGGTAGGTCAGGCTGACAGCCTGAACACCAAGTGCCTTACTCTTACACTAGGGGGGCACCCTTCTTGTTGTCCAAGGCCCCATGCTCCCAGCAGGTGCCAGGACTGCAGGGAACTGAATTGGACCCAATGGGAGCCTGCTTTGCAGCAGGAGCACCACTGCTCTTGCTCCCATCAACAAGGGACTTATCCGTTCTAGATTTGTGGACCTTAGAGTAAGAGTGTTTAGGTTTATTCAAATGTAGCTGCTTCTTGCACTCCTCAGCCTTCTGTGGGATCCCTTTTTCTTTGTCCTTTTCCTTACCACAAGGAACCTTAGGGAACACTCTGTGGGAGACCCACTTGTCAGCCAATATGACTGACTTAAAGGTGTCCACGATATTCTGGTCATCAATGTACTGACACAGCTCTGGTGAACAAGCCCTCAGAAACATTTTCAATTAATAGGAGGTGAGACAATTCAACAAAGGACTTAACTTTGTGACCTTCAACCCATCCCATGATATGTGCAGCACTCACCCAATCAACCCAAGACATATTCTCTCTCTTCTTATAATCCCTGAACGTCTTAAGGTGCCTTGTGAAACTTGGCAATCAAAACAGCTTTCATACACTCATACTGACCTCTTTTTTTATTATTTTTATTAAATGATATAGTTTATATAAAACCTTTTCATGTATACTAGTCATACAAAAGTTAATACAACACAGAAAAAGATACAAAAAAATAAAAATAAATCGGGAACCGCATCAGAATCCTAGCTATAACTGTAGCAGCAAAGTCAATTAAAATCATTAGTCCGCTTGTTGTCCAGGTTAGAAATTAATTGCGTGAGCGTGAAAATTGAATTTTTATCATGACCGCTAAACATCTGATCCCATCTGGAGGCAGCTCTAATTGATAAGTTGAAATCCCAAAAAAAGTACCAAACAGGGCTCTCTTATGGACAAGCGCTGGACAGACCATAATTAAATGATGCAATGTTTCAGGGACATCTAGAACTGGCCTAGAATACTTGCCTCTTTATTCCACACTGCATTTCAGAATATAGTCATAACCAGTCTGAGGTACTCTACTTAATAAACACTTAGCCCAATCTGTATGGTCAACATCATGCATACCACAAGCCACATCAAATGCTTCTATCCAGTGGAGGATATCAGAACCCTCCACATACACACCAACCAAAGCATAAACTTGGTAGCGGGAGACCTGACACTCTCAACTGGTTTGGCTGAAGTTTTCACCTTAGCTTTCTTTAGCTGGAGTCTTTGACATTCAGTGCCTTAGTCTTTGAGTTAAATATCTCTTTCTTTGAATATAACTTGTGCCTACTCCTCTTTCTTCCACTCAGCTTCAGTTTCTAATGTTTTGTATTCAAAGGCTAGTTTCATCCTTAATAACTCAAGGTCCAGGGCACCCCCCTGAGAATCAATATTGGGTTTCGGAATTGAAGCGGCAGGAGAGGTGGCAATCCCATTAGTAGCAACTGTGACTTCACCAGGGGAAAGGTCCCCATCAGAGCCCTCCACACTGTCATTGTGAGTATCAAAATCTTCCCGGAAATCCACAAGTACTGCTATACGCCCTGCCCTAGACCTAACCTCAAAAACTATTTCTCCACTTCACAAGCACTCTGGAGAGCTTCTAAGCTCATCTTAGTCAATTTATCATTTGCAATAGTTTCCAATATTTGTAGTGTAGTTTTACAAGTATATCCCAATATAACTCTTAATTGCTAAAATCCCAGCCCTCCTGCATCCATGCAATCAAACTCATCCATCCAATTTCCTATGCATCCATAACAAACATTCACACCTTTAAAAAGCCAAATTTATTGGCTTTGCCAATGCTTTTTGTCTGTGCTGTCAAGGTCTTGAGAAGACCAAACAAGTCACCACATCTTACATCTCACCTTCCAACAATCTAAGTTCCTGGTCTCCGGATTTTAACTTGGCCTGTCAGCCTTGTACCCTCATCTGTTAGAAGTGAAGATTGGGTATGCATGCTAATTCCCCGGGCTACATAGCAATTGATTGCAGTTGCTCACATTTTTGTATGGCCAAGTTTCTCGAACTGCATACTTGATAAACCCATGTGCTACACTCCATGGGTGCATGTTATTCCCACATATCAGCGTATTTTATCTTCACTGCGGTATCCAACTTTCAATAGTTTTCAGACACGGCAGTGGCCGCCCACACTTCCTGTTTTATTGATTTGTGGTGTTTCTCAATTTGTATGCAGGAGTTGGCAGGCATATATTACTGAAGCAGATACAACTTACTTCCACAGCATTACATTGAAACATTATTTGTTTTGTAGGGTATTTTGTGGAGATTTGGGGCCTGACGGTATTTTCTTACCGCCGAAAAATAACTTAGCAACAATCACTCCTTGTATTCAGATTGGGCCATGTACAACAATAATACAGTGGACATGCATTATTTCAGCACCCAGACATGCATATTTGGTATGCGTGGTTGGTATGCGTGGTTGGTGGTATTTTGGTGAGCATAATTCCCTTGTTTTATTTGTGGCCCCAATGTCCAGAATCCCTTATTTTTTCTTAGATTTTTCGTGTAATCACTAGAGAAACCTCAGGCCTACATTTCAGGAATACCACATTTTCAGTGTTAGTGTTAGTGTTAGTGTGCCACCATGGGCGATCTCACTGACTTATTTACGACAGAAAGCTATATGTGGTAATTTTGTGGTAATTTCCACTACCTTATATACGGTAGGGAACTATGTCTAGAGAGTCTCTCTTCCCGTTGGCTCATGTACCTCCAACGAGCTATGCTACAAACAGTCACTCACAACTGTCCATACTGAATATGATCATGCACACATCTGTCTTAAAATGACAATTGCACTGTTTAAAAATCTCCCCACATCATCAGCACTGTATTGGTAAATATAAAACACACCACCCGTCTGCTTCCAAATATTTTTCTGTATTATAAAAGTTGCATTTAAACACGATCTCACTCTTTACAGAAATAAATAAAATAGCACAGTAACAGCATTGTCTGTGATACACTGAAAAGAGAGTGGCGGAGACAAGAACTCAATTTGCAACATTAACATGTGATTAAAGCACAGGAATCTCCTTTCCTACACTGACTGAATATTCTCGTACACACTCAGCCCCCACACTTCTGTAATTACCTTATCTGTTCAGCCTGAGTTTTCTTCAGCTGTTCTCTTTCTGAATGTGGCTCCCTTGAAGATTAACCCCGGTGAAAACAAGCGTCTTTCGTTCTCAAACCGGGGTTATTGCCTGGAACTCTCAGCTTTTTCATCAGAAATGCTCCAACCAGGAAAACAGGTCCTTCTCCCAGCTCTCCAAATCCCGACTGTCCTCCCCCTCTCTTCAAACTCCCCCCAGCAAAACCCTCATCACTGCCTCTAGCATGATACTTGCTATGACGCTGCTCCAATCAGAAATTAATCATGCCACATCCTCCCTCTCTACACAATGGCTCCTTTTTACAGTAACCATTTGTAACCAACTGATTTCCTGTACCTTCGAGCCCTTGGCTTCCTCAGTTATGTGGACAGAGCAGCAGAGAAAAAGAAAAAAAAAATGAATGTGCGTTTAAAAGTTCACTTTCAGAGTAGGCCTATTTCTGCAGTGGAGACACATTTTTTATTAGTGGGTTATGTTAAATGCAGTTTTATTAGTCAGGTTAGTTATGAATAATGTTAGTTATTAATTTTCAAATGTGTCTCTTGCACCATAGGCACTTCAGGTGAAAAATAGTGTGCATTTTTGAATGTGCACGTGTGCTTTTAACTGTAAAAATAGATTTGCATCTTATATGTTAAAATCGTTTTTGACTTAATAGCCTGTCTTTCCATGTTAATCTGGTAACACATATAGCAATGCACCGCACCCATGTGGTGGTGCTGCATAAAAAAAAATTGCTACCTGTGCAGTAGTGCTGTACTCTGTGCTGTAACACGCCAAATATCCTTACATACCCTCCTTTTGTTTTTAGAACTTGGCTACAATCCAAGCCAATTCCTAAAAACAACTTGTTCTTTTTTTTTTCTTTTAAAATGCATGTGTATTGGGATATCTTTCTCTTCCTGACGTAGCTAGTAAAATCAGTAACATTTTCATTTTTACTGATAGCACAATCAACCATCCACCCATGATTAGCACCAGGACAGCCAAACCCACTATTGAGCGTTCCCCCCAGGTTCCCCAATTAAATCTTTCCACTTCTATTATCCCCAGATTACTAATTGTAATATTGTTTTTTCTCAAATTCATTTTTATAATATGTCTTTCTTTGTGATTCAATAAATATTCCACATCCGGGTCTATTGGAAAAGTATCCCTTTGAAAAAAATCGATATTTTCCACTTGGCTTTCCCAAACATCATTTGTTACATGAAACAATGTTAACCCCCCAATTGACACAATTGTATCCTTTGGAACCTGTAAATAAAAAACTTTATATTTCACCTGTTTAACCACGTATGTTCCATGGTTTAAATGTACTACCGTCATGTTCTTTAAACAGGTGCTGATCAACCATTTACCTCTGACCATCTTAGCCTGTGCCATTTCTTCACTCCCCATATTGCTAATAATCACTTCACATCCCTCTGATATACTTGGGTCAGATTTCAAACCACAAATAGCATATGTGGCATCAGGAACAAACGGTTTACCTTGACACATATAATTTTGTTCCTTAAATTTTACACATGTTTCCAGGCTTGGTATTAAATAAACTTCAGGTTCCCATGACTGAAATGCCACCACTTCTGGAGTCTTAATCTTAATAAATTTGTCCTCTTGCCAAAATCCCACGTTGTTTACCCACTTCGTTTGATAAATAAGTTCAGGGGCTACATATGGGATGCATAGCAAAAATCCGATCTCTAGTCTTTCCAAGTCCACATATAACGGCATTGCATTACCCATTTCGAATGCAATTTTTACCTGTATTATATCAATTTCCCTCCTGGTCAATCTTTCTATCATTTGACGAATAATATCCTGCGAAACAAAATACAAGGGGATATGTCCTTGAATCAATTGTGAAACTGCAGTTTGAACTTCTCTCATATAATTCGTTAATAGTCTATCAACAGGACTCATTATGTTCAATATTTCATTTAAAGTTCTGTCATGCTTAAGTATTATTTTAGTCGCCCGTTGTATTACATCCGCTTGTTCATTTAGAATGATTGCAGTTTCATTTATGAATCTTACTTGTTCATCCAGTCCCCCTCTAATTCCATCTAATGTTTTTTGTATTATTTCTAGGTCAATACTCAGTTGTTGCGCTTTAGTACTCAGTGTTCCTACCGAAATAGAATTGGCTATTGATATTGTGGTACCTATTATGGCTCCAACTATAGACATTACCATTGATATCGCGAGCATCACCGCACCTCTCTTTCCTCTCTTCTTCTTAATGTCTGCTGAATTCACGAATGTTTTTTCCAATTGCATTAATATATCTCTTATTGACTGCTTAGTGTCCTCTTTTCTTATTTCCAGCCACTCTTTAGTCTGTTCAATCTTAATTCCGGTATTGTTCAAGTGTTTTTCAATCAAAATCTCAGGATTCAATGGTATGTATATATTTTGGAAAATCATCCTTCTATCACTCATGATGAATCCTGGTGCCTCTTCCACCGCGATACCAGATGCTGGTCCAGGTTCAATGACAACCTGTGCTTCTGAATTCTTGAAGATCCCTCCAAATATCATCATCATTAACCATATCATTGGTATCATCTTCAATGCTGATCGCTTTGCAGCCTTGGTCTTCACCCCTCTTTGGGGCTTTCCCGGAATCCGTCCACGTGGGCTCCAGGACTCCATCGTCTCCCGTGGGCTCTGATCCCGGAACCTCCGACCAAATAATGTTAATTTTCTAAATCAAATAGAAAATAAACAAATTAAGTACATAGCACAATACTAACTTCACCCTTTTGCCAAAAATAAAACATGCTTGGTAAAAATATTTCGTTTTTTTTTTTTCCTTCTGAAATTAAACACAAGTTAAAAGAAAACAAACACATATAAAACAGCATTCAATATTTAATACATTTTCTCTCTGCACACCAACCATGAGCTTCCATTATATATTTTTATTTATTTATTTATTTATTTTATATTATATATTTTTACATATATTACAGTGTTTATGTGCCATTATAACAATCAACTTTTTAACTTCTTTGTCACTGCCTCCTGATTGTACCCATTCATTTTCTCTTTTTGTGTTCAAGGGACTTTATCTGTTTCTACATGCTCAAGCTGCCTGATCTCATGTCTGGGATGGCATGGTTTGATTTGATTTACATGGACAAACTGCTCTATTGCCGTTTCACCTTCATTTTTCAAAATTTTATAAACTACAGGAGAGACCTTATCTATAATTCGAAATGGCCCCTGCCAGGCTGCTAGAAATTTAGAATTTTTCTGTTTACTTTTTACAAAATGAAGCTTGTACACCTGATCCCCTACACTGTATTCCTTTACTGATGTCTTTTTGTCATAATAAGACTTTGCACTGTCAGCAGCTCTTTCCAGATTTCTCTGCACAAAAGCAAATGCATGTTGCAAATGCCTCCTCAGTTCATCAATATATTCATGAACTGTGGATGCACTCACAAGTGTCTGCTCATGTGTTCTGTATAGTAGGTGTTGTGGTAACACCATTTTCCTACCTGTCAAGACCTCATGGGGGCTAACACCTGTTGCCGTGGCAGGAGTTGATCTGATTGCCATCAAAACCAATGGTAAACGTAAATCCCAGCTGGAACCTGCTTCTGCCACAAATTTCTTTAAAATATCCACAACAGACCTATTGCTTCTTTCAACTGTACCTGAAGACGCCGCCCGATATGCGATATGTAGTTTCCTTTTCACACCTAGTATTTGCCATACCTTACTCATTAGAGTACTTGTGAAATGACTTCCTCTGTCTGACTCAATTCTTTGTGGCAACCCAAACCTTGAGAACACATGGTTCACCAGCAATGTGGCTGCTGTTTGCGCACTACAATCTGGTGCAGGAATGCATTCAATCCACTTCGACATCAAACATACCACACTTAAAATATAACGGTGTCCCCTGCTCGACCTTTTTAAAGGACCTACATAGTCTATTTGCAAATCTGACCATGGGAGAGTTAGGCCTCTTTTCATCAATGGTGCTCTATGCATTGGTGAAGCAGGTTTAAATTGGGCGCATACTAGACATCCTCTAGTATATAATTCCACATCTTGGGACATATCTGGCCAGTAAGCATAATCTTTTAGTATTTCTAATGTTTTTTGTGAACCTCTATGGCCTGCAGTTATGGCATCATGTGCATGGTGTAGCATTAGTCCTCTGAATGAAAGGGGTACTACCCACTGTATTTGTCCTGTTATGGACTCTCTAATCATGAGTCCATCCTGTAATCTAATTCGTGTTTTGTTCTTTAATAACACCCTCAACTCTTCTTTTCCCATACAATCATTTTCTCTCAAAGAATTCTGTTCGGGATCTATCAAATGATTATAATAGATTCCCAAAATTTGATCATTCTTTTGTGCCTCAATCAAATCTTGGTCTGGCGTGTCATGACTCCACTGTACCACCGGTTGATCTACCTCCTTTGGTGCTTTAGAACGTGTGACTGCATCAATTTGTATTTCACCCATTAAATAATCAATAGGTAGCAATTCTCCCATCACAGCCCCAATCTTAGCCAGGTGGTCTGCCTTATCATTTCCCTCCTTATCCTCTCCTGGTGTTTTTAAATGCCCACGAATTTTTCTCCAGTATATTGTTAACTTATTCTCTGACACCAATTTGTCTATGGCTTGTATCATTTTTCCATGCTTAAGTGGCTTTTTGTTGTATGTAACCATGCCTCTTGCTTTCCAACCAGGCAAATACTCCACAAAGCTATTCCGTGCATAGTCAGAATCAGTCACCAGGACAATTTCACTGAACTTTTTATCAACTGCAGTAGCAATTGCTTTATAAATGGCTGCCAATTCCGCCACCTGACTGCTCCTATCTCCAATCCTCATCCCTATACTGTGGACACCTTCACATTTCAACCCGACATTTCCTATTTCTGCCACTAACTGTTAATTACTGTCATTTTCAATGTGAAAAGCACAACCATCCACATATACAGTTGGCACATCCTTGCATGTTTTTTCATCAAAAGCTTTGTGTGGTGATTGTTCAAATTCCTGCAAACTAGTTTCTACTTCCATTTCATTTGGTATTTGTTCAGCTGCACAGTCATGTAAGTCAGCTAACCCTTGAGCAATTGGGTTCTTTTTATTTTGTCCATATCTCACTTCTACGGGAAAACCTTGTAATGCCAGCGTCCATGAAGTGATTCTGGATTGCGCTAGATTACCTGATCTAATTCTTTTACTCTCTAAAAATTGCAAAGGTTGGTGATTTGTTTCAATAATCACCTTTTCTCCCTGAACAATGGGGCGGAAATGTTGTAGCGCCCACACTGTGGTTAATAGGGCCTTTTCACATTCATTAAATTTCATTTCAACTTGGGAAAATGCCTTACTTGCATATGCAATGGTTTTGTGATTCAAATCGTGGTTTTGTGATAACACTGCTGACATACAATGTTCAGAAAAACCTATTTCTATAAAGAAATCCCTGTCCTTTATGGGGTATGCTAAACATGGTGCCTTTACAAGACATTCCTTTAATTTAGCCACTGCATCAGACTGCTCTTTTTCCCATTTCCAGGGAGTATTCAGTTTAAGCAGTTTAGTCAATGGTTGAGTGATTTCTGCATAATTTTCAATGAACTTTCTGTTATAGCCTGTCATCCCTAATAAACTTTTTACTCCTTTCACATTTTTAGGATCTTTTAATCTTTGTATGGCCTCTATTTTCTTCTTTTGTGGATTTAGCCCATGTTCAGTCACTTCATGCCCTAGAAAGTTCACTTTTTTCTTGCACCATTGTGCTTTTTGCAAAGATACTTTGGCGCCTGCTTTCTGCAATTGGCCAAGTATATGTCTTATTTCATCAAAATGGCTTTTCAGGCTTTTATTTTTTATCAGGACATCGTCCGCATAAACTATTGTTCCTCTTTCCGCTGCATCCGGCATGGCCTTTCTCAAAAATATGCCAAATTCACTCCCACTATTGATGTACCCGAACGGAGCTCTAAGCCAGGCATATTGAGTCCTGTCAAATGTAAAGGAAAATAAATGTTGTATCTCCTCTGCCAATGGCACACACCAATATCCAGAGGTGAGATCTAATGTGGTAAATACATTTGAACCATGTATCTGAGCTAGGCCCTGATCAATGAATGGCAGTGGCCATCTAGATACTGGTACTCTTTTATTTAACTCTCTCAAGACTGCACACAGCCGCCGTTGACCATTTGGCTTTAACACACCTAAAATAGGTGTATTGGATGTGCTATGAATGGGCCTGATGATTCCCCGCGATTCAAAATTTTTAATAATCTCTGCCAATGATTCTAAACATGCCAGCGGTAGTCTATACTGGCGTACAAACACTGGATTTCTGCTACACCCTTCTGGTAGTGTGGCCACATGTAAATCAGTTAAACCACAATCATAAGCATCTTTTGCAAATACATCCTTAAACTCCATAAATATCTCCCTCAGATTGTCCCTCTCTTCAGGAGATCTGTTCTTCTACCATTTTGGAAAATTCTGGAAAATCTTCTGGTAAGGGAATCTCGGCGCTTTCCTCTAACTGTGTGGCTGTGTCTTTTTGTAAAGCTGCCACTTTTAAATATTTTGGCATATCAGCTTCCACTTCAATGGGCTGATTTTCTGTTTCATTTTCATTTAAATTAAATATTATGCAATCCTCTTGATGGCAGCACACTGTCTCATTTGAATCATAAGGATACACAGAATGAATTTTAAATATTCCTTTGGGCTGAGAGTCCAGGTGTTCTGGCAACTCACCCTTGGCATCTTCATACTTTTCAGGAATATTTCCAATCACCATGTTATTTAAATCTGCCGTATAATGTGATTTTTGTATGGCCATTCCTAATGGGGAGTTTTCCTCTAAATGAATATCCTGACAACCTTTATTATTTACCATAATTTTTACAGATCCTTCACCAATATCTACCAATGGAATGTATTCATAACCCAGGCCTTGCTGTTTTATGGATTCATTCAGGCATACAAATGCATCAGAGCCTTTCATCTGCTGTCCATTTTTGCATTTCAGTGTTATTGCAAACTGTTTTGTAAATGCAGGAATAATAGTATCTTTCCTCATTTGTAATTCGGTTGCATAAGGAACCAGTTGTGCACAATGATAAGCCCTTCTTTTGTCTTCAAATTCAGGTGCCGGACCACCTAGGCGTGACCATATTTTTTGATTAAGGAAATCTAACACCATACACATTCTGTGCATGATGTCATTTCCCATGTAAAATTCATTTTGTGCTCCACTCACTATCCATACATTATGGTAAATTGTTTTCTGCCCAATGCTAATTTTAAGCATGCATCTGCCTGCAATTCGGTTTTCAAAGTCTGGACTGTCCAAGCCAGAAACATATTGGTTTTTAATCCTAAATCTCGGGATTTCTTCCCTCTCCATTATTTTTTGCAACAATTTCGAAACTCCTTTCATGTTCAAGCGCTAAAGTGGCTTTTATTGTTTTAAAATAGTCATTTATACCAACATGAACCCATGGTTGCTCATCTTCCATGTGTATTTCTGCCAGAGTGGTAATGTGTTTTTCTGAATCTGTTTTAGGATTAATATTCTGTTTGATTGTTTTCTCTTTTAAATAAAAACGTAATGTGTGCTCATCTATGGCAGTCTGCCAATTTTTCCTTGGGTCCAAGTATATTTGTACAGGTAGTTTTTCATTGTCGCTCTGCATTTTGTCTTGACACATTAATATAACAGTGACACTAGGTATGCAGCTATTCTGGAGATATACCTCCACAGCATCATTTGTTTTGGCAACGGTGTGACATTCATTTATATTGCTGTTTTGTGATTTTAGTTTCTTAGGCCTCAATGGTTTTTTGGTTAAGGACCACAGCACTCCATTCACCCCATCTATTAGAGGAGACAATCTTTTCAGACAATCTGTCCCCATCAGAAATGGAATTTCACAAATAGATGTGATCAATACCTCTTGTTTCATTCTGTGCTTTCCTATTTTTATGTCAACCTCAGTTACACCTATGATGGGCACCTCCTCCCCATTAAAGTTATGCACTGGGCCTTGATTTTCCTTCACTGTGATCTGACTCCGTGGGGGTCTCCCTTCATTGATACTCCTTACCAGCTCCTTGGACATAATTGTGGCCTGTGCGCCAGTGTCAATCATAGCAAAGGTGTGGCATTTTTCTTCTACAGTGATGGGTGCATAATATCTGTCCTCAACTTCCTCTAATACACATAAGAAATGTGAATTCTTACTGATTTCAGGGCTCACCTTTCTCAGGTCTTTTTCACTTTTGGCTAAACACATTGGTAAATGGAAAGACATTTTTCCCTCCTTTTTACCCATTTCTGCGCGAGAGACTTTATTCATTTCTCCATGATCAGAGGTTTTTTGGAGTGTGGCCACTGTTCGCCCATCCATCTGGGTAACATCAGAGACCACATTACAACCTTCCAACTGAACATGTGTAACAACATCATTCATCAAATTGTCATTTTTTAATTCTGTGCATTTGTGATCATTTAGTGTGATACCAGCCCTTTCAGCCTCTTCAAAAATATGTGGCTCAAAGAATTCTTCAGGTGATTGACTTGTACCCTCCTTGTGAGTATTTCCTTTTTCTGTCTGTGTTTGGTCATTGTTTTGCTTGCCCAGGGAAGGAGCTATAGCATCCCCACTTACTCCCTGTCCACTGGTATTCCCCATGCATGAGTCATTTTTCTTAAGTCTGTTCCTTTTTTCTTTTGGAATTCCTAATGTTTCTTTTTCATTTGTACAAATCTTTACTGTTTTATTTAGCTCTAGGTTAAACCGTACCTCTTTTTTAGAATTATTTGCACTTTCTGTCACAAGTTCATTTACTGGCACTTTCACATTTAATCCATTAGGCATCTCAGAGTCGTTATGCAAAATTATATCAGAGCAATCTGTCCTTTTGGCACTGCAGTTATCATGAGTACTTAGTCACTTTTCGGAAGCCCCCCGGTCATTGCTATGGCCATCAGCCCCCTCTTTGGAAGGTTGTTTTTGCGCTGTACAGAGCTTTCCTTTTTGCTCAGCTAACATTTTCACTTGGGCCTCAAGGCACTGGAACCTTTCCATCTCTCTAGGATCCTCTTTCTGTGGTCTAGGTCGATATTGGTTGTTTTCCCCCTCATTGGATCTATTCTGATACCTCTCAGGTGAATGATGTCGGTTGGGATGGTTTCTGAACTCTTGATTCATTTGTGGAGGGGAGCGGGTTGCACCCATCCTTTGATTATAATCCCCTGGTGGGGAATCATTGTACTGGCGTGGATTGTAGTTCACAATTTGCCTCATGTCCTGTCTCTCAGATTGTGGGTACTGGCCCCTAGGTTGATTTCCATTATCAGTAAATCGATCCACATATCGGGGCCTATCCTGATTACCATATATCATGGTGTTGGGATCAAATCTGCTCTGTGTCCCCAATGACTGGTAGGGACCATCATTTCTTTGATCTTGATTTTGTCTCTGGTTATTGTTCATACCTGCCATATCAGGCCGATATCCTACCCGGGGTCTGTCCCCTAAATACCTAGGGCTGATGTAGCTCTCTCTATTACTAGGATCATGTGATTGGAACATTGGTACAGGAAATGGCGATCTTTGTTGATTACCCCTTTGTTCAGATGTCACATTATTTTTACCTTGGCTTTGAGCAGACTCAAGGGACATTTTGGCTGACCTGATGTCCATTACTGTGGCTGAGGGTTCTTTAGATTTAGGTCTAGTATCTTTCATTTTATCACTTTCTCTACCCTGACAATAGAGTACCTCATATAGTTTTGTGCTTTGATGTACAATCCATTCAAGGGACTTGTCACGGTCAAATTCACGGACCAATTGGGATATGATGTCTTTCTGTAGCCCATAGAAGTATGCAGTTTTAAACTCATTGGAATTTGAGTCAAAAGATACATCAAAGCGAGAAAATGCACTTTTTAAGTCTTGTAAAAATTGGCGAGGGGATGTATTAGGTCCAGCAGTAATTGTGTAAGCGACTTTCTTTGCCTCCTGCAATGACTGAAAAGGAGAAAAATGACACCTAATTTCTTTTTCAAACTCCAACCATGTCATATTCTGCTGTTCATTTAATCCCCTTATGATGCTGGCCGTCGGGGCATCTAAAGTTAAATGAAAATATTGTCTGTACTGTTCCTTAGGTATCTGGAGTGCTTTAAAAATGTCCTGCACCGCTTCTAAGTGATCCTCAATGCAGCATTCACCTCCCTTTTTAAATGGTTTTATCAGGGCTTTAATGGATTTCATTATTTTTATGGGGCTACTTGTTGCAATGCATGGAATTGCACTATTTTGGGATTCAATCCTGTTTTCAGGTGTATGAGATTGGTGGCTGCCCCCAATGGGAGTATCAAATCCCCCAAGGGCGCTGCAACCAAGTTCAGTCACCGGCCCAGTCACTGGAGCACTAGCTCTTTGGGCAGAGCTAGAATTCACCTCCACTCCATTGAATGTGGTACCCTGCCGCCTCTCCTGGGACCTGGGAATGCACATTTGCTGTTCTAAGTCCTTACACTTTTTAAGGAGTCTGTTGGCTTCATCTTGCAAATAGTTGTTTTCACGACTCATCTTATTAATCACCTCCTGCATGTCGCACATTTGCATTTGGCATTCATTGAACTCTTTATTTCTCTTGTCTCTTTCTTGAATCATTTTAATCATTTCTTGTTCTGCGCTCGGGAGATCACATTCTTTTTCACAATGTTCTTTTTGTAAAATCTGCATTTCTGAAACAACCTCATCTTTATCCTGTCTAATGTGATCCACTAAGGCTTTTAAGTGTGCCAATTCTTGCTCACTATCTTCAAATTGTTTTTTGCTTTTGGATAACTGAGTATCAAAGTCTCTGCATTTTAATTGCATGTCTTTTTGGCATACATCCAATTCTGCTCTCAACATTTCCTGATTTTTACTTGCCCCATCTAATTCAGTCTTTAACCTGTTAATTAGCTGAGTATCATTCTCTTGCATTCGCAGGGACTTGTTTAAAACAAACCATATTTTGCCGCATAGCCATATTAAACAGTCTTTCTCTGCACTTTTATTGGCTGCATTCAATAATCTTGTAAGGCAGACCTGAATTATGCTGCCTTCTGCAAAAATATTGTCTAGTTTTTCTTTCTGCACCTCACCCTGAATGCGGTTACTCCATTCTAACGTGCTATTCGACGACCAATTCCCATGTGCAAACAACTTTGCCTCTAAATATTGCACTAGATCTGAGAATGTGGTTTCCCTTTGTGACATTCTGAAATTCGTTTTTAGTGGCACACTGCTATTATAAAATGGGTTCCCTTTAATGTGCAAATGGCAGTGTGAGACACGCTTGCCACGCCCAGTAGGTACTCTATGATCACTTTCCCGGCCTGCAACGCACCATAAATATGTAGGGTATTTTGTGGAGATTTGGGGCCTGACGGTATTTTCTTACCGCCGAAAAATAACTTAGCAACAATCACTCCTTGTATTCAGATTGGGCCATGTACAACAATAATACAGTGGACATGCATTATTTCAGCACCCAGACATGCATATTTGGTATGCGTGGTTGGTATGCGTGGTTGGTGGTATTTTGGTGAGCATAATTCCCTTGTTTTATTTGTGGCCCCAATGTCCAGAATCCCTTATTTTTTCTTAGATTTTTCGTGTAATCACTAGAGAAACCTCAGGCCTACATTTCAGGAATACCACATTTTCAGTGTTAGTGTTAGTGTTAGTGTGCCACCATGGGCGATCTCACTGACTTATTTACGACAGAAAGCTATATGTGGTAATTTTGTGGTAATTTCCACTACCTTATATATGGTAGGGAACTATGTCCAGAGAGTCTCTCTTCCCGTTGGCTCATGTACCTCCAACGAGCTATGCTACAAACAGTCACTCACAACTGTCCATACTGAATATGATCATGCACACATCTCTCTTAAAATGACAATTGCACTGTTTAAAAATCTCCCCACATCATCAGCACTGTATTGGTAAATATAAAACACACCACCCGTCTGCTTCCAAATATTTTTCTGTATTATAAAAGTTGCATTTAAACACGATCTCACTCTTTACAGAAATAAATAAAATAGCACAGTAACAGCATTGTCTGTGATACACTGAAAAGAGAGTGGCGGAGACAAGAACTCAATTTGCAACATTAACATGTGATTAAAGCACAGGAATCTCCTTTCCTACACTGACTGAATATTCTCGTACACACTCAGCCCCCACACTTCTGTAATTACCTTATCTGTTCAGCCTGAGTTTTCTTCAGCTGTTCTCTTTCTGAATGTGGCTCCCTTGAAGATTAACCCCGGTGAAAACAAGCGTCTTTCGTTCTCAAACCGGGATTATTGCCTGGAACTCTCAGCTTTTTCATCAGAAATGCTCCAACCAGGAAAACAGGTCCTTCTCCCAGCTCTCCAAATCCCGACTGTCCTCCCCCTCTCTTCAAACTCCCCCCAGCAAAACCCTCATCACTGCCTCTAGCATGATACTTGCTATGACGCTGCTCCAATCAGAAATTAATCATGCCACATCCTCCCTCTCTACACAATGGCTCCTTTTTACAGTAACCATTTGTAACCAACTGATTTCCTGTACCTTCGAGCCCTTGGCTTCCTGAGTTATGTGGACAGAGCAGCAGAGAAAAAGAAAAAAAAAATGAATGTGCGTTTAAAAGTTCACTTTCAGAGTAGGCCTATTTCTGCAGTGAAGAAGCATTTTTATTAGTGGGTTATGTTAAATGCAGTTTTATTATTCAGGTTAGTTATGAATAATGTTAGTTATTAATTTTCAAATGTGTCTCTTGCACCATAGGCATTTCAGGTGAAAAATAGTGTGCATTTTTGAATGTGCACGTGTGCTTTTAACTGTAAAAATAGATTTGCATCTTATATGTTAAAATCGTTTTTGACTGAATAGCCTGACTTTCCATGTTAATCTGGTAACACATATAGCAATGCACCGCACCCATGTGGTGGTGCTGCATAAAAAAAATTGCTACCTGTGCAGTAGTGCTGTACTCTGTGCTGTAACACGCCAAATATCCTTACAGTTTACAAACTAGAAATAATTTAATTAACAAGGCTATAAAATGAAGTATCCCATTTATCAAAGCTGAATCAGCCTTATCGGGGACAAAATGCTGTTACGCAGAAACACATAGAAGAGCTAAAAAAACATAATTATACCAAAAATAAGGCCTGGAGGAGTAAGATAAATCAACTCAACAAGTAAGCCTGTAGCTATCAATAACAATGTGGCAGCACATGCCAATTACTGCTCGGTGCCCATCTAAATTAAGAACATTATTTTATATCAAAAACCGTATAACAAATACACAAGCACGATCATCACGCTAGCGTTGAGATATCCATTTGAAACAGGGGAGATCTTAATGTTTATTCGACCTTAATCCAGTTCTTAACAAACTACAATCTGATGTATTTATACCTGATGAGCTTGTAATGTCCTACATCACTGAAACGGAAAAGAAAATGTCAAGGATTGTTGTATTTACCAGTGAATATCTGCTTACTTCATAAAGTTCACCCAAATAACTGGAACTGAGTTTAGGTGCAGTGGCAAGGCCAAACTGATTTAAGATTGGAATGAGGCGATATTCCCTGAGATGGTGGGCCGAACCTGTCGGTAAAGGCCTGCCTCCGAAGTTAAGGGCCAATATCAAGCAAGGGACCCTTTATGAGGGCGGCGGTTCCGTTACCAGGAGGGGAGACCACCACTGAGGGGCATATCACCATTAACATCCATGTAGGTTGCCTGTAATGGTGCTAAATGGTGTATTTAAAAACAAAATGTACCTTTATCCCATGGCTCTGCTAGGCTCCGCGTAGTTCTGCTTTTCATTGAAGTCTGCTTTCAATGTTGATGACTCTAACCTCACCAACATGAAAACGCACTTCACTAGCAAGCAGTGATGCACGGTGCCGGGCCGCAGAATAAAACTACATGAGTGCTAAGTGTTGAAGGGGGAGCAGGGAAGGGAAAGGGGTGCTGGCTGCACATTCAGCTCGGAATTCAGGCTTGTACCAGACAGTACAGCCCGCTTTCTGGGCCTCCTCATTGGCCAGTGCCCCGCATTCAGGATACTGAGCACACAGGGCTGATTTGAGAAAAATAATAATCTAAATTAACAGCAAGGGCAACATGCCAGCCTCATTGCCTCATACTAACAAACCTGACACTGCTATTTATTGATATGATATGATATGATATGGCATTTATAACACACCTATACATCAGTGTTTCAAGGTGCAACGAGGCAAGGGAGGGGGAACAGAGGAAAGACAAAGAGAGGGGAACCAGAGGGAAGGCAAAGACAACGATCTTACCAGGACAGGTGACATTGAGATCGCGCAAGTGCAGGGGAGGGGTAGAAGGGAAAAAGTGCGGGGGAAAGGTGGAAGTGGCAGTGCAATACATAGGATCAACAGTAAAATAAATAAATAAATAAGAACAATAGGCAAAAAGTGCGGCCAGCTTGTGGCAAGTGTAGGGGTAAGAGCAGACATCCAGTGTCAAGAGCTGGTCTTGACTGTAGGGATACAGAAACAGTGCCCAAGTGCATGTGTCGCCTATGAAGCAGTACAGATGTGCAACTGGCGGGGAGGGACCTGGGCCCGCGATTAGAGGGTGGCTAGGTGACCAGTGCAGTTACAGACAGGAATTCAGCAGGGGAGAGGAGGAGAGAAAGCAGAAGCAAAGAGTAAGGTCTTGAGGTGCTTCAGGAACTGAAGATGGTTCTTCTCAAGGTTCAGCCTCAGGGAGGCTGCTCCAGAGGAAGACCCCAGCCGAAGATAGAGCTGTAGCCCCAACTTGTTTCTTGGAGAAGTGACTGACCCTGAGAGAGTTGGAGGCAGATGAGCCAATAGCTTGCGAAGGAAGATATTTAGGAAGAGAGAGTTGAAGGTATTGAGGCCCCAGGCACCAGAAGGCCTTGTGAACAATGCAGAGGGTTTTGAATGTAATCCCCACAGCCACTGGGAGCCAATTCAAAGATTTCAGTCCTGGAGAGATATAATCCCTGGGCTTGAGGCCAAGGACAAGTCTCGCAGTCCTGTTCTGGAAGTGTTGCAAAGGTTAGAGAGTAGAAGCAGGCAAACCTCAAAAACTATTTCTCACACTTCACAAGCCCTCTGGAGAGCTTCTAAACTCATCCTAGTCAATTTATCATTTGCAATAGTTTCCAATGCTTGTAGTGTAGTTATACAAGTATATCCCAATATAACCCTTAATTGCTAAAGTCCCAGCACTCCTGCATCCACGTAATCAAACTCATCCATCCAATTTCCTATGCATCCATAACAAACATTCACACCTATAAAAAGCCAAACTTATTGGCTTTGCCAACGCTTTTTGTCTGTGCTGTCAAGGTCATGAGAAGGGCAAACAAGTCACCACATCTTACATCTCCTCTTCCAACAATCTAAGATCCTGGTCTCCGGATTTTAACTTGGCCTGTCAGCCCTGTTCCCTCTTTTGTTAGAAGTGAAGATTGGGTATGCACGCCAATTCCCCGGGCTACATAGCAATTGATTGCAGTTGCTCACATTTTTGTATGGCCACGTTTCTGGAATTGCATACTTGATAAACCCATGTGGTACACTCCATGGGTGCATCTTATTCCCACATATCAGCGTATTTTATCTTCACTGCGGTATCCAACTTTCAATAGTTTTCAGACACGGCAGTGGCCGCCCACACTTCCTGTTTTATTGATTTGTGGTGTTTCTCAATTTGTACCCAGGAGTTGGCAGGCATATATTACTGAAGCAGATACAACTTCCTTCCACAGCATTACATTGAAACATTATTTGTATACAAACTAGAATAAATTTCATTAACAACGCTATAAAATGAAGTATCCCATTTATCAAAGCTGAATCAGCCTTATGGGGGGACAAAATGCCATTACGCAGAACCCACATAGAAGAGCTAAAAAAACATAATTATATCAAAAATAGGGCCTGGAGGAGTAAGATACATCAACTCAACAAGTAAGCCTGTAGCTATCAATAACAATGTGGCAGCACATGCCAATTACTGCTCGGTGCCCATCTAAATTAAGAACATTATTTTATATCAACAACAGTATAACAAATACACAAGCACGATCATCACACTAGCGTTGAGATATCCATTTGAAACAGGGGAGATCTTAATGTTTATTCGACCGTAACCCAGTTCTTAACAAACTACAATCTGATGTATTTGTACCTGATGAGCTTGTAATGTCCTACATCACTGAAACGGAAAAGAAAATGTCAAGGATTGTTTTATTTGCCAGTGAATATCTGCTTACTTCATAAAGTTCACCCAAATAACTGGAACTGAGTTTAGGTGCAGTGGCAAGGCCAAACTGATTTAAGATTGGAATGAGGCGATATTCCCTGAGATGGTGGGCCGACCCTGTCGTCGGTAAAGGCCTGCCGCCGAAGTTAAGGGCCAATGCCAAGCAGGGGACCCTTAATGAGGGTGGCGGTTCTGTTACCAGGAGGGTAGACCGCCAATGAGGGGCATATCGCCATTAGCATCCATGTAGGTTTCCTACAAGGGTGCTAATGGTGTCTTTAAAAACAAAATGTACCTTTATCCCACGGCCCTGCTTGGCTCTGCGTAGTTCTGCTTGTCTTTGAAGTCTGTTTTCAATGTTGATGACTCTGACCTCACCAACATGAAAACGGACTTCACTGGCAAGCAGTGATGCACGGTGCCGGGGAGCAGGGAAGGGAAAGGGGCGCTGGCTGCACATTCAGCTCGAAATGCGGGCTTGTACCAGACAGTACAGCCCGCTTTCTGAGCCTCCTCATTGGCCAGTGCCCCGCATTCAGGATGCTGAGCACACAGGGCTGATTTGAGAAAAATAATGTGTTTTCTTTGGAAAACTTATCTAAATTAACAGCAAGGGCAACATGCCAGCCTCATTGCCTCATACTAACAAACCTGACACTGCTATCTATTGATATGATATGATATGGCATTTATAACGTGCCTATACATCAGTGTTTCAAGGCGTATCGAGGCAAGGGAGGGGCAACAGAGGGAAGACAAAGAGAGGGGAAACAGAGGGAAGACAAAGACAACGATCTTACCCGGCCAAGTGACATTGAGATTGTGCAAGTGCAGGGGAGGGGGGGAAGGGAAAAAGTGCGGGGGAAAGGTGGAAGGAGCAGTGCAATACATAGGATCAACAGTAAAATAAAGAAATAAATAAATAAGAACAATAGGCAAAAAGTGCGGCCAGCTTGTGGCAAGTGCAGGGGTAAGTGCAGACATCCAGCGTCAAGAGCTGGTAGGGAACTGTAGGGATACAGAAACAGTGCCCAAGTGCATTTGTTGCCTAGGAGGCAGTGCAGGTGTGCAACTGGCGGGGAGGGACCTGGGCCTGAGATTAGAGGGTGGCCAGGTGACCAGTGCAGTTACAGACAGGAATTCAGCAGGGCAGAGGAGGAGAGAAAGCAGAAGCAAAGAGGAATGTCTTGAGGTGCTTCAGGAACCGAAGATGGTTCTCCTCAAGGTTCAGCCTCAAGGAGGCTGCTCCAGAGGGAGGCCCCAGCCGAAGATAGAGCTGTAGCCCCAACTTGTTTCTTGGAGAAGCGACTGACCATGAGAGAGTTGGAGGCGGATGAGCCAAGAGCTTGAGAAGGAAGATATTTAGGAAGAGAGAGTTGAAGGTATTGAGGCCCCAGGCACCAGAAGGCCTTGTGAACAATGCAGAGGGTTTTGAATGTGATCCCCACAGCCACTGGGAGCCAGTGCAAAGATTTCAGTCCTGGAGAGATATAATCCCTGGGCTTGAGGCCAAGGACAAGTCTCGCAGTCCTGTTCTGGAAGTGTTGCAAAGGGTAGAGAGTGGAAGCAGGCAAACCTCAAAAACTATTTCTCACACTTCACAAGCCCTCTGGAGAGCTTCTAAACTCATCCTAGTCAATTTATCATTTGCAATAGTTTCCAATGCTTGTAGTGTAGTTATACAAGTATATCCCAATATAACCCTTAATTGCTAAAATCCCAGCACTCCTGCATCCACGTAATCAAACTCATCCATCCAATTTCCTATGCATCCATAACAAACATTCACACCTATAAAAAGCCAAACTTATTGGCTTTGCCAACGCTTTTTGTCTGTGCTGTCAAGGTCATGAGAAGGGCACACAAGTCACCACATCTTACATCTCCTCTTCCAACAATGTAAGATCCTGGTCTCCGGATTTTAACTTGGCCTGTCAGCCCTGTTCCCTCTTTTGTTAGAAGTGAAGATTGGGTATGCGCGCCAATTCCCCTGGCTAGATAGCAATTGATTGCAGTTGCTCACATTTTTGTATGGCCACGTTTCTCGAATTGCATACTTGATAAACCCATGTGGTACACTCCATGGGTGCATGTTATTCCCACATATCAGCGTATTTTATCTTCACTGTGGTATCCAACTTTCAATAGTTTTCAGACACGGCAGTGGCCGCCCACACTTCCTGTTTTATTGATTTGTGGTGTTTCTCAATTTGTACGCAGGAGTTGGCAGGCATATATTACTGAAACAGATACAACTTCCTTCCACAGCATTACATTGAAACATTATTTGCATACAAACTAGAATAAATTTCATTAACAACGCTATAAAATGAAGTATCCCATTTATCAAAGCTGAATCAGCCTTATGGGGGACAAAATGCCATTACGCAGAACCCACATAGAAGAGCTAAAAAAACATAATTATATCAAAAATAAGGCCTGGAGGAGTAAGATACATCAACTCAACAAGTAAGCCTGTAGCTATCAATAACAATGTGGCAGCACATGCCAATTACTGCTCGGTGCCCATCTAAATTAAGAACATTATTTTATATCAACAACCGTATAACAAATACACAAGCACGATCATCACACTAGCGTTGAGATATCCATTTGAAACAGGGGAGATCTTAATGTTTATTCGACCGTAACCCAGTTCTTAACAAACTACAATCTGATGTATTTGTACCTGATGAGCTTGTAATGTCCTACATCACTGAAACGGAAAAGAAAATGTCAAGGATTGTTTTATTTGCCAGTGAATATCTGCTTACTTCATAAAGTTCACCCAAATAACTGGAACTGAGTTTAGGTGCAGTGGCAAGGCCAAACTGATTTAAGATTGGAATGAGGCGATATTCCTTGAGATGGTGGGCCGACCCTGTCGTCGGTAAATGCCTGCCGCCGAAGTTAAGGGCCAATGCCAAGCAGGGGACCCTTAATGAGGGTGGCGGTTCTGTTACCAGGAGGGTAGACCGCCAATGAGGGGCATATCGCCATTAGCATCCATGTAGGTTTCCTACAAGGGTGCTAATGGTGTCTTTAAAAACAAAATGTACCTTTATCCCACGGCCCTGCTTGGCTCTGCGTAGTTCTGCTTGTCTTTGAAGTCTGTTTTCAATGTTGATGACTCTGACCTCATCAACATGAAAACGGACTTCACTGGCAAGCAGTGATGCACGGTGCCGGGGAGCAGGGAAGGGAAAGGGGCGCTGGCTGCACATTCAGCTCGAAATGCGGGCTTGTACCAGACAGTACAGCCCGCTTTCTGAGCCTCCTCATTGGCCAGTGCCCCACATTCAGGATGCTGAGCACACAGGGCTGATTTGAGAAAAATAATGTGTTTTCTTTGGAAAACTTATCTAAATTAACAGCAAGGGCAACATGCCAGCCTCATTGCCTCATACTAACAAACCTGACACTGCTATCTATTGATATGATATGATATGGCATTTATAACGTGCCTATACATCAGTGTTTCAAGGCGTATCGAGGCAAGGGAGGGGCAACAGAGGGAAGACAAAGAGAGGGGAAACAGAGGGAAGACAAAGACAACGATCTTACCCGGCCAAGTGACATTGAGATCGCGCAAGTGCAGGGGAGGGGGGGAAGGGAAAAAGTGCAGGGGAAAGGTGGAAGGAGCAGTGCAATACATAGGATCAACAGTAAAATAAACAAATAAATAAATAAGAACAATAGGCAAAAAGTGCGGCCAGCTTGTGGCAAGTGCAGGGGTAAGTGCAGACATCCAGCGTCAAGAGCTGGTAGGGAACTGTAGGGATACAGAAACAGTGCCCAAGTGCATTTGTTGCCTAGGAGGCAGTGCAGGTGTGCAACTGGCGGGGAGGGACCTGGGCCTGAGATTAGAGGGTGGCCAGACGACCAGTGCAGTTACAGACAGGAATTCAGCAGGGCAGAGGAGGAGAGAAAGCAGAAGCAAAGAGGAATGTCTTGAGGTGCTTCAGGAACCGAAGATGGTTCTCCTCAAGGTTCAGCCTCAGGGAGGCTGCTCCAGAGGGAGGCCCCAGCCGAAGATAGAGCTGTAGCCCCAACTTCTTTCTTGGAGAAGCGACTGACCCTGAGAGAGTTGGAGGCGGATGAGCCAAGCGCTTGAGAAGGAAGATATTTAGGAAGAGAGAGTTGAAGGTATTGAGGCCCCAGACCCCAGAAGGCTTTGTGAACAATGCAGAGGGTTTTGAACGTAATCCCCACAGCCACTGGGAGCCAGTGCAGAGATTTCAGTCCGGCAGAGATACAATCCCTGGGCTTGAGGCCAAGGACAAGTCTCGTAGTCCTTTTCTGGATGAGTTGCAAAGGGCGGAGAGTAGAAGCAGGCAGATTTAGAAAGTGGCTTTTGCAGTAGTCCAGCCTAGAGAGAACCAAAGCTCTGGAGACAGCGAGCTTCTGAGGGAAGGAGAGGAAAGGCAGAATACCTCTGAGGAGGTGCAGCTGGTAGTGTGACTTCTTAGAGGCATCAGAGATGTGAGGAGAGAAGGAGAGTGTGGAGTCGAAGATACTATATAGGTACGTGTACATATATAATGATAATGTAAACATTTAAACACCTACCAACAACAAATCATCCATACTGGCCCAATCAATGCGCCCTACAGCAGGGCAATATCCCTCCACCTATGCTCGTCATACCCATCTCTCCTGTTTCTAACCTTCACCGCTCCAGACTTTACAGACAACCCTCATATTTCGTCAAAACAAAATACTTTCAGCATGAACACACACAACTTGAAACCATTTTCCAAACCTCTTTGGAGCCTGGCCATAGTATACAGTTGTCTGGAACTGTCCAGACAGTTTATCTGAGCCAGAGCCCACAATGCTGACTGAGAGTAGAATAAGATGCTGCTTCTCACAGCACAGTACGACCATCCGGCAGCAAACATGATTTGCACAAATGTACATTTAAAACATACATCAACATGGGCGGACTGGGAACCAAAAGTGGTCCTGTATATTTTTGGAAAGTGGACCCATATTACACCATGAAAGCAAGACGTGCAGCTCATATTTCAGTAGCACTTTAAATAGAAAACAATTTATATAAATCATGTAAGAGTGATGAATTACAAACTGGAAACGTTACGACACATTTCTGCTTCAAAGCGGCATGGGGGAGCAGGAGTGGTAGATGAAAGGTGGTGTGGTGACTGGAAGAGGAGGTAAGAAAACAAAAAACAGGGAACCCACATAAAAGAGACCCCTTGTGGCGAGTCCCAGTGGGAAATCTCCAGAGTTCTTGACGGCCAGTCAACCACGGTTCATAAATACAACACATGTCCAGGTTTAGGCAACTCTCTCCTCTTGCATAAAAGTCATACCACTGAAAAGAAAATGGAAAAAACCTAATCATTTCAGAAAATGAGACATTCTCTTTTTTAGAAGAAACTGTCCAGAGTCATTCAGCTATGGGCACAATAAAAATAAAAACCTGAATCTCATTTAGCTATGGAATTACAATCATACCTTATGTCTTTTGTAGAAAAAATACAAACACAATTATTTTTAAAAATCTGCATGATTCAATGTCTGCGCATGAACTGCACGGATTCACAAGGGAGATGCATTTAATGAATATTCCGAGCAACAAGCTATTTATCACATTTGCTCTTTTTTAGAAGAGAAAAACGATCATCTTGCAGGAATTTTCGCCACTGTTTTGGCCCCATTTTATCTCATATACACCCCAAGAAAGCCTTGCGAGATGCTGTATATAATGTTGCTGCTCGGTGTCTCCTTGTCATTTAATGGGGATCAAATTGCCTGCACCTCTGTATGAACTGTCCCCTGCACACACACTGATGCACTGTGAGGTGGAGGGTGTGGCGTAAGATGTATTTCAAGCACATTGATTTAAGAGCCCTTACGTGGGCCTGAGTTAGAGCACTCACCTAGTGAAACCCTACATCGATTGGAAGCCAGGCTTCCAGCCTGGTAAATTCCTTTATACAACTGAGTGAACCCCTCAATCAACTGAACACTATGTTTCAATCTGCTCCACCCTGTTATTGTGCCTAAGTACATACTAAACACTTCTGAGCATATTGTATTTTGTTTTTATATATTACCTTTTTTTTGGTTGGGTAAATGTTACCTGCTCATCAAACAATATTTCACCGTTTTATAAAATATTAGCTTTAAGGAATCCGTTCACCAGCTTCCTTCTTTCAAAATTACTGACCACTAATTGTTTGCTGAGGAAATGTTCATAACCAAGTGTACGCAATGCTGATTTAATATAAATTAGCCATAATGTAAGGCTAAATTATATTAAATCAGCCCTGTGTGCATTTGGTTATGAATATTTCCTCAGCAAACAATTAGTGGTCAGGAATTTTGAAAGAAGGAAGCTGGTGAACGGATTCCTGAAAGCTAGGACAGATGCAAGGTGGAATAAAGAAGGTAAAAAGCAAAGTGTTCAATTTGATCTCATACATGTCACTTGCATCGCCAATATTATGGGTTATGCACAGTGGTGCACAGACCAAGGAAAAACCTATGATTTATGAATCGCTTGCGGTAATAGCGTGGAATAGAAGACATGTCTTTATTCAAGGAATAAGGTAGATCATTCACAACATTGCATGCTCTTTTGTCCTAAGGTTATGACTCTATGGAAGACATTCCTTTTGCCTCTATTGAAGGCTCATTGAGTAAGACACGTAGACATGGCTTTTAGGTTTCTTTTATCAGTTCAAGATCTGTTTGCTGTCCAATGTGTTTATTTGGACATTGAACATGCACTTGAATTGCGAAGGCAGTTATTGTCTGATAATGGCTTATGTTTGGATGTAGTATGGCTGGACTAATTATGTTATTTCTTCTGATGGTTTACATTGTCTCAATTGCTTGCTTTTTAATTTTTTTTATTGTTTTTATGTTATGGTTTTTAACTTTGTATACGTTTGATGGATTTGTTATTCTGAATAAACTTGATTTAACTTGAGACACCTTTGAGCTTACTGTATTTTGTTTTAATATGTGACCTTTTTTTGGTTGGGTAAATGAAACCTGCTCGTGTAAAATCGTGTCAAACAATATTTCAACATTTTATAAAATATTTAAATGTTTTTCACACAGATGTATTTTATAATATACTCAACTCCTGCAATCTATCAGACAACAGGATATAAGAAAGTACTATTATAGTGAAAGTGTTTAGTATATAGTACATTTTAGTTTCATTTTCATGAACTTCCTGACATAGAAGTTCTTTCAAGCATATAAGCAATACCGCCATATGTCATTCCTCATAGGCCCGTGGATAGGACATATTTCTGGGAACCCGTCAAGAAACTGGGGGCAGGCAGCCACAGTTCTAGTCCCCATGCCAGTGTTGACACTATTATAATTGTTTTATAGTCCAATATAAAGTTTTGGCAAACAGTTTTTCATTAGAAATGTTTTCAGCCATATATAAACACAAGCCTCAATTAAAGTGAATGTGCATGAAAACACGAACTGCTATGTTGAGAAGGGTTTTGGCATTTGAGGGGAACTGACTGATCTAAGTTGCTATGGTACTTGTTCTAAAGAGTGTGCTAAGCAAAACACTTTAATTTACTGTAAAACCTGTTCTAGGAAATGTGGTAAGATATACCCATTATCACTGTAAATTTGATTTGGAGCCAGCTCTCTAAATCAGGGACAAATGCGGATTACCTATTGCAGCCATCCCTTTCCAGTAGACGCCTTCCCCACAGCTGAGAGCACACCTTGACGTCCTTAAGCTCCCACGCCCCCAGACTGCCCGCTGCGAACTACAATATTCAAGCCATTGTTTTAGAATACTTTGCGCTACCCCAGGATCTGTGTCAGAGGCAGCTTCTCAACAATGTGCCTCCTGCCCACATTAAGTTATTTCAAAAGTATTTCACTATATTTTTATATTAATTCATTTACATTCATTTTGTCATTTGATATAGCGCCTTTTGCCATAATTATGGTTCCAATACTCTTTTGGTTGACTGGCCTCAGAGGAACTGCAGTCCAAAATTTGGGAAATGTTTGGGGGGAGCTATTATGTGTGTGTGTATTTCAGCCATTAAATGTATGCAAGGGTGGCCAAGACCCTGGTAGTCACCCATGCCTAAATGCAGTTTGTGTGGCACAGCTGAGGAATACTATGGACTAAAGGGGGTGATTGTGTTTATGATGATAGAGAGTTATGTGAGAAGCTACAGTTCGAATTTCTGTTGTTAATGTCGTGTCAGTATCTGGTAATTTATCAAGGCTGTAGCAGCGACGATAAAGAAAACACACAACTTCTTCAGAGAAAACGACCTGTGTACATTTCAGCAGAGGGCATGGCATGCTTTGTGCAAGTTCTTAAGAGACCCCGTGGCGAGACAGAGAGTTCTTCAGGTAGTGAGGTGTGTTTCCCAATCCTGAAGAAATCCATGTTGTGTGCTCATAGTGCAGAAATCAAAGCATTGGAAGATGAAGGACCTGATTGAGTGTTCAGAAGCATCATGTATAGCATGCTGGGGAAAACTGTCAAGTGGAGTGTAACAAGAATGTATTTTATGAAACATGTGCAAGGAAGCAGATAATAACATAGTGACAATGCCAGCCTTCAAGGTTATGTGTATATGCCACTTTCTTCCTAACATATATGTGACACGAAGGGTACGTTTTTTATTGGGGGGATTTGCAGGTGAAGTTGCACACCTATGAGGAATATTATGATGGATCAGAGACTAAGTAGGAAACACATATGTGTGTATGTGTGAAGAAAGCATAGCAGAGTATGGGGGAAGACATCAATGTTAGGGAAGTAAAGGTATATTGTACTATAGTAATTCATAGCTTTGCTGGATTTCTATGATTAGTGTTGCTGATGCGACAAAGACTTTTATGGCAAATAGAATGTTATATTAGGTTTGCATTGTGATATAGGTAGAATGGGACATTGGTGTAGAGTTATGGAGGGAGGTGTAGAAGTATGGGTGCAGGCTATTGAGGAATGGTGAAGTGTCTAATGTGTTTTGTAGGTTGGCTAGTATGTTGGTGTTGTGGTATGATGTATCTGGTGTTGTTATGGAAGCATGGCAATCAGTTGCATGTAACGTAGGGTCTGTTGTTAAAGAAGCATTGCAAGTAAATGTGTGAAAAGAAGGATGCGTTGTTATTGTAACGTTGCAAGTAAACGTGTAACAGGAAGTATTTGTTGGTATTGTAAGATTACAAGTAAATGTGTAAAAGGAAGGATGTGTTGTTATTGTAACATTGCAAGTAAATGTGTAAAAGGAAGGATGCATTGTTATTGTAACATTGCAAGTAAATGTGTAAAAGGAAGGATGCATTGTTATTGTCACATTGCAAGTAAATGTGTAAAAGGAATGATGTGTTGCTATTGTAACATTACAAGTAAATGTGTAAAAGGAAGGATGCATTGTTATTGTAACATTGCAAGTAAATGTGTAAAAGGAAGGATGCAATGTTATTGTAAAATTGCAAGTAAATGTGTAAAAGGAATGATGCGTTGCTGTTGTAACATTGCAAGTAAATGTGCAAAAGGAAGTATGTGTTGGTATTATAACATTGCAAGTAATTGTGTAAAAGGAAGGATGTGTTGTTATTGTAACATTGCAAGTAAATGTGTACAAAAAGGAAGCATGCGTTGCTATTGTACCATTGCTAGTAAATGTGTAAAAGGAAGTATGCGTTGTTATTGTAACATTGCAAGCACATGTGTAAAAGGAAGGATGCGTTGTTATTGTAACATTGCAAGTAAATGTGTAAAAAGAAGGATGCCTTGTTATTGTACCATTGCAAGTAAATGTGTAAAAGGAAGTATGCGTTGTTATTGTAACATTGCAAGAACATGTGTAAAAGGAAGTATGCGTTGTTATTGTAACATTGCAAGCACATGTGTAAAAAGAAGGATGCATTGTTATTGTACCATTGCAAGTAAATGTGTAAAAGGAAGTATGTGTTGGTATTGTAACATTACAAGTAAATGTGTAAAAGAAAGGATGTGTTATTGTAACATTGCAAGTAAATGTGTAAAAAGAAGGATGCGTTATTGTAACATTGCAAGTAAATGTGTAAAAGAATGGATGCGTTGTTATTGTTACATTGCAATTTAATCTGAAAAAGGAAGTATGCGTTGTTATTGTAACATTTCAAGTAAATGTGTAAAAGGAAGTATGTGTTGTTATTTTAACATTTCAAGTAAATGTGTAAAAGGAAGTATGTGTTGTTATTGTAACATTGCAAGTAAATGTATAAAAGGAAGGATGTGTTATTATTGTAACATTGCAAGTAAATGTGTAAAAGGAAGGATGCCCTGTTATTGCAAAATTACAAGTAAATGAATGAAAGGAAGGATGTGTTATTGTTGAAGAATTGGGAATAAATTCATGTGAGTCAGGGTATGTTGTAATCGAAGCATGGCAAACAAATAATTAAAATCCATGCAATTCAGGATGGGTAATTTTTTAAGCATGTTGAATAGATGCCTGAAAATCAAAATGCTTGTGGGTCAGGTGTGTGCAATGGAGTGGATGTTGTTAAGGAGATAATTGTGTTAAGGAGGCCCAACAGCTGTGCCAGATAGAATGAAGAGATGTCCCCACTATGTGAATTCATGTGAAGGTGGGTCCCGATTTATAGTACTTATAGCCATGTAGTGGCACAACAGGGGTGTGTGACGTGTGTGTCCTCATCTGTGCATGTGCGGAAATGAAGGGGGGTTGTTGTGTATTATGATTTGTGGAAAGAAAGGAGGTATTCTTATGTCTGGTGTCTGTGTGGTGGAATGAGATGCTAGAGTAATGTCAGAGTAAGTGATGTTATGAGTGGAATGCATATGTGGGAATGTCGAAATGTCCAACCCAGGTGATGCAATGAAAGTCTGTTGGAGCAAAGTAGCTTGGGTAGTGGGAGCCAGTTGATCCTAGCCTGTGTCTTACATGAACTTGTTTTAAAACTTAATAAAGGAACCTGGAGTGTCATGAAGCATCCTTACAACAGGGACCGAAAAGCACACAAAGGGGACTGTGCCAACAAAGGTTAGGCATGAGGAAGACTATGGTCACTTCACTACAAAGAGTAAGTCATTCTGCTGATGTGTGTGTCCCTTTCACTGGCATAGTACAGTATTTCATAGTAACATTTAGCTAATAACATTTACTGTAGCTCTCATGGATGTAATTTCGGGGAGTCACTAGAGGTAGCAGCTGCTGAACCCGCCCCACCCCCAATGATTTCTCTGTGACCTCTGGCACTGCCTCGGAAATCACTCATGTAGGAGTGTAGAGGCAGTGAGAAAAGGAAATTAAAGATGTCTCTGATGAAAATCCTTTTTATTATCAGTAGCTACCAACCCCCGGCCCCTCACTCAGCATCCTTCTGTTAGTTGCAATGGGATTCAGGGGTGGGTGTCGGTAACCCAGGTTGAATGGAGAGTGAGTTGGTGAACTGTACAATCATGTTAAGGACACAGTGGAAACCCTGATGCAAGACAAGTAGGGCTTAGCGACCAGCAAAAGGTCAATACAGCCCCTGGGTTCACCAAGAGGATGAACTGGCTAAGTATGCATTGAAGAAACTGCACTCCAGGACCTCTTTGTGAACATAGTTTGAAAAGTATAAGGTATTGGTGAAGGGCGTGTTTTGCAGAAAGGCTGCATGCCTATATCAGTATTATAAACCTCTCTCCTATGCTGAAAAATATGCAGACAAAAGAGAGCTACACTGAAGAAAAAAACCTTTTTTATCAGGAACCCCTCACATGGCGATGACACTGTGGCTAAACAGTGCTAGATATAAACAGGTCGACATTTCTGGGGCCTTTGAGGATGAATTTGACATATTATAAAAACAACTGGACGTGATGCGCTCCATTAGAAACGATCACCTACAATTCGTATGATGCATTAGCTGTTGTTTGAGGTTGTTTTTGGTACATGAGGGCAGCATGAGGCATAGTGACAATACCATGCACATGAGCAAGTAAGTGGTATTTCTGGAGATGCACATGCATATGCATATGAAGCATTTACAGATATTCAATAGCACTGCTTGGGTATTTGAGGCCAGCAGCTGGTCGTGAGAATATTCACGTTCCAAAAGGAAAAGGGGGCCTTAACTGGGGATCAACCACGTTACTGTGGCATTTGAATCTTCGCTTGAAATTTGATGCCAGAAACTAGACAGGCAAGTATGTACTTTCTATATTTTAAAAGGTGAACATGTGTGGGAGGCTGGGTTTGTGGCAAAACGCTGTTCCCTATACAATTCCACACGATTTCACCAATCTGCACATAGTTTAGGACCCTCTGGAAATGTTGGCTACATGACATGTGGACCCCCCACACCTTTCCCTGGATTTCAGCACAAGCCAACATTTGTTTGTGGGTTTGTAGCTTGGTGAAGCATTGTTCCTTTTACAATTCCACACCCTTTAACCAATCTGCACCACAATTTGCAAAGTTAACTGTTAGGACACTGCAGACATGACTAGCTACATAAAAGTTAGACACTCCACCCCTTGCCCCGGATTTCAGCACCTTCACACATGAGACGGGTGCCTAAAATTGATCAAAACCCTGGAACCTCGAAAACCATGCTTCAAGGCCCTAGGATACACGGCTTCTGAGATATTTGCACAGCAATTAACTGAACCATGCTAGGGGGAGGAGACAGGTGGGAGAGACCACCGAAGGTCCCAGTATGCAGCAGCACACCAACTCTCGCCTCCCCCCAACGTCAGCTCCAACGTATGTCAGCGAGCCACACACACCCATTCTCAGTGCAGGTTATTTCAGGGTGCAAAGCACATCAAGTAATAAGTGAAGCAGAACAGCTACCGACAGGATCATTGATTTTCAACAGTTGATGAAAGTGTTATCATGTACGTCTACAGAACCCATTCGGAGAACGGGTACATTTGCTAGTTTATTATGACTATACCTGGCTTGTGAAGCAATAGGATACATAGATTTGCAGCAACTGTATGCAGGGGACACTTGGTGTATTATTTTGCACCTTAGAATGTGGGACTGCCTTTAGCATATGTCTAAAACCTGAGATAAGGTGGCAGAGCCCTTGCCCTGTGTTATTTCAACTGGGTGTAACCCTGTCATATCGACCCCACTCAGGCATATCACTGCAGCACTAAGTTTAATTATGTTTGGCAACTAAAGCAGGCAAACCTTTAAGCAACACTTTATTTGATTAATTGTGAGCTTATTACAGTATTCTGTTACATCTGTGATGGCACAACCGGTGATAAGGTCTGAGGTCGCATGGTGCAAAATACTGTGATGTCATCCTGGTTGAATGTCACATGACATCACATACTGGCCCTCATTAGGACCCTGGCGGAGTGGGTTTCCGCCAGCGCTAATCGCGGCGGACCCGTCCGCCGTACTACGAGTTCCCTTAGCGCCATGGAGGTTTTCTCCGCCTGGTTTTACCGGGCGGAGAAAACCATGGCGCTAAGGGACCTCGTTGTTAATTACGCCGCCGTACTTTACGGCGGCGTAATTAACTCCTTCCCCACTCCCATTATACCCTATGGGGCAAGAATGGGAATAGGGAAGGGTAAAATGGGGATTGGGGATTTACCGCTCCGCCAAGGTCGGCATGGGGTGGTAAATCCGCCAACCCCCATGGCGCTATCGGCGGCTTTCCGCCATGCTCCGCGGTGCATTTAGCACCGCGGATTCCGCCAGGGTCGTAATGAGGGCCACTGTGATGTTTTCAGGTATGAGATGTCACTTCCTCTACTCCTGGCATTTTGGCGAATTGACATCCTTGTAGCTATTAGCTAACATTACATTTTCTGCCCCTGAACTACTGAATTTGAAGTGTCTGACATGGGGCTGTAATACTGTGCGTGGAGTTCTTCCCATTTGCAAGGGTGTCATTCCCAGTGTATTGGGATTTGGAGTCATTGCTATGGGGCTTCAGTGCTGTTTGATGTTTTGTGTTACTGTGAGTTACCATTTTGGGAGGATTCATGTCATTAACATGATGTATATCTTCTTTAGTGTGAGCACCTCGGGTGCAAGGACATACTAGTGACCAAAGAAGGACCCTGAAAGGATAGTTTTCAGTTGACTGTGCAGCCAGAAGCAGCATTTTCCCCTCCCAAGAAACAAAGGGCCTCATAACGAGGCAGGCAGTAGCCGTGCCCTTGTTAAGGGCACGGCTGCTGCTGGTAATGATTTTTTACTGGAGCCCAGAAAAGGGCAATAACCGGGTCATGCCGACCTTGGTGGACCCAGTAATTGCCCTTTTCTGGGCACCGGTAATAATTATTCCCCATTCCCGTTTAAGCCCCATAGGGCTCAATGGGAATGGGGAGGATGGTAGTAGCGGTACCGTTCATAACGGTACCATTGCTACCATCTAGTTCTGCTCGCGGGTGCCGCTCTGCACGCCTGGTCTGACCTGGAAGAACTCGTAATGTGGCGGCATGGTAACAACGGCGCCGGTAGCACTACCTGCGCCGTTGTTGCCTTACCGCCATATTCGTAAAGAGGCCCAATGTATGCCTTTCAACTGCGGCTCTCCCCAAGGCGTCATTTGGGGGTCAGCAGGGGTTGCATGTCTCCTTTGCTACCTCTGTGGTCTCCCTTGCTACCCCTAAAACATAAAAAGAAATATATATATAACAGAAAAGGGTGTGAGGGGCGCACTCTGGGTCCCAGCTAGGTGTACCTTTCCACAGTCCAGTTGATGTTCTCCTCCTAGCGTGCTTTCTTGCCTCTTGCAATCATCAGGGAGGCAGTCTGTTCAGGTGTTTGTTCAGGTGTTGATGGTTACTACCAGTGATGGCCTCAGGGAATTCTGGTTGCTGTAGTCATTCAAGTAGCCAGGAAACAACTCACCCTCCAATTACAAAGTGTAAAACCCCAGCTGGGGGGAGGGGGGAAAACCAACAGTGTGGCTCTCCTGAGTAGGGGCATGTGTCACCCCCGGTGCCTCCGCCTCTGGAGCCCGGGACTCCCAAAGAACATTTGACAGAAAAGGGTGTGAGGGGCACACTCTGGGTCCCAGCTAGGTGTGCCTTTCCACAGTCCAGTTGATGTTCTCCTCCTAGCGTGCTTTCTTGCCTCTTGCAATCATCAGGGAGGCAGTCTGTTCAGGTGTTTGTTCAGGTGTTGATGGTTACTACCAGTGATGGCCTCAGGGAATTCTGGTTGCTGTAGTCATTCAAGTAGCCAGGAAACAACTCACCCTCCAATTGCAAAGTGTAAAACCCCAGTTGGAGGGAGGGGGGAAAACCAACAGTGTGGCTCTGTTGAGTAGGAGCATGAGTCACCCCGGTGCCGCCGCCTCTGGAGCCCGGGACTCCCAAAGAACATTTGACAGTAAAGGGTGTGAGGGGCGCACTCTGGGTCCCAGCTAGGTGTAAATTTCCACAGTCCAGTTGATGTTCTCCTCCTAGCGTGCTTTCTTGCCTCTTGCAATCATCTGGGAGGCAGTCTGTTCAGGTGTTTGATCAGGTGTTGATGGTTACTACCAGTGATGGCCTCAGGGAATTCTGGTTGCTGTAGTCATTCAAGTAGCCAGGAAACAACACACCCTCCAATTACAAAGTGTAAAACCCCAGTTGGGGGGAGGGGGAAAACCAACAATGTGGCTCACCTGAGTAGGGGCATGTGTCACCCCGGTGCCGCCGCCTCCGGAGCCCGGGACTCCCAAAGAACATTTGACAGAAAAAGGTGTGAGGGGCGCACTCTGGGTCCCAGCTAGGTGTACCTTTCCACAGTCCAGTTGATGTTCTCCTCCTAGCGCGCTTTCTTGCCTCTTGCAATCATCAGAGAGGCAGTCTGTTCAGGTGTTTGTTCAGGTGTTGATGGTTACTACCATTGATGGCCTCAGGGAATTCTGGTTGCTGTAGTCATTCAAGTAGCCAGGAAACAATTCACCCTCCAATTACAAAGTGTAAAACCCCAGTTGGGGGGAGGGGGGAAAACCAACAGTGTGGCTCTCCTGAGTAGGGGCATGTGTCACCCCGGTGCCGCCACCTCTGGAGCCCGGGACTCCCAAAGAACATTTGACAGAAAATGGTGTGAGGGGCGCACTCTGGGTCCCAGCTAGGTGTACCTTTCCACAGTCCAGTTGATGTTCTCCTCCTAGCGTGCTTTCTTGCCTCTTGCAATCATCAGGGAGGCAGTCTGTTCAGGTGTTTGTTCTACTCAGGAGAGCCACACTGTTGGTTTTTCGGTGGAAAGGTACATCTAGCTGGGACCTAAAGTGCGCCCCTCGCACCCTTGTTTGTCAAATCTTTTAGGAGTCCCGGGCTCCAGATGCGGCGGCACCGGGGTGACACATGCCCCTACTCAGGAGAGCCACACTGTTGGTTTTCACCCCTCCCCCCAACAGGGGTTTTACACTTTGTAATTGGAGGCTGAGTTGTTTCCTGGCTACTTGAATGACTACAGCAACCAGAATTCCCTGAGGCCATCACTGGTAGTAACCATCAACACCTGAACAAACACCTGAACAGACTGCCTCCCTGATGATTGCAAGAGGCAAGAAACTACGCTAGGAGGAGAACATCAACTGGACTGTGGAAAGGTACATCTAGCTGGGACCCAGAGTGCGCCCCTCGCACCCTTCTTTGTCATATATATTACATGGCCACGTTAGTGGCCATGTAGTTATGGTTAAGTTACTGTTTCCATAGGAAGAGCACTTTTTGGGCGGCTTATAACTTCGCTCTCCCTGGACGGATCCTCACCAAACTTTGCAAAAAAATTATATGGGTCACTCTGAATTGTTTTGCAAAGTTTGGTGAGGATTCGTCCAGGGGGGGAAAAGTTATAGTGGGGGGTCCCAAAACTTTTCTTTTCCCATAGACTGAATGGGAAAATACTTTGCGCACGGCCACAGGCCAAACCGCTGGACGGATTTACACCAAATTTGCGGCAGGAGCGGGGGCTTGGTCCCGAAAGCGTGCTTTTGCAAATTTGGTGTAAATCCGTCCAGTAGTTTTTCATAAAATGACCAAAACGTAAGGCAAAGAAATTTGTGATATCTGTGTTCGCTTCGCGGACGGACTTCCCTGTTCGCTCCGCGGACAGCACCCCGATTGGCCCATGGCCTTGCGTCATGTCTGCGGACATGCGACGTGTTCGCTGATTGGATGACGAGGGGCATGGTGCGCGTCAGATTTTCTGTGGCGCCCCCATCTTGTATTCTCCGTCGACTGCGTACAGCGCGGTGAAACGTGGATAAAAAATTGTATTAAGTGCCGTGTGTTGGTGTGTAAGAGTGTTTGGGGAGGGTGGGGGAGTATGAGATAGGTTCAATGTTTTGTTTTTTTATGTGCTAGACATTTTTGTTGCGTTCGATTTGTCCGCGGAGAACACGGCTGTTCTGACATTTTGTAAATAAACTAAATGGTGGGGTGTTTAGAGGACGGAGTATGTGTCATTTTTGTTCGCAAGGAAGGTAAAAATGAGCTATGAACACTCGCGGTGTACTTAATTGTTCGTAAATACACAAACTGGGGGTGTCCTCAGGACGCTGTCTGTATTGTAATCTGTCTAGTTGAATGTGTTCTAAGTACACTCGCGGTGTCCCGAAATGGTTGCAATTACACAAAATGGGGATGTTCTGAGAACGTTGTTTGTATTGTTCGTTGTCAGGGTGAAAGTGTTTTAAGACCACTCCTTTTGTCCGCTAATAGTACCATTTCCTATGGGCGTCATCTGACTTTTTGTCCACTAAAGAAACGATAAATCCAGCGGGTGTGCGCCGACATTATGTGATAATCCTATGACTGGCGCTATTGACCTGGCTGACTTGCTTTTGCGACACTAAATTATATCTCCCACCCCTAAGCCTGATATTATTAAAGCATTCATATTCCCCGCCTCTCTCCGTGACGTTACAGGGTGCGTCATCAAACGCGCCCAGTTCTCTGCAGTCCTAAGTGACTTTACACAGAACCCGGAAGACAACACATATTATGTCACAACACAGCGCGCCACAATTCAGAATATGAAACAGTGATTTAAAAGCAAACAGCAAGATTGTAAATTTTGTAAAGTACATTTATTTGACATCAAATGTTTAGAGAATATTCAGCAATTTGCATTTGTCTTTGTTGTCGATCCGCAAAAGTTCATGTTGAGGCACGCAATGTTCCTTTGCGGTACAGAGGGTGTTAGATCAGTTTACAACTCAGTGCGCCACAATTCGGAATATGAAACTGTGGTTTAAAAGTAAACAGCAGGATTGTACATTTGGTAAAGTACATTTATTTCACATGAAATGTTTAGTGAATATTCAGCGATTTGCTATTGTCTCTGCTGTCGATCAGCAAAAGTTTATTTTGAGCCACGCGTTGTTCCTTTGCGGTAGATAGGCTGTTGGTTTATGATAAAAGCAGTAAATGGTCGCTCTGATAATCGGAAGGTTGCTCCAACAACGAGCCATTAGACCACCCTATTGGTTGGTATGTTGTTTGTATCCGCTAGTACTGCGTAAGGGCATATTGGTCCTTGGCGATTGTCCCATAAAATGGTGAGGGTCATGAAGTTGCATATTTGGACCTGCACCTGGCAGCTGAAGGCCCCATCCACTGGAGTCTGTAAATCGTGACATAGGCAAAATGGGGCCACATACCTGTTTTAAAAAACATAAATTAGTCTCACCAGCCGATCTTCATTAAAAATCATCATTTTATTTATTAGGGCGTGAAACTATTTGCTATCGAAGATAGTGCAACGGAGTATGTTAATAATAAAGTTTTCCCATTCATATAGCGCTAAGAACCGTGAGGTATCGAAGCGGTGCTTATTATTAACCACGGTGTGTGGTGCTCATTTATCGACCACGGAAGGATGAAAGGCTGAGTTTGGCCTTGCCGGGATTCGAACTTGCGTTAGCAAGGTGTGCACGGATGTCAAAGCGAGCATTGTACTCGCTGTGCCACTTGACAGGCTACAGTGAAGTGGCACAGCGAGTAGAGCGCTTGAACGCCTATAGACCGGTTAATTTATTTCTATTAACCCACCCTGTGTCATCTGCCTTTTTTCAGAGCCCTCTAAACGACAGGGGATCAATTTGGCGGTTATAGTGCGCGGTAGAAAACATTATGCCACTTTCAACAAACAAGTTCAACTTGAGCGGTCTTTAATCCTACGCTATTGTAATTATATTTGGTATAAAATAATCTAAAGGGTTACTTACAGTACAATTGCAATTTCCATTGTCTACGAGTAGTGCAGTCCCAAAATACGATTCCGGCGTGTGCGAACGATCTTTCGCATAGTGATATAATATATAAAAGTGGTTTCGTTTCAGAAATTTCATCCTTATCGTCTCTTACGTTTTAGCAACACTCCTTCAAGAGAAGTCTTTCATCACAATCTCTGTCTGTCAAGGTCAAAACACAATACAACCTTATAGTCCGCTTCGTGAGCCTCTCCGGGGCCCGAGAAAAAAATGGAAGCAGCTGACCTTCACTGTGAACGAGCATAAATTCTTACTTTGCAACATTCTGTCTAAAGCCATCTGTGAGAAGTTGGTTTTTGCACACCATGTTTGTATATTGTTTGCGTGATATTAAAAAAAGTTTGTTTAAGGGACAGCCGAAAGACCCCTGAAAATCGCAAGTTATGGTGAGCTATGAAAAATAACTCTCGCCACCACCGTGCACTGCTAAGACTAACACCCAGGACATCAAAGATGACATCGCAAATGTCATTGATGAAATCACTGATGACATCACATGTGTATGTACTTTTCATGGAATTTGTGTACTAGGGATTTTTATTATAATGTTGCGAAAAAAGTGTCAAGGATATTGCAATAAATATCATACCGTTTTTCGTGCTTTGAACGATGCATTGATATAAATAGCATTGTATTATGGGATTCTATCTAGTATACTGAGCTACTAATGGAGAAACATAGCATTGTGTGCAGAGTACAAGATGAAAGTATAATATTTGTAATGTTAATATGTTGAATAATTTAATGATAATTGTCCTGAAATGTTCGAGAATTCACAAAATGGGGGTGTTCTGAGGACGTTATTCGTATTGTGTGATTGCTTAGCTGTATGCAATGAGGGAATGGCACAGAGAGTAAAGTGGACGCCGTCCATGGACACCGCGGCTGTTCGTGGACAGGGCGTGCTACATCCCGGTTTTTCCAGGAAATCCAACATGGAAAGAAGACTGTACGGATCAGCCAATCAGATGTCGAGGTTGTGGATTTGTTTTGAAAGAGACTGTGTGTAGTGAAGATGGCAGAAGTGGAGAAAGTCAGGGTGTTGGTGCTCGGAGATATGTTTGTGCATGGTTTACAGCAGTACGCTGAATGCAGGCATGTTGCAAAGAACTTTGATGTGAAAGGAGTGGAGGTGGTGTGGAGCACTGTGCCTGATTGCAATGTACAATTCTGTGAGGATATGGCCACGATGAACAGTCTGCATGTGGTAGTTTTGCACTATGGTGCTTCCCATTTGGGCAACGTCAGTGCCCCTACTTTGTTGGCTGATTTGGAACGCTTGGTTCAAGCCGTAATGAAGATCCTTCCAAATGCGAAAGTAATTTTTTCTGGATTACTACCTAGGGCAATATGGGACAATAGTCCTCAGCAAAACATTGCTAGGTGTGTCATCAACCGAGGATGTGTGCCTTCATGCTTAGAGCTGGTATGTTCTTCTGTAACAATGAGAATATTGATGCCAGTAATGCTGTACATTTTCAAAGAAGATGGCATTTCTTTATCTTTTACGGGAAATGCCTTTCTATTTTGCAATGTAAGGGTTGCTTTGGAGAAGGTTATGTGAAGATTTTAGGAGTAAAGTAAGAAAAAAAAAGAAAGACAATACAAAATAACAGGTGTCTGTCAAGCATCTGTAAAAAAAAAAGGCTCTTTTCAGAGCCAACTTCAAAGGGGAAATGGGGCACACTATTTAAATTTACATTCACCACGCTCAGATTTTCGATATGTCCACGGACATGGCGGTAGTCCGCGGACATGAAAATCACTACGAGGGGGTTAGTATGTTCTATGTTACATGTATATGAAGTCAGGGATATTATGGTTAAGTTGTGCTACTAAAAACCTATGAAATTCAGTGAAAAAACTTTGTTAAAGGGACGTTATGGTTAAGTTGCGCTACTAAAAACCTATGAAATTCAGTAATAAACTTTGTTAAAGGGACATTATGGTTAAGTTGCGCTACTAAAAACCTATGAAATTCAGTGAAAAAACTTTGTTAAAGGGACGTTATGGTTCAAAGTAAAACCGAAAAACCCCTGAAATTCGGCAGTTATGGTAACATAAGCAATCATAACTCGCGCCACCGTGCACTGCTAACACTAACAACCAGGACATCAAAGATGACATCACAAATGTCATTGATGACATCACTGATGACATCACATGGCTGGCTCTCCCATTTTATTCTTTACTGACATATCGAAGCCACATAGTTTTCTTCAGTAACAGTCAGGAAGTAAAAATTGAAAAGGTACTATATTTGTAAACTTGGGGTCAAGTCACATCATATGAAACATATACATAGAGGAAGACACAGGCTTGATAGAGAGCAATCCTTTCTGTGCATGAAGATAATCATTAGGGTTATCAGCACTTTCTCATAGTTTTATTTTTATTACTCTACCTTCCCTGTATATGCTCATATTTGTATACATTATACTCACTCTCCTTTCCTTTGGGTGCAGTCACATCATGTGAGACACATACATATGGTAAGTAGCAGCTTTGAAACAGAGCAATAGTTTCTCTGCATAAAGACAATCAGTTAGGTTATGAACTCTTTCTGCTACTATTTCTGCTTTTTTGTTTACTTCACTGTCCCTGTATATACTCATATTTGTATGTGTTGTTGTTTCTTTGTGTTTTGTCTGTAATAATTATGTATTAAGTGGGTTTTATTATCTACTTATTACATGTTTCACAGTACGCAAAACTCTAATAAGAAAGCAGTTATCATTTCACTATTCAACATGGCAAGATTATGAATATGGCACCTTCATCATGTATGCTGCACACACTGCCTATGTTTCTGCATGAGTAGCTTAGTATACTGGATAGAACTTCTAAATAGAATGCTTTTTATATCAATGCATTGCTTAATGCACTAATTTGCTCATGATATTTATCCCAATGATCCTTGACAGTTTTTGGTCAACATTATAAGAATCCCTCCTACAGAGTTTTCATGAAAAGTAAATGCACATGTGATGTCATCAGTGATGTCATTAATGACATTTGTGATGTCATCTTTGATGTCCTGGGTGTTAGTGTTAGCAGTGCACGGTGGCGCGAGTTATGGTTGCTTATGTTACCATAACTGCCGAATTTCAGGGGTTTTTCGGTTTTACTTTGAACCATAACGTCCCTTTAACAAAGTTTTTTCACTGAATTTCATAGGTTTTTAGTAGCGCAACTTAACCATAACGTCCCTTTAACAACGTTTTTTTACTGATATATATATATATATATATATATATATATATATATATATATATATATATATTATATGTATATATTTATATATTACATGGCCACGGTAGTGGCCATGTAGTTATGGAAAAGTTGCTGTTTCCATAGGAAGAGCACTTTTTGGGTGGCTTATAACTACGCTCCACCTGGACGAATCCTCACCAAACTTTGCAGAAAGAGTATGTGGCCCACTCTGAATTTTTTTGCAAAGTTTGGTGAGGATTCGTCCAGCGGGGGAAAAGTTATAGGGGGGGTCCCAAAATGTCTTTTTTTCCCATAGACTGAATGGGAAAACATTTTTGCCCGCGCCTACAGCCCGAACCGCTGGACGGATTTTCACCAAATTTGGACCAGGAGCAGCCGCCTGGTTCCGAAAGCGTGCTTTTGCAGACAGGACAGGGATTGGGCAAGCGGGTTGCCTTATGTCCGCGGACATGTTACATGCTTTCCCATTGGCTGCACTGCAGCGTGCAGTGCTTCGTATTTTCAAGACACCCGCCATCTTTGTTTGTGGTTTGCGTTGAGAGCCCGGCTAGTAAATGTCTTCCTTCCGTTCCCCCCACCCCCGCTCATGCCCGTGTCTTCCTCCCGTTCCCCCCACCCCCGCTCATGCCTGTGTCTTCCTCCTGTTCCTCCCACCCCCCGCTCATGTCCGTGTCTCCTTCCTGTCCCCCTCTCACCCCCACCCCCACCCCCGTGTCTCCCCTGTTCCTCCAGCCCCCGCTCACACCATTGGTACGTGGTGGCCTGCGGAGGGCCGAGGAGCGGGATCTGCCGCCTGCACAGTTAGCTCAGGCCCAGTGTCTTCCTCCCATTCCCCCCTGCCCCCGCTCATATCCCATGTCTCCCCTGCTCCCCCCACCCCCGCTCATGTCTCCGCTCATCCCCGTGTCTCCTCTGTTCCCCCCCACCCTCCGCTCATCCCCCGTGTCTCCCTCATCCCCCCCACCCGCGTTCATGCCCCGTGTCTCCCCTGTCACCCCCCACCCCAAGCTCGTGCCCTGTGTGTCTTTACCCTTCTCCCCAGCCCGTTGCTCAAGCCCCGTGTGTCTCTCCCGTTCCCCCCACCCCCCGCTCATGCCCCATGTGTCTCTCCCCTTCCCCCACCCCTGCTCATGCCCCATGAGTCTCTCCCCTTCCTCCCACTCCCCGCTCATGACCCGTGTGTCTCCCCTTCCCCTCCACCCCCCGCTCATGCCCCGTGTGTCTCTCCCCTCCCCCCACCCCCACTCATGCCCTGTGTGTCTCTCCCCACCCCCCACCCCCCGCTCATGCCCCGTGTGTCTCTCCCCTCCCCCCACCCCTCGCTCATGCCCCGTGTGTCTCTCCCCTCCCCCCCACCCCCTGCTCATGGCCCACGTGTCTCTCCCCTTCCCCCCACCCCCGCTCATGTCCTGTGTGTCTCTCCCCTCCCCTCACCCCCCGCTCAGGCCCCGTGTGTCTCTCTGAATTCCCTCCCACCCCCCGCTCATGCCCCGTGTGTCTCTCCCCTCCCCCCCACTCATGCCCTGTGTTTCTCCCCTCCCCCCACCCCCTGTTCATGCCCCATGTCTCTCCCCTCCCCCCACCCCCTGCTCATGCCCCGTGCCTCTCCCCTCCCTCCATCCCCCTGCTCATGCCCCGTGTCTCTCTCCCCTTCCCCCCACCCCTGCTCATGCCCCGTGTCTCCCTCCTTTCCCCCCACCCCCCGCTCATGGCCCGTGTGTCTCTCCCCTTCCCCCCACTCCCCGCTCATGCCCCGTGTGTCTCTCCCCTCCACCCCCGCTCATGCCCTGTGTGTCTCTCCCCTTCCCCCCACCCCCTGCTCATGCCCCGTGTTTCTCTCCCCTTCCCCTCCACCCCCCGCTCATGCCCCGTGTGTCTCTCCCCTCCACCCCCCGCTCATGCCCTGTGTTTCTCCCCCCCCACCCCCGCTCATGCCCTGTGTGTCTCTCCCCACCCCCCCACAAGCCCACTCATGCCCATGTGTCTCTCCCCCTCCCCCCCACCCCCCGCTCATGCCCCGTGTGTGTCTCCCCTGTTCCCCCCACCCCCTGCTCATGCCCCATGTCTGCCCTGTTCCCCCACCCCCTGCTCATGCCCCGTGTCTGCCCTGTTCCCCCACCCCCGCTCATGCCCCGTGTCTCCCCGGTTCCCCCCTTGCTCATGCCCTGTGTGTCTCCCCTTCCCCCCCACCCCCCGCTCATGCTCCCTGTGTCTCTCCCCTTCCCCCCACCCCCTGCTCATGCCCCGTGTGTCTCTCCCTTTTGCCCCCACCCCCCGCTCATTCCCTGTGTCTCTCACCTCCCACCCACCCCCCGCTCATGCCCCGTGTGTCTCTCCCCTCCCCCCCACCACCCGCTCATGCCCCGTGTGTCTCTCCCCTCCCACCCACTACCCGCTCATGCCCCGTGTGTCTCTCCTCTTCCCCCACCTCCCGCTCATGCCCCGTGTTTCCCCCGCTCATGCCCCGTGTCTCCCTTCTTTTCCCCCACCCCCCGCTCATGCCCCATGTCTCCCTTCTTCCCCCCACCCCCCCGCTCATGCCCCGTGTCTTCCTTCTTTCCCCCGCCCACCCCCCGCTCATGCCCTGTGTCTCCCTTCTTTCCACCCCCACCCCCTGCTCATGCCCCGTGTCTTCCTTCTCCCCCCACCCCCTGCTCATGCCCCATGCCTCCCTTCTTCCCCCACCCCCCGCTCATGCCCCGTGTCTCCCTTCTTCCCCCCGCTCATTCCCCGTGTCTCCCTTCTTCCCCCCCACCCCCCTCTCATGCCCCGTGTCTTCCTTCTTTCCCCCCACCCCCGCTCATGCCCATGTCTCCCTTCTTCCCCCCCGCTCATGGCCCGTGTCTCACTTCTTTCCCTCCACCCCCTGCTCATGCTTGAGTCTCCCTTCTTACCCCCCCACCACCTGCTCATGCCCCGTCTCTCCCTTCTTCCCCCCCACCCCCTGCTCATTCCCTCTGTCTCCCTTCTTCCCCCCCACCCCCGCTCATGCCCTGTGTCTCCCTTCTTCCCCCCCACCCTCCGCTCATGCCCCATGTCTCCCTTCTTCCCCCCAACCCCCCGCTCATGCGCAGTGTCTCCCTTCTTCCTCCCCCACCCCCCGCTCATGCCCCATGTCTGCCCTGTTCCCCCCACCCCCCGCTCATGCCCCGTGTCTCCCTCCTGTACCCCCCACCCCCGCTCATGCCCCGTGTCTCCCTCCTGTACCCCCACCCCCCGCTCATGCCCCATATCTCCCTTCTTCCCCCCCACCCCCTGCTCATGCCTGTGGCTCCCTTCTCCCCCCCGCCCCCCGCTCATGCCCCGTGTCTTCCTTCTTTCCCCCGCCCACCCCCCACTCATGCCCCATGTCTCCCTTCTTCCCCCCACCCCCCACTCATGCCTCGTGTCTCCCTTCTTACCCCCCACCCCCTGCTCATGCCCTGTGTCTCCCTTCTTTCCACCCCCACCCCCTGCTCATGCCCTGTGTCTTCCTTCTTCCCCCCACCCCTGCTCATGCCCCGTGTCTCCCTTCTTCCCCCCCACCCCCCGCTCATGCCCTGTGCCTCCCTTCTTCCCCCCGCTCATTCCCTGTGTCTCCCTTCTTCCCCCCACCCCCTGCTCATGCCCCGTGTCTCCCTTCTCCCCACCCCACCCCCGCTCATGCCCCGTGTCTCCCTTCTTTCCCCCCCGCTCATGCCCCGTGTCTCCCTTCTTTCCCCACCCACCCGCCGCTCATGACCCGTGTCTCTCTTCTTCCCCCCCACTCCTCGCTCATGCCCCGTGTCTCCCTTCTTTCCCCCCCCACCCCCCGCTCATGCCCCATGTCTTCCTTTTTCCCCCCCACCACCCGCTCATGCCCTGTGTCTCCCTTCTTTCTCCCCCACCCCCCGCTCATGCCCCGTGTCTCCCTTCTTCCCACCCCACCCCCTGCTCATGCCCCGTGTCTCCCTTCTTTCCCCCCTGCTCATGCCCCGTGTCTCCCTTCTTTCCCCACCCACCCCCCCGCTCCTGCCCCGTGTCTCCCTTCTTCCCACCCCACTCCTGCTCATGGCCCGTGTCTCCCTTCTTTCCCACCGCTCATGCCCCGTGTCTCCCTTCTTTCCCCACCCACCCCCCGCTCACGCCCCGTGTCTCCCTTCTCCCCACCCCACTCCCCGCTCATGCCCCGTGTCTCCCTTATTTCTCCCCGCTCATGTCCGTGTCTCCCTTCTTTCCTCACCGACCCCCCGCTCATGCCCCGTGTCTCCCTTCTTCCCACCCCACCCACCGCTCATGCCCCGTGTCTCCCTTCTTTCGCCCCGCTCATGCCCCGTGTCTCCCTTCTTTCCCCACCCACCCCCCGCTCATGCCCCGTGTCTCTCTTCTTTCCCCCCCACCCCTCGCTCATGCCCCATGTCTCCCTTCTTTCCCCCCACCCCCCGTTCATGCCCAGTGTCTTTCTTTTCCCCCCACCCCCCGCTCATGCCCTGTGTCTCCCTTCTTTCCCCCACCCCCCGCTCATGCCCCGTGTCTGCCCTGTTGGAACAGGGCAGACACGGGGCATGAGCGGGGGTGGGGGCCCCACCTTGCCCTACCCCCGCTCATGCCCCGTGTCTGTCTCCCTCCTTTTCCCCCCGCTCATGGCCCGTGTCTCCCCTGTTCACCCCCACCCCTGCTCATGCCCGTGTCTCCCTTCTTTCCCACTCATGCCCGTGTCTCCCTTCTTCCCCCGACCCCCCGCTGATAGCCCGTGTCTCCCTTCTTCCCTTCCACCCCCGCTCATGCCCCGTGTCTCCCTTCTTTCCACCTCCTGCTCATGCCCCATGTCTCCCTTCTTTTCCCCCCACCTCCCGCTCATGTCCCGTTTCTCCCTTCTTTCCCCCCCAACCCCCCGCTCATGCCCCGTGTCTTCCTTTTCCCCACCCCCGCTCATGCCCTGTGTCTTCCTTCTTTCCCCCCCACCCCCCGCTCATGCCCCGTGTCTCCCTTCTTCCCCCCACCCCCGCTCATGCCCCGTGTCTCCCTTCTTCCCCCCACCCACGCTCATGCCCCATGTCTCCTTCCTGTACCCCCCACCCCCCGCTCATGCCCCGCGTCTCCCTTCTTCCCCTCCCACCCCCGCTCTTGCCCCTTGTCTCCCTTCTTTCCCCCCACTCCCGCTCATGCCCTGTGTCTCCCTCGTGTTACCCCCTACTCATGCCCCATGTCTCTCTCCTGGTCTTCCCGACCTCCCGCTGATGCCTGTTGTGTTCTCTTTATACACCCCGCCTTCCCTTGCCCTGGTGTCCATCTTGGTAAAAGATTTTCCTTCCTACACAGGGAAGAAAAATCTTTTTTTTACCACCCCGGGTTCCCACTTGAGAACCTAGGATGCTAGTCGTCTTCCTCCATTCAAAAGGACGTTGTTAAAGTGACTTTATGGTTAAGTTGCACAAATAAAAACTTTTGAAATTCAGTAAAAAAACGTTGTTAAAGGGACGTTATGGTTAAGTTGCGCTACTAAAAACCTATGAAATTCTGTGAAAAAACTTTGTTAAAGGGACGTTATGGTTAAGTTGCACTACTAAAAACCTATGAAATCCAGTAAAAAAACTTTGTTAAAGGGACGTTATGGTTAAGTTGCGCTACTAAAAACCTATGAAATTCAGTGAAAAAACTTTGTTAAAGGGACGTTATGGTTCCAAGTAAAACCGAAAAACCCTTGAAATTCGGCAGTTATGGTAAGCTAAGCAACCATAACTCGTGCCACCACCGTGCACTGCTAAGCCTAACACCCAGGACATCAAAGATGACATCACAAATGTCATTGATGACATCACTGATGACATCACATGTGCATTTACCTTTCATGAAAAGTCTGTACAAGGGATTCTTAGTGTAATGTGTAATGTTAATAAAAAAAGTGTCAAAGATTATTGGAATCGCCAAGAGCGGACCACTAAGGCAATATGAATCTGGAATGAAAGAGGAGTCAAACAAAACTCCCAAATTACGTGCTTGGGATGACTAGGGAAGATGCAGTGACAGAAAATAGATGAAGGAGGAAAGATCTTAGGAGAAAATGGAAAGAATATCCGTTTTTTTGTGTTATTCAGACAGAGCAAGCGAGAAAACATCCAAGCAGAGCTAGCCAAAAGACAGGAAGACAGACGAAGATGGATGGAATCCTTAAAGGAAGGAAAAGACAAGAGAATCTGAGTATCGTCGGCGCACAGATGAACATGGAATCCAAAGGTGGCAATGAAGGAGGCAAGTATGAAGTGTGAATAATAGGGGTCCCAGAACGGACCCCTGTCTTTCAACCACAGAAACCTCAAATACCAATTGTGACTTTAATATAGCAGCAATAAACTTAAATCAGGAAGATAATTTAACGTTTTGCTTCATGTTTTATTAAAGAGTGTGTGTGTGTGTGTGCATGTGTGCATGTGTGTGTGTGTGTGTGTGTGTGTGCGTGTGTGTGTGTGTGTCTGTCTGTCTGCGTGTGCCAGTGTGTAATCATAGTAGAATGTAAACGCTTACTCACTTGGACTTTGAGACCAGTACTATGAACCCACATGATGCATGCACCCTAATGATTGAAAAGCATATTAACACATAATAACTGTTTTATGTGCAACACAGTCTGGGTACTTAGCATAGCCTATAAGCATAGACTGTGAGAAGCAACACATATTTCAATATCAACAACCTTTATTATGCAATTTGAAAGTACAACACATACATACGCATAGTTAAATTACCGGTAATGGAAGCAAACCGGCTTGAGGACAAGCAGACCTTGTTTCATTAAGATTCAAGAGAGTACTTAATATATGCCCTAAAATGTATCATAAATCCCTTAGAGACCAGGGATTGACACATGTACCGTGCTCAATTAGAGCACCACTTTAATGAGAGGAAATCAGATAGAAATAGGTATTAATACAAACCAATTGATTTTTAACTCAAGGCGGATACTAATCCTACATTCACATAAGACATTTGGAAAGGGATTAACTTGGGAAGACAAAGAAGAACCAGGTTTGAAGAGCCCACTTCTCTGTTTGTCCCTAAGCCCATTCAAATTGTCTCGACACACCTAGAATACACAATTCTATATTGAATGGCTGTCCCCATAATTGGTTTCTTTCATATTATTTTACTAATATTGTACTAGTGCCTGCATTATCACTAGATATATATACTTAGGTATGCTATCTCCTTTTTTACCAGAATACTTTTCCACTCTAGGGTTTGCTACATGGGGCTTGTTGGGAAGGAAAGAGGGTCTTCCCACTCCACTAGATGATACCGAACAAGAATTGGACGCCAATACAGCACATCCAGGGAGCAGTGGGGTGCACATACATGGGGGTGCGCGATCACCTTAGTGCATGTATTATAAGCTATATGGTAGATGTGGGTGTGAACGCAATCTTGACAAGCAGCAGCCATCTTAGAAGTAAGGCCCAAGGGTGGCGAGCAGCACTTTGTGTATTAGTATTATGCCCCTTGCATGAGTGCTAACACCATCCCCATCCTGGCCAGGTCTCAGAAATCCACAACCTCCTCCATTGTTCGGAGAGTTAGAGGCCCACGCGCCCTGGGAAGAATGCACCCTGCAAGGTCATGAAAAGGGAGCAGAGTGCCTCTTGGCAGTACCATCCCACGAAGCAGATAGCAAGGCCCTCCTGCCCCCAACGATCCCACATGCGAAATACAGCCATGCCATGCTTTCATCCCATGACCCCTGCAGGAAACGGTATCATCAAAACCCAGTTTACAGTTTACCGACCATAAAACATTTACACTGCTTGATCGATCACTGAGATCAGAAGGCAAGGCTATTGCGCTTTCAGAAATAGACCATGTGATATGTGCAGCGAGGTGCAGGTTGGCATCTGAATTATAGCTCAAACCTATAGTTGAGGACCTTGGGAGATGCTGATCTGTCTTGGAACGAGTGAAGTGTGTGTGAGTTAGTGTGACCTCGGTTCTCCCCCAAGCCCATCCCTGTATCTGCCAGGTGCACTATTACGAACGTAAACAGAACATTGTGTGTTAAAGTAGCTAATTAATTGTTAGGTCAGCTCACACAGATTACGAGCCCAGCAGCACCCACGTGACCAGAGATGTACAGATGAAGAGGAACCAATGACCTGGCATTCCATATGGAGCGCCCACCTGCAGCGACCAGTCCAAAGAAATGCATACCTCCCAGAGGTTTTACAGGAGCAGTCTTTGTAGAATTCCTGTCTACTCTTTGAAGTGGGGCATGGCTCCGGACGGAGTGCAGGCTGGTGTCGGAACCCCCTGAGGGAGGAGAATGGTTGAACTCGCTTATGTGAATATACACTAGCATGTGTTAACAAATATGGGAAGAGTATTTGAAAAAGAGTGTGGGTTCTGAACACATGGAGAAAATGGTTGGCTGTATATTGTGGGTGTGTTGTGTTTTTTATTATTATTGAATTTTTAAGGAACATATCACAGTAAAAGAAAACGGACGTGTAGAGAGCCTCCCTGAGTGAGGGGAGATGGTAGTACCACTTTTCTTGTGTAACAGAAGGAGAGGACATAAATAAGAGCCCCGCATTATTAGTGGTCTCGGGAACAGTAGTGGTTGTTATTTTAGCTTGTTATTTCAGTTTATTATTTTTGTGTTTTTTATCATGCAAGATGGAGGCCCAAGAAGTGACATTGTGTGTATATAGCAGTGTGTTTTGGGTGTGCGGAGTGTGAGAGTGGGTGTGCGTGAGGGGGAGAGGAAGTAAAAAGGGCTGACAGGTAAGGGGGAAACCATATTGATTTTTTTGTTATATTTGCAGCGTGCACAGCACACAATTAGGAGCGTAGGATTGCCTTACAGTGCATACATTGCTGAAATGGGAGGAGAGACACCTTTAGAGTATATGTACAAAGCCCAGCCCTTGTACTGGGAGAAGATCGAAAAGTATCATAAACAGTGGGCGACAGAAACAAGAGGTAGGATGCCATGTTCCTGGCAAGAGCAAGGCACTCATAATAAGGGAACACTGGAGTACATGACTATGTTTTGAGCAGCAAAATATAAAGGCAAACAGTTGCAGAACAGAAAGCAAATCCTAAATTTATGGAAGATGATTGAGGACAAAGAAGACTATAACGAGGGAAGGGCACAGGACACCCATGAAGGGGGAAAGCAGTCAGAAGCTGGCGGGACACAACAAGAATACAAGGGGGTATATCTGTTGGCAGCGCTCCCATCAATGGGATATTGTAACCCGACTTATATAACCACACAGGCCACAGTCTCACCGCCCTTATATACTGCCATTCCAGCAACCGCTCCACCGTGAGAGTGTGCAGGACAGAAAGAGTTAGAAGAGGTGCTAGAGTCAGCGCAAGTGAGGCAAAAGGGAGCAGCCTTGATGAATGGAGAGCAGGGGACATGTTGTTCAGATTAGACAGCACAGTAATAAAAGATGTGCATATAGAAAAGAAAGAAGATGAACAAGCACATAGCACAGGGTACAGAACTGTCAAATCCGACAGAGGACTAGATGGCGATCGGTGTGATGATGGGTGGAGTACAGTGGATGAGTTTGAGGACGACAGTATAGAGGAAGCGCAACAGGTGCTGCAAATTACACCTTGAGTGGAGAGCTTGAGGGAAGAGAGGGTACGACGGCTTGGTTAGATGGCAGTAGCAAGGAAAAATGGAAGTGCAGGGAGAAAAGAAGGGAGGAAGGTGGGCTTTCAGATACCTTTGATCCACAAGAACATAGGCAGAGCACAGTATGTGCCCTGGGCACAGATGGACAAAAACAATTTCTTCAAATCGCTCCCAACATTAACAGCGGGGGCGGGGAAGTCTATATACGCATTTGAGAAACAGAATGCAGGTGTGCCCCTGGCCATGGGTGACATGAAAAGTTTATTGGTGGTGATGGTGGGGGAGAGAGATGGGGTCATATGGGTTATAGTAGGGTACCTCAGAGTAAGTTTGGACGATGATGTGCATGATGGCTTACACTTCAACAACATTAGAGTTTAGGTGTGGGGCGCCCTTCAGCGTGGATACCCTGACACCCCCGGCTGTTAGGATTGTATGGATTAGAGCACTGCATAAATATGCATGTATTTATGTTGTGGTTTGTGTGTGTAATGCTTTGTTGAGGATTTATTTAGTTCATTTCAAATGTTCTGGATTTAGCTTACTTATTGCAATACTATTTAGTACCAGATTTTATAGATGTAGGTTGTAAGGATGAAGTGAGGCAGATATGGCAGAAAGCAGATGCTTCATTGTTGACGGACCCTGCACAGGAGCCCCACAAACCATCAAACTAGGTAAGAACATGGAATTCCCTTGGAACATAACAATGCAGGGGATTCCACTACAACACTTATCCCTCCCTTACAATGCACTCAACACAACAAACACTATAAAAACCAACAGAACATTCTTAACATTTGAAGAGTCACCTGAAAGAACACAGATTAGTGAAAATTAAAATGAAACTAAAAAAATGCAGACATCGCTCTCTCTTCCACACGTAATATCCCAAACCGACTGGAGGCATCCTGAGCCTTGTTGTGCGGCCTGGACAACAGGCTCTTGCTCCGCAACCTTATATTTATATAAATCTATCTCCAAGCTTTTGCTTCACCTCGCCACTCCCAATTTCGGGGGACTAACACCTGTCCTGATCCAGGTGGCCACCACCATAGGAAAAGGGACTTAGACATTTCTCTTTTTCCATGTCAGCAGCAGTGGGCAGGAGGCACGTTGGGAACAGCCCACACATCTCCAGTCCAGTAGGTAAGTGGGGAGGAACATAGGGGGGTAAGGAAAGATTTAAGGATGTATTAGGGGTGGAGAGGCAACAGGTGAGAGGTTCCCTGTTGTATCCCCACAATCAAGATGATGCAACTAGGGGAATGGCCTCGGGTGGCTGGAAAAACCAGACGGTACACAATGTAGCTCACCTGCTTTCCCAGCCACCTGACTGGCTAAGCACTCTTCCCCGGGTGAGAATACTGCAGGAATCCCACATTCCACTTCCAGAATGTTATTCCTTTAGCACCCACCCACATACATTGCCCATTGTCTAGCATGTACCCAGAGAGTATCTGGTTTTGTTGAGAGCTGAAGTCTGTTTGTCACCTTTTTGAGATACCACACTTCGACAATCCCCCATGTCTCAATTTCCATACAACCATTGTATGGCTGTTGACTCTTGGAATTTCAGAGCATTCTCCAGTGGAGAGGGCCATTTGGGAAGTTACCGCACTTTCTCTATCTGAAGTTGTCACAGTATTGGAAAACATCCATTAAGGTGCTATCAATATCACTATTGAATGACTGCCCATAATCTTCCTCATGAATTTTGTCAGAGTCTCAAACATCTAGGACTTGTAGGGCTGCCTTTGGTATTGCCTTCAAACTTTAAACCACTGTTTCTACATTATCCAACCGATTTCATGCCACATCGCCGTATCAGAGTATTGTCACCTGTCCAGTTTAAGCACCAGAGCCAAACCAAACCAAGCATCTAACCTCTGGGACTTTACATGGCAGGTCAACTAGAACCACTGGATCATTGGTTACTCATTGAACTGAACCAGCAGTACTCATTGTTTTGGACCATGCTCGACTGTTGAACTGCTCCTGGTGATCCATCAACCTGTATTGCTCAATGCCATTGAACCGCACAAGCACTGCCTGAAACAAAATGATGCCAACTTGTCATCTTGGATCACTGTGGCTTGTTGCACTTGCACCTAGTTTCCCCACATCTACAGAATATCGAAGCTTGATTTGACTCAGCCAAAGCAAATAAGAACTACAATTGTTTAGCCCCTGTTTTCTTGGTCCTTTATTGGGGCCCTAGTGGCTGGTTAATGCCCTTGTACACCTTCCTCTTCAAGAAACATATCTTTTGAATGTAATTGTGGAATTCTTAAATTTCCCCCCTGCTAAAGTATCCAGAGTGCCTACAGATATATGTTCTCCATTTTCTGCTTTCCTTTACAGGGGTGGGGTTTTCGTGGGCTTTTAATCGTTTTTTTGCATAATTGATTTGTTTAATTAAAATATATATTTGTATTGAACCTTGAATGGACATTTTATTTATTTTGGAACTTGTGTGCTATTGCTGTTTGGGTTCCCTCTGTCTCAGATTCACAGTATACCCTGCCCATGTTACCACAAAAGGTAAAGGAGGTATATCTTTTGGCTGTGCCTGTTTTACCTTTATGATTAGTATAACTGTTGGTTTGTAGAGGTTGGAGGGCTGCGTAGGTGTTTAGCCACCACTCATACTTGTACTTCTGCAGAGCAGAAGTTATTTCACCATACTCAGGTGCAACCTTGCCCATGGGACTATAAATAGACAAGAGGCCACACGCCCTGCAGTCTCAAAATTTCCCTGGCTGATTTTGTGTCCTCCTTTTGAACCCTGGACAACAGCATCTGCAGGGCTATACCCATTTCCCTTGGCAGGAATATCTTCCATTGCCTGGTGCAGAACTGGGTACTGATGAGCATTCGTTCCTGGGATTAGGTTAGTTGGCATTTTGTGCCCGTTCACCAGAAATGTCCCTTCTGCCAGATTCTGAAACGTCTTTTAGCAATGAGTTGTTACTAGGTTCCGGAGACATGCTTTGACTAACCATTCATCCAGATATGGGAATAGATAGATCCCTTCCAAAATCATTGTCGATGAAAGTGGAGCCCTGACTTTTATAAATACCCCAGAGGCTGTTTTCACACTGAAAGGGAGAACTGTGAACTGACAATGCTTCCCGCCACTGAAAACCTTAAGAATATTTTAATATGTAATAATCTCGCCCCACCAAATCCAGTGGCAGAAAAATCTGCCTTTAAAAGTGCTATTTTGAATGCATTTACATGCAGGGAGAGACCCCTGCAGCCACCCCCCCATATTACCCCAACCCACCCCCATATATAAATACATTTAAACGTGTATTTTTAAACTGCAGCTTTTTCTGCCGCAGATTTTTTTGCCGAGAGATTATCACTGAATACGAAGAATATTTGGTGACTGTTCCTTATTGGGATAGATTGTTTGCATCCTGTAGGTCTATGAACACTAACCAATTTCCCGTAATGATAACTGGCAGTATCCGTCATAATGTTCCTATTTTTAATTTCTTGTTCACCACAGAATCGTTCAAGTCCTTTTGGTTGAGCATCAGCCTGAGTTTCCCCGTTGGTTTGGAAAGCATAAATGTTATGGTGGTAAGGTAGCTCAGTTGGTTGGCTGCTCTTTGCTGTGATTTGTGTGTCATCTGCAGACAGCAGGTTCGAATCCTGCCAAGACCAACTCAACCTTTCATCCTACTAAGGTTGATAAATGAGTACCTACCAACTTTGTTCCGGTCATATTGCACGTAAATATGTTCCATGTAAAGAGCTTTGGTGAAAGCACTATATAAATAACACAGAAAGACCCTTGTAATATTTTTTTTTCTGGAGCAATTTCAACAGTGCTTCTCCTATGGCTTTCCCTTTCAGCCCTTTCTCAGCATCAGTGTCACAACCATTCCTAAATGGGGGAGATTTTGAGAAATGAATCTGCTCTCCCGAGCTCACTGTTCTGTTATGATATGGGTTATGATATGATATTTTATTTATATCACGCTCGTACACAAGTGTTTCAGAGCGCGACCAAGCAAAGGGAGGGGAACAGGGGAGAACAAAACACAACGATCTTACTAGGCCCAGTGACATTGAGAATGTGCAAGTGCATGGGAAAGAGAAAAAGGGGGGAACGTGCATGGAAGGGGGGAGAAGTGGAAAGTGTGGACCAAAGGAAAGAAGCAGAATACATATTAATAAATTAAATAAATAGAGGCGATAAACAGTGGTAGTGCAGCCAGTAAGTGGCAAGTGCTGGGTTGGTCAGATAGGGTATATCTGATAAGTGCAAAAGAAAGGTGGGGGAGCTGTATGGGTACAGATACAGACCTCAGTGCAAGAGGTGACCTGGAGGCAGTGCAGGAGGCTGGCAGGGTGAGCAGGTACCTGGGCCCGAAGGACAGAGGTTGTCCAGGTGCATGGTGTCGATAGAGAAAACAGATCAGCAGGGGAGAAGAGGTGAAAAGGCAGAAGCGAAGAGAATGGTCTTGAGGTGCTTACCGAACCGGAGATGGTTCTCCTCAAGGTTTAAGGTGGCAGGGAGGCTGTTCCAAAGGGAGGCCCCAGCCGAAGACAGAGATCTACCCCCAGCGCGTTTCTTTGAAAAACGACTAGAAGTATTAGAAGAAGAGTAGAGAAGTAGAGGAGCGAAGGGCTCAAGAGGGGAGGTATTTACGGAGGGCCCTAGAAAGCCTTGTGGACAATGCAGAGGATTTTAAATTAAATTCTTGCATCCACTCGGAGCCAATGAAGGAATTTCAGATCTGGAGAGAAAGGATCCCAGGGCTTGAGGCCAAGGACACGTTTTGCAGTGCTGTTCTGGATTAGTTGTAAAGGGAAGAGATTGGAGGCAGGTAGATTTAGAAAGAGACTGTTATAGTAGTCCAACCTAGAGAGAACAAGAGCTTGGAAAACAGTGAGATTCTGAGGGAAGGAGAGGAAAGGCAGAGTAACTCTGATAAGGTGCAGTAAGAAATTTGACTGTATAGAGACGTCAGAGATGTGTTAGGAGAAAGAAAATGTAGAGTCAAAGATGGCACCGAGGTTCGTATGTTGACCCATATGTTTGAGAATTTTGCCAGCATTTGAAAACCTGTCTGAGACTGTCTCCCACAGGCAAAACTTTATTTTCAGGTCATGTTGCTTTTCCTTTTCATGTCTGAAAGCCTCTGTATTTTTGGCCCAGCCTTGATCTTACAGAAAATTAAGTCTTTGCCTGACTCTTTTTCTTATATGCCTTACCTTTGTAAGATACAAACATTTTCCTTCTGAGTTTATCAGCATTTTTATCCGACCTGAACACCCTTATATGCACCTTTCCATCTAAGGTGGCTTCAAGAAGCTTACTCCCTTCAAAGTTTGAATGCAGTTGTCTATTTTAACTGTTAGTACACTAGTCTTTGATGTGCACATGGTGGTGCCAAGATTTTGACACCCCCATTGCCATGGCAGCTCGTTTCCTTCTTTGAAATTACAGTCCTGCAGTAATTCAACCTTCTTTTGCATGTGAGCACAGTCAACTCCATCCTGCATAGCCTTAGTTCGTTTTTTTAAAGCACCCCAGCACTCTTTCTGCTGTAAAAGATCAATATGTATTAGTCCATATGGCCAGATGTGAGTCACAAAAGGATCTTTTCGGTGCCACATACACCTTGTGGTCATCTCAATCTTTTACTGTGGCTTCTTACGCCGCCATTAAGGTTCTCCCTGCAAGGCTTCACAGGATGACATCAGGCTCATTTCACTGAGGCATTCAGGTTTCTTCGCCTTTTAAGGGATATAACTTTGACATAAATCTTGTCATAGATATATGATCAGTGTCTTTCCGATCCTTCAATATTTTGTCTTTACAGTGTAAACTCCTACATTCCAGCGTGGGTGTTTCATTGTTGCGTACGGATGGTGTGCTTACGTTCATATTGCTCAGTCCTGTTTTTATGACTGTGATTATTCTCCTTCCTGAGATCCCGGGGACTTGGTATGGCCCGCCCACAGGGGGAAAGAGAGCGTGGATGAGGTGATTTCAAAACAAATCCTGTCATCGATTTCCCGCATCTGGGTGGAGGTGGATAGGACCAGGGATCTTATGTAGCCGCGCTGAGGGGCACGGAGGTGGACCTATCTTCAGGAACACGCAGGGTGGCCAGGCCCTCCAGTGTGGGGAGTTCTGCTGTGGGCCATGTGGCTGGGTCTGCTCTCGCTCTCACCTCTCCAGGGTTGAGGTAGTGAGCAAACGTGCAGAGGCAGCCCAACGCAAGCTCATAGTGCCCGTGTGTGCGCCATTTATGAGGGACATTCGGTAGCTGACTCGCATTATTTTTCTTCTCTCTGTGACTTGAGGTAGGAGGGTAAATGTTTTTGGAGCGGGCTACATAGTGCGGTACTATTGAAAGATATTGTTGGGCCACTTATGGGCGTTGGCTCAACTGTCATTTCTCTTCGTAATGTGAGGAAGTAAAATGCAGGGGAGTGTATTGGAATATTTGATATCAGGGTTGGTCTCCTATGACAGCCAGTGGTGTGCACAAGTAAGCAGAGTCAGAGAAGGGAGATTCTGCAGGGTTTTTTCCTGTTTGCTATTTGGCCATTGGGCACGCCCTCAAAGAGAGCAGGTGTTGGAGGCAGTAAGCCACCATGGCAGAGAGCAGGGAAGGAGAGAGCGCCTCATTAGGCTTCACTACATTTCCCGCTAAATGGGGAGGGAAAGTAGCGCATGGTGTCTGGTCAGGAAAAAGCGAGTGTCAAGGCACCCTGCCGGAACTTTCTACTTATATTAAACCCCGCTGAGAACCTAAGCGGATTACTGTAACGGCCAGTACCTGCCTGAAGAACAGTGTTGCTCTTTTTAGGGATCTTTTCCCTCCGTACATTGGGGTACGGCGTGTTTGGTATCATCGCTGTCTGTTGTGTGTAATGTGGTAGCCTGCAGCTGCCCGGGGGGGGGTCTACAACAAAGAAATAAGGAAGGACAACGGAGGAAGAACAACAATCCTCTGACATACATCCTCCAATATGCCAAACTAGATGCTACTGGCCATCGCTGGTTGGCCATGTTGTCCATGTACAGCTTCCAGTTAGAATATTGCCCTGGAGTCAGTAACATAGGCGCTGATGGACTGTCCCGAAGACCACCCGTCGACGATGGCTCCGAGTCCATTCCTATCGCGATGGCCTTGGTGGCTACGATGAAGGCCATTTGCTGGAAAGGAATGTGCCAGACAGTTGAGTCAGCCCTCTTTATCGATTGCCTAGGGGGGACAGAAAAGGGGGTCCCTGTGAGTTATTGTGATGCAACCTGTCTGCACCCAGTCTGGTGGACCCCGAACTGCCGCACATGAAATTGACGCAGCTGAGACAAAAACATTTGCAAGATTTGGAAATACGTGAAGTACTGCGGTGCAAAGAAGCCAGCGTGAGAGGGCCCCCAGACAGCAAAAACCTGCCAAATCATCACCGTCGATAGAGTGCTAATCAGGAGTTTAGGGAAGAGAGGGCGAAACAAGCTGGGAGACTGATGGGAATCGCAACCATACCTGATTGAGAGACAGTTGAACGGGTTGCCGTGTTCAGACTGAGAAGGGAAGACACCCCGAGGGATTTGTAGACCTTCCCCCGAAATCACTTTCTACCGATAGGGGATGGTGTGGAGATGGATCTGACTGCTGGTGAAGCCCCTCTTTCCCCCAGTAAGAGGATCACCCGAACTCAGGCACAGGACACAATCCACGGGGACGTCCTACACCCCTCTAGACCAAATACTGTACCATCTGTGGCCTCCAATGCAAGAGAGAAGAAGATCTCATCCTGCCATTTCTCTTTGTTTATGTCTGCTACTTCATCCTGTTCTTCCTCTTCATCTTGAACTTCATGTACTACTGATAGTTGCAACACAAAATCAGCTACCTTATTGATTATCCCAGGCACATTTCTCACTTTATAGTCATAATCCCTCATTCTTAATGATAGTCTTGATAACTGTGGCATAGCCCTGTACATTCCTTTAACTGTCAAAACTTCCACTTATGGTTTGTGATCAGTGTTAATTATAAAGTGATAACCCCATAAATATTTCCTATAATGGTTGACACCCCACACACATGCCAACATTTCTTTTTCTATTACAGAATATTACATTTCAGTTTCGGTTAACCTCCTGCATGCATAACAAATGGTCTCCTTTCTCCCTCTATCCGCAGTGATAATGCCACACCCGATTCGCACCCATTAGCATCTTACGTAACTCTTGTAGGCTGACCAAGAATAAAACCCCCAAGTTGGGCGCTTTACACACACCATCCTCAATAATTTCCATTGCACTTTCACATTCTGATGACCACTCGAACAATGCTTCCTTTTTCATCAGTTTCCTTAATGGTGCTGTGATGCATGCAATAATATTTTATAAATGTATTATAGTAGTCTGCTAAACCTAAAATGTATCTCAATTCTTCTTTGTTACTTGGATTAGGTGCTTCTTTTATGGGTTTAATCGCATCATCCTTAGACCTATAGCCTTGTCCACTGACTACATGACCAAGATATTCTACTTGAGTCTTCCTGAATTTTCATTTGCTAGCCTCAATCTTCAAACCTCTTTCTTGTTATTTGTCCACAATACTATTTTGAGCCTCTCCTCATGTTCATTCCTTCCTTTACCATACACTAAAATGTCACCTTGATAAGCCATTGTCCCTTTTAAACCCTTCAAAATGGTCATCATTATCCTGTGGAAAACTGCTGCTGCAGACGTAAGTCCAAATGGCATCCTACAATATCAAAACAATCCTATTGGTGTTATGAATGTAGTGAGGTCTAGGAAATCATTCATTAACGTGATCTGATGATAAACAGTTCCAATGCAGTAACCATGTCAGCACATTGCATGCAGTTGAACATTTCCAATATTATTTGATATGGATATGTGTCCACTCTTATCTTCTTATTCAGGTCATGCAAGTCCACACATATACAAATCTTTCCATTCTTTTTCTTCGCTACCGCGATGGTGCTGATCCAGTCCGCTGCTTCAACACTTTCAATGACAACTTTAGCTTTCAGCCATGTTTGCCTAGTTTGCTTTTGCCTGGAATTGCTTCTTTTTTTTCTTGTATCTCCTTCGAACATAATTGAGTGTATTAGTTTGTTCACTATTGCAATTGTTTCTTGTACGGAAGGGTCTTCACCCATCCACAGTCTTTCTTTTATAACTGAGTTGTTCGTGTCTATTGTCATTTGGTCTATTATCATCTCTTATGCAGTAATGCCATTGCCAAATCTGCACTTCTGTGATAGGGTTTTGAAATCGGAAATGTATTCTTCCATTTCTCTCCTTTCATTTGTGTCTGAGAATAAAAATTGAATCTATTTATTGCCACATTTGTGTCCAGAATATAGTGTTTGTCTAAATGCATAATTGTCCTTTCATTTTCATCCATGTCTCCTGCCTTCATCTCACTTAACTTTAGTAGCTCCTTGTACTTGCATTGATCCTCTGGTCCTAAAGCATGTACAATAATGAACTTTTCTTCTGTGCATTTAATCCCTTATGGTGTATTGTCCTTATGTACTTTTTTCAGTATTCTTTATATTCATTCCATGAAATGGGTGGTTCTCTTGGAATTGACAGGAAGTTTGTTGGTGGATGTATTGCAATGGATAAACAAAAGAGTTGATGGCTGGAAGGTTTAGAATAAATCTTGACCTCTGGCATTGCTCTGGGCAACCCTCCAGACCATCGTTCTTCGCCTGCCAAGCCATTACAAAAGGGGAAAAACCATATGCAAATCAGGCTTGGGGTGGGGCCAAGCCTGATTTGCATATGGTCTTTCCCTTCTGTAATGGCTTGGCAGGCGAAGAACGGTGGTCTGGAGGGTTGCCCAGAGCATTGCCAGTGGTTAAGATTAAGTCTAAACCTTCCAGCCATCACCTCTTTGTTTTTGCTATGTCACCCCGAGTGGGACGGGTATGCCCAGACGTGGGTCCCGTGCCTGCTGGGCCTAGAGACCCAAGCTACTCCTCACTGATGAGCCCCAACAAGGGCGAAACATGTTTGGGGATGCTTGTGGTCTCGTGCAGAAGGGATGTGGCCTAGCAGTTCGGGCTGGACTGCCCCTTTTGGGGTGGGGCCAAGCCTGATTTGCATATGGTCTTTCCCTTCTGTAATGGCTTGGCAGGCGAAGAACGGTGGTCTGGAGGGTTGCCCAGAGCATTGCCAGTGGTTAAGATTAAGTCTAAACCTTCCAGCCATCACCTCTTTGTTTTTGCTATGTCACCCCGAGTGGGACGGGTATGCCCAGACGTGGGTCCCGTGCCTGCTGGGCCTAGAGACCCAAGCTACTCCTCACTGATGAGCCCCAACAAGGGCGAAACATGTTTGGGGATGCTTGTGGTCTCGTGCAGAAGGGATGTGGCCTAGCAGTTCGGGCTGGACTGCCCCTTTTGGGGTGGGGCCAAGCCTGATTTGCATATAGTCTTTCCCTTCTGTAATGGCTTGGCAGGCGAAGAACGGTGGTCTGGAGGGTTGCCCAGAGCATTGCCAGTGGTTAAGATTAAGTCTAAACCTTCCAGCCATCACCTCTTTGTTTTTGCTATGTCACCCCGAGTGGGACGGGTATGCCCAGACGTGAGTCCCGTGCCTGCTGGGCCTAGAGACCCAAGCTACTCCTCACTGATGAGCCCCAACAAGGGCGAAACATGTTTGGGGATGCTTGTGGTCTCGTGCAGAAGGGATGTGGCCTAGCAGTTCGGGCTGGACTGCCCCTTTTGGGGTGGGGCCAAGCCTGATTTGCATATGGTCTTTCCCTTCTGTAATGGCTTGGCAGGCGAAGAACGGTGGTCTGGAGGGTTGCCCAGAGCATTGCCAGTGGTTAAGATTAAGTCTAAACCTTCCAGCCATCACCTCTTTGTTTTTGCTATGTCACCCCGAGTGGGACGGGTATGCCCAGACGTGGGTCCCGTGCCTGCTGGGCCTAGAGACCCAAGCTACTCCTCACTGATGAGCCCCAACAAGGGCGAAACATGTTTGGGGATGCTTGTGGTCTCGTGCAGAAGGGATGTGGCCTAGCAGTTCGGGCTGGACTGCCCCTTTTGGGGTGGGGCCAAGCCTGATTTGCATATGGTCTTTCCCTTCTGTAATGGCTTGGCAGGCGAAGAACGGTGGTCTGGAGGGTTGCCCAGAGCATTGCCAGTGGTTAAGATTAAGTCTAAACCTTCCAGCCATCACCTCTTTGTTTTTGCTATGTCACCCCGAGTGGGACGGGTATGCCCAGACGTGGGTCCCGTGCCTGCTGGGCCTAGAGACCCAAGCTACTCCTCACTGATGAGCCCCAACAAGGGCGAAACATGTTTGGGGATGCTTGTGGTCTCGTGCAGAAGGGATGTGGCCTAGCAGTTCGGGCTGGACTGCCCCTTTTGGGGTGGGGCCAAGCCTGATTTGCATATGGTCTTTCCCTTCTGTAATGGCTTGGCAGGCGAAGAACGGTGGTCTGGAGGGTTGCCCAGAGCATTGCCAGTGGTTAAGATTAAGTCTAAACCTTCCAGCCATCACCTCTTTGTTTTTGCTATGTCACCCCGAGTGGGACGGGTATGCCCAGACGTGGGTCCCGTGCCTGCTGGGCCTAGAGACCCAAGCTACTCCTCACTGATGAGCCCCAACAAGGGCGAAACATGTTTGGGGATGCTTGTGGTCTCGTGCAGAAGGGATGTGGCCTAGCAGTTCGGGCTGGACTGCCCCTTTTGGGGTGGGGCCAAGCCTGATTTGCATATGGTCTTTCCCTTCTGTAATGGCTTGGCAGGCGAAGAACGGTGGTCTGGAGGGTTGCCCAGAGCATTGCCAGTGGTTAAGATTAAGTCTAAACCTTCCAGCCATCACCTCTTTGTTTTTGCTATGTCACCCCGAGTGGGACGGGTATGCCCAGATGTGGGTCCCGTGCCTGCTGGGCCTAGAGACCCAAGCTACTCCTCACTGATGAGCCCCAACAAGGGCGAAACATGTTTGGGGATGCTTGTGGTCTCGTGCAGAAGGGATGTGGCCTAGCAGTTCGGGCTGGACTGCCCCTTTTGGGGTGGGGCCAAGCCTGATTTGCATATGGTCTTTCCCTTCTGTAATGGCTTGGCAGGCGAAGAACGGTGGTCTGGAGGGTTGCCCAGAGCATTGCCAGTGGTTAAGATTAAGTCTAAACCTTCCAGCCATCACCTCTTTGTTTTTGCTATGTCACCCCGAGTGGGACGGGTATGCCCAGACGTGGGTCCCGTGCCTGCTGGGCCTAGAGACCCAAGCTACTCCTCACTGATGAGCCCCAACAAGGGCGAAACATGTTTGGGGATGCTTGTGGTCTCGTGCAGAAGGGATGTGGCCTAGCAGTTCGGGCTGGACTGCCCCTTTTGGGGTGGGGCCAAGCCTGATTTGCATATGGTCTTTCCCTTCTGTAATGGCTTGGCAGGCGAAGAACGGTGGTCTGGAGGGTTGCCCAGAGCATTGCCAGTGGTTAAGATTAAGTCTAAACCTTCCAGCCATCACCTCTTTGTTTTTGCTATGTCACCCCGAGTGGGACGGGTATGCCCAGACGTGGGTCCCGTGCCTGCTGGGCCTAGAGACCCAAGCTACTCCTCACTGATGAGCCCCAACAAGGGCGAAACATGTTTGGGGATGCTTGTGGTCTCGTGCAGAAGGGATGTGGCCTAGCAGTTCGGGCTGGACTGCCCCTTTTTGGGTGGGGCCAAGCCTGATTTGCATATGGTCTTTCCCTTCTGTAATGGCTTGGCAGGCGAAGAACGGTGGTCTGGAGGGTTGCCCAGAGCATTGCCAGTGGTTAAGATTAAGTCTAAACCTTCCAGCCATCACCTCTTTGTTTTTGCTATGTCACCCCGAGTGGGACGGGTATGCCCAGACGTGGGTCCCGTGCCTGCTGGGCCTAGAGACCCAAGCTACTCCTCACTGATGAGCCCCAACAAGGGCGAAACATGTTTGGGGATGCTTGTGGTCTCGTGCAGAAGGGATGTGGCCTAGCAGTTCGGGCTGGACTGCCCCTTTTGGGGTGGGGCCAAGCCTGATTTGCATATGGTCTTTCCCTTCTGTAATGGCTTGGCAGGCGAAGAACGGTGGTCTGGAGGGTTGCCCAGAGCATTGCCAGTGGTTAAGATTAAGTCTAAACCTTCCAGCCATCACCTCTTTGTTTTTGCTATGTCACCCCGAGTGGGACGGGTATGCCCAGACGTGGGTCCCGTGCCTGCTGGGCCTAGAGACCCAAGCTACTCCTCACTGATGAGCCCCAACAAGGGCGAAACATGTTTGGGGATGCTTGTGGTCTCGTGCAGAAGGGATGTGGCCTAGCAGTTCGGGCTGGACTGCCCCTTTTGGGGTGGGGCCAAGCCTGATTTGCATATGGTCTTTCCCTTCTGTAATGGCTTGGCAGGCGAAGAACGGTGGTCTGGAGGGTTGCCCAGAGCATTGCCAGTGGTTAAGATTAAGTCTAAACCTTCCAGCCATCACCTCTTTGTTTTTGCTATGTCACCCCGAGTGGGACGGGTATGCCCAGACGTGGGTCCCGTGCCTGCTGGGCCTAGAGACCCAAGCTACTCCTCACTGATGAGCCCCAACAAGGGCGAAACATGTTTGGGGATGCTTGTGGTCTCGTGCAGAAGGGATGTGGCCTAGCAGTTCGGGCTGGACTGCCCCTTTTGGGGTGGGGCCAAGCCTGATTTGCATATGGTCTTTCCCTTCTGTAATGGCTTGGCAGGCGAAGAACGGTGGTCTGGAGGGTTGCCCAGAGCATTGCCAGTGGTTAAGATTAAGTCTAAACCTTCCAGCCATCACCTCTTTGTTTTTGCTATGTCACCCCGAGTGGGACGGGTATGCCCAGACGTGGGTCCCGTGCCTGCTGGGCCTAGAGACCCACGCTACTCCTCACTGATGAGCCCCAACAAGGGCGAAACATGTTTGGGGATGCTTGTGGTCTCGTGCAGAAGGGATGTGGCCTAGCAGTTCGGGCTGGACTGCCCCTTTTGGGGTGGGGCCAAGCCTGATTTGCATATGGTCTTTCCCTTCTGTAATGGCTTGGCAGGCGAAGAACGGTGGTCTGGAGGGTTGCCCAGAGCATTGCCAGTGGTTAAGATTAAGTCTAAACCTTCCAGCCATCACCTCTTTGTTTTTGCTATGTCACCCCGAGTGGGACGGGTATGCCCAGACGTGGGTCCCGTGCCTGCTGGGCCTAGAGACCCAAGCTACTCCTCACTGATGAGCCCCAACAAGGGCGAAACATGTTTGGGGATGCTTGTGGTCTCGTGCAGAAGGGATGTGGCCTAGCAGTTCGGGCTGGACTGCCCCTTTTGGGGTGGGGCCAAGCCTGATTTGCATATGGTCTTTCCCTTCTGTAATGGCTTGGCAGGCGAAGAACGGTGGTCTGGAGGGTTGCCCAGAGCATTGCCAGTGGTTAAGATTAAGTCTAAACCTTCCAGCCATCACCTCTTTGTTTTTGCTATGTCACCCCGAGTGGGACGGGTATGCCCAGACGTGGGTCCCGTGCCTGCTGGGCCTAGAGACCCAAGCTACTCCTCACTGATGAGCCCCAACAAGGGCGAAACATGTTTGGGGATGCTTGTGGTCTCGTGCAGAAGGGATGTGGCCTAGCAGTTCGGGCTGGACTACCCCTTTTGGGGTGGGGCCAAGCCTGATTTGCATATGGTCTTTCCCTTCTGTAATGGCTTGGCAGGCGAAGAACGGTGGTCTGGAGGGTTGCCCAGAGCATTGCCAGTGGTTAAGATTAAGTCTAAACCTTCCAGCCATCACCTCTTTGTTTTTGCTATGTCACCCCGAGTGGGACGGGTATGCCCAGACGTGGGTCCCGTGCCTGCTGGGCCTAGAGACCCAAGCTACTCCTCACTGATGAGCCCCAACAAGGGCGAAACATGTTTGGGGATGCTTGTGGTCTCGTGCAGAAGGGATGTGGCCTAGCAGTTCGGGCTGGACTGCCCCTTTTGGGGTGGGGCCAAGCCTGATTTGCATATGGTCTTTCCCTTCTGTAATGGCTTGGCAGGCGAAGAACGGTGGTCTGGAGGGTTGCCCAGAGCATTGCCAGTGGTTAAGATTAAGTCTAAACCTTCCAGCCATCACCTCTTTGTTTTTGCTATGTCACCCCGAGTGGGACGGGTATGCCCAGACGTGGGTCCCGTGCCTGCTGGGCCTAGAGACCCAAGCTACTCCTCACTGATGAGCCCCAACAAGGGCGAAACATGTTTGGGGATGCTTGTGGTCTCGTGCAGAAGGGATGTGGCCTAGCAGTTCGGGCTGGACTGCCCCTTTTGGGGTGGGGCCAAGCCTGATTTGCATATGGTCTTTCCCTTCTGTAATGGCTTGGCAGGCGAAGAACGGTGGTCTGGAGGGTTGCCCAGAGCATTGCCAGTGGTTAAGATTAAGTCTAAACCTTCCAGCCATCACCTCTTTGTTTTTGCTATGTATTGCAATGGATTGCATTTTGGAGTTTCCTGTAATATATGCATTTGTTGTCATGACAACTCTACTTCCATTTACTTCTGTGCCCTATTCGGATTTACATGCAGAGAAATATGCTTCCATTCCTTTTTCCATTCCATTTTTTTCCAGTCTTTGTATTGTTGACTAATTACAATGACAACCAAAAATGGTTGCAGCATGTTGTCCCACATTGTAAGGTTCTTAACTTTAGACTGAAATCTGTGTGGCTCGCGCACCGCCACTCATCTGTTATCTAGCACCTCCCCAGCTGTGCAATGCCTTCTTCAGTTTTCATCTTTTGTCAGTTTTCAGTTCCGGTGCTTCCCTTGCTCGGGTACCTCACTGCAGGCGCTCGTCGTCAATTCTGTTGTATATTCATGATAATAAGTCTCAGACAGCCATGAGTAGATGTACAACATTTAATCAACTTAGTGTAGTTATGCCTGTGGCTAAACATCGCTAACATCAATCCCCCCTCCATCATCCGTAGCCCTGTTCCACATTCCAACTCCCAAAGTCAAGGGAATGTGGAATGTTGCAATGAAATGTCACACAAAGCAGAACATTTCATTTGCTTTTAGGTGTACTGGCATGAAGAAAAAGAAATAAAATGTGTAAGATATGGATCGCTGAGATATTGATGTACACTATTAATTGACGGTATTACAAATGTTGATAGCTTTGTGTGATTTCTCTTTAAATGTACATTGTCCACTTCAGTAAAAAATTATAATAATAATCTATCTATATTTATAAAAGTGAAAATGTGTGAGTTTGTGGCTGGGTTTGTGGTTCGGCGAAGTGTTGTTCCTTACACAATTCCCCACCGTTTCACTAATCTGAACCAAATTCTGCACAGTTCTCTGTTAGGACCCTTCAGAAAATACTGGTTACATGACATTCGGCCATCCCACCCTGTTCCCTGGATTTCAGTAAAAGTCTAAACTTGTTTGTGGGTTTGTGGCTTGGTGAAGTGTTGTTCCTTATACAATTGCACACCGTTTTACGAATCTGCACCAAATTATGCATAGTTACCTTTTATGACCCTCATGATATTACTGGATACGTGATATTTGGACACCCCGACCCTTTCCCCGGATTACAGCAAAAGTCAAAATTTGTTTGTGGGCTTGTGGCTTGGAGAAGCAGCATTCCTTATGCAATTCGACACCATTTCACCAATCTGGACCAACTTTTGCATACTTACCTGTTAGGACCCTCTGGACATTACTGGCTACATGACATTTGGACACTCCACCCCTTTCCCAGATATCAGCACCTTCACGCATGAGAAGGTTGCCTGAAATCGGCAAAACATCAATGTGGTTGTAGAAAGGGCCGGTCTCGACATGCGGAACAAAACCCATGTTTCAAGGCCCTAGGATGCATGGTTTTCAAGATATTTGCACCACACCAGAGTGAGGCGACAGGTGGGGAGAGAGCAAAGCAAGTCCCATTATGCAGCAGCACACACATTCTCACCTCCCACTGACATCTGGTCTGGTGTATGTCAGCAAGCCACACATGACCATTCTCAGTGCAGTTTACTTCAGGGTGTAAAGCACATCAAGCGATAAACAAATCGGAACAGTGACCTACAGGATCATTGATTTTCAACAATTGATGAGAGTTTTGTCATGTCTGTCTACAGAACCCATTCAGAGGACATGTTCTTTTTGCTAGTATATATGTAAAACGGAAAATCTGTTTTTTGTTTGTTTGTTCCTCATACAATTCCACACTGTCCCACCAATCTGCACCAAATTTTGAATGGTTACCTGTCAGGACCCTCTGGACGTTATTGGCTACATTACATGTGGATACCCTGCCCCCATTCCCTGGATTTCAGCCCCTGCACACATTTGATGGTTGCCTGGAAGTGGTGAAACATCAAGATGGTCATAGAAGGACCGGACAGAGCTCATTGCAAGCCTCTGGATTTGAGAAACAAAACTCTGAGGGACCTTGAAACCGCATTTCAAAGCCCTAGAATGCACCTTTTGTGAGATATTTGAACCACAATGTACGCAACATCAATGTGGTTGTAGAAGGACCCGACAAACCTCATTTTAATCAGCTCGATGCTAAAAACAACCATGTTTCAAGGCACAAGGATGCACCATTTCCATGATATCTGCCACACAATACACTGTGACACGCCAGGGTGAGGCGACAGCTGGGAATAGCCCACAGTAGGTCCCATTATGCTGCAGCACGCCAACTCTCACCTCATTTCCACCTCTGCTCTGGGGTATGTTAGCCAGCCACATGCGCCCGTTCTCAGTGCAGTAAACTTCAGAGTGCAAAGCACATCAAACGATAAGCGACTCACAAGAGGGACCAATAGGATCATTGATTGTCAACAAGCGATGAGAGTGTTATCATGTCTATCTACAGAACCCGTGCAAAGTACGGGTACATTTTGCAAGTAATTTATATTTAACGTCTTTGCCAAAGTCTGTACATAAAATATTTGTATAACTAAGTAATATCCATCCAAAGTTGGTACGCATTTAGCAACCAGAGAAGGACGAACTCCTTATGCTAGGTTTTGAATCTGCGACTTGATGATCACCCACAGATTTCATCAGTGAGTGCTCAACCCACTGTTCTATCTTATGCTTATAGCCGTGACATAGGTTACTAAACAGTTAACAACATGTTTTTTTCACCGCGCAATGTGAGTACCAATACTTTACAGACTGTGCATGCTGAGTAATGTTCATTGATTAATGTGAGGGATGTAGTCAATGCTTAATTCTCTGGATGTCATGATTTTACGAGCTGACCAGCATTACTCATTTAACAGATAAATACTTCAATGCGTTTTCGATGAGCCAAAGTAAAATAAACTTTCGAACGAAATGTAAGATAAATGGCTTTGCAATGGACTGAGGAAAAATGAGATGTGCGTTCATTAATCAGGTCAGAAGACAACAATTCTTCCCGCCACATTAGTGTATTTGCTGAAGGGTCGTGTTATGGTGACTTATCGCGCTGAATCATTACAGAAGCAGCCATCATGCAGATTGGTTAATTCGAGGTAGCACTCACTGCATCATTGTCACAGCACAGGGACATCGCTGTTTTCTTTTACATGCCATCGTAAAATGAGGACTACTGCACTCATTCATGTAGTACTGCTAGAAGAGAAAGTAGAGCAGAGCTTTTCTTGAGGGAGTCACTTTACCAAGTCGAGAAATGAAAATGGCCGCCGTTGTCATGTGGTCAGACAATTACGCAGCAGAGGTGATACTGCCTGCCAACAATAAAAAAAAGATCACACTTACTGTTCTCACCAATAACATGTCGCAACACAGAAATTCAAGTAGACATAAATCACTGAAGCCAGAGGACAAATGTATGAAATCACAATAACATCGAATTGTAAATTTCGAGCACTACAGCCAACTCAGAGGATAACTAGATTTTTTCCAAAAACGATCAGATGGTTAACGACCTGTATGAGCCAATTACAAATTTACGTTGGTTTTTAATGTTTCAACTGATTTTCCAGGAGAGCCCACTCTTTTTGAGTTATGGCACTCAACGGTTGTCATCAGTGGGGCTGCTGGACCAGGTGGCCGGGCTATCATTAGAATTACTTGCCACAGCAGAACTGGACACAGTAGTAAAGTGATTCATGGTGATCTGTCTTGTCAGGGAAGATGTGCAAAGCTGTTTGTCATGTTGCACTGGCATTGTTGACCTACCTGGTTCTTCTGTGACCACTGGCAACTGTTAATAGCTTTGAAGCTGGTGTCTTCGTCAGCTTCATGGCTAGGTCGATCGGTCATTGGCTCCATTCTGTGTGGCTAGCTGAGTCTGCGGGATGCTGCCAAAACTTTCCGTGGTGAGTAAATTAAGGGATTGGTAGGGTACCAAATGTTGCAGGGCTTGAGCTCACATGTCTCCCACCCCAAGATAGCGACTTAGCAATACACCAGTGTGCTAGACACAGCCACTATGGCAGACCAAGGCATGATGGCCGCCAATTTACACTGAAGCTTGATGATCATTTTTGTAGTCAGGTTCCCCTGTTAAAAGTATCAGAAGACTCTTGAACGTGCGTCTCTGAACATCATATTTTCTCTACGTCGGTTTAAATGCCCGCACCAGCCACAGATCCCTTGTTTCTTGCATTTTTTGGGAACGCTGTGGTATAACTGATTTTCTTTCTTTTCTTTTTTGTCTTCCTATCTCATTTGTGCATTGAATCTTCTTTGTTTTCTTTCATGGCCTTCATCAGCTACTCACCTCTTTTTGGCAGTAGTTTTAAGCGTGAGGGAAAAAGTAAGCGAGTGCCCCAATAGATACAGCCTAGAACCTATTCTCCTTGCTGAATATCTAGAATGTTGACGACATTAACATGGCAACAACTACTATTCTCACCACACATTCCCATCCCCAGGGCAACCCTAACTTTGAGAAATTCCACCTATGACAGGCCCAACAGGGCCCCGGCAGTCCTTTGGAATTGTTATGAGTGATGAGGCTCCCACAAATGACCATCTGTAAACAAAATGTGTATACAAGTCATCCCTAGGTGTGCATCCACCCTCCTTCCGAAGCACAGTGGGAAATAAGGATGTGAATGCTGAAAGCTTTGCAAATTGCATTAACTCACAGATCAGTTGATTTCAAAGCATCTGCAGCAGAATCTGTTCTTGCCCACATGTCCAACAAAGGTTCACAAGCCGTCCATCAATGAGTGAGGCTTTGTGCGAATGTTGTGTTCCTTACACCTCATCTCAGACGACATGTAAACCAGTGGCAAAACAGCCCATATGTAATCAGAGTACCCTGTTCATGGTCACAAATAAAAAGTACATGGGCAAGATGCAACACTTGACGCAAGACCTTCCGATAAGGGGCCACAGTATCAAAGATCACAGCAAAAAAAATGTCTACAGGGATTAGGGTATATTCTGTGTGGATGCTCTTGATGGCACTTCCAACAAGACAGTGTACGCAAAACTGCAATGTATGAGCCAGGACAATGGAGTCTGGATGTCAGCCCTTACCGATACAGGTTCACTGGTGAACTTTCTCACAAAGAAAATATTCAAAACCTGATGTTGACAGTAGTGCCGCAAGACACCAATGTGAACATGTGTCAAAAAACTTAACTTCTTTGATAACCTTTGGGGGAGTGTTTACTCGAGCACTTCAAAAGGAAGACAACCTAACAATGACTGGGTGTCAATGGCTCCCGCCACATCTGACATACTGATCAGTTGCACTGCTGCTAATAAATTGGACCTCATCTGGTTCACCTTCTGGGTCCACACAGCTACCCTGAAAGACTTTTGCTAGCTGGATTCCATTCAACATTTACTGACATCATATGCTTGAAGGCAGATTGGTCAAATTACAAGTAGAAGAGAAAGTCAAGCCCTCAGCAGCAAGACTTTGGAGAGCCAAAGTTGAAGAGCAACTGTTGACTTGGAGAAAGATGGCATACTAGTTTACAGACGCAGCTCTAGACAGTGGGTCTCCTTCATGGACATCACTAAGAAAGCCAAACAGGCCAGAAAAGTCCCTATATTTGAGGACATGCACCTTCTTTCAAGACTAGATTCGCCACAGGCCACCCGAACTGAGGAATGCTCCAATCCAACCGATTGATTTTTCCGGTTCAAACAATATAGAGTCTGATTGTGCTGGTCTACCAAGTAAAATACAGATTGTGTTCAAGGAGCAGCCACAGGTTAATGTGCTACTGTTTCAAGAATCAGGACTCTTCAGTATGGACAGATGAAACGGAGTGAACATTTAGGACAACTAATAAGGAGTTAATTTGACCTTCTTTCCCTTATCATTCCCCCTTTCACTCCCTTGCTCTGAGCATTTCCCCCAGTAGAGTAGATGACCTAGGGTATGGCAGTCCAATGCAAGAATCAATGGAGCACGGCCTGGAGCTGAGCGAGTGGGAAACTACAAGAATTAATGACGTTCCGCCCAGAGCACGACTCACATAAGGACACCTACGAGTACTCGGCTTCAGTGGAGCTCAAAGGACGGCGCAAAGAGCGAGCACGTTCTAACTGAGTAGAACACATGAAGTCAGAGAAGTCTCATAATTTAAATTAGCATGCAGAATGAGCTTTCCACCAGGCTCGGGAGAATAAGCACAACAGAGACTGATTAACAGCACTGGAGTCATGGAGGAGGAACGGGGACTCGATGGAGCAGGGAGAAAACATACTGCAACATGTCAGCAATTTTTAAGCATGCCACACACCTCGGTCCATACCTTTATATAGGCATAAGGCAACCATATTTGCTATACTGCTTCTGCTCATGCACTAATTAGCAGTAACACAGTGTCAATATTCAACCTAGCAAACTGCAGGAGCCAGACCTCTGAGGGAACAGGGATTGAGAGCCCTCACACCTGCCCAGCGAACCAATTTCCTGGCAGAGGCATATCAAACACCACCAACCTGGCCTTAAATCAGGATTCTACCAGCTGAAGGGTTGCCATCTCATTAATGGTGAAAGCATGTCTGTACGAAACATACATTTGCTCTTATGGGACTGAATCATGTGAACAACACGAGGAATGGCATCCTGCTATTTTCCAACTAAGTGGAAGAACTTAAACCAAGGATGAGATCCAGGCACCACTGCATAACAGAACAGGACCTGGCCCTCCACAGGGACAAGTGTTTGCTACTCAATGACAGACAAGCAATATATGCATATGTATTCCGTTGAAGTAGCTTCACTGCTGACCCATGACAGGCTCCACTTGGCTATGTGTCCCACAAGGGGGCACTTTCTTTGGAATGGCCAACTATGGTGAACAGTTCTTCCCCAGAAGTACAACATTGATGGACCTCCTATGTGAGCCCACCAGGAATCCCAAAATATATGAATTGTCAGCTGTCAGGTTGGTCTTCATCACAGGAGCAACATAGAATTCACAGCAGTAATCCAGAACCTAAAGAACATCATGCCACTTCTCCCATTTAGATAGAGGTTGGTGTGAGGTGCTGGGGGAGGACATTAGAATGGGGTCAGGAGGGGAAAGAATCTTGAAGACAGAGAGACTCAAATGGGAGGAATACATCCCTGGTTTTAGCTGCACCTCTCAACTTCCCACCAAATCCCATCCTCACCTGGAAGGTAAAAAAATGTGCTTGCATAATGCTCTTCACATGATAGCTCTATGTTAAGGGGGTGGAGGGGACATGTAGCCTCATTCTTCCCTGCAGTGCATATATGAACACGCTTATGACCAGAGTAGCTAACATAGAAAGTCTTAAATCGCCTACTTCTGCCCACAGTGGTACCAGACTTAGATGTACAGGCCTGCTCACAAAGCCCCAACCTGGCACACAACCCCTTCTAAATTCCTTGCATGGCTGTTCCACATAGAACTGTTTCATTAATTTCCTAAACTGTGTTCACTTTATATGACTCTCTGCATTCTGGAATCCAGCTATCCATGATCTACTGTTTCCTGTGCTTTCAGAGTTCCCTGATTCTCACAGAAATAGGTGAAGGCCCAACAACAAGTGAGCTCTACTTGCTTGCACCACCTAACTTGCTTAGAATGGCCCAAAGTACCAAGCAACTCATGCGCTGCACTCCTCAGATTCCCCAATAACAAAACTGCAAGCAAACGTGTCCAGAGTGAGTGCTGAATCCACTCAAGTTCTACTCTCCCAAAACCCTTGACATCATAAGCCCAATGATTTGGGCAGCGTTCTCTAACATGTTTAGTGTTCCATTATGGCCACCATCACAGGTATCATGGGGAATGAAGGCCCTAGGCTCTGCTGCTGTGTTTTTCTGGGTGCAGATTCAGTCTCCTTGCCCTTGTCTCTCATTTTCCTAACTTCTTTTTGGCTATATATGACTTGCCTGCTGCACACACAGTGCTTGATGTCTCAGGACAGTCCTATATTGGCAATCTTGATACCACTTATGATTACTGCACCACTACCATTTGCCCCTATGGTCAAGAACCTTCCAAGAACACTCCCAGTGGAAGCACCTTAAAATGGTCTGCCAGCACAGCCGCAGATGTCAGTGGAAAGGAGGGCATAACATTGCAACACCATGTAGATGCCATAAGCGGTCCAGGTGGATTTCCTTGCCTTTGATTTGGTGTAAATTCCAAATTTGAATATTCCAATTCTGCCACAGTAAACAAAGCCCTCATCCTTCAAAGGTTAATACATTCAGTGCCATTAAATTGGGTAACAATAACAACTATGTTTCAATACTTAGAAGTAGGAGTAATCCAGGTTGATCTCTTTGATAATCTTTAACAACCTAAGTATAACTGTATATCTGTGACTCCCACAAGAACTGACATGCTGATCAGTTGCACTGCTGCTATTCTAGCATGAGAGACTGTTAACAAACTGATATTATTATTATTAGACCAAGAATATACTTAAATCAGAAACACCCATGGATCTTTTTGATGCACCTAGGTAGAGTGAGATGGTTGTCCAGGCAAGCAGGTGTGCTCTAGGAGCACTCCTAACTCAATAGCAGGAGTACACACAATGTTGCTTATCACTGAGGAATGTGCCATTTCCAACTATACATGTATGGACATTGGTTCCAAAATATCATTGTCCTCATGAAACTGGTGTCAATGTTCCATGAAACTGCACCCAGCTGCAGGAGTGGGCAAATCATTGAATGCTCCAGTTTCAAAATTATTAATCTTAGCGAGCATAGCGAGTTCCTGCCCCAGCACCAAGACCGGTAATGTATACAGAAGTGATTGAAGCCTGCATCTGCAGGATTGCCAGGTTGGCACTCCCAAAAACATGCTGCAATATGTTGTCAAGAAGCCCACCTAGAAAATGTTAACTCTGCCATTTTTGGACACCTTTCAATGATGGTAGTGGAACATTCCTTTATACCAGTATAAACACTGTGCAGCAGCCAAAGAGAAGCATCAACATTATAGGAAAGCACAACGCCTCATGGCACAAAGATCTGCATTCCAATCACTTTCACCACTCGCATTTTGCTGTTTGAAAATGAGGGCCATCAAGATATCATCGAAACCAAAGACTTTTCTGTGATGAAAGGTCTGATTTCCAGGCATTAGCTTCCTGTGGCAGAGAAAGTAAACTACTGCATCTTGTGCAAAGGCATCAGTATGTTTGTTTGATTGGCTATCTCCCAGATGCACACAAGAAACTGGACATTGACCATGATAGTCAGTCTGCTAAGGTTTCTGCTCATTAAACAGTGGAGTAAACACATGTCATGGTAGGTGAGTACTCCTGGTACAGAGTTTAATTTTATGAAGTACATGAGATCAGAAGCCAAGATACCCAAATGTTAAAACATATTTAACAATGCATGGTATTCCTAAAGTCATTAAGGACTACAAAGGGTCTTTGTTTCAAGACAGGGAATGGCACCAATACCTTGACTGACCTTGGTCTTTGAATTGATGTGAAGCAAACACACATCGAACCATGATGGTCCCAAAATAGACCCAAGTAACACATATTGCTGAGAAACTACTGAACAGCCACCACCTCATCCATTGGGTGTGCACCCATCATGCTCAATGCAGGTAGAGCCATAGCAGCCATTGCAGCTCATAGCATATGGACATCCAGCACGCTTATGGACGAGAACATTAAAACAGCAGGAGATTGAACAACACAAAGTTAAGTAGTAACAGACAAGTCAAATAAAACTAATTTCAGTCAGCAACCTATTATTCATGAAGACATGCCAAGTGACTGGCCTCACGGTGTTTAAATTGACACAGATTAGAGGAACAGTAGAGACAGCTGGAAGTCTAATGTGATCAGTGATCCAAAACTCATAATCCTTCAATGATATATTGGGGAATCTATACAAGGATACAGACGCCTTCAGACATGCATGGTCACACAATGGAACAACTATGTTTACCACACTTCTGAGCTATCCTGTAGATTCCTCAGATGCAAAAGTCCAAAAGAACTTCTGAGCTATCCTGTAGATTCTTCAGATGCAAATGTCCAATAGAAGCTTCCTAAAGATGGGGCCACCTCTTCTCCTCCATCGTCCTCACCAGCGCAAACATCATGAAGCCAAGGATTGGCATATCATCAGAGGAACCATCTGACCTTTCTCGTCAGACTATAAAGCTCTGGCCTCAGCTGCTGACCCTGCATGCCTTCAAATTCACTTTTACATTCCAGTACAGAGTGGTTCCCCTTAATGTGTCCTTCAATTCCCTGCGTTCAGCAGTTTTTTCCTACTCACTGGTTCTTAATGGCTTCACATGGCACATATGTTCCAGCATGCAAGGTTCTCTTTTTTTAAACTTTATGTCTCAATGACACTAGGTAATGTCCCATTTCTATTTTAAGAGACCATCCTTTACTCACCACAAAAAAATGCTCCCTTAGCTCAGGAACTTTCCGCCCTAGTTCTTGCAAGAAGCCTCACTTTTCACAAAGGCTTTAGGAACATCCAGGTTACACCCAACAGTGTCTCTCCTCTTGATCGCTTGCTTCAAAATCCCTCCTGTATTTTGCCAAGTATGTTTCTTCACAGCCCCAGGGCCTTCCCTTTGGTTTTCCTCTTCTGCCGTGTCACAATGCAACAAACCTCTCTCTCATTTGTGTTTACACTTGCCTCTTTGTTCGGTTTCCCTGTCATCTCCTTTGTTCTGATCCTGCCATTAGCAAGTCTTCCGCTCCCCGTGGATATAGCAACTGCCGTTCCTGCTCTGTCTTTTACTCTCAGCACTCTTATGTGATAAGACATTCTCCACATTTCTGTTGCTGCTCTGCATCTCATCCTCACTACTGCACACCGGCTGTATACCACCATGTGCCACAACTCTCTTGCAAGTCCGGTCTAGTCGGACTTTCGACAGATTCCAATCGGTCATCCAATGATGGTTCAATCAGAATGTCTCCTTATTTACTTTGCTGTGCTTCATCTATCTGGAGGGGCAGATGGCTGCATCACATGTCAAACAATATGGAAGAAAGACTATCCCTTGCAGGTTTGTCTTGCTGCCATGGAAGCATTGCTCCATAGTGTATAGATATATGCATCACGGAGTAAGACGGAGGACACCCTCTAAATGTTACTCTCAATCCTTCTACTAAACCTAGGGCTCAAGTCGAGGGTACACGCGGGTGGACGGAGTCCACCCACTTCTTTCAGAGGGTGGACTCAGTCCCCCCTGGCTAAAATGAGAAATATTGAATGTATTCTTTGGATTTCTGAATTAAAGCCGACCTCGTCATGCTTGCAGGAGGACACTTCACCATTGCACTATGTAACCTGATGAAAAATGACAAAGAACTAAAGGTGAAATGTCTCTTTTCGGTACTGCAATTCCCAGGGAAAAACTTTGTATTGGTTCTTGGAGCTTAAAACATGCACACCTTTTAATGTTTTCAAAAAGACTATTAGAAGAAAATAGCCTCTCTTGGTTTTGTGTGTGTGTTGATTTTATGGAAGGCAAATGCCATTCGTCCTGTGCAATGTGGGTGGTTATGCAAACCAATTTAAGGAAATCTGCATATTTCACCTTGATATCGTAATTTCTGGCGACGTCACACCCCATTGCGTTTGTTGATGAGTCCCCTCACTTTTATTTTTAGGACTTGACCCCTGACTAAACCACGGGATTGGAAAAAAAATCTCTTGCAACACATCGAGGCAGTGGAAGTCAGTCTTTTTTGGAAGTTTTCATTTTAAAAACAAAAATAGATACAATTAACATAAAATTGTATTGTTGAACAATTGAAAATAGTTTTGCGGAAGTCACTTTATGGACAGTGTTACTGACACTTTACATCAGTACAAGTGCAGTTAGCACTAGGAAAAAATGTGCTTAGAGCAGGAAACATTCTTTCTTTTCACAAAGGCAAATTGTGCACTGATTCTTGGACTAGGGCCAACATTACCCTGGTGAAAAAGTGCACTAAAATAATGTGTTTTTCACTAGGGCGACTTTTGCATTATATGCACCCGTCCAAGATTTCTATAACACCACCCTATGTGTCCAATGAAAACGTGTTGACTAAAAACTAAAACGTTTTTTAATTTGTTTCGTCATTTTACACCACTGGCATGCACTGAAGAAATACACGAGTGTGGCATATTTCATGGTTATTATGCTTTTAAATGAGTAAATCGCCATGCCCCCTTAAAGTGGGGTCGTTAAATAGCAGCAGGATAGGCTATATCTCTGGACTCACAGAAAATTGAACAGATATCCTAGCTCTCTGCAAAACCTAAGAAATCAAAGGAGAAAGGGTAGGGATAAAGATAGAACGGCAATGAGAAAAGAGAGTGACTATGGCCCATGTTAGATAGAGCCTGGAAATGCCAGAAGAAAGGCCAGAAACAGAGGAAACAGATGATTTATGCGACTCATCTAATCGGCCTCTGCCTTGTGCTTAGGGTCCTTAAGATGGTTCTATGTTTATTGTTCGCCCCTTTTATTTTTGCAGCACTTTTTGCTGAAAACAATTTGCAGAAAACCATTTTCTGTTTTTTTTTTTTTTTTTATTGGGTGGTTCCCCCCAATCCCCCTTCCCTATTATTGATCCCTATACACCACCCCACCCTACCTCTTATATGCCCTCCCCCCTCCAGCCCCCATATTGTTCTATGTTTTTTTCGGCAAACCTTTGTCCTCAAAAAGTGCCGCAAATGAACGTCGTACTATTAAGACAGTGTGGCTAGAGAACTTAAGGGCCAACAACAAAACATTCTGCCTCTGCTTAACATATCACTTCACTTCATGTTTATTTAGGACGAGCGTCCATCAAACATATACAAATTCACATCACCAATCCAAATTGACAGTAAATTATATAGACAATATAACAAAACAATCAAAAGACGATAAAATATAATTGCTTCAATCTATATCTCAAAGTGCACGGTGCTCATGGTTTTAAATGGTCGGACCATATTATAATTGTCCAATCTTTCGACCGTACCTACTAGGTTAAAATATCAAAGACGTATTGATGTACAAGTGAAGTATTGCTTAGTTTCTTTTCTGAGTTAATTGATTAGTTAATCAATTTGCCATTTGATTAGCATGATTTTATTTGCTCAAAAAATATGGCATAATTTCTGGACAAGAAATAATTGTCATTCCTGCCCACCAATTGCTCTTTTTTGCTACTTAGTCCCTCTTTATGTGTACAGCGTTCAATAGGCAAAAACAAATGTTGACTAGAGAAAGAGCAGTCCTATTGATAAGCAAAGAATATGCTGTAGCATGTTTGACAAAGATAAAAAGTTCATCTGGTATTTCAGTCCTTAGCCGATCCAAACTTGGCCCAAGTTCACTCATTGCATGTTGGGTGCCCTCACAAATTCTTTCATATGGAAAGTCTGCACCAACATAGTAAAACATCTTTTCTTTTTTTCATCTTCTTCTGAGGAGTCAGAAAATTCTGCATGTTTGTCTTACTCATGGGATAGAACATACCTAGCTTATGTTCCCAAAACCTTACTCTGTATGAAAGTGTACACCGTGGATTGACTCCTCTCTTATGTTTGATCATCTGTTGCTATATTTCATTCATTATAATATTGTCGAATTAGCACATTTCGAGCCCAATAGTGAATGATGCTTTTATGTTCCCCGTTTCTATTCCTGGTTGTTTTACCTGCAAAATACAAAACTCCACAAGAACACTTGCAGATATATCCGCACAATTTCTTCAAAACCATGCTAAGAGCGAACCTTCTCGCCTTCGAGTTACCCTCTTAACCTGCCTCTCATCTACCTCCTGGATAACATTTTTGCCTCTGTCCCACAGTTCCTCTGCCTCTTCTCTAACACTTCACCAAGCATGGTCACATCCCAAGCACAGCTGGCCGTACTGCCTAGCTCCACTTAAAAATGTGCAATGTTTGTTGCTCTTCATCCATGTATTTCCTCTTATGGATGGTCTCTGGTGACTGTTTCATTTACTCCCTTCCACAACCTAGTCAGAATGTACCTCAAACTCACCCCATTGTAAGAAGCTCGGCACTTCCTGTCAAATCTGATTTCTTATCTATCCGCACCCGGCAAAGGTGGTCTGACCATTCAGAACAAAAATATCTATTTTTGAACATCTTTTCAATGACCGCCATCATCCAGAAAGGGACATTGTCCCCTTTCTATGTTTATACCGGACATTTTTTTTAAACTTTTTTTTTTATTCTGATGGAAGATGTGCTGAGCACATCTTCAATCGGAATATAAAAAAAAGGAAATTATCCACACCCTGGGAAATTCCAGGGTGCAAATAAATTTCATGCCCGACCCACAGGCCAGACAAGGCGTTTCACAGCCCACAGCCCGGGCTGAGGCCCACGCTTTGCTAATTCCTACCAAAGCTCGGGCTAGTAGGCCGTCAAACACCATGCGCCTCATTATAACCTTCACGGTACGGGTTAACGGGCTCTGCTAATGGAGGCGGAACCATTAAACCCGTGCCGTGAAATTATGAGGTCCCCTTGCGGACCCGGTAAGGACGCCTGGTTAAACCAGGCATCATTACCGGGTCCCGCGAGGGGAAGAGGGAGCTAACAACGGGCTGGTCGTAAGCAGCCCATTGTTAGCTCCCCCTCCCATTCCCATTGAGCCCTATGGGGGCTCAAATGGGAATGGGGAAAGTCCGGGCCCGGGTTCCCTGAGGGAGGAATTACCGGGCCCTCCGAACTCGGAATGGCCTGGTAATTCCCCATTCAGGGAACTCGGTAAAGGAGCCAGGTTTGGCAGCAGCCATGGAGCTAATAGCTCCATGGCTACCGCCAAACTCGTAATGAGGCCCCATGTCTACCCCGGCGGCTGGGCATGAAAGTTATATTGTTCGTTCTTTTGTGATCAAAAGAGCATCGTTCCTCCTGTATATAAATAAATAATATATGACATAATCTGATAGAAACATTTTAAATTGTTTGAGATACATTTTGCATCTCAATATTGTGATTAGCAATATATAGTTGACTTTTATGACGTTGATGGAAATACAAACGTCATGAAAATGGGCCTCTCTGATGTTGGTAAAACATTTGTTTCTCATTTTGTATTGTGTCTACATTAGAACATCTTGTTGATATTTATTGCGTTGGTATGCAAAAAAAGGGGGAAGGGTAGGAAACAATGTGGTGCATTCTGGATCATACTCCAGTAATCACCCATTGTTATTCATGACATCTTTAATCTTAAATGTTCTTACTATGATTGGTATATCTGAAAATGCACAATAAAATGAATGTGATATCTTTTCAATGGTCACTAATAATTGTGGTCATTCCAACAGTGCCACAATGTGATAGATCACCAGTAATACTTTTCTGTCAGTCACTTTCCTTAGATTGCTCAATGACAGAGTCACTTCGTTCCTTGAAGGCTTTCATGTCAGGGATAAGCCATTATCCTCTTGTGCATTGGCTTTTTAATTAGGATATTTTGAAAATCCATGTGCCAAAGTGACTGGCGTGCAGCATTGAAGATGTTTAAGATTCGAGCTGTCCATACATCCAATGCAAAGGAAAGGCATGCCGCCTTTTGACCTGAGGCCCAAGAAAACCTGTGCTTTCCCTCTTGTACCTTTGGGTTCTATTAAAGTGTTCCATACAATGTCAATTCCCTCATAAGTGTTATCAGTGCTATACAAGTATTGGATTTCCAATGGTCTGATATGTCCCAAATCGTTTCAATGATGCCCCGTCTGCCAGGATAAAAGTTAATGGCAAATAGGCGATTGTCCCACCGGACCCAGGATAAAAGCTGCATTTATATTAAAAAGTGACTAATCGTAGATACTGGTGTGTTGTTGAGATATGCAGATGCAGGCACCTTATGCTCCCGAAGGCTCCATTAATGTCATGTGTATCATCCTGCCACACTGCATCAATGTCACTGCATCAATGTCACTGCATCAATGTCCTCCTGGGTTGGTGGTCAGAGTTATAGAAAGGCACTGCACAACAGGTAATACTCATGGATGGAGGGGTCACATTTTGATAAAGGTGAAAGCATCCCATGGTCTCCACCCCAAAAGCATGCAGCTGCTTGATTCTAAAATGGCCACCTGGCATTGCACTAGTGCATAAAGAGTATAGATCGAGGATCCGACCCATCCATATTTTCTCCCATGTTGGTTTGGGAGGTGGTGTCGTGGCCCTGAGAAGGGAGATGGGTTCTCATGGTGGGAGGTTGAGAAGGTTCTACCCATTTTAAGGGATATAACAACTGGTCTGGTGGAAGAAACAAGATGGAACGTCCTGAGGTCTACGGGCAAGATTGTGCGTCCGGAGGCCTATGGGTATGTGGCACAAAACAAGAAATAAATAATAATTATAATAATGGAAATAACCCTACCTAGCCAAACAACTATCAGTTGTCCGGGGCCAGAGCAATTCTAGGAACTGCAACATTGTGTGCCTGGAAAATAAAACAATTTCAGAAAAAATAGACCAGAAAACAGTACCTCCCCAGTAATACACCAATAATGTGGAATAAAATCCCCCTGAACCTCGGTATATATATATAATTCCAACACCATGGGTGTAATTTTAGGGGGGCAGAGGTGTTTGTCCTCCCCAACTTCCATGGCACACCATTTTGTCCCCTTTCATTAGGCTGGGGCACCATTTCTTTTTACTTCAGATTTCATGTCCCCCCCCCCAACATTTTCAGCAAAGTTACTCCACTGTCCAACACTGTTAGTTTTCAGGGGAACACGGATGATTCTGTTGTTTAGGCAGCTTCCTTTGGAGCATCAGGGAGCTTAAAGGAGCTCAACCTGTGCATTCCACCCTGTATCCTTGGATGACATGCTGTCCTTGTCAAACTTGGATTTCCATTTGCACAGCAGTCCATGGCTCCTGGTTGGTTGAAATTAGTGGTCAGAGTCATTGGAGGAAATGCCATGGAGTCAGTAAACAGCCTCCCTATTAGTTGACTCTGGAGGTGGGGGTTGGGAGTGTGATGGGCATCACAGGAATGAATTGGAGGAATTCTGTGATGCCCCCTGAGGATGAAATAAGTGGGATCTAAAGATTGGAGCCATGGTAAGTGATGAAGCTGTTCACAATGTCCTACTCACCGTAGAGAGAGCCCTGTCTCCCCTCTCTAGTCTGCCTGGTGTATGGTGCTCTGGCAGAGTGTTGAGTGGGATACGGCCTAAAAACATATAGGTGTCCATGAAATGGGGTTGCCAAATTGAGGAACCTGCAAAGAAAAGATAGAGATGTGGCAGAGTGAACAAGTAATTGTTGAAGTGGCCTGTATTTCACATCACAATTCACAACACACAAAGGGGACTTATTGATCTGGTCTAGAAACAGAAAGTGGGGCAGAGACTGCAATCACCGGCAAAGATAAAACACACCACCTCCCCAACCCTGCGTAGTGGGAAGGGTGCATTGATGGCTTTGGTTAAAGGACATCAGAGAAGCAGTGGAAAACGTAGGAGCTGAAGGACAATCATTACTCTCATTTGGCATTAAATGTGAACATTGGTGTGCTTGAAGGGGATGTAAACATTGTGAGAGATGGTCATTGCAAAGTGTGCATCCACCTCAAGTTAGCTGAAAGGCAGATGACAGAACTGGAGTGAGTGGTTGCCACTCTTGAAGATCAGGGAACAGGTGTGATCAAGCCAACAAAAGCTGCTTGCGGTGTGGGAAGAATCCATCTTCTGGGCCACCTTGCGGTAATGGATGGTCCAAGCATGAAGTTATTCCATCAGATATTAATCCAGGAGATTGTATACAGTCGTGTTGACCAAATCAAAAGGGTGTATAGAGTGTTGGTAGCCAGGTCCCTTCTGGGTTGCATCCCAGAACAGTTGTGAGAAAGTACCTCAACTTTAGAGATTGTTGCACAATATTACAGGTACGAGAAGAGGGATCCCAATCATGAAGGCAACACCATGATTCTGATTTTTCCAAATTACATAGATGGTCCAAAATGTGCTTAAAAATTTGCTAAATTAACATTGTGTATCGATATAACATAATACATAAAGTAACCTAAAAGAAAATAAGGCAAAATATCCATCAGAAAGTTAGGAAATGACAATTTGTTTAAGAAAAAAGGGTGGGGAAGAAAAGGGAGAAACACTCAGTGGTGCATGTAAATGTTCCTATTGAGAAACTGTTCAATAATTTGCTCGATAGAATTCTGATTTAGTTGGTTGTACCCAAATTAGCTGTATGTGTTTAAGAATGAACCCCAGATTGCCTGGAATCTATCAAGGTCTTCTCTGCTTTTGGAGATCATCCTCTCAAAAGTGGACAGGCTTTGTTTGCTTTCCAGCAAGTTACACATTAATTTGTCATCACCCATAGGTAACTCCTCCAGAATGCATTGGTTTTAGGACACGGCCAGATCATGTGAGGCAATGTACCTCTTTCTTTATGGCACTTCCAACACAAGTCACTATGGCAAATGTTCCTTGTATACATCAGATCAGACGTCCAAGAAACCTGAAGTTGTAATTTGATCTGGCTGGCCCTTAAGCTGCAGTCTAATTATACAAGTCGAATATTATTACAGCATCTTTTCCAGCTTTCAGGCCTTACATTTTGAGCAAATTGTTGGGTCCACATTAGCAAGACTTTTGTGACTTTTCTACATGCCATCGCTAAACATTGATAGTAGTACGCTGCTGGGTGAGCACCAGAAATGGACATTTCCATTTTGAGTTAGGCATCACTCTTGGAGAGTAAACTAGGTGAAATTTCCATAGTTTAATTGAACATCCTTCTTAGTTGAGGATATTCTGAAAAGGTGCAGCAATATTGCTGACGTAGTTCACTGTAGGGAAGCACTTCACATTTTCAAACAGGTCTCTGATGTTGCGGACTGCACCAGATACCAGTAAGAACAAAACATTCTATTCCCGTGAGTCTGACTTTCGGGTTTCGGCAATTAATGCACCAGAGAAAGCATAAGAGTCAGCACTGAGTAGACACGCCATAGTATGCCAGCTATCTCTTAAGAATTCTGAAAGGGGGTTATTCTCAGATGATCTTCCAGACTTGGTAGTCACTAATGAATCTGTATGTGAGCATGCTTAAACATTTGAAACTATGAAACAACGTTCGAGGATTAAGGGCTCCCTCAACATGATAATATTCCTTACAAAGCTATTTATTTATTTATTTGAACATTTATATAGCGCACAAAACCCAACGGTATCTAGGCACTTTGAACTTAAGAGGTTGATTGCAGGCATGAATTTCAGCTTAAGAGGTTGGTTACAGGCATACATTTCAATTTAATCAATGAATCACAATGAAGATGTTACAGAACAGGGTGTAGAGCAGGCAAGTGGGTGACCCACATAATAAGCATTCTTGACAACAGTATACATTGATGGTTGGGTTTGCATTATTTAAAGAATTTACATCGCTAGGTTACTTACTCAGGAAGTAATGTGTTAGCTAGATTTGCAGGCATCTTGTTTGAACATCAAGGTTTTTAGATTTTTACGGAAGGACCACAGTGATGGGGGCAAGGTATTCCAAAGGTGGGCAGCAGCCACAGGGAAGCTAGATCTGCCGGCTTTCTGTCTCCTGAATCTTAGAGTGGAGATTAGGCCATTGTGGGAGGACCGGGTAGGTCTGTTGGATTGGGTTGTTCCAATTTGATTGCAAAGGTATGCTGGGGCATTGTGCGTGAGGCACCTGTGAGGCACCTGTGGGTCAGTGAGAGGATTTTGAATTTAATTCTGTCATGTACTCAGAGCTAATGAATGCTGCGTCTTGTTGAGGAAACATGTTTGTGTTTGGGTAAGTCTAGCGTAGCTCTGATTGCATTATTTTGCACAACTTGAAGTTTGCTGATATTTCTGGTATTGGATCCTGCAAAGAGTAAATTGTAGTAGTTGACCCTCGAGAGGATGAGGGCTCTGGCCAGGGTAAGGCAGTTGTCAGGTGAGAGGAAAGTTCTGCTGGCTCTAATTAGTTTGGCGGTATATGCTGTTGATGAGACACAAAGAGAACCACTCTCTTTCAAACACCAAATGCAATATGGCATTGCTGACTTTGTCAGGGCCCCTGATTCCATGGAAGGGGAGTCAAAAGGAAAATCAAGTATGATTTCTCACAACAGGTCCTTGATTTGGAAAGGGGGATTGACAGCCGAAGTCTATCCTGGCAGGTACTTAACATAAGCAGATGGCACAATCCATACCTGAACAATGGGGAAGAGAAACAAAGCATTTGGGAGCTGTGATGCCTTTTCCTCTTGAGCACTGTACAAGTATAACTCTATGGTAGCAGTCATGTAACACACGCAGAGCCCTGCACAGGAACTCTGAGCTGTGCAGCGGCTGCACTCTCAAGCAGTTTAATATCAGAATATTAAACAATTCCCTACTCTTCCTGCCCTGCCTGCAACGTTTCCTAGAATGTTTCCATAGATCCATAGCAGCCCAAGCTATCCTGTTGTTCTTCAGCTGAAATCATCTCTCATACAGTGTAAGGAATTTCAACCAGGCACCCACCCAAGTCTCGCCTAGCATGCAGTGTGAAAATAAAACCCTTATTTATTTTTGTCTATAAATTCAATATTCTGAATGATATACCACTCATATCATACACTTCTCAAAAAACTCCCTGGTCACACTGAACCAGGAATCAGGCTAGGTAAAGGTACATTTTTATTTATTTATTTAGAATTTAAAATCACAATATATTTTTAATCGGTAACCACAATCACCAATGGGGTGACAAAAACAATGAATAATATCTTTAATGCACTGGGAATCAAGTTATGAACACAAAACGAATACAGCAAAGAAAAGAATACTTTTGGGTTGGTTTGGAACAGATAGCACTGTGGTTAGAGGTTCCCCCTGCAACACCCCTCAACCCACCAATAGGCAATTTAAAGGCCAATAGGCAATTTAAAGAGATGTGAGGAGAGAGCAGGTACTCAGGAATAATACAGACCAAACAGAATATCAATCCCACCTTCCCCCCAAAAAACAAAAGAGAAAAACGGATTTGATTTTTCAACTGTCAGTATGGCTTTGAAACTGGCTGAGCAAAAACACTAAATGTGTTCAAACATGCTTAAATAATTATACAGTTCTGAACAGATGCAAGCAATCAAAAGCAATGATTTAATCAATAGAAAACCATTGGAATCTCAAAGGCAAAGTGAAAATAATTTAAAGGCAATTCAAACGTGTACAACTTTAGCAAAATGTAAATTCGTGGCAAAATTTCACTATGCAATTTTTGATATAAATGGGTCAAATGCACTATTTCGCAATGCGGTTTTTGATTGTGGATGTGGGGCCTCATTAGGACCCAGGCGGTAAGGGGTTTACGCCGGCGTAAACCATGGCGCCCCTTACTGCCTGAGTACGAGTTCCCTTAGCGCCATGATGATTTTAACGCCTGCTTTTAGCAGGCGTTAAAATCCATGGCGCTAAGGGACCTTGTTGTTAATTACGCCACCGTAATTTACGGTGGCGTAATTAACGCCTTCCCCACTCCCATTATGCCCTATGGGGCCAGAAATGGGAATGGGGAAGGGTAAATGGGGATTGGGGACTTACCGCCCCGCCAACCTCGGAATGGGGCGGTAAGTCCGCCAACCCCCATGGCGGAGTTGGCAGCTTAGCGCCATGGACCATGGTGCTAATAGCGCCATGGTCCTCCGCCAAGGTCCTAATGAGGGCCGTGGCGAAGGGTCTTAGGTACAAGTGAGAGTTGACATTTTGTTTCTATCTATAAAATTGAAAGCGTTATGGAGGTTTTAGTGAGAGGTGTTTTTTTAATATAAAAACGTGAATTTGGACAAGAAAATATGGATTATGCTTTTACTCAAGACTAGAGAATTCAGCCGAGACAACCAGGTTGGGACAAAGTAAGCTCTGAGACTGATTCATGATTTCAGTAACAGATCCCCAGCGCCTTCCCCGGTGGAACCAGTCCAAACACTCGAAGTGGGATTTATGGATAAGCTACACAAATAAAAATGACTATAAAAATTCCGCTTAGCAGATAGACAGGATAGTATAGCACTAAAGATTTTGACACTGTTACCGGTTATGAAAGTAAGGATAGTTCAGAGATGAGGGTGGAACAAGAGGCAAGGTATACAATAGTTCTCTAGCATCCTGTTAATACTCACAATCCAATGGGATTTAAGATTTCTGGTCAATTGGATCGGATCTATCAGGGAAAGATGGCACATCAGACGGGACAGGATCAGCTAGGCCGGTCGCCGGAAATGCACGGGATCTGCCCTTTCTGTTTCTGGATATTTCAGATCAGCGGGATGGTGAGTTCAGCAGGCAAGCATTTATGGTAGCAAACTAGATAGTTTCAGGATGCTTCCCCCAACCACAGCGCTTCACTGAGTTGTGAGGATTGAGGCCTACCTGAAAATGGTTCAGCTACTGCTTGGCCTGGTGGTTGGCATCTGGATCTAGAAGGATGTTGAAGGCTGGATGTTGAATACTGAATCAAAGTGCTTCGCTGGAATCAGAAGAGAGAGTGTGCCTATGTGTTGTCAGATGTCCCTATTTATCATATCAAAATGACATCACAAAATGGGTGTATGGGCCGGCTTAACTAAACTTGCCCATGTAAAATGGGATTGGATCAGACCCTCATCTCTGCCCTGCATCCGGGTGATTGGATCAAAGACAGATGATGTCAGGTTTATGGTTTGAATTTTACAATACTTAGAAATCTCCCCTAGCCACTAGCATCAAAATCGAATTTTGCCCTAAATACATATTGATACATTTGTAACATCTACGAAAATCACATACAAGGGTTACATATTTTATGGAGTATCTGTTCATCAAAATCCCACAGCTGTGAGACCTTGTTTCACCTTTCTGCAGCATTTTGTCCATTTCGCCATGAAAACATTTTCCAAAATGTCTCCAAATTTCCACCAATATGCTTGTTTACCATAGGAATGTGTGTGCAAAGTTTAACAATTCTTGCATAAATACAGTTCCCATGAAACCACATATATTGCCATTCCAGTTCAGAATATGCTAGACTGTTCCACCAATTGTTCAAATGTAAGGCCAAAAATTAGATTAACAAATCTGCCCGTTTTATATTGTTCACCATTTCTGATAGCGAGTTATAAATCTCTAAAAACATTTCATTACATATTCTTTAGCAGCAAATGGTCAGCCTTTTGTCTGTCTCTGGAGGCAAGGAACAGCCCCCACCTTTGGGATTTCAAGATTTTGAGTGTTGGAAATAGTTATGTACAGGCATTTTGAAGTTTCAGCAGCAAAGTAAATGTCATTTACAGACACATTTTTGATTTTCACTTGCAAAGCGCTGATTCTCCCTCTGCACTCTATGTTTACTTGTCATGGAGCTCACTGGCACTTTTTCTGCAGCGTGTGCTCTGTTCCGCCACACATGCACCATGCGTGGCAGGTTGTGCAGCTATCTTTTTGTGTGTTGAAAAACGCAGTTTTCAAGGTTTTGGGCGCGCACAAGGGTTTCACCGGCATTTTACTGTTTCCCGCACCATGGATAACAGAGTGAGGCCGCATAGTATAGCAGAGTGGGTCAATACATCCCACACATTCCCCCTCCCGACTTCGTTTTGACTTCCAGTTGAGGGGGAGTCAGGCGTGTGGGATGTTCTTTTCTGTCCATGTGGAGAAATTCAGTTGCTTCTCCCATCAGCGATTGAGGCGACACGCTCTCCACGCCGGTTCGGGTTGGGATGGGATGATACTCCAGATTCCTTGGGTTTTTCTTTCCGGTCCCCGAGTGGTCCTCCTTGGTGATTCTTGGGATTTAGTGGCAATACTAGAAAACAGAACATAACACGGTTATGAAAATTTCCCACTGCTGTACCCACACATCTTCGGGAGATCTCAGCAGTGGGAATGACACTTGCATTCCCTAACGATTTGCTTCATCCCCTGCCTATATTCAGTGATAATTTACCCATTTTCTCAGGTGTAATCAATGAATATTTAATAATTTTTCTAGATGTCTGGATTTTCCCCCTCTGGGTTTCCGGTAAGCTCTTCTATCTGCTGCAAAGTATGCCTTGGGGTGGCAACTCTTTAGCTGGTTTATGTGGACCCACTTGTCTTCCCCCTCTGTCAAATTGCCCTTGGGATGCAGATTCTGTAGGCGACCGGTGAGTTTCTGTCCACAATTTCAAAAAGACCCCACCAACTTGGGAGGAATTTGCGCTCTTTAGCTTGGTTCCGTAGAAAATTGTACAAGTAGACTCAGTCTCCTACTTGATATTCCTTTTTAGTTGTCTCAAGGTCATAGTGGGTATTTATACTGTCTGCAGATCTTTCTAGATTCTGCTGAGCATACGCAAAAGCATGTTGAAGGTGTTTTCTCAGATTCTCAACATACTCATGAGTTGTGGAGGCATTTATCAAGGTCTGCTCTTGGGTTCTGTAGAGCAGATGCAGGGGTAGCACCATCCTTCGTCCAGTCATCAGCTCAAATGGAGACATTTCTGTTGCAGAAGAAGGGGTAGATCTGATGGCCATCAGGACAAGGGGTAATCGAATGTCCCAACTTGGCCCAGAATCTGCCACACATTTTTTTAATATGCTCACAATAGTTTTATTGTACCTCTTAACTCCACCACTAGAGGACAGCCGGTAGGCAATGTGTAGTTTCCTTTTTACCCCAAGTATCTCCCACATCTTTGCCATCACTTTACTAGTGAAGTGGCTACCTCTGTCTGACTCAATCCTTTGGGGTAGTCCACACCCCGAGATAATGTGATTGAACGTCAGGGCAGCTGCTGTTTCTGCCTTGCAATTTGGGGTTGGGAGCCATTCCACCCATTTGGTAAACAAGCGTGTTATGGTCAACATTTACTTGTTCCCCCTAGCGGAGCGAATCAAGGGCCCGATAAAACTGACTTGAAAATCTGACCAAGGCAGTGTCATCCCCCTCTTTTGGAGGGGAGCACGGTGTGTGAGTGATGTTGGCTGAAATTGTGCACACACAATACACCCCTTCAAGTATTGGTCGAGTCCTGCCCCATGTGTGGCCAGTATGCAACCTCTCGCAAGATTTCTAATGTCGTATGAAACCCCCGATGACCGGCTGTGGCTGCATCATGGGCGTGACTTAGCATCAGGCTTCAGAATGCGGTAGGGACCACCCACTGGTCATGGCCAGATATGGATCTCCTCACCAACAAACCATCTTGGATTCGGAACATTTTTGGACATTTCATCAACACTCTGAGGTCCTCTTTCCCAATGCAGTCGGTATCCGTCAGGAGAAAGTTCTCAGGGTCCTCAATGTGTTGATAAAACTTACCAATTATTGGATCCCCTTTTTGAACCATAATCAAATCAGCATCTGGGGTCTCCTTACTCCACTGGGCAGTTGAGAGTTCATTTTGAGCATTTGTCTGGGACCTAGTGATAGCAGTGACCTGGATTTCCCCCAACAAGGACTCAATCTCAAGTAGATCCACTTGGATGGCTCTGGTTTTGGACAGCTGATCGGCTAAGTCATTTCCAGTTTTGTCTGGTCCCTTTACTTTATAATGACACTTGATCTTTTTCCAGTAGATGGTCATCCTATTCGAGGTGACCAGATCATCAATATTCTGTATTAATTTTCCATGTTTTCGTGGTTTATTGTTAGCACATAGCACACCTCTGGTTTTCCAATTAACCAGGAGCTCCACGAACCTGTTCCGTACATAATCTGAATCAATGATTATGACCAGGTCGTGGAGTTGGTGTTGGACAGAAGTGAGGATGGCTTGATGCACAGCCATCAGCTCTGCCACTTGACTACTATGAGGACCGATTTTGTACCCAGTGGAGAGTTCTGGGGCATCATTCACCCATGCATTCCCCACGCCGGCCACAAGTTCCTTTTCCCTGTTGTTGTCAACATGGTAGGAGCACCCATCCACATAGACAGTGGGCATTCCCTCACACTTGTCTTCTTCATAGAATTTGTTTGGGGAATTAAGGTATGCCTCCATGTTGTCCTTGATTTTAAGACTTTTGTCCTCGAGACAGTTTTCTCTGGCACAATCATGCAAGTCAGCCAGACCTTGCACGAGGGGGCTCTTCTTGTTTTGGCCATATCTGACCTCCACAGGAAAGCCTTGCATTGACAGAATCCAGGAAGTAATTTGGGAATTACTCACATTTCCGGCCCGGATTCTGTCACTTTGAAGATATTGCAGAGGCTGGTGCGGAGTCTCCACTCTTATGTGTTCCCCCTGGATAAACGGGCAGTAATTCTTCAATGCCCACACCGTTGCCAGGAGTGCCTTCTCACAGTCGTTGAATTTTTCCTCCACGGACGATTTATTTAATTTTTTAAAATTTTTTTACATTTATAAAGCGCTCACACAGCCCGTAGGCATCGAGGCGCTGTTACAGGAATGGTTTGTTTTTGTAATTGTGTTTTTTTTTTTTGTCTTAGTTACGTATTTATAACGCGCTTAAAACACACGGACCCGGGGATCGAACCTGTTGATTCTTCGTGTCGTCTTGCTTCCAAGATGCGCACGCTGCCGCTGAGCTATCCTGCCAGGACGATAAAGTCTTACTTGCATAGGAGATTACTTTATTGACCTTGTCATGCTTTTGATATAATACTGCAGTCAAGCATGTATTTGAAAACCCTGTCTCCAAGAAGAACTCCTTATTTTTGACAGGGTAAGCTAGGCAAGGCGCTTGTGAGAGGCTTTTTTTGAGTTGTCTTACTGCCTCGGCTTGTTCTTGACCCCTCTCCAACTTGACCCCCCCTTCAATAGATGGATCAGGGGTCTTGTGATCTCTGCGTAATCTTCAATGAACTTTCTATTATAATTGGTTAGTCCAAGGAGGCTTCTTAGCTCCAGCAGAGTTGTGGGGTCTTTTAGTTTCTGGAGTGCTTCTACTTTCTTTTCCTGGGGACAGAGACCCTCAGGAGTTATCTCATGCCCCAAGAAGTTGACAAGGGTCCTGCACCACTGTGCCTTTTGGAAAGAGATTTTTGCTCCGGCAGCCCTCAACTGTGTCAGAAGATAACAGATCTCCGCTATGTGTTCCTCCACAGTTGAGATTTTGATTAGAACATCATCTACATAGGCCAGGTTACCCCTTTGACCCAAGTCGGGCATGGCCTTATGCAAAAAGATATTAAATTAATTGCCGGAGTTGATGTATCTGAAGGGAGTCTGGGTCCAAGTGTACTGTTGCCTCTGACGGTAAAGGCCAGCTTGTATTGGCCCTCCCTACTGACAGGTACAGTCCAGTACCCATTGGTCAGGTCAATGGCAGTGTACACCTTTGACCCCTGGATCTGGGCCAGCCCTTGGTCAATGTAGGGAAGAGGCCATTGGGAATGTGTACCCATTTGTTTGGCTCCCTTATGTCCGCACAGAGTCTCCACTGGCCATTTGGTTTGAAAATCCCCAGCACTGGATTATTGAAGGTGCTGTGGACTGGACGAATTATCCCACAGGACTCAAGGTTCTTAATTATTTCTGTAAGGGACTCCATAGATGAGAGAGGCAAGCAATATTGCTTCAAAAACACTGGAGTCTTGCCAGGGTCCGTGGGAATTGTTGTTGTGTGGATGTCAGTCAGACCACAGTCATAAGAGTCCACCGCAAAGAGATCTTGAAAATCTAAGAAAACTTGTTTCAACTTTTGCTTTTGCTCCAGAGTCTCACAGGCATCAGCTAGGTTGACTCTCTCTTGAACCATCTGCCTGAAGCCCGGAAAGATTCTGGTATGGCTATCTCAGCAGCCTCTTCCAGCTGGGTGGAGAAGTCCCTGGTTAAAGTACTGACTTGGACTGATGGCTTCAGATGGGGAAAGCAGTCCTGGTGGACTTGAAAGATCACCTCATCCTTCCTCCTTAACATAAGGGCAGGAAGTGTACACCAGGAAATCCGCCCATGCCGGGTGAAGATCCTGTCTGGTGTTGTGTCATTGTCGCTATCACTGTCAAAACAGTCATTGGGGATTGGTCCTACCAGTTCATTACCTAAATCTATGGAAAAAAGTTGGTCATCAACCGCCATTCCAATAATGGTGCCTGCGCCCAGAGTGATACTCCTAAGGTCGCTGTTATCCACCACTATTGGAATGGTGTTGTGTTCTCTATTGACTAGTGGTGTTGGGTTTAACCCCAACCCTTGCTGTTGGAAATGGGCATTGAGGTGAACATATGCATCAGTAATTTTCAGTTTGTGTCCTCTTTTAATTTTAAATTTAAGTGTGAATTGTCGGGTCCATTCTGGGATGGTGACTTCCACTCCAATCTGAATTTCAACTGTATATGGCAGCAATTGAGCTGACTGAAATGCTTTCTCTGGGTCATCAAAGTCCATTGGATTACCCCCAAACTAATGGCAAAGTGATTGAGAATGTCACCACCTAAATAAAATTCAGCAGGGACATCTCGCACGATCCAACAGTTATGGACTATGCTCTTGTTGCCTATGAAAAGTTTCAGTATACACCTGCTAGGCAGGAGATGTTTGGAATTGGGTGTTTCCAGGTCCATTTCCCATTTGTCTATCAATTCAAATGTGGGAATGGCTGGATCTTTTGGGAGTTTTCGGAACATGGCCTCGCTGATGAAGCTCTTACCGTTGTTCAGACACACTCGGGCGAGAACAGAATCCTTCCCACCATTTAACTGAATGGAGATGAACAACTGTTCTCCAATTTTCTGAATGTCAGCCAAGCTTTGAGCTGGTTTCTCATCATTTTGGACAATAGAAGTGGGATTTTCTGATTGTGAATTTGTATAGAATTTCAGAGTATTCCCTTCCAGTGTGGAATGCCACTTGAGACTGGAAGGAAGGTTGATTTTCAGAAATAGAGAGGACTTCGCATCACCAGTTTGTTGTCCTACTGCAATTACTGTCACATCAGGGATTTGGTTGTTTTGAAAATGGAATTCAATTTGGTCAGGTTTTTGTTCAACCATTTGGCATGTGCCATTTAAACTAACATGGTTGACACTATGTTTTAATTTTATTGGTCGGTTAGTCTGGTTCCAGAGGACCTTGTTTACACAGTCTATGAGGGGAGACAATCTACGCAGGATGTCATTCCCTAGTAAACATGGTGTGCCCTCGGGAGTCACAACTATGACCGGGTGTTTCACCTTGTGTCGCCCAATTTTAATGTCTGAATCCGCAGTCCCCTCAACAGGAAGTTCATTACCATCGAAGTTCTGAAGTTGTCCAGGAAGAGAGATGAGAGGGATCTGGTATCTCTTCCCCCTTCCTGAATTCAGCTGATCAAAGGCCCTTTTTGACAGAAGGGTGGCTTGGGATCCAGTGTCCACCAGTGCCAAAAATGTACAGTGCCCCTGTATTTGGACCAGGGCATGAAATCTTCCCTCCTTCTCCTCAAGGGGTTACAGATAATGTGCATTTTTGGTCAATTGGTTGCTTCTGACAGAGGGGTAGTTTGGGCAGGATTTTGTTTGGTAGCTTGGGAACCTGTAAGAAAAAGGTAACAGTTGGATATTGGGGAAGTATTGGACTCCCCTAGTTCTGATTCTGGGCTGTCCCCTCGCCCCCCGTTTGGAGGCAGTCACCAGAATTGGTTTGGGCAAGGTGATTTTCTGGCTGGTCATTCTGGGGTTCAATAATGGGCGATTTCAACTCAGTCCCCCCGTTTACCCAGTATGGACTATGATCTCTTGGGACCCACTTTTCTTTGGGAGGTGTTCCCCCATCCCTGAAGGAGATGATCCTTTTCCCAGATCCTCTGAGGACCCCTCTCCTTCAAATTGGAAGATTCTAACCTCCTCCACAAAATGGGTCTTTTTAGGCCCTTCATTTCTCCTACCCACCCTCTGTTGCTTAGGATGCAGACTTTTGGGGGCAGGAGATTTTGGTTCCGGTCCTGGATTTCCAGAGGTTTTTCACAAGTGTGGAAGGAAGCTTCCTCTAAGGCTTTACAACCCCAATACCCCTGTGCCTCCTCCCTCGGAACCGGTGGATTGTCAGGGTTCTCTCCCTGTCATTGCTCTGGAGCACCAGACCCTTGCTTTGAGGGGTTCTGGGCCGCCATATTCATCTGAGGGTTCTGCTGAGCCCTCAACATGCAACCCAGATCCTGCGACAAGTTCTGGACCTGGCGCTCCAGTTGAGACTCCTGCTCTGGCTGGTACGGGGTTCTGTGGTCCATCCTAGTTTGATCATAAATAAATGCATTTGATGCAAGAGAATGTGATGGAAAGTTTTCGTTGGAGGGGGTTTTGATGTGGGCCGGTTGGATGGAGAGACCATAAACCCTATTTGGGATGGAATACAGCAGAGACCTACAGCCACAGGTGACTTCGGTTGCTGGGGTGCTGTTGACATTAAAAAGGAAAAAGATTATTAGAGCAAACAAGTTACCACAAATATTTCTTAAGCAGGCAAATACTTTCAGATCCCTCAATAAGAGTCATTCAGTTAAAACGGATTAAGCCAAAGTCAATAGGCAATAGTCTGGATGGGCTGAGGCACTTCCTTGAAGTTAAGTAGAAAGGTCTTTGCACAATGTTTCAGAAGTCTTTGAAGAAAAAGATGAATCAATGTAGGGCCACAAGCTGTTAGACTTGTGAGAAGTAGAAGATGCAAGCAACTCTACAGCAAGGGTAGAAAGGGATGAGTGCGTAAAGGGGCTGAGTGCGTAGAGGGGCTGAGTGCGTAGAGGGGATGAGTGCATTGAGGGGGCGGGTGCGTAGAGCCAATGAGTGAGCAAAACAGGTGAACACATAGTGCGTGTGAGGGCATAAAGAGGACGAGTGCCTGGAGCGAACGAGTGCCTAGAGCGAACGAGTGCCCAGAGTGGAACTGACCTGTTACTAGAGCGGACGAGTTGCGCAGAGATACTGAAATGGAGCACATGGGGCAGACAAGAATGCATGCGTGGGGCAGACTGGAGCGTGCGGGGCGGACTGGAGCGCACTGGGTGGACTGGAGCGCGCAGGGCGACTGGAGCACGTGGGGCGGACTGGAGCGCATGAGTGCGTCGAGCGAACCGGAGTGTGTGGAGCAGATTGGGATGCATGGAGTGTATAGGAGTGCATGGAACGGACTGGAGCGCATAGAACTGCGTGACGTATATCGTATGGTTTGGAATGCAGAGAATGTTTTGAAAGAGCATATAACACATCATATCACACCACCACGCTTAATCTCCCCTCTACACCACCACTCAACAAGAACACAGAGATACTATGACACCATTCGGTATAACTGTTCTCATACTAACATCCGCTGCATACTCCACAGCACTCTAAGTAAAACACTGCTGGTTACACACACCCCAGCCAGGCGTTCTCCTCAGGCATAACGCAGCCACACTTGGGGCCTCATTACGAGTCAGGGCCTCAGACCTGATTCCGAGGTCCCTTTGCGCCATGGTGAGTTTAACGCCTGCTTTTTGCAGGCGTTAAAATCCATGGCGCTAAGGGACCATGGTGCTAATTACGCCACCGTAATTTACGGTGGCGTAATTAGCGCCTTCCCCACTCCCATTATGCCCTATGGGGCAAAAATGGGAATGGGGAAGGGTAAATGGGAAATGGGGATTTACCGCCCCACTCACCTTGGAATGGGGCGGTAAATCCGCCATCCACCATGGTGTAAACATAGTTTACACCATGGTGGTAAGGGTACGACCCAGGCGGTAACTTACCGCCTGGGTCGTAATGAAGCCCTTGGTCTGGATAAATCCTGCCAGAACGAACACAAACTCCTGATCTCTCAATCACCACACCTACTGCTAAGAAGCAGCTATTACACGAATACCGCTTCAGCTGCACACATAGCCGGTGCTCACATGCACCTTTTGACTCTCTCTACTCTCTCTACTGATCTGAACTTCGGTTCCCAAAGACGTTCAACCTACCAGCGCCTTCAGACCATACCAATGGTATATAAGGCGCTATATATATATATATATATATGCAAAATAACATAACATAACATAACATAGGAAGGGTAACTGTCCCTTCTCCCATAATACCCTTGATTGGGATAGTTCGGATACCCCACCATCCTTGTCCTCCCCTCTCCCGGACTGGGCTGTCTGGGCTCAGGAAACTGGGGAAAATAAGAAGGTTGTTTTGGGGGTTGATGTTTGGCGGGTAGCGGGGAAAGAAGCTCAACCCGGCATTTGGGGGATTACTGCCCTCCTGGGGAAAGTTAGGAGGGGCGTTTCCTGGGTTGGTAGCTACCTGGTTGGACCCCCCCCCTTGGGCTGGGAGAGTCCACACATAGCCCAGGATGGGTCTGTTGCCCTTGTAACAGTGCCTGATATAGTCAGGGGAGTTAGGGGTCCCATTTGTGGGGTTACCTCCCTGACTACCTGTTTGGGATTGGCCCGAGGGCCTTCTTGGTCTTTGGTTAGGAGGATTTTGCGCAGGAATATTTTTAGGCCCCTACCCATCTCCAGATCTAAAATGGGGGCAACCTTCACCTCCGCCACCTTAGCAGCAGCAGGGGTGTTGGCTGGTTTGGGGTTTTTATTTGTATTTTTGTTCTCAACCGGTTTCTGCACTTCATAAATGCGAGTCGCCTGTTCAATGACCCAGTCTAGTGATCTCTTCTCATGAAAGTCCCTCACCAGGTGGGTCATGATGTATTTAGGGCGTGCATGAAAGAAGGTATTAATGAACTACATAGTGTCTGTGCGCACCCTCCTGGTGATCAGTGCAAAGGCACATTTTAACTCTTGTACAAATTCTTGTGGGGCCTGGTCTTCCCCACAATGCAGATTGTAGGCCGCTTTGCGCGCCTCATGAGAGTACCTATGTATGGAGAAATGCTTTAAGATGGCCGCCCTATAGGTGGACCATCTGAGTGGTTCTGATCCTCCAGCCCCGCAAAGAAGCTGGAGTATTCTGGGGAAAATGTCCAGTTGACATATTGAATGCAACTCTGGCTATCCTTTAAATGGAAAGTATCCTACATTTGCTCATATAACTCGAGGTGCTCCCAAACTGAATATTTGGTATTTTTATGATAGGGAGTTATGACGCTGCTAATGGTCTTGATTTGTTTCAGGGGATCTTTCAGTAGGGCCCTCTTAATTTTGTTGGCCTTTTTAGTGTTGGTCACCCTTGTCCACTCATCCTCTGACTCAGAGGCACTGCTGCAGGAGGTAGCTATTTGATCCTCTAGCCTCTCCCTGATTCTGTGAGCTTAGGAATGGCTTGCAGAATGTGGGGGCCTAGTCTCTTGAGACCTGTGGTGCTCAGAAGAGTCTTCTGACTATCCCTTGCTCCCAGGATTGGCTGAGTACCCCTCCTTCCCACTGCCCTAGCTGGGAAGAGGTTTTTAAGATACTCTTGTGGGTCTAGTTTCATAGAGTTCCCCACCAAATTTGACAGACTGATCCCTTGGTAAGCGGTATTTTGAGGATCCAATTCTCTGATTCTCCCCCCACTGGAGTCTTCCTGATCAGAGAGGCTAGCCCTAACATTTGGGAATCAGTACATAGATGCCCGCCCATCCATTTCTGGGAGGCGCTGATCTGTCTGTCCCATATTTCCCATTCTCCTGAAGTCTACCATCCCTGTGGCCCTTGGTCCACATGAGCCAGTGGACATGAGGGTGGCAGAGTCCATGGAACTGAAGGGATTAAAGTCCCTGATGACAGGAGTCCTGAGGTTATGCTCAGGAGTTTCTCTGTCCCTTCTTACCTCATTTCTTTCAGCCCCTATTCCCTGGTTACATGCCAACATTGACCCTTTTGCTCCTCTATTAAGGCCTTATTGGTCTCAATGATTTGCTCCTGCACGGCTATCTGTTTGTGTAGCCAGTCATTCTTTTCACAGAGAGCCTTATTGTCTCTCTGTGCTTCCTGCCTGGATTGGGAATACTGGGCCAATTATTGCTGCAGGAGACTCACCTCCTGAGTTTGGTCCTTGTTGGTCTGAGTGTTATTTGTCAGAGCATCCTCCACCCGCCTGGTGTGCTCTAGTAGCTTTTCATATTCAGTTTTAACTTCACTAAACTCCTGAAGAGCCAGATTTCTTTCTTTCAACTTAGTTTTTAATTGGCTGACTTCCTGGCCTAAGGCGTCCCTCTCCTGAGTTAGAGTGCCCCTCTGCTCAGCCAGGTCATCCCTCTGCTTTTTAAATGCACTGGCGCTCCTCATCAAATTCCTCTTGAGAGTGATGTCTTTAATAATTAATTTATTATTTTCCTCTTTCAAGGATTCTAGGCAGTTTTTTAAGGTGACTATGTTCTGCACAGACTCTATTATAATTCAATTGATGCTCCAGTTTCTTCTGACTCTGTTGTAAAGAGTCAACTCTTTCCTAATACTCATCTTGCAGTATCTGTAATTTGAGATCTTGTTCTACATTCTTTTGCTGCATTTGAGTCAGATATTCCTTCAGTTTGGTAATATACTGTCTAGCCTCTGTTTCAGATTCTTTGCTTTCCTAGAGCCTTTCCTCTGCAGAGTCCAGATTAGTCTGGATTTTCTGCAGTGCTTCCCCTTGCCTCTTTGCCAAATCTATATTGTCTGCATGCTTTTCCTGTATGATTCCTATGTGGAGGTACAAGCAGGCCGCTATTTTGGCAATTTTACACTGCTCCTCTTTTACACAAAGGAAGAAGGAACGAGAGGGGGAGGGAAAAAGAGAGTGAGAGACAGAAAGGAAGAGAGAGAAAGAGAGAGAGAGAGAGAAAGAGAGAGAGAGAAAAGAAAAGAGAGAAAAAAGCGCTCAGAGAAAAAGAAACATGCAGGGCTAGCAGCTGAGCTTTAGACTGCCCTTGGACAGGCCAGTGAGGTAATCGGAGTACACGTACTGTTACCCCTTGTTTTTAAGATAACTGATGCACCACTTCGCTCTCTGGAGGTGCCCTATGAACATTAGAAACGTGAACCCAGTAGCGTAATTCTTTCACTTTTACAGCGAGGGAAGTACAAAACACCACCTTGTATGGTCCTTTGAAACGAGGATTGTTCCACCTGTGCACAAAATTGACAAAACTTACATTGGAAAAGGTATTGACACATACCAACCGATCTGTTATTGGTGTTTAATCTTATCCTCAAGCAGTGCATCCCTGTTATTATTGGATGCTCTTTTAGCAGATTTTTTGACTAGGTTTTTAGGGTAGCCTCTGTGTTTCAATTTGGCAGTTAGACTTTTTACTTCTGCTTCAAATGCCGGTTTTTCGGCTACTGTTCCTTTTGAGTCGCAGAAATTGGCCGTACAGAAGATTATCTCTGAGGTGTTTTACATGATGGCTGTTATAGTGTAACAGGGAGTTCTTCTCGAATTTATTATGGTATGGTTTTACCAGTAAAAGCCCATTTTTGTGAAAGATGGTTAGGTCAAGAAAGTCTATAGATAGCTTTTGAATATTGATTGTGAACTGTAGATGTCGGTTACAATTGTTGAGCCAGGATAAACATTCCTCTGCTTTTTTTATTGTTCCTGTCCATACCATCAGAGGAATTCTTAACCTGGCTCAATATTTGTAACTCCCTGTTACAGATAACAGATCAGTTGGTATGTGTCAATGCCTTTTCCAATTTAAGTTTGAAGATTAGCCAAATTGTAAATAAACAATGGAAAATCTTCGAAAGTGGTAATGTTGTAATTCCATCACCAATGTTTGCCTATAAAAAGTCCACCACAATAGGCAATAGAGTTAGCAGTAGCAAACTCAAAAAAAAAACAGCAAAAACAAACAGTCTAACAGAAACATGGGGACTTAAACCAGTGGTTGGACACTACCCGTGCAGTAACTGTGCAGTGTGTAAATTAACTCAAAAAACTAAGGAAATTGACATTGGACTTCCAACATTATGGCAACAGAAACAGATGACGAACTGTAACTCAGATTATGTCGTATATATGATAACTTGACCATGTAACAAGCACTACATAGGAAAAACAAACAGAAAAGTGAAAGTAAGAATGTTAGAACATAAAAGCTGCCTAAAAAACCAAGTCCCTAATGCACCTCTAGTGAAACACTTTAGAGAAACCAAACATGGCTTTGAAGATTTTCACTGGACAATTTTACTAAAGATCCAAGGTAAGGATCATAATATCAAAAGCAAAATGCTCCTAGAAAAAGAACAGAGATTGATTTATTTAACTCAAAGTGATAAAAAAGGCCTTAACGAATCCATAGAATGGTTAAAAGTCTAATTTATAGACTTTAACTTTCATTCTAGGAATTTAATCTCATTATATTTCTACCCTTTTCACTCAAAGCCATGAACAGCACCTTTACTGTGATATATTAGACTAATGTGGCTTTTTACAATCACTAACACTGAAAAAGGACTAACAGTCATCTATATTAGGCCTTCCCAAGATGGCGGCAGGTCCTGGTGTTTTTTTTCGACGTTCCTTCGGTTTATACAGAAGGCTAACGGTGCTTTTACCTGATGAAGCCCGGACCAGAACGGATCAATAAAATAGGAACAAGAAACTAGATGAGGATCTACATGAAGGATACTCCATACAAAATAGAGCTGATCTAACAGGTAATTCTACTGCCTAATAGAGTAAACAGCTGAACGCGGGTGCAATAACGGCCGCTCGACGGGGAGAAACACGACTAATTGTAATTCATAGACGAGTGTGTTAAATCTATAACAGAGTATTAAATGTCATTAGCAAAATAGGAACTCCATTTTAAAGGGCCATTAAAGATCGAGCATGAGCCTATGACTGCAAACAATACTAGCCTCATCCAAACTGCTCTTTTATTTATCCCTACAACAGTCTGGACTTTATTACCCGACTCATGTTCTGCCATCCGGCTTCCTCCGTTACAACGTCGTGCAGTTAAAAAGCAATCCATAGATGCTATTCAACGCACTAATCTAAAAGCGGCTGCATAGAATAACCAACTGACTTTACATGAGGTAAGCCACTAATGGTTACTAGTGCAAGTACAACTTTGTAATAGTGCAGAAACTATTTACAAAATGCACTGATTATCAAGTACGTTAAAAAGGGAACGGTACAATATCTAAAAAGAACCTTTATAGCGTACCTTTTTCCTGACATAACGAACCTGTCTAGCTCTACCCACAAAATGAAAGGCTGATTTTAAGACTTTCTTGTAAACATACACTAATGTGTTTCAGGTTAAAGAGGAAGAATCTTTCTTCACTAAGAAAAATACGTACAACATTTGTGGATTTTTTCTATTGGCAAACAAGAGAGCACCTACACAAAGAAGTCCAGGTAACTTAATTTATCCTGAACTTCTCTTGACACATTGAACGTGTCCTAAGAATACAATTGAAATTACTGATTCTTTTTTATAGTTTTGTCAACAGCTAATGCTCTCCTACTGAATAAACCTTCAAAACAAGAAGATTCCAGACCAATTGTCTTTACTCTAAATACTATTTCCCTGACTACTCCTGAAGAAAGTCCCTACAATTATAAGGAGGACTGAAACATGTCGAGTTCCCAATTTAGAAATAATACTAAATTGTATGGTAGTATTTAATATCCCACCTAGTGAGTATCCAAACTAAATTTAGCATAAGATTGAGTGAGACAAATTTGAGTGATCCGTAAGGATCACACCCCTATTTTGACAAGGAATCATAGCACAGGGTTGAACATAGATTAATATGATTGATATCTCTATCTTTTAGAAATTGTTATATGTTTTGTGTTTTGTTACATATGGGTACCATTTTAGAGTGTCTGATGATGTATTTTATGTGCATAATGGATCTTGATTTTTATAAGATTATATTAAAATTTACAATTCTTTCTAAACATATGTAGTGTTTGATGAGTTAACAGCTGTTGACAAACAACCAGTGTCCTGCCTTTCTATGTATTGATCAACCCCAGATTGAGGTACCTGGATCCATTACAATGCTCACCAATATCAGCGTAGTCTATTTATAATTAATGGAACAGCCCAGTAGAACGAGGCAAGGTGCTCCGTAACATCTGTAGTGTCACCCCTGTACTAAAACTTTGACATTTCGTGCAATGTATGACCATATCTGTAATTCTTTTGTGGATGTTTGATGTGAACCCGTCCTCCTGTATGTCTGCGACTATGTATTGTTTCGAACTTTGAGACGGGTAGAGTAGTTATTCAAATGTTACTACTTGCAGTTCCTGGGTCATCACTGACTTCCCAGAGCTCTCTTGCCTCCATAATAAATCTGAGAGGATTTCTTATACCCACTCTGTAACCACAACTCATCCTGCCTTTCAGGGACCCTCCTTGTAGTTCAATTATTTGTGAGATGGGCAATGCTGTGTAAGGGACTGGATGTTGGTTTTCCTGCGGGAGAGTTACAACGTACTCAGTGGGTACTTCATTTGGCAGACATGCCACCATTTTGGCTGCTGCATTGGCAGCTGCGTTCCCCCTCGATATTTCTTCTGTAGCGTGAGTATGGGCAGCACACTTGATGACCGCCACAACAGAAGGCTGCAATAATGCTCCTATCAGGGAGACACCGGTGTGTACCATTGTTGTGACATATGCTGAGTCAGAGTATATTGTGACCTGGCACCCTTGTGATGCTCTCAGCACTACGATGAGCACCACACGTTCTGACGCTTGTGCAGAATAGTGTGTAGGCAACCTTTTCATCACCACCGTCTTGTACACCCCTCTTTCAAGTCGTACCACTGCTGCCCTTGTCCATCTCTGTCCATCCTCCTTATCAATTGTGGATGACCCATCAATGAAAAATAGCTCACCCACTATCAGTGCACAGTCCCTTGTTTGGGAGTATAATTTTCCTTACCCTCATATGTGGCACAATCGTGCGCCGGCAAGTCCTCTGTAGTAGGTATGTATGTTAAAAAGGTAGCAGGATTCACTGTCTTACACCTAACCACATTGAATTTGGGGTTTAGAGATGATGATCTCATGTGCCGATGACCTTTGCGTAGTCAGGGTAGATTTTGACCTTTCTAGAATAGCAAACAAATAATGTTCCACATACAATGTTACTGAACACTCCATTACGATCATAGAACTTTTCTGTATGGCAAAGGCAGCAGCTGCTAATGCTTGTGCGCATGTGAACTGCCCTTGCATCACTGCATCCAGAGTGCCACTATAATAGGCCAATGGCTTATGGCCATAGTGCTTTTTTGTGTCAACACTGCTGCCATAAACTGACCATCAGAATGTGAAAACAAATCAAATTCCTGTGTATAATCTGGGGTGGCCAGTACGGATGCCGAACTAATGACTTGTTTAAGTCATCAAACTGTTTGATCATGTATGCCGTTCACTGTCACATGTGGTGCTTTGTTTTTTGTGCCTCCCTAAGGGCCTGTAGAAGTGGCCTTGTGTATGCCAGGTAATCTAGAATCCAGGCACTGCAGTAGTTACACAGGCTCAGTAACTTCTGCATTTCTTTAACTGAGGGGGTTCTGTGGGTGACACGTACTAACGCTGCCCTGTCGGGTAGTATCCTTTTCCTATTCGCTGATATGAACGGCTCAAAATAGATTTCTTCCTGATGGCAATGTTGTAATTTGGCCTTGTTGACCTTATACCCCTTGCAGGCTAACAATTGAAGAAGTGCACTGGAGTCCCTTCAGCAATGCTGTTCACCGTCACTACTAGCAGATCGTCCATGTACTGCATAATCATGCTAGGCACTTGAATATTCCCACAATCAGCATGTAGTATTCGGTTGAATGTACTCAGGCTCAACAATACCCCTGGGGTAATCTAGTGCATTTCAAATGCATCTGGCCCTGCGCAAATGCCTTGAGGTACCTCTACTCCGGATGTAGTGGAACCAAGAAGAATGCATTTTTCAAATCCACAACAGTAAAATATGTGGCTTCTTTGGGGAAAATTGTCATGGGATTCGGATCTACTGGAAACTCTTTCTACACCACATCATTTAGGGGTGCAAATCCTGGATCATTCTCCAATTGCCCCCCATCGATTTCTTAACAGGATATATTGCCATGTTACACTGCGAAATAGATGGCACAATAATCCCCTGGTCCAGTAGGGTCTGTATTGTTTTTCAAATGCCTTCATCTGCTTCTCTTAACAGTGGATTTTCTCTCACCATGGGCAGCATCACACCTGGCTTCTATGTTATATGCACAGGTGTTACATCTTTCAGTAATCCTACATCATATGGATTTGTAGTCCACAACTGTGAAGGCACATGCTGTTCATCTTCATTGAAAAATGGGGATGGAGTTAATGCTGCCATTAAGGGACACTGCACTCTTTGGTACTGTATTATTAAGTCACATGGGATTCAAATCTCTAGTATTATTTCCCCCTCTTTGTCATTATTCCCAAACAGCTCATCATCTGTCATCTCCTCTAGCTGCACTGTTGGTTATACACAGAGCACTGTGCGCCACTCACACCCGTTCCTATCCATTCCACATAGGACAACCCTTTTGTCTGAAACCAGTAATCCTGCTAGGTCCAGCCATAATATCATTCCTGCCACCATCTTGCATGACACAGTTGGGTGAAAAATGAAATCAGTCAGAACTTGGCAGCATTGTTTGGCAATCTGGGATGCCACCTTCATGAGCACTGTAATACCATAGATGAACATGTCTTGGTCTACGGGAATCCTGCGTACTACCACCTCCCTTGTTATTGTGTGTATTATCAACATCGCCCTTACAGCACACATCCCAGGCATGGAACAGACTACTCCGTGATCTGTAAAGGATATAGTCATGTTTAACTTACTGAGCAGGTCCCTACCCAATAAATTGACAGGGGACCTCTCAGAATATAGTAAGGGAGCCCGTATTACGTTTTCTCCCACCATTACATCCAACTCCTCAGTGTATGGAACCTTGGAAATAGCCTGAGAGAATCCCTGCACCTCCAGATATTTCTTCGATAGTGGAAAGTGTCCTTCCATGATACATGATTTAGTTGCACCAGAGTCCACCATGAATATGAATTGCTTGTTCCCTATCCCCGACTCCACCACTGGTTCAATTTCAGGATGGGTAGTTGTCAATAAGACCCGACACACGAGTGCTCTCTGTGGGCTTTCCAAATCAGGATATGTGTTAGTTCCAGGGAATGAAAACAGGCTACCTCCTACCACTGCTGCTCCCCCAAAGGGAGCAGCAGCCCCACCTGGCACCCTATTTGCCAGGGCAGCGCCACTCTGCTGTCATTGCGGCAGGTGCCGTGCTTGTGTGTCCAGTGCTTGGGGCTGCTGATTATAAGTTTGGTATTGCCCCTGTGGATACTCCTGACTCTGGTACCCTTGACCCTGTTGCTGGTACCCTAATCCTTGGGGTCCTTAGGGCCCTTGGGCCTGTTGCAGTGGGCCATAATTGTACCCTACTGCAGACCTGCTCCTACATTTCCTTGCAAAATGCCCCCACCTTAAACAATTCCAACATTGAGACTGTCCGAACCCACTTCCCCTGGTTCCAAATGCTCCTCCTCTTGCTCCTCAAAACCCCACTCTTCCTCGCAGCAGCCCTCCTTGCTGCCATTGTGGGTTGGGGTACTGTTGCCCCAGCCCCACTGTCCTTGTCCTCCATTGGCCCAGAGTGCCGCAATAGTGGCACTCACAACTTGCTGGGTACTCTCTGTTCCTTCTACCTATACTGGCATCGGCACAGGCACCTGAATTGCTACCTTTGCTACTTTTTTATCACCATCTCATCTTCTGCTACAACTTCCAATGCTATGCTGACGACACAACTCATTTTCAGGCTTCCCTCTGCGACCTCCTCTCCCTCCCTCATTTCTGACTGTCTAATCGCCATTCAAAATTGGTGTGCCGCCAACGATCTGAGATCCTCCTCATTGGCACACCCTCTCTATCCTTCCCCCTTACTCTTTGGCCTGTCTCCCTCAGCCCTCCTCCTGCCCCTACCTGCGAAGCAAAGAACCTCGGGGTCATCTTTGAATCCACACTATCCTTATCCTCACACATCTCTGAAGTCTCAAAAAAATATAACTTCTTACTACACCTGCTGAGAGGTACCTTTCCCTTCCTCTCCTTCCCACAGAAGCTCACTGTCTGCCAATCTCTGATTCTCTCTAGGCTGGACTAGTGTAACAGCCTCTTTCTAAAGCTACCTGCCTCCACCCTCCTCCCTCTACAGCTAATCCAGAACAGAACTGCGAGACTTGTCCTTGGCCTCAAGCCCTGGGATCATATCTCTCCAGAACTAAAATCCCTCCATTGGCTCCCTAGTGGATGCAAGGATTAAATTTAAAACCCTTTGCATTGTCCACAAGGCTTTCTGGGGCCTGGGTCCAAAATACCTTCAACTATCCCTCCGTAAATCGTAAATACCTCCCTTCTCGAGCCCTTCGCTCCTCTACTTCAAACTCATTCAGGGTCAGCCGTTTTTCTAAGAAACGTGCAGGGGGCATATCTCTGTCCTCGGCCGGAGCCTCCCTTTGGAACGGCCTCCCTGCCACCCTGAAACTGGAGGAAAACCATCTATGATTCCGGAAGCTCTTTAAGACCTTCCTCTTCACATCTGCCTTTGCCACTCTCCTCCCCTGTTGATCAGCCTTCTCTTCTCAGCACTGCCTCACCTGCCAACGGGGCCCCCTTTGCTCAGTTACCTGCCCTCCTGGACCTCCTCAGGCACTGCCTTCCGGCCACCCCTGCACCGGGGACTGTTATCTGTACCCTTACAGGTCCCCCCACTCCTCTCCTGCACTTATCAGATGTTACCCTATCTGACTTGCCCTGCACTGCACCCTTCACTTGCTGCACTAATCACTGCTCTTATCACTTTATTTATTCACTTATTTATCCACTAACTTATTATTTATCCTATGCCTTGCACTTCTTTGCCCCCCTCACTTTTTCCGTTGTACTTTCCCCCTTTCCCTTTACCATGCACTTGCGCGTTCTCAATGTCACTGGGCCTAGTAAGATCGTTTGTTTTTGTTTTCCCTCCTGCTCCCCCCTCCCTTTGCCTGGTTAAGCTCTGAAACACCTGTCTACGGGCACGATATAAATAAAGTATCATATCATATCATATCATACCAATTTTGCTTTGTTCCCCTGATGACTTTGCACTGTTTCCATCTCCAGCTCATTAATTCTTTTGCAATGATGCAATATTATTCTCTGTTTTTCTGGCCATCCCTTCGCCTCAATACCCACAATCTTATCCAGCGCCTTCTGCACTTCCTTCGGCAAACCTCTCTTTATGATAAAATAGAAGAATGGGATTGATTGATCACACGGGCCTCTCATCTCAACTCTCTACTTCTCTTGCATTTTAAGAATAATTCTAGCTGGGTCCTCTTCATCAGCTATGGTATACTGCATCAAAGACTGTAAATTGCGAGTATCCAGGAAAGCCCTACATAGTGCGTCCCATACCAATGCTCTAACTACATTAAATTATGCTCCATCACATGCATCGTCTCCCAGAGTAACTCCCGGGAATCTGGCCTTAACCCACATGTCCCTAGACTGATCCCCAATTACAGCAACCTCTTAAGATCCCCTGTTGCCAGTGGTGACCTGCTATTGATTTTTCAAGCTCATATATCCACTTGCTCGCCCATGCTGTGAGCTGTAGGAGGGCTTTCATTAAATTATTTGTATCCATTCGGGGCCAGGGCACATACTGTGTCCTCCCTGCCCCCTTATGGATGACAGGCATCTTCATCTTTGCTCTACTTCCCACACCCTTCCTTGTAATTCCTCTTCTCTTTACCAACGCCGTACAGCCTGTCATATTCCTCAACCTGCCCCCGACCCATCAACCTCCTCTTTGGAGGGGTATTCTCAGCCGCCTCTTCACCCCTCCCTTATCCTTCGCTATGATCCTCCATCAATGTATCAGCATCCACTTCCTCCACATCCTCTCCCAACACTGTATTCTCCTCTCTCAAAATAATCCACCCAGCCGGGCTGCTTTCCTTCTCAACACCTACATGTCTTATACCTTCAGTATCCATCTTAAGCAGCACTTCCCCTGACTTCCACTGTCCCGATCCTTCTATTAATGCACTTATATCCCTCACTGTTCCTGGGGACGTCTGTATCCTTTTCAGTTCTGTTAGTAGTCATGTCAACCTATCCTCGAACTCCCTAGACCTGTAACCTGCTGATACCGGTACTTCGGGCGGAGGGGTATACAGAGGTGATGGAGCCTGTGGTGTTACTGATGCTGCAGGAGATCCTACCACAGCAGAAGAGGTCCCTATTGCAGCGGGAACATAACTTGGATTAGTGAATCCTTCTGTGGGTATGTTACCAAGTGATATAATTCACTACCCCCCACTGGCACCCCGCCTTCTCCCTTTCTGTACTTCCCATCTTTCTGTCTCTGCGCCTACACTCCGTTCCCTTGATCTTCTGCGTCTTCAAACATACACCAAAGATCGAGAATCTCTTTTCTCTTCTGTAACTGCTTCCACTTATATTTTGCTACTAGAATTGTGGACATGTGTTCCAAAATGCTCTTGTTGTGCTCTTGCCAATGGGCAGGGCATCCCCCTCCTCCTGTGTCCACAATGTACTGCTTATGATATTTCTCCACCCTGTCACAATACAGTGGCAGGGCCCTGTACATGTGCTCTATTGGTGATCCTCCCCCCATGCTAGTGACCTCTATCACTTACTAACCCCGCCACTTACTTGTAACCACAAGAACAAGAAAATCAACCCCCACCTTTCTCTATCACCCTTCCCTGTGCACACACACCACTCCACAAGATCATCCAACTCAAACACCACACCGCAACACACACAATTACTGCCCCTTCTAGGTCCTGATCCTTACCCAAAAAGTAAGAGCACAATAAATTAAGAAAATACACTAAACTAGCAACCCCTGCTTGTTGCAGGCCTACTACTTATATGAGACCACTACTCTTATTTTAATATTCCTCTTTTGAATAATATAATATTATAATATTCTGTGGTACCAACTTCCCTCCCCTTCCGACAAGGAGCTCCCGCCTTGCCTTTGCCTTATCTTATAATGCCTTACCTTCTAATACTTTACCGTAATACTCCACTCACAATATGAATTTTGACAACAAATAATCCTGACCACATCCACGTCATGTCGATGACCTCGCTCTCCACATACTCACACCTTTCATACTTCCCTATGCATCTGTCCCCTACTTGTTATCTCATACAAGAGACTACTCACATGTGCATGCTCACCTTAACTCCTCTGCCACGGGGTTCCAACACTGGCCTGCACTCTCTTCAGAGCAGCGCCCCACTTCAAAGAGCAGAGAGGATTTTTCTTAAAATGGCTTCTGCTAAACCACTCACAACACCTGTTTTTTTGGGGCTGGTTGCTGTAGGTGGGAGCGGCTCCTTCTGGAGCACCGGCCTGGAAGCCTGCACAGGTACAGGGGGTGATAGCATCATGTTGGGATCACCAATTGAAGGAAACGCTCCTGAACGCTCACACCAGAGAGAATACAACCTGCTAGGGAAGAATGTCCCAAGTCACTCTTGTAAGGATAACAAGTTTAATCTCACAGGCAGATGAGAGCAACAGAAAAGATCTCTGCTGTAAGAACGTTCTGCCGAAAAGTAGTACAAGTATAATCTTATAAAGCAAAACATTGTCACAAATGATGCAATCCAAACACTCAAAAACTTGTCTGGCTGATTGGATAGACCCTATACAGGTACCACCTTTATCCACAAGGGATGGCAGTTTGTTGGCCCCAGCCCAGTCTGTCCGTCTTCCATCATGTGGTGCTGTGGGGCTCATCTTCTTCTCACGTTGAAGGTCAGAAAACAAATGAATAATACTCCTACTGTACAGTTTTTTTCATCGCTCATACAGTTCACTTGGCAGGCATTAAGACGGAAAAAAAGGAGGTTCTGGGGACTGTAACATTCACACACACATATTACTCCCTCCCTCCACGCTATCCGGCTCCAAGGTGTCCACCCTAGTTTTGAACTATAATTTATCCCTCCCAGCACCTCTCAATACAAATCCCACAATTGTCCGTTTGCCGATATGCCCTGTTCGCCCTCTGTGAACATTTCAGGACGTGTTACTTTGGGGTTGGTGGTCAAAGGGCACCTGGTGCAATGGAATTCAGGGATCTTAAGGTTCAGTCTGTTATATGGGCTATAACTCATGGTCACCGGGGAATGGCCAATGTGAAATAACATGCACACCAGGCGCTGGTCTCTGATTGTGGCCTTGTAGGGCACATTCCCCTTGGGTAAAAAACACATCTTTGCAGCACTTTGAAGAACAATGAATAAACAGTGTGGCGGGTTGGGGCGCAAACTGTCCTCATGGGAGCTCGGGCATGAATGGAGATTTCTGTGACCTTGTGGATTTGTGCCTAGTGCGTGTAATGCTGCATTTACCGGGCAATCCTTCCCTTCTACCCAGGATTACTAATATATATGCAAAATGGAGATGCTGACCCCACCTTGGCCCACACCATGTACTTAAACTATAATTGATTATACTACCATTGGACGGGAAGGCATCCCTCTCACTGACCCCCCCACCTCCTTTGCTCATTACAGTGCCTCAAATGCATCTCGCCTTACTTGAAAGTGCCTAGGAAGGGGCATGCCCCCTTCCCAACACCTGTTTCAGAAGAGATCTTCATGGAGCAGACAACTCTTGTACCTTCTTCAGGTGTGACAGACATGAAGGAGGAGAAGGAGGAGGGTCACGGGCCAAGGGAGACAAGGGGTGAAGGATGGGTTTGGAGGTTGGCTAGCAAGGGAGTTCAGGATGTCCTGAGCTTTGGTGGCAATGTCGGTGGCCAGTGCATTGCAGAGGGTCTGGGAAGTAGATGGGGAGAAGGAGACTGCGGAAGGGTTGGCTGGTTCCCTGCGGATCTTGAAAAGTTCTGCCATGTTGTTCGAAGCACTGGAAACCCGTACCTGCATGTGGGCTCTTTTCTTGGCGTGGATGGAGTGTCTGTATTGCCTTTGGAACAGGCAGCAGGCCAGTTTTTCAGGGGGTGAGCCTGACGTTTGCCACTTCCGTTCCGCTGCCCTGCACTTTTGTTTCAGGGCCGCAAGTTCAGAGTCGTACCAGGTGTTAGGCATAGAGGCAGGTTTTAGGCGGATCCTCATGACTGGGGTGAGAATGTCAAGGGTATTGGTGATGGAAAGGTGGAGGGTGCTGAGAGCAGAGTCAGAGGTAGTATCAGAGGTAGGGGGTGAGGGGAAGGAAGGTGGAAGCAAAGGCAGCATCAGTCACTCGTTTCAATTGGAGCTGGCTTGTCTCAGTTAGACAACAAAGGGTTGGGAGCACCCTATCATTTTCCTGAGTAGCAACTCATGGGTAGAGAATTGAGGTGGGCCACTGTTTAATAGAAATGCTTTAGTATACTTGGGGCACTTAGGTGTTTTAGACTTTATCTTACTGGGTCTGCCTTCAAGGTCCGAACTGATCATAAGCCCTTAAAGTGGCTTATGCAGATGAAGGGTGAAATCCCCAAACTTCTCAGGTGGTCCATTAGCCTTCAAGGGATAGACATCGTCATTGACCATAGTCCAGGGAGGAATCATGACAATGTAGTTGGTCTTTCCAGAAGGTATGTTGATCATCTGGATGAGGGTAACAATCTCATGGGAGATCATTCACCCTGAATTCAGTTGGGGGGGTTCGAATATGATGCTATAAATTCCTTTTGGAGGGACAGGGCTTCATAGTACTTGTCCTACCACTACTCTTTGTGTGTTTCAATATGTTTTCTGACTCTGAGGTCCAGCCTGGATCTTTGACGTGCAGCTCTTCATTTTTCCTTTTTGTGAACAACACGCATGGGATGCCCTTACGGCACCCATGTGTGGGGGTACACCCTTGTACCCTTATGTGGGTTTTGGGGCACTTGTGTGTTGCCCACAGATCAGGGTATGGGCTGGTGGCAGCTACATGTTGGCTTGACAGTGGCTCTGACTGTCCTCCATTTTTGGGACCCCCAGGCCCTGCCATAGGAATCAATGGATTCCTGGAGAAAGGCAAGATGGCCACTGTAGCCTCATTGTGTCTATTGCCTTTACCTTGTTTCTCAAAGTTCTGGGAAGCCCTGACTTTGTCCCTTTCTACTTGACTGGCCGCTGGGTGGAAAGACCATATATGGCTCTGGGGCTGCCTCCTGTCAGACTGACTGGAAACTTCCCAGAGTCTGTGTGTTGTTGGCACACCCTTGGAATGGGACCTGTATGAATGGAGTCTGAAGTCAACTCACTTTCTGTATTGTGGGAGTCTGGTTTTGGTGTCTGTGACACAATACCTGGGCCAGCCCTGACTGCAACTGGAGTGAATGCAGTGTAGTGTGCTCAAAGGCTGAGTGCCTATTCCAATCCACATTCTTTGTTATGGGTATATGGGTGGAGTGAATAGCCTGAATACCTGTGAGCCTGATTGGGTTGCTGCATGAATGCACTCATGAATTATTGGCTACCTGAGCCTGGCTCAGCCTGAGTAAATGGGGAACCAATGTTTCCTAATGTGTATAAATGGGGATCTCTCACTCACCAATTTGTTCCGAAGCTGAAGTCAAAACAAATAAAAGCTGTTCTCTGGATCCCAGCTGGAGGAAGAAGTCTGCTGCTGCATTTCCTTCACATAATCCAAAAGCTGCTGTGTTCTTCCAAGGACTTATCCAAGAGAGGACCTATGAGGAGACCTCTCCCTGAGCTATGAGAGACTATTGTGCACCTGCTACTCGTCATCAGATGTACCCTTGAAGCCAGTCCTGTGTACCTGCCATCCAGAGAAGGGGACTTTGTGAGTCCAGAAGAGGAGTGCCTGGACATCTTGATTCGAAGATGTCCAACGGTGTTGCCTAGGGTCCGGAAGAGTGTTTGTGACCGCTGAAAGCCAGATTGCTGTCTATCGCCCCCGAAGAGGGGGTACACTGGCATAGAAATATCGCCCCATAGCGCTTTTAGACTTTTTAGGAAAGTTGTTCATGACCATACTTTTACGAGATCTAACTCAATGTGTGAAGAGTATCAGAATCCTAGACACACATGAAACCGGATTCATAAAAGGGATTGGCACATCGATAAATATCTTCATACTCGGTTTATTGAAAGCCAAATCAAAAATCAACATGGCTTTTTTAAATCTTGAAAAAGCATTTGACTGTGTTAACAGAAAAATTATGGAGGAAACTAGATATGTGCAACTGTCGTTGGAGTCTCCTTGGCGTTATCCGTGCCCTACACACAAATACATCTGGACAAGTGAGACTATCAAGCTCTGGTATGCTCTCCGAAACAATATTGACCCACATAGGTTTGAAACAAGGGTCGCGTTGGCAGCGTTCCTTTTTAACCTGTATATTGCGGACTTGGGAGCCCCCCAGGAAGCGCTATGTTCTTTACCACCTAAAATAAATAGGAAACAAATACCTTGGATCCTTTAAACTGATGATATAGTGTTCATGGATTACACTCAGGTGGGTCTGCAAAGAAGCATACATTGTTTTCATGAATATTTGCAATCAAACAACGTGAAAATCAACACTCATGAATAAGAAATCTTACAGATGACTGCAGCCAGGTCTCAGAGCCATGAACAGCAAAATTGATGGATAAATGATGTAAAACTATAGATTGTGGACTTGATGCTATAATTAGGAGTGCTGATCAATAATAATTGTGATGAAAAAGCACGTTATCAGTCCCTCTGAATAAAAAACAAACTTTTAGCTGTCCAGGGGGCTAAAATTCTTCAAAAGTATTGAAGCTACTCCTTGTTACCTCTTGTATTGTTCTATCGCCAAATAGTTGCTGCAATCTTGACCTATGTTGCAGAGCGTATGCTATGTTTATCTTGGAGGATTTTGTCACTCTTAGAAGGGCTGTTTTGGTGGAAATGTTTTTGTTCACCGAAAACACTTTAGATGGCAGTGATCCGCCATGAACTTAGATTACAATCTCTAGAGAGCATGATATTATGGAAATAGATTGCACTATACAGAAAAATCAGGTTAGCAGAAGAGCACTCCCCCCTCGAAATTTTCATTGAATTAGAAAAATCTCAAGATTTGGTGCTTCAAATATGGCAACTGAAAATTATAAACACGATGAAAGATCAGGACCTGTGTGAAAAAGAATTACTCCTTAATCCTATAAAATCAAAAGGACAATAGCAGAGCATGGGCCTCATTACGACCCAGGCGGTAAGTTACCGCCTGGGCCGTGACTTTACCACCATGGCGTAAACTATGTTTACGCCATGGTGGTAGGCGGACTTACCGCCCCATTCCAACCTTGGCGGGGCGGTAAATCCCCATTTTCCCATTTTCCCTTCCCATTCCCATTTTGCCCCATAGGGCATAATGGGAGTGGGGAAGGCGTTAATTACGCCACCGTAAATTACGGTGGCGTAATTAACTCCATGGTCCCTTAGCGCCATGGATTTTAACACCTGCTAAAAGCAGGTGTTAAATCCGCCATGGCGCTAAGGGACCTCGTACTCAGGCGGTAAGGGTCGGCGCTGTTTACGCCGCCGTAAAACCCTTACCGCCTGAGTCGTAATGAGGCCCCATGACTGGATAGAAACTGTAAAGAAGAGAAACCAAGATCCGCACAGACCAACTCAAGAACGTGAAAAGAAGGGATTAAATGACCTACCTCTCTACTTGAAAAACTTTCCTTCGCCTATATACCGTGACCCTCTCTTACGGGAGAGATTGAACATATTTAACACCAAGGAAATAACCCTGGAGAGGAAAGTAATACAGCAGAGTGAAGCTCACTGCATGTTTTGCAAAAGCAAGAGCTCCACTGAAACCATTGCCCATTGGGTGACTGTCTGCCCTACTCTAACTCTCCTACGCTCAATCCATCTGATGAAAACACAACAGATGGCCCACGTCGCCTTGGACCAAAATTGGTGGGAATGGATAATTATGGAAGAAGGCACCAGCCTATGTCTGGTAGTACTAAAGTTTATTTAAGCAATCTTATTAAAGGCCTAAATTGACTGCATATGAAGAATTAACGATAAATGGATCATTTGGCCGAGTCGTAATCAGGCTTTGTGACATTAAGACCATGCCTTGCTTAACCATGTCGAGATCTCCCGGTAAAAGCACTGAGACTGTAGAATTGAATAGAATGAACTGGATAAACCTAAATGTAAACGGATACATTTTAATTGGAAATGTATATTTGGAAGCATGCTCATTTCTTAAACCAATAAACATATACATTAATACATTTAAAAAAAAGTGAATATGTACTTGATCCTTATTCATGTGAATCTTGATGGTAGTAAAGAAGTGTGTTATCACATAAGATAGTGTGTGGACATTCCTTTGTGGTGGCTTGGGGATTCACTGTACTTAAGAACCAGTCTCCATCACCTCCTGAGAGATTAAGCCTGGCTGCTCGTCCAACGTTACCAATTGAGAGCCTTGCCTGGGGTGCTCTGTGGCTCTGTCCCAAACATATATGGGGCAGAAGTGCACATATCCCCCACCAATCTTTACAATCTCCAACTCAATGTTAATATTTCTCTTGTATGATTTATTGAGGGCTACAGGTCCTATCACACATTTTACAGAGGAATGAAAGCCAGACCACTGTAGTGCTTGTGTGTTGAGATTTGGGACAGCCAGTCACACTCATAGACAGTTGATAAAATAAACATGAGAATTCCCATAATATGGTGTCACAGTAAAAAAAGAAAAACAGCCAATGCTCCAGGCAGTGAAACACAAAGGGAGGAACAGAATTATAGACAACAGGTTTTATTTACACAACAATGGAAAGTCCTCTTTCTGTCTTCCAATACCCTAAAGGGCAGAACACCCTCAAACAATAATACATATAAGGACGTGTTGGGAGTCTCTCCTCTCCTTGTGGGTGATCCCTCCTCTTCCTTACTGTCAGGTGAAGGGATTTATATTTTGGTCTTGTTTCTGTTCTCACTGTAATATACTCAGACACCAGTGTCATGGCTGCTGCCTGACCTAGTGACCTGCCTGGGTGGCCCATGCAGAACATGATGGCTCATCACTGGTTGGGCATTTTTAACTTAATTCTGCAGTTTGCCATTCGGCATCCAGCTTAAATGTCGGATCCCTATCGCTGACATTTGTTTTTGTTGAGAGTACCCTCTGCAATCCATGTTTGGCTTTGTTCTTTTGGATTGAGCAGACTGGCGATACTTAAGCAGCATATGTGTGTGGCTCTCATTTGCTGCCTGGGTGTGTTGATGTGAGCTTTCTATAAGGATAGCGGTGCTCTGCTAGTTATCTATCGGTGATGACCTTTGATTCTCACTGCCTGTCTTTGTGAGGACTAGGGTAGGTCTGGGGATCCCCCATTTACAGCATCCAGTGATAGCACTACATAGCAAGTAGGTGGCTCACCCTATGGCCCAGGGTTCCCTACCTCAGCCCCTTCTTCCATGCCCTGCCCCAGATTTCTGTTTCCCCCTTTTTTGCCTCCTCCTCTGAAAAGGGAATAATCTAACATAGCTTAAATGCATGGGATGGAATACGGTTTCCTGGGATAGGACTTCCTTATTGCTAAGGTCTTTCAAAGGAAATCATAAGGCCATCTCCAAGGTCTTTGCCTGATCTTCTTTTGGGCTCAATTTCCTAAACCACGATAAGAAAGGACCTTGTGTTCCTGGGTCGAGGGACTCTTTGTGTGGGGGTTCACTGTCAGAGCCTCTGGTTGCTCGTAACCACTGTGAAAAATTAAGTTCTGTTGAGAAAATAAGTGGCGCAGGAAGCCCTAACACTACAGCCACCTTTCTCCTCTCTGGGAAATGCTGTCTCTTCTATTTTGAGGGTACAATGATCTCCATAGTGTACATCCCTGCTGCCTTGTACCCATGGCAACTGTTAGAAACGAATACCATCTCAGTGGTTGCTACTATGCGGACAAGCACCAGCAACGTTACCTGTCTTCCTACGTGAATAACATGCAGGGACAGCCATACCAGCCTCAGGTCCGGAAATAAGAGAAAAGGCATTACACTTGGAGAGTGGGTGCAGAGACAAGTCTTGAGAGCAACTTTAGGGAGACTTGCATGTGTTAGAGGTCAGTGGGAGAAGAGCTGCAGCAACACCTTTGGCCTCCCACACATTCACCCCTGCTGGGAAGCCTTCAGCATTGTTCTTGCACTCAGTGGAAAGCGTGCGAGCTCCACCCTGACCGACCCCCACATCCGCCCAAGCCTGTGGATCAATTTGGTGCCCATTCACTCACCCTCAACTACCCTGGCCTGCGACAGAGCGTGATCCACTCCCTCTGAACCTGCACAACAACATTCCGCATGGTGACTTTCCATTGGCATCACACTATGCCTACGTCATCCGGCATCTCAATTGCCTCATGTCACGTTGTATTGCACTACCTACAACTGTGCCCCCTTATTGAATCACTGCACGCCTCATTGTGATTCTGTTAACCTGCATTGTAACTGCTCTTCAGCACGCTTCATGTTGTTAGTTCTAACCTGCCCATAACTAAGGAAGGCAAGCCGTACTGTGTTTGTATTTATCCTGCATTGTAATTGCCCTTCAGCACGCCACACGCTGTAGTGCTAACCTGCCCATTGCTAAGGTAGGCAAGCGGTATTGTGTTTGTATTTATCCTGCATTGCAATTGCTCTTCAGCACGCCGCACGCTGTTATGGCTAAACTGCCCATTGCTAACATAGGCAAGCCATACTGTGTTTGTATTTATCCTGCTTTAAAAGTGTCCCGGACAAGCCGTACCTTGTTATTGCCAACCTGTCCCATTGCCAACGTAGGCAAGCTGCATTGTGCCCTTGTTAGACACATACTCCTTTCTGACCACCAGACTACCCAACTAGTAGTCACATTAACCCCAACAATCTTAGCTACCATTCTGTCATACAACAGAACAATCTATATCAGGATGTCACTCCCTCATAAGTATGGGATCACGCTCACCATGAGTGCAGCACTACCTCAGGCAGATCTTATTAAACCAACGACATTCTTGCCACCTTGTCTCCCAGACACCACTGATCCTATACCGAAGTCTAAAACTACTATCAATCAGTACTGCCCACTCCCCGCCCCCCCCGCTGAATGGATTCAACTGTATGCTATGTGAATGTTAGCATACGCCACACTTAGATAGAATTCTTAACTTTAGCCTGCATCGCGCTCTAGATAGGATTGCGAATGTTAGCATACGCCACACTTAGATGGAATTCTTAACTTTAGCCTGCATTGCATCTAGATAGGATTGTGAATGTTAGCATGTGCCACACTTAGATGGAATTAGATGGAATACTTATCTCTAGCCTGCGTCACATCTAGATAGGATTGTGCATGTTAGCATGTGCCACACTTAGATGGAATTAGATGGAATGCTTGTCTCTAGCCTGCGTCACATCTAGATAGGATTGTGAATGTTAGCAAGTGCCACACTTAGATGGAATTAGATGGAATGCTTAACTTTAGCCTGCATTGCATCTAGATAGGATTGTGAATGTTAGCATGTGCCACACTTAGATGGAATTAGATGGAATACTTATCTCTAGCCTGCGTCACATCTAGATAGGATTGTGAATGTTAGCATGTGCCACAATTAGATGGAATTAGATGGAATGCTTAACTTTAGCCTGCTTCGCATCTAGGTAGAAATGTGAATGTTAGCATACGCCACACTTAGATGAAACTGTGAATGTTACCAAGTGCCACACTTAGAGGGAATCGTGATCACTAGCCTGCCTCACATCTAGATAGGATATTCGAGATTAGCAAGTGCCACACTCAGATGGAATAGTGAATGATAGCAAGCATCACACCTAGACATAACTGCAAGGACAGCAATGCCAGTTAACCGATCCACTAACAATTTCACCCCTCTGCATACACCTCTCAAACTCTAACCAAACACAACCACAAGCCTACAACACAGCAATCCGCACAAACTTCACTACACTGCAACAACAAAACAAACCACACATAGACTCGCACAACAGCACACGACGACTACCGATCGTAAAACAACCCAAGCCCAGTAAACGGACCCACTGGGATGAGACTGCCAACAGCACATCACTGCTCTCTTGCACTTTTCTAGCTTATTCCCACTAACTCACCCCCCTTCCCTTTTCCAGAGCGCCAGAGCGCCAGGGGACCCCTCTGGTGGTGATAGAGCACGGTACAAATATCCTTTAACATTAACATTAAATACCAGGCCTACCCCTAACCAACCCTGCACCACTTGCCTTAGAAATCTTAGGCTTGGTTCAAGATTTAACACTGCCTATCAATCACCCAGCAACCTCAGTTCAAATACAAATTGTAACGCTCACCTGATTCTCGCAGAGGCGCCGGTCTTGACTGGGCGACTACCGTATCTTCAAAGGTGATGTGTAGCACCCGGTTGGCTCTTTGGGCTGGACCTCTGTGCACTGTATGCCTGACGTGTAGAGTAAGATGTCTGCAGATAGAAAATATGGGGTTAATGAACTGGGGTTATTGGGGTGTCCCTATCTCTTTCCTCTTCTCCTCTCCTGTAGACCCCCAAAGGTTAACGCTCTCACCTTAGGTAAGTGAATGCCGAGCTCTCCATCTGCCTCGGGGCAGGGTGCTGTAACCAGTTTCTTCACTGGATAGGTAGCGCAGGCCTCTTGACTTCAGAGGACTGCTGTCCGTCGTTTACTGCACGAACGGTAAGTTTCGAGTCATTCAAATGTCTTTAAAGTCTTTAGTAATGATGTCTCTTGTTTTGCAGGGTTCCGGCGATGGCGGATGACGGGCTGAAGTGAGTTGAAGATGGAGCCCGTGTGATGAATAGAAGCGCCTGGAAGCACGTAAGTAAGCGCTTGTTGCCTGCTTCACTATGCGCTCTAACTGTCTTTTTATTTTGCAGGTACGAGTTCGGAGCGGCTGCAGGGTGCCGGAATACCCACTGGATTAGATGTGGAAAGGAGTAATGGCACGTGAGTATTAAAGTTCCCCAATGTCTTTAAACGCACCTTGTTTTGTCTTTCAGATGCGGGATGCAGCGCCGAAGGCCTCCGGAGCATACGAAGAGTAGGTAAGCCTTTGCCTTTCAGATGCCGGAATGCTAACCTGTTCTTTCTTGTCTTTATAGGTGTTGCTGAAGACTGGATTCAGGATGATAAGCCTTTGCCTTTCAGATGCCGGAATGCTAACCTGTTCTTTATTGTCTTTATAGGTGTTGCTGAAGACTGGATTCAGGATGGTAAGCCTTTTTCCTTAGGCCCAGGACCGGATGCAGAAGACACGATGAGCGTTCTGCTGCAGAGGTTGCAGAATAACGCAAAGCAAGATTCATCCACCGGGTGTGGTTTAAATAGCCTCCTGTAGTGCTTAGGTGTCTCCTTCCACAGCCACGCCTAAGTAAGAAAAGAGTTCCTGGTAAGAAAAGAGTTCCTGCCTTCCAGAAGAGTTCAAGTGTTCTGAATCTAGGGAGTGGCTCCAGCCCCACCCAACAGGAAAAGTAGTTCCAAACAGAAGAGGATCAGAGGCTCAACTGGCAGGCAAGTAAGCAGCATGGTCTGGTGAAGGTAAGTCCACCCAAGCATTATGAGCCCGGCGCTTCCAGCGCTGGGACTGGGCATATTTATGAGCCTGGTGCCACTGGCGCCAGGACTGGGTCCAAAAGGTCCCAATTGGGACTGGTTGGTACTCGGAACCTGGGTTATGGATCTGCTTCCAAGGGAGTTGGGAAAACCCTGACCTTTTGGAAGCAGAGATCATGACACAAATCCCCTACCTGAACCAAAAAAGAGAATCAAATGAAATTCCAATATCAACACCAAATCCAATAACCTGTGCCAAAATACTATCTTCCAGCTGCCTAGCCAACCTGACAACGACCTACCTTATATCAAAGAGGCACTGGTAAATGCTATGTCAATAGTAGCCCACGTACTAGACATTGCAGACCTAATTGTCACTAACCAACTAGATTTCCTTGTCATAACCGAAACCTGGCTGCATGTTGCAGCAGGCCCAACCTTGTCACTAGCATTAACTGACAATACCACTATATGAAGGTTAGACAGAGGAACCTCCTGAGGAGGAGGTATTGCTTTCATTGCCAGAACTAAATTGGGACTCAGAGCACTCCCTCAACTCTCTTTCCCCTCTGGAGAACTCCACACAGTTAAATTGCCACTTTCACCTTTCTGCACCATAACCTTACACCTCATATATCGGCCTCCTGGTCCCATCTCATCCTTTGAGGAAGAAATCACATCTTTACTCACTAGCAACACTAAACCTAGCTCACAGATTATAATACTAGGAGACTTCAACCTAGGTCTCAATGACATCAATGACAACAATGCCTTAACCCTGGCTAATACCATCACGGAACTGGGCTTCACACACTGTATCAACCTCCCAACCCACAATAAAGGAAGGACATTAGATTGGCTCGCTGACTTCAATTGTGATACTAATATCACCTCTCCTTTCCCCAGAAGCTCACTGTCTCCAGAGCGCTGGTTCTCTCTAGGCTGGACTATTGCAACAGCCTCTTTCTAAATCTTCCTGCTTCTACTTTATGCCCTCTGCAACTCATCCAGAACAGGACTGCAAGACATGTCCTTGGCCTCAAGCCCAGGGATCGTATCTCTCCAGGACTGAAATCTCTGCACTGGCTCCCAGTGGCTGTGAGGATTAAGTTCAAAACACTCTGCATCGTCCACAAGTCCTTCTGGGGCTTGGAGCCTCTATCCCTTCAACTCTCTCTTCCTAAATATCTTCCCCCTCAAGTTCTCCTCTCATCCGCCTCCAACACCCTCAGGGTCAGGGTCAGTCGCTTCTCCAAGCAACGGGTTGGAGGTAGATCTCTCTCTTCGGCTGGGGCCTCCCTGTTGAACAGCCTCCCTGAAACTTGAGGAGAACCCTGTTCAGTTCCGGAAGCACCTTTAAACCTTCCTCTTTGCTTCTCCTTTCTCTCCCCCTCTCCCCTGCTGAAGTTCTGCTGATACTGATACTGCAGGATTACCTGGCCACACCTCTACTCTCGGGCCCCAGCCCTGCCGTTGCACGTCTGCACTGCCTCCCTGGCAACCCCCACACCTGGGGACTGTTTTCTGTATCCCTACAGTCCCCCACCAGCACTTATGTCTGCACTCACCCTGTACCTTCCACCAGCTGGCCGGTCTTTTATTTATCTTGTTATTTATTATTCCATGTACTGCACTTTCCCCTCCCCCTCCCCCCACACTTTCCTTTCTCCCCCTCCCCTGCACTTGCGCGATCTGAATGACACCTGGCCTAGTAAGATCATTATCTGTCTTCCCTCTGTTCCCCCTCCCTTGCCTTGACGCGCCTTGAAACACTTGTGTATAGGCGCGTTACAAATGCCATATCGTATCATATCGCTAATGAACAGTGTGCCTATAACGACCATCACTTGATTTCATTCATCCTACCAGCCAGCTCTCAACCCACTCTGAACCCTATAGCACCACCTACTCTAACCAGAAATAAGCGTAATATAACCGTGGATAGTTCACTGCCACTACTACAACCCATTACTAACCCTATACTCTCTAGATGAGACCCTACAGCTCTAGTTGAAATCTACAAAACCCCAGTCACACATCAATTCATGGTTTACTCCAAATCTCAAAGCTTTAAACAATGAGAAAAGAAGTGTAGAAACCCTTTGGAAGTCTAACCCAATGGGTGCCAATAAGAAAACATTGGTTCTAATATCTAAGAAATATAACAATGAGATATTTCAAACCAAAAAAGACACATTCAATCACATGATCAACAAAGCTAACTCTAATACCAGAGTACTGTTCATCATTCTAAAAGAGTTAGAGTCACTTACTCCCCAAACTGAAACGTGCATCAAGGACAAGCCTTGGTGTACTAATATTCGAACTGCGCTAGCTAACACAATTTCACTTCTACAAGAGAAAATAGAAAATAAAAATCTAAATCTAGCCAAGGACTTGCCCGTACCAAAATCTCTCACAACTCTGCCAAAACCCGCTAACTGTTTCAAATTTGCCCCTGTCTCCATCAAGGAAGTAACAGAAATAATATCCTCCCTAAAACCATTCAGATGCCAGGGCACTCTTGCCCAGCACCAATTATCAAAGAGGTGACCAGAGAACGAGCGCCCTTCATCACCACCTTCATAAACTCTTCATTTGACTCATGCTCTGTCCCCTCTAACTTAAAAAACGCGTGGGTCCTCCCGCACTTAAAAAAAACCCAACCTAGATCCTAACATACCAATTAATTACAGGCACATAACCACTGTCCCCTTCCTTCTTAAAATACTAGATAGGGCAGCTTACTTCCAGATACAGGGGGTCATTACAGGTACGGCGGTAGGGAGTTAACGGCACCGGTAAGGATGCCGGTGCTGTTAACCCCCTACCGCTGCATTCCAAGGTCCCATAGCGGGTCCCACTAGGGCCGGCTGGTTTTACCAGCCGCCCTTAGCGGGACCTGTTAAGGGACCAGGGAGCTAATAACGGGCCCGCAATTTGTGGGCCCGTTATTAGCTCCTTCCCCATTCCCATTGAGCCATCGGGGTGCTCGAATGGGAATGGGGAATGGTTTTCGAAATGGGGACTTACCGGGTCTGCAAGGGTTGGAATGTCCCGGTAAGTCCCCATTCCGACACCATGGACCCGGACACAGGTCTGGAGGCAGCCATGGTGCTACTAGCACCATGGCTGCCTCCAAACTTGTAATGACCCCCAACGTCTTACTTGGAAACCATCAGTCTCCTTGGCTTGCGACAATCTGGTTTCAGACCTAAACATGGAACAGAATCTACCTTAATAGACTTAAAACATCTAATGGACAACCTAAAGGACAATGGGAAACTTGCTCTCCTCTTCCTTTTAAATCTCTCAGCCGCATTCGACTAAGTTGACACTAAGGTCCTATGTAACCATCTAACCTCAGCTGCACACTTCTCTGATGAAGCTATGACTTGGATTCATTAATTCCTGGATAATCATACTATAAGAATCTTCTCACCTAATGCCTCAGCCGAATCCCTACCCACCACCTGGGGAATTCCACAAGGGTTGTGTGTTTCGCCCACATTGTATAATATTTTCACTTGGTCCTTTATGATGATCTCGATAATCTGGGTGCCACCAATACCAACAATGCAGATGGCACTCAGATTCTCATTCCCATCACTGGTGATTACAAAACTGACTCTACCCTTCTAAATACAATATATCTGAATATCTAGGCATGGAGGACCACCCATAGCCTCTGTCTGAAAAATGAGAAGACCAAGCTTCTCCTCGTTGGCTTTATTTGTGTCTATAAATTCTATATTCTGAATGATATACCACTCATAACACACCCTTCTCAAATATCCCCCAGGTCACACTGAGCCAGGAATCATGCCAGTTTGTAAAGGGAAATATTTAGTTATTTATTTAATATTCAAATCACACATACATTTTATATATACGTATATGTATATATATGGGGCAGCAATCACCAGGTGGTGACAATACAATTCAAAAATAAGTAAAGCAATTGAATTCACTTATAGTAATGCAGAATAGAAAACACAGGAAAAAGAACAGTTTTGGGTTGTGAGCAGATAGCGTTTAGGTTAATAATTCCCCCTGCAAAGTTCTTTAAGGTACAAATGAGCAATCCTACACAGATGTAAGTAATCAGCAGGTATTCAGGAATGAAAGACAATGTCTAAAGTTAAAATGCAATCTTCCCTCCCCAAACAAGAGAGAAAACCGTTTCTGAAATAGGACACTTTTAAAATGACAAGTGAAAATGGCTTTGTGTAATAATGCAAAATGGTCAAAACTAAACAGGTCCTAACACACATGAGCTGCTAGGTAAACAACAGTATATACTTTAGATCAAGATGGCAGTTCAGAAACACTTTGAATGGGAAAGACACGTGTAAAAATTTGAAAACTGCAAATTCGCTGCAAAATTTCACTATGCGATCTTTGAAAAAAAAGGGTCAAATACACTATTCCACGATGTGGTTTTTGGTTGTGGAGGTAGCTATGGGTCTTAGGTATCAGTGAGAGTTGAAATTTTGTTCCTTAAAATTGAAGAAGTTATAGAGGTTTTGGTGAGAGGCGTTTGTGCAAGTTAGGCGCGAAAATGAAAACAGAAATTCGGTTTTAAAAATGACAGATGGGTTTCATTACACTACATTAATGACTATGAAAAAGAGAATACCACACATGAATCTTCACAGTTACGTGGCCTGCGTAACCCTTCACATGGTGGATACTTGATTCCTTACTGGGATCTACATTAGTTACTCAAAATCACTAATGACTTATGGTTTTGTAAAACAAATGAGAAAAATCAGCGCAAGAATGGTTTTGACAATACTAGGGTTCTGAAGTTAAAGATGGGATGGTTTGAGATTGGGATAAGACAATGCAAATATACTATGGGTCACTGTTCTTCTTATTAATACTTACAGTCCCTTGTGATTAAAATGGACCGTCAAGGTGCTGGTCATGGATCGGGTCAGGTCTAGCGGCAGCTGGGACTGGATCAGCGGTGCGGCGCTGGTCAATTTTGGACTGCACATCAGACTGGATTTGGATAGGCCCTTCTGGGGCGGTAGATAGCAGGATGCGAGTTCCATCAGGCAAGCCCTTATGGTAGCAAGCCAAACTGGATCAGTATTAAATCCCTTCAAGTTTGGGATGTTTGAAATTGGGTCTAGCTAGAAAGAGTTCAGCAATGCTAAAGTCTGGATTCTGCAAATAAATCTGGATCTTCAAAGAAGTCTGGAGTCAGCTACAAGATGAAGAGTTCTGGAACAAGGTGCTGTGCGGAAATCTGGATGTCTTCTGGAATCAGTGTTTCCTATGTGTTGTGTAGTTCCTATATTTATACTACCAAATTACATTACCAAGTTTATGGTGTTCGCAGAATTTCAAAAACAGACCCCGACGGCTGTGAGTGGCCACAGGCACTTGCCTTGTTTTGGTTGGCAGTCAGAACAGAGCTGTCATCTTTACGATGGGATTTAGGAACTCCCACATTGATTTTGACCACAATTTAGCGTTTCCATAAATACACATTTTTCCAATTATGCCCTCTACTAAAATCAGACACATTTATTACATTTTTTATGGTTTATCCTGGCGTCCAATTCTCATCTCTGTGAGAGCTGTCTTTCTCATTCTAAGGGATTTCATCAATTTCAATCATAACAGTTTGGATTACTAATTTCTAATTCGGTACATCTCTGGGCGCTTATCAGTGGATCATGTACATACAATCATAACTTGCAACATTAATAGTTCTGCTACAATGAGCGTTTTTTTGCAACTTTGGTTCCTTAAATGATACAGGTTTCATCAATGTCTTCAAAGCAAAAGCCTAAAATTAGGTCAACATCTACCAATGTTCAGACTTATCCTTCTTAAGTTGCACAGTTAAAGAGTTTCAAACTTAACCACAAATACAGATTTAAATACCAAGAAGGTCAGAGTTTTTTTTTCTCTCCTTTCAACAAACAACAGCTGTCAGATCCCTTTGATCAGGATGGGGTGTACAGGGAAGCATCTTGTCCCTCCTCAGCAGAGCCTGTCCTTTGTTCTTGGCTCAGCCACAAGACAAATGTCTAATGAAGTCTCATTGTGCTCCATGTTGTCAATATGCGGGAACCATTAAGCAGCCATTAGCTTTCCTGTAGCAAGGGGGTGTCAAACTGAGATGTCACACTTTCCCAGGGTGGTCACTGCCCAATCAGAATTAAGCAGTTACTTAGCTCCAAACTGGGTTGCTTTTAAAATTCACAATAGAGTTATTTCTTTGACACATATAAAAATAAGCACCGTTTATAAGGGATTTGGACAATTAAAAGAATTAAGCCCTTCACAAACATGCTCTAAATTGGCACATTTTGCAATCTCTTCAGGAAAAAGAAACACTTTTAAACTGGGTTTGACAGCTAATTTTCTTATGCAGCTGTCATTCAGTGAGGCCTGGATTCCTCTGACTGCCTGGAGAATCTATGATTTCAGCACACTTTCCCTTCCAATAATTCATTGAGGAAATGACTGAATTTAGTGCCAGAACAGCACTTTGAAGGTTGCCATTGATTAGGAAGCTGCATTTAAGGGCATTTTCGGATTTTAGCCCACTTCTGAGGCCTTCATTCATGTGACAGGTAACAACACCCACTGGCATTCTCTCGCAGGGAGTTCTTGCTTTGACATCAACTTTGCCTGTGTGTGGCAGGGTGTGCAGCTCTTTTGTGGTTCATGAACCATTTGCAGTTTTGCAGATTTGGTGCACACAGGGGTTAGTGCATCGATTTTTGGCAGTTTTCTTTCCCCATTGGCAAAGGGGTGTAATAGGGCGCATTGGCATGGGTTGAAATATCCCACAGTAGTAAGACTAAACAACCTAAGCAATCAGTTTAAATCTTTCAATATTGATGACAATATTAAAGTACCCAATGAGGAGAAAACCTTGGTTTTCTACCTCGTCACAGCTCTAAATTTAAAGAGGCAGGTCAATGCCACTGCACCAGCCACGGCATACACTTGTAAATTAATCAACACCTGCAAACCCTTCCTTTCGACAGCCAGTTGTACTACACTGGGTAGAGCTCTATTCTTAGCAAAATTAGACTACTGCAACGCCTTGTTCCTAGGCTCTAGTAAGTACAATGTGACCAAACTACAAACTGTAGAGAAGGAGCCAAGTACCCCCACCTCAACCACTTCACCCATATTGCCTTTATGTTGGGAACCAGAGTGGAGACACGTGCAGTACCAGTGAAAATACTGATACTGAAGAGAATCCTGGAAGCATGTTTCCCATTGAGAAAGCCATAACTGCATACGAGACAGTATGATGGCCATTTGAATGAAATCCAAGAAGAAGCAGGACCAATGAATGGAAGGGAAGAATGGTGACGTTACACACAGCAAGCTGATGTACACAGGAGAGAATGAAGATATTCTATAAGGCATCAAGAAAGTATCAAAGATAAGTGACATCTTGGGATGACGATGAAGAAACTTATACTACAGAAACAATGAAGATATCAAGTTATTTTACATGTGTACAGATGCAAAGAAATGCAAGCAGACAAAGTATTCTTGAGGCTAGCTTTATAGTGAATAGATTGCGGCATGCGCCAACATATATATGTATATATATATATTGAAGTGAGTAATAACAGGAGTGAAACTCAGAAAGGCAAGGCTGGACGTGCCCCAAGAAGCCAAGGTCTTATCATGCTGGGGTGAGCAGACATTGGATACCAATTGTGTGAAAGAATGAAACTCCTGTTCAGAATACATGAACAAAAACAAGGAAGACGTCAGAGGTCTATTAGAAAATAGTATTTTAAATACACTAGAGCTCGATTATGTGGTCTTCAGTCATGTGGAAGGATGAAGTTGGATAAACATGACGACCACACCTATGCATGATGGCAGAGGCTGCCTTCACTCCCCTGAATTATCTAGAGCCAAAGGACACTCCCTTGGACAAGTTCAAAGCCTTAATTGACAGCAGACCACTGAGGGTATGATAGATGAATATGCTAATTGGTGGGAAGCTATGGTTAAGACTAGCTCAACAGCACCTGGAAGACCAGCCTGCATGCTGCTAACATAGGTGGAAACATACTGACGGAGGATAGAGTGCCAACCAATTGTAGTGGCCCGCGTGATTATGGGTCCCATAGTTTGTGTAGCCAAAGGGGTGTTGTGTATTAAGTGACGTTCATAGTGACCTCTTTAAGCAGAGGGCTTAGTTGCCCCACCTGATGTTAAGAAACCTATCACTTTTCTTCACTCTCTCAGACAAGTATGGATCGTATGCTTAGATGTTCCTTAAGGACCTATCACAATAGCCACTAGGTTTTTGAAGCTTGCCATGTAGGATGACAATAGTAAATACCTAGGTTGATGTCATTAATGACTCTCTTTTTTTGCTATAAAATAATGTTTTTTTTATGATGCATTGAGAGATCTCACGCTGAGACGTCAGTTGATGTCTGTTGTACTTCCTGTTTTAGATAATTGATATTAAAACAGTTCTCTTTTTGCCAACTTCCTGAGTCGTTTGGATTATTGATGTTCATCCATCTCAAGGGTATTGCTACCTGGTCTTAAAGGGCTGGGGTTTTCCAGTTCAAAACTCTACAGAATAATGCTCTAAGAACGGTGTTCAATATTCCTAGAACCGAGCACATCTCAGCTGTCAGGCGCAGTACAAATTGGCTTGCAGTTAAAGATAGAATTAACTTCAAAACTCTAACTCTCACGCATAAATGTCTCGCTAACTCTGCCCCTAAATATCTAGCTGACAAATGTATCAAAAAAACTTCAGAATGTACCACGAGGACTGTACGCTCACACAGCCTGAATGTACCTAGATAAAAATTGCAAAAAGCAGGCAGAAGTAGTTTTCCAGTGATGGCCGGTAAACTATGGAACTCATTACCTGTTGACCTAAGCGAAGAACCGTCCTACTATAGCTTTAGGAAGAGCACGAAATCTTATCTCCTATCCCTTGTTGTATAAATTCATGTATCAGTCTGACTCTCTTGTATACATCTGTATGTAACACCTGTAATTACTTGTAATTTTTAGTAAATATTCCTAATTGTTTTGCTGCTGTTCTGTATGTAACCTTTGCAACTATGTAACGCACCCAGATACCTCCATGTTTGGTGCGCTATGTAAATAAACAAACAAACAATAAACACTAAAGCAGTGACCAATGGCCGCTCGATCAAATAAGATGGTGATGAACCCTCAAAGGAACTAAAAACACACTCCTCTGGTAGCCATAATGCCACAGAGGGTGAAATCAAGAGAACAAAATTGCGTGAATTGAGAAACATGCTGCACTCATGGAGTGTGAGTCATTCTATTATAGTGTGTACAAGCAAGTGAACAACACTGTGCGAACTGAGCAACGTGGCAGTGCACTTGAGGATTCAAAGTCATAATCACATGGCATGTATAAACAAGTGAAGGAGATTGGGTGAACGGAGAAACACACTACATTCTGGGTTTTGGAGCTATACTCTCCCAGTGTGTATAGCCAAGAGAAGGATATTCAGTCAACTGGAGGACACCCTGCACTTTGGGATTTGGAGTCATACTACCTTAGCAGGTGGAGTATAACCAAAAGAAGGCGATTGTGGGAATTGCAAACCAAGCTGTTGCTTTCGTACACTGTATCTCGACTGAACAGTATGTTTGCTATATTTGTAGCTAGCAACAGGGCCAAATAATGTGGCTCTTAAGATTTACCTGATTACTTATCAGTCAATACAATGGGAACACCTATTTTAAAATATACAAATATAGACACATAATGAGGAAATGTGGAAGAAACACATGTTGTTGATGTTGTTACTGATTTTATCCAGAGGCCACCATCCAAAGAATAAGTCTTGGGACTTCAAATCACATTGCACTCGCTCATCATGTTATATCCAGTTAATTAAACAATAGGTATCTAAACTCCAAACTTGAATTTTCTTGTGATTTTAAAAGTGAACTAGCACAGCTTCAAATCATTCTTTTCACAGTATTATGGGAAACTACTAACGCGGTGCACCAACAATGCATTACTGAATGTAGAATTAAAATGCAAAATAAATGTATGAGACATTTACTAATGAATAACTAATTAAACAATGATTTCATTGACTAATTAATCATTATTTCACACTTTGACATCAGGACCGGCTCTGGAGGTCATTCTGTACTTGTTTCCCGGTTTGCAAGCACTCCCTTGCAATTAAAACAAGTGCATTCGATGTTCACTAGATTTCAGGCCAATCAAAGAAACAATCACCATAGATCACAAGGGGGAAGAAAAGCATTCCTACCTCATGGAAGGATCCACCTGATTAAAACCAGCAGATCCTTGTAACCCTTTTTTGGATATTGCAATCATTCTGAAGTGTTGGCGGCATGAAGCAGCTGCAGGCTCGGGCGGCTGATTGGCTTTCCAATATGTTCGCCCTGTGTTTGAACTTTTCTGAATATTCTTTATTAATGCCATGCCCGCGTTTAATTATTTCCACTTTGATGACTAAATATGAAATGGTTACTTGGATTCCAGACTTGTTTTCTCGCGTCCTTAAGTGCCTGTAATGTAGTTGGAAAAGCTCTAGTTGAATGATTTAAACAGGGCTGATGCACTGGGGTCAAGCAGGGCAGTGGTTGTAGTGGGCACCTGGCATGCCAATAGACTGACCTGCAATAATTAAGATTGATTTAGTGGATGCAAAAGTGGTAAGATTGTGTAATAAAGGAGCACGAGGTAGTATGTCAAATAACTCTGTACAGCGTGAGTGGGCGGGGGTTTAGGGGGTCCAGATAGAAAAACTATTTAGAGAACAAGCATTGGCAATGCCAACAGTTTGGGCTTTTTGTAGGCATGGGAACGTCACTTGCCAGCCGCTGCTATAGTGGTATTAACTGGACATTGGTAGTAGCATGTGCAAACTGGTCTCTCTACACACTCCAAGACCCTTAGACCCTTGGTTCCATCTCTTCATCCTGCACTCCATGTTCTCCAGTCATTATGCTTCGTCCACCGTTTGAGTGACTTCACAGAGTCCCCATGGCACAAGACATGAGTCACTGCGGCCAGTGAGAGTACTCAGAACACAGATGACTAAGAAATTAACCTATGTGATTCCTCAATGCCTCTGTTACAGGGACAGTTGACAGAGATTTTGGGAAAAATATATTCCCCGTCTTAGACCATTGATGATTCTGTCTCTAGGGCTGTTTCTAGGACTGCTACCTTTTCACAGTCATAAGGAACACAAAAAGTGGGGTCCTCCAGCTAGCAAGATAGGGTTCACTCGTTCTAAAGCTCCCATCAAGTGGAAGCACAGCTTGCATGATGGGGAGGTGTACAGTGCCTTTCCTATGCCTGCTGACCCAAAAGCAAGGATGCATCTACCATCATGCTGCAGAGATGTGCTTATAAGTCACTCTGTCCAAGAGGGGGATGGCAGAACTGACAAAGAGAGCCTTGGTGGATCTAGACGTGTCACCTGGGGAGGAATGGCCGAATGCCCCTCCTTTGGAAGGGGTGGATGCAAAAGAACCAACTTTAGTAGTTTATGATGATACAGATACTGATGACATATATGCAGACGAGAGACTGTCCGGGCTTCAGGGTGCAATAGGTCCCCCCATGTTCAATATCAAAAACTAAACCCATACTACTTCTTGGAAATTTGGAAAAGGACCGCTCTTCAGCTTGTGGCTGAAAACCTAGATACCTTCCTCCACAACAAGATGGAGCCTAGTACTATATATATTAAATGATAGCCAGGAGCCCTAATTTACAGAGAATCTCATATGTTACCCCTACCACAAATCAGAAGATCTTCGTATTATTTTCTAAATATGGCAGGGATCTTTCAAAACGTGTTGATCATGCCTTGTACATGGGCCAGGATTAGCTCTTAACCACATAACTGCTGAGGGTTTTCCCTCCTAGTGCTGATCCCTTTTTTGGATATTTCGGTATGTTGCATTCAATGGGCCTCATTCCGAGTACGGCGCTAACCAATGGCGCTATTAACGCCTTGGTTGACGCCGTACCCGGACCGGCAGCGCCTTGGTGGATGGCGGAATTACCGCCCCATTCCAAGGTTGGCGGGGCGGTAATTCCCCATTCACCAAGGCTCTTCCCCATTCCCAAATGAGCCCCCATAGGGCTCAATGGGAATGGGGAAGATGCAAATAACGGTGACCGTTCATTACGGTCAGCGTTATTGGCTTGGAGGCCCCTTTGCGCCCTCGACCATAACACCTGCTCAAAGCAGGCGTTAAGGGCGAGGGCGCAAAGGGAACTCGGAGTATGGCGGTAAGGGATTACCGCCACCGGTCTCGTTACCGGTGGCCGCTATCCCTTACCGCCATACTCGGAATGAGGCCCAATACCTTGTAACTTTTTTGTTACAAGTGATATTCCAGACAAATTTGCACCTCTTTCTTCCCACATGTAGGTGATCATAACACCAACAAGGAATAGTCATTTGATGTAGGAGGGTGTGAGAAAGTAACAAAACAAATGACCAAATGTTGTGTTTTTCTGAAAAGGCCAATAAAATGTTGTACAAAGAAGCCTGTGTTTTTTTTCTTGTACGAGCTAGGAAAAAATTGTTTGCAGGTCTGAATTCGCCATTTTCAAAGCTTCCAGGAAGAGGTTGAGTGGAAACAATATGTGAGAGGTAGGCTATTTTTCCCTTTTTTCAATAGGACATGCTTGGACGTAATGGAAGAGGAGGGTAGGAAAGCTCAATGGGGACATAGAAAGGCATAGATTTGTGAAACGTAGGCAAAATTCCAAGTTCAGGAAGGGGTCATTTGCGCAGGTCAGGCAACAACTATGTACCTAAAATTCCCATCGTTTGGAAAAAATTCTAAAAGTGACGGAAATAAAGTATGTCCTGGACATGTTTGCACCTGTAAGGTAATGGCTTCTGTGAATATTGAGAAAAGCAATGCACCTCTACATTCCTCCAACACATCTCGTTAGGAAACCACACATTTTTCATTATGTTTCATAAAACAAGCAATACCACAAGCCAAAAACAGAGCCATGGTACAGACAATGTTTATGCTCGCGGCCTACACATTCTTATGCAGCATTTGAAAATAACGACAATTAATGTGGTGAAGAATGGCAAGCATACATTCTTTGAAAGACCTTCTGAAGGATAGGTGACTTGTGCAGGTTATAAAAGCGCACAGTGCCTAAAGCAGCTACGAAATGTAGGTCACATTTGGGAAATGAAAGGGTTGTGTAAGAAAGTACAGTAGGAAATGTATCAGGTGTCCCGATAAAAAGGGTACCTCACATGTGTGGGTGCACTGACCTGGGCACAAAGGGAAAAAGGCGAAACCACTGGTTCATCAAACGGCCTGAGGAAGACTGGATTTGGCTTTGTGAACAACCCACAGATTTGGGCCTAGGGTGTCACAGCCACTAAGGAAAAAAGAGAATCCCATGCATTTCTGCAAAGAAGACACTTGTGGGAATTCAAAGAGGTCTGACTTGCATGAATTGCCCTCGAATGTATTATGCACAAGGCCCGGCAAAGCCCAAAATGTAGGGAAAAAAACTAAATGCAAACCCCCGAAACACAGCGGCAACAACACATGTCCTACCTTCCCACATTCCACAGGTCTTCCTATGACAGTACCTGACATGTGTCGGTGTACTGATCTGGGTGCAAAGGGAACAGGAAAAACCATTGGTACATCAAACACCCTGGGGAAGACTGGATTAGGCTTTGTGTACAACCCACAGATTTGGGCCTGCCGTGTCACAGCCACAAAGGAAAACAGGGCGCCCCATGCATTCTGAAAAAGAGGGCACAAGTAGGAATCCAAAGACGTCTGACTTGTGCCAATCGCCATAGATTTTCTAACCTATAAGGCCTGGCAAAGTCCAAAATGTAGGAAAAAAGCAACATTTTCAGACAATAGACACCAGGAAATCAGCGAAATACGCTGGCAACAACACATGCCCTACCTTCCCACATTACCACAGGTGTCCCAACAAAAACGGTACCTCAGATGTGTGGGTGCAGTTACCTGGGCGCAAAGGGTAAAGGCTAAATCACTGGTACATGAAATGCCCTGGGAAGCATGGATTTGGCTTTGTGGTCGTGGTGTGTCTCACCCACCAAGGAAAACAGGGAACCCCATGCATTTCTGAAAAGAAGACACCCAAGGTCTGAGCACGCACCAAAGCGAAGCACCTTCGAAGCACCGATTTGCCGCTTACTCTGCTTTGATGCTACGTCGCTGTGAGGAGCCTGACTCAAGCTATTCCTTATTCATGGTATTCATTGCTACTAGAGACTCTAATAATGCACTTTGGACACTGTGGACATTCTACTTATAGTGCCCTGTTTTAACTACGTTGTATTTTCTTGTATAGCTCCTATTTGGATAATTTTTCAGGTTAACTGCGGCCCTATTGGCATAAGTCTTCAAAAACCAGGACGCGCGCCCAACAAAGCAAAGCACCTTCGAAGCACTGCTTTGCCTATTCGCTGCGGCGTCGGTCGGGCGGTGCTGGTTCTGAATTTTCGCTTTGTAATCTGCATTATTTTTTTATTTTTTCTCTTCTTCCCTTGTAATTGCCATCTAGTTTATGAGGCACGGTGTCTATACGCTGTGTACGGCTATGCCCCCCACTGGTCCGGTACAACTTACAAGCAATAAGCAAAAGTTCTCTGACAGCTCTACTTGCAAAAGCAAAGCTATTCAATCGTGCTCCACACCTATCTCTCGTATAAGTAGAGCACAGACTGTCGCTAAGACTAAACCTGCAATGAACACCAACATCTGACTGTTTTGTCGAGAAAAGTTTGCTAGTCCTTCTGTCACTCTGGGAATCAATGGAATGTCTGCAATTAAGCCGCGTCCATGTGTCCCTCCAGAATCGTGAATGAATCTCTTACAGGGAAAGCCTTACTTACCGAATTGACATTGAACTCGATAGGACTTGCTGCTGAAAATTATTTAAATCTCTTGTTGCCAAAATGGCACATCAAGCTGCATAAATATCATTGTTTTTGGCCTTGCAAAAGGACCATGATACATGATTGGGCTGAAAAGCAGGACCCATTTCTAATGTTTTGGAGTGTATACTCCCTTCTGATTTTGTACACATTTCGTACCCGACTATGAAAGCTGGCCTGAAGCCTCTTCCACTCTTGGAGTCCGCTGATGTACAGGGGGTTATGTCTCTTCTGTTCCACACATAGATAAAATCATTGTTGTTGATAATGTGGATCCAAAGTCAATAGAGGCTCTGCTGGTCCTACATAATTCATCTAAGTCTGTGTTTATGTCCCCGACAAAATGTGCATACACAATTTTTTCAACAGCAAACTGTCATTTACCTAACGCTAAAATTAACTCAAGATCAAGAGCTATCCCACAGTGGACAATCTAAGAATCTCAAAAAAACTAAAAGTGCTACCACTTCAGCTACAAAACAGTTTTTTAAATCAATAAATTTAGTCAAAAAAGGCTCTGTGTTAGCCTCCAATGTTGTGAATAAAAAGTATACTCTCTTAGACCAAGCTCAAAAGAATAAAGATTCTGAAACTTCTACATTATGTATTCCATCATATACTCCTCTTGATGATCTAGTTATGTTCGCCAATGAGCTTCAAGCCACACAATAAGTAACAACATTACTCTCTCAAACTGAGCCTAGACAGACCAAGCTCATGTCACCCAACACGGATGAGGAATATGAAGCACTGATCTTCAGCGACAGAAATTCAGAAAGCAGTGGATGCCTAAATGGCTGGTCAAAAATCACAAATAGCTCTTATTGTTCCAGTTTTGGCTCAGAGCAATAATCAGAAAACACTTTCTCTCTTGCCAAAGGAGTCGGACATTCCAACCACATACCCCACTATGCAGACAACTGCATGGGATGTGTCCTCACAAACGGCATGTCCAAATGCACCAGTTATGTGCCTCTGCCTAGACCACAGAGCACAGCAGTCTGTATCAACGAAATCTGTAAAGGTAGCAATTATTTTAAATCTTTCATAGAGTCTCTGTCTGCTTGCAATCTATCAAAGGATGTCTATCTCTACTCCCTGGTGAGGAGATGCAGGCTCAGATTATTGCTCCAGAACTGGTACGCCTCTTGCAGACTTTAATCAAAGGCAATGTAGAGCGAAGCTCTATCCCACTTCCTAAGCCCGTTGAAAAACAAAATTCTAAAGCCAACATAAAAGTTCAGTCTGATACAGAACCCAATCGGTCTGCTTCATTTTCTCTTATACTTGGATGGAGACCTGGCCCCTATTGCCAATAGGATCTGAATCGATAGAGTATCATGGATATATTTTCTGATATTCTCTCTTTGATGGATATTGGATCTATTGATATAAAACAAGTTGAGTTCATGAATGAAAAAGTTCTGAGCATAGTCAGACTACGGATGAAATTGGGGGTGGTGCTAAACACCATCTGGCTGGCGAAGAGACAACTGTTTGCTTTAGGTTTCATTCTTGTGACAGGACCCTCTCCGAAGAATGATATCATGCCAACTAGCCCGGTACAAACAAATCTTAACAAAACTGCTATGGTTCCCATGTCTTCTCATAACCAAATGGGATAAAGTAAAACTCAGTGTGTTTGTAAATGTGGCAGTAACAGAATGTAACTAGATCCTCATTCAGACCAGAGGACCATATTTCTAGTTAGCTGGAATACTCGTGGATTTGGTCACCTTATAAATAACCAAAAGAATTGTCTTGAAAAATTTGACTAAGCATAGTCCCACTTTGGGACGATCATGACATTCACTTGATACCTGCCAATAGGGGTGCTAGAGGATGTCTTACCTCTGGTCTAATGACTATTACTAAAATCAGTTTGAATATCAGTTCTAAGGCTTGGACTACTCCAAATGCATTTATGTAGTTAACCATACTACAGATTGAAAATATATCTTATGCTTTATTGACTATATGCTGGAACCCATTGGGGATCACTGCTGTTCAATTCTTTCATGACCTAAACAAACTGATCTTTATGGCCCCAAACATCTCCCATACTATTGGCACAGGTAATATAAATATACATTGTCTTGACCCCAGTTTGGCTCAGGACAAAGACAGGCTGTTACAGTGGAAACACTTAGCTAAATCACGTAACTTACTTGTGTTGAATGATGCATTATTAGATGACTTTCCGCCACAACATACCTGGCATAGAGGTAACGCTAAAGCCATAATCGATAATATTTACGTGGATCCAGTGTTGTTATCTCAGATAGTACAATTTCGAATTATTCCGACAGAATATAGTGACCACGAAATGTTGTTGGCTAAATAATTTGCTAATGATCACCATCTGATCACTCATTGTACACAACTACCAGGTTCAATGACGATTAATAGCAGACTCAATCGAGTGTGCTGGTCTGAGAAATCTTTGACACAGTTTAGTGACTGTTTGATCTCAGAATATCAAAAATCCAAGATAGGTAATTCGAACTATGATACTGCTTATTACGATTTATTACAGCTATATTGTACTGATAAGTTTCACAATTCTAATAAACATAAAACACTTCATGTCTTTAATCCCAAAATTAAAGCGAGCAAATCATTATTACAACTCCAGAAACGGAAGGCACTGAAACTTTATCCTACTTTAAGAGGCCCGATACTGATCTCAATCAAAACAGCTCATAAAAATTGGATGAGAGCCCAAAAAGCTCGATTATTTCAAAGAGATGGGGAACAAATGTTAAGTTTAATGCAAAACAAAACTACGGCCCAAATATGGACAGCATTAAATCAGGCCACGTCTGGCCCACAAGTGGCGATGCAATCTAATAGATTCACAGAAAATTATTGGATAGCACTTTTCAGTCAGCTGTATGCAGAACCTTTAGGCGCAGAAAGAGCAGTAGGTTCTCAGAAGACGTCGCAATTCTATCTTACATGTGATAGAGATGACATCCTGTTTTATATTGACAAAGTTAGTCAATCCAGAGCCCCTAACCTGATGGTCTGTTCAACCGTGTACTAAAACAGCATCCCAAAATCTGGGCCACAATTCTGTTCAACATTTTCACCCATATAAACAACACACAGCGAATACCGCTTTCTTGGAGACACTCTATCGTTCTCCCAATTTATTAAAAGGACGATCGACAAAACCCAGCTAGCTATAGGCCAAAAGCCCTTTTGGATGCGCCAAGCAAGATTTTAAGTCGCATCATGCTCAAGGAACTGAATATCCCTTTCAATTGGGGTTTGTTTCGGGGCTCGGCACCTCACCAAACATCATTGCGTTGAATATGTTATAATCTCAATGTGCTGGGCGGAAGCAACCACTGTATATGGCCTTCGTGGACTTCCGTGTAGCTTTTGACTCAATTGATGAGCAATTATTGTATGTGAAATTGAGCCATTATGAATGCCCTGCCTCGCTACTTACCCTGATAGATTGCCTCCGTACAGATACCACCATGCAGGTTCATCTTACGCTTGAAGGCCTACTTTCTGCATCCTTTACTACAAAACGGGGTCTCAAGCAAAGATGTATACTGGCCTCCACCCATTTCAATTTACTCATTTTGGACATGGGTGAAAATCTTTTGGAAGCCATAGCTGATGCCCCTAAACTGGGCTTCCAAGGGATAGCGTGGTTGCTCTATGCAGACAAACTCGTCCTTCTATCACAAACTCTGTAGGTTTGCAAAATCTTTTGAATAAGTTGGATGATTATGCCTGCTCAAATAATTTAGTCATAAATACTGAAAAACCTCAAATTGTAATTTGTGGGAAAAACATTGGAAAGAAATCAAGTAGGTTTCAGTGGTCTCTCCAGAATTCCAAACTTATGTATTTGACCAGCACAAATATCTGGGAGTTCCCATTATTGGTTCTGTTAGTGATAATCTGTACCTGCTTGGTTTCGATGTCAAAATAAGAAATCTTACATCCCAGGCCAAAAATGTGGTATATAAATATGGTAAATTTGATTACAGTCACATTATGACGTTTTTTCAACAGAAGGTTGTACCTATTATTACTTATGGATTAGAAACAAAGGTGCCCAGAGAGCGAAAGTATTGGGATATCCTAGAGGCTCGATTCTGGAAATCAGTATTGAAATTACCTAATTGTATACCAATGGCTATAATACGTTTCGAACTGGGTTCTCTTTCTTTATATACACAGGTTCTATGGAAAATGTCTTCTGGGTACCAGACACAAACAACATCCTGAGGGTAGTGGCCCATAATCTGTTAACCTCTTTGGATATGTTTCCAGAGGCTTTGTCCAATGCAAACATTTCTAGGGAGTTATTAATAGCCAATCCAGGGAGGGCCAAGATCAAGCTCTACCAATACGACTGGATATGCGCACAGAATCAATGTAACACCTATCTAGATTTCAATTCTTTCCCATTTGGACATAAGAAATTTTGCCACATGGCTGATAACTTAACCAAGTGTCCCTTGCCTCATCTCAGAAGCCAGTATTTAAAATTTAGATTAAATCTGTGGCCTACAAACAACACATTAGCAAGGAGAGGTATTATATCTAAAGAAGAGAATTTCTGTTGCTTTTGCCAGGATTTTGCACAAAAAGAAACTTTGCAGCACATAGTGGTAGAGTGTCCTGCCTTAAATTTAAAACGGAAATCATTCTTTGACAATTCACTTAACATATGTCGTCCTATAACTGTGAGTGAGTTATGGCAAATCATCTTTATCTGTCCCAGACTACCAGTCAAAATCGCCTTAGTGCATTTTTTGCATTCAGTGTTTCCTCAATTGTCAGCTTAGATTTAAAATGTATGTCACAGTAGATCAATTATTTTTCATTTTTTTCATTTCCTCTTGTTGTTTTAAATGATTTGTTTTAAACAATCTGTATTAATGTATGAAATATTGTAATGAATGTATTGATGGTTTTGTAACGAATTTGAAAGGTTGATTAATTCAGCCAACCAAATAAAAAGTTTTTCAATTTAAAAAAAAGAAGTCTGACTTGCACAAACTGCCCAAGAATTTATTACCCAAAAGGGTTCTAAATGTAGGAAAAAAAAACACAATTTTCAGACATTTGCCACCAGGAAACCACCAAAACACGCCGGCAACAACACATGTACTACCTTCCACATTCCCACAGGTGTCCCGATGAAAACAGCATCTCACTTGTGTGGGTGCACTTACCTGGCCCAATGAGAAAAGGCTAAACCACTGGTACACCAAACGCCCTTGGGAAAACCACATTTTTATTGGATTTGGTCTCGTGGACAACCCACAGATTTGGGCCTGGGGTGTCGCAGTCCCCAAGAAAAACAGGGAACCCTATGCATTTCTGAAAAGAAGACACCTGTGGTAATCCAAAGAGTTCTGACTTGCGTGAATCTCCCTAGAAGATACTACCCACAAGGCCCGACAAAGTCTAAAATGGAGGGAAAAAACTATTTTCAGACATTTGCCAACATTAAATCACCATAACACACAGGCAACCACACATGTCCTAACTTCTCACATTCCCAACGGTGTCCTGATGAAAATGGTACCTCACACGTGTGGGTGCATTTACCTGGGCGCAAAAGGAAAAGTCTAAACCGTTGGTACACCAAAGGACCTGGGAGGACCCATTTTTAGTGTATTTGGTCTTGAGGGCAACCCACAGAATAGGGCCTGTGATGTCGCAGCCACCAAAGAAAACGGAGAACCCCATGCATTTCTGAAAAGAAGACACCCATCAGAATCCAAAGAGGTCTGACATGCGCAAATCGGGGATTTGATTATGCACAAGGCCTGGCAAATTCCAAAATGTAGGGAAAAAAATCACAATTTCCAGTCATTTGCCACCAGCAAACCATTGAAACACACCGGCAACAACACATGTCCTACCTTCCCATATTTCCACAGGTGTCCCGATGAAAAAAGTACCTCACATGTGTGGGTGCACTGATCTGGGCGCAAAGGGAAAAGGCTAAACCACTGATACATCAAACGCCCTGGAGAAGACTGGATTTGGCTTTGTGGACAACCCACAGATTTTTGCCTGGGGTGTCCCAGCCACCTATGAAAACAGGAAACCCTATGCCGTTGTGAAAGAAGAGACCCATGGGAATCCAAAGAGGAGAAGTGTAGGGAAAAACTCAATTTTCATACATTTGTCACCAGGAAACCACTGAAGCATGTTGGCAACAACACATGTCCTACCTTCCAAAAATGGTACCTCACATGGGTGGGTGCACTTACCTGGGCACAAAGGGAATAGGCTAAACCACTGGTACACCAAAGGGCCTGGGAAGACAATATTTTTACTGTGTTCGGTCTTGTGGACAACCCTTAGATTTTATTACTCACAAGGCCCAGCAAATTCCAAAATGTAGGGGCAAAAAGAGAATTTTCAGGCATTTGGAACCAGGAAACCATAGAAACATTTCGGCAACAACAAATGTCCTACCTTCGAACGATCCCACATGTGTCCCAACGTATAACGATACCTCACATGTGTGGGTGCACTTACCTGGGCGCAAAGGGAAAAGGCTAAACTACTGGCACACAAAAGCGCTTGGGAAGACCACATATTTTGGTCTTGTGGAAGACCCACAGATTTGAGCTTTCAGTGTCGCAGCCGCCAAGGAAACGAGGAACCCCATTCATTTCTGGAATTAAGACACCCGTGGGAATCCAAAGAGGTCTGACTTGCACGAATTGCCCTAGATTTTATTACCCACAAGGCCTGCTAAAGTCCAAAATGTAGGGAGAAAAACACAATTTTTAGACATTTGCCAGCAGGAAACCTGTGAAACACGCCGGCAACATCACATGTCCTACCTTCCCATGTTCCCGCAAGTGTCCTGAAAATGGTAACTCACATGCGTAAGTGTGCTTATCTGGGCAGAAAAGAAAAATGGATGACCGTCCCCAAATTCAGTGGCAGTTCCAAGGTCCCTCGGCAGGGTCACCATCCCTACCGAGAGGGAAAAGCTGTAACATAGCACCGCCAGAGCTCCAGGATGGCAGGGGGTGCTGCCCCCAGCTTTGTGTGCCTGTCTCCAATATGGGTTGACAGTCCACAAGTTCAGCCATGGTCCCAAGTAGCCCCGGCAGGGTCACCATCCCTACCCAGAGGGAAAAGCTGTAAAGCAGCACAACCAGAGCTCCAGAATGGCCATGGGTGCTGCCATTGGCTTTCGGGTGCCTGTCTCCCATATGGATCGACAGTCTCCAAGTCCAGCGACATTTCCAGGGAGCCCCGGCAGGGTCACCATCTCTTCCCAGAGGGAAAATCTATAAAGCGGCTTGGCCAAAGCTCAAGGTAGGCTGGGGGGGCTGGTCCTGGCTATGGGTGCCTGTCTGCAATGGGTGTCGACCTTCCACAAGTCCAGCCGCAGTCACAGGGAGCCCCAGCAAGGTCCTCATCACTCCCCAGAGGGATAAGCTGTAATGCAGCCGAGCCAGAACTCTAGGATGGCCGGGTTGCTGCCTCGGGCCTTGGGCACCTGTCTCCCATGTGGGTCGACCGTCCCCAAGTCCAGAGGCAGTCATGATGCAACCCGGTGGGGTCCTCGTCCCTCCCCGGAGGGAAAAGCTGTAACCCAGCTCAGCAAGAGCTCTAATACGGATGTGGGTGATGTCCCCAGCCTTGTTCACCTATCTCCCATGTGGGTTGAGTGTCTCCAAGTCCAGCGGCAGTCCCAGGGAGCCCCGGCAGGGTCACCATCCCTCCCGGGAGGAAAAAGCTGTAATGCGGCAGGGCCAACGCTCAAGGATGGCCAGGGGTGCTGCTCCTGGCATTGGGCGCCTGTCTTAAATGTGGATTGATCATCCGCAAGTCCAGCCACAGTCACAGGGAGCCCCAGCAGGGTCCTCATCACTCCACATACAAAAAAGCTGTAATGCAGCAGAGCCAGAGCTCCAGTATGGCCAGGGATGCTGCAACAGCATTGGGCGCCTGTCTCCCATGTGGGTCGACCGTTCCCAAATCCAGTGGCAGTCATTGGGAAACCCGGCATGGGTCACCATCCCTCCCCAAAGGGAAAAGGTGAAATGCGCAGGGCCAAAGCTCAAGGACGGCCGGGGGTGCTGCTCCTGGCATCTGGCACCTCTCTCCAATGTGGGTTTGACCGTCCACAAGTCCAGCTGCATTCAAAGGGAGCCCCGGCAGGTTCCCCATCTGTCCCCAGAGGGAAAAGCTGTAACGCAGCCCAGCCAGAGCTCTAGGACAGCCGGGGCTGATGTCCCCGGACTTAGGTGCCTGTCTCTCATGTGGGTTGATCGTCCCCATGTCCAGCAGCGGTCCCTGGGAGCCCCGACCATGAAAATCATTATAAGGACTTCCAGTGTCCGGGAAAGCAGGAGCTTTTGGTGGGCTACTGGAGGGCTTTGTGTGTTTGCTGGCAGGATGTCGGCTGGGTCTGTCTGACTCCAATCCACAAACTGGTTTCAGTGTGTCTGAGTGGTATGCATGAATGTTACCGCCAGTGATCATGAATGGATCATTGCTGTGGTGTGTGCATGGGCTAGTCCTGCTATTGGCTAGTGGGAGTTTTAGCTCGTACCTGGCTTTTAGGATAAGAAGAGGACCCCTGCACCCATTCTTCTGAGATCCTGGAGAAACCTGAAGGAGCCAAGTATCCTATCCAACTGTGATATCCACGAAGAAACCTGAGACCTGACTGAAGGAGGCCTGGCAACCAACTTCTGCTGCTGTCCAGGAGGAGCCCTGTCTTGCTTGTGATCTTTAGTAGTCCTGCAAAGGAGCTACGACTGTTGGGATGGAGGGCGAGGCGTTGCTAGGGGGGGCTAAGGGGGCTATGCCCCGGGATTTTTGGTTGTAGCCCCAGTTAGAAGCTCAGGGGCTACAACCAAAAGCATATAGCTAGCCCCGAATCCCACCAGTCCCGACATTAGCTTAGCCCCTGATCTTTTCCTAACCTAGAAACACCCCTGGTGGAGGGACCATTCATTCCCAATGTCTGCTCAGTGCCCTGCCAAAGGAAGCCTTCGGAAGTGCCCTGGAACCATCCTGTGGCTAACCAGCTTCGTTTTTTGGCTACCGTGCTGCCGGCGTCACCCTACCGAGTTTTGGCCTGAAACATGGGGATCCTCAGCTGGCCCTACAAGACTACCTCCTCCGCAATGTCGGTGTCCTAGCCTCAAGGGGACCCGAGATAGGAGAGAAAGTCTGGCCCTGGCTGCTGAATCCATTTTTGCCACTGTAGGAGGTGATGACCATCCAAAAATTGCTTACCTAACCCGAGTCCACTCCTGAGAGGGGTGCTATATTCCGTTTTTCTGCATTCTTCGAACGAGAGTCCTTGTAACAGTAAAAGACACCAACCGGAGATCAGCTCAAACCTGCAACTGCTGAAAATCGAGGATTGTGACTTTTACAGGAAAAGCAACATCGGACCTTCTTTCTTTATTCTGCCAAGTCTGAAGAAGAATTTGAGTACAGGGGGTAAGTTACAGAGTTTCTTACCTACGCCTATACTCCCATTATAAGTCAATGGGCTCATAATAAAGCTTATTTCTAACACTTTTTGCTTTGCCATTGCTTACTTGCGCAAGACATCTGACTGTTGGTGCTACTTTTGGGCATTAATATAACTTGCACCATAAGAACCCCTTACTGGACCCCAGAGACCCTACCTACATTTTTTCCTGCATCCTATGTTCTGTGGAACTGTAACCTGAACTATTGGGAAAAAAAACACAGGCAACTAAGGGCTGGGCAATTTTAGTTAGGGATCATCTCTGTGGGCCATATGTGCATAACACCTGCCAAACCTTTCATTTGCAGGAGTTTTGGATGTGTATTATGCCCTTTACCAAAGTGAATGTATATATGTATTACATTTGATAGGGTTGTGTGATACACAACCTGCTTATAGCCATTTTTCTATAGTGGGTTTTGGCTATAATTAAATATCTGTACTTTTATACATCCTGTCTAAATATAATCTGTGATTCCCATTGTGTGACCTCATTGTGGACCCTGTACAAGCTCACCCCCTCTGAAGAACTTAGCCTAGACCGCCTGTCACTGCTACCTAAACTGGTTTGGCTACAGCTTCCCAGAGTTGTTCCTGTCACAATATAGGTTAACCTTCTATACATCTTTCCCCAGGTCAGAGTATGGAAAATCAGTCATGACAAATTGGTGTACAGTGGTCGGATGACCCTCTCCACATAACATCTGGGTGTTTTGTGAAAAGGATCTGTATTGGGTACCACAGTGTAGATCACTGATGGTTTGTCTAGATAATACTTGCACCAAACACTATACTTTTTTGATTGCATTGTAGATACAAGTCAACTACTGTACTAAATATAATGGAGGCAATCACTTTCACCACTTTGAGTGCCACAAAAGTGGATCAGTTGCGAAAGTTGTGTGCTGAGAGGGGCTTGACAGTCTCTGGCACAAAAGCTGAGTTAGTGGTACAAATTCAGGACTTTGAAAGAAACAAGGTTGTGCCTAACTTGACAAATGGTCCTGACAGTTGAGCTGTGGCTGGACCCAGCACCAGTAATGTAATTACTGCCACTATAGTGGCTAGTGTTGAGGTGAAGAAGAAGCAAGTGCATCTTCTGGAATTCTGACTGTGACCTCCTCAAATGCTGAGGCATTGTTCAATTTGGAAAGAGGCACACTTAGGCTCAAAGTGAAAGAGCTTGAGTTTGAAATGACCAAATTGTAAATTGAGAGAGTTGAAAGGCAGGAAGACAGGGATCACCAGCTGAAGCTTGCCAAGATTAGTGGACACTAACAGACCCATTTAATTGAAAACAGAAGGGAAACTGCCTATCATGGCAAGAAATCTAAGAAACCTCACATCTACAGCCCTAGAACTTTGGCTAAAAACACTCTCTGAAAAAACTACTAACGAAAGTTCTACAGATGAGATGTAAGTTACGTATAATCAGATAATGCAAGAGGCCATGAATACATTAGCCCTTTTAAAATCTAAGAATAGATTTAAGTAGAGAGGAAAAATAATTTATGGTTCTCATCAGAGCTATAAAAACGTAAGTCTATAAAACAGAAAGCCTTCAATATGTGGAAACTAACCAAAGGTCCAGCTGAGAAGGAGATGTTTCAAGTGGCTACTAAAGAATTTAGACAAGCCATAAATATAGCAAAGAAGAATTTTTATAATGAAAACATTTTTAATGCACAATCTAGTTCTAAAGACATTTTTTAAATATTAAAAGATTTTAGACAGGAACATAGCACTCAATCGGCATTGTTGGACTTACAAAATCCCAAATATTGCAATACATGGATAAGCGACAAGCTGGGACACTAATGATGTTAGATCTTTCTGCCACCTTCACTCTGGTGGATCACACTGAACTAGTCACCAGATTGAAGGAGGTAGCAGGGTTTTCGGAGAACGCGGCCATGAGGGTGGAATCATTTTTAAGTAACCAGAGTTGCAGAGTTTGGAGCGGGGATGCTAAAACAACCCCCATAATACTCAAATGTGGGGTGCCACAAGGTGCATGCTTATCACCATCATTATGTAATATATTTACAGCACCATTCTTCGATCTACTTGAAAAAATGAATAGAGGCGTCACCAACTTTACGGATGACACTCAATGTGTCATCCATATGTCAGGACAAAATGAAGAAGATGAAAGAAGGATAAATGAAGTCTATGAAATTATCGAGTGCTGGATGATGGAAAATGGCTTAGCAATGAATAAGGAAAAGATGGAGCTTATAGTAATAGGCACAGAAAATAAAATCAACAAATTAGATGATAAATATAAACACTTTGAAATAGCAGGCTGTGCCATAGAAACCAAAATAAAAGCCTTAGGAGTAGTTTTGGATCAAATTTTATATATGAAGGCCCGCATTGGCAAGCTTATGTCTTCTACATAAATTCACATTAAACTGTTGATCCAACTCGGACCATTTATCTCTCAAATAAATTGTGATACTGTTGCCAGAGCTATTGTCGGTTCTAAGATAGATTATTGTGGTAGTTTGTTGGTAGGGTAGACAAATGTGATATTGCGCATTTACAAACTCTTCATAATTCTATGATCAGAACTATCGTTGGACTAAGAAAGAGAGATCACATTACAGAGGCCAGACGCAACTTGCGCTGGCTCCCTGTTGCTGCCAGGATCTAGTATCAGCTAGTGACCATTATATACAAATGTTTAAAGGGAAACAGACCCTAATGATTAACAGAAATGCTCAGAAGAAAAGGAAATACAAGAACATTGAGGTCTAATACTTTAAATCAATTGAAAATACCTAAATGCAACCTCAGCCAAGTGATGAAAGGTGCATTTTTTGTTTCAGCACCAAGGGCATGGATGATATCCATCTCAACCTCAGAAACAGTGATTCATTAGAAACATTTAAAAAAGGGATTCAATCCTTCTTGTTTAATTAACAAATATTCCCCAAGGCTGAGTGCATGTCTTTAAAGATCCAACTCTCTGTTTGCGCCGTCACGCCTCCGGGTTGTATGGTGCGCGATATAAATAAAATAAAGTAAAGATTCAGGCTTCACAAGGTTCTTGCAGAGGATCTGGCAGTTCTGGGTTCTTTTCACATCCTAGGATTCCTAAAGATATCTTGAGTATGTATGAAGAGAAGAATGGCATAATTGACTGCCTTGTAAATGTTGAGTATGCATGTGAGGTACAAGGAGTGAGTGATGCCGACAGGATTGCATGTTTGATCAGCAGACTGTCCCATTCTGGCTGCAGTGCCATTATGGAAATGTCAAAAGCTAATAGATTAGACTTTGTAAAACTAAAGCAATCTCTTATCCTCAAGTTTGGGAAGACTCCTGCCCAATACTTGAGGAGGTTCAGAGAAAACAAAAAGAAAGAATGTATGACCTATGTAAGTTTTGTTGCAGATTCTTTGAAGAACTTGTGTGGCTGGATAGAAGGCTATCAGGTAACCACCTTTGAGGGCATGATCAATTTGGTCATGCTTGAACATAGTTTTGTCTCTTGTTCCTCAGAGTTTAAGCATCATTTGGCTGACCCAAAGGAGTTAAATCCAAAGAGGCTAGCCATTGCTGCTGACTTATGGATATCACATAGAGTGTCCCATAAGGACAAGCCTGCTTCAGGTACGCCGGAGGAGGGAAAGAAACAGAAAGAGAAAAAGGGTGGGGTACTGATATAACTATGTCCAAGAAAGCCCCCAAAAGGTTTAATGAGGGGAAATCATCGGAATCAGGTCAGAGTAGTGGGACTAACCCTCCCAAGCACGTGAGTTGTCAATCTAAGCCTCCCTATGTGGCAAGTGCCAGTGGGACTGGTTACACTTGTGGAGCAAGTGACCACAGGAAGTGTGACCCCAAATGTAAGGGTAAGACCTTGGGAGTCCACTCTGGCAGTCTGGCCTTCTCTCAGTATGAGGAAGAAGAGATGGTAGGGGTGTCCTTCCCTTTAGACTGCATTCCCTCAGAGGAAGAGTCTGAAGTTAGTCTAGATTCCTTGGAAACTAGTAGTGCTGGACCATTGGCTCCCATCACAGTCCTATTGCATAGTAATGATTTTTATGAGGATAGTGTTCAGGTAGGAGGTGTAACTATCTCTACTGTTAGCAACAATGGGCCCAGTCCTACTGATGTAGCATCCTTCATGGTAAACCCACAGGTTCTTGCCAGAGTTCCTGTGGGGGATACTCGGTTGGCTGGTAGACCCTCTCTTAATGTTCCAGTAGCACATATCATTCAAGCTGTGAATAGAAAAATGGTCAGGGCATCTGTCAACATGAGGGACGTGGTTCCTAGAAGAGTGCTGGGTGAGTTGAGCCTTCAGGCTGTTTTAGCTAAGCATAAGAGAAAGCCTTGGCATAAGGGGAAACCCATTGCCAGTGGAGCCAGAAACAGGCAGAGCGAAGGATAATATTCCCCCTGCCTTACCTACAATGGATGTTGAGGTAGTTGGAAGTGTCCCCATTCCTATTTTGTAAGAAGGACACCCAGAAAACCTTAAATCCTATGGGCCGCCTCAGCTGCCTAGTATACAGATAGAGGAGAGCCCCAGGAGAGAGAGGCGTATGGGCCAAAAAAAGAGAAAACCATCATGGTTAGGCCTATGGAGAAAATCCTGCTTCCAATGGGAGGATTCCCCTCCAATGAAGCAAAGAGTTCAACAGAAAGATGGGTAACTGCAAGGTAAGCCCACAGAGCCCACCAGAGTAAGCCTTGAGAGGTTTGAGGTTACTCTGGTTGTGAGGCCCTTCCTCCTACAGGTGGTGTGTGACATTCCCCTGGTGGTGTGTCCTAGTGCCAGGTTATCACCTGTGTGGTCTAACACACATTCTTGCTGGCCCTTGATGGGGTCCCAGAGGATAACCATTGTAGGAGTCTCACTCTCTGTCACCAGGTTGACAGGGGTGAGAGAATAATTCAGTTACCTCAGAGTTCACTTTAAGGAATGAACTCATTGCCATCAGAGACAGGGCCTAATTTTATTAGCCTTTTGACTCGGGAGTCCTCAGGCAATAGTTTGCAAATAGTGATTGCTGATCCCAATCCCATATGTCCTTGTGCCAACCCACAGGGAATGACTGCCTAGTCAGCCATTGACACCCTACTGCATGCCAGCTCCAGAAGTAGCTCCTCTGCTGTGCTCAGTAGTGGTCAGAGGGATGGTGAAGTGACCTGTCAAGTGTCACTGAGCTGTCATCCACAGGATGGTCTGAGAGAGCGATCTGTCAGATCTCTCAGTAGTTTGATTGAAGCACTCAGTGAACCCCACAGAAGGAGGTGAGACATTCTCCTGTCAAACTTGTTCAGTAAATCCCTGACCACATTTCAGTGGTCTGGGCCTTACCATGTTTCAAATCTTAGCAAGTTAAACTATTCTCAAGACTTTGGTGAACCTGGACAGGTTCCCATAAAGTTTCCTGGAAATAGTATGGAGGCTTTTATCTTGAGCAATAAAAGTGGAGCCCTGCTTATGGCTATAGAGTGGGAGGCAGAAATATCTGTGTGTCTGCCTGCCTTGTGTCAAAGCAGCCCTTCTAATGGCTCCAGTGAGGATGGCCTAGTGTCTCCTCACCTGACCCCACACCAGCAAGCTGAACTGGAGAGTTTGTTGAGGCAATGTCCCCCTTAATGTCACTGATACCCTTTATAACAGGATGGTGTAAACCAAACTGTATTCTGGGAATAAGTGAACCCACCATGATTGGGTATTGTGGTGGCTCAGAACAAAGGAAAGTTCTGACAGTTGGTGTGAGATCCACCCTCTATGGAAACAAAGAGTGCATGGGCATTCTAGCTGTCAGGAGTTCAGTTCTGAGAAACTGGAGGGATATATAGGTAAAGTCCGTTTTATTTCGGTATGGATACTAGAACTCTGTGTTCTGTCCCCAAGACAGAAGCACACTTTTCACTAAGAGGTAACACCTTAGTGGATCAGCTCTATATTGGAAAGTACAGTTTCTGCCATGATCTCTCTGCAGGGTATGGCAACATACCCCTGTCAGTCTATGCTGTGGAGGGGTCTGCAGTTTTGACCTTTTCAAAGCCTTACTTAAGTGTATGGACTTCTGTATTGGTGGCTGCAAATGACATCTGTCAGCTGAGCTTAGCCCCTGTTCTGAATGGGAAAATGTATCTCAGCAAAAATGTCAGGATTAAATGGCAGATTAAAATTCCACTTGGAAGGAACTGGGTCTGACTCAAAGGCTGTGTGTCAGGACCTTCATCAGGCCAACTTGTTGCGGAAGACAGCCAAGTGTGAAACTGAACAGGAGCCATTGGCCTTCCTCGTACATAAAGTTGGTGTATGTGGGGACAAGATGCAACCTCTTGTCAGTAAACTATTTCATGTACTGAACTGGGGAACCCCCACTACCGAAGCCCAAGTAAGGACTTTCCTGGGTCTCACTGGGAAATACTGGAGCAAAGTGGCAGCCTATAGCAATATAGCTGTCCTATGACTGTCCTCACTACTCAAAGGGGTCGTAAAGAGTTCTTATGAACTCCTGAATGTGAGAAGGCCTTCACTGGGCTGAAAGAATCCCTAGATCAGGCCCCTGGTTGAAGGGCACCTGATTGGAAGCAACCTTTCATAGTGCAGACAGATGCCTACGACACTGGGATAGTTGGAAAACCTTCACAGCTTAATGACAAAGGTGAGGAACATCCTACATGTCTAATCAGCTACCAGTCTAGGAGTGGAGAACTCAGTTGCCCCCAAGTAGAGAAGAGCTGTTTTTCCATTATATGGTGCCTTAGGAAGTTGAGGTCCTACCTCCATGGGACTCACTCCACTGCATATGCTCCCCCTAAGCCTTTGAAGTGGTTCATCGATGTTAAGGGATAGAATCCAATGTGGCTCAGGTGATTCATGAGTCTGCAGGCCTTGAACTTCACTATTGGGCATAGGCCAGATCCCAAATGTAGCAAATTTGATGGGCTGTCCAACAGGGATAACCAACTGGAACAGAGGACCCATCCAGGGGTGGATTAGTTCCCCTTGTCCCTTAGTCTGGGGGGGGGGAGGTTTAGGAAAGTTTTCATTTTAATGCACCTTTCCTTCCATCTTTATGGGACCCCCAAACTATTTACTTTTATTTTTTAATCTGACCTGTCCTTTTCGCAATGCAGTGAAGCTTTAAGCTTCACTGCACTGGCCTTTGCTCATATGTTGTGGGGAAACTGATATGTTCTTCTGGCTGTCAGTATTGGGAAATATTGTTTCCCTTAGTCATTTCACTGTGTTACTACTTCTGGTTACTTGTGTATCACTTGTGGTAACTTTTAATCATTTTTGTTTTGCCCTAGACTAACACTCAGAGGACTTTTGGTTACACTAGGTGTGCTAAAAGGATGGGCTGGTGGCAGCAGTGACTTTTACCCTTTTTTGGGGGATTGTCGTTTTAGCTTTACTGCGTTTACCATGTTTGGCTACTTACTGTGGCTACTGGTCAAACATGTTCTTTTGTCACCTTGTCCTTTAGCCCCTTCCTGATCTGTGAGGCCAGGAATATCCTTATAAGGACTTCCAGTGCCCGGGTAAGGAGGAACATTTGGCAGGTTACTGGAGGGCTACGTGTGTTTGCTGGAAGGATGTGGGCTGGGTCAGTCTGACGCCAATCCACAAACTGATTTCAGTGTGTCTGAGTGGTATGCATGAATGTTACCACCAGTGGTCCTGATTGGACCACTGCTGGGGTGTGTGTGTAGGCTAGTCCTGCCATTGGCTAGAGGGAGTTTCAGCTCTTACCTGGCTTTTAGGATAAGAAGAGGACCCCTGCACCCATTCTTCCGAGATCCTGGAGAAACCTGAAGGAGCCAAGTATCCAATCCAGCTGTGAGACCTGCAAAGAAATCTTAGACCTGACTGAAAGAGGCCTGGCAACCAACCTATGATGCTGTCCTGGAGGAGCCCTGTCTTGCTCGTGATCTTTGGTAGTCCTGCGAAGGAGCTACAACCCTTGCATTGGAGGGACCATCCATTCCTGATGTCTGCTCAGTGCCCTGCCAAAGGAAGCCTTTGGAAGTGCCATGGAACCATCCTATGACTGACTAGCTTCATTTTTGGGCTACCATGCTGCTGGCGTCACCGTACCGAATTTCGGCCTGAAATTTGGGGATCCTCAGCTGGGCTTACAAGACTACCTCCTGCGAAATGTTGGCATCCTAGCATCAAGGGAAACCGAGATAAGAGGGAAAGTCCGAGCCTGATTGCTCAGTCTGTTTGCATCGCCATGCACGGTGACCACCATCTGACAATTGCTTATCTGACCCGAGTCCAGTCCCGAGAGGGATGCTAGATTGAGTTTTTCTGCATTCTTCAACCAAGAGTCCTTGCAACATTAAAAGACACCAACCAGAGATCAGCTCGTACCTGCAACCCCTGGCCTGGGAAACGAGGATGTGACTTTTGGTGAGAAAAGCAACATCAGACCCTCTTCCTTTGTTCTGTCTAGTCTGGGGAGGAATCGGAGTATGGAGCGTTTGAGTGATTGATTGATTGATTTTTTATTTATATAGCACCTATACACAATGTGTTTCAAAGCACTTCAAGAAGGGAGGGAGCATTGGAAAATACAGTTACATTCTTACAAGTCCTTGAAACAATTTAGAATGTGAAAAATAACTATCATAATCAGTCTGATGACATTTCAGATAGTGCAAGTGCAAGGAACAATTAAGGAGAAGAGGGGGAGGGAGGAACGAAACAGAAATCAGCAGTAACATTACTGTGCCTGACGCCAATCGTTGTAGTGCGTGAATAACAAGAGGAGGGGGAGGGGCAAGGGCGGTGGAGAGAGAGAGGAGTATAGGAACAAATAAACGACTATCATAATTGGTCAGAGGGAGTGGGAGGTGAAGACAAGGAGGGAAGGAGGGGGACAGACAAGCTGCTATCAGAGGTCCTGGGACAAATGATAGGAGTACGTGGGCAGAGGGGTGGGTGGGGGACACAATAACACTCACAGGGGCAAGGGAGTAGGTGGGGGACACAATCACGCTCACAGGGGGCACAGGGGTAAGGGGGTTGGTGGGGGACACAGTCACACTCACGAGTTCAAAGGGGTGGGTGGGGGACACAATCACACTCATGGGGGTAAGGGGGTGGGGGGCACAATCACGCTCATGGGGCCAATAGGGTGGGTGGGTGGCTCAAGCACACTCACGGGGAGCAAGGAGGTGGGTGGGGGGTTCAAGCACACTCATGGGGTCATGGGGGTGGGTGGGGGTCTCAAGCATACTCACGGGGGAGAGGGGGTGGGGGACACAATCACACTCACGAGGGACAAGGGGGTCGGTGGGGGGCTCAAGCACACTCATGGGGGCAGGGTGGTGGGTGGGGTCTCAAACACATTCACTGGGGCAAGGAGGTGGGTCAGGGACACAATCAAACTCACGGGGGCGAGGGGGCGAGGGGGTGGGTGGGGGTCACGATCACACTCACGGGGCAAGGGGGTAGGTGGGGGACACAATCATGCTCACAGGGGCACAGGGGGCAAGGCGGTGGGTTGGGTTACACAATCACACTCACTGGGACACAAGTGTGTGTGGGGGACACAATCACGCTCACGAGGAGGTAAGGGGGTGGGTTGGGTACACAATCACGCTTACGGGGGTCATGGGAGTGGGGGGTTACACAATCACACTCACGGGGCAAGGAGGTGGGGGGTTACACAATCACACTCATGGGGGGGCAAGGGGGTGGCTGTGCAGCGTACCGTGGTGGACAGGTGTAGACAGGGCCCCGTTGTGGGCCTTAGCTGGTGTGGGGTAAGTTACAAGGTTTCTAACCTACCTCTATATTCCCATAATAAGTCAATAGGCTTATAATAAAGCTTATTTCTAACACTTTTGGCTTTGCCACTGTTTGCTTGCACAAGACATTTGACTGTTGGGACTACTTTTGGGCATTAGACTAACTTGCACCCTAACACTAAGAATTCTTTACTGGACCCCAGAGACCCTACCTGCATGTTTTCCTACATCCTAAATTCTGTGTAACTGTGACCTGAACTATTGGGCCCCAGGCAACTTAGGGCTGGGCAATGCTAGTTAGGGATCATCTCTGTGGACCAAATTTGCATAATACCTGTCTAACCTTTCCTTTGCAGGAGTTTCTGATGTGTATTATGCCCTATACCAAAGTGAATGTATATATGTATTTAGTGTGATATTGTTGTGTGATACGTCTACCTGCTTGTAGTCATTTTTCTGACCTCATTGTGTACCCTTTACAAGCTCACCTCCTCTGAAGATGTTAGCCTAGACCGCCTGTCACTGCTACCTAAACAGCTTCCCAGAGTTTTTCCTGTCACAATATAGGTTGGCCTTCTATACATCATACATCTGTCCCCAGGCCAGAGTATAGAAAATAAGTCCTAACATCGGCCCAGCAAGAGCTCCAGTAATGCCGGGGGTGCTGCCCCCTGCCTTGGGTGACTTTATCCCATGTGGATTGACCACCCACAAGTCCATAGGCAGTCCCAAGGAGCCCGGGCAGGTTCCCCATTCCTCACTGGTGGGAAAACCTGTAACGCAGACATGCTGGCGCTCCAGGATGTCTGGGGTGATGTCCTCATGCTTGGGTACCTGTCTCACATGTGGGTGGAACGTCCCTAAGTCCAGTCCCCGCCAGTCTCGGGGAGCCACTGCAGGGTCACCATCCCTAACTGGAGGGAAAAACTGTAATGTAGTGCAGCCAGAGTTCCAGGACGGTCAGGGGTGATGCCCCCAGCTTTGGACACCTTTCGCCAATGTGGGTCGACCGTCTAAAAGTTCAGCAACAGTTCCTGGGGGCTCTAGCAGGGTCCCCATCTTTCCGTGGGGGGAAAAGCTGTAACGCAGCCCAGCCAGAACTCCAGGAGGGCTGCGGGTGCTGTCCCCCGCCTTGAGCACCTGTCTCCAGTGTGGGTCGATGGTCCACAAGTCCTGCGATGGTCCCAGGGAGCCCCAGAAAGGTCTATATCACTCTCCTGAGGGAAAAGCTGTAACGCAGCCCAGCCAAAGGTCCTGTACAACCGGGAGGGCTGCCCCAGCCTTCAGAGCCTGTCTCCACTGTGGGTGTACCATCCTCAAGCCCAGAGGCAGTTCCAGGGAGCTCCAGGACGGCCGGGTGCTTCCCCTGGGCGTCTACCTTGCACATGGGTAGACCGCCCCAGAGCCCAGCAGAGGTAATCAGATGACCTGGCAGGGTCCCCATCCCTCCGCTGAGAGAAAAACGGTGAGGCGGCATGGACAGAGCTCCAAGACAGCCGAGGGTATTGCTCCCAGACTTGGGCACCTGTCCTCCTGTGGGTCACCAGTCCCCAGACCCAGCGGCATTCCCAGGGAGCTCTGGCAGGGTTCCCATCACTCCCTGGAGGGAAATGCTGTAATGCAGCCCAGCCAGAGCTCTAGGATGACTGGGGGTACTGCCCCCCGACATGGGCACCTGTCTCCTATGTGGGTTGACCATCCCCAAGTCCAGCGGCAGCCCCTGGGAGCCCCGGCAGGGTCCCTGTCCCTCACTGCAGGGAAAAGCTGTAACACAGCCCAGCCAGAGGTCCAGGACGGCTGGGGGTGCTGCCCCAGCCTTTGGTGTCTGTCTCCACTGTGGGTTGACCATCCCCAAGCCCAGAGGCACTCCCAGGGAGCTCTGTCAAGGTCCACATCCCTCAAAGGAGGGAAAAGCTGTAATGTAGCCCAGCCAGAGCTCCTTGGGTGCCTATCTTCAATGTGGTCCGATTTACCACAAGTCCAGCGGCGGTCACAGGGAGTCCTGGCAGGGTCCCCATCTCTCCACAGAAGAATAATCTGTAACACAGCCCAGCCAGAGCTCTTGGACGGCTGGGGGTGATGTCCCCAGCCTTGTGCACATGTCTGCCATGTGGGTGGACTATTCCCAATCCAGCAGCGGTTCTAGCTAGCCCCAGCAGGGTCCCCATCCCTCCCAGGAAAACCTTTAATGCAGCACTGCCAGAGCTCCATGATGGTGGGGGTGATGTCCCCGGCCTTGGGCACCTGTCTTCCATGTGGGTCGACTGTCCCCAAGTCCAACAGCAGTCCATGGGAGCTCTGGCAAGTTCACCATCCCTTCCCGCAGGGAAACACTGTAACGTGGCGTGGCAAGAGGTCCAGGGCGACCATGGTTGTGGCTCCCGGCCTTCGGCACCTGTCTCCCATGTAGGTTTACTGTCCCCAAGTTCAACCTCTGTTCCAGGAAGCCCCAGCAGGGTCCCCATCCCACCCTGGAGTGTAAATCTGTAATGTAGCGCAGCCAGAGCTCCAGGACAGTCAGGGTGATGTTTCTGGCAATGGGTGCCTGCCTCCCATGTGGGTCGACCGTCCCCAAGTCCAGAGGTGGTCTCAGGGATCCCTGGCAGGGTCGTCATCCATCAATGGAGGGAAAAGCTGTACCACAGGCCAGCCAGAGGTCCTGGATGCCTGTTGGTGCTGCCCCTGGCCTTGGACACCTGTCTCCCTTGTGGGTCGACCATCTCCAAGTCCAGCAGCAGTCCCAGGGAGCCCCAACAGGGTCCCCATCAATCACTGGAGGGAAAAGTTGTAATGCAGCCCAGCCAGAGGTCCTGGATGGCCAGGGGTGCTGCCCCTGGCCTTGGGTCCCTGCCTCTAATGTGGGTCGACTGTCCACAAAACAAGCCATGGTCCTAGTGTGCCCTGGCACCGTCCCCATCCCTCCCGGAGGGAAAAGCTGTAATGGAGCACAGCCAGAGCTCCTGGATGGATGTGGTTGCTGCCCCTGTCCTTGAGCGCCTGTCTCCAAAGTGGGTTGTGCATCCACAAGTTCAGCCGCAGTCCCAGGGAGCCCCGGCAGGGTCCAAATCACTCCCAGGAGGGAAAAGCTGTAATTCAGCCCAACCACAGCTCCAGGATGAGTGGGGGATGCTGCCTCCAGCCTTGGGTGCATGTCTCCTATGTGGGTCGACTGTCCTCATGTCCAGCAGCAGTAATGGGGTGACCCTGCAGGGTCCCTGTCCTCCTTGGAGGGAAAAGCTGTAATACGGCATAACCAGAGCTCCAGCTCAGACGGAGTTGCTGTCCCTGTCCTTGGGTACCTGTCTCCCATATGGATTGATCATCCCTAAGCCCAGCTGTGGTCCAAAGGAGCCCTGGCAAGGTCCACATCCCTCCCAGATGGAAAGGCTGTAACACAGCCCAGCCAAAGTGCCAGGAAAGCTGGGTGGTGCTGCCCCCAGCCTTGGGCGCCTGCTCTCCAGTGTGGGTCGACCGTCCACAAGTCCAGCAACGGTCCCAGTGAGCCCTAGCAAGCTCCACATCCCTCCCCTGAGGGAAAAACTGTACTTCAGCACAGCCAGAGCTTAAGGACGTTCGGGGTGCTGCTCCCAGCCTTGTGCACCTGTCTTCAGTGTGGGATGACCATCCCCAAGCCCAGTGGCAGTCCCAGGGGACCCTGGCAGGGCCCCCATCCCTCCCCAGAGAGAAATGCTGTAACACAGCCCAGTAAGAGCTCCATGACAGCTGAAGGTACTGCTGCCTGCCTTGGGCACCTGCTGTTTCCCATTTGGGTCACCTGTCCCCAGGCCCAGTGGCATTCCCAGGGAGCCCCGGCAGGGTCCCCATCCTTCCCCGGAGGGAAAAGCTGTAATACAGTCTGGCCAGAGGTCTGGGACGACTGGGAGTGCTGCCCCTGGACTTGGGTGTCTACCGAGCACTTGGGTTGACCACCCCCAGCCCAGCATTGGTCAGGGAACATCGTGGCAGGGTTCCCATCCCTCTCTGGAGGAAAAAGCTTTAACACAGCCAGAGCTCCAGGATGGTCGGAGGTGCTGCTGCAGGGCTTGGACGCCTGTATCCCATGTGGGTCGACTGTCCCAAAGCCCAGAAGTGGTCCCAGGCAGCCCCAGTAGGGTTCCCATCCCTCTATGGAGGGAAAAGCTCTAACATGGCCTGGCCAGAGATCCAGGATGGCCAGGGTACTGCGACGGGCAACGACTGAAACAGCCCCCTAACCCCAACATCTTTTCACTGTTGGCTTAGCGCTCCCTACTGCTTTCCATGGTTGGCAAAATGGGACCAGACCCTCAATTATTCCCACCCCCCAGGGAAGTAGAAATGATCAGCCCCTCCATGGGGGGATTCCTGAGGGGGCTGTCCCTACAGTCATAGGGCTAGCCTCCTGATGCCCCCACGTGTGCCTCTGGCAAAATTGCCCTATTTTGTTTTGCCTTCCTTGGGGGCAAATGGGTGCAAAACAGCAATAATTTGCCCCCAAAGAAGTAAAAAAAACATGATGTCATCTTGGTGGCCTTTTTGGGTGAAAACAGTGGGGGATGGATTGGCCTGGTGGGCCCTCCCGGGGTGCTCACACCCAAGATCATATCGCTGGTGGCCTAGTGGTCCTTGCTGCTTCCCAGGGGTTGCAAAATGAACCCCAATTTTGCCCCTCCCTGACAGGCAAATGTCCAGCTCCCTAATGCCCCCAAGTGTGCCTTTTTGCTAAATGTTTTTTTTTCCTTGCTTGGGGCAAATGGCTTCAAAACAGTACCCATCTGCCCTCAACGAAGGCAAAACATTGTGCTATTTATTTGGTTATTTTTGTGAGGGTGGGGGGCTGTTTGCCATGGAGGGACAAAATCAATCTCCGGGTCGTCTAGTGGTCATTGCTGGTCAAGGATCAAATGATCCTCAATCAGCAATCTCCTTGAGGGAGGGCTCGTTGGAAAGGGGAGAGTCTCCCCTTTTCAACAAATCCTCACTCAAGGAACATGGGAAATAAACGCCCTTGCAGCACGAAAAAGTGTGTCTACGAAATGTACATTCTGAAGACATCGGTGCACGTAGCATGTGATGATGTCATCACGGCTGCAAACCGACTGCAAGGCACGGAAGGGGAGGTCTTCCCCTTCACAGCCTGGGGGTTGGGAACAGGAGCGCAGCAGCAGGGGGGTGATCTGCCTCCCGCTGAAGTGAGTAGTGAGCTATCTCGTCCTCCACACTGTGAACGTAGTGCAGAGGAAGAGATATCTCGTCCTCTGCACTTAAGGGGTTCAATATCTCACAGACCTTTATAAACATTTTGAATCTCTAGGAGGTTTGGGGATCGTGCCAGGGACCTTCATGTGAGTAGTAGTTTAGCTCCAAATGGATTATATTTTCGACTGGGTGTCAATGAGTCTACTGCCCATGAAAAATACTTGGTCATACTTCTAAATATCATCCATGTGTTAGAAGATAAGGTGGAGTGTTCTGTTACTGTATCCATTTGGACCAACTTCTTTTTGTATAACTTTATTAAAAGTCTAGCATAGTATGTTAATACTTTTACATTGCACGATCCAGCTCAGATTAATTTCTCTACCGGTCTGTTTCATTGAGGATTTGTTTTTTCCCAGAAGCTCACTGTCTCCCAAGCTCTGGTTCTCTCTAGGTTGGACTACTGTGACAGCCTGTTTCTAAATCTACCTGCCTCCACTCTTCGCCCTTTACAACTAATCCAGAACAGGACTGCAAGTCTTGTCCTTGGCCTCAAGCCATGTGATCGTATCTCTCCAACTCTGAAATCCCTCCATTGGCTCCCAGTGGATGCAAGGATTAAATTTAAAACCCTCTGCATTGTCCGCAAGGCTTTCTGGGGCCTGAGTACAAAATACCTTCAACTATCCCTCCGTAAATACTGAAACTAATCCAGAAAGGGTCTTCTACTTCTAAGACCCTCGGGGTCGGTCGTTTCTCAAAGAAACAAGCTGGGGGCAGATCTCTGTCTTCGGCTGGGGCCTCCCTTTGGAACAGCATCCTGATCACCTTGAAACATGAGGAGAACCATCTCCAGTTCTGGAAGCACCTCAAGACCTTCCTCTTCGCTTCTACCTTTGCCACTCTTCTCCCCTGCTGATCTGCTTCTCTCACGTGGGACCGTGCACCTGGCCACCCTCTGTCCCTCTGGCCCAGGTATCTGCTCACCTTGCCTCCCTCCTGCACTGCCTCTGGGCCACCCCTGGCACTGGGATCTGAATCTGTACCCATAGAGTCCCCACTCTTCTTCTGCACTTATCAGATATACCCTGACTATCATGCAATTGCCTCTTGCTGGCTGCACTTCCTTTTTTATTTATTTATTTATTGATTTAGTTATTTATTTATTTATTTATTTATTTCACTAATTATTTATTCCTTTCTCTCCTCTGTTCCGCACTTACCACCTCTCCTCCTTCCACGCACTTTCCCCCTTTTCCCTTGTCCATGCACTTGCACGGTCTTATTGTCATTGGTCCTAGTAAGATTGTTTTTTTTGTGTTCTCCCCTGTCCCCTCCCTTTGCTTGGTCGTGCTCTGAAACACTTGGGTATCAGCGCGATATTAATAAAATATCATATCATATTAGTCTCTTCCAAGGCTGATGGAGGCAAAGGCTCTCAGCCGGTTGTTTCTCCAGCCTCTCAGTCCTCGGCTCCAGAAAGTATGTTGGTCAAGAGGACTTTCCATCTCCGAAATCCTCCTTTTCCCATAGTGGAAAATGGGAGTAGAACAAAGGAACAATGGGCCAGGGTAGATTGAACACAAAGTTTCTCTGATTGTAACTCCTTTCTGAAATATCGTGCACATTTGCCTTTTCGGGAAAATATTTAGAAATATCAGCAATGGTCTCATTTTTCTCAAGACCCATGGTTTCTTCAACCTATCTAATGTTTTGTCCTAGAATCTCTATGCCATTAGAAGCAGCACCCGCAGTGATGGAATATCATGGTCTACAAGAGAATCATCCCTAGATTTCTCAGGAAAAAGAAGGATGTTTTTTTAGAGTACAGTGGAGAATGTTCCATTCCATCAATCGGGTATTACCAGCAATATATTGGTATAGAAGAAGGAATAGGGATGCCATTTTATCATAAACCTCATAAATATCACTAGATTTTCAGGATGGAGACGATTGCTCAGTTGAAAGGCGCTTCGTGTCCTGGTTTTTGGCATGTCAGATTGGACCTAACGGATGCTTATTTGACGGTGCCAATATTTCATGATTTCAAGATCAAAGTATATTTCTACAATATTCTTGGATGGGTATAACCTACAGGTTTAAGGCCCTTCCTTTAAGCCGTGCATCAGCACCTTGGTTCTTCACAAAGATCTTGCAGCCTGTGGTGCCTTTTTTTAGTTCAAGAGGCGTACTACTGATAATTTACAATGATGGCATAAATTTAAAGTCCAGGTCAAGACAGGAGTTGTCAGCCCATTTCCATTTGGTGGTGAACCTCCTTTTTCGCTGCGTTTCAGTGTCAATTGGGAGAAGTCAGAATGGTATTTGCCCAGAGGATTCCTTTTTCTAGGATTTAAGGTAGATTGCAGGCACTCAATCTTGAGCCTCCCATTTTCAAGGTGCTGTCCATCACGCGAGAGTAGCATACGCTGTTTGCTCTTCATTTTCATCATGTATCTAGCTCAAGCAATTAGACTTCTGTCTTCCACCATTCAGTACATCTTCCCCACTCCTCTTCACTACAGGGCTATGCAAAGGAAAACAACAAATCCTTTATGAAGGGATGAGAGAATTCAAATTGGGTCCTATTTTCCTTTGAAGCAAGGATATGATATGATATCATAAGTTATGTACAGCACGCCTGTACACAAGTGTTTCTTGGCACAAGACAAGGGAGGGAAGACAGAGGGAGAACAAAACAAATGCTCTTACAAGGTCTTGTGTCATTCAGATTGTGCTAGTTCAATTAGCTCAAAGGCCAGAGGGAGGGATAAGGGGGAGTGCAAGGGTGAGGGAAAGGGGATCTGCAATCAGGGCAGCATTTGCTTAATAAGTTCAGCAAGGGCAGCGCGGCTCAGGGTAAGTGCTAGAAGTCAGGGGACTGTAGGGTTAAAGTTACAGCCCCTAAGTGCATGGTAGGCCTGGAGGCAGTGCAGGGCCGACTGGTCATGGAGGAGCCTGGTACCCAGTGAGACTCTGACGGCAGCCAGGCCACCAGTCAGCGCTGGAGACAGGTAGGTCAGCAGGGGAGAGAGAGAGAGAAATCAGACAAGAAAAGGAAGGTCTTGAGCTGCTTCTGGAGATTCAGGTGGTCTAGCTCAAGTTTGAGAGGGGCAGGGAGGCCATTCCAGAAGGAAGCACCTGCAGAAAAGAAAGATCTACCCCCCCTCTCTGCCTGGAGAAGTGTCTGAACCTCAGAGAGTTAAAGGTCGCTTAGCGAAGGGCTCGAGAAGGAAGGTGCTAAGGAAGAGAGAATTGATTGCAGAGTGGCCCACCCTCAGAAACCCTTGTGGACAATGCAGAGGCTCTTGAACTTGATCCTTGCAGCCACCGGGAGCCAGTGGGGAGATTTCAGGGCTGGAGAGATATGGTCCCTGGGATTCAGGCCAAGGACAAGTCTCACAGACCTGTTCTGGATTAGTTGCAGAGTGCAGAGAGTAGAGGAAGGCAGATTGAGAAATAGGCTGTTGCAGTAGTCCAGCCACGAGAGAACCAGTGCTCTGGAGACAGTGAGTTTCTGGGGGTAAGGAAGAATACCTCTGAGCAGGTGCAACTGGTAGTGGACTTTCTTGGCAAGGTCCGTGATGTCAGGAGAGAAGGAGAGAGTGGAGTCGAAGATGACACCAAGGTTTTTTGCCTAACAGGATGCAGAAGGCAGGGGGCCTAAGGAGGGCAGGCAGAGTGAGAGAGGGAAAGAGCAGGGGTCCCAATGAGAAGGATCTCTGTCTTACTGGCATTAAGGCAGAGATTGTTTGAGGTGCACCAACCTGAATCATGGATAGACAGTCAGGAATGAGCAAGAGAGGAGAGGAGGCTGAGGGGAGCCTGAAAGAGAGCTGAGTGTTTTCCACATAACACTGACAATTAGAGGAGAAGGTAGAGATAAGGTGGACCAAAGGTGCCAAGTAGACATTGAAGAGCCAGGGTGAGAGCATAGAGCCCTGGGTAAAACCACATGTGGAGAGAGAGGTGGTGGAGAGAAATGACCTAAGTTGGACCTGAGAGGATCGGTCCAGGAGGAAGGAGGACAACCACTCCAGGGCCTGATCTGTGATGCCCAGGTACTCACAGAGTCCTGCCTGGGCACCAAGGACCTGCCTGCAACCGGATTGGCTGGCCTAGCGCCTTAACCAATCCCTGATGACCGGCAGGCGAAGCCGGCCCACATCCTCCGGCTCACTGCAGAATACGAGCCCCATCTCGAGCCCAGCTTCAGAAGCCAGCCGCCAGATCCGGAGAGGCACTGCTGGAGCAGTGCCTCAACCCAGCAAGCTTTGTGTGCCCCAGGTAAGCCCAGGCATCTTTGCTGGGTTCCCTGCACACCCCCCCCCGCATTTTCGAAAATCTGCGCCTTCAACGCAAGCTCTCTTCATAATTTTGAAGAAGTTGCTTTATTTGTGTGATGCACTGAATGCAGCATCAGTGCACCATCTGTGCCTGCCAGCTCCCTCCCCACCATTACAGCCCACGAGGAGCCGATTATTCCAAGATGGCCGCCCTGGCTTCGGCCTGACTGCCTGAAGCCCTACCAAGGACCTGCCTGCAACCGGATTGGCTGGCCTAGCGCCTTAACCAATCCCTGATCACCGGCAGGCGAAGCCGGACCAACATGCACCAAGGCCCACTGTTACAAGGCCAGCACCTGTTTGGTTCCGGTTTGTGCCTGTGTCTGCCGTCAGCCAGACCCCCTACCTGCCACATACAAGGTAACCCAAGTACCTGTAGCCATGTCTTTGCCATACATAGCAGACTCACAAATGCTCTTAAAATATTAAGCTTGCCTTTTAAACAGACTAATTAATGCTGTTATTACAAGATAAATCAACATTAGGCTGCCTCTCAGCTACTGGATCTAAACCGCCTAAGTAGCATGTCCACTGCCTCTCTACTGCTTACCTATCACCTGTAGCCCTGATTGCTAAAATCGAATTTAGGTGTCCCACTGCCTATGCACCCTGCTAGTGACCTATGCTTTTTGTGCCTGATTGCTAAAATCGAATTTAGGTGTCCCACTGCCTATGCACCCTGCTAGTGACCTATGCTTTTTGTGCCTGATTGCTAAAATCGAATTTAGGTGTCCCACTGCCTATGCACCCTGCTAGTGACCTATGCTTTTTGTGCCTGACTGCTAAAATCAAATTTAGGTGTCCCACTGCCTATGCACCTTTTTAGCGACCTGCGCTCTTGTGCCTTGATTGCTGAAATCGAATTTAGGTGACCCATTGCCTGTGACCCATTGCCTGTGCACCCTGCTAGCGACACAGGCGTTGTCTGCCTGCACTGGACTATTGTATCCAGCCCATGTGCCTAAATAGTTCATCGAACTATATCTCTGACTACTCAGCCCCTACCAACATAATGCTCGCGCTCCTTACCATTATCATGTTCCCTTATTGTGTAGTCCCTAATGCTACACCATGCACAAGAGGTCATTTCATCAAGGTTGGCGAAGGACTAGTTAGACCAGGCTGTCCACGCCACTTCCCCATCCCCTGCCCCATCCCTTTCCTCCCCACACACCCCCCTTTCCCCATACCATCTCCTCAGTCCCACATTACACCCACCACCATCAAAAATGGAGCAACCTCAGACTTCCCGTGTCTCAGTCCCAACCCGTCCATATACAATCACACCATACCTATCAGCATTCATGATACGACCACACCCATCCTGGGTATTGAAAGACTCAATAGACTAATGTCTAGAACTAAAATGTCCCTACTAGCCACCCTACTCACCACCACACCCAATACACCAACCAAACTAAACACCACGCCCATTAATCTCCAACACAAAAGCCTCCACAACGCACCACTCAAACACCTAACCAATAACAAAACCACTGATTCTTCCACCATTTCAGATAACACACCACCCACTGCCCCCACCTCCACCCTCAAAAGTGCACTCATCAATGCCCGCTCATTAGGTGCCCATGCTATAGACATCCACGACCTTATTGAGGACCAACACCTTGACATGCTGGTGGTCACTGAAACCTGGCTTCATCCAGCAGCAGGACCATCTCTAGCCCTTGCCATTCCCCCAGGATTCAGTATCATTAGAACAGACAGGTCAAACACCCAAGGAGGTGGAGTTGCCATAATAGCCAAAACCACTCTGGAAATTAGAGCTAGCCCAATGGAACAGATACAATGTTATGAACTCCTTCTAGTGAAGTACACCTCCAACCCCAAAACCACTACCAACTTACTAGTGGTATACAGATCACCCAACAAAAATACACACCCTGACTTGGACATACCGCTACTCCTAACGCCCCTCATCAAGCCTAAAACTAAATGCACAGTCCTCGGTGACTTTAACCTAGGATACAATGACCCCCTGGACTCAGAAGCATCTACATTCTATACAGCCATGTCAGAAATGCACTTCGTACAACTGATAGATAAACCCACCCACTCAAAAGGAAGAACCCTAGACTGGCTTCTCACGCTCAACTCTCTAATCACCATTGACTCCATCCTCCCAGTCAATTGGTCAGACCACTATGTAATTAACTTCACCATAGATAATGCCAGTACAGAGCACATCACCCCTAAAAAAACAGAAACATTCGAAACTAGAAATATCAAAAAACTCTCCTCCGACAAACTCACTCCAGTCCTGAGTGCTGCCCTTGCCCTTACGGTTCTAGGCACCAACAACCCCTCATATCTAGCAGAACAATACCAACAATGCCTTACCCAAACTATTGACCTACTTGCTCCCATCAACACCAAAACCGTAGACCTGACAAACGTTCCTGTTTTTGGTTTAATGAGGAACTTGTAGCCTTAAGACGCACAAAAAGATCACTTGAACACCTCCATAAGAAAAACAATACCCCAGAATCGGCACTAGCCTTCGCTGAAGCCAACAAAACATATAAATCAGCAATAATCACTCAAAAAGCCAATGCCTTCAACCTCCGCATTACTAATGCGTCCTCCGACAGCAAAGAACTGTTTACCATCCTTAGAGAGCTCAAAAACCCCTGTCAAACTTCAGCAGCTTCTAACGCTAGCAAAGACTGGTGCACCACTATACAAAACACACTCTCATCTAAAATTCTCCTACTGCAAAATAAAATCGATAATAAAAAAACGCTCCTAGCTGACAAAACTCCACCCACCATATCAACGACTACATCAAATGCCACTATTGGCCCCCCATTTCAATTTACACCAGTGTCTAACAAAGAAGTATTTGACACCATAATGAAACTCAAAGCCTCCAACTGTAAAGAAGACCAATTCCCCTCCCATCTAGTGAAACTCTGTGCCCCCACCCTCACACCCATAATTACCAAATTCATCAATGCCTCCTTCCTCACAAACACAGTCCCCACCAGTATCAAAAAAGCTTGGGTGACACCACTCCTAAAAGAAACATCCCTGGACCCTTCAATACCCACTAATTACCGACCTATTACAACGGTCCCATTTCTCCTAAAAATAATTGACAAAATAGCCTACTGCCAAATTCAGAACCATTTGGAACAACATCAACTATTAGGAGACCACCAGTCAGGATTCCGTCCCAACCATAGTACAGAGACAGCCCTCCTTGATCTGAAGATCCAAATGGATGCCACTAAAGAAGCAGGTAAACTCTGTCTGCTGATGTTCCTGGACCTCTCAGCGGCCTTCGATCTGGTTGACCACGACAAACTCTGCAACACTCTAGCAAACAACTTCAACCTAGCTCAGAGCGCTACCAACTGGATCAAATCATTCTTGGCTGATAGGACTTCCAGAGTGTCCATCGGCAAAGAATCAGCAGATCCAGTGCCTGTCCCAGCAGGTGTGCCGCAAGGCTCTTGCCTATCCCCCACATAATGCCTATACTAAGCTATTATTTGCAGCATTGGATGCCATGGGTGTCATCTATACTAACTTCGCCGATGACACCCAAATCCTCATTCCTCTCTCAGGCAATCATGAACAAAACTCCCTCCTGGTTAACCAAATCTACTCACTCATCCAAAACTGGATGGCTAATAACAGTCTTTGTCTCAATGACGATAAAACGGAGCTCCTCATACTAGGCTCCTCCAGCAAAATCAACACCCTTGAGCCCGCCTTTAAATCATTCACCATCGATGGAACCACAATCCCTGTTCTTAAACAAGTCAAGACCCTTGGCGTCTACTTAGACGCTACACTATCCATGTCTAAACAAGTAAACACATTAGCCTCGTCCACTTCCTACACCTCCAAACTCATCTCCCTCAGCCGTAAATTCCTCTCAGCCAAAAAATTGTGTTACTCTAGCCAGAGCACTCATACTGTCTAAGCTAGACTATTGTAATATCCTCTTCCTGGGCACGTCCAAAGCCAACTTAGCCAAACTCCAACTCATGCAGAACAAAGCCCTCAGAGCAGCCTTAGGCATCAAAAAATCTGAACATATCTCTAACACCAGATGAGAACACCACTGGCTCCCCATCCAATCCAGAATTCTATTTAAAACCCTGAGCATCACCCACAAATGCAGGGCTAACAAAGCTCCCAAATACCTCAACAATACAGTCACGGTGAAGCCCCAGACTAGACTTCTCAGGTCCAACAAAAACGCATACCTTGAAACCCCCAGATACAAAAGAGAGAAAGCAGGGGGTAGTAGCTTCAAAACACTGGCACCTAGACACTGGAATGCGCTACCTACCCACATTATGAACGAAACCTCCTTCCCTAAATTCAAAAGCTTTCTGAAGACTTGGCTCTTCAATAAGTTCTAACTGAACTAGAGCACTAATCCGCTCCAATTAACTGTACATATATGACTGCTTTGCATATTATTGTATATTATTGACTGCCTTGCATATTATTGTATATTATTGACTGCTATTCCTGTGTACCTCTGTGTACTTTCTAAGATTGCCTTCTCCCATTGTCTGTAACTACGCCGTGATACCCCCGGGTCTGGGCGTATAACAAATGTAATAAAATAAAATAAAATAAAGAGTCGGGAAAAGGTTGTGGCGATATTATATGGGTGACCATATATATGGGGACAGGGGCAAAAAAAAAAATGTGGGGGCTGCGGGGGTGTCCCCCGCATGTTCCATGCAATAATGTCGCCACAAAAAACGGCAATTTTTCGGCAATATTTTTGCATGGCGAGATTTTTTTGGCGACATTATTAGATGGAACCGATTGAATAGGATCACATGATTGACCATTTCAAAGGCAGAGCAAATGTCAAGGAGGATGAGGACAGAGGAAGTAAATGTAAACTTTGCAGCCATCTCCCTTTTAAACGAATCACATTTTGCCAAGGTTCTTGCAATAAGCAAACTTGGTCCATAGTTTCTCCTGGGCAATTAAGCATCCCATCTGCATGTAAATGTTCACAGCTGTCAATGGCCCGATCCTCCTATCTCTGGAATGGCCTAGGTGGACAAAATCCAGCTTCTAAAACCCGTCCAAATCGAAAACGGATTACTAACGTCTCCAGTTTCTTTCAAGCGAGTTTATGATGTTAGAGTTGTTGACCCCCAGTAGATATTTAACAGCAAAGGGTGTTAGCTTTAGGATCTGCCATTGAACCTAGACAGGACCTTTACTGATTGGGATTCCTTGCTTCTGAGTCTGACCTTTGTGCGGTACAATGCTTGAAAGAGCACCGGGCTTTTACAGCAAACCCGAGAATGTACAGTTATGCGCTGTTCATGTATTTCCATACAACTTATTGTCCTTTCTCTGCCCCTATGGCATCCAAGGCTTTTGGATCCAGTGCCAGGTCAAAGAACATTCTCAGCTTTGCCGATTAATCTAAGAAACTTGTTTTCACAATTTGTATTGCAAAGCCATTGTTCTCCTGCTTTTGCAGTTTCAAGGATTACACAATAGGACGTGTTTGTGCCGTGTTGATTTCTCCTAGTAATATACGACATAGTTTCAGGATATTATTAATGGTATGCAGCTGAGTGTTATCCTCTTTACTGATCCTCCTGGACACGTGTTATCCCGTGTAGCCACTGAGTTTTATACCAGGCAGCAGTTCTAATTACTAGATGGATAGGATGGTTGTTGGTGTTGCTTTGTGTTGTGAAGTGCTTGTTGGTGAATGCCGTGTGGCTGTGCGTTATTGGAAAGGAAGGAGATGGCCCTTCCTCTGCTTGCCCCCCCACCCCCCACAGCAGTCTTCTTCTTTGCTCAGGTTGTTTGTTTCAGTAATCCCATCCTCGTCGCCAGTATAATAATGTAACTTCAGGGGTCTTCTTGGGCTTCTTACATATACTTTATTACATGGTTACATTAAGCTACATATAAGGATAACCACTGGGTCCCATCACCCAGGCTTAACTGACCTCAGGTACAACACTCATACAGCATTCACACATCAACATTCCACATGACATCACAGGGTCTCTCCTTCACAAGCAAGCACTTCACAACACTTTGATCCTTGGTGCGATGGCACGTTTGATCTTTTAATGTAGAATAGCCTCCATTGATGTACAGTTGCGTAAAGAGGATCATCGTGAGGGTGGAATTAAATAAATGGCGGAAACCACACAGTCATTGGTGGAGATGGAATGCAGGACACAGATGAGCCATCACAGGTTTATGAAACTTGTAGTGTGTAGGGGGATGTGTGATTTTGCTTTCCTAGTGCTTGCAAAATCAAGAAGAAGAGAGAAATGCACAATAGTAAGCATCCGTGCCAATAATAGGATCCCAATTCTTCATCATAACTGACTTGGATCAATCGAGATTGCTGGAAATGACTGAGAAGGGAGGGAAGAATTTCACTGAGGAAGCTATCCGGACAGCGGGACTGCAGTGACACGCCATAGTGAAAGAGTAGGCTATTGAAATTCAAAGGGCTGTGCGCTGCAGAAGTTCAGCAAAGCCATGATTTACGGAAATTAATTTAATCAATTAAAATTACATAATTATTAAACTATAATGAATTAAATGGTACTCAATTAATTAAATGTACAGAAGCATAACCCAACACTGATTAAAAGCAGTTTAAGTGCCAGAGTGTTCATTTGACACAGTAAAGGTTTTTAGAGAGGCCAATAAACACTTTAACTTAATTGTTTGCTGTTTCAACAAATCACTGTTCAGTTACTCTTTGTGATAATAAAGTGTGCCATTTGTCTGTGAAGTGATGTGGAATGTCTCAGTAATTGCAGAGGTTACATCATATGTTAATTGTGAGGTCTGGCTGTGGGCATTTAGCTCTTCGTTAAAAGTTGTTTTCATGGAGATTGTTAATAACTGATTATGTCTGTGACATGCATATTTTTCACTTCTTATTCCATTTCCATAATTCGATTACTTTCATTTCCATAACTGCCATTAGCAAGATTGGTCAAGTAGAGTAAACAAGTTGGAAATATTCTGCCTCGTCTTTAACAAGGAGCCATTTTAGAAGGTCTCAACGGTGTATGAGTAAGGGGGGAGTACCTAGAAAAATGTCTAAAGTAAGGGGGGATAAAAAAAGGAAATATCAATGCACCCACAGATTTGACCTCACAAGTCTGCGATTCAACCAGGGAACAAAGGACATGCAGGAGCCAATCCATGCGCTTCCAAGTGCTGTACTTGTTCCGTCAATATGCATTGATTATCTAACCCCACGGGGGAGGGTCAGAAATCAGCCCATGCCCCCATGAGATCATTGGGTGCATGGTGCAGGGAATGAGCAAAGGATCTATGTCATTTCCACGCAGGGATTTCATCAAATCCTATTTCACAGAATGTTTATTTACTGTATTTTACCAAAAATAAATTCATCTGAGACCCCCACAGACCCCTTCAACCTCCCCCCACCCTGTTGGCAAAGGGCACCAGTGGCAAAGGGCGCTATTGCTGCTATGGTGCCCTCGTCGCTGATAACACTGCTGTATCGGGTGCTGAAGGCTCCGCCCCGAACATTCCGCTGCAGTGCATGAGCGCAGGACAAAGCGGAGCAGGTCCCTCTTGCGAAGCCCATTGGCAAAGTGTGCCATTCCTGTTTGGGCCCCCTCACTGCTGATAACACTGCTCTTGTAGGGTACTGGAGGCCCTCCCCCCAGGACTGACGTCAGAACAATACTGCAGACGACTAAAGGGGAAGCAGTTCACCCTTGCGGAGAAGCCCGTTTGCAAAGTGCGCTGTTGCTTTTTGAGCTGTTGGGGTCTTTGGAAGTCTGCAAGCAGGAGTTTTTAACTTGCTGGCTTTAAAATAAGTCAGGTTTAATATGGCTCTGCCAGGATCCTAAAGACAAGTAGCTGTCATTGCAGAGCCAGAACATGCTGTAAATAGCATGTTATCTCCTGATCTAGAAAGTTAGCAAAAAGGGCGGCGGATTCTACGAACCAATCACCACTATTTATGTATTTATTTATTGTGCATTTGTAAGGCGCTTATACAGGAAGTCAATTCTGTTTGAAAGTGCCCACATGGCAACAGGGAGGTAACAAGGGATTATGATATGATATGGTATTTGTAACGCGCCTATACACAGGTGTTTCAAGGCGCTACGAGGCAGGGAGGGGAGGAACAAGGGGAGACAAAACAAACGATCCTACTAGGCCAGGTGTCATTCAGATCGCGCAAGTGCAGGGGTGGGGGAGGGGGGAAAAGTGCAAGGGGAAGGGGAGGGGGGGAAGTGCAGTAAAGGTAAGTGGCGTAAGTAATAAATAAAAAAGGGCCAGCTAGTGGCAAGTGCAAGGTAAGTGCAGAGCAAGTGCTGGGGAAGGGGGGGGGGGCTGTAGGGATACAGAGACAGTCCCGTAGTGCAGAGGGGTTCCAGGGGATCAGTGACTGGGACCAGGACCGAAGGCAGTTTAGAGTGGTCCAGTTGCAGGATCAGTGCAGTTTAGTGAAGAATTAATTAGCTGTTCAGCAGGGGAGAGGGAGAGAGAAAGCAGAAGCAAAGAGGAAGGTTTTGAGGTGCTTCCGGAACCGGAGGTGGTTCTCCTCAAGTTTCAGGGAGGCAGGAAGGCTGTTCCAGAGGGAGGCCCCTGCCGCGGAGAGAGATCTACCCCCAGCCCGTTGCTTCGAGAAGCGGCTGACCATGAGGGAGTTGGAGGCGGATGAGCGAAGGGCTCGGGGAGGAAGATATTTGGGAAGAGAGAGTTGAAGGTATTTAGGACCCAGGCCCCAGAAGGCCTTGTGGACAATGCAGAGGGTTTTGAACTTTATCCTCGCAGCCACTGGGAGCCAGTGTAGAGATTTCAGTCCTGGAGAGATACGGTCCCTGGGCTTGAGGCCAAGGACAAGTCTCGCAGTTGTGTTCTGGATGAGTTGCAGAGGGCGGAGAGTGGAGGCAGGCAGATTAAGATAGAGGCTGTTACAGTAATCCAGCTTCGAGAGAACCAGGGCTCGGGAGACAGTGAGCTTCTGGCGGAAGGAGAGGAAGGGAAGAATACCTCTGAGGAGGTGCAGCTGGTAGTGTGACCTCTTGGCGACGTCAGAAATATGAGGAGAGAAGGAGAGTGTGGAGTCGAAGATGACCCCAAGGTTTTTTGCCTTGCAGGTAGGAGCAGGGAGGGGGCCAAGGGAGGCAGGCCAGAGAGCTGCAGGGAAGGAGGGAGTGGGAGTACCGATGAGTAGAATCTCAGTCTTACTGGCATTAAGGCAGAGGTCATTGGCGGCACACCATTCTTGGATAGCAGACAGACAGTCAGAGATGAGGGAAGGAGAGGGGGAGGCTGTATTGAAACAATACATACAGTAGAGGATGAGGACGAAACTACTATGCCTTATGAGTGTTCAGAACGTGTAAATGCAGCGAGAAGAGAGGGAGTGGAGGTAGGTGCTGGAATGTCCATGCTCATGGTGAGCAGAGGATGAAGTGCATAGTATGGAAATAGGCCGGTGGGTGCTGAGGCAAGTGCAGCGAGGTAGGCAGAGGCTAGGGTATTTGGGTGTGGGGGGCCAGGACCCCAAAGAACACATAAGGGCCCTAATCACCAATCAGAGCAACTGTGAGATTAGCAGAGGACGGAAGAAGGGAAGGAGGAAGTGAAGAGGAAAGTCTTGAGGAGCTTCCGGAATTTGAGGAAGTCCTGCTCAGGATGAACAGGAAGGGGGAGGCTATTCCATAAAAGGGAGCCAGCTGAAGAAAGTGATCGCCCTCTGGCCCTCTTTTTAACAAAACTCTTTACACACAGAGAATTGATGCCAGAGGACCATAGAGTTCTAGAGGGAGAGTGTTTAACAAGAGAAGGTTGTAGATAGTTTGGTCCCAGGCCCCAGACAGCTTTGTGGATGATGCAGAGAAATTTGAATTTAATCTGTGCAGCAACGAGGAGACAGTGGAGAGTTTTTAGCGCAGGAGAGATGTGGTCCCTGGGTCTAAAGCCAAGGATAAGTCTTGCTGCCTTATTCTGGATTAGCTTGAGGGGTCATATAGTTGAAGAAGATAGATTCAAGAAAAAGCTATTGCAGTAGTCAAGCCTACAGAGAACCGGGGCCGGGGTAATATTGAGTTTCTGGGGGAAGTGAGAAAGGGAGAGTTCCTTTGAGAAGGAAGTGTTGAAAGTGGGACTTCTTGGCAATGTCCTGAGTGTGAGGGAGGAATGAGAGAGAGGAGTCGAAGATGCCTCCAAGGGTTCTGACCTCAGATGAAGGTGCAGGGGGAGACCCCAAAGAGGATAGCCAGAGTGAGGGGAAAAAGAGGGAGTAGTGGTCTCAATGGGAATGATCTCAGTCTTGCTGGCATTGAGTCAGTGATCGTTGAAAGTGCACTAAGACTGGATAGCAGATAGGCAGTCAGGTTTGATGGAAGATGCAAGAGGGTCAGCAGGAAGTTTGAAAAACAGTTTTGGTTCATCGGCGTAGCACTGAAAGTTGGTGAAGAAGGAGAAAATGAAGAGTGCCAGCTGAGCAAGCTAGGTGTTCAAGAGCCAGGGTGAGCCTGGATTCCTAGTTGGAAAGCCCATGCATACAGGACCAGGTGCTATGGTCGTATAAGGAACTGTCCTTAAGGTAAGGGGTAAGGGGACAGAGAGGGACTCTGGCTGACCTCCAAGCTGTCAGGTGCTCCTCACCCCTACCACGTTATAACTGCAATGTTAATTATGACTTTGTCCACCCAAACCTGTTAACCATTTAAGATGTTTTAGCTTTATCTCATATTTATTTCATGCATACATACTTTTTAATGACTGTTATTACCTCAGGGTAAACCCCATTGAGAAGGAGTGTGATTGGGCCATTTTTAAAGCACCCTGTACCTGTTTGCATCATTTCTTCATCTCGTACCCATGCACTTTTGCACTTTTCTTCTAGGATATATACGGCGGATAACCCTCTTGAATAAGGGTTAATATTCTGCAATATAACAACATTGTTGTGGCAAGAACTGTGTCTTTTCCAGGCTTGATTGTGTTGCTGTGGGGACTCATTTAAATGTTACACCTGCCTACAGTGAAAGTTCCTCCATATGTACGGAACAACGACAAAGTGTGGACTCCTGAGTGCAGTTGTGGCAAGTACTGTGTTTTTTCCAGGATTGTTTGTGTTGCTGTGGGGACACGTTTTGACGTTACACCTGCCTACAGTGAAAGTTCCACCATATATGCGGAGCCCCGACATAGTGGAGTGGGGACTGCTGAGTGCAGTTGTGGCAAGAATGGCGTTTTCCCCAGGATTGTTTGTGTTGCTGTGGGGACTCATTTGGATGTTCCCGCTGCCTACAGTGAAAGTTCCACCATAGGGGTGGAGAGCCGCCAAAGCAGAGTGCGGACTGCTGAGTGCAGTTATGGAAGTTGGGACAGTGGGCAGAGGCAGAGCTCATAACTCTGTGGACTTGCATTCAACCGGAGTAAGGTAAGAGCTAGGTTTATCAATCAATTACAACATCTAGCGTGCATGCCAGTGTTGTGGATGGCCTCGAGATGGGCTTTTCTACGGTCCTGTTGAGTTCGCTGTCTAGGACTGGTGGTGTCCGAGGTCCTCCCATCTCCTTTCCTCTCCGACTCGCCGGGTACTCCTGCTTCTTTAGCGCAGCCTAGTTATATCCTATACAGCCTCACTCACTTTAACCTGATGTGGCAGCTATGAAATCTTCTTGCCAGCGCTTATACGGATTTCACAGTGAGGCGACTAAGGCGGTGACGGCCTCTGAGCCCAATGAGAAGTCACAAAGAAGTTCCATGACCGAAAAAAGGTAAAAAGGATCTGAGTAGCAGGTCTGATAAACCTGACATCGCTAATCTAGTCTTGTTGACAACAGTTCCTCTTCTTCCAACTATGAATGCGCCATTGCCTCATCCTGTTTCAGTCGAACACACGGCTAACCAGAAATGTAATAACATTTGCCACTCATTTATCCTTGATAACGATGGCTCATTGTTAAATCTATGTCTTGATTTAAAACACAACTCCTTAGTGCCGATTTTCACTAATTGTGACAACATTATTGGTTCCAACTTATGATGTGCAAGCCCCCATTTGGAAGATCTTATTTCTAGACCTGAGTCTTTATGCGAGGAAAGCCTGGCTGTTGATTAAACTTTCATCACACCCCAGGCTATTGTCTCGCCAGGAGTAGCAATCACAACATCCTCCATCAATGCCATCATATCCAAGATCGATGCCTCGTTTACTCTTTGTACTAATTTGGCTGCCGACCATCATGAAATGAAGTGTATTATTGCTAAAAGTAGTCATTCTTGATAACAACTCTGATATCAAAAATGATTCCGTCCAACAGCCAGTACAAGAAATCTTGTGTATCTCAGACAGGGCCGCTTCGGTGGTGTAAGGATTTCCAATGGCCAACACACCCTACGCGGTGGCCACTGAAATCAAAGATGGCAGTTTGAAGCCGGCATCTGTTTTTTATGTCTCGGGGCCCCTCTCCCAAACGAGTCACTTGTGTTCATTGCTTGCTGAATCGGAGCAGGATGCAATAGATGCTCTGTGCAACAAAATCTCAATATTAAACAGTTCACCCAAGATATCGGAATGGCTCAGGAATCGGTTGCCTGTCTAGAAATCTGTGCGGCTCCGTAAGCAGGTGGAATTCTCAAATGAGCCAACCCCTGCATGCGATGGCCAGATCATTACACACAAAGCTCCTTGTACTTCCAACACTACCATTTATTTTAACGATCTGGGCAATGCGGTATGTAGACAAGTGTAAATAAGAGGCCTGCTGGATAAATGGGTGCATGCTACTGGTAACACACCAAACACCAGGACAATTGAAGCAAGTGGACGAACACTTCATATTCAAGGACGTTTGGCGTATGATTCAACATCTTGTCCTAATGCCACCCTAATCCATCACATGATCCATTGTCATCTGACTACATCCACAATAGGCTCCCACTGCCATTCTAGTAGGAACGCACCATCCTTTAACCTCAATGTGCCTATCATTTTGGGTACTCTTGTAAAATTAGAAGATATGTCACCCATGACAAATAGCCCTTTTTTAAACAGATCCAGTTTGCTTTCAATCTGGAAAAAGATCCCTTGTCTCGCCTCTATGAAGATTAGTGACATATTGCGTATAGAGCTCCCAAAATGGAACAACCCTACAAATTGGGCCCTAATTGAACTTCCGGCTTCTGCAATTGTTGGTTTCGTTCGTGTGTACCTACTCGGATACCTTACAAAATATGGGTTTTAAGTTTACAGTTTGTTGTAACCAATCTTCTTTTTCTGCTCAAGTCGTTCCTATGTGCAAACAAAATCAGTCCAGCTGCCGTCTAAGCCCTTTTTTAGTGGGGGAAATATCCCTCAGCAATCTGAGCAGTTAATAATGCTTATTGACAGTACAACAACCTTAATACATTAAACATGGCTTGTTGGAACATCCAGGGTTTCCGTTCCATCTTGTCGAATCCCCTTGGAAACTCTCTCATGAAATCTAGTGATATATTCTTTTTACCAGAAACCTGGGCTGTTGAATGTTTTATCAATGGCTTCAACATACTTTGCTCGGATGCCATGCGTGGTACTTATTGCCAACCTACTGGTGGCCTTGCTATTAGTGCTTTGTCCTTTTCCACCTTTGAGCCCTACTGCGAGGAAATTAATTGTCGCTTTGTCCTCCTGGCAATTCTTAAAATTCGTATACCTGATATGTGTATATTGCCAATTAACATCTACTCTCCTCCTAGGTGTGGGTTAAAGAAATCATAATTAATATTGAAACACTATTATGCCCCAAAGGAAAAGTTATTTTTGCTGGTGATTTAAATGCACCTTTACTTTTTGTGCTCATTCTATCTTTTGAAGATCAAGTCCATGAAATATAGAATTACTATCATCCATGGATTATTTAGGATGATTCCGTTTGGGCCATGTCTTTTAGTACATGTGATCTTGTCTGCTTAAATTGTAAACATGATAAAAATGCCCCTTGCAATTACTTTCACTATACTAAGCGCCCGTGCCACGTTGATTTGTTCTTACAGACTACCTTCCATACGAAGAATTTAGCTATATCAGAAACATGTTACTACAAATAGACAATGCAACCGTGTTATATGGAGTCATAGAAATGCAAATAAGATAAGTTCCTTCATCAGCACTTATGGCATTTATCTCCATAAATGGCTTGCCTCAGATAATTGGGATATCTCGTGCCAGATACAATGATTAGGTAAGTTATTAAATGTACATGCTGTTGACCGGAAATTGCATGACCACAATATTAAACTTTTAACATTTTGACCATCAGGCAAACAAAAAAATCCGGAAAGCACATTCCAAAATAAAAAAATGATCCTTTGCTTATTAATCCAAAAAAGAAAAAAATGTATGGCGCATTATTTGTCCAAATCTAAAAATTGGCTAAAGACCCACAAATTCTCTCTGTCAAATTCCAATTGGAAACATCTCTTTCAATTACTAAAAAGTAATGAGGAAAGAAAATTCTGGGCTATGACTAGAAGCTTTTTGAATAATAAATCTAAGTTAGATATGAACCCTATTGGGGAATCTGATTGGATCAATGCCATAGAGGATCTATACTTTGTTCCTGGCAGCCATTTTGTCTGCAGATTTTTGCTATCAGCCTAATTCCTTCATTTTAGAGCAAGACAATATTATTCAGATTATTGTGTCATTAAAAAATGTGCATGCTCCTGTGCCAGACACCTTGGCAGATGCATTCTTAAAAGAGAATCCACTCGTTTGGGCATGTGTCCTTGAACAAATCTATCAGAAAATAATGAAAGAAGGAATAATTCCCGCCAGCTGGCCGAAATTTATGTTGATCCCAGTACATAAGAAGGGGGACAGACATAACCCCATCATCAATTACTAGCTATGCTAAACACTAGTCAAAAGATCTTTACCACTGTATTACTAAATAAATGTACAAAATGGTTCTCGGAAGTGGGGCTCCTGCCAACCTTCTAAACAGGCTTTCATAAGGGCCATAGTACCCTCCACAACCTTTGTGCACTTCAGTTTCTTATTTCGTCATGTAAGGGTATGTTTAAGGAAAAGCTCTTTTTATGCTTTATTGATTTTAGTAAAGATTTTGATTCGGTATATCCTCCCTTATTATGGACCAAATTGAGATGTTGGGGCATTGACCTTTCTTTATTGCACTTTCTTACCATTCTGCACATGGAAAACACAGCTTTTGTCTGCATGAACCAGGGTGGAGAAATTACCTCTGAAAGTTCAACAAACTCTGGGCTGAAACAGGGCTGTGTCGTCGCTTCAATGCTTCCTAATGTGTATGTTAGTGATATGGACCATCCAATCAAGTCAGCTCTTAATTTTTCTCTGCGCATTGGCACTACTTCTGTCCCATGGACTGGTTACGCTGACGACACCATCCTGATGCACCATACTACAATTGGGTTGTAGCGTTTCTTAGAGGCACTCCCTACATATGCTTGTGTCAACAACTTAAAAATAAATGCACAAAAAATAAAGTTTTTATTATTGATGGGGGTTGTTGTGAAGTTTTGTGAGATGTACATTCAATTTCGGTGACAACATGCTTGAATGGCTCCTATGTTTAATTGAAAAATGCTTAATAAAATCAAATAAAAAATGCCCATTTATCTGACCTTTGGATAAAACTCCTCTTTAAGTCATCAAATTTTACACATATTTAGGCTTTCTTATTCATGACTCTCCTCCCTGTGATTTTTACTGTAACCTAGTTCGATATAAGGTATGACAAAATGGTTCCTTCTTTAACGTTTTATTCATACAATGGGCAGGAATTATATTGAGGGTCAAATTGCCATTTATTGTAAAAGTATTCTTGCAGGGATCCTTTATGGACTGGCCGCTCTCCCTTTTCATATGATGATCTGGGCAGATGCCTTGGAGGGTAAGATGTTGAGATCCATACTGGGAGTTCCCCAGTCAGTGCGAGTGGAGGGTCTTCGTTGGGAGCTAGGTGTTCCTTCTATACACTCTCTTTGGCTCACTCAACATTGTAACCTGTATATTACCTTAATTGGTTCTCAAAATTCTACGGTTCATAGACATAATTTCGAATACAAAATATTCGAAAGTCAAAAAGTCGAAAAAAAAACGTCGAAAAAAAAATGTCGAATTTTTTTTTAATGACGTTTTTTTTTCGAAATGGGGGGGTTCCCCCCCCAACCCCCCTTTTTTTTATTTTTACCTATTTTTTTCACAGAAACTAGAGCCCAAAAAAAAATATCGAAAAAAAAAAACAATTCGACATTTATTTTTTCGACATTTTTGATTCGACTTTTTTGACTTTCGAAATTATGTTTTCGAAATTATGACTGGACACCAAATTCTACTAATACATTGCTCACCCTCTTGGCTGATTATTATGCCTGGGATTGCAAAATAAATGTGAGGTCTTAGACCAGTTGCAGACAATGGTACTCTTGGACCTGGCAAATTGAACTTAACTTTTGACGATCTGTTATCCTTTCCTAATCAGATATTCATTTTAGAGAATAAAACTAGAGTTCTTGATATCTGTAATAATATCGATATTTTAACAAAATCAAAACAATTTCTTGAATATAGTAAAACAGAGTTATTTTATTACTTATCTTTGATTTAATATCTTACCCACTTTTTAGCACACTGATAGACTATGATTCCTAGAATCGAGAGACTATGCCACCTATTTAGTTTGACCATGGAATCATCCCATCACTAACTTACTCAATGTGAGTTTTAAAAATTGTATTACATAAAAAGTTACTCTAATTTGATTGTAAATCTTGACTCTATTGACCAGTTTTGGAGGGCACTTAATGGGGCAGAATCTAATGTGATTACGGCAGCAGCATTCCACGTATGGAGGGAAGCCCTCCTTTTTATCACTGCAGTATAGGTGATTATGTTATTCTGTTTCAGTTGGTCTGTCTTTTTACCTGCTGTGCCAACCTTTGCATATCAATTTAATTCTTGTCTTTTTAATTAATAATATTAACTCTACGGAACTGTAACTTGGCTCTCTTTGCTCTCTGTGTTTTATGTATTTTATATTATATTGATTAAGATGCTTTTTACTATGTCTTTTTGAACTAATATTGTATTATCCATTTTTAGTTTTAATAATGTGTTAAATGTGTAAAAGGTAATTTTTGGACAATGCACAATAAAAAATATATAACAAAATTGACTGAGCTAATTTTAATTTACTAATTTGTGTGCCTTTTTGTATTCTCACGCAGTTTGCACTTTCTTTCTGAGTTAGTGTGCTCAACTGGCTATCAGCATGGCCTTGTCTGATCTTTGCACAAACTGCCCATTTGGTGCACACGTTTTTGGTGCTTGTCCACAGCAATGTTGAAAATAAAGGCAAAAAGAAGTCTGTACCCACAGAAAGTACCAAAGAAATCGTACACAATCTTTGAACCAATACATGAGGTGAAATAGAGCATCTATTACATGATTGGATGGTTGTAATTAGGAGCCGGTTTCCAAAATCCTCATATCAAACTGTGCTACTAGTAAAAAAAATAGATGCCATAGCTATTGCTCTCACAGAGATTGAAGAAGCAAAACGGGATCACATCACATGATGCGAATGAAGTTCCTACCACACATGCTATAGCAAATTGTGGGATGTATCAACCCACTCATCCAAGCCCTGCAACATCACTGTGCATTGCTGGCAGCAGAAACATCATAATAGCCGCCGGAAAGCATGCTGCTCGCTAGAAATCACCAGAAATTGCACATTGAAAACCTGAAAAATAGGCCACCATCCACTTTTGCCTATCTTAGTGAGCACAGGAGACCACTGCCAAAAACCACCATTAGGCACCCACAAAGTAGCCTGAAACCACTTGGAAATAGCAATGCTGATTGAAAAAGAAACACAGAGCTGTTTGAAAATCCGTTTTCTTGATTGTCAAAAATTGCTAAAATCATGGCTCACAAATCACCTAAAAGATCCAACCTCTTTGTTGGGTGTTCCACATCATTTACTGCAAGAATCCACACAAATACCATGTCAGCAAAAATCATATGTTCTCAGAACAAAATCCTATTTTAAAGATACTTGATGGAATGACAGCTGTCAAAATGGGTGTAATACCGTTGCTCACCTCTACCAAAAAGCCGGCGTTTTAAAACAATTTTTTGTAAAGTTGAACAATTGAACTCAAACTATGCCAAAGAAAGACTTGCTATCAGAAGCTTAAGAGGTGGATACAATTCAAACTACATTCTGAAAAGGCTTGAAGGAAGAAATTGTTTAATGTATGTGTTAAAAATGTGGGTTATATTATAAGAAAAGACAATTTGTAGACATTGAGTTAAGAATTAAAAGTTCCCACACAGTGCTTCAAACGAATTTCACACCTTTTCCGTGGACAAAGGAAGCCTCCCCTGCCCTTGGCCAAGAGATTGACAGGCTGGTGTGAACAGGAACTAGCAGAGGCACCCTGGCCTGTTGTTCTCAGTCAAGACAATGAATTATTTGGGATGAATAGGAATATGCTAAATTTGGGTGTAACTGACAACAAACCGCTGGAAGGAAACAAGACATGTGACCCTCTGAGTCAGCCCAGCTCTAGGAGGCGGACCAGACTGAGATGTGAATTGAATTGAAAGCAAATGTATGTTTTATAAAAATGCTTATAACAAATTGTACCGACAAAAATGTAAAATTTTGAAAGTGTGAAAAAGAAAAATTCACTCACAGCTCAAGACTAAGCTGGACTCTGTGCGATGTTCAGAGACTAAACCCCGGAATGCTGTACAGACACAAAGGGGAGTGTTCTTTCCCTTAGCCATAAACATGACACCTGATGACAAAGGATGACACACTACTCCCTTCTCAAACCAGGGGACAGGGAATCCTCTAACCTATCAAATCCTTAGAGGGTTGGGCATAGAGAATCAGCCTCCCCACCCACTTTGGAAATACATAAATAAGGACTGCTAGGACAGATACACAGACATTTCTAAACTACTCAACTGATTTCTTGGCGCACCACTCTGCAGGAAGACTCCAGACTCCAGACTCCATATCTAGAACCAACTCTAGAACCAACCTCTAGAACCCTGAAGCAGAGGCCTAACCCAAAACTGAACTCTTTGCAGCAGGCCTTCAGAATCTTTTGCAACCTGATTCTAACCCCTAAATTACTACGGGGCCTAACTAAAACATTCAACAGCCTGGTTGAGCTGTTTTGCTTCTAGCTAAGAACCCTGTGCTAGAACCAAGATCCAGACCCAGAAAGCAGCCCTGTATCCAGAACCCGTCATATCTAGTTCAAGCGGCCATGCAGAACACAGTGCAGTGCTGAGAGCAGAACCCAGAGTGCCTGAGACCTGTCCCGTGGTGAGAGTGAAGCCAAACCCTTGACCAGATCTTTGACAAGGCCCATTCCAGTCCAAAGCCTAGGAGTGAGTATTTAGTCTAGAACTGTCTATAGTCATCTCTTAGTTTAAAGTAATACTACTCCAACCATTCCACTTATCCAGAACTGCATTACAGAATCTTGTGTCCATCCTGTTGATTTCAAATCTGTAAAGTGCAATCTGTCATTTTGAAATCTTGACTTTATCTCTGAAAATCTACCTTCACAGAAATCACGTTTCACGCATGCGGAAAAATTGCAGCGAATTGCAATTTAGCTCCATTTCAACACATCAAAATAGCTGTTTCTTGTTTTCAACTGCTGAATTTTGTTTTCAATCTGGTAATCATTCATGTATCATTGCTAGTGTTGACCTGTACCAATCCAAAGTAATTCCCGCTAATCCTGAATCTCCTTTAGTGAATTAAAATCATTTTAGCATATTTTCCAATTCATTGCAATCACATTCAAAAGTATTTTTGGCTGTTTTAAAATCATACCTGTTTTCTCTAAGCTTGCTGGGGGAACTGGAATTGAACTGCACTGTTGATTAATATTGTTATGTTATGTTATGTTATTTTGCATTTATATAGCGCCTTATATACCATTGGTATGGTCTGAAGGCGCTGGTAGGTTGAACGCCCTTGGGAACCGAAGTTCAGGTCAGGAGAGAGAGTAGAGAGAGTCAAGGTGCATGTGAGCACCGGGTATGTGTGCAGCTGGTGCGGTATTCATGTAATAGCTGCTTTTTAGCGGTAGGTGTGGTGGTTGAGAGATCAGTAGTATGTGATCGTTCTGGCAGGGTTTATCCAGACCGAATGTGGTTGCGTTAGGCCTGAGGAGAACGCCTGGCTGGGGGTGTGTAACCAGAAGTGTTTACTTAGAATGATGTGGAGTGAGCAGCGGATGTTGGTATGAGAACAGTTATACCGAATGGTGTGATAGTATCTCTGTGTTCTAGTTGAGTGGTGGTGTAAAGAAGAGAGTAAGCGTGGTGGTGAGATATGATGGGTTATATGCTCTTTCAAACATTCCCTGCATTCCAAACCATACTACGTACGTCACGCACCATGCATTTATCTGTTTTGCTCTCTCATCCGCTCTACGCACTCGTCTGTTTTATGTCCTCACACGCACAATGCATTCACCCCCTCTACGCACTCATCCCTTCCACGCATTCATCCCCTTCCTGAAACCTGTGTGCCCTCATTTCCACCTCTTCATATTGCATAGTGGGGGGAGTGAGTAATAACAGGGGAAAGAGTGATCATATTGTCTTCTGATTGAACCCATATCTAGTTTTATTTCTGTGTTGCATTTTTCCTGTCGTGCATTTCCTTGAATCATATAAAGTATTCTCTGCTACCTTATTCTCCTATTCCTACTCCTAACTGATTAAAGAGATTGCTGATGTTGTGCTATTACCCATTACTGATTACTGTTCATATTCATGTGCTATTCAGATATGATTTTATTAATAAAAGTGTGATATATATATTGTTCAATTCTTCAAATAAACCTTTTAATTTGCAAAACAAACCTACTTCTTCGCTCAGTGAGGTTGGGGAGATTCAAAGAGAGGGGCGTTATACAAGGGTTCATCATCCAGATCTAAAGAACTTTGACATACAAATATATAAATAAGGGCTTCCATTGGGCATCCCAGACTAGGCATTGACTTAGTTGGAGTGCTGGATTGAAGTCACTAACAAAACAGAAAAGCCACAAAAAATACACACAATGAATTACTTGATAAATATGAACCCGCTAACTTGAAGATTCAAGAGGGCTTGAGGAATTATAGTATTCCAGCCAACACACATGCCGATAGAGGCGGGGGCCGTGTAATGTTATAGAAATAAGTACCAAGGGTAATGCTGTTAATGACCATGATATAAAGTGGTTAGTAATGTATCTAAGGTGGAAGAGATAGCTTTTATCTCTTCCTCTGTTGCCCTTTCAAAAAAATTCAAGGAAAACTAAGGGTATGCTTCCAATAAACCAGCACACAAAAACAACGCCCCAAAAGGAGGACCACAGTGCCCAAAGTTGAAAGGGTGACTCCTTTCATAACCCGAACATTAGTAAACCAGAAAGATAAGGCAGTAGTAGGTTCCTTTGTTGCAGCATATAGCTTGTCCTATTCCTGCAACTGCCCAGATGTTAGATATGGACCACAAACAAGTCGATTTTCGTTCTCATAAAGGTAGTTGAAAGTATAAAGGACAAAGTAGCAGCAATAACAGATATTGGCATGTGAAGCAAAAGATCCATGACTGAACCAAACTCATCTTCTAAAATTAGCACCCCTGGGACATCGGGCACCAGGGCTTAATATCCCAAATACACAAAACCGATAAGCCCACTGTCATGGGTAGTTAAGTAGATAGACTGGGCCCTGCTGGCTCTATAAGCCCAAGCACTCCGTTAACCTTACCTCTACTATGCAAGCAATAACTAGAGTTATAACATTCCAGCTCTAAGCCCCCACCGAGAAAACCACTGATTTGCAGGGCAACCAACAAGACAAGAGGTAATACCCAGCAGCTACACCTCAATCAACGGGACAAAAGACCCAGTATAAGTTGGATGAGAAATATAAAAGAAAAACATCCCGTTTTCATGTACAATGTCACCAGTCTATCCAGTTGTGCCTATGAGGATCAGGAAGCATTGGTTAACAAATGCATACACTGGATTACACACGCTAGGAGTTGTCACTCAGTGATCAGGGAGGTCACCCTGCATTGCATTCGAACACCAATGGCAAATATTTGTAAGGGTGACCGTATTCAGATCTTTTTAAATGACAGCTCCCTGGTCCAAGGGCTACTAGCCATAGCATATCGCACGTATCCACCAAAGGGCTCTAGGATTGAGCTAAATACATTCCCACCAAATTATACTGTGAATGTTAGTAGACAAAGAGATCCTTAGCACTTGGTCCAGCTCCCAGGAATGAACCCAGATATCCCCAAGGCTACACGCAACATGAGCGAACCCGCAAGAACACTATCAGCAGTGAGTATAGAGGAGGATGGGTTAGAGGGGGCAGATTGACGAGTTATCTGCCGTATGACTGACTTCCTCCGCAACCCTGTGTCCATTAAATGAATGTAAATCGTTAAACCTGATATCTTGGAACAATGCTGCGTTAGTGAAAAACGTTAAAGATGAGGTATGGTGCGGCTTCGTTCCAGAGTACACCATCATATGTTTACAAGAAGCCTTGGCCTTAGAAGAGATAGACCTACAGGGTTATATTACATATAATACCCTAGCTATTAAGGGAGCGGTAGGCCGACCCAATGGCAGCCTAACTATTGGGGTGGATGCACTGATACGTAGCCATGATAAAGGATCTGCTGAACTTCAGCACCTGTACATAAAGACAACATAATAGCCTCACATTTTCCTCTTTAATATTTACAACAGACCCACCATTTCCAGTAAGACAAATACAGTCATAAGTATTCAAAATATAGTTGAAAATTAGGAAATGCGTGACTCAAACTTGGCCCGTGTGGGCGTGGTTGGAGAGTTCAACCTCAAATTTGAAGCACTAAGGATTTTAAAGGGCCTGTTGGATGAAGAGGATGTGGCAAATAATTTCACTCTAGCCTTGTACAGTGACATTTTACAGCACATCGAAAAGGTATGCTTGGGTAATCTATCAAATATAGAAATACTACAAAAATTAGAATTACTTCAATTTACCCACATGTCATGAAACCCACAGGTGGAATTAAAACCCAAGCTGTCAAACGCGAGGGCTGGTATGATGAGGAATGTGGAGAGGATAAAAGGATTTTAATATCCTGTGTCAACCAGTAGGGGGTAAAAAAAACATATTCTCAAATAGGGCAGGAAAGGGGATGGCCTCCTGGAAGCCGAAAGGACAAGAGGTTGCATTGAGTTTTGGAATCAGGTTACTGCTAGGGTGGAAGCCAGTGGCATAGTAATGCAGGGTTGCATTGACAATGACTTCTGGTTCAACTATTTTCAAAATGTACATGCAGAGATAAGAACTTTCCTGACACAAGTAGACATCTCATATTATCGAAACAATTATAGGGTCTCGGAAGGGGCATTGCCCCCGGGGCTTTGGTAACTATGGCCCGGGGGCATTACCTGGGGCGGTATTGGCCCGCCGCCTCAGGTCTTATTGCCACAGTAAAATCTCTTTGGTGAAATGGCATTCAATGTAAGTGACCGGCATGGAAAACAGGTAATTCCCAAGCGAATGGACTCATTCGTTTGCAAGTTCATCCCTCTGTGGAAGAGATGCTCTCTAACATGCCCCTGTCCTTTCACAGCACTCATGTGACCCTCAGTTTGAGGGTGGACTACTGCAAAGACGTGAATCTCAGTGGCAGAGTAATGTGTGCAGGCAGATTCCCTTTTGTGAATCAGTGTGCAGGCAAGGTGCAGTAGTTTTCTCCACTTAAGTGTGTAGTGTGTACTTTATCGGATCACACAGAAGACGTATCTGTCCACTCTAGCCTTCTCCACTACTTCACTGGGCCTCTGGGAGGTCTAACTAAAATAGGTCCATCCAGCGCTTTAAGGCATACCATTTTACAACCATTTGGTTTGCTTTTAAAGCAACGATTTAAAGCTGGCTATCTCCCAACTTACCCTCCACACTGAATCTGTTGGTTGTCTACGTGACCATCAGTCTGGCTTCAGAGCATCCAGCGGCATGGCAACTGATTTTCTGAACACCCTTGAAGACCTTCTCTCAAACCTTGACTCCAACTCTCCCTCTGCCCTCATTCTCCGTGACCTCTCCTCTGCTTTTGATACAGTAAACCACAGCATCCTGGTCTCCCATCTCCGTGATACACTGGACATCTCAGATCAGGCACTGGTGTGGTTTTTGTCCTTTCTCTCTGACCGTCCCTCCCAGGTGGAACTTGGGTCCTTTCTCTCTGTTAATACCCTCTCTACATGTGGTGTCCCCCAGGGATCTAACTTATCCCCCTGGTTCTTCAATGACATAAAATAACTGCTCAGATCTACGATAATTATAAAATGCTTCATGAAAAATATCAGCACGGTCATGCCAAAACATTAAATATATTAATAAACATGTTAAAGCTGACTGCCTGTCCACCTTTTTTGCCTTATATTTCACGCCCATACCAAGCACTTGGAAGTTGAAAAGACTGCCACCGCATCATTGGTACTATAACATAGGCTCATTGCATCTGCCGTGTTATGCCCTTGTCCCTCCCAGATTAGTGGTTGCAGGAGTCTGCATCTTGGCATTAGGTAGTGAGGACAAAGCAGGACACAATGGGTGATAGTTTCAGTTAGTTCAGCGCAAAACATACATTTTGCTGTGGAATTAGTGCTCCACCTTTTGCAGAGGCTGGCTAGCGATAGAGTCCCCATTCGAAGTTTGAGGTACTTTGATCTTTCATATTTAGGATTAACATTTTCGAGATATGCCTTGTAACCTAGTACTTGCTTATGTTCACAGTATCTTGACAGCACAGTAGATTGGTCTATTTGACTTAACATGTCCTGCTCTGCCTTAGCTTGATAGACATTCTTCACAACCATCCCGTTCATGCTTGTCATACTATCAGGACTCGTCCATAGCTCGCCCAGTCCTATGGCACTGAGCTTGCTTCTTATGTGGGTGAGCCACCGAAGTGAAAGTGCCACCGGTCTGGAATATAAGGTCAATAAAAGTGTTTCTTTATACTTACCCAGCTGCTCGTTTGACCACAGTCTTACCCAGTAAAAGACTGGCCTTGCTTGGCAGATCGACTCTATGCGTTGCAATCCAGTCTCCAGGAATACCGATAGATTGGGTGTAATATTGGGTAAACAAAGGATGTTTTTTGAATATTTATTTTCTATAACTGAAAGAGCTGAGCACCCAATTTTCCCCGATAACTTGGCACCAAAAATTGCCATTTGTCTCGCTCAAGCCTTATATGCCCCAAATGACACCTGCACTGCCCTATCCCCATGTTCCCTGGTAAATCTTGCGAGTGCTCCACTATACCTCGCCAATGTGACTCCTGCTTTAGCCAAATGTCCATTCCATCAACAATTCGCCTTAACCCTCAATCTGAGGTAATCATAATACTCAACCTGTTTGATGGCCCACGTGTTCAGCTCCAACTTCAGTGAAAGCTTTATCTTCTGCCAGCTGCTACTGATTATCATTGAGTTTGACATAGAGACATTAACGGGCAAGCCGTTTTTGCTACAGAATTCTACAAATACTTGGAGTTCCTTTTTGAGCCCTTTACGGGTAAGGGATAGGAGTACCACGTCGTCAGCAAACATAAGAACTAATATCTTATCTTTTGCTAGGACCGGGGCATCCATTCGATGAGCCAATACTTCTTCAATCACCCCATTTATGAAAATGGAGAATAATTTGGGTGCCAAAACGCACCGCTGGCATACTGCTATCTCCATTCCTATTGATGGAGTAGTGCTGCCATCTGTGCACCATCTCATAACTGCTGCATTCCTCAAATAAAGGTTTTGAATAGCATTGAATAATGAGAATGGGATATTGAGACCGAGAAGGATATCCCAAAATCTAACCATTGGTACTGTATCAAATGCTGTCCGTAGGTCAATGAAAGCCGCATATATGCTCATCTTCCTAAGGATGGCATATATGTCACACATCAATAGGAGATGCAGACTCTGGTCCACCGCACTTAGTCCGCTGCAGGAGCCTGCAGAGAGATGATTCATGATGTAATTTTCCCTGATCCATGTTTCAAGATGTTCTCCGATTGAATGTGCATATACCTTCCCACCCACATCTAATAAAAAGATGGGACAGTAGTTGCTTGGTATATCCTTAGTGCTTTTTTTTTAAAATATAGGCACTATTTCAGCATGGTTTCAGGAAATAGGTACCACGTTATGCCCAAGGGTCATGTTGAATCATTTTGTTAGATATGGTTTCCAGATTTCCGGGTCCGAGGCATAGACGTCCAGAGGTACCTTGCCGGACCCTGCATCTTCCTCAATTTCTAGCTTCTAAGAGCATGTCCAACTTCTTCACTGGATAGTAACAATGGGCTAGAATTGTGATTTATAACGTCCATATCAAAATTAGCGGCTTGAGGCCCTACATTTTCAAATATCCTAGCTTCATGCTATAACTTGGTTAAGTGGTCAACACAAGTTGCCTCTGGTATGCAACCCTGAAAAGTGTTTCACTCCATTGTGCGTCAGTCAATAGCTGACAGGAGAGAACTCCCGATTTTTTGCTTTCTAAGACGGCACAATAGTTTTCCTAGCCTCATGGAGCGCAAAAACACTCTCTTCATGGGCTTGCTTGGCCTGTTTTATCAACAGCTCATAAACAGTCAACATCAAGCCAGGGCGCCCTGCGATTGATTATAAACCATTTCATGTGGTTTGGTGAAGAAAGCCAAAAGAATCTTAGTTATTTCCTCATGGATGTCTAATATGTCACCTGGGTCCTCCGAACTGAATGTAGGAAAACCCTCCTATAATGGTAGGATATTTCTAAATGCCATTGGTAACATTTGGTCCTGATCTAACCATGCCCATTTAATGGAGCACCTAGCATGACCCGTTACAGATAGTGCTACATTCGGGGCCACAACCGTCTTTGTAGCTACTCGCAAAAAAGCATTATCCGACTCGGTCATTCGATGGCGATCACTCTCCACTCTCTGGTGTATGGCAAAATTCCTTATTAAAGCCCGAGCTTCCGCATTGACCAGAATATAATCAATTCTACTACTGCATGTGCCATTATCAAAGGTTGACCCTGTGGGGGAGTACCCTGGGTATTGGCTATTGCAGGCCCTTAATTTGGCCATCATGAGCAAAATGGCTACTTCTTCAGCATTCCTGTATTGCCTCTTCGGTTTACAGGCTTTGAGATTGTGTATGCCCCACACATTATCCTCTTCGTCCATGACCTCTACCATACTATCCACGAGCTCGAATTGTAAATTAAAGTCTCCCGTGACCAACATCATTATGTGGCTGCCCTGTTTTAGTTTCCAATCATTAATCTTCTCAGGAAGGAGGAAAAAAAAGATCAAACCCCTACCCGGGGTCTGCCAGTTGTACACGTTTATACGGAGAACTTCTGTTACATCAGGGAGTTTCATGTTAAGCTCTAAAAAATCTTTCGACCTATTCTCATACATGCTTATGGAGGTAAAAAGAGCAGTGTTCACCCAGGTGAAAATGCCACCTCTAGGTCAGCCACCCTTCCCTTGTATGTCCACAATGGAAAAAGTAGCATACCCCTGCAATGGAGAGCTTCCAATGCCCATGTTCCTTGGAGATTAATCGCCCCGAAAGTGTGAATGAATTCTAGCCAATCGCTATTGGTTCAATATTTATTAACTCCTGCATTGTTCCAGGATAAGATAAGCACCCTAGCCCCCAGCAAAGGATTTCTATTGGCTATTCCTGGAGGTCTTGGGCTCCCCGAATCCTGGGCAACCGCCCTCCTAGGCAAGTTAGCAAATTTGAGACTGGGATGCATAGACATCATTCAATCTCCCAGCATGCAATCCTCTATCTGCTTTTGCCAGAGTGTACTCTGGGCAGGTCATTGGATGCATTAACCTACATGCATTAACTGTCTCAGATCCACTGAGATTTGTGTTTGTTACTAGTCTCACATGTACAGAGAGCGGGGGCCAACAAGTTGCCCGATAGATGATTCATTTTATTAGGGGCTAGGGATTATTTTTTTAGATTTTATTTTTACATTTGTAAAGTGCACCAAACCCCCAGACATCAAGGCACTAGTTCCAGGAAAAGTTACAAGGCAAGCATTCATGTATTCATACAATCCGATCGTGTCTGGTGCAGGACCATGCACAGGGGGTCTCCTAGGTAAAGAGCCAGATGTTTGTGGAAGGACCAGAAAGATTGCTCAGATCTCAAGGTCAGTGGTAGTGCGTTCCAAAGTTTCGCTGGTCAGCCAATACACAAGTGTGCTTTACGGTAGTTCGAGGGCCAACTTTTCCTGCACTCCCTACAGCTGTAATATCCGAGGTATTAGTGAGGGCATTCATTTTTATTGATATTTTTATTGATATCTCCAAACCTATGGGTGTGAGGGCCCGTTGTTCCATTAGTAGGAGACCCTCACCAAGCTGTTCCTCCACCATGTGTACTTTAACAACATCCCTATTCTGGGGGCCTGACATGCGTGTGCATGAGGCTATCTCATTACGTATAACGGAATAACAACCCCTTTTCAATGTAAGTCATTGCATGACTTTATTAACCAGGCAATCCCTTGATATCTGAAATTCCCCGGCTTGGGCACATTTATCAAATAAATATAGTTCTTAATGAGACACAGCCCTTGGGGTGCTTTGCAATCATCCTCTCAGAATGTTGAGACCCACCCCGCAATCTCTTTGGGTAGTTCTTTGCCTCATGCACATGGATGACTTGCAAAGCCTTATCACCAATATCAGGTTTTTTTTGTATTCCCCCTTGTGAGGCTCTTGAGCCTCTGGGATCCCCAGAGATTAAGGCAGTATTGCATCCCCATTCTGCTTCCGGCTGCTTATTTGGACTATCAATCCATCAAGGGTTTCCTTAATAAGATTAATTTCTTGCTGCACAAACTCATTATCTTTCTAAAGCTGGGTTATAATATACAAAAGGTGCTTATAACCATCACAATAAATAGTACCATGCTGTTCAGCATTATCCCCCTCTCCTTGAACATTAGTCAAGTTGATACAATTGTTATTCTGCTCCAAGACAGGCTCCAACCCTGGAGTAGCTAGAACATGTTCTGGATTTCAATCTCTGGTGGGTACGCTGAGACATCAGGTTCTAATGTGAGATGGTGCACACTGCACCCTCGCTCCCCCTCCTTCCCTTGTAATGCCAGGTTTGGAATAATTTAGCTCCACTGGAATATTATATGTTTTCCCTCCTTGCTGGTCGGGGGGTGAGGGGGATTTGGAACATCATATCATACGGAGGCACGATTTTCGCCACTTTGGCCAAAGCAAGGAGTAGGATTTCGGAACTACCCACATTCTCAAGCTCTAGCTTCCGCATATCCTCAGTGGAGAACTTAACATGGGCAGACTTATATAGCCAGGGGGATCGATGTGACTAGATCAGTCTCTGGGGCTATGGAGGTCAGCTCATCGTTATCTATCACTATGCAATTTGAAGTAGTCTCCCCCCCTGACCCCTGCTTTCCCTCCTGGTAAGCATGTTATAGACGGTATGCCTTGAGGACTCAATATGAAAAAGCAGACTGGCTGTTTCGTTTATTATGGCATTGGCCTCATGAATTGGGATTAGTACATTTGGTGGCTCTTTTGCCAGCCACGCTATTAGGAGGGGATTTCAGAGTCTTCCTTTTTGTCATTTCCTTTAAGTGGGGCTTGGCAGTGGTCCTATTTAGGAAATCAATAAAATGTCTTCTGGAGCTATAATATGTTAAAATGTACACAATATTATATACGCAGTTACCCAATATCCTGGATGGCAGCAATCATAAATATAAGAATATATTAAATGTGGGCATTTAAGAATATCATTTAAAACATTATAGATATAGACAATAAGTAAAATACAAATAAATAAAACCCAGCTTGTGGTCCCTAATAAAAACGAAGCAAGGTATGCCATAAAACCCAAGGGACTCTGCTTGATTGCTAAAAAGTGCAGCTACTAAAATCCAAATAAGTCCAAAAAACAGTTAAGAAGCAAACGTCAACAACCAGTGATTGATCAAGCTGCAGGCAGAGAGCCACCTGACCGAACAGCCCAGGGTCCGTGTCCAACCGCCAGCTAGCACACTCTGATAGACCCAGGCTCTTCAGCTCTTCTCGGTCAGCTACAGGGGCAGTGGAACCAGTTGACCAGGGTTACTGGGACAATATTACTCAAGTGGTTGATCAAGGAGTACCCAGGAAACATCCATGCACCCTCTGTATTGTACACAGAAACTGTGCCGACACGGGGTGGGGGGGGGCACATAACATTCTAGTGCCACAAAGATCATCAAGCCCAGCAGCTGTAGCACAAGACACCCTTGACCCTGGCACACCAGACGCTTCCAAAATTCGTGAGAGCAAATCCAGCCAAGCATCAGCCGATGGCAGGCACCAAGGCGAAGCGCACTAGACTGCTGGCGGGTCCGCCTAAGTCTGTCTCCTTCCCTCACCCTGCACCTGGTTCAAACCAACTGTACCACACAGTTCCTAATTGCTGGCACTTGCTTTTATTCACCCTTCTTCATAATATATGTAAAAATATAAGCAAGGGGTAAATCTCACCAGATGACAGGAAACCAGTCAGTGCAACGCCACGCCCCTAAAAAGTAGAGCAAGGGGTCTCAAGCAGCTAGCACATAATGCATAGTTGTAACTCACAGGGCTCACTTGTTTCCATCTGGCTCTGTCCTGATTATGACAGCCCCTCTGTACGTTACCTCATGCTTGATGACCCAGACAGTCCGAAGGTAACTTCCAGTTGACAGGAAAAAGGAGAAACACAATCCAGGCAAACAAAGCACGAGGCACCGACAGCTGGGAGAAGTTCAAATTTAAAACTATAGTAAAGTGTTCTGAAATGTAAGCATAATATCAGCTAGAAGGAGGGATGCTCAGCACCACGGCCAAAAACACAGCAGAAAACAGTTTGGCAAGAAATGGCAAATCACAATTATCTGTTGACAGACCTGTCCCGCAAGCCTCTCCACCCAGCTGCAGCCACACATCAGGGAACAGCCCGCCCCACGTCTGCTCCTCTCCGGCTTCTAAGTAATAAACATGTTGCACATTTGCCTAAAACACATCACATCATAAACTTCCAGAACCTTCTGCATACTTGCCAACATTCTGTGACCCAAAAGATGTAGGATTTTTGAAGTTTCTAAAATGAATAATTCCCATAACAATGACATCACAGGAAAATACATAACATACATTGTTGCCACCATTGAAGCATTCTAAAATACACAACCCATCAAACAGCACAATATGGAAAGATGTTCAAATGTTAAAAATGTATCATTCCGAATGGTAACTTAACACCAAATTCAATTACGTAACTTCACAGAAGGTAATCACACAGAGCTGGTGGACAACGTTTGTCACTGCTCTGTAGCAGCAGCCCAGGCAGTACATATTTATTGCAAGTTGAACACTGAATGACATGGTGGCTGATACCCTCCTCAGTCTGATAGGCAGATGCTGTGTGATGGTGTTACGCTCTGCCACTTGCTTTCACTGCTGATTCACCTAAGGGTTGCCCTGGCAAGAGTGCAGGACAGAGTCACGCAGCTGTCAGGTCAGTGGGTTGGTCTGAGTGCAATCAAAGTGATCACCTACCAGTCCACTGTATAGACAGACGAATTAATGTGTTGCATGTTCTGTCCTGGAGCCTGCCTTAGAGTCACAAAAATGACTTGCCACTGTAAAAAGCAGTAGGATCTGTCACTGAAATCTGTAGGCGGTAGGACTGCTTAAAAAGCAGTAGTCTACTGCCTAAATCTGTAGGGTTGGCAAGTATGCTTCCGTACCACATATTCTTCTGACAAATTGCCTTTTCTATTGCACATGTGTTGTTGATGCTAGGATGCCCCTAGAGTTGGACATTGTGGCCCTTTTCATTTCCCATTATCAGCTTTTTATCAAACATTCTCATTTCCCGCAATCAGATCACACTGCATTGGGACATCTCCTAAAAGGCCATGAACAACCACAAGAACCTATGTACTAGATATCCCTTGGACCTGAATGTCCAAAATCGCCTTGGCTTATCGGATAACTTCCCCAGAGTGAGCAAACCCTCCAGTGCTCCAATAAAACATGGACCAAGGCCCTAGAAACATGATCACAATTCCAGCAAGCATCTGCATCTAGTCCCGTCAATAACGGTGTCCAGGAGAACCCATGGTCCAATATCTCCCTTTGGATTTCATTTTACTCCAGCAGCTTCTAAGTCAGCCCTGCATTGTGAGGTTCATCTGCCAGAGATCTGAGTGTGTTCCATAACATGTGCAGTTCACCAGGATTGGCTTAACTTCCTTTTGGGCACGTTATCCTCTACTTCAATGTCCTGTGTTCACTGCATGTCTATCTGCCAAGGACAAAGGCCTGGTGTAGTATTTCAGATGTTATCTATCAACAATCTGTCTTATACAGGATCAATCGCAATGCTTTACTACGTGAGAATTATTTGAGGATGGCTCAACATCAATGTATTTATTCATTAATATGCATAGTAGTGTTCAATTCAAGATGGGGGTCATTTTGCAGAGTGCCATAGGTGTGCTTTGTAAAATCCCTCTGTATATCCTGGGCCCACAATTTGATGTATATGCCTACTTTTATAAACTTTACGCCTTACACGGTAGAGCAAAGTAGAATGCAAGTTCCTCTGTATACAGCCATCTAAGGTGTACAAACTAGGCATATATGATTCGCCTACACATGGCGTACACAAGTGAGCTGTGTCATATCCGGTTTCAGGTCAACTTCCAAAAAAAGCAGATCCTGGAGAGCATAGAGAGCATAGAGATGTGGCTTGTGGACAGAGTGGCAAAACTCCCCTCACAGTTCTAACACACATCACCCCCAGGTCCAGGATCCTCTGGGATACACCTCACAAAAAGAAAATCGAATAGACTCAGACTACATCCCTATACACCTTTCCCTTTCCCACCTACAGCCCTCTTCCTATGACTAACCCAATGTACCAGCCAGTATGAGAATTGCCAGGAGCCTCATTAAAAAAAAAAGAAGAAAACAGAATACACCACTGGTCATATTGCCTGCTTCCACCTACAGCCCCCATCTCAGGGCTAACCAACTGAAAGGGCCAGGAGCCTCAGGTCCTCCTCCCTCTCACTAGGATAAACACAGTATGCAATCTGGCTTGACACTTCACCCTCCAATGCACACTCAACTCTGCTGCTGACCCTGCTGAGTTTTCCTGTTCCCTTTGCTCCCACTTGAGGAAGTGTCCCTGTGGCCCATCAATCTCCCTTTACACCTTGAACCTCTGACTGCTGTGCACCCCCTCACTCCATTCCAATCTAGCTCCTGGCACCACCATCCAGCTTCAGCTGCCTCCAACCTGCTTAGCTTGCCTCTGAGGAATCTTATCATCATACTTGTCCTAAGTCACTCAAATAGAAGACTCGATTCCCCACTCCCGTGACTCGAATCTGTGACCCACACAGCACCTGACCAGCTTGCTTCCTCCAGAGGCCCACTACATCGGCCTGCAACCAGAACCATTTCCCGCCAGCCAGAGTTCACAGAGGAGGAGTTAAAAGTCCTGGTGAAGGGTGTAGTGACATCACAAGTCCTGGGTACCGCAAGTTGTCAGCCGCCTGCGCAATAGGATCTGGAATCTAATCTGCACCCAGGTGAATGTGGTGTCACCTTGGTCCATGTCCAGAAGCTCTAGAACGATATATGTAGGCATCTGCAAGCTGTTCAGCAAACAACAAGGGAGTGCTTGGCTAGATGGTGAACCACAGAACCCCAGAGCTGGAACTATGGTCATGAGAAGAACAGGCCATGATGGTGATCAACCTCAGTGGCCTTGAGGGAATCAAATGTATCAAGATGTGTGTTGCAGATGAGCACACAGCATGCATACAGGAGCAGACAAGCGCCCTCATTTCACATGCAGAGGAGTGTAAAATGGACATAGGTGCAAGGCACCATGCTCCTATGTCTCTGTTTCCTGCTCTGCTCCAGATTACTGAAGTGATATTGTGGAGGAGGTGCACAGAGAGGTGAGCAGATCTCTATCGTGTCAGTGCACTTGGTGTATGTATGATTGGAATTGTCATGCAGGTGTGAAATGAATAAATCCCAATTGAATCTGCCTCAATTGAGCTTCTACTAAAGAGCAGTAAGATTCCGTCAGAATCCAATTGCAAATTGAGTCTGCTAATTTTACTCTGCAGGTGGTATTAACCATTTACAAATTCCAAGAAAAAGTAAGGTAAAAATACCGTACTTAAGACTGGTGCTCTCAGTTGACCTTAAATAAGGTTGCTCAATCATATATAGCTCTTGCGTAAAATAATTCAAATGTTAGACAAAATATATTTCCAAATGGTACAAAGTTTTTCCAAGAGAAATGTTTAATTCACATTTCCTGGTTTTATATCTTTCTTGATTAGTTCAGATATTGCGAGGCAACTCAAAATCGATAGGTCAATTATTAACAATAGTACATATGCCAATGCATTTCGGTCTGAGACCATCTTCAGGGCTGTACTGAAGTGAGTGTAGAATCTGCACCGTGTTAACATCAATTATTCATCAGAATACACATAAATATAATAGATAATTCAAAATAAAGCAAGGCACATACCCCAAATAGATCCAAATGGATGTTGTACATGTAAGAGAAAAATAAATATGAAAAATATGTCAACATACATTATATCGCTAACCATTCATAGTTGTTTTTCCTCTTTGTATTTTGTGTCCTGTACCTGCTAATTGTGAGTTGTCCTCTCCTGTGAATGCGTTCGTAGAACGTCTCCAGTGTTCCTGTTAATTGCCAGAGGGGAATATATATTACTATTATTCTAGCTATATCCAATTGTGAAGCTATTTCAACCTGAAAAGTTAAATGGGCTCTTACCTGCACTCGTATGATTCGCGCGCGGGACCGATCGCGCTCCCTGTGAGAGCGAAAGTGAACTGCGCGCGGCCAAAAAATGCTTTTAAGGGTAGTCATGGGAACCTGGGCGGGGCGTCGAGCAGCAGCAAAGTTGCTGTCGCACGTACGCCTCGGGACCCACCGCCCTACGGGAGCGCAGGGGGGCGGGACTGTTGCCATGACCCCAAGGTGTGTGTATGCTCTGTGTTACTGATGATGGAATTAACTCGAGTGAAAGAGAGGTGTGGATAAAGCCTAGGCAATTAGTGGAAACTATACACGTGACTTCGTTCTATATCTGTGTATATGTTCTATGAATGTCAACCAATGTAGGTGTCAAAATAAGGATAGATACTGGTTGTGTGGAGTGGATCATGCGATCCATACCCATTCATACACTCCTAAATATTTTAAACTGTTGCATGATGTGCAATTAATACATGTAAGTGCAAAAACACCAGAAAACGACACCAAGTTCAATCACACGTTTTCAATGTGTCCCCAGTTGTATCTGGATCTAAGTCCATTGCGCTTCTTCATCCACGAAGAATTCAAAGACTTATTCTTGAACCAACCGTGAATCTGGCTTTTTTAGAGAAAACACATATAATTGATCTCTTCATTGATTCCCTTCGGTGTAAGGGAACTTAGTCTGTCTATCCAAAACGTTTCTCGTTGATCAATTCTTTTTTGTAGATCCTCGTATCTTTCTCTTCTTTGGACTCTTTCCAGGACTACAAATTTAATCTGTGCCAGATTGTGTTGTTTACTCTGCCAGTGTCTTGCTACTGCAGAGCTTGCAGTCTTGTTCCTGATACAAGATCTGTGTTCGTTCCACCTGATCTTTGCTGTGCGCTGTGTTTGTCCGACGTAGTATAAACCACAAGGGCATTTAATTCCATATATGATTCCTGCCGTGTCACATGTGGCATAGCATTTCAATTTGATTTTTTCTCCAGTATATGGATGATTTATGGTTTGTCCTTTCATGATATATCCACAGTTGCTGCAGTTGAGGCATGGAAATGTACCTATGCGGTCCGTGCTTCTCTTCTTTTGTGGGGGTCTCGTGTGGACTAATCTGTCTTTCAAATTAGAACTTCTCTGGTAGGCAAATGTTGGGGTTTCTTTAAATAGGTGTTCTACCCTTTTATCACATGTAACAGTGTTTCAATTTTTCTTTATGATTGACTTAATCCGATTACTTTGGCGTGAATATTTCGATACAAACACCAGTGGGGGAGAGATATCCTGTTTGTTGATTTTGGGTTTGAGTAATTCTTCTCTATCTTGTGTAGCCGTGCGTATTTCTGCTGATGTAACTTCCTCTGTTGAATAACCGCGGGCTAGAAATTTCTTGCCCATTTCTCTCACAGCTCTTTCGTATTCACTTTGGTTACTCACAATCCTTTTCACTCGAAGCAACTGACTGTAAGGTAAATTCTTGATCAGACTGGGTTGATGAAAACTGAGTCTATGTAGCAGACTGTTCCTATCTGTGCTTTTCCGATAGATAGTGGTTTGATATCCAGTTTCTGTGACATTAATCTCAACGTCCAGAAAATGAATAGATTTACGTGAATATTCGTATGTGAACTGTATACGTGGGTCTATGTTGTTGATGTATCCAAAAAATTCTAGTAGGTGTGATTCTGTGCTCTTCCAGATGCCGAAAATATCATCTATGTACCGGATCCAGGTGATAAGTTCTTGATTCCATACGTTGTTTGTCAGAACATGTTCTGTTTCGAATTTGTGCATGAAGGAGTTTGCATATGAAGGGGCCATGGTTGCCCCCATGGCCGTGCCTGCAACCTGTAAGTAAAATTTATCTTTAAATTGGAAGTATGAATTGTTACTAATGAATTCCAACAATCCCATAATGAACTCTTTTTGTGCAGGTATTTCTCCTTCCCTCAGGAGCATCCACTCCACCGCTTCTCTGCCCAAGTCATGGGGAATCGATGTATATAAGCTTTTTACGTCTACTGTGAAGCAAATGTTGTCGTTGTTGAATGGAACACTTCTTAGGTGTTGTAGGAAATGAGTAGAATCTTTGATGTAGGTACTTGTCTTTTGAATCAAAGGTTGCAAGAAATAGTCAATGTATTTTCCGAGTGGTTCGAGGATGCTGTTGATTCCGGCTACTATAGGTCTTCCCGGAGGTTTCTGTGTATCTTTATGTATCTTCGGAAGAGTATAGAAATGAGGAACTTTTGGATATGTATTCGTCAGAAATTTCTTTGTATTATGATTTATCCATTCTAATTCTTCTGCTCTTTCCAAAAGTTTGTCCAGGTTACCCCGAATCTCCTCTGTAGGATCTGCGTCTAGTGATGCATAGGTGTTGATGTCCCCAAGCTGATGGGAATGGAAGTGTTCCATTCAACAACGACAACATTTGCTTCACAGTAGACGTAAAAAGCTTATATACATCGATTCCCCATGACTTGGGCAGAGAAGCGGTGGAGTGGATGCTCCTGAGGGAAGGAGAAATACCTGCACAAAAAGAGTTCATTATGGGATTGTTGGAATTCATTAGTAACAATTCATACTTCCAATTTAAAGATAAATTTTACTTACAGGTTGCAGGCACGGCCATGGGGGCAACCATGGCCCCTTCATATGCAAACTCCTTCATGCACAAATTCGAAACAGAACATGTTCTGACAAACAACGTATGGAATCAAGAACTTATCACCTGGATCCGGTACATAGATGATATTTTCGGCATCTGGAAGAGCACAGAATCACACCTACTAGAATTTTTTGGATACATCAACAACATAGACCCACGTATACAGTTCACATACGAATATTCACGTAAATCTATTCATTTTCTGGACGTTGAGATTAATGTCACAGAAACTGGATATCAAACCACTATCTATCGGAAAAGCACAGATAGGAACAGTCTGCTACATAGACTCAGTTTTCATCAACCCAGTCTGATCAAGAATTTACCTTACAGTCAGTTGCTTCGAGTGAAAAGGATTGTGAGTAACCAAAGTGAATACGAAAGAGCTGTGAGAGAAATGGGCAAGAAATTTCTAGCCCGCGGTTATTCAACAGAGGAAGTTACATCAGCAGAAATACGCACGGCTACACAAGATAGAGAAGAATTACTCAAACCCAAAATCAACAAACAGGATATCTCTCCCCCACTGGTGTTTGTATCGAAATATTCACGCCAAAGTAATCGGATTAAGTCAATCATAAAGAAAAATTGGAACACTGTTACATGTGATAAAAGGGTAGAACACCTATTTAAAGAAACCCCAACATTTGCCTACCAGAGAAGTTCTAATTTGAAAGACAGATTAGTCCACACGAGACCCCCACAAAAGAAGAGAAGCACGGACCGCATAGGTACATTTCCATGCCTCAACTGCAGCAACTGTGGATATATCATGAAAGGACAAACCATAAATCATCCATATACTGGAGAAAAAATCAAATTGAAATGCTATGCCACATGTGACACGGCAGGAATCATATATGGAATTAAATGCCCTTGTGGTTTATACTACGTCGGACAAACACAGCGCACAGCAAAGATCAGGTGGAACGAACACAGATCTTGTATCAGGAACAAGACTGCAAGCTCTGCAGTAGCAAGACACTGGCAGAGTAAACAACACAATCTGGCACAGATTAAATTTGTAGTCCTGGAAAGAGTCCAAAGAAGAGAAAGATACGAGGATCTACAAAAAAGAATTGATCAACGAGAAACGTTTTGGATAGACAGACTAAGTTCCCTTACACCGAAGGGAATCAATGAAGAGATCAATTATATGTGTTTTCTCTAAAAAAGCCAGATTCACGGTTGGTTCAAGAATAAGTCTTTGAATTCTTCGTGGATGAAGAAGCGCAATGGACTTAGATCCAGATACAACTGGGGACACATTGAAAACGTGTGATTGAACTTGGTGTCGTTTTCTGGTGTTTTTGCACTTACATGTATTAATTGCACATCATGCAACAGTTTAAAATATTTAGGAGTGTATGAATGGGTATGGATCGCATGATCCACTCCACACAACCAGTATCTATCCTTATTTTGACACCTACATTGGTTGACATTCATAGAACATATACACAGATATAGAACGAAGTCACGTGTATAGTTTCCACTAATTGCCTAGGCTTTATCCACACCTCTCTTTCACTCGAGTTAATTCCATCATCAGTAACACAGAGCATACACACACCTTGGGGTCATGGCAACAGTCCCGCCCCCCTGCGCTCCCGTAGGGCGGTGGGTCCCGAGGCGTACGTGCGACAGCAACTTTGCTGCTGCTCGACGCCCCGCCCAGGTTCCCATGACTACCCTTAAAAGCATTTTTTGGCCGCGCGCAGTTCACTTTCGCTCTCACAGGGAGCGCGATCGGTCCCGCGCGCGAATCATACGAGTGCAGGTAAGAGCCCATTTAACTTTTCAGGTTGAAATAGCTTCACAATTGGATATAGCTAGAATAATAGTAATATATATTCCCCTCTGGCAATTAACAGGAACACTGGAGACGTTCTACGAACGCATTCACAGGAGAGGACAACTCACAATTAGCAGGTACAGGACACAAAATACAAAGAGGAAAAACAACTATGAATGGTTAGCGATATAATGTATGTTGACATATTTTTCATATTTATTTTTCTCTTACATGTACAACATCCATTTGGATCTATTTGGGGTATGTGCCTTGCTTTATTTTGAATTATCTATTATATTTATGTGTATTCTGATGAATAATTGATGTTAACACGGTGCAGATTCTACACTCACTTCAGTACAGCCCTGAAGATGGTCTCAGACCGAAATGCATTGGCATATGTACTATTGTTAATAATTGACCTATCGATTTTGAGTTGCCTCGCAATATCTGAACTAATCAAGAAAGATATAAAACCAGGAAATGTGAATTAAACATTTCTCTTGGAAAAACTTTGTACCATTTGGAAATATATTTTGTCTAACATTTGAATTATTTTACGCAAGAGCTATATATGATTGAGCAACCTTATTTAAGGTCAACTGAGAGCACCAGTCTTAAGTACGGTATTTTTACCTTACTTTTTCTTGGAATTCGTTTAGTGTGATCCGGATGCCACAGGATCAATCATAGACTGGCAGCTCCAGGTTAAAATATTACACAATTTTCCTAAATGAACTTTATCTATATTAAAGGACCTAACTTCTGTGGTGCCCACCTTCACATTGTATTTCATTAACCATTTACAAGACACACCATGAAGAGAAAGAGGGAAAGCAAGTTTGCCTTGTTACACCCTTCCTTTTTGCACTTTGTCTTGCAGATGCTATAACATAAATGCAGAGGACGTTACAACAGGCTAGTGCAAACATTGTGGTCCCCTGCAGGCAACTTGCATATTGTGTCCAAATGAGAACCTATTTTTGTACGTGTTTTAAACCCTTGATTCACGGTGCATTACAACCACCATGACCAAGAAAGTGATAATCCCTTCTACAACACTTCCATGATTTATTAATCATCCATATGAATGGCATGACTTCATATGATCCAGAATCTACTATGCAGATGTGACAAGAAACCACTCTCACTCCTGAGACAAGCCCAAGGGTGTTTACTGTAGATTTTCCAACAATCATAATGTCTCTTAGTTCTTAAAACTGGATATTTCAATCCTACTGGGCTCTTGAGATGTATGGCGCTAGGTCCGTCCTCTCATTACATTTCCGCAGCCTTTTCCTCCTCCATAGTCTAGGCATCCATAATGGTTGTTAATACTATCAACAGGTTACCCCTACTGTCTTTTCTCTGATTTCTGCTGCAGATGGTTTTCACCAAGACGGTGGCTAACTACCTCGCTAGGTGGTTTCTAGTTGTCCTTGTACTAGCCCAGCTTAGTAGTGTAGTTTTCTTTTGGGATATTACCATCTTCCATGCTGTACCGTCTACTCATCAAACATACACAATCTCACCTGACCCTTCTTTATACACTTTGCCCCAAAGGTGTTTTCCTCCCACCCCTCTACTGTCTCTCAGATCTCACAGTCTGCCCTTCTACCACCACCGTTTGATCTTACTTCTCTTTTTACTTCTTAATTCCTCTACTCACTACTGCCACTACCTCCTACTAACTATGTTGTTATACTTTCCTCCCTCCTTCCTCCTATGCTACCACCTAGCCTCTACCACTCCTTTGCTATGACTTTCACCACTCCCTCTGCCTACTCCTCCCCCCTGCTACTACCTCTTACTATTATTGCTCATGTTCTGCTACTACTACTCTTTCCCTAGTACTTCTCAGTCTATAGTCTCTCTTATTTTTCTCTCATGCTCCACTCTAGTTGGCTGCTACTGCTTCTACTGCTTACAACTATGACTACCTCTCCTTCCAACTACTAATCTGCTGCTCCTACTACCACTAACTTCGCATTACCAGTGCCTGTCTTATTTCTCCACTACTTCACTACTTCCAATGCAACAGCTATTATCTCCACTACTCCTACTCTACGCCTACCACACTCACACCTTACTCTCATGCACAATCATGCCAAAAAAACCATCTCTCTAGTAGCCTCCAAACTCCTGTTGCTCTCTCCTCCTATGGTTTCTACGACGTTCTCTACCACTTCCAGTCCTCACCGAACTAACCCATACCTAACCATTCACACATACCTTCTCCCAGGATTGGTTACTTACTCTGTCCAATAACGTATCTGACTTCCTGGGCGTGTGCCAGGGTTAGGGCTTGGGAAGGCTCATACAGGCTTGTAAGACCCACCCCCTTCTCCATGCAGTCTTGCTGCTTCTCTGGTTTGGAGGCCAAACTGCCTTCCAAGGGACTGCTGTACCTGGGTATATGGACCAATACAGAGGTCCATTTGGGTTTCACAAACAACTCCCTGGTGGTTGAGTTGGACTGTAGGGCCTGTCTGGAGACCTTTATTTCTTGTTACCATACCAGCTGGTTTAGTGGTTTCACCTCCCTCAATAGAAATCCCTGGTGGTATAGCGGTGGATCCTTTGAAGCGCAGGCTCTAGCCTATGCTCCATGTTTCTCCAGTCTTCTTCTGGAACTGTCCCCTCCTGCATGGGCTCTAGCCATCTCTCTCTGCTGGAGCCACGCTTCTCACAGCTCACTAGTTGCTCATTTGGGCTGGGTGGCCAGAATTCATTGGCTTGCAGTGCCAGTCCACCCAATGCAGTCTCACAGGGTGCCTGAGCCACTGGCCTTGCCAGTGATTTGGCCCTCCATGGCATCCTGAAGGTGGTCTTCATGCCCGGTTGTTGTGAGGGGCCTGGCCTTTCCTCTCAGGCACATTCTTGCGGGCCGCCAGCCTGTTGCTCCACGAAGTAAAGAGGGCATGTGAGGGGTTCTGTGCATCATTCCGGCACCTAGAATGGTGTGGGGCATGAGGCTCCTAACCCACCTGGCAAGGCCTGAAAGTGGCCTTGTCACACAGAGGTACAGCACAATTATTTGGCCATGTAAAGGGGATCCAGAAAACTATATCTGAATCTGACAACTGCTGCAGATGGATAACATAAAGAACATCTATAGTTCATGAACACATCCACAGAAATAGGTCCACCCCATAAATGTAAGTACACATGCACGCCTTAGCACTGCAGCAACTCGACAAATGAGTCTCCATTGGGTCATTAAGCCAAACATTGCCATTTCGTGGAGACGACCAGTGCAGTTTGCACTCATATGGCAAAAACTCTCCTGCATGAATGAAATGACTTCCTGACAAGTAGTGGTCAATAAATGTGTGAAACCTGTTGAATCTAGTGATAAACATTTGTCACCCACTCTATTTGACATAAAATGGAAAAGGCTTCCACACTGGTTGATTGGCAAAGCTCACTACTCTGGATACCCAAGTGATCTCAATGCTATTACTTGGTGTTAATGACAGGTGCAAGACATAACAACTCATCTGCGCACCCCCAACATGCACATCTGGCCTGCTGGACATTTGTACCACAATATACCAGATCACCACTAGAAAAAATATGTTTTATAAATTTGTACTTAAGCTGAAGTTGAAGATATTTTTTGACACTATTGACACATAGGAGGATAATGAGAGCATAATTTTTGAATATAGTGAATTCATAGCAAACATTACAGTCTTATCTCCACCAATGAATGCTACACTTTGGGGTGTTTCAGAAAGCAGTAATAGAATGTTTAAAAGTGATCAAAGTTAAGAACGAGAAACATTGTCATTTTTCTAATTATGAGAAAGGGGCCATCCAAAAGATGTGAAATAATCAAGACATAATTTTGAAACCAGCGGATGAGGGAGGAGCATTGGTAATAATGAATTTAAGAGACTATAAAAAAGAATTCATGCAAACATTCCAAGATGATGATGCCTATGTGAACATTTCATATGCTCCAACACAGAATGTGAAAGACCTAACAGAAGATATTTTGACGGAAGAAGAAGCACATTACTACATGGCATACAATACTAAGAAGAGTTTGACTAATGCACATTGAATCACACTGCTGTTTAGCATTTTATCTAAAATAAATATAAATTTACCCAAGCCAATGGACAGACCAATAATAGCGGCAACAACTAGTGTACTAGAACCTCTATCTCTGTACATAGAGGTAGTGCAAACGATGAATATAACCTAGTAACACGTATGTTAGTGATACAATCCATATTTTAGAAGGTTGGATGAAGTTCAATTTAATCCAGCAGAAGACATCCTATTAACAATGGATGCAATTAGTCTTTATATGAACATACCACATAAGGAAGGAGTGACAGCGATAGATTGGCTGCTTTTGCGAACAGAAAGTTGTCCAGCGCACAATGTTGTTGTATTGACACTATAAACAACAATATTGATGGATAATTTCTTTAGATATGAAGATCAGTTTTTCTTACATATTTTATGAACATCAATGGGGACAGCAATGGCTAACACATTTATGTTATAATTTGATGAGGCCCACCAAGGCCGACATTTTTTTGGGTATGCTTGTGGTCTCGTGCAGAAGGGATGTGACCAAGCAGTTTGGGCTGGCATTTTGGGCTGGACTGCCCCTTTTGGGGTGGGACTAAGCATGATTTGTATATGATCTTTCCCCTTTTGTAATTGCTTGACAGTCGAAGAACGATTGTCTGGAAGGTCGACTAGAGCAATGCCAGAGGTTAAGATTCATTCCAAACCTTTCAGCCATCCCCTCTTTTGTTTTGTGTATGTCACAGCGAGTGGGACGGGCATGCCCAGACATGGGTCTCATGCCTGCAGGGCCAAGAGACCCAAGCTTCTCCTCACTGATGAGGCCCAGCAAGGCTGAAACATGTTTGGGGATGCTTGTGGTCTTGTGCAAAAGGGATGGGACCAAGCAGTTGGGGCTGGACTAAGCTTGATTTGCAATAGTCTTTCACCTTTTGTAATGGTTTGGGAGGCGAAGAACAATGGTCTTGAGGTTTGCCCAGTGCAATGCCAGAGGTAAGGATTCCTTCCAAACCTTCCAGGCATCACCTCTTTTGTTTTCAGTGGTATAAATATACACTGGGGTTTGTTATCTTCTCTATGAGGTTTATTGAATTAAGTGTGCAATGTTATGAGTGTTTGGAACAATTATAGCTTTGTAGTATCATTGTGAGACTTCATATTAATTGATTTGGAATAGTACCATTTGACAGACACCATATTGATTGAGACTGAGATTCATTGAGGTATATTGTGATCTGCAGGAGATCACAAACATCCCCAAACATGCATAAGCCTTGTTAGGTTTCCTCAGTGATGATAAGAGGTTAAGATTAATTCTAAACCTTCCAGCCATAACCTTTATGTTTTTCTGTTGTCACCCTGAGTGTGAAGGGTATGCCAGACATAGGTCCCATGCCTGCTGAGCCAAGAGACCCAAGCTACTCCTCAGTGATGAGGTCTGCTAGAATAATACAGTGCACTAATTGTGACTGTGTACTTATTCTAATTTCAATGGCACCAATGATTTCAACCGAGACACTGTGCACCAGTTTACAATGATGATAACACTGCAGCATGTGTTATTTGTGTCATTTAGGATACTAGTACTGATGTGTGGCATTGTGGGTAAATTGAAGATGGGGTTGATTTGGGGGATTAGCATACCGTAGTGCAGGGTATTAATAACCTTAAGATGACTAACTACAAACACTGTTAACTCTACTAATTGTAATAATGACACTAGCAATTAAACTGGGTCCAAAGTGGGTATGCTTAGGCCATAGACCGTGTTGCAGACTGCAGGTACATGAACATTCACACTGCAATGTTAGTTTAAATTCAGAATTGAAAAGCTGAACAGCAGTATCTCTTGTGGATGCTGGATTCAGAGCACAGTGTGATCTGGAAAGAACAATGTCATTGTTCAGGCTGGTGTAAGTTAGGAAACAGAAAGGACTTTTTTCACAATTCATCCAGGCTCTGTGCCAGGTTGGGCAAAATCTGTGTAAAGGTTATCGTAAAAAAGGCTGAAAAGGCTGGGAAGTTACCAGGGTGTTGGCTAAATCGGTGGTGGCAATTGACCAGAGGCATCATCCATGACATCACGATGATATCTAAGAATGGGTAGAGAAACAATAAAGTATCTATACAAAAATATAGGCAGGTGGACGTGAATAAACGAAAGATTATAAGGTGAGGAAAGGATTGTGCAAGTGGTTGTGCATGCAAAGAGCAAGAACAGAGAGAGGAGGAAAAGGAGAACAACAAAAATGAAGGTGGTTGGATCGATTGCTGGCTGGCTGCACTGAGCTATGAGGGGGCATGCTGGCAAGAAAGGAGTGCCGAAGAGGCAGGAGATGGTAGCAGGTTGAGAGTTTGCTGTAATTCTGGAGGCAGCAGATCATGGGAGTGAAAGAGAGAGAGCAGCCGTGAAAAAAAAAGCGTTTGCCAGTGCAGGCAAAATTGTCAGACACTAAACTCTTGGTGAGTATAGGTGATAAAAAAAGAAAGAAAGAATTAATTAGGGTTCCACATAGTCTAATCAGTGAAGTGTCAAATTGAACTCAAAAGGGGCAAGAACTCATTTGTTGTTGAGGTACTGAAGGCCAAATGTGTTTGCCCATGCTCAAATTGTAACTTGTTGAGAAAGTCTGAGTTTTGCAGGAGTGCTAACATTTGTCAGTTATACTTCCAAGGTTGAGTATAAAGAATGCAGGTCTTCTGCAACGTTTGCAAATGAGTAGCTAGTTTTGCTTAAGGAAAAGAGAAATCACTGTCTTGGGTGGGGGTTATCAAGGGTGTTAAAAAGCTTGCCAATATAACAGTGAATATAAATGTACTGATGAATTATGAAAGCTGTGTTTTTCCAAAGCCATGTTTATATTTCTTCCTTCCTGTTTCTTGCATGTGTTCAGTGAAAATGTAACTCTGATGTCTCTCTGCTGAATATTTTTTTTCTGGTTTGCTGAATGAATATAAAAGTGCCTGAGGGCATAATTCTGAACACCTGTGTGATAGTTTGTTATTGTGTGGCCTAGTCATTTTACAAAATATAGAGCTGATATTTGGTGTTTCCAGCGCAGTCAGTGTGAAAGTCTGGTGTGCCCAGTGTAGAATAAAGCCTTGTAATTTACTAGCCAAGGATCCCAGAATAAATGTATATCAATAGAGAAGTGGTTATAAATGAATTCTCTGCATTTTGACAAACAAATATTTTCAACAGGCCCAATGAGGCAGAAACATATTTGGGAATGCTTGTGATCTCTTGCAGAAGGGATGCCACCAAGCAGTTTGGACTGGACCTTCCCTTTCGGGGTGGGAGCAATCCTGATTTGCATATGGTCTTTGTCCTTATGTAATGGCTTGTTAGGTGAAGAACGATGGTCTTGAGGGTTGCCCAGAACAATGCCGGAGGTTAAGATTAATTTGAAACCTTCCTGACATCACCTCTTTTGTTCTGCTGTATGTCACTTCTGATAGACAAGCCATCCATGTGGGATTTCTGAACATTGCTTGAATTTATTTTGCGGAATAACATTTCACTGAATTTTGTCTTCCTACTTTTACTGCTTTTTACCTCAAAATGATATGATATGATATGATATGATATGATATGGTATTTGTAACGCGCCTATACACAAGTGTTTCAAGGCGCGACGAGGCAGGGAGGGAGGGAAACAAGGGGAAGACAGACAAACGATCCTACTAGGCCAGGTGTCATTCAGATCGCGCAAGTGCAGAGGTAGGGGGAAAAGGAGAAAGTGCAGGGGGAGGAGGTGGGGGGGAAAGTGCAGTACACGGTAAGTGGCGTAATAAAATAATAAATAATAAATAATAAATAAAAGGGCCAGCTGGTGGCAAGTGCGAGGTAAGTGCAGAGCAAGTGCTAGGAAGGGGGCTGTAGGGATACAGTGACAGTCCCACAGTGCAGGGGGAGCCAGGGAGGCAGTGCAAGTGGAGAGTGGCTGGGCCCTGGACCGAGGTCGCTGAGAGTGGCCAAGATGCAGGTTTAGTGCAGAATTTCAGTGGGGAGTTAAGCAGGTTTAGCAGGGGAGAGGGAGAGAAAAGGCAGAAGCGAAGAGGAAGGTTTTGAGGTGCTTCCGGAACCGGAGATGGTTCTCCTCAAGTTTCAGTTTCAAATGCCTTGCTGTAGTCTTCCCTTCCCTGTTTGTGTCAGAATATAATACAATGAACTGTGCCACCCTAATTACCATCTGCTCCTCCCAAGGTCTAAAGGGAGAATGATAGATGAAAACACAATATTTTACTTCATCAATGTTGTAGGCAATAACATGATAGATAGTGCATGCATTCAAATGCACATAAAATGTGCATACATTATACGGTTGGCACTGTCCCATTCTTTTCAACAACCACTGTAGGGCCTTTTTAGTTTGGACGATTGTTCTGTAAAAAATGTCTTGCATATGTACTTGAGACCAAACCTTGTAGATAATAGAAATGTACTCTGCCTTGCTCTTGGGTTTATGAACCAACTTTAAATAGCTCTTGATGCATCCCTATAGCATTTCAATTGGATTGAGGTTTGTGGAATCAGGATGAGTCCAAACCCAAAATTGACCCAGGCTGTAAATGAATCTTGCAGTAGAGAAATATTTAGTATTGTTGTCTTGTATTATTCTTCATTGTCTGGTGTCTTGGGGGATATCAAATTTGTACATGTGGGAGTATTGACCGTCTTCTTCCATTTTTCCATCAAAAGTGACTATGGGAGCTGGAAAATCCTTGGTGATGCCATCGCAAACCTTCATCTTCCGTACTTTTTTATGCTAGACCGATGCCCTCTCATCCGAAATGTCTTCCTACTGAAGCACTCAAGGACAACAGATGTATTGTCTCAGAACAACATGTTATCAAATTACTCACCTGTCTCAATTCACTGTTTTTCATGAAGCACCCACTTCTCCTGGTTACATCGCAGATTAGATGGTGCAGTCTAGAACATAAAAGAAATACAGAATTGCTGCACTGTATGCATACATATATAAACAATGCACAGCGACAGTGTATAACATGCAAGGATGCTTTTTTTCCTTGTTAGGTTACAGCCTCACCATTGAGGTTATCATTTTTTGGCAGGGGATTCCATAGAAGTCAGGCGCAGTCTGCTTTATACCATTATTAAAACAGGACACCACATCCTAAGCCATAACACAATACATTCTGAGAAATTGAAATCAAATGGATTATCCAGTTGGCAAGTAGAGAATAATTAGTGTAGAGTAAAAAAAGGTTACAAAACTACACCACAAACCACCCCTCACCGCCCTCATCGGCCTAGGGTAACTTCATGGTCTACCTCACTCACATCGAAGTCCACTAATCAAAAACATGAACATGCTAGTTGGCTCCGTCATAACAAAGATCCCATGATGAGTGCACAGACACTGTTGAGCTGCATCACCATTTGCCATTTATCTTATTTAATCTGGGCATCATTAATCTAATGCAAGCACCCAGAAGTACACCAAAATATTATTTACAGAAACGTGTGATATTTCTGGTTGGAGAAAGGAATGCACAAAGGTGGAGTCTATATCCCTACTTTAAATATAGAGGGTTGTCATGAATGGATAACCTCCCTCCTACAATATAGTCAAACACCTGACAACACCCCCACTTACTCCAATTTACATTAACACCCTTACCCTTGTGCCTAATTTTCCTCTAGCTTGAGTGTGCTATCCCACTGGTGTGATACTAGATGGCAGACCATGTACATGAAACTCATAGAGTGTTTATACGTTGTTGAATTTATGTAATCAAATATCCATTGCAAAATACTCCCTCATCTTGGCAGTGCTCGTCTATAGGCTGTTGACTGAAGGCATTGCAGGTACAGCAGGCACAGTAGGTTAAGATGTTCAAATGATGCAGTTCACAATGAATAGCTGGTGGTTGTGTTCAAAACAAGCTCTTTTGGAAGGGCAGAATGGTCAGGAAAGAGTCCACAGGGGATGTAAAAGTGTTAATGGCAGCCATCAACGCTAGGATACTTAATCAGGGTCTTTATTCATTTTCCATCTTGGGTAGACAGAAATTGTTCATGTGAAAAAATGCAGAGACCTTGCAAGAAGCAGGTGGAGTTTCGGGCAGCCTACAGGAGATTGACATCTTTGAGTGGGGCCCCTCATCCCACAGCAAAGCAAACCAATATTCAAAGAGAAGAAACACACAAAGCACTGCCCAAACCATAGCACACATTTCAATAAAGGAACACCAACATTAGAATATAAGAAGGGCCTCATTACAAGTATGGCGGTACAGTCACAATGGCGCAGGTAGTGCTACCGGCACCATTGCTACCGTACCGCCATACTACGAGCTGTGCTTGCGGGTGCCTGTCAGCCCGCCAGGTCTGGCCTGGTGGGCTGACAGGCACCCTTGTGCACAGCAAGTCGGATGCACTGGCACCTTTGTGAACAGTGCTGGTTCATCCAACATCCTCATTCTTATGGGGCTCAATGGGAATGGGGATGTACCAGGCCCGGCACCCGCACAAAAGGGCAATTACCGGGTCTGGCTGGTCGGGAATAGCCTGGTAATTGCCCATTCGCGGGTGCCGGACCCAGATGCGAGTTTGGAGCAAGGCTACCTCCAACATCGTAATGAGGCCCAATGTGCTGAAAAAGTAGTTAGGGAGTTGCTGAGATCACAACCCATTTCAAACGTCAAAGGAAATAAAATAAAAACAGCAGTACAAACTGTTTCAATGGAGGAACTGGCATAATTCAGTTAATTATTAATATTTTTCAAAAACAAAACAGTTTGTTTGTTTTATTTGTTTATTTCCTTATTGTGCGCACCGGACCCTGAGGTATCACGGCGCATGTGACAAGAGGGCTTACAGCTTGGTTACAGAAGTTACAAATATACAGAGCATGGTAAAAACGATTTTCTTATCTCCACAGGGTGAAGGTAAGGCAGTAAAGTACATACAGTATAGTACGGGTATCCAGAGCAATGTAAAAATAATTTTCTTGGCTCCACAAGGTGCAGGTGTGCAGGTAAGGCAGTAAAGCATATCTACAAGACAGTATGCAGACAGAAAGTCATCACAGCTGATATTTACATAATAGCAAGTGTATGAACAGGTGCAGTACAGAAAGCCGGTTACATAGCATTCACAGTAAGCCATTTTATTGCATTCTTTCTGAATTTGTTGAACGTTTGGTCAGATCTAAGAGCGGAGGTAGGGAGTTCCACAATTGAGCTGCCCTGACTGGAAAGCTGGACCCTCCAATAGTGGTCAGTTTAAATCTGGGCACTAGCAAGCAGTTGGGACTGGCTGTTCTAGTAGGTCTAGTTTTTCTAGTAAAACGTTCTGTTAGGTAACGAGGGGTTTGTTATTTAGGCATTTGTGGATGAGGGAGGCAGATTTGAGGTTGATTTGTTCATGGGTGGAGAGCCATTTGTGTTTCCGTCTTATTTCAGAAATGTGTACTCTTTTAGGAATACTTAGGGCCTCTCTAAGTGCATTGTTTTGGAGCACTTGTATTCTGTTGATGGTTTGTTTAGTTGCCCCTATGTAGAGGAAATTGCAATAGTCTAATTTTGATAGGATAAGGGCTCTGGATAGGATTGGGCAACTGTTATCTGATAGGAATTGTTTCCCGGCTCGTATTAATTTACATGTATTGGCCGTAGATGACGCCAGTGAGTTTACCTGTTTGGTGAGGGATAGGGTCGAGTCGAGGTAGAAACCTAGCGTTTTTACTTCTCTGGCGACCTTGATAGTGTTCCCATCGATAATGAATGCTGAGTAGATTGGGTTTAGTTTAGAGATGCGAGCAGCAGTGCCCATGATGATGAGCTCCGTTTTGTCATCGTTCAGGCATAGGCCATGGTTGGCCATCCATGCCTGAACGATGCTATAGACTCTGTTCACCCAAGCCAGATCTTCCCCATAATCCCCGGTAAGTGGTAGGAGAATCTGAGTATCATCTGCGTAATTGGTGTAGGTGATACCCAGATTGTCAAGATTGTCAAAGAGTGACTTGGTGAAGATATTGTAGAGTGTTGGCGAGACGCAAGATCCCTGGGGCACTCCACAAGTAATAGGTATCGGGTCTGCTGCCGCTGAGGGGGAGAACACTCTCATGGTCCTGTCACTGAGGAATGACTGTATCCAGACTATAGCCTCCCCACTGTTGGATGTCAAGCGGTTCTGTTCTGAAAATCTGCTATCTGATACCTGGATTGTTTAAATCTGCTCTGTGCAATTTGATAGATGAAAAGACTACACCCCGTTACCACGAGAGTGCATAGAATCCTTTGTTTTTTTTACCAAGCTATGACTTCAATTGCTGCTCCTCACATAAATAGAGTTAACTTCACCCCACACTGTATTTTCGATTACACCATGAGAAAATTAAGAAGTTTAATGTACTAAGCAAGCATGTTCTAATGGGTGTGCTCCAAAACCAAACCAGAAAATGTACTGAAAATGTAACTAAAGAAGGGTTCTCTAACCTGTGAACTTTAATCCATGGTGGGACTTAAACCTCCAGAATTGTCACACAGGCTGCGGCATAACCCCTTGCACATGGGCAGTGCACATTCCATCTGTCGTCACACCATACGGCTGGGGTTCCCTCACCTCCCACAAATCCAAATGAAGAAAACGTTTTGTAGTAAATAAAAAGGAGTTCACAAGTTTGACATAGTCCAAACAGCAAAAGAACAGAACATAATTACGTCATAATGGACCACCACTACAAATCGTGGGCACATAGACAGAACCTCCTAGCTACCAAGCCATGACGCTAACTGAAACCCTGTACATTCATGGGCTTCAGCTCCATATTGCCTATCTCTGTTTTTTTCCTGTCTGGTTTTTTCCTGTTTTTTAAAAAGCAAGGCCAATTACAAAATGCATTGGAATAAGTTACATTCAAACCCAGCTCACATTGTTGCACCATTCTCAGAGGAGGGCTGTCACACCTGTCCACTGCCAATGCCGTGATGTGGAGGTTGGTGGTTGCAACTGTGAGCTTTAATACAAAAAGGCTCATCATCTAAAATCATCATGCTCTTAGCGTCTGCAAAATTGTGTCTACGGGCAATGAGTGGTGGATGGTAATTTTTTTTAACTGGAGGGGTGTAAATGTTTGAGCCTAAGGGGCTGATTCATGGAATTTGTGCGCCGAAAAACAGGGATTTGTGCGCCATTCTGCCTGCAAATCCCCATTTGTTAAACAGGGATTTGCGGGCAGAATGGCGCACAAATCCCTGTTATTCGGCGCAAAATTTCCACGAATTAGCCCCTAAATGTGGGAGCGACCGAGCTCAGTGAAGGAGCTTGAACCAAACACAGTTAGTTAGAGTGGGAGTTCTCCCCGGCTAAGAACATTTGTAAAATAATGAGCTAAAAAATGTTGCATTTTACAGCCTTTCCCATGGAAATTTGGGTAAAAAGCGATACAGTTTGCAATCCGTTTGTATGCTAGTATATGAAAAAACCCAATAAGTACAAGTTACCAACATTGAACAGAATAATTTTGCACACACATTTGCATGATCTCTTTGCCCACAACATATGCCAGTATATACAACATGTTCATGCTGGCTATGCCCATACTGGTCCATGCTGGCTGTACCAATATATGCCAGTATTACCATTAAAGGTAAAAAATGCATGCTACTGAACGAAAGTATATCCAGGCTGGCTATCCCAAGATATGCTAGTATACCATGCAATCACACTCATGTTTGCTTTTGCCCTTGATGCGAAGTACATAAATGCCATGACACATTAAGAACGTATATGCATACTGACAAACAGCAGTAGTGCCAGTCTGCATATACTTTAGTAATGTGGCAAGGTATTTTTAATTTGGCATCTAAGGGTAAAGCAAATAGAACTGTTATTAGCTGGCTATACTGGCCTACATTAATCTAGGCCAGACTAACTACTTAATGCCACTTATCATTTTTTATTGTAACCATGATACACAATACCGTGTATTAAAGGAAAAGCAAATTATAATTGAAGTGTAATTACGTGGCTAGACTAGCCTGCATTCAATGTAGGTTAGTTTAGCCATGTGGGGCCTGCTGAGCAGGACCGCTAAATTTATTGGTGGAGAACTCACACACATGCACGCAAACACTTCCATCCAAACATTTACACATTCATACAATTCCTTCATGCATGCATTCCTGCATTGCTAAAATCAAACACACCAACATACATGCACACACAGAAATACACATTACATTAAAAACACACTTACCTGCATGCATCCACCATATGAGCCTCTGCAGCCAAGTGGAGGAACGGATAGCCCTGCCCTCCTGTCTGGGATGTAGACATGCTGTCTGATATGAGAGGAGACCTCTGCAACGTGAACACATTGACTGTTCAGGATAGGCCTCCTCTCCTGTCAGGCAGCATGTCTAAACTTCTAGAGTAAAATAATGAGACCAATCAGGCTCAATCTTCCCCTGTGCTAGTAGTGCAGGGGTTGTGCTGCCTTCCAAAGGGAGATTGCAGCCTGCCACTCTGGCAGGAGAGGAAGGCAAGGGCCCCCCACACCCACCAATAGTTACGGGCCTCCACTGTGGGCAATATGGTTTCCATTTAACGCAACATTGTGGAGAGAGCAGAGAGCTGTAGTACATTCTCTTTAGTTCTACTGATGAATTGATAAAAGAATGAATGTATTCAAAGGTCACCTACCAAGAGTCAGGCCTTGCTCTTGGTCAAAGTGTGCTTTAAATCGGCTGATATTTCAAAAGGCCAAAGCAGGTACTATTGCAGGAACTGAGAGCATATCAGGTTCAACATGGACTTCTGTCTGACAAATCAAACTCAGATTTAAATCAATATACAAACAAGACAAACAGATAAAAGCAGAAAGACAAACACGGCATCAGAGAGAGGGAGACAAATGGGGTACACCTGGAACCTGAAATTAGGTGACATTACATTATTTCCTGCTTCAATAATTATGCAATCTTGCACACATTAATTTAAAGTTACTCTTTCTGCTATCTGTCTGAAAGGATATTTTTCCAGGTTTCTCAGACCAATGAGATCGTCTAATCAGATTTATACTTTAGGATTTTGTGGGTCTTTTCATTTCCCCTTTTGCACATATAACTCCATACAAGCAACTAATTCTCCTGCACATTCAGTTTCTCATGCATAAAGGTTGCCCCTACTAGAACAAGTGGGCTGAGTTCCACTTTGACTTTTAGGATCTCTGTCATTTTTTTGGTAACCTTTCCCCAGCAAATATTACTTTCTGGTATGACTACATACAAGCGGAATTGCTGGGGCCTGACTGACACGATCATGCTGGATTGTTAAATGTTAGTCCATGCTATGCTGCATGCAATTCTGCAGGGTTTAGGCACTAAAACTGACACAGGACTAGTGACTGACATAGTTTCCAGGATCTTGCCAGTGTTATTCAATTTTTGTAACTGGGTCAAGGGAGGGATAAATTCCCTGATGAATGTTATTAAAGAAGGCAGACATTCCTTCTTTACTGACTAGCATATAGAGTACGAGTTGCCCAGAACCAGGCTCTGGAATTACTTCCACTTGGTTCATGCTCGTGAAAGAGAAAGAATGAAGTATTGATTGCAATGCACAATTACTGGTTTCACAAGTTTACCTGTACTTTACACCAGAGATAGAGAAGGAAGGAATCACAAGCACACATCAGTGGAGTTAGGCAGCCTTAAGGACTGTGCTAGCAAACTCCCACATTGTGGACATCCTTTTTTTAATCCTAAACCTTCAGATCCATGGTGTGTCAATCAGTAATGAAGATACTATTTTGTACCCTTACTGAGGTGGTGGGGCACATTTCCCTCACCACATCCTACAGTAATGCTAAAAAACAAACACTGTTCAGACTCTCCAGCCCTTTGACCATGTACTATACATTGGTTCTTCCGGTAAGTGGGGCTCTGAGTGGGAGAGTTTGGAGACACCATGGAGTCGTACCAAGAAAAATAAGGTGGAGAATGGAGGGAGGCGGAGGGGGAAGCGAAAGAAATGCTTTGAATGAACGTAAAGATCAGGAGAGAGGAGGAATGAGGAGAGAAAATTCAAGGAAGAATTTGGAGAACAAAAGGATCAGAAGATTGGAAGGAGAAGAGAGTAGGGAAGGGAAGGTCTTGTAGGAGGGAAATATCACAAGAGTATGGGAAAGAGGAAATATTGCAGTTTAGTAACTACTGGGCCCTTAAACAGGTTCAGGGTCACGACACTATGAGTCCCAAGCTAATGCGATCACTCTTCCTTAAAGCTCACTTTGACATTCTACCTTTAGCATCGCTCAAATCAATGCAAGTGTGAGCCCAGATCGTCCTTTTTGCCCTAGGGTGAGAGAAGATTGTACTCACTTTCTGTTCCTTTGTCCTATGTATAAACATGTCATCAAGGCACCTGTTTATTCAATGACATGTCTTAACAGTCAATGAGGCCCTTACACTCTGCCTAAGGACCAGGGTTTCTTTGGCCACGTTCACAATGGGTTGGTTCTTGATTCAGGCTTTATTTAGGAGAACAAAGATGGGTAATATTTCCCCATAAACGTATTACTCTGTGCAAATTGGTGACACAAATCATCTTTGAATACCGTTGGGCTGACAAATTATGAACTGGCCCGATGCTATTATTTTTTTCCACTTGTTGGATGCTTAATTGCACAAGGAACATGTAAAACATATCAACTGTATGCACTGTAGCACTTTTGTTTGATATGGGTCTAGCTGTTCGTAAGAGGTACTGTTACCTAGTTCTTATCTGATTTCTTGTGTAAAGTATGATGTGTGTAAACTTGTATATTTTTGTATTTTGAATGTATTTTTTACAATGCACATGTTTGGCATTTATTGTAAATTCTTTTTTACCGAAATAAAGTGATTGATGATGATGTTGATGAAATATAGAAGGAAGGCATTACATGGACAACAGAGAAACTCAACCGGTAGAGTACACACTATCAAGAGAAGGAGGAAGGAATTCCTCAGAGGAAAGTAGAATAAGGAAGAAGGAGGTGGTAGTGGAAAGGGATGTCCAGTGAGAGTTACCAGCACTGATCAAGTCCAGAGGGCTGAGTGAGAACAGGTCTTAGAAGCAAAAGCAGTGAAGCCAGAGCAAAGAATCAGCCAAGGGGTCAGCAGGGAGGGAATTGAGAGCCTCTTGGACCTGGCACTGCAGAGTGATAGGGGTCAGAATGTAAGACTAAAGTTAAACTGAAAAGTAAAAGTGCAAATAGGTATAGGCTAGCCAGAAGTCCTAATCTCGATGCTGGCAGAACCAGCCAATCCATCAGATGAACGGGACAGAGCCTGTTTGAGAACCTTACTGAAAAGAGAGCAAGAGACCAGTCCTGCAAGAGGCACTGTCAGGTAGCTGGTAGCCACAATGTGGGTGCTATCTATGTAAGTCATGACTCCCCAACGCATCCAGAAAGGGATACCTCATTGTGAGACAAAGGGCCTCATTCCAACCGAGGCGTTAAGGGGTTTACGGCGCCGTAAACGGCGCCGACCCTTAACGCCTGATTACAAGGTCCCTTAGCGCCATGGTGAGTTTAACACCTGCTTTTTGCAGGCGTTAAAATCCATGGCGCTAAGGGACCTTGGAGATAATTACGGCACCGTAATTTACGGTGGCGTAATTATCTCCTTCCCCACTCCCATTATGCCCTATGGGGCAAAAATGGGAACGGGGAAGGGTAAATGGGAAATGGGGATTTACCGCCCCACTCACCTTGAAATGGGGCGGTAAATCCACCAACCACCATGGCGTAAACATAGTTTACGCCATGGCGGTAAAGGTACGACCCAGGCGGTAACTTACCGCCTGGGTCGTAATGAGGCCCAAAGAGGAAAGAGACTTTCTGAAAGGGACTAAAGGGGAGTAACTTGTCAAACGGGAAGGGTTTTAGAGACCAGGATCCTGAAGTTTGACTGAGCAGCATTGGAACCCTCAAGAGTTGCAATATACAAGCAGCCAGGTCATGACTCAGTAGGGTCCCACACCAACGGAAGGTGCCACATCCCACAGCATCACTCTTGTCTGAGGGGCTCATCATATTGACTGAAGGCTGAGGACAGATCAGTGAGAATAGGCTATCATTGGCAAACCTGGTGACCGCAGCCCAGGAGGGTAAACCTATGCTAGCAGCTGCCAAGAGGGACTCTTGGAACCCTGCAACCTTGAGAAATGTAAGTGGATTGAATACTTCTTGGCACGTGAGCTTAATCCAGAATGCACATGGTTACAATGTAAATCCTTGCCCCAGCACCACCATCCTATCAGGACCCTAGCTTTGGGCTTTACCAACATTCCTCTAATCTGTTTTAGTTACCATTAAGTCCTCACACTCTTTTAAAGATCATCCACATTTGCTTTCCTTTACCACTCTTCACCTGCTTCTATGGCTCCAGAAATTCACCATAGAAAAACTCATGCACTTGCTAATCTTGCAATACTATTAACCAAACTTGCCAACTCACTGTACTCTAATCTTCACACAGGCGAAGGGATCTGGCTTGCTGAAGACCAACACTCTAACACAGAGCAAAGGCAAAAGAGATATGCTAAAAGGAAAAGGAGGAAGAAATGTAAATTCAATTGTTGCACTATAACCTCCTAACAAGACGTTGGCCATGACAAAAGTCTCCTACTCTTCATTACACACTGGGTGTGCACACGTCTTGTAAAGAAAGTTTCCAAACTGCTCTAGTTCTATTGCGAGAACACGCACACATGTTGAAGCTCAGGGCTGCTAGTAGGGTTACTTGCTGGCCTTGGGATAGTTGTTTTAATAACAGGGAATGCAGAGTGAATGCAATGCCACTCAGAGTACTCAGAGACATTTGAGGTGTGCAGTTTCACATACTTAAATGCAGGTTGGCTGTGGAACATGGTTATTTCTTGATTTCTTAAAGGTGTTCACTAATTTAGCTGTATTTAGTTACCAAATGGTGCAGTTTTCGATCACTAGAAAGAGACAATGGTGCTCGGTAACTTCTGTTAATTTATCATAAAACAAAGCCGATTTATATTCCCCACCCTCGGTGCTTACTCAAGGCCTACACTTTGGGGGGAGCAGTGACTTCAGCCACTTAAAAGCAATGGATGTTTTAGGAATTATGCTGAAGGTTGGGGGTCATACATGTGTGGACGGTCCCTGTGTTTCACCTTGCTTAGGATTTGTATAACTGGAAGGTGGCACTGCACCAGGGCATATGAGGCTGAGGCATTTTTATGATGATCAGATTACAGCATCACATGCTAAAGCACTTTTTAATACATTGACCAATTCCTGTGGAAAATTGACAATGGTGCAATGAACTGGAAAACGTTTCCTTGTGCGAAATACCAAAGCTAAGGACATATAGCGTTATTCATTGTAAAGTCCATTTTAGCCCTCACTGATTTATCATGCACTCACTTATCAATACAAGCTGTATTACAACTGTCTCCATCTCCTGTTGCTAATAATTATGTCAGAATTGATTGTATTTCATTTTATTTGATTTCATTGATAGTGTAATCCAGGCAGAATAAACTGCAATCAAGCAAATAGAATTAAACATATAACAGTCAACAGGTGTCTGTTGGTTTAAATAAATCAATGATTGCATAAAGCTCTCCGGAAGAGGGTAGGCTGATGATTTCTACAAAATGATGGAGGTGCTCCAGTTCCACTGCGCATGTCAGGATCCAGGAAGCTCTCCCTGCTACCTGGTTCCTGTCTGCATGGGACTTAGGAACTGGAAGCATGGAGCGGAGCATCCAGTCCCATGGAGCTGGTTTTTAAACAGATTACAAAGAAACCCTTGGGTTCTGGTGCGCATGTTAATGATAGAGCGAGAAGCTGTCGTGGTGTGCAAGCTGGGGCCTGGGCAGGGGGCAATTGTGTTTGAGATGCCAGTAAAACATCAAATGTTTTACTGGCATTAATCGACAAAGCCAACTTGGTGAGTATTATTATTTGGAAGAGGGGTTATAATATAATGAGGCAGACAACCTGGACATTTTCTTTCTTTGGCATGGCATTTATTACTCGCGGTAAGGACAAAGCAATAATGATGCTTATTCTTCGATCAGGGTGGGGGCATTTGTGCAGCCAGCAAGGACATGTTTCCTTAATGTGCCATTGCATTTTATACTGGCCTTAAGGGCAAAGCCAACATAATGGCCCTCATTACGACCCTGGCGGTAAGTAATGGACATTACTGGCATGGTGCTGGTCACATACCACTAAAAGCGGCACATTACGACTTCTTGGGCACGAGCATTGCGCCATGCCAGTAATGTAATCACCACCATGGCGGTAACATTCAAAATACGCCACTTACTGGCATCGTATGCCGTGCAAATAGCATGTCCGCCATCCTAGCCATCGATATCAGCGATCACCGCTAATAGCGGTGACCGCAAATATCGGGAATCGCCATTAGCGGTGACCGCAAATAAGCAGATCCGGAAGTTGCGTCACCACACAGGAACGGGAAAGTGCACAGCGGCCATCTTGAAAAACACAATCCATTGCCATCCTCCTCAACCAGTGGACACCTGACCCCCACAACCTCTACAAACCTTCACCTCCATCAATCCTCACAATGCCTAAAGTTGTGAAAAAAAGTGGTGATCGGCTGCGGCAGGAGCGCGTCTCTTGGGAGGATCTTAACATGTTGGCTGAAACACTACAAGAACATGCCGACGTAGTATTCTCGACAGAGATGTCCAGACCGGCGATAAAACGAAAAAAGGCCATATGGGCCATAGTAGCACAGAGGGTCAGTGCAGTCGGCACAACACCCCGCAATGCAAGACAGTGCAGGAAAAGGTGGGACGATCTACGGCTCCGCGTAAGGAGTATTCTGTCTGCAAACAGAAACCTGGGCATGGCAACTTGTGGAGGAGCAGAGTCACCAATCAAAATGCAGCCGTGGGAGGAGATATATGCCGCAACCATTGCCACAGAGAGCATAGAGGAGGTCGGAGAAATGGAGAGAGGAGCCCCGACATCAGGTGACGCAGGTAGGTGCCTTAAATCCAGCCATGCCAAACTCACTGAAGTCCAGATTTTTGGGAAGTGCAATGATGCCTGACAGGGTTAACGCGACACATTAGCAGAAGACTGCCTACAGGCAGTTCTGACCTCCACCTTGTACACATGCAGTATGCACATCCTTACTGTAGGCACCCACATGCTTCCATGCTTCTACCACCTTAAAGGGAGACAACCTGTATGTCACGGCCTCCAATGTGCACCATCTAGTAATCAAAATGAATGCAGTCATTACAATGCCTGCTCAATGTCCGCAGACCCATCACTAACCCTTTCCCTCCTTTGGTCCACCACAGGCTCTCATTCGGACAGTGCTGACAAAGACACTGCCACCACACCTGCCAAGAAGGCCAGGCCCGATGTCCCAACACACCAACCCTTCACCTCTGCTGCAAAAGGCAAACCCCCACAGCAGCCGAAATCTACGAGCACAACACAGGCCAGGGCACACATGTGCACCAAGTCAAGCACCACGGTACCACCAGCAACAAACATTCACCAAGTGGTGCCGACTGAAGGCACTGGGTCTGCAGGAAGCAGCACGATTGGCGATACTGCTGCCACCGCAGCTAGCTCGGACAATGATGTAGGGGATGCTGATGTTTTGTGGGTCCTCCCACTGGCCACCTTCATTCCCCCTACCTGTCCCCATGCAGCCAGCATGGTGATGGCATACAGGGGCAATCCCCTGATAACTCTTGGCCAGCCACTCCATGCCCAGTGGAAGATGTGCAGGAGGGGAGCAGCACAATGGACATGCCACTGGCATTATTCTTATACCAAAAAACCAGGAGTCGATGGAACAAATCATCACGCGCTGACAACAAATGTCCTCACTCTTGAATCAGCATGTGGCCGAACGTGCAAGTGCAAGGGCGGAAATACAACAATGTGCAGAAACTGTGAAGGCAGCCATATAATCCTCCTCCAAGGATATCTGTGCAGAATTAGCAGAGGTGCGGCACATGCTCTCGGAGCTTGTTCAAACTATGAGGCACATGCGTCCTTGTGAGCAGCCAAGTACCTCCTCGGCTGCCAGTTCTGCCCCATCCAGCCCCGTCCGCAGATCGGCCAGGAACCTGCGGAGTACAGGCAGGGGTGCCCCAGGTGCCGGGAGAGGGGGGTGCCAATAGAGGCGGCCCAGTGGAACAATCCCACATGATGCACTTGACCACAGGCATCCACACACTTTTGTGGGGAGCTGAGGGGGGAGGGGGGATGGGCTGTGTTGGTGAGTTGAGGGGGGAGGGGGGCTGGGGTGTGTTGGGGAGTTGAGGGGGAGGGGGGATGGGGTGTGTTGGGGAGTTGAGGGGGAGGGGTGATGAGGTGTGTTGGGGAGTTGAGGGGGCAGGGGGGATTGGGTGTGTTCATTCAAATCACAATTTCAATACACTTTTTGGTTATGCACAAATCACATGTGTGGACATTGCTCATTGTGTACGTGTGCTTTATTGGTGAACAGTCCACGGTGTGCATGTCCCAGACACACACAGTGCCCCAAGTGCCATCTCCATGTGACACCCACCGTCCATGTGTGCTAGAAACATTGGTTAATGAGAGTCTGACGCATTGCACGTCCCTCCTGTACATCGCTTCCTCCCTGAGGTGCTGCCCCATCCCCACCCTCCTCATCCTCATCGTCAGGTGGTTGCTGTTCAGCGTCAGGGGGCAGGGGCACATTCCATCTGATGCACATATTGTGTAGCATTACACATGCCATGACGATTTTTGCCACCTTCTCATGGTGGCACAGGAGTGCCTCATCAGACCTGCTGAGGCAGCAAAACCATGCCTTCAAGAGGCCAAATGTCTGCTCAATCACCACACGGGTCCGTGTATGTGCACGATTAAAGTCCTCCTCGTGCCGGTTCTGTGGGTTCCGGACTGGGGTAAGGAGCCACCTCTTCAAGGGATAGCCTGCATCACCTGTATGTGGGCAACAATGTATGTGTCGGTCATGACATCAGATTTCAAATCATGACGTGACACCATGGCATGCATTCATCTCTTACTTTGAACCCCATTTCCATGCACGAATGGAGTCACACGATGTGACCGCTATATGTGTATTCCTCTTATGGACTGTTTTGCATGCCATCAACCAGTGCATGCAGGGGGGTACAGTACCTTGTGAGTGCCCATCCACTGTGTTAGTCCATAGAAGTTGTTTTGGTGATCTGGCAGATGTCCAGTGATATCAATGCTCTCATCATGGCACCATAGCTGTCAGCCTCATGATTACCTCACTGAGCACTACAAATGTTGTTATGCAATTTATTTGGGCCTCTGTGTCAGTGTAGTGGTGTATTGATGTTTATGTCCGTCATGTGACTCCTTTGTGCGCAGTTATGGGGGACTGGCATTTCAGTTGATGGTGTTTGGTGCCGTGTATTGGCTGAAGTCATTGCATGTAGGTGCATTTCGTTGAGGTGGATGCGGTCTGATTAGGTACAGTGCGCATGCAGATGGTTGTGTCATGGTTGGAACACATCTTCATTCACATGGTAGGGCTGTTTACATCTGGCATTATGTGGTCAGGTGTCAGCTAAAGTCTGGGCTGCTTTAGGGTATGAGCTGGCTCCATTACCTCTGGTACTCGCAGCCAGGTAAAGTATGCATCCCCCCCCCCCCATGTCAGCCAGGTAAAGTATGCATCTCCCCCCCCCCATGTCAGCCAGGTAAAGTATGCATCTCCCACCTCCCCATGTCAGCCAGATAAAGTAGGCATCTCTCCCCCCCCCATGTCAGCCAGGTAAAGTTTGCATCTCCCCCACCATGTCAGCCAGGTAAAGTATACATCCCCCCCCCATGTCAGCCAGGTAAATTATGCATCTCTCCCCCCCCATGTCAGCCAGGTAAAGTAAGAATCTCTCCTCCCCCCATGTCAGCCAGGTAAAGTATGCATCTCTCCCCCCACCCCCATGTCAGCCAGGTAAAGTATGCATCTCCCCCCCATGTCAGCCAGGTAAAGTATGCATCTCTCCCCCCCATGTCAGCCAGGTAAAGTATGCATCTCCCCCCCCCTCATGTCAGCCAGGTAAAGTATGCATTGGTACGTCAATCTCCTACCCACTTCACATTTCCATGGCCATGACATGAGACTCACCAAGTAGCCAGGATCTTGGCCCTGCATGTCGCTCCATGTAGCGTGGTATTGTGGAGTTATGCAGGACCATTGAATCATGGGTTGATCCGGGGAATCGGGGTGAACAATGTGTGATGATCCTGTTCGAGTCACATACAATTTGTACGTTGATTGAGTGGTATAGTTTACGGTTGTGGTACGCTACCTCGATGGCATGTGGGACCACCCATTCCACATGGGTGCAGTCGATGGCACCAATGCAATCAGGTATGCCGGCCAGTGCATGGAAACCCACTTTGGTGTTTGCGATCTCCTGGGCAGACCGTGGTAAGGAAATGTGGTTGCCTGTGTGGTTGAGGAGGACATTGAGCACTTGGTTCAGCGTGCGTGAGAATAATGGTTGTGAAATGCCATGCAAGTGCCACACTGTGTGCTGGTAGGTGCCTGTGGCCAGGAAGTGGAACAAGGACACTACCTTCAGTAGGGGGGGGTGACGGTGGGTGTTTCAATCATGCTGACAATGTCGTTGTGTATCAGGTCCACGATGGTGGTGATGGTGTCCTGGTCCAAACGGTACAGGGTGTGGACTGGCTCTGATGCGTGGGATTGGGGGCTGCCTGCGTGGTGGCACTGGCTGTGCTGGTGGGGCTTGCTGGCCCTGCCTTGCCCTCCTTCTCCTCCTGCGTCTCCTCTGTGCTGCCTGTTGTTGTAGTTGTTGTTGTTGTTGTTGCTGTAACACTTCCATTGCAATCAGGTCCTCCAGCCCCAACATTGCTAGTCGTATTGGAATCATTGTGGAGTGTGACTGGGTGTGGGAAGGGGTGGGGTGTGCTCCTTTTGTACTTGGCCAGTCTGTATTGCCTCCACCTGTGCTGATTGTGTGCACCTGTGGCAGCTGGGAAGAGTGCACATAGCCATTTACGGTTTGGCCGGGGTGGCGGTATTAGCACCATGGCGGTAAGGTACTTTATGGCCTTCGCAAGGGCGTTAAGAGCATGTCCGCTTGACTCGTGATATTCCCCACTTTGAGCCATGCCGGTATTTACGGCATGGGAGGTCGCATGCCTGCGCGCTTGGTGTTGTTAGCGGCACCATTAACTACGGTGCCGCTAATTGCACTTTCTCGGGTCATAATCGGACCTAGAGCTAAGCAATGCTGGTAATCCTTTACCGGCATTGTTTTTCACTTACCGCCAGGGTCGTAATGAGGGCCTGTGTGCTATTAAATGGTGGGGGAGGCATCTGTGCAGCCAAGGAAATGTTTCCTTGATGCGGAATTTCATGTTTTACTGGCATTAAGGGAATAGTCAAATGGGCATTCAGGTATGCGTCATTAACAATGCATTGCTGGAACCAATGGTAAGACTCTTGACTTGGATCACCTTTGTCAATTGGGGCAGTCGCTGTCTTTTGATTTACCCCTGCGAGCCTTGACATATTTATATTTTGCTGGGCTCTGCATACAATCACGGCAAACAGTTATGTATTCTAAATGTTTTTTTTTTCATACAGATATAAATACAGTGCTCAATACAAGCAAATGTGCATACAGAAGCATGGTGTCAAGCACAGACTGCTGCATACACTGCTGTGCTGTTACAGAGAGCTGCCAATATTCAGCTTTTGTGGTGAGGTTCTACCACTTTAAATTTACTGGAGGAGTCGGCCTTCAAAACTGTGAGGGGCGTGAAGCACTGGTGCGAAGCATGGCGTCGGGCCCATACTCCTGCAGACTGCAGCAGACGTAGGAGGACTTCCTGAGAAAAATGCTTCCCTGTAATTGGTAAGGAAACATGCTTTTGTGACTGTAATTTGCTTGGCTTGCTGAAGTTTTCCATGGAGCTGATCTACAACTGAACTAACCGAGCATGTTGCTACAGGCCTTGTTGTCACTTGCTCTTAGAGGTGAAATATGAAGGCCAGTGTTCTGGCAGAGAGGTAGAAGTCAAAATGGTCTGCAAAACCCTGTTGTTTTGTGGTGACTTTTGACACTTAGCGCTCTTTGAGCTGAATATTATCGCCATTGAGTTATTGTAGTGGAAGAAAACGGAATTACCTGCAAGTCTGGTTGTATTGGAAATCAAGTTGTTTTATTGTCTTTGGTATTAGAAAAACAAAGTTCTAAAGGTAAAACTATCCCAATATCCTGCTACATGCCCGTAAAAATCAACAGCACAGCTCCATCACAAAACAATCTGGCAAGCAATATAACATCGTAAAATCTGGTGGTAAGAAAACAACTAATTCACCTGATCATCTAGACGCCAGCATTGAGTTGCTAACAGAAACACAGAAATGTCCTGCTGTTACAAGCAATTTAGGGGAAATAACATATTTTTTCCCAGCACAAACTATTGAAATGGAGAAGAACACTGCCTTGGCTGATTTGGAAAGGTAGTTACTTCTTCTCCTCAACGCATTAGCTACAACAATTCCCTAACGTTTCTACTTATTGATAACAATCACTCATTTTTAAATTGATGTTATCCCTTACAACGAGAATCGTTGGATGGTCAAGAGATTAGCCTCCCCATAAGCAATCTGGTGGGGATGCCACATACTAATATAGACAAACACGAATGGATCCCAGTCTCTCTGCGCCAAGAAGATGTACAAATTGAAAAGTGATTTCCAAAGGATCTATTTGGAGTGTGTAAAGGAAAGTCTGACACGTGTTTCGAGCCTGAGACAGCTCTTCATCTGAGGCTTGGGTTGAGCTTAAAGGACTTCAAATTTGAGAATGTGGACAATGCCAGAAAGTAATTCTCTAATGGCCTCGCAATTGCAGAAAGGCTGAGCGACCGTAGAATTATGTCTGCTGGAATCCTTTGGAAATCACTCTTCAATTTGTACATCTTTTTGGCGCAGAGAGACTGGGATCCATTCGTGTTTGTCTTGAACTTTACCAGTGGTTTTGTATAGGCAGTACAACCACACCAGACAGATACCTGCTGCCTTGTTGTACGTTGTCTCTATTTCTGATATACACAAGCGCTGTGGTTTTGAGACTTTTTCTACCAACTGTTGTTTTTCACATACTAATGTAGCCAATTTATCTTAAATTAGACTATCTAAATCTCTGGACTTGGCGATAATTACAGAGAATTTGCCTTCATGACGATGGTGATAATACTCCTAATGTCTTCTTCCTGGCATATGGAAATACCAGAGCTTTCAGCGACAATCAAAACACTATTTGAAAAATGCTCCAATATTGCACATAAGCAGAAAGAACAGATATTTGTATTGAGCCGTATTGTGGATGTTATCCTCTTTAACAGTGGCATGGACTCACAAGAAAAATTAATTAGTATATTACATACACCTAAAAGGACAACCTCAATAAATGTGCCTGGTCATGAACAAAATCAGATTATCTTGGAGCCACAGTAGTTTTGCAAGTCTGATCCTAATACAAAGTTCATGGGCAACAATGAAAATCCATTGGCTAAAAGTACTTATAAGGAAGAGCTTAGTGAACTTGCAGCACAAAAATGGAAGTGCAATAAAAAACGACTACAACGGCAAAGAAAAAGACATTTGTGAAGAATAAGCAAAGGGGATAATGAGAGAAGTGTGATTTGCCTGAATGTATCATCTAATGAGGGGCTTGTTGAGGCTAATAAAAAGGAAACTGTGATTATGTGAAACCGAATGCTGATTGAAAAAATCTGGGAAGGGCCTTGATGGTGGATAAACGTAACTCTAAATTCCCTGAGGTGGAGAGAGGTCCTCTGGATCAGTGGCTTACCAAATCAAACAGCCATGTTAAGCCTGTATATAATGAGGAGGGTGTGATAGAGAACACAACTCAGTACTCAGAGAAAAGGTTGGATATCCAGGCTTTTTCAGTGTGGTGCAGTTGGAAAACAGCTTAAATGGCAGAGGTGAATTCAAGAAAGGCTTGGCTGTCCCAGCACCAAGCAGTCGAGGCCACCGTGGCCCTGGTGTTCAGTCAGTAGTTGCAAACATGAGAAACGAACAAATTCTGTCTGAGGTGGGGTGGAACAACACTGAAGATGCCAGAGGTTCAGCATTTAATAGTATTTTAATACAGCACAAAGCTCTGAAACCTGGTCTCCAGTCACATGGTCAGATGAAAATAGACACTGGGTCAAGCTAAACTGAAACTAGGAGACAAACTATGCCTATACTCCCTTTTATTCTCAGGCACAGAGAACATTTACAAGGCTATGTTCAAAGGCTAATTGACTAGCAGACTGCAAGAGTGATGAAAGATGTTAGGCTAATGAAGTGGGAAGCTATGGACAAGACCAGCCACAAACACTTGGGGTGCCAGCCTGCATGCTGCTGGCGTGTGTGTAATATTACAGAGTGGTACAAGGATGCCAACCAATTATAGAGGGTCACATAATAGAGAGCCCTATAGTTTGTATAACCAATAGGACATTGTGTATTTGATGCTATACATAGTGACTTGTATTCGAGGAGGGCCTAGTTGCCTGCCTGATGTCAGAGACCCAATCTAAACCTATCACTTTCCCAAGTAGGTTTTTGTAGTGTGCCACATAGATTGACGTCAGTGATGATGAGTTTTTACTATATAAACAGTGTTTTTTATTAAACTTGCTGAGTGAGGAAAATCGAGCATACTTCAGTTGATGTTCGTTGTACTCCCTGTTTTAGACAATTGCAAATAAAACAGACTTCCTTTCCCAACTTCCTGAGTAGGTCTGATTATTGATGTTTGAGTAAATTCTGCATAACCATCTTTCTCAAAGTATTGCTACCTTGTCTTTAAGGGGCCAGTGGATACACGGGTTCACTGGCACTTGGATTTAATGGATCTATTTTGAACTTGATTATGTAACTTTATCAAGATACTGCTGCATGCACAAGATTGGGTGCAAACGGAAAGATATTTGATGATATAGAGACCAAAGTTGGGGTATTGCACGGCTGCGTGTTGGCACCCCTGCTTTACAACCTATTTGTCTCAGATATGCAACAATCAGTGAACAACTGTAAGAATGTTCCACCCAGAATTGGTACAAAATATTTGACCTGGCTATCCTATGCTGATGATAACGTATTGATGGATAAGATGGCAGTAGGTTTGCAAAGAAGTATTGATGTTAGTTTATACTCAAGAGTTAATGGCCTGACTATAAATACGGCAAAAACCAAGATAATGGTGATAGGTGAATGCATAAAAATGGGCTGGGGGTTCATTTGGAAAATAGATGATACTCCCCTTGAGATAGTGCAGGTTACATTTATTTAGGTATACCAATTAACCATAGATCAAATTGTGGTTTTATCAAAGCTAAAACCTTAAAGAAAATCAGAGTCATCAAATCTTTTATTACTCATAAATGTGGATATTCTATATTATGATTAATACAGTTATATAAAAGCTGTATCATACTGGGAATCCTTGTCAGGACCAGACGAGTATTCACATCCTCTCTTCAACCACAGAAGCCAAATGGATTACGACCCTACCACCTTGTTGGCACGGACCCTGGTTTTGGAATAACAGGTCAACAGGAGGCAGCCAATGGGAGGAGGAGGGCAAGGGAGAGGTTGTGGGAAGGTAGTTGGACGTTAGGAAAACTGGAAAGAGGGTTAAAGTAGCATAATTGATAGGGGGACATAAGGGTAAACTCTTGCCATGCATGTTGCTTTTCACCTGCAACTCTTACAACAACTGACAGACTTTAGAATCCACTCCTGTAACCAGCACCGCCACTAAACACTCCAAGCACTGGCCTGACCAATGCATTCCTGCCTAATTCCTAACTTATACATGTACCTCCTAACCACATCACATAGCCACATGGAACATAAACATGGTAGCAATTGCACATAAGCACATACTGGAAAACAACATCAAGCATGGAATGACAACATCAAGCATGCAATTAAACACATGATTTTGAATGCTGCATACATAGAAATTATGAGGACATGATAGACATAGTGGAGCTCTGGTACCCCCACAATACACTCAGTTACACTCTGATGCCTCTCGGAGCTGTGGTTAACTTGTGAACACACGTTCACGGAACTCTGTTGCCATCAGAATGCTCTGATATGCTCTGCTGCCTCTCAGAGTTGTGGATATCTTTAAAAAGTTAATACAGCAGCCTGTTGTATCCAAGCACCATTTCCACTGCTTCTTACAGCAACATTTACATAGTAGAACAAGTCAAGCCAAACAGCTACTCGACACTTTGTTACTTCCTGGAGCAATGTAGCATGTATCCTTACATATTCTAGTAACACACAAACCCAGCACAACCCCTGCATCTGCAGGGAATTCTCGTTGCTACTTAGCTCAGGCCCGGGGACCCTCACAAGGTTTCCCCTGGGTGTGCTGTTGGCAGCAAATATCTCCTGGGTTCTTGGGCTCTGTGCGGCACTAAGCGCTGTCCACCATTAATTCAGCGTGGTCCCAGTTGCGTAACGCCCCATGCCGTACAGAGGAATAATTACCAGCAAATGACACGGGCGACAGTTGAGTTCCTAAAGACCCAGTGGCACACATGTGATGCACGTTTCCGCCAGGCATCATGGGTAATGTAGTTTTCGGCACACAGTCTTCAGAACCCTCACAATCCTATATGGATTGGAAGCTTTTAACAATAATGAAATGCTGTGCTTACATAGCCTCGAGGGAAAAATATGGAGATACGTTTTGTCGTTGCCTGTGTGCCCGTTGAAAGCATCTGCTGTCCGATTGGACTTATATCACTTCAAACATCTTGGTTGATCATGCATGGTGTATTCTATTTAAAATTTCAATATGGAGCATGATGTTTACACCTTATTAAGATGCTTTTCAGATACGCCTAAGAGTAGGAGAACTAAAACAAAAATCTTAAGCAGTTGGGACGATGAAATCCTCAGTTATTTTGTACCAATCAATTTAATCATCTTGGATCCATTTATCCTTGTAATAAAGTTCTCTGAATACATGACCCAGGGGTTTTGATTTCTCAAATCTTTTGGTTCGGCAATAGTAAGTGAATCAGAGATTTTATTCAGCGAATGAGAATTAATCGACTTCAAACAAAAGAGGTTGTAGGGGCCTTGCAGAGTATACCCCATGAACAACGATCAAGCATACTCTGTAAGAGGAATAATGAAACAATGTATCATGATCTAACCAAGTGCCATTGTTTACTAGTCAACTATGTAAAGGGATATCATTGCTTTGAACCTAGATTTGAAAGTATTGACCAGTTTTAGAGCTTGGTTTTCTTAGGAGAGTCTTTGCCATCACCACTGCTGCATTCCACATCTGGTTAGAAATTTGAATAAACTGTAGCACATTGTTATATTAGGTTAATGAATGTGTATTAGGGGATCATTGCACAATATATTATCGATCTTAGGTAAACATTTATGAATTGTCAAACTTTGTCTAAGGTTTTGATAGAAACTATTAAACTATTTTAATATAGATTGGAACTAGTAACTATTGTTATTAAGTAGTGCATTGGATTTATTATAGGCATTTTGGATGGGAATTTTATAGGTATCTTGAAAATATTGCTGGTACATATTGTTGTGAATGTGTTGTGGGTATATTACTGTATATTGTTTTGTGTCTAAGGTTTGTGATTAACCAAGTACACAATAAAAACATATATAAATACAGAAGTCAGGCAGGATGTTAGTTGTCGAGGGGATTGATTGAGACCTATGTTAGCAGGTGTTTTAATGAATGTCCTAAGAGGTTCAGTATGAAGCAGTGTAAAGCCTACCAGTTTTCTGGTGCCAGGAAACATCATAATACTTATTACAGTATATGCCCTGTCTGCACTATCCCATTTCATTTTTGTTGTTGTGGCCAATGACTGAACAGGCCTAGTTTGGCCATTCCTATAGGCCCTTGTATATTACTAGTTCCACTTTAAAAATGCATTTTGGGAAGATTTTCCGAAAATCGAGTCCGAATGATGAACGTACCCCTGGGAAATTGGCCATTTTGGTGGACTCCACTCCCCCACCACTGACGCTTGACAGTATCAGTTCCAGTAAAAATGTGGGTCACCTCAAACTTCCCTACGCCACTCCTTCGCCATTGTCTGACTGCAGAGAGCTAGTGTATTCACTCCATCGAGTGTACTTTGTGCTGTGTTGCAACCCATGTACACTTTAATGCCTCCCTTGCAGAGTGTGAATCCACACTTCAGGTTAACCCCTATCAAAGCAGTGCAACACTTCAGACACAAAAAGTAAAACATGTAGATGATAAAACCTCTGCTGATGTGGCATTGGTCTTCGTAGCACATACAACTGATGGCAAGATTTCGGTACACAGTCTTTATAACGAAAATCCTATGTAGACATGCATATATACTGAAACTTTTAAACGGCAAAACATAATGAATATGTATGGGGTGGGGTAAAGGGTTGCATCTTGTGGGGAAACGGTTGGGGTGGGTTTTAGGGCCCCCCCAACAAAAAAAGAAATGTGTTATGTTATGTTTTCCGTTGTAAAATGTTCAGTGTAAGTGCATTCTACATAAAATGTGTCGTCATAAAGACATGTAACCTAAGATTTCAGCCATCACGCCAAGTTCAGATCATACCACAGTATTTAATAACAGCTGATAAGTTAACAGCACCAATATCTTAATGTAGACATGCGTGTTCCAAAACAAGTGTATCATGCCTTGTAGCCCCTCCCATTTAGAGATAGATCAATCATAAATACAATTTGAGGCACCTGCCATAATGTAGAGAAAACGAATATTCTTCTGAAGGAGAAGCACGGTCCTCTTCACTGTTAACAATAAGTAACTGAGCGGAACATTGTGTCTCTTTCATGTCCCCAGTTATAGAACAGTGAATGTTTTCCATTGGCATTGGAAGAGTTCCGTATGGGGGTACAGAATTGTATGTTGTGTTCTTCACTTTTGTGAGGATTCCATTCATTTTGTATTCCCATTGGAAGATTTTGATAGGGGGAACCATACTGTGGTTGGCTTTTTTTCCATTCTCGTGTCTGTTTATCTTAGCCTAGTGCTGGACATCGTTTCAAAGGAATCATCCTACTAGAGAACCCCGAGAAGGGGAAAGGGCCAGAACAACTTGCCTTCCTGGAGTGGAGGTGCAAGAAGTGCGCAATAAGTCAATGGATGACATGTTTCTGTGGGAAGAGGAACAGGTGTTGGGGCCAGTCTTTGATCTCACGGAAGTGGCTGAGGTTCATGAAGTACTGGAATGCCTTTAACATGAAGAACATAGGACTTCTGGGTGCCTGGAGAAAATATGGACTCCAATCGGGCTTCCCCACCCCAACGGTCTTGAATGAAAATCCTTTACACTGAACTATGCAGCCAGGACCAGAATTCTGGCCTGTTAAGAAAGGCTGCACAAAAGGAGCATGTGCACTGGCTGTATAGGTCAGGCTGCAACGAGGAGAAAATGGGCCACTGAAAACGGTGACCATTTTATGAATATGCTGCATTATTGAGGACGAACCCAAGAAGGAAGAGCCCATGAACATGAATGCCTCTTCACCCTTCCCAGAATTCCACCTAAGCACCCCATAGACACCATATGTCAAAGGCAATATCCCTCAGACTGTCTTCTCCTCCACACCTTTAGCAGCTATGCCATTGCCCGATCCTTCCTTTGCACCTTGCCCAGCCTATATGACTGTGTATCCCACATGACACGTATCCCCTTGTCAGCACTGTCCACAAGGCAGCCCTATTTTGTTAAACTGAAGATCATGATTTTGTCCTTCATCGTTTAAAGGTAGAAATGGAATCACAACCAGCACTGCAAGGATATGGGCACTGAATTCATGAGTATGGACCAAAGTCACGCCTGACCACCATTCTGCCACCACTCACTGATGTCAACACCAATCACCCTCTTTACCAGGCCAGTCACACTCCCATCGATTTTCTGCCAGCCTCAAATCTCCAATCACTCTCCTCGGCAAAAATAAGCCCACCCCATAACCCAACGCCTCTCTACGATCTGGACCTATTTACATGTTCTGATATTTTATAATACAATTAACCTTGAGTCAATATAGGTAAACACATTTAAGTCAAACAGTAACACTCTGTGGGGGCACTTCCTAAACTCCTGGATCAGCCCATGTAGTTGCAGATGGCGAGGTAACGGTTAGCATTACTTTTTCAACCACTTTTACCAATCTTGGGAATGTTACATGGTTTGCCAGGTCGGGTCGGGGAGCATGGTAGAATTACATGCGCAAACACGTTTCCCTCTCCGCCTGGCAAACCCACCAGGTGTATCGCCAGCTTGATCTCTTCATGCTGGTGGTAAAGCAATGGATTGCAAAGGTATCAGGCTGTTTCTTTCCACCTGCTAAAAACAGGAAGATTTCATTGTAATCCCATCCATTTTATTCTGAAGTGTAAAAGAAAGTTGTAAAAGTGATTGGGCCTGTTTTACAACTTTCCTTTCCACTTCTGAATAACAATTTGTGAAATTGCACAGAGGGGACTTTTTTCAAACGTGCTTGTCCCCCTCCTGTGCAATTTACTATTTATATAAAATGAGATGTGTGCTCTTGGTCTGGCTATCTGTAAGCATGGAATCTGGGCGTCAGACCTGTGGGAAATGAACATAATAAAACACCAAGGAGTGCCCAGTTCTATAAACCCCATCTGTTCATTTTATTCAGAGGTTGCCCGGTGTACACCTGGTGTTTAGTAATGGTGGAACCGGATCCATGCTCACTATGCCATGCCCTGCCTTAAACTGCTACCCAGGAAAAAGAAAGATTACCACTGTCTTCAATATGCACTGCCCGGAATCAATGGCACACTAAGGGAACTGCTTATCAGAATGGAGCCAGACTGTGGGCAATCACTTGTTTGCTCATCCAATAGGAGCAAGACTAATGTTTGCCCAATTAGCAGCTGCACAAGTAGGGTTGTGCAGTTCAAGCCATCAATAATACTTCAAATGCCACTGCATAGGCAGATGAGCAATACATGCCAAAAACATGCATGCGTGCTTGATGTTGAAGGAGGCTGCTCTATATTATACTATACTAAAAAGGGCCTAAGAATATACTTTAACAACCCATTCATTGAGTAACACCTGTTCAGGGCAATTCAACAACTCACCCCATGATGTGATCCATATAACTATTTATTTAAGTCAGTGTTGTGTATCCGTGCAATCCCAGTTTAATTGCCGCACGTCCAACAACTATCACTTCGAAAAGAAGTATACTCAATGTTATTAATATTTATTTGCATTTTAAAAATAGAACAAGGTAATTAACAAGTGATTCACTGCTCACAATACAAGGGAAATACACCTAAAAAGATTCGGGCAAATCCAAGCTCAGATAAAGATAAACATCAAAATCAGTACTGTCTCCCTGGCTCAGCCTTCCTAATAAATTAAACAATGTGGTACTGAATTGACATAATCAGTTCAATTCCAACAACCACCTTTATATTAACAGGTGATTGATTTTCCAGAATATTACGTTAGCATTCTTGTTCGCTCACTTTAAATGGAAAAGCAGTAATCATAAAATGTCCACAAATAGATTAACATTCAATTGTAAACAATTCTTCTGAAGAAAATGTTGACCAAATAGTAATCATTCCCTAATGGGTCTCACGGTCAAGACGTTGGGGGTCTGTGATGCTTACAATTCGAACAGTTGAAAAGGGTACTTTGAAAATGAAACTTACTTTTTCTCAAACATACCAAAGGGAGAATCTGGTTCCCTCGTGGCTTTATGGAATCCAATGTCTCTTCTACCAACAACCCATTGAGTTCTTGTACAGCTTATTCAAAAATATTAAGGGTTTCAGGGAGGAAAAATGTGTTGAATCAGCTGTTGGTCTGTGAAATCTATTGGCCACCATAAATCATTGATTCAATTACAATGTTGTCTCTGTGGTAACCGAAGGAACCGATGTATTACTTTACGATGTGCAGAGGTAATCACACCCTGCAATATGTTTGTCATTCTAGAGTGATGTACCTTTTAAATATTCGTACAGTGATTCACTCTGCCAACTTTCCAAATGTCTTAAGTGGACACAAGACAATGGACTCTACACAGACTTCGACACATTGGGTGATTCCCTCTGGCAAACGACATCAGCTTGTCATCAAGAACCAAATCAGCTGCCAGCAAATTGCTTGTGCTTTAGGCACAGGGATTCCCTCTGCCCTGATTCCAATCGGAATTGGGTCTTTCAAAAATGTTTTCTGTCTACAGGTCTGCTCTTGTGTCTTTATTTTGATAGTGTTGTCAGTATTCCTGGCTCTCTTCCTAGTTCACTTACATTTTGATAGGGTATCAATGTGTAAAGACCTGTACCACTCCTTTCTGAGGGGCTGTGATACGGGGCAATTCTTATTCATCCAGCAATTGGATTGGTTCTTCCACTCTATGACATGTTTCATGAATTCACCCCACCACCACCTTATTTGCTAAGACCTTGAGAATTGTTTGAGTAGGGCAGTTTCTCTCCGATTGCAATCTTCAATGTCCCTGTGTGATTGGTCACATGCTCAAAATTTCCCTTCAAGTTAACAAACCTCACAGATAGTTACATTCTCAAAGTGATAGATCTGATGAAATAACTCCCTTACCGCCCTACTCGTAATGAGGCCGAATTAGTACTTGCAAATGACTACATAATTGTTTTTAAGCATGTCCGATTATAAACAAGAGAGTTCGTGAAGGAGGTCGGGATCAATGTCAATTTATTTATCATTAACTTATTGAAGTTGGAAGCTATTAAAACCAAAACTAAACTATATGATATATATATATATATATATATATATATATATATATATACATACATATATATATATATATATATATATATATATATATATATATATATATATATATATATATATATATATATATATATATATATACTTTAAGCAAGCTTTCAGCCTGGTCCACAGAGAAATGCTACGAAAAAACTACAATTATGGGGATGCCCTATGGACATCTTAGAACCGATCTGTGCTCTTTATCAGAATACCTCCATTCAAGTTGGACTATCATCTAGAGGAGCGACAACAGAAAAAATGGAAACCTGGAGAGGTCTCAAACAGGGTTGTCCTCTTGCGGCAACTCTTGTTACCCTGTATATATCTGACTTGACAGCAGATCAAGAGGGAGTCAGAGATAGTTCACCTATTCTGAACGATACGCCTATACGAAGACTAATATACGTGGATGACTGGATTATCCTAGATACAACACAGATTGGGTTGCATAGAAGGCTTGATTGATAAGCCGAGTATGTTAAAAATAACCCTCTTGTGAATAATTCCACCAATTCCCAATCTATGATATTTGGAACAAAGCAAGGGATAAAAACACAGGCTTTGACAGTTTTCTTGAAGGAAACAACACTTACACAGGTTAATACATTCAAATACCTGGGAGGATGGCTGAATTGAAATGTTAGTGAACAAACCTGGTTAACTGCCCTCAAAGCAAAAACAGACTCCCTTGCTAGACAAGGATTGATTATCCCTAGGAAATATGATAGGTTTCCAATATGCCCGCTTGTGACGTTTTATCATTAAAAAGTAAAACCAATATTAACCTATGAAGCTGAATCACCCTAAATCTGTCATTGCATATTTCGGACATACTCGAGGGCCGCTTTTGGAGAAAAGTGTTATCCCTACCACAAAAATTTCCAACTTTAAGAATTCGATTTGAAGTGGCCTTTCAATCACTACATTCCATAGTATTCTGAAAATCGTTGGATTTATATTGTAAGACCATAACTGAAGATAATATACTTCTGATAGATGTTTTGAGAACAAAACAAAAAAGCTGGACATAATACTCTTTTAAATAAATGGAAACACAACTGTGATGAATGGCTGAAGACATTGAATACCACGGCTGAAACTCTGAAAAATAACCCAATGGGAATCAAAAAGAAAATACATTCCAAGGACTGGATGGAAACCCAGGAATTAAAGGCCCAATACAAACTTTCAATTAATTGTGTGCACGACATTCGAAAACTTAACCAGCTACCAATATATCTTAAACTTTTTCCCTGCACTAAATTACATAATCTGTACCTACGCTTCAGACTAAATCTCTTGCCAAAGAGAGAAATGTTGGGATCCACAAAACAACTGGGAGACATTCCTAACACATGTCGTTTTTGCAAAAAGAGTGATCAACCAGAGTCCCTCTACCATCTAATTATGGTGTGTAAAGCAGTGACAGATATGAGAAACAAATACCGAGATAAGATTTGCCAACCCTTAACATCTTTAACTCAAGATGAAAGATGGACTAAAATGTAGCTCGGATAGGACAAGTCTACGATATTTGCTGTGCTGCTATTTTGGATTGACATATTTAGTTACCAAGCGTGGAACGGACTTTAGGTTTCTAGAAATAGATTTCCTTTTATGTTACAAAATATTTATGTTAGAGTTTATAGAAATAATTCCGATCTTAAAAGATTAACAGTGAATAATTAACTGGAGATGAAATCGACCAATGAAAACGTTTGCAATAAACTAAATCATTTAATTAAAAAAAAAACATATAAAGATATTTTATTTTTAGCACACATCAGCTCTTTAGTTGGCACACACTCGGAGTGAACACACATGTTTGTGTTTGATTAGCAGATAGCTTGTTTATTTTCTATCCTAGAGATAACATGGTTTGGGCTAGCCTGCTAATTCATACACAATAATGTTATCTCTTTTATAGAAAGGAAACATGCTATCTGCTAACCAAATAGAAACATATGTGTTTTGTTTAACTTAAATGAAATACTGGAATGCTTTTGGTTGGGCATGCCTAATTAAGTGAAACAACAGAATATATTTGTCTTTTAATTTACTAACAACCTCTGTTTGCTCCTCCAGAACTTTTGTAAAGCACTGTAGATGGCTTAATTTTGTTTTTAATTTAAACTCTTCAGGTAAATGCACACTTTGTATAGACTATTATGCTGGAAATCTTGTGTGTATGGAAGAGAATGCATTCTATTATATGGAGATCTAGAGTACTCTAGAAGTTGAGTTTCATAAAACCCTGCACAGTAAATTATGGTGGGCTTGCAGTGGTGGATAAGAAAAGATGGCACAGAATTACGTTTGCACCATACTGTCATCTACAACTGTACATCATGCTGACTAGTATGGTTACCTAATCCCAACATGTAGATAAGCACAGATGTGGGGACATGGCTTTCCATGAAAGAGTGTATGGGCATGAACAAAATATTGTAAACTAATGTAATCAACATGCAATTTTTTAAAATGTCCACCGGGCTTAGAGCAGGGTAAAGTGGCCATGCAGCCCGAGCATGGATGTAATTATTTAAGCAATAAACACTGTAGAGCAGGGGCTTTTAGGGCCAAGTAATGTCTGGGTTAGTTCCAAACCCGAATGAAGTGAGGGATTAAACGGGAGACAAGCAATTACCGGTCCTGGTAAAGTGCGCCCGCCCGGAGGGATCTATTGCTGTTATCTTCTCAGCATGTTTTATCGGGATGCTAATAGTTTTTTTTTTTCTTGTTGAGGAACAGTGTGTTTGCCGTTTCTCAATTTTAAAAAGAACTGCAAACCAAGATGGCCGCCTTCGACTAGGGAGAAGGGAAATTCACATAGTTCCTTCTTTCTTTCCATGAGGGGCATTGCTGCCATGGAAATGCACTGGGAACATTTGGTGCACCAGGGACACTGATTGTTCCTGGGGAGGGCCAAACGAGCACCAGGGTAGTGGGTGGGATTGGGGGTGCCTGAGGGATGTGGAAATTGGGATGGAGGATGGGGGAAAGGAGGGGAAGGGAAGTGCGGCCCACACTTACTGTCGCGGTGCGGAAGATGCCCCCCCAAGAAAGCTCTCAATTGGACTTTTACCATGAGGTGAAGACGCTGTTCTGAGCATACTGATTGGCCGGGTGGCGCCAAAACCCCTGCCAGGGTGCTAATATGCAATCTGGTAGAGCTGCTGGATGTGAACACGGTGTCATTGTTTCAAGAAACCTACACAGAATCCAGTCTGTATGCAACCTTGCCACTTGCTCATGTGTCCTTCCTTGTGTTCTCAGTGTCCATACTCTGACGTCTGTACCTGCTTTGGCACATTCCCTGCAGTACTTGATATTGCAAGGTGTTGGAAGGGTTTGCAGGATTCCGTTGGTATAATACGTCTCTTGGTCTTAAAAGTTGCAATGCATAAAGTAAGGAGAAGAACTATCAGCCTGGCATCAGTTGGCCTTTGCATCAAGGGTAGTTAAAAATTGCCATTTGAAAAATTGTGAATCCACACCATAGAAGAGGCTATCAACCTTACTGCAGTAGTCCTACGCACCTTGTAGAAGATTCACACACCCACTGAGCCCTCCAATCAGTATTAGAATAACTTCTGATTTATTTAAAAAAAGAAAATGTATTTATTTGTATATGGTTTACAATAAACCTTTACAAACACAAGAAAGAAAACACTTAGAACATTTAAAATAAATAATCTACAATTTACAATAAAATGCATCATTATGCCTTACACAAAATTCATTATCCCCAGTTTTTTGTTTACATTTGCTACAAAACGGAGAATAAAAAACATGTTAGTCATAGAACACAAATCCATTCATAATCATCACCTTACCTAATCGTCATACAAATCACACAATGGCAAGAATCGTATTACCGCAAATTTCATAGATATCGAATTCCTGGCTAACATATTCTGCCACAAAATATCTGATTCCACATAGACAAATTGGGAACAAAGTTCTTAAAACACATCACTCTTCATGGGATCAATTAAGGGAACATATAAGCAAATGGCACACATTTTCCTTTTCCTTTAAAACCGGAAGTTGCTTTCTTATGCATAAAATGTCGCTTGTTAGCAATGCATTGCAGCTAAAATGCTTACATGCATTTATTATTAGAATAACATTTCACAAAGACAACACTGCAGAGAGAGATAGAGCACTCAGGGAACAGGGAAGCGTGCCAGGCACATCTGCCCGTGTTAGTTGTCACCTATTATATAGAGTAGGCAATATAATGTGTGCCTCCATATTGTGCATCCCTGTAATCATCCCTTTATTTGATATCTTTGCTTTCTTTTCTTTTTCCGTGAACCTGCATGTGGCCTGAATGGAGCCCAGTTAGCAAGGCTACTTGCTTGTCCACTAGGGGGATACACTTAGAAATAACGACACAGCCACCAGCAATACATGTCCTGACTCGTAAAGCTCATCTAGTAGAACCTGTGCTCACTCTTCTCCCACTAACTCAGCCCGAAGCCTGCCATTTTGCACACAGACCCTGGAAAGCCGAGGGGCCATGCAAGTAGGAAAAACCATGCAATAGTAAGAGGCATTTACTAAACATCTATTTTATTCATTCTGTAAGATCTCTCATTAATGCTTGTGATGCCATAGGAAGGAAAGTTCCACTGGCTAATTCGCAAGACTTTAAAAAAATATGTTATAAGTATGATTAAATAAATGCTGCTAGTTTGAAGGCAACTCTGGCGGGATGTCTCAGGGTCAACCCGCTTGTCTTGGAAGCAAGGCAATGCAGAACAACATGGCCTCCCACTTAGAGGCAGAACTACGACATGAAGCGCTATATAAGAACCCAATTGAATTTTAATTTAATTTACATATTTTCAGTATTTATTTCTAAAAGAAATCATATGGCAAAAAGTACATTTTACATGCACTTCAAAGTGCCCATGCTGGCAAAAGAATATCTGTAGAGATTGCAAATGATGAAAGTTATAGTTTAGTTTAATATAGTTAGTTTATTAATAAAGCATGGCCAAACCCTCGTGTAGCTGGGCGCATTGTGCTTGCAGCAAGACATAGGTTACAGATAGATTGCACATACAAGATACATAAAAGGGCAGTATAATAGGTATCATAGGGACCAGGTTACAGTATGGTCCATGTCAAGGTACAGGCTGATAGGTTACATTGGATATACAGGATTCAACATAGCTGAGCATGCAAGTATCTTATTCTTACTGAGTAGTGAGCCAAGTTTTCACCATAGCTCTGAATGACCAGAATGATTCCTCAGATCTAATTGTTAAGGGGAGTGTGTTCCAGCATTTTGCTGCTAGCACTGGGAAACTAGATCCCCCAGCTGTTGTCTGATTGAATTTGGGAATGTTCAGTAGGTGCATGTGAGGTGTTCTGGTAGGTCTAGATGTGCTATGCCTGGAGAATTGCCTGATAAGCATCTGGGGGCAGTCAGTGAAAGGCATTTGTGTGTGATGACAAGCGATCATAGTTTAATTCTGTCCCGGATGGGGAGCCAGTGGACTTCCTTGCTGATGGTAGAGATGTGGGCCTTGCGAGGGAGGTTAAGGGCACATGTAAGGGCATTGTTCTGTAAGACCTGGAGTCTGTTCAAGTTGATATTGGTAGTGCCTAGGAAGAGAGTATTGCAATAGTCTAGTCTAGATAAAATCAGAGCTCTAGACAATGTGGGGAAACTTGTGGTGGAGAGAAATGGTCTACAGGCATTAAAGAGTTTATTTGTATAAGCCGTAGATGGGATAGTGGCATTTATTTGTTTTTTGAGCGATAGTGTGGAGTCGAGATACACGCTCAGTGTTTTAACTTCTTTTGAGACTTTTATATTATTGCCGTCAATCGTAAATGATTGGTACCTAGTGTCCAGTTTGTTTAGGCGGGCCTGCAAACCTACGATGAGCAATTCTGTCTTGACATTGTTCAAGCAGAGGCTGTGGGTGGCCATCGATGCTTGAATTTCAAGGTAGATTTCATAAAGCTTTGCAACATCTCTCTCATAGCACCAAGTCAGTGTGATGAGGACCTGGGTGTCATCAGCGTAATTGGTATATGTGACACCCAGATCAAGTCGGTCAAAGAGGAGCTTGGTGAAGATGTTGTAAAGCGTAGGTGAGATACAAGAACCTTGGGGTACTCCACATTGGATTGAGACAGGGTCAGCTGCTACTGAAGGAGCAAAGACCCCAGTCGACCTATCAGACAGGAAGGACCGAATCCAATTGGTGGAATTCTGTGAGAATGCAGCAGCCGAGGAGAGGTATTTGGTGATCAACTAAGTCAAAGGCTGTGGATAGATCCACCAGGAGCAAGATGGCCAGATTGCCCTTGTCTTTGGCTTCGTCCATTTGGATTTTTAGATCCAGGAGGGCAGTTTCTGTCCCGTGCCTGGGTCTTAAGCGGGATTGTCACAGGCCTAGGAGATTATTGTCTTCTAAATGTTGTTATATTTGGAGGTATGCCACTCTGTCTAGAATTTTAAGGGGAAAGGGGACGGTTGTGATGCGCTTGTAATTAGTGGGTATATTGGGGTCTAGGTTGGGTTTTTTAAGGAGGGGAAGGACCCAGGCTTCTTGAAGGTTATTCATTACAGATGAGTTTTTGAACAAAGAATTGATCAGCGAGGTGATGAAGGGGGCTAGATCTTTGGCTCTGTCCTTAATGACTGAGGCAGGGCACAGGTCACCTTGGTAGTTTGAAGGTTTAAGACTGGCAATTATGTTTCCAACTTCATCCTCGGTGACTGGAGAGAAGTGGAAGGAAGGACAGTCAGGAATAGAGGAGCTCTTTTTACTACTAGAGTGGTCTTTGGAGATAAGGCTAGCTTTTTTGGGCTCTATTTAGGCTTGTAGCAGGGCTTTTTTATTTTATAGTGCAAGTTGGATATTATTGCACCATGCTTTATCCTTGATGAAATCATCTGTAGGTGGTGCTGGGTATTCTAATTCTCTTAGAATGGAGAATTGCTCTTTCGTGCCTAATTTGTCATTGTGTATTCTCAGGTTGAAAATCTCTATTTTAGTATCAGCGATAGCGGTTTTATAGGTAATAGCTGCAGATGAGAATGTATCTTTAGATAAGAGAGAAGGGACTTTTCTCCAATTGGTTTCTGCAGCTCTCTTAACATTACACAGAGCTTTTAGTTCTGCTCAGAACCATTTATTCATGTGGGCAATTGGTTTGGATTTTCTTAGTTTGAGGGGCGCTATTTGGTTGAGGGCCTGTTCCAGGGTGTTGTTATAAAGTTCAACTAGGTCAGTCGGATTTGCATTTGGCTCAGGAAATTTTGCATTGATAATTGGCGTCAGGAGGGGTCTGAGGTTATCAATAGTAATATTGCATTTGCGCCTAGTTGCAGTTTGCGGTGCCCTGATGATTGGAGTAGTTTTAGCAAATTTAGGTTAATCTTTGGGAAAGGAGAAAGTGATGAGGTGGTGGTCTGTCCATGCACAAGGCGTGATGTCGATCAGAGACAGGTCGGAGTTAGCATTGGCTAACCAGTCCAGTGATCTCCCTTTTCAGTGTGTAGGCTTGTTGATATGTTGTGTAAGACCTGAGTGAATGATAGTGTTGTTAAGTGAAGTGGCGTTGGTATCATTAGGGTCATTAAGGCTCAAGTTAAAGTCTCTCATGAGAAAAATTTGTGAACCTGGTTTAATGTTGGTTGTCAGTAAGTGGGAGATGTCCTCCTCGAAGGTGGAGATTGCGGCAGGTGGTCTATATATGAGGTGTATGTGATGCTGGAAATGCATCGGAGGGACAGGGCCTCCGTATCCTTGTCCTTTACTGCTTTTTATCGTGTTCCGTTGTGTTTTCTGTGCAGGAGTTTGTGAGGGACTTCTGGTGGTGCAGCTCTCTCTCTTGGTTTAGCGAACAGACCCATGGGATAACCTTATGGCACCCATAGGTAGGGGTGCAACCCTGGGCCCCTAGTGTATGTTTTTGGGCACCTGTGGGTGGCCCACAGAGCAGGGTATGGGCTGGTGGCAGCTCCGTGCTGAACTGACTGGTGCCCTGAGCGTCCTCCATTTTGGGAGGCCCAGGCCCTGTCATTGGAATCAGTAGATTCCTGATGCCTCTGTCCCTTCCCCCTGACTGGCTGTTGGGTGGAAGTTCCATATATGGTAGTGTGGGGAAGTGCTGACCAGACTGGCTGGAGCCTTCCCAACGATCATATGTTGTGGGTACGCCTGTGGGTGGGACCTGGGTGAATGGAGTGTGTGACAAATACGTATTCGATGTTGTGGGTGTCTAGTATCTGGTGGTTGACACAATGACTGAGACATCCCTGCCCGAAACCGGTATGAATGTAGTATGAAGTGTTGAATGGCTCGGTACTTGTCCCAATACACATAACTTGTTGTGAGTGTCTGGAGAGAAGTGAATGGCCTGAGTGCACTGTGTGCCTGATTGGTTGCCTGCCGCATGAATGCCCTTTGTAATGATTGGATGCTTCAGTGTGACCGAGCGGAATGAATGGGAGATCAACAGTATATCTGGAGACCTCTCACTGCTAGGAATCGTGTTCAGAAGTATTCAGAGCTGAAGTACAAACTACGAAGAGTAACTGGAGTGAAACTGACGCTTGACCTTGAAGCCCTGCTGGAAGAAAAGAATTGCTGTTGCTCTCCTTCGCAATCTGAAAGCTGCTGTGTCTCCAAGGACTGACCCAGAGAGGACCTGGTAAGGCGCCCTCTTCCTGAGCTACGAGGGACCATCGTGCACCAGCACATCTTTGCCAAAGCTCCTTGGTAGACAGACCTTCAACAGGCTGCCGACCCGATACCGGGACTTCTGCGGGATTCCAAAGAGAAGCACCCGGACTGTTGTCCGCCACTGTTGACGACCGACATCGCCGACTGGAGCCCCTGTGCTCCCGTTTGCCTAAGAACGTAATTGATCCAAGGACGCTCTCCTCCACATCGTCGCCGCTGTATCCTGCTGGAGAAGGCCTGACCATCGACGCGCTGAGGAGCATCCGCTGGGTGGGTTTCCCGCCACCCAAAGGCCACAGAGACGCCGACGACTCAACGCCCTTGCTGGGCCACAGTTCTTCAAACTCTTTGCGGTCCAGAACTATCGACACAGAGGTGCCCCGCATGCCACTTGCTTGCAGGACGTTTACGCTTCCACGTCAACGAGCACCGCTAGGAACGACACGGCCACTTCACCGTCATAGCTCAACCTGTTCTCCATCGGACGTTCGACGACCCGTGACTCCTGCCTGAAAGGGAGGACACTCAAGAACGGCTGTCGATTCCCCGACGCTGAATGCTACAACGCCAAGGTACTTTGGAGTTGCAAAACTATTGGAAAGTCTAGTGGGAATCATATATGGACTGGGCTTGTATCTTTCTTCTACAGGTTGCCCAGGTGGGGGGGGATCTCCACACAGAACTCTGTCTAGTGGTAGGGGTCAGTATTCTGGCAATTGTTCAACCATCTTGCTTTCCTTCCTCTCTCTACTGTTGGTTTCCTCTTTATTCTGATCTGTGTGTTGTTCTGACCGTATGCACTTTAATGAGATCTAATAACGTTAGTGGTACCACTTTAGAAACTGTATATATTTACCATTGCTGATTTTCGGAGTACAAAGTGCGTTATCATGATATTGTATATACCTTTGAACATTAATTATATAAAGACTGTGTTGAAATCGATATGGTGTGTGGACATTCCTTTGTGGGTGCTTGGGGACTACACTGTACTTAAGAACCAGCTTGCATCACCTCCTGAGAAGCTAGGCCTTGATTGCTTGACCATAGCTACCGAATAGAGAAACTAGGCAGGGGTTCTCTGTGCCTCCCCTGTATCATATAGAGAACAGAAGTGCAGATACCCCCCACCGGCGTCTTTACAGTGTAGAAGTATAGTTCAGGTGTTGGATAGCGGTATTGTGATGGATAGGAGTTCAGCGGATGGAAGAGCTGAGTTGGTGACTTCTCTAATGTTCAGAATGGCTTTAGCAATGAAGGCCATCCCACCCCCAATCCTGGTTTTTCTATCATACGGATGATGTTGTAGTTCCCTGGAATAGCGATAGAGAGTGCGGGACCAGCGGCTTGGTGAAGCCACGTTTCTGTGACCGCAAGGAAGTCTAGGTGGTTTGCAATGATTAAGTCTGCAATGTCCGGAGCGTGCGCTACCAGGGAGTGGGCGTTAATGAGGGCGCCCTCGATTGTAGAGGTAGGTACTTTGTGGTTGTCTGGTGTGGTCTCCTGAGGTGAGGCAAGTTCCTGGTCAATATGGGTGTCAGTCTGGGTCAGCGGCCGTTTGTTGTTCTTGGCTTGTTGGGTGAGCCTCCTGGTGGGCTTAAGCTTGAGCCTAGTGCAGTAAAATAGTCTAGCATTTCTCACGTGAGTAGGGCAGGTGACATAGGGACTAGTGTCGTTAGGTATGTTAAGGCGAGAACCTAGTCTAGTATTTCTTGAGGACATAGGACATGGGATGAGAGGTGTAGGGGGGTAGCGAATCTGGTGATCCAGTCCTCCGGTGACAAGGGTGGGTCTGGGTGTAGGGAAGTTATAGTGTGTGTATAGGGGGTAGTCTTATGTTTTGTTGAAGGAGGGCAATTCAACGGTGCAATGTTGTGAAGTAATGGAAGGAAGGTATCCATGGCAAGTGTCGCTCTTCTTAAAGAGGTCATGGTATGAGGCAGGTGTACTGCTGGCCGTATAAGCCTGAGGAGTAGTGAAAGGGATAATTGGGTGCAAGCGTCTTGTATACGGCCTAATAAGGCAGCTACGTTGAGTGCAGGCGATGTGAAGTAATACGTTATGGGCAATGAGCTAGTTCAGTGTCGCTGAGATGTACTATAGTTGGCTGATATGTAGTATGCTGGCAATTGGTGGTAATGCCATGCACCAGTAGGCTATAACAGAGTCTGGACTTTCAGCAGTATGCTTCAAAACATAAATGCACTAATGGGCTATTTAAAAACATAAATGCAGCAGTAGGCTGTTTCAAGACATAAATGCACCAATAGGCTATTTCAAAACATGGGTGCAGCAGTAGGCTGTTTAAAAGCATGAATACCCCAATAGGCTATTTCAAAACATGAATACACCAATAGGCTATTTCAAAACTTGAGTGCAGCAGTAGGCTGTTTAAAAGCATGAATCCCCAATAGGCTATTTCAAAACATGAATACCCCAATAGGCTATTTCAAAACATGAGTGCAGCAGTAGGCTGATTAAAAGCATGAATACCCCATATGCACCTAAAGTCATTTTACAGTAACCTAAAGTGCCTCATATTTGTTGATTGAACAATTAATTTCTTAGGCAGATTATTACACCGCTAAGATTGAGACAAAGTTACTTTAACTGTGAATTGGAAAGAGTATTTCAAAATTAGGAGCAACAATATCTCCTTGCTATATGAACTATAAACGCTAGATGGCAGACTCCTACATCATATAGACTTGCATTTAATGACTCGACAACTATAATGGTGTTTTCATTTCCAAAACTTTCCTTTGGCCTATATATATAATAACAATTAATGAAAAATAAATTTCCCACCGTCAAGTAGTGAAAAATCAACATATGAAACAAAATACGAGCCACATGATGCCGTGGTGTTGCGATCTTCGGAATAATATTTAGGCTGTTGAGTGTAAAATGGTGAACACATTTGTTCCCGATGCTTTCTTTGTATTTGTACACAATACAGTAAAATGATGGAATACAAATCATGAGTATGTATGCGAAATTTAGAGTGGCAAAACATGCAAAGTGTCTAGAAACAAACGGTTGCATAATGTACATCAGAAACCGACATAGTGGAAGGGTGGAACTATACAATGAATGAATAGAAATGGACGACAATACTCGGAGTATGGTGCATTTCGAAATGACTAGATGGGTGCATTACCGTGGATTACTGTGTTCCTACTCTAAATGGAAAGGGACACTTATTATTTGGTGTACAACTGCCACGAGTATGTGTTTGACGCACTGAGCAAACAATATAGATCCGCTCTCAACCAATGAAAGTGTGACTTGGGATTCAGAATTACACACCACTGGCAACTGAACTAGTAGATAATAACTAGCATGACACACACGCGCGTGCGCCGACACGTGCACATGCACACACACACATACACGCACACACACACACAAGCGCCCACAAGCATGCACACTCACCCACGCACTGACGCACAACCAAATGCACACACATACACGCAGGCACACTCACACGCATGCAGGGGTGTTGCTAGGTCTGGAAAAAAGAACAGGGGCTACGCTAATGTCGGAACTGTTGGGACTAGGGGCTAGCTAGCCTTTTGGTTGTAGCTCCTGAGAATCTATCCGGGGCTACAACCAAAAGACCAGGGGCTATAGCCCTCTTAGCCCCCCCTAGCAACGCCTCTGCACGCATGCACAAACCCTCAAACAGGCATGTACACACGCCCATACCCTCACACAAGCACACACCCGTGGGTCTCACACCGCTGTCCTTCTGCAGTTTACAGCATCGTTTTACCCAGTGTAGGGAAAATCAGCACGTCAACGAATGAGACATGTACTGGTTCCTCCAAAATCCCTCCTACAGCCGCTCCCCAACTCATAATGAGGCTCCTCTTGTCAACCCACACTCTTATCAGGTTTTCCTTTAGTAAAGTATTTTTGTTTCCTGCAACAAGTACCAGCTGTCATCTGGCAAGCAATCACCACACCTCTATCCTAGCAGTCATCAGAGAACTCAGGCTGCTACAACTGCATACATGCACGTGCACACAAGGCCTGCTGAAGGAACTCTCTGCAACCTTCTTGCAAGCAACCCTTGTGCCTGATGCATTGCCAGCTGGCTGCCAGCCACGAGCAGCTTGAATGGCCGACGTTCTCTCTGAGTTCAAACGCTGCCCAGCACCACACAACCCACTGCCAACAACCAAACAATCTGCACACGTAATTGTAGTGAAGTTGTGCCAATCTGATTCCAATGACACACCAGACATAAACAGAAGCCTACACATGACCATCATTTGACCACTTGTTTTGATCGTTCAGCCTCCAGCACAGCTACACATGACTGGTCAGCAAGCCCTGGAAGAAGACCAACCCCAGCCATGGCGTCATTGACTACAACAGACCTGAAGCAGCCTACACAAAATAGTCAGTCTTCAGAGGGATGAAAATAAATTATCCTCAGCCCTCGTGTCTCCTACCAGCCTCAGGCTAACACATCCGTGGTGGCTGCCATCAGCCCAAAGGATCCAGAACCACAAGTCTCAAGCTCACACACTCAGATTCATCGTGCATAACAATTTCACCTCTTTAGGAGGTATTGTGCCACACTGGGGCCCTTCGCAATTGGATCTTCTGTGCATTAATGTGTGGCTTAATAACCCTCTTTTGCAATGACCACAACATATTGCAAATGCACCCTTGGCCCGGCCTTGCCAATGCATAGGGGTTGATTCAGCATTCAGAAAAATACCAAATCTATTTTGAACGAAATATGCAAATTCCCCCCGGATGAAAAGTGAAGGATAAATGGTTGAAACTGGACCAATACGGAAACATAGCTATCCAGGATCTTACCATCACGTGCATCGTAATGGGTGTGTTTTACACAAAGCTCGCAATAAATTCATTGTTGGTAGCAAACATCAAATGCGGATACCTGTTGTCTGTGAAGGGAATCGGACGGAAGAAGACGGAGCTAGGTCCGTCCCCCAGACCTCACACATGATTCCCAGATCCTGGGCCTCAACGAGCACACAGAAAGCAGTCTGCTCGTCGAAACGCACGTTGCTTGTGTATGCCATAGAGCACAGCTCGCGTAGAAATATACCAGAGAGCTCAACAAGCGCACTTATGCACTTCTTGCACTAGAAAGTAACCCGCACCCGCACTACATCCTAGCTTTTAGAACACTCGGCACTGCATAGAGAAACATCTAGCCTCACATTCAGTGATGCAGATGTCCAAAGTAATATATATGTCCTGTAATTTACAGCCATCTCTTTATTCGACAGTGAATATTGTGACTGTTCAAAACCGAAGAGTCCATTAGTCACTTAAAAGGGTTTTTTACTGAATGACTATAACACATGCTTAACATTTAAAATTGTGGACATGATGATGTTCCCATAATGCTCTGATTACTTACCGGTAATTGTCATTACTCCTAGTCCCACTCTTCCTCGTCATAGTACTTACCTCATGAGGCCCCTGCCTCCGACACAGGACCTTCATTTATTTCTTTTTATCCCTATAACTCCTCCCCCATAGCCATGCCACTCAGTTTCATATTACCAAGCCGGAGCATGGGACCTTCCCCGAGGCAGGGTGAGGAGGGTCGTCAGTACTGTGACGAGGAAGAGTATGACTAGGAGTAATGAAGATTACCAGTAAGTAATCAGAGCATTACCTCCATGTCCACTCTTCCTCGTCCCAGTAAATACCACATGAGGTATACCAAAGCAGCAACGGGGGAAAAATGTCCCAGTGAGAGACAGAGCCAAAAACAGTGCAGAAAAACACACCTTTAAGAATTCCAATTTCACATCCCCACAGACAAAACTTCAACCTCGAAGGAACCAACCCCTGAGTGGGAGACATTCAACCTATAGTGGTTGATGAAAATGTTTTGATCAGCCCAGGTGGCAGCCCTACAAATCTCCTGCAGAGAAACCCCCCATGTATCGGCCCAGGAGGCCGCCAAACCCCGGTGGACTGCCCCTGAATGTGCGTAGGCACAGGCAGACCAGAAGTCACATAGGCCATGGAGACCACAAAACGGATCCATCAGCTAATGGACACCATCGATGCCTCACGCCCAGCATCAGCGGGCCAAAAGTAATCAGAAGACCATCGGAGAGGTGGAAAGGGGCAGTCCTAGCCAAATACTCCAACACCGCCCGCCGAACATCAATGACCAAGACAATGACCAAGACACCTCCTCTGGGGTTTGCAGATCCTGAAAAAAGGCAGGAAGAACCAGATCCTGAGAGGTGTGAAACCAAGAAACAACCATAAGGAGAAACTTTGGATCACACCTCAGCACCACCGAGTCCAGCAACGCCCTCAGGAAAGGGGGTTGACATAACAGAGCCCCAATCTCCCCAAGTCTACGGCCCTTAGTGATGGCAATAAGAAAGGCAGTCTTTAGTGTCCGATGTTTTATATCAATCTTGGAAATGGGCTCAAAGGGAGGCCCATGAAGGGACCGTAAGACAAGAGGGAGAACCCAAGGGGGAAGCCCTTTATAAGTACAAGGACCGGAAGAAGAGAAAACCCCAGAGCAACTTCCCCACCAACACCTCCCCATCAGTGACCATCAGTGTCCCCAAAAGGAATTTAATGAAGGCCAACTGAGAGCGAAGCATGGAAACTGGCAGGCCCTTGTCAAACCCTTCCTGGAGGAATTGAAGGATAGCAGGGAGGCCAGAACGTAGGGCAGGGATCCCAGACTGCTCATACCAGTCCCGGAAAAGGCTCCAATGCCTGCCGTATGCCTACAGAGTGGAGGGACTAACAACATTCATTATGGACTTAACTACAGGACCAGAGAACCCCTGAGATATCAGCCTAGCCCGTGCAATAGCCATACTGCCCATTGCATCTGGCATATCCCCAACCGCAGATCCCCCTGAAGGGGACAAGGCCACTTTGGGATCAGCCAAGGCTCCTGGGACCGAAGCACCAACAGAGAGGGGAACCAACTCCGGGGGCGCCAGTACGGAGCCAACAACAATACAGTCACCTTGGACACTCTGATGCGCTGAACCACCCGGGACAGAAGGGGAATAGGTGGAAAAGTGTAAAGAAGACCCTGAGGCCACTGCAAGAAGATCTTGCTGAACATTGACCACACCCCTGATATGTGAGGCCACTAGGGACACCAGATGCGATACCCCCCAGGTGCTTATCTGAGCAGCCAAGGCATTCAAGGAGCGGCCAGAACCCCCTTGGCAGTTGACATATGCCAAGGCCGTCGTATCATCCGTCCGGACAAAAACCGACCGGCCTACCAGCAACCTCTTAAAGTACACCAGAGCTTGGAGAATGGCACACAACTCTCGCCAATAGGATGATCGACGGCTCTCCTCCGGATCCCGCAATCCCTGAGCAGATAGGACCCCTAAAGTAGCACCCCAACTCCTTCGGCAGGAGTTGTTAGTAAGAGTGGTCACAAGACCAGGGAAGATTCAGAATCCCAAACCACTACAGCCAGCAGACACGCAGATCTGGTGATACCGGAATCAAAGCCTAGAAAGCTTGAGATGTCAGGAGCCAGTGGAAGAGAAGATAAGACACCAGGGGACATAGATGAAGACGGGCCCAGGGTACTCGAAACATGCAAGAAGCCATGTGCCCCTGCAATTTCAGCAATAGGCAAGCTGTGACATACTTCCTCCTGAGAACCCTGCCCAGAAAAGCCAGCAAGCAACGGACCCTCTCTAGCGACAGGAAAACCCTCCCCATCCTGTTGCAAACCTGTGCCCAATGAAAACTAGATCCTGAGAAGGTTCCAGGAGAGACTTCTGATAGTACACCAAGAAACCCCAATTCTACTGGCAGGACACTTCCAATCATCCAGGTAGAGAAAAACATCTGAATGCCCTGCAGATGTAAATGCGCCACCAGGGGAGCCACCAGCTTGGTGAACACCCTGGGGGCCGATCGCAGTTCGAACGGGAGCACTCTGAACGGAAAAGGTTGTGTTCCCACCGCAAAGCGGAAGAACTTCATGTGCCAGGGACGGTGAGCCACGTAGCAATAAGCATCCTGGAGATCCAGAGATGCCATCCAATTTCCATTTTCAACTGTTCCTTCCCCATACTGGAAAAAGAAAACTGCTGTAGCCGCCCGCAAACCAGCCTATTCAAATCATCAGGACTTAGGCGCTGGCCCTGGATGCCACGAGCGTGGAGGACCCCGACCCCTCCTTTCTCTCCGAAAAGAATGTGATGAGGAGCCAGGGAAAGACCTACTGGACACTGCACCAGCACCAAAGGAAGACCTCTTGGCCGCTGAAGGAGGCTTGCGCCGAAGTTTGTCAGCATGTTCGTCCGCCCTAAAAACTTTGAGCACCTTATCCCCAAGGGAATCCCCAAAAAGCCTGGACCCATTGAAAGGAAGTTTCAGGGCAGCCACCCTCTGAGACCCATCCGTTTTCCAGTCCCTTATGTGCACATGCCTCCAGGCAGACACACCAGCCTCCAAGTCCATGGCTGGACCATGCACCCTATCATAAGCCAGACGGACAAAAGTTTAACCTGTCTCTGCATGTCCGATAGCAAAGGGGCACAATCAGAATCTTCATTGACAGCCTTCTTCAATTTCCTGAAAACCACTTAGCATCGTTCAGCCGTGTAGGAACCATAGACATTCGCCCTAAGGGCCACATGTGCCCCTGCATGAACTTTAAGGCTGGAAATAACCCAGCAGTCCACTGGATCCCGGATGGCCGCCTCCTCGGCCGACATAGAGGAGCGACCCAACAGGCTGGCGAGGATATCATCGACTTCAACAGGATCAGAAGGCAAAGTCTCGCCATTCAATGGGTAAAGTATGGACATGAAGTAGGGCATTGCAATTTTCTCCAGGTCACGCCATTCCTGAAGGATTTTATCCCAGAAATCAGAAACCAATGGCAACCCCAACCTAGGGTTAAGTCTATACTGGTGAATAGAAAGATCAGTCCCCTCCACCGGTACTAAGGGCTCCGAAAACCCCATGCAATCACCAACATGAGCCAGCACCTCCTCCACTCCCTCCCTGTCCATGTACTTCCCTTCTGCATCAGAGGAACAAGAAGAGAAACAAGATTCAGTGCCAGAAGATGAAGAGGGTGACAGGCACCAGCGCTTGTGTCCATGTACATGTGCACGCCTCATCCCATGATGTTTAAGCAGCCTCTTCAACTCCTGCCTGGATAGGGAAAAAAACACTTAGCCTTCTTCTTTCTTCATCTGAAGACCACACGAGGTGAGGAAGATAATGAGTAAGAAGACAGGACCAGATGCCTTCTCTTCGTGGAATGGTTACCCATCGTGTATTCACAGAAACAGGTGACCAACGATGCCCAGGCCTCTCAAATAATGATGCAAAATTAAATGCCAACCAGCCATTAGAGATGCCTGCCCCCTAAATAATGGCCAGCCAACCAATAGGAACACATCAGTCCTAATGGCAACCCCACTCACAGCACCAGAGGTGGAGCCCACCCGCCTCCTGAGCAACGTGGAGAGAGAGACCAACACAAGCTGTAAAGCCGCTCGTAGCGTTTAGGAGGAAAACATGACCAACAGAAAGAGGAGCCGGCCGACTCCCGCTTCAGCCGCCAGAGTCCCCTCCCGCTTCTCCAGAACACGAGCCGGAAAACCCTTCGCTGGCCACAGCCCCGCTGAAGCCAGGCGAGGCATCCAACAACACTGGGTCCCAAGCCCTGCAAGGAACCCGGGAGTATCGCCGCACCTGAGGAAGCCGAAGGCCCCGCCACACAGCCCCACCAGGGGACCAGCAGTCGTTGCTCCCCAGCGCCCTACGCCGGGAAAAAAAACAACCTGCCGGTGACTGAGTGACATGGCTATGGGAGAGGAGTTATAGGGATAAAAGAAATAAAAGAAGGTCCTGTGTCAGAGGCAGGGGCCTCATGAGGTAAGTACTGAGACGAGGAAGAGTGGACGAGAAGGTAATGCACTTTGCTTTTATGCAAATCGCCAGGATTGGGGTCTATGAAGAAATACGGTGTTGCACAACCTAGCCACCACGCCCATTGGCCCCGACCCACCTTCCCGCAGACCGACCCCTCAAAAACAGTGACAGTTCCCCTGTTACATTTTGTCCATTTCCAGAACTGCCTGTTGTAGTCCAAATGGGAGATCTCCCACGTGTATGCGCACTAGTAGTGCCGACGTGCTTTGCAGTCTAGAGACAAACTCATTTTTGGAACAGAAGGACATGAAAGCTCACTGAAAGCCGTGAAGGCGAGAAAATGCACGGAAATGCAAAAAAAAAAAGATTAACGTTCTTATTTCAGTGACGAAGGGCCTACACAGAGTTTACAGCCTGTGTTAATGGTGTATTCATCTGTGACGTGCAGTATCAATCAAGAAGTCTGAGCAATGCCAATGAACGGAATTGCGCAATAACGCACAAAGCACGGTGACGAAACTCATACTGCCACAGTATCTTGGGGGTTTCCATCTTGTATGTTCCCAGTTGTCATCCCAGCATACACTAAAGGAGTTGTCAGTGACGATGAGAAACTCTAATGATCATGAACCATACCAAACCGTGTTTTTTCCACACACCTGATTGGCTAATTATTTCGGATTCATACAGAACCCTGAGCCTTGAGACCTAGATATGCAAACTGATGTAACAGCGCCATCGTCATTCAGAATTGATCAGACTTTGGTTACCCAAATATCAGAATTCTATAAATGGGTCCCAGGCATATCGTGTCCCCTCAATGATTTTACAAGCCAAAGACGGTCTATCATATGGACAATACAAGCAAATATTGACCTCCAATGTTTCGCTACTGTTGGATAATGAAATTGAAGGCCTGCAGCTTGTGGCGTAAGACACATGCAGTCTGAAAGTTCAGCACATCTTTGCCACATATAATAAATCCCTCCTGCCAGGATATCGCTTGCACCGAGAGCTGCTGCCACAAGACAGAAGCTAATCAGCAAATGTCAAACGACATGTCCGCACACAATGCATATAATGGGCCAAGTCAAGAACCTATGGCGGATCAATATGCTGACAGATCCTTACTGCTGGGGCGGAGGGTTGAACTGGAAGAGCTTTTACCCCTGTCAACCAGCCTATTTATGGACAGAAGGTTTTTAATGGACCTTTTTCATCGCATACCATCTCTTAGGAATATAAATAGAAAAAGATATTACAAGAATTGTACTCCCTGATGTATACAGTTCTACCAACTGGGCTATAAGGGAATTAATTTCACCTGCCATTACGGCCCTCTTGAGTCTTCACCAACATGACCTAAAGAAGATGGGTTTCCAACTCACTGTTTGTCGGAAGCAAATTGGAAATCCATATGATCGTGAATTGACTCCTTGTGTGAAGAAACCAAATACTCACACTTTTTATATATCTATTGCACGCACATTAGGTCACACAAACTCAATTATGCCAGTGACCAAAGTTAGGACTATATGTGCTGAACCTAAAACCACTCCGTAGATGCTGGTTTATTTTAAACATTCTGCTTCCAGCCCAGCATGAAGCCTCAAGAGTCAAGCGCAAATCATTTGGGCATCTTGGTACTTGTGTGATTTTAATTCATTTTTGATGAACCCTGTGGGTTTAAAAATGCTAACCTCATATGTTAGAAGAGACTTGGCGAACTGACAATTTTTATATTGTTGTACCCATGGGCGCTTTGTCTATAGGGGCTAAAATCTCTTTACATCTAAAATCTCTGTCAGTAGGCAAAACATGTCCATACGTTTTATCAGCAGTCTTCTGTGATGGGATCTATTCGTAAATACTAGTTTTGATTGTAAATATATATATATAAGCCTTCCAAGGAGGACTATAGCAGCTCTATACATGGGAAAGTGACTGAACTGCCGGGGAACAGTGATTATTGCAAGGGATTTTAATGAACATAGGTACTTGAAAGATGGAGTAGTTGTCACACTAGACATCAATGAATGGTTAAATATAAGAGCAAGCTCTATAGTTAGATCTCCTAAAATAAATAGATGGATATAATATTTAGAACGTATAACTTATATGTATGGCTTAATCTTAAAGCCATAGTTAATCCACCTATGTAAAATCCTTGGACCAATGGAACATTCTCCTCTTGCATAGATTATGTATTTATCAGTCAAGAATTACGGCCTTATTTCATTTCTATTACCCTTTTACAGTCTAATCTCAGTGACCATCTAGTACTGACATAGGTGTGCTCACTGGAAAATAAACAAAAGCCATTAGATAGAAAGTGTTGTCTGAAGGCCTCAGTCAATAATCAGGGCAACCAAATCCAATGGTCAGATGTGTATATAGAGAAGCTTAATTATTTTCTCTTTAAAGATTCTACATCGTTCATGAATAGGTTGCCCTATTTTGGCTGGGATTTGACCATCACACTATTGCAACTTTTCAACCAATTAAAGTTGTTCACAGGAAATGATGGGAGGAATAGTGCTATGTGCAGCCCCTTTGATGTAGCTATTCATCAAAGGAAGAAAGAATATCGAAAAGACTGGGCAATAATTATGAAACATATTCACTTATCGAAGCTGGTTCATACAACATACCTAGTATGACTAACTACTAAATATACAAATTGGGTTTGTCAACATCATAGCTGATTGCACAGCGCTAATTGGAGACTTATGTTTAAACTCTTCCACTCCAATGACAACATAAGGTTTTGGTCTTTCTTTAGGTCTCACCTGGCTGGATTCTCTTTGCAAGAACTGAATCCTATTTCGGGGGCATCTTGGTTATCTTACTTGGGGTGTTTGTTTTACGACCTTTCAATAACACATACTTCGATTCTCGCTCGATTTAAGAATTGGAGAATATTAAAAGGCTTTGAGGTTGATGATATTGGAGTGGTAATTAAGAACCTAAAAACATCCAGGGCCCCTGCTCCCGAATTTACAGTTAGTGAGTGTTTAAAGCAACTCCACCTTCCTGGGCAGAGAAATTAGCTTTTTCATTCGGAAAGATATTAACATCGGGCCAGATCCCTAATAGTTGGAGAGAGTCTATATCGGTCCCCGTTTACATAAAAGGTGGAGCAGCAGACCCATCTAACTTCAGGCTTCTCGCTATGCTCAATACCAACGGCAACATTATTGCTGCACTTTTGTTAAAAAATGTTTAACACATGGGCAGAGGATACGGGCCTCCCACATGAATATCAAACCTGTTTCCGGAGGCTCATAGCAGAATACACAATCGCTGTGCATTACAGTACTTGTTCTCCAATACAACGTTTCCTAAGCGAACGCTTTATCTATGCTTTGTAGATTATTCTAAAGCTTTCTATACAGTTTCTCAACCAAATCTTTGGCACGAACTATTGCAATGGGACCTTGATCCTGTCTCATTACATTTCATCAAGGCTCTATATAGTGATACAGTGGTGTCTATATGCCAGTCCCAAGTGGAAAAAATTATCATGCTAAATTACTTGCACCCATTTTATTTAATTTATACACCTCTGCTCTAGATACGTGTCTGGCTGGATTCAAACATTTTCCTCCACATATTGGAAGAAAAACACTTAATACCTTGGTTAAGGTATGCTGATGACACAATCTTTATGGATCATACGTTAGTTGTCTTCAGCATTCGATTTAATGCTCGGCCATATATGCCAGTATTAATAATCTGTCCATCAATTCTTCAAAAACTAAAGTTATGGTACCAGGTAGTAAATCGAAATACCATGGCCCATTCATATGGAAACCAAATTATGTCAAGTTGGAAGCTGTTGATTGTTACATATAATCAAGATTTCCTATCTGTGCTTCTGCAACCCACCCATATCACAGTGACTATGAGGGTAATTCATAGAAATTCGCACAAAAGTGGCGCACGCGGCTGGCGCACAGTGTCCCCGTGTGATACACTGCGCCAGTCGCGTGCGAAAAAATCCTTTTCATCGCACAGCGTATTCATGGATTTTCGCCTCCAAAACCAGCCGTGGCGCAGAGTGGCGCAGCGACCCTGCAGCAGCGCAAGTTACGCCCCCAAGAACGCCCTCGCGCAAGGAAAAGCCTTCAAAATTCCAAAATCATCGCAAAGGGCTGCGCTAACCTTGGAACAGTTCACAGGGCTGCCAAACAGCAAACGCCAAGCGGGGAACGTGTATTTCAGTGGTTCTCGGGAAGTTTCACACGCGATTGTCCTGGGTACGTGTACATCAGGGGTGCGTGGGAAGTAACACACGCGATTCCATCAGGGCACGTGTATTCCAGGGGTGTGCGGGAAGTATCACACGCAAAAACAGCAGTGTACGTGCATTTCAGGGGTGCGCGGGAAGTATCACACGCGATTCCATCAGGGTACGTGTATTCCAGGGGTGCGCGGGAAGTATCACATGCAAAAACAGCAGGGTACGTGCATTTCAGGGATGCGCGGGAAGTATCACACGCAAAAGCAGCAGGGTACGTGTACATCAGGGGTGCGCGGGAAGTAACACACGCGATTCCATCAGGGCACGTGTATTCCAGGGGTGCGCGGGAAGTATCACATGCAAAAACAGCAGGGTATGTGCATTTCAGGGGTGCGCGGGAAGTATCACACGCAATTCCATCAGGGTACGTGTATTCCTGGGGTGCGCGGGAAGTATCACACGCAAAAGCAGCAGGGTACGTGTATTCCAGGGGTGCGCTGGAAGTATCACACGCAAAAGCAGCAGGGTACGTGTATTTTAGGGGTGCGCGGGAAGTATCACACGCGATTCCATCAGGGTACGTGTATTCCAGAGGTGCGCGGGGAGCACCACACGTGAATTGCACATGTGGGTCCTCCCAGGTGTTCCCTCTACACCCTCCACGGCCCCTGCAGGCGGCCCACACCACAGGGGACTACCCTGCACATGTCCCGCAGGCAGCCCATCCACCATGCCCCCCAGCCAACCCACATGTCACCTTGCACTACTGCCCACCAACGCATGTCCCCCTGCACCCCCAGCCCCCAGCATCCAGGGGCACCCTCCACCAGTCCCCCACTCATGTCTCCCAGCACCCCCACCCCCCAGCATCCTGGGGCAGCCTCCACCAGGCCCCCACTCATGTCCAACTCATGTCTCCCATCACCCCCACCCCCCAGCATCCAGGGGCACCCTCCACCAGGCCCCCACTCATGTCCAACTCATGTCTCCCCTCCACCAGGCCCCCACTCATGTCCCCCTGCACTCCCACCCCCAGCATCCAGGGGCACCCTCCACCAGGCCCCCACTCATGTCTCCCATCATCCCCACCCCCCAGCAGTGCAGGGCACCCTCCACCAGGCCCCCACTCATGTCTCCCATCACCCTCACCCCCCAGCATCCAGGGGCACCCTCCACCAGGACCCCACTCATGTCCAACTCATGTCTCCCAGAACCCCCACCCCCCAGCAGTGCAGGGCACCCTCCACCAGGCCCCCACTCATGTCCAACTCATGTCTCCCAGCACCCCCACCCCCCAACAGTGCAGGGCACCCTCCACCAGGCCCCCACTCATGTCTCCCAGCACCCCCAACCCCCAGCATCCAGGGGCACCCTCCACCAAGCCCCCACTCATGTCCAACTCATGTCTCCCAGCACCCCCACCCCCCAGCAGTGCAGGGCACCCTCCACCAGGCCCCCACTCATGTCTCCCATCACCCCCACCCCCCAGCATCCAGGGGCAGCCTCCACCAGGCCCCCACACATGTCTCCCATCACCCTCACCCCCCAGCAGTGCAGGGCACCCTCCACCAGGCCCCCACTCATGTCTCCCATCACCCCCACCCCCCCAGCATCCAGGGGCACCCTCCACCAGGCCCCCACTCATGTCCAACTCATGTCTCCCAGCACCCCCACCCCCCAGCAGTGCAGGGCACCCTCCACCAGGCCCCCACTCATGTCCAACTCATGTCTCCCAGCACCCCCACCCCCCAGCAGTGCAGGGCACCCTCCACCGGGCCCCCACTCATGTCCAACTCATGTCTCCCAGCACCCCCACGCCGCAGCAGTGCAGGGCACCCTCCACCAGGCCCCCACTCATGTCTCCCAGCACCCCCACGCCCCAGCAGTGCAGTGCACCCTCCACCAGGTCCCCACTCATGTCTCCCATCACCCCCACCCCCCAGCATCCAGGGGCACCCTCCACCAGGCCCCCACTCATGTCTCCCATCACCCCCACCCCCCAGCATCCAGGGGCACCCTCCACCAGGCCCCCACTCATGTCCAACTCATGTCTCCCAGCACCCCCACCCCCCAGCAGTGCAGGGCACCCTCCACCAGGCCCCCACTCATGTCCAACTCATGTCTCCCAGCACCCCCAGCCCCCAGCAGTGCAGGGCACCCTCCACCAGGCCCCCACTCATGTCTCCCATCACCCCACCCCCCAGCATCCAGGGGCACCCTCCACCAGGCCCCCACTCATGTCCAACTCATGTCTCCCAGCACCCCCACACCCCAGCAGTGCAGGGCACCCTCCACCAGGCCCCCACTTATGTCTCCCAGCATCCCACCCCCCAGCAGTGCAGGGCACCCTCCACCAGGCCCCCACTCATGTCCAACTCATGTCTCCCAGCACCCCCACCCCCCATCAGTGCAGGGCACCCTCCACCAGGCCCCCACTCATGTCTCCCAGCACCCCAACCCCCCAGCATCCAGGGGCAGCCTCCACCAGGCCCCCACTCATGTCCAACTCATGTCTCCCATCACCCCCACCCCCCAGCATCCAGGGGCACCCTCCACCAGGCGCCCACTCATGTCCAACTCATGTCTCCCAGCACCCCCACCCCCCAGCAGTGCAGGGCACCCTCCACCAGGCCCCCACTCATGTCTCGCATCACCCCCACCACCCAGCAGTGCAGGGCACCCTCCACCAGGCCCCCACTTATGTCTCCCTTCACCCCCACCCCCCAGCATCCAGGGGCACACTCCACCAGGCCCCCACTCATGTCCAACTCATGTCTCCCAGCACCCCCACCCCCCAGCATCCAGGGGCAGCCTCCACCAGGCCCCCACTCATGTCTCACAGCACCCCCACCCCCCAGCAGTGCAGGGCACCCTCCACCAGGCCCCCACTCATGTCTCCCATCACCCCCACCCCCAGCATCCAGGGGCACCCTCCACCAGGCCCCCACTCATGTCCAACTCATGTCTCCCAGCACCCCCACCCCCCAGCAGTGCAGGGCACCCTCCACCAGGCCCCCACTCATGTCCGCCAGCCAACACGTCATCACAATCCAGATCCCAGGCTCCTATGCCCACCCAAATCCCACCCCACGCCACCCCAGTCCAAACACCCAACCAAGCTTTACATCCATTCAAAATGGAAATACCCATTACATGATAGATAACAAATAAGCAGTATGCGCATGAGTACAAGTCCGTCAGACCCACACAATGGCAACACAGGACTGTGAAAACACACATTGTGGCAGGCATGAAACCAATGAGAGAAGTCCACACATTTAAGTAAGAAACAAAAATGTATTACAGTGTAAATGAAGTGAATGAAATCAAAAGAAACAATTGTTAGGCGGAAACCTGTGCAGTTCCCTCTGGGACCACTGCAAAAGATTTAGGACTACAGGTGTTTGGCGGTGAACCCACTTGGTAGCAGTCTGTACCACACAGCTTCACTTGGTAGCTGTGGCTGAGCAGTCAGACTTCCCTCAAGAAGAGTTGAGCAGTATGTGGAGTATACAAAATAGGGCAATCCTTCACAGCAAGACAAGCAAACACGCAACGAGGCTTAGTGTAAAGATATTACGGTATTTATTTATAATGAAACATCTATGAAAAACACTATGGCACTTTCACGGCAAACAAATCAAACACAATTACTCTACGAAGAAGAAACAATCAATCCCCCTAGCAATAGTGCGACCAGTCTAGGTTCTACCGGCACCACTTATTTACAGACAGAGGTGTATACCTCAACCTAGATGGCACTCGAATATTAGTTAGGACGGGAGAGAAAAAGATAGGCAGGTTACGAAATCAACACAGTTCAATACTTCACGGGCAAAATGTACGGTAAGAAGGCAAGAACCACAATAGATCATAAAGTTCAGAGGCCAGGCCCACTCGGAGAGAGGCAAGGCGCGATGTCCCAAAAAGTCTCTAGTGAAGATGCATTCAAGTCTTTGTAGCAAATTGTTATCAGCAGATTGAACCAGTTCAGAACAATAAATGAGAAAAGCTTGGAGGTGACCCAACGGAAAGGAGAGGATTAAGACACCTCACTCGATCCGAAAGAAAGGGAAGCCAGGCGGACACGGTACCTTGTTGTGGAGGGCAGCTCTGGCGGGGGCAGTTGTTTCTGGTGGTGGATGCACGTCGGGTCTTTGCCAAGAGTAGAGAGGTTCTCGTCGTCGAAGAAAAGTGAAGTCCGGTGCACCACCAGGGAAGAGACCAGCCGCGGAGTGCTCCGTCACAAGGCACCACCTTTTGGTCGCGATAGAGGGGTAGTGGCTATCCGGTTGCCGGGTGCGCTGCAAGGGCAATTCGACCACTGCGTCCTGAGGCGAATAAAAAGCAAAGGGGACTGGTTGTTCCCACCAGTCAGGGGAAGAGACTCTCCGGCAGGGAGATCTCCTCTGTCGTCGGGAAGTGGTGAGTCGGCTCAGCAGGGCTCCACCGGACGTGTCGTCGTTGCAGGTCGGCTCAGCGTTACCCTCGTCAGATTCTTAGGTCCTGTGGCGACTTCTGAATATCCAGTCCCAAAAGCCCTGCTTTTATGCAGAAAACCCCCATTCATTCAGCCTAGCTGTCAATCAACACATGCTAAGTGGTGAGCGGGAAGGCTCACCACTTGGGCCAATCACTCCAGAGTGCGACCGGAGTTGGCAAGGCAACTCGGTCCAGGGTGCCTAAACCCCCTCCAACACCCCTGTGGTAACCCAGACAGAATGGCACCACTTTGGAGGGTCTCTGTACAGAGCCCGCCAAAAGTGGAACAAAGGGCTCGACCTTCGGTTTAGGAGTCACAGAGACGAACACAGACGCCATTTTACAAACCGAGTTCTGGCAGAAAATACCATCCGATATACCTATTTAAGAGAAGTAGATCGGTGGTACGTTAGAGATTAACGAGAAAAAGTATCAATCTCCAACAATGGGACGAATCCCATAGGGTTATGTCCGGGTTCGAACATAACAAGTAGTTTCCACTGCCACCAGCCAAAACTCGACGAGGGGGGACGGGACAGTGCCCCCTCGAGTAACAGAAACAGGAGTAATCGAATTACCCCTACTAGTACGTCCACAATAAGATGGTTGGTACTAGTCCTGTTAGTAAATTTAGCTCTAGTAAAGCCAATGGTGACTTTACATGCCCGGGGAGACAGTAGTCAGTCCCCAGGTATGGAGTCTATGGTGGGGGTCCGCTAGGACGCCCCAGTGCTACGGCACATAGGGTGCGGTGTAACACACATAGAAAAACATATGAGACCCTATGGAGTAAAAGACCCCATAGCCCATAGAACACATTGACATTCAAAGGAATTACACACATACATGTCCAAGAGTGGGAAAAAGAGTCTCACTCTTGGCAGGATGGAAAAAACAAACTCCCGAAATCCAGCAAAGCTGCTGGGGGACTCACTAGTTTAGGAAATTCAGCCTAAACAGAGAATTCTCCCTAACAACAATAATGGGAACAAAAATCAAAATGCTGCAGGTCCACCAAAATAATAAATAATGAAAATGGTAATCCAAAATAACCATAATGAAATTGTGTCCAAGTCACCGTCCAACAAAGCAAATCCAAAGGGAAAGTAAAGTGAAAATCCATTGCTCCATGGTGAAAAAATAATAAAAGATGAAGGCCACAAATCCACTGTCAAACTATGTACAAAGAGCAAATCCAGGGTCCATGATCCCAACTATGTAAAAGAAACCTACAATAAAACCCACCTAACTAATAACTATATACAAACAAGTGGGGCATAGTCCAAGTGCCCCAAATTAAAAAAATAAAAATAAAACCTAACACTAATTAACTATATACAATGGCAGCGGGCTAGTCCAACGGCTCACTTCTGGATCTTGCGGGCCAGGGCATCATCGAACTCCTGCTCAATGTCCCGGAGGCAGTCCTGTTCCATGGCCCCGAGGGTCCGCAGGGATGATGACATGTTCTCCTCCAACTACCTGCGGATTGCCTGGAGGCACTCGGCCCGCACCAGGGCCCTCCGCATGGAGTTCTCCGCCCTGACCATTGTGAGCCGTGACTCTTCTGCCCGCTGCCGCTCCGCATCTATGGCGTGGCCCAACCGCTGCCACATGGAAGGCACTTCCCGTCCTGGGTCCGCCTGCCCTCCGGCTGATGCCTGCCCCTCCGATGTCGAAGGCCCCGAGCCATCGTGGCTCCCACCTACAGCCTCCTGCTGCTGCTGCTGCTGCTGTCCATATGCCCTGTCCGATGGTGCCTGCACATCCTCCTCCAGCTGGGGTGCAGTTGTTGATGTGGCCACCCCTGCTGGACGTCCGACTCCCGACTGTGGCAGGGATCCGTTGTCCACCAGCCTGGCCGCACGGTCAGCGGCAGCGCCACAGGGCACCCAGGTGATACATGGGTGGGAAGATGGCATGGAGGACGACTGGGGCATAGGGGGTTCCGTTGAGGAGGGGGTCGGAACAAGGTCCAGGAAACAGAGGAATCCGGCCATGGTGAGCTGTCCCAGTGGGTCAACGGGGTCAACGAGCCATGTTAGAAGACGTGCAGTCTCATCATGGAAAGACTGCAGGTCAGCTCGCATGGCCCGTTGACGCAACGTCACCCCACCCTGGACAGGCTCAACCTGTTGCAGGATAGCCACATCCGCAGGGAGAAGAAGGCCAGTTGGTGTAAGCCAATCCCTTCCCTGAGAACGGGTCTGGAGGTAGGCATCCCTGCTGGTGCAAGATGATGCAGTGACAGGAGCAGGGACAGGATTGCACACAGGCACCTCCGCGGTGGCCTGTGCTGCCACCTGTCCCTGGTCCTGTACTGCACCACTAGCACCAGTGGAATCCCCACCTCCAGACCCCGCCTCTGTTGCTTGCACGGCCTCCTCCTCCACCAAACCCCCCACCAACCTGGATGACTCCGTGCCATCTTCCTCCGTTGGGCCCTGTGGGGTCCAAGCTGCCCCTTCTGCTGCCAAGGGGTCCAACTCCAACCTCCGCCTCCTGGACCTCCCCTCGGCAGCTGCGGCCTGGGACGCGGCACCAGACTCCTCACTCCCCGACGAGATCACAACCTGGGAGGGGAGCCGGGCCTTGCGTCTCCGGCTGGTGGTGCGACCCCTGCCGCTGTGCCCCACAGCACCTTCTCCGCCCTCTTCATCAGTTGACGCTGCAGACAGGGAGAAATAAAACACAGGCATCAGGGCACTATATAATAAACACATGACAGTTGTACATGAATGGCATTGGCAAACCTCAGACATTCCATCACAATCCCCAACACACATGTCATTTCAACTTGCACACATGAGCTATACCACAGCCATATCGCAACAGCCAGCACCATCCATACACATACAACAGCATGAGCAGGCAAAGGTGAGCCAGACATCACATGTGACACAGGGAGTGCACTACACATGCACACACACCACCACACTTGCATGCATGTGTACACCTCCGCCAACTGTCGCAGTGTTCAGATCAGCATCCATGTCACACCTGCCAGTCATTCTTCCACATCCTTTGCCATGCAAGCCTACACACACAAGCACCATCCATGTGTCACACATGAGAGCCCTTGCATGTGTCAGCCTCAAGGCCCTGTATCCCCCCATACTTGGCCACATAAAACCACATGTGCAACCTGCACACTCCTGCCACACCACAACACGCACAGCTTACAATCAGTATGCATGTACACTTACTGCTCGACTCCAGACGGGTCTGCCTCTCAAGGACCTGGACGTGGAGCGCTGGGGATATGAGTTCCAGGACCCTCATCTGATCTTCTGACAAGTGGCCCCGGCGCCCCTTAGCATCCGCTGCTTTCAGGAGGCGCCGGGCCTTCTTGAGGGTCCTGGACCTGAAGTCCTCCCAGCGCTTCTTCACATGATGGAATAGTCTGACTGCCACCCCCTCCGCGTAGATGGCAGTCACGATGTCCGTCCAGATCCGAGTCCGTCCTTCCTTGTCAGCGCGCAACCTTCCAAAGAGGGCATCATACTGCCCCAGGACATGCTCCACCAGGACACCAACTTCGGTGGCACTGAAGCTGGTGCCCCTCTGCCTCTCTGGCCGGGGGTTGCCACTGGTGCCAGATGTTGCAGTGCCCGACATGGCAACCCCAGAGGCAGGAGTGAGTGGGCAACTGGGTCCTGGGGCTGGGCTGTGGAGCAATGGTATCCCAGTCGGGAGTCTTCGGTTCCAGCAGGGGTGGTCACAGCAACAGCACCCCTGGCTGATGTGCAGGCAGCAAATGGCAGGACACGTGGGCAGCTGGCAGTCAGACAGCAGCAGATTGCAGGTGGGAGCATGCTCGGGACTCTGGGGGGGCAGTAATTCGGCCTTCTGGGCAGGAGCGTGGTCTTCCGTGTGCTTACGCGTGGCCAGCTTGATACGGTGTGATTTGGCACGTGAAAATCCAGCACGTCTGCATGTAATTCGAGGAAAGGCCCTTAGCGCGTAAGCGCGTTAGCACACTTAAGTTAATTCATTGGCCCAAAGGCCCCCAGGCGCATCTATGATGTCACGCGCATGGCCGTAGAGAATGGCGCGTGTAAAAAAAAATATACACGTCCGAGTGTCAAAGCTTGTAATTGGTGGAAATGGCCTCATCGCGTATGCGCGTCTGTGACGTGTGTATAAAAGGTACGTGTAGAGCGCCATTTCCTTGTACGTGCTTTTCGTGGAGAGCGAGTGGGTGAAATCTGTACTTCTTGTCGGTTTACACGCGATTTACTTCACGGCTTTTCAAGTTCGTACTCCCTGTTACCTCTGACAGCTTTTTCTCTTTTCCTCTTTTTCCTGGGCCTGTTTCCTCAAACAGTGTTCCCTTCTACTGTTGTCCTGTCTCCTCAGACAGCGTACAATTCTTCTTTTGGCGGGGGTGTTGCCAACACACACACGCGCATATTTTTTACGCTTTTGTTCCTGGCAGATGGTGAGTCGCGCATGTATTTAACATCTGTGCTTGCCCCGTGTGTCGCATACCCCTTCAGAGGTCATTCTAGGCTGCGTGTGACACGCATACATTCATTCTTGTGTTTCTGGGTGCCACAGCGTAGTGCAGGTTTATTTTTCCACACATGGTCTAGGAGGGGTTGCGTGCACCTTACATCCCTTTTTTGGGGTGCCTGTGCGTTGCGTGACCCGTCATCTTTCCCCAGGGGTGACATACAGCCTTGCTAGAGCACTAGGGTACGATTACCATCTGGTACCCAACCCCTTTGACCCCCAATTGCCCAGGACAATAGTTCACAGCGACTCCCATACGCACAATAACATCAGTGCCATGGCTGGGAGGCGAACAAGTCGTAAGGGTGGCAAAGGTGGCCGAGCCCCAAGTGGTGGCCGTGGTGGATCCGGTAGGGGATGTGGCTGTGACTTGCAGGGTGCCCCTAGCCCCCCATGTGTGGAGGACCAGTCAGGGACACCCATGCCCCCCCCGGTTGAGGGTAACGTGGCTGACACCATCCATGCTCAGCCCTTGTTGGACCAGCCCACTGTGGAACCAGACCTGGCACAGGGTGACTCCATGGCTGACTTCCAGGTCAGCAGGTCTAGGCCACGTGCGCCGGTGCATGTTGGTGTCATCAGGCCACATGGATCAGGGGCAGCTAGGTCATCTGCTGCCCCGCGTAGGCAGGCTGGGGAGGCTGCAGGGGCAGCTGCGGCTCCATCCTCCCCACCTCTCACACACCCAGCCAGGACAGTGTCGGTCCAAGTCCATCCTGCTGACATTCCCCCTGACACCATCACACTTGAGCTAATGCCTGCACCAACTCCCATGCTGAGTGTGCAATCCCACACTCCTTTTTACAGAGTCCACCATGGCTCCTGCCCCTAGTGTCCAGAGCGGCGTAGGACACTCAGGATCCCCACCACCTTCCAAGCGGAAGAGGAAGAGTGCTCGTTCAGTAGAGGCTGATGCCCCAGACACGGCTACACAGTCCGGCCTGTCAAGGAAGCCCAGCTTCTATGAGGCCGAACTGAATCCACTTGTAGAGTATGTGTCCGCACATGACCGCAAAATGGTGATTGTTGCAGGATCCAAGACCACACCTGCACAACGTCTGGCACACTGGCAGACCATCGCGGACATCATAAGTGCCCTTGGAATCGTGAGGCGCACAGCTACTGAATGCTACAAGAGCTGGAATGACCTGAAGCGCAGGGCAAAGAATAAGCTGGCCTCAAGTCATGCCGCTACTCTAGTGACTGGAGGTGGGTCTCCAGCAGAGGACATAGAACTCACTCCACATGAGCATGTTGCTGAGACCTACGTCACGGAGGAACAGATCCAAGGCGTGGGAGAACTGGCAGATTACGAGGCATTGCCCGGTGAGTGCACACGCATGTGTGTGTCATCCATGTGCATGGTGTGTGTGTGAGGGCTTCTGTTTGGGTGCCAGGTGAGGGTGTGTGTGCCTGAGTGGTTTGGGTCACCCATGTGCCTCATCCAATACGTTCTGCGCACCAGCATTTGGGTATAGCAGTATTCCTTCTGCCAACATTAGACATCTAGCCCAACACCACGCCAGTTGCCCTTGAAGTGTCATCTTGCCACAACATTGTTGCTTATTTTTCTCTGTTTATTCAGGCAGATTGTTTGCATACCACCACTTTTACTAGGCATTTCTCAGTCCTATTGTCACATGTCTGACATGGCTATGGTACAGTGGACTGACTTTGTTTCCTGGATATGATTTGTTTAGACATGTCCCTGTGCTATAGGACCATTTTGGACTGGCAGCTCCAGGTTAAACATTTGAACCATTTCAATGAAAAAATCAATTTCATGAGCAAACTAGACTGAATGAACAATTGGTGCCCTCCTCTCCCTCTTCACTTTATGGCTAGGGTACATGCCATCTGTGTGATGGCATGTGTATTTGACCTGCCAATCACAGGCCAATGTGTGATGCCACTGCTAGGCAGCATGCAGCAAATGTGTTCATCTTCCATCTTGGTGTCATCAATGTGTGCCATCTGCCTCCCCTTCACACGCAGTGACGGTGCATGCATGGGAGGGTTTTAGTCATGTGGGACATGTGTCAATCAAGTATTGTTTCTGTAGCTTCTCAGCCCTAATTGTGTGCCATAGTGCTAATGCCTGTTTCCATTTCTTTTCTTTTATGTCTTTGCAGGGGATGACGCACTTGATACTGCTGGGGTTGTGGAGATGGTGCAGACCCAGGAGGGGTCTCAGTGCCGACCGACCACCAGTGAGGGACATGGTGTGGTGGTGGGTGAGAACCCACAACTGCTGCAGGTCGTGCTCTCAAGGGGTGTCTCTGGCTGCACCTCCCCCGAGCTGTATTCAGGTGTCGATTCGGATGATGAGACCTATGTACCGTCGCAGGTGAGTGTTCCTGGGAGGGATTCTGTTCTGTCCGACCCACCTGCACCAGGGTTAGAACCGACAATGGGGATGTCAGTGTTGGCAGGTATGCCTTTGGTGGTTACGGATGCAGGGTCACACTCTGCAACATCTGATCCTGTTCCTGGGCCAGCAGATCAGAGGGGGAATGCAGTCCTGCAGCCTCAGGCAGTGCCGGCACAGCAAGGCGCAGTTCGCCTTGCCCCAGGCAGGTGTGGTGCCCGCCAACGTGGTGGCCGTACGCCACCTGGCAATACCGCATGGGAGCAATCCATATACGGTATGGCAACCCAACAGGCAGCATCATCAGAGATGATGGCTCAGGCCATGGATAGGGTGGCCACTTCCATTGTCCCCCCCGAAAGGCTGATGGAGCGACTACAGCAGGCAACAGACTCCATCTGCCAGCCACACAGGGAGGACATGTTGGCGTCCGACAGGGACAGGCGGGCGGCACTGGGGACTCTGCGGGAAGCCATTTCCATAGAGTCCCAGGGCCACAGGGAAGCCCTGAGGGTGGAACTCCGTCACCTCAGGATGACTCTTGTTGAGCTTTAGGCTTCAACAAACACAAGGACAGAACAGCAGATGGAGCGTCTCACACGTACGCTCTCAGCTGAGATGCAGGAAACTAGGGCGGAGGTCCAGGCATCCCATGAGTTGTTGCATGGGGACCTACGCACAATAATCCTCCAGAACGAGACCTTCCACACCCGCATGCTTGCTGCCATGGAGGACCAGACTAGGGGTTTGCATGGGCTGCCTCCCATAGTGCCACCACCTCCTGAGGCAGCTGCAGAGGGCGAGGAGAGCGACAGCAGCAATTCTCCCACAATAGAGTAGCCGTGCAGGCCATGAGCCCATGGAGGTGTTTTTTTTCCGCAAGATCCACACAGGTGGGTTTTGGTGTGTACCTTGTCCTCGGACCTCCTGGGTGGCCTCCCTCACCCCCCGGGCCCATTAATGGTCATTTTTTAATTTTTTTATTTTTTTTATTTTTTTAACTTTTGCTTTTTTGGACAGTGTGTTGCCTTGTGTGGCTCCCGTGGGCATGCGCTGTATTGTGGCTGGGCACATGCAGGCTTGTCATGAATTTGGGTCAGATGCTTGGGTTTGTGTGACACACACCCCTCCTGCTTCCCGTTTCCATGGGCTTGCAAAGGGTGTGCCCAAGTGACATTGACGTACACAGTGACGTTGGACTCCCATTTGATGTGTGGGCAGTCTGTAGTCAATACTGTGTATACATTCCTAGTGCATATTGTTGTTGTATTGTACACTACATGCTGTATTGATATGTGCCTCTGCATACATCCCATCCTCCTAATTTGCAGGTCCATTTCTCATGTCTTCACAAGGCGGTCTACTTTGAAACTGGAGACCATGTTGTAAGCAGTGCACCTACACTTTTGCGTGGCGCTAACACTGTATACTTGGAAGTGTTCGAAGTGCTGGTATTATCAGGTAGTGAGGCAACCAATTTTTTAAGTCTGTACTGTCATGTTTAAGGTAGGTTGGAGGTTGTGCAGGTGATTGGTAATCTTGGTAAGTATTTGGTAATGTGTGTTGTAGGTCCTGCATTACTGTGAACATTTCATGTGTGGCCAGTTTCCATTAGGGACACTGTAGTTTAGTGACACTTGGGGCATGTTGTGGGGATTAATTTGTTTGCTCTCGCATTGCATGACATGCCATGGTGTGTTGTGTGGCCGTGCCGGGGAGGGGTTGGGTGACATGGCACTGTTCTCATGTAGTATTTTGCAAGTGGGTATTCATTTCTGCTGCATGGAAGTGTGTCTTTTGATGACACTGCATTGGTGGTGTTTGTGTAGGTAGGGATGCACACATTGTGACACTTCCACATGAACAATCTCTGGCTGCTATGGTTCTGACAGTTGACTGTCCCTTCGTTCGTCACAATTGTCAGGTCGAGTCATCATTGATTATCAGATGGTATGTGCCAGGGCTGTGTGCACTCCACAGGGGTGTGATTTCTATGTGAAGTAATTAGCCACCAGCTGCCTCACAATGCACAGCGGGCGTGCATTTGGTTGGGAATGTGGGGGCTCCACCATGTCCACAGCCAGGCCCCGGCGTGTTGCAACATTGTGCAGGACACATGCTGCCACTATGATCCTGCACACTACTGGGGGCGCATATAACAGCTGCCCGCAAGAACGGTCAAGGGAGCGAAAGCGTGACTTGAGCACTCCGAATGTGCGCTCTACTATGCCCCGGGTTGCAATATGGGCTGTGTTGTATCTTACCTCGGGAGGCGTGATGGGGTTCCGAATTGGCGTCATCATGTGGGTGCTCAGAGGGTAGGCACTGTCCCCTGGTGAGGAGGTGATGGGTATCATTAGTGGGGTAGTGACATGACTCTGCATCTGACATGCATGCATGTGCAGTGGCATTCATACTCACCAAGCAGCCATGTATCGTCATGCCGCCCAGCTTCTAGGTCCCGGCTTAGGGTAGACATTCGGTAAATGAAGCTGTCGTGGGTGGACCCTGGATAGTTGGCATATACTGAGGTGATGATTCCCTTGGCATTACATACTACCTGCACGTTGATGGAATGCCAGTGCTTGCGGTTCCTATAGATGTGCTCAGATGCCCTGGGGGGACGTAGTGCCACATGGGTGCAGTCAATGGCACCTAGCACTTTGGGGAATTGTGCCACACCGTAGAAATCCAGGGCGGCAGCCTGCCTTTCTGCAGGTGTCCTGGGAAGGTATATGTGCCTGCGGACTTATTGGCGTGCAGTGATGATGTTCAAGACCTGGTGTAGGCAGTGTGACTGCATGGCCTGTGACACCCCACCCACTATGGCACTTGTCCGCTGAAATGATCCAGTGGCCAAGAAGTGCAGTACATTAAGGACCTTCTCCAGGGGGCTGAGTGCTTGGGAGCACAGGGTGGGTGATGTGAGGTCATCCTCCCACTCACTCACCAGGTCCAGTATTATGTGAGGTGGAAACCTGTACCTCCCATACACCTGGTCATCAGGCATCCCAAAAAGGCTGGTTCTGGGTGTGAAAATTCGGGCCCTCACTATCCTCCTCCTCCTCCTTTGGTAACCCACGGCCACTGCTGCTAGGAACGGTATATTCATCCTGGCGTCTGAGCTTGTTTGTTGTTTGCGCGCACTTTTATGCTGCGCGGGTCGACGTACGCCTGCTTCCTGCTGGCGTACGTGTTTCCGGATTAGCACGTTTTTTTGTGCGCATGCCTTAGCCCCGTTCAATTCCATGGATACGTGTTGTTGGCGAGCGTGTAAAACTTCCCGCGCACCCCTGTAATACACATACCCAAGCAAATCGCGTGTGCGAATTCCCGCGCACCCCTGTAATACACGTACCCAAGCAAATCGCGTGTGAGAATTCCCGCGCACCCCTGTAATACACGTACCCAAGCAAATCGCATGTGAGAATTCCCACGCACCCCTGTAATACACGTACCCAAGCAAATCGCGTGTGAGGATTCCCGCGCACCCCTTTAATAAACGTACCCAAGCAAATCGCGTGTGAGAATTCCCTCGCACTCCTGTAATACACGTACCCAAGCAAATCGCATGTGAGAATTCCCGCGCACCCCTGTAATACACGTACCCAAGCAAATCGCGTGTGAGAATTCCCGCGCACCCCTGTAATAAACGTACCCAAGCAAATCATGTGTGAGAATTCCCGCGCACCCCTGTAATACACGTACCTGTTAGGCGGAAACCTGTGCAGTTCCCTCTGGGATCACTGCAAAAGATTTAGGACTACAGGCGTTGGCGGTAAACCCACTTGGTAGCAGTCTGCACCACACAGATTCACGTGGTAGCTGTGGCTGAGCAGTCAGACTTCTCTCAAGAAAAGTTGAGCAGTATGTGGAGTATACAAAATAGGGCAATTCTTCACAGCAAGACAAGCAAACACGCAACAAGGCTTAGTGTAAAGATATTAAGGTATTTATTTATAACAAAATGTCTATGAGAAACACTAAGGCAAATCACGGCAAACAAATCAAACACAATTACTCTACGAAGTAGACGATCAATCCCCCTAGCAATATCGACAACTCTAGGTTCTACTGGTACCACTTATTTTCAGACAGAGGTGTATACCTCAACCCAGATGACACTCGAATATTAGTTAGGACAGGAGAGAAAAAGATAGGCAGGTTACGAAATCAACACAGTTCGATCCAAGCGGATAAAATGCAAGGCAGGAAGGCAAGAATCACAATAGATCGTAAAGTTCAGAGGCCAGGCCCACTCGGAGAGAGGCAAGGCGCGATGTCCCAAAAAGTCTCTAGTGGAGATGCATTCAAGTCTGTACTGCAAATTGTTATCGGTGGATAGAACCAGTTCAGAACAACGAATGAGAAAAAGCTTGGAGGCGACCCAACGGAACAGAGAGGATTAAGACACCTCACTCGAACCGATCGAAAGGGAAGCCAGGTGGACACAGTACCTTGTTGTGGAGGGCAGCTCCGGCGGGGGCAGTTGTTCCTGGTGGTGGATGCACGTTGGTTCTTTGCCAAGAGTAGAGATGATCTCGTCGTCGAAGAAAATGAAGTCCGGTGCACCACCAGGGAAGAGACCAGCCGCGGAGTGCTCCGTCACAAGGCACCACCTTTTGGTCGCGGTTCAGGGGTAGTGGCTATTCGGTTGCCTAGGTGCTTCTGCACGGGCAATTCGACCACTGCATCCTGAGGCGAATAAAAAGCAAAGGGGACTGGTTGTTCCCACCAGTCAGGGGAAGAGACTCTCCGGCAGGGAGATCTCCTCTGTCGTCGGGAAGTGGTGAGTCGGTAACGCAGGGCTCCACCGGAGGTGTCGTCGTGCAGGTCGGCTCAGCGTTACCCTCGTCGGATTTTTTGGTCCTGTGGCGACTTCTGAAGATCCAGTCCCAAAAGCCCTGCTTTTATGCAGAAAACCCCCATTCATTCAGCCTATCTGTCAATCAACACATGCTAAGTGGTGAGCGGGAAGGCTCACCACCTGGGCCAATCACTCCAGAGTGCTACCGGTGTTGTCAAGGCAACTCGGTCCAGGGTGCCTAAACCCCCTTCCACACCCCTGTGTTAACCCAGACAGAATAGCACCACTTTGGAGGGTCTCTGTACAAAGGCCCGCCAAAAGTGGAACAAAGGGCTCAACCTTTGGTTTAGGAGTCACAGAGACGAACACAGACGCCATTTTACAAACCGAGTTCTGGCAGAAAATACCACTCGATAAACCTATTTAAGATAAGTAGATCGGTGGTACGTCAGAGATAAATGAGAAAAAGTATCAATCTCCAACAATGGGACGAGTCCCATAGGGTTATGCTCGGGGTCGAACATAACAAGTAGTTTCCACTGCCACCAGCCAAAACTCGACGAGGGGGGACGGGACAGTGCCCCCTCGAGTAACAGATCCAGGAGTAATAGAATTACCCCTACTAGTACGTCCACAATAAGATGGTTTGTACTAGTTCTGTTAGTAAATTTAGGTCTAGTAAAGCCAATGGTGACTTTACATGCCCGGGGAGACAGTAGTCAGTCCCCGGGTATGGAGTCTATGGTGGGGGACCCGCTAGGGCGCCCCCGTGTTACGGCACGTAGGGTGCGGTGTAACACACATAAAAAAACACATGAGACCCTATGGAGTAAAAGACCCCATAGCCAATCGAACACATTGACATATCAAAAGGAATTACACACATACATGTCCAAGAGTGGGAGGAAAGAGTCTCACTCTTGGCAGGATGGAAAAAAACAAACTCCAGAAATCCAGCAAAGCTGCTGGGGGACTCACTAGGTTAGGAAATTCAGCCTAAACAGAGAATTCTCCCTAACACTTGCCCCCCCCCCCCCAGACTAAGGGACAGGAGGATTTAATCCACTCCTGGATGAATCTCATACCTTTAGTCGATGACATACATCCTAGAGAGACCATCAGCATTTTGGTTGTGACACCCTGACCTGTGCTCAATGGTGAAATCAAACCCTTGCAGGCAGATCCACCATCTCAGTAGTTTTGGGTTTTCCCCTTTCATTTGCATTAACCATCTCAAGGGTTGGTGGTCAGTCTGAATGACGAAAGTAGAACCATACAAGTACAGCCTAAACTTCTTCAGAGCCCACACGATAGCAAAGCACTCTCTTTCGATTGTTGCCCACCTTGTTTCAGGATCCTTCAGCTTGCGGCTGATGAAGCAAACGGGGTGCTCCCTACCTTTCCCATCCAGTTGACTGAGTACGGCACCTATTCCTACATTTGAAGCATTTGTCTGCACAATGAAGTGTTGGCGGTAATCAGGAGCTCTGAGTACTGGGGCTTGGCAAAGAGCCTTTTTCAGGTTTTCAAAAGCCTGATTGCACTCCTCGTTCCATTTAACCTTTTTAGGAAATTTGGGCGAGGAGATGACATTCAGTGGAGAAGCTATGGTCCCATAGTTCTCTATGAAATTCCTGTAATACCCAGTGAGGCCTAGGAAGGCTCTCACCTGGGTTTGAGTAGTCGGTGTTGTCCAATTTTGCACAGCTTCAATCTTACTGAGCAAAGGCCTTATTTCTCCACCGCCTACCTCATGCCCAAGATAGACTACCTTACTCTGTCCAATTTGGCATTTGCTTGCCTTTATGGTCAGATTGGCTCGTCCAAGAGCCTGCAAAACATCTCTTAAGTGGGTTACATGTTCTTCCCAGGAATTGCTGAACACTGCAATGTCATCCAAGTATGCCATGCAGAAGTCCTCCATCCCATTTAGAACCTGGTTTACCATCCGTTGAAATGTAGCAGGTGCATTCTTCAGTCCGAAAGGCATTACCTTATACTGGTATAAGCCAACGGGGGTAGAAAATGCAGTTTTCTCCTTGGCATGGTCTGTCAGGGCTATTTGCCAATAGCCTGACGTCAAGTCAAATGTGCTGAGGAACTTGGCGGCGCCAAGTTTATCCACCAACTCATCCGTTCTTGGCAAAGGGTGGGCATCAGTCTTGGTGACTGCATTAAGAGCTCTATAGTCCACGCAGAATCTAAGCTCTTTAGACCCGGCCTTTGGTACTAACACAACTGGGCTAGACCATGGACTAGTAGAGGGCTCTATTACCCCAAGATCGAGCATCTTGCTGACCTCACCTTTGATGTGGGTTCATACGTTTTCTGACATGCGGTATCCTCTGCTTTTGACTGGCAGACAGTCACCAGTGAGTATGCCGTGCTGGCCCCAAGGGGTCAAGCCTCGTGAAAGCGAGAACAGGGAGGCAAACTGATTCAACATAGATTTGCACTCTTCTTGTTGCTCGGGTGTCAGATTGGAGGAGAGATTCACTCCTTCAATTTTTTCATCTAAAGGTAAGCCTCTGAGGAGATCCGGAAGAGCTTCACTCTCTTCTTCTTCCTCGGATGACGCTAGAAGCAACGCTCCTACATCAGGTCGAGAGACATACGCTTTAAGTCGGTTGGTGTGAAAGACTGTCGGAGCCTCCTTGGGATTGCCCAAGTCCACCAGATAGTTAACCTCTCCGAGTTTACCCACTACTCGGAAGGGTCCCATCCACTTATCTTGCAAGGCCCTCTGCCTTGTTGGGATCATAACGAGAACGAGCTGGTCTTGAGCGAACTCAACCATGTTAGCCTTTTGATCGTGCCAGTGCTTGACCAAGGCTTGTACAGCTTTCAAGTTATCGCTTGCTTCCGTCATCATGTGCGACATTCTCCTCCGGAGACCTATCACGTAGTCAGTCACTCTGACTGGCTTGGGGGAAGGAGCACTCTCCAACCCCTCCTTAATCAGGGCCAATGGACCTCTGACGGGATGACCATAGAGTAGTTCGAAGGGAGAGTAACCTACTCCCTTCCTGAGGTACTTCTCTATAAGCAAAGAGAAGGCATGGCAGTAGAAGGTCCCACTTACGCTTAAGGGGTTCTTCTAAAGCACCTATCATGCTCTTCATGGTTCGGTTGAACCGTTCTACCAACCCATTGGTTTGTGGGTGGTAAGCTGTTGAGAACTTGTAAGTAACTCCACAGGTTTTCCACATGGCTTTCATGTAGTGGGACATAAAGTTTGACCCCCTGTCAGAGATTACTTCCTTAGGAAATCCGACCCTAGTAAAAATACCAAGGAGGGCTTTAGCCACAGCCGGAGCTGTAACAGTCCTCATAGGAATTGCCTCAGGATACCTAGTAGCATGGTCTACTACAACAAGTATAAACCTGTTGCCTGTGGAGGTTGGAGGATCAAAGGGACCAACGATGTCGATCCCTACTCTCTCAAATGGGACTCCCACAACTGGGAGAGGCACTAACGGTGCCACATTCTTGGATCCAACCTTACCAGAGATCTGGCAGGTGTGGCAGCTCCTGCAGTGTTTTTCTACTTCGGCCCCCATCTTTGGCCAATAGAAGTAGAGCGAGAGCCTTTCTTTAGTCTTCTTGAAACTCAAGTGACCAGCCAAAGGAATCTCGTGGGCAACTGCAAGAACTGTGGTCTGTTCTCTTGGGGTACTACAAGTCGTTTGTAGTCTCCAGGTGCAGACTCGGTCGGTTCACTGTAGAAGAGGCCATCTTCCCAGTGCAACCTGTATTTCCCAGGCTCTTGCCCTTCAGCCTGAGCTTCTGCCTGGTGGCGAAGACCTTCCAGAGTTGGACATTCCCTCTGCCCCTTACTGAAGTCTGCCCTGTTGGGTCCACCTTCTGCCAGTAAAGACTGCAGCTCAGGATGGTCAACAGGATCCAGATCTCCAATGAGTTCCTGGCCTTCCATTTGCTCTTCCTCAGAGTCTAATTCTACCACACAGGGTTGTACCTCCCTCTCAGCCTCGGCTGGAGGTGGAGTTACGGGTGTAACTTTGGACAAATGAGGGGAAGTCTGTGTTGGCTGCACTGGAATGCTGGCTGCTGGTTTCGGGATAGAAGTCTTAGGTTTCCCTTTCGCTTCTGATTTCTTGGAGACAGCGGCCGACAATTCCAGTGGAGCAGGAGTGATATCTTTCTTCATCGTCTCCTGGAGAGTTCCGCGCATGGTCCTCTCTCTTGCGGGTCTGGTTAGCTCCTGTAACCGTTTACTAGGAGGTCTGGGAGTATGCGATACAACTCCGAGAGTTTTCAAATCGTTACCCAACAGTAGGCGTCCTGGTACCTCACTCTGTATGCTGACAGGTATCTTCAAAGTCATGTCGTTACACTGGATGAGAACTGGTATTTGGGAAGCATCTGCACAGGCCCTCCAGCTAACTTGGTGAGGTGTTTGGGTGCCTTAGCAACATCCTCAGCCTGAAAAAACGATTTATCCACCACAGTTATGCTGGCCCCAGTGTCCCTAATGGCAGGAGTCTCCTGACCATTCACCTGGACACTGTCCTTATAATACTCTTTAGTATTATCGGGGGTAGAATTATAGACATCTAAATTCTGTTGTTCCCACAACCCCAGAGATACTAAAGAAACGCTGGCTGAGACTCCAATGGGTTCGTCAGCTAGCAGTAGAGTAGAAAGTTTCCACTTGCCATTTGGACTTCCTCCTCTGGAGCGAAGGCTAAGGAGACAAGCTGGACCCCTGAAGGTTTACCCTTACATCTGGGATCTCCTTTCACGTTATCAGTCGAGCCACAAACAAAGCATTTACCGAATGCTTTCTGGAATGATGGCTTGTTCTGACCTCCTTCCGGTTTGGCACCAGAAGACACACTATTCTGCTGTGGTTTTCCCGGTGGCTTACCCTTCTGGTTTTGTTTGGGGCCCTCTTTGGAATGTGAGTTATTCGAATTCTCTTTTGAGTCTTTTTTAGGCTGTTTTCCCTCATCCTTTTTCTGAGTTGCCCCAGAATCCTTATGAGTAGCCCTGTTGGCAACCCACAAGTCAGCAGCCTTAGCTAGCTCCCTGGAATCCAATTCCTTCGAATCAGCCAAGTGCTGTCTGAGCTCAGGAGAACAGGCATCATAAATAGACTCCAACATAAAAAGATTTCTCATACCCTCATAAGTGTTCAATTTGTAACCCTTAATCCATCCCCCTAAGTTTTTCAACCCTTCACTCACCCAGGTAGCCCAAGGGGTACCATCATGCTTTTTGAGGTTTCTAAACCTCTTAAGATACTGGGAAGGGGTCTTCCCAAATCTAGCTATTAAAGCTAGTTTCACACTTTCGTAATCCGTCTTATCCGCCTCCCCCAACTCCATTACCACATCAGTCGCAACAGGAGGGAGCCTAGAGAACAACCAGGGGAGCAACGCATTCCCTGTGATGTCCTGGAGCCCATGATTGTATCCAAACAGTTTCAACCAATCCAACACATCCAATCTCGGTTCATACATACCCACTAATTCCTTCAGCATCCGGGGTCTTTTGGGACTGGAGCTCCTAGAGGAACCAGAGGAGAGAGAAGCATTTTCCATAGACAACTTTTTCATCTCTAACTCGTGATTAAGTTCTATTTCTCTGAGTCTTAACTCAGCTTGCTTCTGCTCAGCTTGGCCATTCATCCGTCTGAACTCGAGCTCTTGGTTTCGTTCAGATTGAGCCAAGAACCGTTTATATTCTAGTTCGAGCTTCATTTTTTCAAGTTCAAAATAAGCAGGGTTACTTGTGGGACCTGGTATGGGCCCCGTAGGCACAGCTGGTAAGGCAGGTAGAGGAGCAGGGGAGACAGTTTCGTTAGCCTCTCCGTCCTCGTCAGCCTCTTCATCGCTATCATCAGAATCACGATTCAGATCAACACCATTACTGTTTTCTACAGTTGCTGGAGAGATTGGTTCCTCTGAACCAGTACCCAGAGTTTGGTTCGCCAGCAATCTCTCGATTAGTTCTAACTTCTTGCCTCTTACAGGAAGATTCTCTTGCCTACAGAGAGCTCGCAGACTCTCAGTATTTTCACTTGACAAAGACTCTTGACTGTAAGTTTCCATCGTAGACATGTTTTTTGAAAGTTGCTTTTTGTGAAAAGTTTTGTGGTTAGTTATCCTACAGCGTCGAAAAGCACTCTAAACTGTATACTCGATACAAATCCCACCGCTGCCACCAGTGTTAGGCGGAAACCTGTGCATTTCCCTCTGGGACCACTGCAAAAGATTTAGGACTACAGGCGTTGGCGGTGAACCCACTTGGTAGCAGTCTGCACCACACAGATTCACGTGGTAGCTGTGGCTGAGCAGTCAGACTTCTCTCAAGAAAAGTTGAGCAGTATGTGGAGTATACAAAATAGGGCAATTCTTCACAGCAAGACAAGCAAACACGCAACAAGGCTTAGTGTAAAGATATTAAGGTATTTATTTATAACAAAATGTCTATGAGAAATACTAAGGCAAATCATGGCAAACAAATCAAACACAATTACTCTACGAAGTAGACGATCAATCCCCCTAGCAATATCGACAACTCTAGGTTCTACTGGTACCACTTATTTTCAGACAGAGGTGTATACCTCAACCCAGATGACACTCGAATATTAGTTAGGACGGGAGAGAAAAAGATAGGCAGGTTACAAAATCAACACAGTTCGATCCAAGCGGATAAAATGCAAGGCAGGAAGGCAAGAATCACAATAGATCGTAAAGTTCAGATGCCAGGCCCACTCGGAGAGAGGCAAGGCGCGATGTTCCAAAAAGTCTCTAGTGGAGATGCATTCAAGTCTGTACTGCAAATTGTTATCGGTGGATAGAACCAGTTCAGAACAACGAATGAGAAAAAGCTTGGAGGCGACCCAACGGAACGCAGAGGATTAAGACACCTCACTCGAACCGATCGAAAGGGAAGCCAGGCGGACAAGGTACCTTGTTGTGGAGGGCAGCTCCGGAGGGGGCAGTTGTTCCTGGTGGTGGATGCACGTTGGTTCTTTGCCAAGAGTAGAGATGATCTCGTCGTCGAAGAAAATGAAGTCCGGTGCACCACCAGGGAAGAGACCAGCCGCGGAGTGCTCCGTCACAAGGCACCACCTTTTGGTCGCGGTTCAGGGGTAGTGGCTATCTGGTTGCCTAGGTGCTTCTGCACGGGCAATTCGACCATTGCGTCCTGAGGCGAATAAAAAGCAAAGGGGACTGGTTGTTCCCACCAGTCAGGGGAAGAGACTCTCCGGCAGGGAGATCTCCTCTGTCGTCGGGAAGTGGTGAGTCGGTTCCGCAGGGCTCCACCGGAGGTGTCGTCGTGCAGGTCGGCTCAGCGTTACCCTCGTCGGATTTTTTGGTCCTGTGGCGACTTCTGAAGATCCAGTCCCAAAAGCCCTGCTTTTATGCAGAAAACCCCCATTCATTCAGCCTATCTGTCAATCAACACATACTAAGTGGTGAGCGGGAAGGCTCACCACCTGGGCCAATCACTCCAGAGTGCTACCGGAGTTGTCAAGGCAACTCGGTCCAGGGTGCCTAAACCCCCTCCCACACCCCTGTGGTAACCCAGACAGAATGGCACCACTTTGGAGGGTCTCTGTACAGAGGCCCGCCAAAAGTGGAACAAAGGGCTCAACCTTTGGTTTAGGAGTCACAGAGACGAACACAGACGCCATTTTACAAACCGAGTTCTGGCAGAAAATACCACTCGATAAACCTATTTAAGATAAGTAGATCGGTGGTACGTCAGAGATAAATGAGAAAAAGTATCAATCTCCAACAATGGGACGAGTCCCATAGGGTTATGCTCGGGGTCGAACATAACAAGTAGTTTCCACTGCCACCAGTCAAAACTCGACGAGGGGGGACGGGACAGTGTCCCCTCGAGTAACAGATCCAGGAGTAATCGAATTACCCCTACTAGTACGTCCACAATAAGATGGTTTGTACTAGTTCTGTTAGTAAATTTAGGTCTAGTAAAGCCAATGGTGACTTTACATGCCCGGGGAGACAGTAGTCAGTCCCCGGGTATGGAGTCTATGGTGGGGGACCCGCTAGGGCACCCCCGTGTTACGGCACGTAGGGTGCGGTGTAACACACATAAAAAAACACATGAGACCCTATGGAGTAAAAGACCCCATAGCCCATCGAACACATTGACATATCAAAAGGAATTACACACATACATGTCCAAGAGTGGGAGGAAAGAGTCTCACTCTTGGCAGGATGGAAAAAAACAAACTCCAGAAATCCAGCAAAGCTGCTGGGGGACTCACTAGGTTAGGAAATTCAGCCTAAACAGAGAATTCTCCCTAACAGTACCCAAGCAAATCACGTGTGAGAATTCCCGCGCACCCCTGTAATACACGTACCCAAGCAAATCGCGTGTGAGAATTCCCGCGCACCCCTGTAATACACATACCCAAGCAAATCGCATGTGAGAATTCCCGCACACCCCTGTAATACACGTACCCAGGCCAATTGCGTGTACGCGCACTTTCATCCATTTACACGCAATGATACTCTGACGTGCAGTGTTTCCACGTGTGCTCTGTCATCACGTGCTATGAGGGAAACAACCGTGCGCGTCACGTCACAGACACACTTACGCGCTGAGGGCCTTTGGTCCAATGGAATCGCGTATGCTTGCTGACGCGCTTAGGCGCTAAGACCCTTTCCTCGAATTTCACGTTGACGTGCAGGATTTTCACGTGCCAATTCACTCCGTATCAAGCTGGCCACGCGTAAGCACACGGAAGACCACGCTCCTGCCCAGAAGGCCGAATTACTGCCCCCCAGAGCCCCGAGCAGCCTCCCACGAGCCATCTGCTGCTGCCTGCCTGCCTGCTGCCACCGTGCCCTGCCATTTTGTGCCTGCACATCTGCCATCTGCAGGGGTTCAGTTGCTGTGTCCACCCCTGCTGGAACAGAAGATTCCCGACTGCTATACCATCGCTCCACAGCCCAGCCCCAGGACCCAGTTGCCCACCCACTCCTGCCTCTGGGGTTGCCATGTCGGGCACTGCAACATCTGGCACCATTGGCAACCCCCGGCCAGAGAGGCAGAGGGGCACCAGCTTCACTGCCACCGAAGTTGGTGTCCTGGTGGAGCAAGTCCTGGGGCAGTATGATGCCCTCTTCGGATCGTCACGCGCCAACAAGAAAGGACGGAACAGGATCTGGGACGACTTGGTGGTTGCCATCAACGCGGAGGGGGTGGCAACCCGCAACATCCAGAAAGTCAAGAAGCGCTGGGAGGACTTGAGGTCCAGGACCCTCTTGAAGGCCCGGCGCCTCGTGGAGGGGGGCCGGGGCCACATGAGTACCATCCAGCTGAGGGTCCTGAAATGTGTAGACCCAGCGCTCCACGCCCAGATCCTTGCGAGGAAGACCCGTCTGGAGTTGAGCGGTAAGTGGGCAAGAATTGCTGTGTGAGACAGGGCATGATGCAGTGTGCTGGTTGTCTGATGCTTGCCTGTATGTGTGACATAGGCCATGTACGCATGTATGTGTGCATGTGTGCAGGGACATCATGGTCATGCATGTGAGACCAGTGATGTGTGAACCACACGGTTGGTGCATGTGTTTAAATGCATCATGGGGAGCCCTATGCGGATTGGACACATGAGAGCATGCCAGTCTCTGTTCCTGGACATGGGTGGGGGTGAGGGATGGGTGCTGATGCCATGTACATGTATGTTATCCATGTCTGTGTGTCTGACCTGCGTGTCTGTGACTTGTGAATGCCATGGATGCATGACACATGTCTGTGACAATGTACAGATTCACAGATGCTGCCTACTTATCCTTGTATCCACTGTGTCTGGGGTGTACAAGGCCAGATGGATGAAATTACGTTGATGTGTGTGCATGTGATAGGCATGACCCATGATGCATGTGAGTTCCATAACAACATTGTATGTTTGGAGATTCCCTTGGACATGTATGCAAATGTCCATAGCATGTGCCATGCCTGTTACTGTGTGTGTTTTGCCTGCACTGACCCATGTATTGTGGAGGGACATGATGGAAGTGATCTTTGACAGTGCCACTCATCTGCTATTGCTTCCTGTCTAGGGGACCATTGTACAGTACCCTGATGCTTGTGTTCTATGTCTCCCTCTACACAGCGGCAAGTGAAGAAGAGGGCGGAGACGGCGCTGTGGAGCAAAGCGGCAGGGATGCCCCCACGGCTGCAACGGAAGGGGTGGGTGAGCCCCCACATGGGCTTGCAACGGCGGAAGACGGTGTGGAGCCATCCAGGTTGGTGGTTTCCACAGAGGAGGAGGAGGCCGCTACTGAGGCGCACTTGGGGCCTGGTGGGGGCATCCCTGCTGGTGCAAGTGGTGCAGTCCAGGGGCAGGGGCAGGAGGCAGCACAGGTCGCCGTGGAGGGGCCTGTGCATGTCACTGTCCCTGACACTGTGACTGCACCACCATGCACCAGCAGGGATGCCCCATCCCAGGCCTGTCCGCAGGTAGGGGGGATGTCCATGTCATCTGACTCCCCTCCAGCTGCGGACGTGGGGACCCGTGGCCATATGGAGTAGGTCCTGATTGGTGTCGCGTTGCTCACGGGTGTCATTCGTGATGACGTGCATGCTTCCCGGGAGGAGCTTGCACGTCATCACGAAGAGCACCGTGCCAACGTGGCCCAGTTGGGATCGGCCGTGGTCGGGGGTTTCATACATGTGTCGACCAATCTGTCGGCCCTCTCCTCCTCTGTGGAGACTATACGCCAGTCGTTCTCCATGCCGTCTTCTGGCCCAGATGCCACCAGGGCCCCCTGTGGACCTGCCCTGACCAACACAGCCGGCTTGGTGGGGATCCCATCCCTGCCACAGTCGAGAGTCAGAGGTCCAGCAGGGGTGGACACCACAGCAACTGGACCCCAGCAGATGGAGGATGTGCCGGCATCATTGGGCAGGGCACGTGCACGACGGCGTCGGTGGATTCCATCAGCCTGGATGCCGTCATGCTGGCAGAGGCAGTTGCGTCAGAGGCAGCAGCGGAGTCAACGTGGGAGGCATCATGGCTCGGGGCAATCTACATCGGAGGGGCAGGCATCGGCCGGAGGGCAGGAGGACCCAGGACGGGAAGTGTCTTCTGTGTGGCAGCGTTTGGGCCAGCAGATAGGTGCGCAGTGGCGGCGGGCGGAAGAGGCGCGGCTCACGATGGTCAGGGCGGAGAACTCCATGCAGAGGGCCCTGAGGCGGGCCGAGTGCCTCGAGGGAATCCGCAGGGAGTTGGAGGAGGACATGTCGGCGTCCCTGCGGACCCTCGTGGCCATGGAACAGGACCGCCTCCGGGACATCGAACAGGAGTTCGATGATGCCCTGGCCCGGGACACCACGGAGTGAGCCGCTGGACTAGCCCGCCGCCTTTGTACATAGTTAATTAGTGTTAGGTTTTATTTCTTTTTTTAATTTGGGGCGCTTGGACTATGCCCCACTTTTTTGTATATAGTTATTAGTTAGGTAGTTTTTATTGTAGGTTTCATTTACATCGTTGGGATCATGGACCCTGGATTTGCTCTTTGTACATAGTTTGACAGTGGATTTGTGGCCTTCATCTTTTATTATTTTTTTCACCATGGAGCAATGGATTTTCACTTTACTTTCCCTTTGGATTTGCTTTGTTGGACAGTGACTTTGGACACAATTTCTTTGCGGTTATTTTGGAGCATATTTTCGTTATTTATTATTTTTGTGGACATGCCGCTTTTTGATTTTTGTTGCCATTATTGTTTGTTTATATTTCATTCACTTCATTTTCACTGTAATACATTTTTTTTTCTTACTTCAATGTGTGGACTTCTCTCATTGGTTTCATGCCTGTCAGAATGTGGGTTTTCACAGTCATGTGTTGCCATTGTGTTGGTCTGATTGACTTGTACTCATGCGCATACTGCTTATTTGTTATCTATCATGTAATGGGTATTTCCATTTTGAATGGATGTGAAGCTTGGTTGGGTGTTTGGACTGGGGTGGCATGGGGTGGGATTTGGATGGGCATAGGATCCTGGGATCTGGCTTGTGATGACGTGTTGGCTAGGGGACATGAGAGGGGGCATGGTGGAGGGTGCCCCTGACTGCTGGGGGGTGGGCGTGGTGGGAAACATGTGTGGGGGCCTGGTGGAGGGTTCCCCTGACTGCTGGGGGGTGGGGGTGGTGGGAGACATGTGTGGGGGCCTGGTGGAGGGTGATCCTGGATGCTGGTGGCTGGGGGTGCAGGGGGACATGAGTGGGGGCCTGGTGGAGGGTGCCCCTGGATGCTGGGGGGTGGGGGTGGTGGGAGACATGTGTGGGGGCCTGGTGGAGGGTGCCCCTGACTGCTGGGGGGTGGGGGGTGGTGGGAGACATGTGTGGGGGCCTGGTGGAGGGTGCCCCTGACTCCTGGGGGGTGGGGGTGGTGGGAGACATGTGTGGGGGCCTGGTGGAGGGTGCCCCTGGATGCTGCGGGGTGGGGGTGCTGGGAGATATGAGTTGGACATGAGTGGGGGCCTGGTGGAGGGTGCCCTGCACTGCTGGGGGTGGGGGTGCAGGGGGACATGAGTGGGGGCCTGGTGGAGGGTGCCCTGCACTGCTGGGGGGTGGGGGAGCTGGGAGACATGAGTTGGATATGAGTGGGGGCCTGGTGGAGGGTGCCCTGCACTGCTGGGGGGTGGGGGTGCTTGGAGACATGAGTTGGGCATGAGTGGGGGCCTGGTGGAGGGTGCCCCTGGATGCTGGGGGGTGGGGGTGGTGGGAGACATGTGTGGGGGCCTGGTGGAGGGTGCCCCTGACTGCTGGGGGGTGGGGGTGGTGGGAGACATGTGTGGGGGCCTGGTGGAGGGTGCCCCTGACTGCTGGGGGGTGGGGGTGGTGGGAGACATGTGTGGGGGCCTGGTGGAGGGTGCCCCTGACTTCTGGGGGGTGGGGGTGGTGGGAGACATGTGTGGGGGCCTGGTGGAGGGTGCCCCTGACTGCTGGGGGGTGGGGGTGCAGGGGGACATGAGTTGGACATGAGTGGGGGCCTGGTGGAGGGTTCCCCTGGATGCTGGGGGGTGGGGGTGGTGGGAGCCATGTGTGGGGGCCTGGTGGAGGGTGCCCCTGACTGCTGGGGGGTGGGGGTGGCGGTGGACATGAGTTGGACATGAGTGGGGGCCTGGTGGAGGGTGCCCCTGGATGCTGGGGGGTGGGGGTGGTGGGAGACATGTGTGGGGGCCTGGTGGAGGGTGCCCCTGACTGCTGGGGGGTGGGGGTGGTGGGAGACATGTGTGGGGGCCTGGTGGAGGGTGCCCCTGACTGCTGGGGGGTGGGGGTGGTGGGAGACATGTGTGGGGGCCTGGTGGAGGGTGCCCCTGGATGCTGGGGGGTGGGGGTACTGGGAGACATGAGTTGGACATGAGTGGGGGCCTGGTAAAGGGTGCCCTGCACTGCTGGGGGGTGGGGGTGCAGGGGGACATGAGTGGGGGCCTGGTGGAGGGTGCCCTGCACTGCTAGGGGGTGGGGGTGCTGGGAGACATGAGTTGGACATGAGTAGTGGCCTAGTGGAGGGTGCCCTGCACTACTGGGGGGTGGGGGTGCTGGGAGACATGAGTTGGACATACGTGGGGGCCTGGTGGAGGGTGCCCCTGGATGCTGGGAGGTGGGGGTGGTGGGAGACATGTGTGGGGGCCTGGTGGAGGGTGCCCCTGACTGCTGGGGGGTGGGGGTGGTGGGAGACATGTGTGGGGGCCTGGTGGAGGGTGCCCCTGACTGCGGGGGGGTGGGGGTGGTGGGAGACATGTGTGGGGGCCTGGTGGAGGGTGCCCCTGAATGCTGGGGGGTGGGGGTGGTGGGAGACATGTGTGGGGGCCTGGTGGAGGGTGCCCCTGGATGCTGGGGGGTGGGGGTGCTGGGAGACATGAGTTGGACATGAGTGGGGGCCTGGTAGAGGGTGCCCTGCACTGCTGGGGGGTGGGGGCGCTGGGAGACATGAGTTGGACATGAGTGGGGGCCTGGTGGAGGGTGCCCTGCACTGCTGGGGGGTGGGGTGCTGGGAGACATGGGTTGGACATGAGTGGTGGCCTGGTGGAGGGTGCCCTGCACTGCTGGGGGGTGGGGGTGCCGGGGGACATGAGTGGGGGCCTGGTGGAGGGTGCCCTGCACTGCTGGGGGGTGGGGGTGGTGGGAGACATGTGTGGGGGCCTGGTGGAGGGTGCCCCTGGATGCTGGGGGGTGGGGGTGCTGGGAGACATGAGTTGGACATGAGTGGGGGCCTGGTGGAGGGTGCCCTGCACTGCTGGGGGGTGGGGGTGCAGGGGGACATGAGTGGGGGCCTGGTGGAGGGTGCCCTGCACTGCTGGGGGGTGGGGGTGCTGGGAGACATGAGTTGGACATGAGTGGTGGCCTGGTGGAGGGTGCCCTGCACTACTGGGGGGTGGGGGTGCTGGGAGACATGAGTTGGACATGTGTGGGGGCCTGGTGGAGGGTGCCCCTGACTGCTGGGGGGTGGGGGTGGTGGGAGACATGTGTGGGGGCCTGGTGGAGGGTGCCCCTGACTTCTGGGGGGTGGGGGTGGTGGGAGACATGTGTGGGGGCCTGGTGGAGGGTGCCCCTGACTGCTGGGGGGTGGGGGTGCAGGGGGACATGAGTTGGACATGAGTGGGGGCCTGGTGGAGGGTTCCCCTGGATGCTGGGGGGTGGGGGTGGTGGGAGCCATGTGTGGGGGCCTGGTGGAGGGTGCCCCTGACTGCTGGGGGGTGGGGGTGGCGGTGGACATGAGTTGGACATGAGTGGGGGCCTGGTGGAGGGTGCCCCTGGATGCTGGGGGGTGGGGGTGGTGGGAGACATGTGTGGGGGCCTGGTGGAGGGTGCCCCTGACTGCTGGGGGGTGGGGGTGGTGGGAGACATGTGTGGGGGCCTGGTGGAGGGTGCCCCTGACTGCTGGGGGGTGGGGGTGGTGGGAGACATGTGTGGGGGCCTGGTGGAGGGTGCCCCTGGATGCTGGGGGGTGGGGGTACTGGGAGACATGAGTTGGACATGAGTGGGGGCCTGGTAAAGGGTGCCCTGCACTGCTGGGGGGTGGGGGTGCAGGGGGACATGAGTGGGGGCCTGGTGGAGGGTGCCCTGCACTGCTAGGGGGTGGGGGTGCTGGGAGACATGAGTTGGACATGAGTAGTGGCCTAGTGGAGGGTGCCCTGCACTACTGGGGGGTGGGGGTGCTGGGAGACATGAGTTGGACATACGTGGGGGCCTGGTGGAGGGTGCCCCTGGATGCTGGGAGGTGGGGGTGGTGGGAGACATGTGTGGGGGCCTGGTGGAGGGTGCCCCTGACTGCTGGGGGGTGGGGGTGGTGGGAGACATGTGTGGGGGCCTGGTGGAGGGTGCCCCTGACTGCGGGGGGGTGGGTGTGGTGGGAGACATGTGTGGGGGCCTGGTGGAGGGTGCCCCTGAATGCTGGGGGGTGGGGGTGGTGGGAGACATGTGTGGGGGCCTGGTGGAGGGTGCCCCTGGATGCTGGGGGGTGGGGGTGCTGGGAGACATGAGTTGGACATGAGTGGGGGCCTGGTAGAGGGTGCCCTGCACTGCTGGGGGGTGGGGGCGCTGGGAGACATGAGTTGGACATGAGTGGGGGCCTGGTGGAGGGTGCCCTGCACTGCTGGGGGGTGGGGTGCTGGGAGACATGGGTTGGACATGAGTGGTGGCCTGGTGGAGGGTGCCCTGCACTGCTGGGGGGTGGGGGTGCCGGGGGACATGAGTGGGGGCCTGGTGGAGGGTGCCCTGCACTGCTGGGGGGTGGGGGTGGTGGGAGACATGTGTGGGGGCCTGGTGGAGGGTGCCCCTGGATGCTGGGGGGTGGGGGTGCTGGGAGACATGAGTTGGACATGAGTGGGGGCCTGGTGGAGGGTGCCCTGCACTGCTGGGGGGTGGGGGTGCAGGGGGACATGAGTGGGGGCCTGGTGGAGGGTGCCCTGCACTGCTGGGGGGTGGGGGTGCTGGGAGACATGAGTTGGACATGAGTGGTGGCCTGGTGGAGGGTGCCCTGCACTACTGGGGGGTGGGGGTGCTGGGAGACATGAGTTGGACATGAGTGGGGGCCTGGTGGAGGGTGCCCCTGGATGCTGGGTGGTGGGGGTGGTGGGAGACATGTGTGGGGGCCTGGTGGAGGGTGCACCTGACTGCTGGGGGTGGGGGTGGTGGGAGACATGTGTGGGGGCCTGGTGGAGGGTGCCCCTGACTGCTGGGGGGTGGGGGTGGTGCGAGACATGTGTGGGGGCCTGGTGGAGGGTGCCCCTGACTGCGTGGGGTGGGGGTGGTGGGAGACATGTGTGGGGGCCTGGTGGAGGGTGCCCTGAATGCTGGGGGGTGGGGGTGGTGGGAGACATGTGTGGGGGCCTGGTGGAGGGTGCCCCTGACTGCTGGGGGGTGGGGGTGCTGGGAGACATGAGTTGGACATGAGTGGGGGCCTGGTAGAGGGTGCCCTGCACTGCTGGGGTGTGGGGGTGCAGGGGGACATGAGTGGGGGTCTGGTGGAGGGTGCCCTGCACTGCTGGGGGTTGGGGTTGCTGGGAGACATGAGTTGGACATGAGTGGGGGCCTGGTGGAGGGTGCCCTGCACTGCTGGGGGGTGGGGGTGCTGGGAGACATGAGTTGGACATGAGTGGGGGCCTGGTGTAGGGTGCCCTGCACTGCTGGGCGGTGAGGGTGCAGGGGGACATGCGTTTGGTGATCAGTAGTGCAAGGTGACATGTGGGTTGGCTGGGGGGCATGGCCATGGTGGATGGGCTGCCTGCGGGACATGAGCAGGGGTGCAGGGTAGTCCCCTGTGGTGTGGGCTGCCTGCAGGGGCTGTGGAGGGTGTTGAGGGAACACCTGGGAGGACCTACATGGTCAATTCACGTGTAGTACTACCCGGCACCCCCGAAATACACGTACCCTGCTGAAATCTCGTGTGGAACTTCCCGCGCACCCCGGAATACACGTACCCTGCAGGATTAGCGTATGGAACTTCCCGCACACCCCGGAATACACGTACCCAGGCCAATCGCGTGTGGGACTTCCCGCGCACCCCGGAATACACGGACCCAGCATTTTCGCATGTGGGACTTCCCGCGCACCTGGAATACACGGACCCAGGCAATTCGCGTGTGGGACTTTCCGCGCAGCACAGAATGCACGCACACGCTATTTTTCACACAGCGGGTGTCCGTGTTTGTCGCGTACCCCTTTGAACGTCATTTGTCCTAGAGGGCCACAGTATGTGACATTCATCATGGCTGTATATACGTGCTTTTTGTTGGCGCACATTTTGGCGCACATTTATTTCAGGGGAAGGGACACTACCACCTGCTTTCTTGTGGTGGACAGGTTTGGGCCTGTGCGCTGGTTTGACCTTGCGCTGGTTTGCCCTCTTGGATTCCATGAATACGTGTTGTAGGCGAGCGTGTGGGCGTTCCGCGCATTTGCCTCCTGTACTTCCCCCGTGACGCCCACCTTTTGACGAGTTGTTCCCCATTCCGAGTGTTACGCCCCGTGTTCCGCCTACTTTTGTTGTGTGCGCCGCGCTATGTGCGATTTCGCTGTGGTCGTGGCGCACGCCGTTAGATATCCTGTGCGCCGGCATGTGCCGTGCACTTTTTCAGCGCACATCCGATATTTTTCTCGTGCACGGCCTTCCATGAATCGATGTGCGCTGGTTTCCTTGCGATTTTCGCACTTGCACTGTGATTTTACTGTGATCGCACTTTTACTGCAAATCGCACGTTTTGGCACCTCTGCGCGGGAATTCTCGGCGCACATTAATTCCATGAATCGACACCCATATCTCAGCCTGCATACTTAAGAAATGGAAACTAATCAAGTGATTTGTTACAAGTTCTGGTGGAAATAATATGGAAGGTTTAATAAAAATATACCAAACCAGTATCATCCCTGAGCTGACCTTTGGTCTTGAATTATGAGCAGAGGCGTATGTGGTTGGTTGGACAGGTTTGAGGGGAAAATGCTTAGATCCATATTGAATGTACCCAAGGCAACTCTGTTAGAGGCCCTTAGTTTTGAATTGGGGATACGTTCACTTCGCGCTTACTGGTTATTAAAGCGATGTAAGCTATATTGTTCCCTATCACTTAGATTTCCGGATGATAACATGTTAATGGGTCTTGTGGTGCAAGACTATGTACAGATCCTCTCAATTCTTTTCTATGGACATTGCAACACATTGTTTTTTGCTATTGTAATAAAATCAATTTTTCAATGGATACAATATCTGATATGCCTGACTATATAAGCCAATTTAAGAAGAAGACTTGGGCATGGGACATAGCGGATTCCATTCAAAAGCTAAATAATAAAAGGTGATACCACTAGCATACCCAATAGGGTCTCACCATAGATGGCCCTTGTTCCTACTTGCTCAACTCATGTAACGGGAAAATTAGGGAATTCATCATTTACCTTCAACTGAACATCCTCCCTACATATGAATATTTTGGAGGCTGGTCTGGTGTCCCGTACGAAGCTCGAATGTGTTTATTGTGCAATATCTTTGTGTAAACAAATCAGCATATTCTAACACAATGCCCTGCACTAAAAGCTCAATATCACAAGGTGTATGCATCATTTGTTACCAAGTTTGAAAATATACAGGCAGATCATTGTTGGAGTACTCTATATAGAGCATATGGAGTATATTGGTTATTACTAGAGCAGATTTTTACCTATGGAAGGAGGCCATGAAGCTTTTGCTAGGTCATTAGCCGGTGACCCAGAAATAGTGCATATGACCAGGAGTTTTTAAGCAAGTAGTTTGGCTTAAATTTTACGCAGAACATTAATTGGGATGACATTATTGTTACTGTACCTTAATGAATTGGTCACATTTTATAGTTTATGTTGATTTGAATTGAGTATGTTTTATATTTTCTATTTTAAATTTGATAATTGTGGAAATTGTGATAAATGTCATAATTGTAATATATTATATTGATACATTTGTGTTAAGGTTTCTTTTCTTTGTTAACCAAATGCACAACAAAAACAAAAAATTAAAAAAAGCATAGTTGTGCCGCCCATTATAGCCCATGCTGCCCGCATCCATTTTTCGCACCTGCTACAGCAATAGTTAACTTGTCGTGTTGCTGTGTGGGCGTAACTAACATGGCCATCGTTTTCGCCCCCTCACGGAAGCAATCGCAAGGAAAGCTTCTTTATCGCAAACATCACATGGGGAAGAAATGCTGCAATGAGCAAAAAGCAAAGCTCCATTAACAAAGGTAAATGAACCTTACAAAACGTTTAATCCCAACAATGCCCACCTACCAAATGTTATTGGAACACTCATTTATATTTTTGTATTAATACACGTTATATTTGATTAAAAAATTCCAAATTTACCCCCCTGAATTCCCCTGCCTGATTAAAACAACAAATAACTGCTGACACATGCATTTACTTTTCCCATTTAAAAACTCCCCTCCCCAATACTAATTAGCTGACTGATTAAAACAAAAAACAACTACTCACACCTGCATTTACATTTCCCATTTGGACAATCCACCCCCCCCAATGGTAATAACCTCCCACTACCCTATAAAAAAGCCACAACCAGGTAAACACTTATAGGATAGCAGCTTCTACTTTCTACTCCAACACTGTGTGTATGTTTACTACGACACAGAACCCAAAATAGATGTTTGTCTTTACAAAACTACATTTTCCACCCTCTAATCCTTTTCCCAATAGAAATTAATTTCTGCAGCATTTATAAGTCATTTGTCTTTTTTTCAAATTTAATTAAATACTGAGGGCCTGATTCTTTGGCGCAGTGAATGTGCTAAAGAGCACGATTCACTGCGCCAAATCAGGACGCCCAGGCTCCACCACTATTCTCAAGCGGGCTTGGGCGTCCTCGTAAACTTTTGGCTTAACAGGCGCAATCCTTAAATCTCTTCAGCATTTTTGTAAAATAACAACACATTCGTTATTTTACAAAACGGCTGCCAAGAAAACAGGTGTATATGGACACTTTTTTTATATCCTCCAAAGTAAGCAGCTTCAAGATTGCAGGATACAACATTGAAGCTGCTTAATTTGTATATAAAAGTGTTCATATACACCCGTGTGGTGTATATGAACAGTTTCATATACACCAAAGTAAGCAGCTTCAACGTTACAGGATACAACGCTGAAGCTGCTTACTTTGTATATGAAAGCGTTCATATACACCCGTGTGGTGTATATGAATGCTTTGACACACACCAAAGTAAGCAGCTTCAACGATGTATCCTGCAATGTCGAAGCTGCTTACCTGCACTGCAACAAGGCTTCTTGTGGCACTCTCCAGAATGACTGCACCAAAATGGTACTGTATAGATGGGCCACTTAAGAGCACATATTAAACTGGAGGAGTGCCACAAGAATACCAGTCTAAAGAGGCAGGTAAGGAATGTGGTGGTTGCTTGTTTGGTTTTCAACCCATCCTAGCAACCGCCACATGTATTCCGAAAGTGGTGCATTTCTTCCGACTTTGGAAGAATGCGCCACCTTCAGAATAGGTCTTAAGTACCAAAAAGGTTGTTAACGCTCTTAATTACCTTTTCGGTACTTACCACCAGTTGAGAATCGGGGCCTGAGGGTGTTCTAATATCTTTATAAACCTGCTGCTCAGGCTTTACTGGGTGTTATGGTTCCTCATACCTTGTTAAAGGTTAACTGGGTCTTCAGGGATTATAATGCCCAGTAAGGCCCTCATTACAGGTCAATAAAGCTATATTATACATCAGTAAGAGATAAGGTTATAGACAAAACAAGCCATCCCATTATTCCATGGTTCATGCTGCTCCATCTTCCATTTTTTTCATCCAGTCTGTTCTACAAGGATTTGCAGTGTTGCCCAGTTCTCTTATGTTAAGCAATATTGGTCTTCTTTTTTCCCAAAGTCGCTTATAATTTTAGCAAGTCGCTCATTTTTCAGGGTTTTTTGCCTTATTTTTTCCCATCCCACAGCCAATCAGGTGCAGCAGCCTCCCATACACAAAGGACGAACCAAGCTTTCTCCACTGTCCCAAAATGTTTGGCCTTGTTTTCGGGCTAATTTTGATGGGTGTCAGCTTATTTTGTGCTTATTTCGAAGCTACATTAGGCTTATTTTTTGTATCTGACCTGGCAACACTGCCCATAGCCTAAAAATCCAAAATGGGGATGCACTACTATAATTACTTAAAGGAATCACCAGGATTAAACATATTCTTCTTTATTCGCAGCAGTATTTCTGGTGCTCTGGGCACGTCCCTGGCTACAAGGACTAATAAAACATACAAAATAGAGCTCATAGAACAATCAATGAGATCCCCAGTCACTCTAATGTGGATAATACCTTCAAAAGGGTTAAACAAGTGCAAAAGACATTTTTAAACATTCTGAAATTCATTTACTGAAAATAAATCCTACATTGTTATGCATTCTCGTGAATATTTAATTCACATTAAACTGTGTATGCGGCACAATATATGTAAACAGTTTCTCATTCAAACACTGACTGTACATGGATTTGAAGAGAGATTTAGAAAAATCAATGAAAAACTAATTTATAAATCAAGTTAACAGTAATTACAAACAGTGAGAGTAAACAGTTGAACATTTAACAAGATGGGTCTTTTTTGTGTTCCCCTCATGGTCACTATGTGCTTCTGAATCTGTACATTCCTTGTTCAGGTGAATATGTAGACTTTCTTCCTGCAATAAGTAAATACATTACATAATAAGTAGTCTATTCTCAAATGTTCTCACTAAATAGATAATTCAAAATTGAATATCACAAACCTGTATTTTCAGGCAACTCTATTTGCCTCTCTAAGAAACTATGAATAAAAAACAGAAAACTTCTTAATCCAAACCATATAATAATAAACATTTCTCACACATTAACCTCAATCTTCTGACAACCAAAGGTGGCACTGTAAGAACTGAAAATAAAAACTAAAAAGAAGAACCTTACATTTCTTGTATTCAGAATGAATAGCAACATAAAGGCATACTTGGAAATTGTCAGATGAAGTTGAATAAATACCACTAGAAGATCATCAACTTCCCTCCAGCTAACAGAATTCTCAAATCCTGAAATAAGAGCCAAGAACACATATTAGTTATCTGTTCCCATAGGAACCTTGTATTTCTTTTCAATCGCAAACATGTACTCACCTAAGCAACTTGAATAAGCGAGCCGCGTGACAGAAGCGGTTGGGTTTCTGCTGACATTTTAAATCATGTGATATAATGGTTTATTGAGAGGTTACCCTCAACACAGGGAGTTCCTTCCATCCCCATTCTAGGTGTCACAAAATAAACAGTTTAATGTCAGTTCTTTATTCAGTCCTATTTCTGATGTATATCCTATCCCTTGGATCCCTCCCGCTGAGCTACCAATGAGCCAAGAACCAGGCTGGTGTACAGGAAATATGTTTGTATTTATTTGGCTGAGAGGTAATAGAAAATTTCACTAAAAGGCCAGACACCACTTAATCCACTGTACAACACAATAAACCGCTCTCTACATAAATAACTCACACAATTTGGCTGGAAAAACTCAAATCACAATATTTTACTTTACTTTATACCAATTTCAAAACAAATGATCATCAACGCTGATCCCTGAATAAAATCACTTCACATTTTCAAGGCTGTACAATTTCGATTTACCTGGGCAGTAAATAAACACAGGGTGATTTAACAGTGGATTCTTCAGAGCCCCCTGCCCCTCACATGCTGGCATGTGTTGAGGAAGCTGGATGGTAAAAATTGGGATGATTTGCGAATTCCGGATTTCAGACCCCCCTCCACTTAAAGGCCTGTGTTGGGGAAGCTGGAAGTGTGGGGATTTTTTTGGTTTAGGTACAAAGACAACACTCTTACTAAAAGAAGTTGGGGTTAACAGGCAGAATAGGATTACCCAATCACATTAAAGGCTATAGTTGTCAGTGCACACTGGAAATGAGCTTTGTTAATTTCGAATTTTAACAAAAATCCCTAGGTATCATTCCTACAAGGGGAATTAATTAAATTCAAATTTTATTTAAATAGGCTAAGGATCTACACAGTTTTGCCCCTTCCTCCACTCACTATAAAGGGAAAGGATTTAAGGCCAGCAGATTCCTCCACCTTTTGGTTGCAAAGGGTTAAATTCTACTTACATAGAAAACTTCAGTTGAAAGTTCAGGAAAGCCAGCTGCAATTCATAACCATCTGAAAGGACAGGGTAGTGGTTTGGTCACTCCACTCTCAAGGATGGTCCCCAGCTCTCCACCATAGGACCCTGTCAGCTTGTTGGCCTTCCCAGTAACGGACAGCTCCACCCAAACGCACTCTCAGCAAAAATCTACTTTTTGTGTTTCCTTGTGTTAATGTTAATGTTAAAGGTATTTGTATCACTCTCTCTGATGATAATTTGTGCAGCTCCTTCTCTCATAGTGCATCTACTATATATACTAGTGATGACACCATCAAGTTTACAATGTTGGCCAGTGCCCTGTCAGAGTTTTCACAACCAGGATTGGACAGTTACCTCTCTCTCTCCCCCAAGTCCAGCCTCTTACTAAGGATTAGTTTAGGAGTCTAGAGCAGACATAAGGCACTTCCCATTTGAAATACCCTTTTAGTCTCATGTCAACTTTTGGCAAAAACCTAGCTATGTGTCAAAAACGTTCTGATGCACTAGTAAATGCCATAATATATAGATTTTCTGATTCAGCTGATCATAAGGAATTAAATAAAACAACAGCTATTTCCGCATCATGTTGCATGGCCGTGTAACAATTGTCTGCCGTTTACACAAAAAGCATAATAATAAGGAATGTGTAATTTACTCTACAAATACCTAATTTTATACCCAACAGTCCACCAACTCTAAAATCCGGGACCTGTTCAGAGCAGCCAGGAACACCTTTTAGCTCCCCATTACAATTCCCTAAATCGCAGGTGAGTGAATTTGACTTCAACAAAATCACCTGAAAATGATCTAAAGAAATTACACATAAATCAAGTCAGAACAACTTTTGGTTGGTGGGAAAATGTGTGTGATAGTCCTTTTAAACTTAAGGGGCAATCTTTGTATGTGCAAATATGAGCTTCCCTTCTCTAGGCCATTTGCCATTCTTGGCGAGTGGTTTTATTAGTTTCCTTGTTGTTTGAAGTTTGTTGTTTGAAGTTGATTGCTGTTGATCGTACATGGGGGATGCATTTGCTACACAGAAATCTCCCACTGCAGATAATGAGCTAGGCCAGCCCTTTGATGTCAAAAGGTCCTGCTACCATATGGTATCCTGTCCTCTAATCTGAAGGGGACCACTATTCTGTACTGAAACACCTTCTATTTCTTGTATTTCTTTCCAGTTTCTCCTTGATTGCAGCCCCTATTTTCACAACTCCTCCTGACATTCCTGTCATGCTCCTGCTAGGGCCATTTGTCCTGCACAGAGCTTGGCATTCAGAGACAGAAAGTCTGGGGAACACTTGGTATTCAACACTCTTAGCGGACACACTTTATTGCAGTTGTAAACCACTGGGATGCAACCCATGCTTTCAGTGGCGGAGTCCTTTGTGAAATATGCCAGTTTTTTGCATTTGAAGAATTATATACATTACTTTTTGTCAAAACACCATCAGGCCGATTCATGTAATTCCTCTCAAAAGTGTCGCACGCGGCTGGCGCACAGCGTGCCCGTGCGAAAGTCTGCGCCAGCCGCGTGCGATAAAATCAATTTCCGCGCACAGCGTATTCATGGATTCTCGCCTCCAAAAGCAGACGTGTATTTCAGGGGTGCGCGAGAAGTTCTACACGCGAATGGCCTGGGTACGTGTGTATCAGGGGTGCGCGGGAAGTTTCACACGCGATTGGGCTGCGTGCGTGTATTTCAGGGGTGCGCGGGAAGTTTCACACGCGATTGGGCTGCGTGCGTGTATTTCAGGGGTGCGTGGGAAGTTTCACACGCGATTGGGCTGCGTGCGTGTATTACAGGGGTGCGCGGGAAGTTTCACACGCGATTGCCCTGGGCGCGTGTATTACAGGGGTGCGTGGGAAGTTTCACACGCGATTGCCCTGGGCGCGTGTATTACAGGGGTGCGTGGGAAGTTTCACAGGCGATTGCCCTAGGCGCGTGTATTACAGGGGTGCGCGGGAAGTTTCACACGCGATTGCCCTGGGCGCGTGTATTACAGGGGTGCGCAGGAAGTTTCACACGCGATTGGGCTGTGTGCGTGTATTTCAGGGGTGCGCGGGAAGTTTCACATGCGATTGGGCTGCGTGCGTGTATTTCAGGGGTACGAGGGAAGTTTTACACGCGATTGGGCTGCGTGCGTGTATTTCAGGGGTGCGCGGGAAGTTTCACACGCGATTGGGCTGCGTGCGTGTATTTCAGGGGTGCGCGGGAAGTTTCACACGCGATTGGGGTGCGTGCGTGTATTTCAGGGGTGCGCGGGAAGTTTCACACGCGATTGGGCTGCGTGTGGGTATTTCAGGGGTGCGCGGGAAGTTTCACACGCGATTGGGCTGTGTGCGTGTATTACAGGGGTGCGCGGGAAGTTTCACACGCGATTGCCCTGGGCGCGTGTATTACAGGGGTGCGCGGGAAGTTTCACACGCGATTGCCCTGGGCGCGTGTATTACAGGGGTGCGCGGGAAGTTTCACAGGCGATTGGGCTGTGTGCGTGTATTTCAGGGGTGCGCGGGAAGTTTCACATGCGATTGGGCTGCGTGCGTGTATTTCAGGGGTACGCGGGAAGTTTTACACGCGATTGGGCTGCGTGCGTGTATTTCAGGGGTGCGCGGGAAGTTTCACATGCGATTGGGCTGCGTGCGTGTATTTCAGGGGTGCGCGGGAAGTTTCACACGCGATTGGGCTGCGTGCGTGTATTTCAGGGGTGCGCGGGAAGTTTCACACGCGATTGGGCTGCGTGTGGGTATTTCAGGGGTGCGCGGGAAGTTTCACACGCGATTGGGCTGTGTGCGTGTATTACAGGGGTGCGCGGGAAGTTTCACACGCGATTGCCCTGGGCGCGTGTATTACAGGGGTGCGCGGGAAGTTTCACACGCGATTGGGCTGAGTGCGTGTATTTCAGGGGTGCGCGGGAAGTTTCACACGCGATCGGGCTGCGTGCGTGTATTTCAGGGGTGCGTGGGAAGTTTCACACGCGATCGGGCTGCGTGCGTGTATTTCAGGGGTGCGCGCGAAGTTTCACACGCAATCGGGCTGCGTGCGTGTATTTCAGGGGTGCGCGGGAAGTTTCACACGCGATTGGGCTGCGTGCGTGTATTTCAGGGGTGCGCGGGAAGTTTCACACGCGATTGGGCTGCGTGCGTGTATTTCAGGGGTGCGCGGGAAGTTTCACACGCGATTCCATCAGGGTACGTGTATTACAGGGGTGCGCGTGGAGCACCACACGCAATTTCATCAGGGTACGTGTATTACAGGGGTGCGCGGGGAGCACCACACGTGAATTGCACGTGTGGGTCCTCCCAGGTGTTCCCTCTACACCCTCCACGGCCCCTGCAGGTGGCTCACACCACAGGGGCCTACCCTGCACATGTCCTGCAGGCACCCCATCCACCATGGCCATGCCCCCCAGCCAACCCACATGTCAACTTGCACTAGGTCCCACCAACGCATGTCCCCCTGCACCCCCAAGAAGAGAAAAAGGATGGGCGAACCCTCTTTTTTAGGGGGCCTGACTCGAGAGGGTTGAGAAGTATACAGATACGTGGGGGTAGAGTCAAAGGCTTCCCAAGCCAATAGCTTGACAGGAGGTCGCTATAGCCTTGCAAAGAGTGCTAGATAACTGCTAGCTCAGAACAAAGAATCACCGTGGATGAATAAAACAATATGAATTTATTTAACAGGAAGACATTTTTGTGCCATAGTGTGGCATATATGCATACATTAAATCTGCATTGTGAAGGATTAGTATACAGTGGTGACAGTCTATTTTCTGTGTTGTTTTTTATCACAACACATTGACGTTGTCGACACTTGAGTTTGTGTTTCTGGTTCGGTTGATAGCTGACATAGGCAGAGGCTGATAGAGATGGGACAGCGCTGCACTGAGGATACCGAAGCCTCTTTTACCATAGGACGACACCTCACTCATTCATCCGGTCTGAACTCGACCTCCAAGTCCTGAAGACAGTTCGGTATCCTCAGTGCAGCGCTGTCCCATCTCTATCAGCCTCTGCCTATGTCAGCTATCAACCGAACCAGAAACACAAACTCAAGTGTTGACAACGTCAATGTGTTGTGATAAAAAACAACACAGAAAATAGACTGTCACCACTGTATACTAATCCTTCACAATGCAGATTTAATGTATGCATATATGCCACACTATGGCACAAAAATGTCTTCCTGTTAAATAAATTCATATTGTTTTATTCATCCACGGTGATTCTTTGTTCTGAGCTAGCAGTTATCTAGCACTCTTTGCAAGGCTATAGCGACCTCCTGTCAAGCTATTGGCTTGGGAAGCCTTTGACTCTACCCCCACGTATCTGTATACTTCTCAACCCTCTCGAGTCAGGCCCCCTAAAAAAGAGGGTTCGCCCATCCTTTTTCTCTTCCCTTTGGACAACCCTTGGTTGTTGGGCAACATTTATTTGACAGACATTAAATGGAGAAAGTAAATATTGTCAGTTTCTCCGATGATCTGTATAAAAAACTTTTAGACACCCCTTCGCTACTCGGTATAACCACCACACCAGCGGCACCGGTGAAAGATCCGGCACTAAATGATTTGGACATCCTATTACAAAGAAAGAAGAAACTTACACGCACAGAATCACACGGCCAACTCATGTTAGAGTACCTGAAAGCTGGCGTGATTCCCGAAGGTCTACAAGTGAAGAACATACCTCGCGTTTTTTTAGACAACCCTAGATTTATGACAAAGTTTAGCGGTGTTGGCAATAAATGCTCCCGCGATTGGGTCATTTTAGTAATTGAAACAGCCGACGAGGAAACCAAGAAACAAAACGAAGAACTCAAAATCCTTGAGGACAAAATCAAAGATGAATCTGTAATACCAGAGATAAAGACACACCTGGACAAGATAGAAGAGGAAATAAAGAAATTTCAAAAATTCACAATCGACAAAAAGTTGTGGAAACTACAAAACGATATAAAAAACTATAAAGAGGAAAAAACTTATCCTTATTTAGTCCCAGGCTTCTACAATCAACAGAACTCACAGGCATCAAACAATAGACAAAACCCACGGAGACAACAAAGGAACAAATTCGTCACTTTCTCTAATAGCTCCAACAGCAGCGATTCAGATTCAAGTACAACAGGGCCTGCAAATCCCCAACAATCCTCAAGTTTTCAGGGGAGAGGACAACGGGGCAGACCCCGATACCAAGGCCAGCATCCCATGCGCACACGGAATTGGACCCCACGCGCACAACAAACATGGTGATCCCAATTTTCAATCTCAGCGATCACATCTTGTCCTCCCACGAAATCAACGTTCTCAGTAAAGGCCTAACATTCATTCCAAGTTCCCGCGCTGACATGTTCAACACTGAGGTTGAATTACGTAAATTCTTTCGGACCATCCGTTTACGCTATTTTTTCAGAGATAGCCCCGAAAAAGAACTGCCAAAATCAACAGGCCTTAAACCACCATCAACTTTCACCCCCCTCTCCTCCATGGTATGTCCAGAGATCCTATCTTTTGAGAATCGCATTCTTTTAGAAATGCGGAACATTTTCAATAAACAAACCCACTTTAGGAATAACCTCTCGGCCCAACAGAGGTTGGCCCTTAAATCATTAGAATGTAACAAACAGTTTCTCATCAAACCGGCAGACAAGGGCGGTGGTATCGTTCTCTGGAGCAACACCCTATACGACACGGAAGTAACAAGACAACTATCTAACACTAAGTTCTACAGACCAATACCGGTAAACCCTACGTCAAGGATCCTGTCCGAAGTCATCAGTCTGATGCGTTACGCACACGACGAAGGTTGGATTGACGAGGATGAAAAAGCTTTCCTAGTCAACAACCATCCCATTATTCCAGCATTCTATCTGCTCCCCAAAATCCACAAAAACACAACCAATCCTCCGGGGAGACCTATCGTGGCCGGCATCGGATCAGTCCTGGAGCCTTTATCTATCTATGTGGATCACTTCTTAAGGCCCTTCATCAGTAAGATGCCCTCCTATATCCAAGACACCACGGCTATGATAAAAAAACTGGAAACAACAAAAGCCGAACAAGATGACTTTTTAGTTACCCTGGACGTTGAGTCCCTTTACACGAGCATCCCGCAAATGGAATGTCTAAAAGTCCTCCAAACTTACTTAGACGACAGGATAACAAGAGAACCACCTATCGCCTTTCTCCTTGAGTGCACCCGACTAGCTCTCACGGAAAATTACTTCATTTTCAAACACTCTTTTTACCAACAATGCCACGGGACCAGCATGGGGGCTACTTTCGCCCCGGACGTGGCTAACTTGTTCATGGACACTTTTGAAAAGAACTCCATCTACAACAAACACAATACCTTCAAAGACTCGATCGGATGCTGGCTAAGATATATTGATGACGTGTTCATGATTTGGAAAGGGACCGAAGACAATCTTCACGTGTTCCTGTTGTGGTTGAACTCACAAAACGAGTGCATTAAATTTACCATGGAGTATAGTCAGAATCAGATTCCTTTTCTGGACCTAGCAATATCCAAGAATCCAAACCACTCGCTCAGCACCACTTTATATCGCAAACCCACATCCAAAAACACTCTACTAGAGTACTCCAGCTTCCACCCTCTAGGGTTAAAAACCAACCTACCCTATGGCCAATTCTTACGTATCAGACGCAATTGCTCTACATTAACTGAATACGAATCTAAGAGTAAAGAACTCGCTACCCGTCTAAAGGAACGGGGATACCCCAGCCACATTATTCGTCAAGCTAGAAAAAGAGTCAAACATACTACTCGGAAGGCCTGCCTCACTCCCACCGTCAGAGATCAATCCAACTCTAAAATGACCTGCGTCACCACTTTCACTCCCTTGAGTAACTCAATCAAAAAGGCAGTTCTAAAACACTGGGACAAGCTACAAACAGAATCTTTTAAACCAGAAAAACCAAGATTTGCCTTCAAACGAAGTCGTAATCTGAAAGACCGACTTGTACATACGTACACAGAAGGGGATGCTCCAGACAGTACCCAAACCACACTGTAGAACCTCCCACCCGTCAAAGGCCACTTCAAATGCGGCAATTGCTCCGTCTGCAATCTCACGGCCAACCTCAAGACCATTGATCTGAAAGGAAAACAGTGGACCTTTAACTCGTTTACCAACTGTAAAACCAAATGGTCCGTATACATCATCAAATGCCCCTGTGATCTTATTTACATAGGCAAATCCAAGAGAGAAATTCGACAATGGATCTGTGAACACCGTTCCAGCGTACGAAACCAAATAGAAGACAAACCACTAGTGGCACACTTCAAGATGATGAATCACACTCACAACGACATCTTCTGGGCAATATTGCAAACAGTAGGCAACCCCTTCCGCGGAGGCAACAGGGATCTTGCCCTTCGTAAACTCGAGCAAAAATGGATTTATCGTCTGGACTCTGTAAGACAGGGTCTTAACATTTCCATCGAATGGAACCTGTTCTTTAATAAGTAAAGTGCTGCTCGCTCCCCTGTGCCTTGACCCACCTAATTTCCCATGGGTCTCCTTCTACTACCAGAGCACGCTCCCTTCAACCTTCAGTTACTATAAGTCTAATCTGCCACTCCCCAGTGTGTTTTTTACTTCGAATACATTCATTGTGGACTGGTCACACCTGTAACAATTTCTAAGCGCTACGATACAGAGCGCCACTAAGATCTCTTATTCCCCTTTTTTCGTGATTCATCTATTTCTGGCACTTGCCTGTGATCAACTGCAACACATGACTCCTTTCATTATTGTATTGTGTCCATGTCCTTAATCTATCAGCACAGAAAAGACACAGAAATTCGTGAACTGTTTTTCCTGGGCATTATGTTATTGATGACTCACGTCGCTTTACTGCAACACATGATATGTAACTCTGCAGTGCCAGTATTGTATGTAGCATGTACCTAGCGACTCGATAATATCCGCTCACAAGCCTTTAACTGTATTTCCTTATTGATGTCTCAAGGAATAACAATGCATGTTACAAATGGTGCCAATTGTAATTTTGCCCATGATCAATTCATGACTCATCCAGCTTGCGCGCACCAACACACACATGACCAACACACATGCGCACACCGACGCATTCAGTACGACCGCGCCCACACCTTACACTATCCCCAGACGCATGCGCAGTCCCTGTAGGCACTACGGCCTCGTTTAAAACCTTGACATGCGCAGTCAGTCCAGCGCAACCGACGGCAGTGACACAGCTCTTTTTCCTGTCTCTCGCACAGGTAAGATCCGCAATACCGGCGCTGCTGGCACCATCGGTTCTGGTCACAATCATACTCTAGCATTTATTCCAACGATTCACCCGCGGTTTTGTCCTCCGTACTTATGCTACGTACCACTGCACACTACCCTCATATCCTAGCACTACGTAGTAACGGACTCCCCACTAATCACCAGTACTGCAACTCCCACCCACTTTTTGACTCGAGCACTCCTCATCTAAAACCTCTGAGTCACGGCCGCTCACTGGACATAGCAGCACGAGTTAGTCCTTGTTGTAGTAACGGCCTTATGCACAGATTAATTCTTATTAGTCATTTTTTGACCTTCTTTCACTTAGACTGGGGCCTCTGACACCTGCAGATCGACCCCCCCAGCCGCAAATCCAGCAGCTGCAATTTACTCAGACAGCCATGGCGCTTATCAACGTCCACATGGTAGGTCCTTTGCCTTGCTCTTCTCACCATTAGTGGACATACTCTATCCTCACCGTTTTTAACATAGCCTCTTTTACCATAGGACGACACCTCACTCATTCATCCGGTCTGAACTCGACCTCCAAGTCCTGAAGACAGTTCGGTATCCTCAGTGCAGCGCTGTCCCATCTCTATCAGCCTCTGCCTATGTCAGCTATCAACCGAACCAGAAACACAAACTCAAGTGTCGACAACGTCAATGTGTTGTGATAAAAAACAACACAGAAAATAGACTGTCACCACTGTATACTAATCCTTCACAATGCAGATTTAATGTATGCATATATGCCACACTATGGCACAAAAATGTCTTCCTGTTAAATAAATTCATATTGTTTTATTCATCCACGGTGATTCTTTGTTCTGAGCTAGCAGTTATCTAGCACTCTTTGCAAGGCTATAGCGACCTCCTGTCAAGCTATTGGCTTGGGAAGCCTTTGACTCTACCCCCACGTATCTGTATACCCCTGCACCCCCAGCCACCAGGGGCACCCTCCACCAGGACCCCACCCATGTCTCGCACCCCCCCACCCCCCAGCACTGCGGGGCACCTGCCAGCAGGCCCCCACCCATGTCCAACTCATGTTCCCCACCACCCCCACCCCCCAGCACTGTGGGGCACCTGCCAGCAGGCCCCCACCCATGTCCAACTCATGTCTCCCACCCCCCCACCCCCCAGCACTGTGGGGCACCTGCCAGCAGGCCCCCACCCATGTCCAACTCATGTCTCCCACCCACCCCACCCCCAGCACTGTGGGGCACCTGCCAGCAGGCCCCCACCCATGTCCAACTCATGTCTCCCACCCCCCCACCTCCCAGCACTGTGGGGCACCTGCCAGCAGGCTCCCACCCATATCCAACACATGTCTCCCACCGCCCAGCACTGTGGGGCACCTGCCAGCAGGCCCCCACCCATGCCCAACTCATGTCTCCCAGACCCCCACCCCCCAGCACTGTGGGGCACCTGCCAGCAGGCCCCCACCCATGTCCAACTCATGTTCCCCACTCCCCCACCCCCCAGCAGTGCAGGGGCACCCTCCACCAGGCCCTCGCCCATGTCCCATCCATGCCCCCCTGCACCTGTGTCCCAACAATCCCCAATCATGTCCGCAATGGCCATCCTCCCCTGCCAAAAGGCCCAACCAACTATCACATCCACCCACATATCAAAGGCAATTACATGTTACACACCCAATGTAAATAATGCAAATGAACACGTCTGTCACACACAATGGCTGCAAGTGAATGTTAAAACACCCAACATGACATGCATGAAAGCAATGAGATGATACGATACATTGAAGGATGAAAATAAAAATGTATTGAAAATCAACTTGAATGGAAATGAAATGAGAAAAACCACAAAGCAAAACAACCAAAAGAAGATGAATGTCCATGAAAAAAACAAAAACACACAGCACAATCAAAATGAATGGTGTCCAAAGTCACAGTCAGAAAAGTAATCCAAGTGTAAATGATAAACAAAAACCATTGCTCCATGGCGATGAAAAAAATCCAAAAAACAAAAGAATCCATTGAAGAACTATTTACACGATAATCCCGGGTCCATGAGCCCAACCAAAGGAAACCTAACACTAACTATATAACTATATACAAAGGCGGCGGGCAAGTCCAGCGGCTCACTCCGTGGTGTTCCGGGCCAGGGCATCATCGAACTCCTGTTCGATGTACCGGAGGCGGTCCTGTTCCATGGCCCTGAGGGTCCGCAGGGACGACGCCGTCTCCTCCTCCAACCCCCTGCGGATTGCCTCGAGGCACTCGGCCCGCCTCAGGGCCCTCCGCATGGAGTTCTCCGCCCTGACCATTGTGAGCCGCGCCTCTTCCGCCCGCCGCCGCTCTGCACCTATATGCTGGCCCAACCGCTGCCACACGGAAGACACTTCCCGTCCTAGGCCCTCCTGCCCTCCGGCCGATGCCTGCCCCTCCGATGTTGATGGCCCAGAGCCATGATGCCTCCCACGTTGACTCCGCTGCTGCCTCCGACGCCACTGCCTCTGCCAGCACGACGGCATCCAGGCTGATGGAATCCACCGACGCCGTCGTACACGTGCCCTGCCTGATGATGCCGGCACATCCTCATCTGCTGGGGTACAGTTGCTGTGGTGTCCACCCCTGCTGGGCCTCTGACTCGCAACTGTGGCAGGGATGGGATCCCCACCGAGCTGGCTGCATTGGTCAGGGCAGGTCCACAGGGGGCCCTGGTGGCATCTGGGCTGGAAGACGGCAAGGAGAACGACTGGCGTATAGTCTCCACAGAGGAGGAGAGGGCCGCCAGATTGGCCGACACATGCAGGAAACCCCCAAACATGGACGATCCCAATTGGGCCACGTCGGCATGCTGCTCTTCGTGATGACGTGCATGCTCCTCCTGGGAAGCACGCACATCATCACGAATCACAGCTGTGCGCATCGCGACCCCAATCAGGACCTTCTCCATACAGCCAGGGGTCCCCTCGTCCGCAGGTGGAGTGGAGTCAGATGACATGGACATCCCCTCTACCTGCGGACGGGCCTGGGACGGGGCATCCCTGCTGGTGCATGGTGGTGCACCCACAGGGTCAGGGACAGCGACATGCACAGGCCCCTCCACGGTGACCTGTGCTGCCTCCTGCCCCTGCCCCTGGACTGCACCACTTGCACCAGCAGGGATGCCCCCACCAGGCCCCATGTGCGCCTCAGTGGCGGCCTCCTCCTCCTCTGTGGAAACCCCCAACCTGGATGGCTCCTCACCGTCTTCCGCCATAGCAGGCCCCTGTGGGGGCTCACCCACCCCTTCCGCTGCAGCCGTGGGGGCATCCCCGCCGCCTTGCACCACAGCGCTGTCTCCGCCCTCTTCTTCACTAGCCGCTGCGTAGAGGGAGACATAGAACACAAGCATCAGGGTACTGTACAATGGTCCCCTAGACAGGAAGCAATAGCAGATGAGTGCCACTGTCAAAGTACACTTCCATCATGTCCCTCCACAACACATGTGTCAGTCCAGGCAAAACACACACAGTGACAGTCATGGTGCATGCCATGGACATTTCCATACATGTCCAATGGACTCTTGAAACTTACAATGTAATGGAACTCACATGCATCATGGGTCATGCCTATCACATGCACACACTTCACCTCAGTCACATCCATCTGGCCCCGTACACCCCAATCACAGTGGATACAAGGATGACTAGGCTGCATCAGTGAATCTGTAAATTGTCACAGACATGTGTCATGCATCCATGGCATTCACAAGTCACAGACACGTAGGTCAGGCACACAGACATGGATACCATATATGTACTTGGCATCAGCACCCATCCCTCACCCCCACCCATGTCCAGGAACAGAGACTGCCATGCTCTCATGTGTACAATCTGCATAGGGCTCCCCATGTCGCATTTAAACACATGCAACAACCGTGTGGTTCACACATTACTGGTCGCACATGCATTACCATGATGTCCCTGCACACATACATGCGTACATGGCCTATGTCACACATACAGGCAAGTATCAGACAACCAGCACACTGCAACATGCCCTGTCTCACACAGCAATGCTTGGCCACTTACCGCTCAACTCCAGACGGGTCTCCCTCTCAAGGACCTGGGCGTGGAGCGCTGGGTGTACGCGTTCCAGGACCCTCATCTGGATGGAACTCATGCGGCCCCGGCCCCCCTCCACGAGGCGCCGGGCCTTTATGAGGGTCCTGGACCTCAAGTCCTCCCAGCGCTTCTTGGCCTTCTGGATGGTGCAGGTGGCCACCCCTCCACGTTGATGGCAACCACACAGTCAGCCCAGATCCTCTCCCGTCCTTCCTTGTTGGCGCGGGACGATCCGAAGAGGGCATCATACTGCCCCAGGACTTGCTCCACCAGGACACCGACTTCGGTGGCAGTGAAGCTGGTGCTGCTCTGCCCCTCTGGCCAGGGGTTGCCACTGGTGCCAGATGTTGATGTGCCCGACATGGCAACCCCAGGGGCAGGAGTGGGTGGGCAACTGGGTCCTGGGGCTGGGCTGTGGAGCGATGTTATCCAAGTCGGGAGTCTTCTGTTCCAGCAGGGGTGGACACAGCAACTGGACCCCTGCAGATGGCTGATGTGCAGGCACCAAATGGAAGGGCACGGTGGCAGCAGGCAGGCAGGCAGGCAGGCAGGCAGCAGCAGATGGCACGTGGGAGGCTGCTCGGGGCACTGGGGGGCAGTAATTCGGCCTTCTGGGCAGGAGCGTGGTCTTCCGTGTGTTTTCGCGTGGCCAGCTTGATACGGAGTGATTTGGCACGTGAAAATCCTGCACGTCAGCGTGAAATTCGAGGAAAGGGGCTGAGCGCGTAAGCGCGTCAGCACGCGTACGCAATTTCATTGGACCAAAGGCCCTTACAGCGTAAGCGCATCTGTGACGTTTCGCGCACGGTCGTTGCCCTTGCAGGGCTTGGAGATCCCGCGTGCCTTTACACTGCTCTGTACGTGCTTTTCGTGCGGTGCGTGTGTTTTCCATCCGTTGGGGTTCACACGCTATTACTTCACAGCGGGTGTTGGCTACGCGTTCTTCTACACGCAAGGCAGACGGTGAGTGGTACCCCGCTCCTCCCCAGGCCCGATCGCGTGAAAAACTTCGCGCGCACCTCTGATATACCCGCACGCAGCCCAATCGCGTGTGAAACTTCACGCGCACCCCTGAAATGCACGCACACGCTCCCCCTGGCCAGATCGCATGTGTAACTTTGCGCGCACCTCTGTTATACCTGCACGCAGCCCAATCGCGTGTGAAACTTCACGCGCACCCCTGAAATGCCCGCACGCAGCCCAATCGCGTGTGGAACTTCTCGCACACCTCTGAAATACACGCACACGCTCCCCCAGGCCCGATCGCGTGTGAAAACACCCGCGAGCCCCTGAAATACACGCGCCCAGGCCAATCACGTGTGAGAAACTTCTCGCGCACCCCTGAAATACACGCGCCCAGGCCAATCGCGTGTGGAACTTCACGCGCACCCCTGAAATACACGCACACGCTCCCCCAGGCCAGATCGCGTGTGTAACTTCGCGCGCACCTCTGTTATACCCGCACGCAGCCCAATCACGAGTGAAACTTCACGCGCACCCCTGAAATGCCCGCACGCAGCCCAATCGCGTGTGGAACTTCTCGCGCACCTCTGAAATACACACACACGCTCCCCCAGGCCTGATCGCGTGTGAAAACACCCGCGAGCCCCTGAAATACACGTACCCCGCTCCCCCAGGCCCGATCGTGTGTGAAAACACCCGCGAGCCCCTGAAATACACGTACCCCGCTCCCCCAGGCCCGATCGTGTGTAAAAACACCCGCGAGCCCCTGGAATACACGTACCCCGCTCCCCCAGGCCAATCGCGTGTGGAACTTCACGCGCACCCCTGAAATACACGCACACGCTCCCCCAGGCCAGATCGCTTGTGAAACTTCGCACGCACCTCTGAAATACCCGCACGCAGCCCAATCGCGTGTGAAACTTCACGTGCACCCTTGAAATGCCCACACGCAGCCCAATCGCATGTGGAACTTCTCGCGAGCCCCTGAAATACACGGCCCAGGCCAATCGCGTGTGAGAAACTTCTCGCGCACCCCTGAAATACACGCGTCCAGGCCAATCGCGTGTGCAACTTCACGCGCACCCCTGAAATACACGCACACGCTCCCCCAGGCCCGATCGCGTGTGGGCCTTCTCGCGTGTAGGACTTTGACGCACATTTTTTTCCTGCGCAGGGACGCTACCGCCTGCTTTCGTGTGGCGGACATGTATGGGCCTGTGCGCGTCTTTGGCCGTGCGCTGTTTTTCCCTATTCGATTCCATGAATACGTGTTGTAGGCGAGCGTGTGGGCGTTCTGCGCACTTGCCTCCTGTACTTCCCCTGTGACGCCCACATTTTCACGAGTTGTTCCCCATTCTGCGTGTGACGCCCCGTGTTACGCCTACTTTTGTTATGTGCGCCGCGCTATGTGCGAATTCGCTGTGGCCTTATCGCACGGCGTTCGATGACCTGTGCGCCGGCGTGCGCCAGCGTGCGCCGCGCACTTTTTCAGCGCACATTCCACATTTCGCGCATGCACAGACTTCCATGAATTGATGTGCGATGTTTTCTGTGCGATAATCGCACTTGCACTGCGATTTTCGCTATTTCTCTGCGAATCGCACGTTTTCGCACGCGTGCGCCTTTTTTTCGGCGCACATTAATTCCATGAATCGGCCTGCATGTCTTTTTCCTGACATCTTTAATTTGGCAGTGGAACATTTTTCTCTTGTCTTGCTTTAAACTACTTACACACATGCAAAGCCACCACCATACCTTACTGCTGATTATAAGCTACTACATTTTATTGTACTAATACACAGAAACTAGTACTGCTACTTGGAAGGGTTCATCTTGATTATATGTCATTGACTAAAGCATGACTTAATTTATGAAATCAAGGAACCTTCACTGGTTTTTTACTAATGGAATATATCGTCAATGGAATATTTGACCCAAAAAAAATAAGTCCAGAAGGAAAAACCCAAATACACACTAGGGGTTTGTGCAAATATATAACTTGTATTAAACACGCGTATTTACAGTTTTGTGTGAGACATTGAGCATTGATTGCAAAGAAAAATAAACCATGATGTTTTCAAATAAAGCAAAAATACAACTTAAACATAGTGTGATAAAGAGACATTTTTAAAAAGATATATAGGACATAGAACATAACAAATATCACTGATTAACAACTTATACTCTTCATGAGTTTTCACATTGAAACAAATTTATAAGTTGATCCAGTGGTCTTAACGCTGTCCATCTGGGTAGATTGCGTCTAACTCACAATGGTTGGATGTCTATGCTGAAAAGTTATATTGGGACAAAGTGATCCCGACTGGTTAAATACCAGATAATTCCAACTGGATGTGTGCCAACTGGTTAATTGCCAACGTCGCAGGGGGTTGTATAAGTGGGGATCCCACTTCCAGAAGTGTAGCAATCTATGTACAGTATTGTATCACTTGACCAAATTAAGTTGGTACAAAGGTCCCCCTTGCTTGAAAACTGACATTTCGGCAGCCTTGGTGTCCATCATGTACCAAAATTAGAGGGATGTGGAAGCTGCCTTCTTCAGGGCGGTTGAGTAACCCCTGTGGAGGAGAGACCGAGAGAGAAAAACATGGCTCAATTACTCTCATGGTACAATGGTGTTTCCCTGCTGGACTTACAAGGGTGGATTAGTAAAAGGTTGGCTGAATCAGAACTTGGAGGAAAATAATTCCCAAAATGGCGCATGCTAAAAGTTAAAGGGGTGAAGGAACCTTTAATGGGAGATAGAGTGAACTTTGTGTGGACTCTTGTCTCTATAGGGCTGTGGTGGGCGTAATAGGTAAGTATCTCACCACGGAAACCTTATGGACACTCTCTTAGTATTGCAGACTCTCCGGACTGGGCGTCGCAGGATGTAGGGATGGTTGCAGTAGTAGTGCGTGGGGGGGCAGGCGGAAAGAAAATGTATTTCCGTGGCTGCCTCACTGGGCTGCTGTGTGCAGCTTGCGCCCTCGGGATAATGCTCTGTAAGGTAGTTGCAGAGAAGAAAATACATCAAGAAATGGAAGGGAGGCATGAATCTCCTGACTTATGTGCCTGTGCGCATCTAAGAAAAGGAAAGTAGAGCACAGTACCTGGATGTGAATATTCATTAGATAATCCAGGTATTCCTCTATAGTCAAAAAAACACCCAAAGTGGGGGAGGTTCAAACAGTGTGTAGCCGTCTGATTTCTTTGTTTCTGTAGCAAGAGGGAAGGAAAGAAAAGGCTAATTATAGAGGTTGATTTTTAGCCAATTCACATATCAATGTGAAGTAGAGTACACTAGTAAGTGGTGCTAGGCAGCCACTCGTGCGTCGTGGGGAGTACAGAGCTCAAGGGAGACTTACCTGTGTCTGGGTGGCGCCGTGCGCGGAGTCAAGTCTTAGTGGTCAGCCTGCTGTCGAAAGACGTGCGTTCGGCAAGTGCAGGGCTGCTGTTATGAAGGCATGAGCGGGATGGGGGTGGGCCGAGGGTGTGTGGGTCTCTGGACCAATCAGGATGCTGAGAGGTTCAGAGTCCTGATTGGCTGGAGCCGAAGCAATGCAGAAATGGACTCTGCCAGGATGGTCCACGTCTCCGCGTGTGACTGCGAGAATGCAAGTGCTCTATAGGCGCCCGCTGGAGTGGAGAGCGGGGATGTTTAATGCAGGATAGCCTTGCAGCTGCAGTCTGTGGTGCGCGCGTTGAAGGTAAGTGCAACGAAAATGTCGCGCGAGCTGAAAGGACTCGGTGGACTGGGTGGAAGGAGGGCTCGAGTCTCGGGTCCTGGAACATAATGAACAAATGGAGAATTAATGTGGGCATCACTCGATCAATTGTGGCGGTGATACAGAGGAGATCAGCCACTTTGTGGAGTTCAATGGTGGCGGGGGCTGTGGCGGAGCCGGTGTGTATGCTTAGCAGTCTACTAGCAGTCTTTGGCCATGGGGTGTGTGTTGTTTGGTCAGATACAGAGACGGATGGAATGCAGGGAGTCTCCGTGTGCTCTGAGACAGTATGCTGAGTGTTGGAGATGACACTAGGATGTAGTGGAGAGAAACTTCTAGTGCATGTAGGGCAACGTGGTTAGGGAAAACAACTGCATTCCCAACGGAAATGAATTATCTTTGTGGAAAGAGTTGTTGTTCGTTGAGGCCATGGGTAACAGAATCCATTCTGTGTATCCAACGACATTAAAGGTCTAACAGGCGGTCTTGAATGTTGGGTCCACTGCGAACCCGTTCAATGACCCACCATTTAATGTCATGGGTATTGTATTTCTTCTCCATATAGTGCTGTACTAGTGGAGATGTCATATTTTTGCAGCGGATTCTTGAGCGGTGTTCAGATATCCGTATGCCGACATTTCGCATGGTCTGTCCAATGTAGCGTAAGTGGCATGGGCATTCTATGCAGTATACCACTTGATTGGTTTTGCAATTTGAAATGTCATTAAGGGTCCATGTTTTAGTTCCGATCTGAAACTGTTGTAGTTTCATAGTGAATTGGCATACTGAGCAGGTACCACATGGGTAGTGCCCTTTAAGTGGTCGGAGATTCCAGATGTGAGTCTGGGGAGACTTTTTGTTGTACATGGAATGTACCAGGTGTTCTCTCAAATTACGTCCCCTCTTAAATGCAAATCTAGGTTTATCTTGGTCTGGGAGGCAGAGTCTAACTATGGGCCAATACTTGTAAATGCTTTTTTGATCTGAAAAGCATGTTGTCCATGGGTGATGGCACATGTGATTTTATCATTCTCTGCATCTCGGGTTTTGGGTGTAAGAAGTGAGTCGCGACATGTGAAGCGGGCTCTTTTCAGAGATCTTGACACCAGTTTTTCGGGGTAGCCACGTTGTTTGAGTGTATCACTTAGAAGGTTGGCATCTTGGTAGAAGTTGTCTAAAGAGGTGCAATTCCTGCAAAGTCTTAAGAATTGCCCATACGATAAATTTTCGTTAATATGTTGAGGATGATCGCTTTGGAAATGTAGCAAAGTATTGCGATCGGTGGGTTTACGAAAAGTAGTGCATATTAGTTTGCCTTGGTCGTGTTGGATTCTCAAATCTAGGAAGTGGATTGAGGAATTACTGTATTCAAATGTGAATTGGATGTCTTGGCTACATGTGTTAAGCCAGGAGCAAAATTCTAATAGGGCCTCTTCTGTGCCTTCCCATAGGCATATGATGTCGTCTATATATCGACACCATTGTTTAATATGCTCTCTCCATCTGTTAAGATGGCTGAGGACAAATTTGGCCTCAAAGTTGGCCATGAATAGAATTGACAAACTAGGGGCAAATGCTGCCCCCATGGAGGTACCTTTTGTTTGTAGGTAGAATTGTTGATTAAATTCAAAAAAGTTTTTACATAAGGCCAATGTCATAATTTCCACGATAAATTCTGGGGGGGTTTTCGTGTCGATATTAGTAGCAGTCAGATATTCATAAACACAGTCAATTGCTGCTTGTTGGGGTATGCTGGTGTATAGTGCTTTAATGTCTAGAGTGACTAGTAACTGTTTGTGTTGGTCAAAGTCTAAGTTTTCAAATAGCTGGATAGTGTGCATGGTGTCTCTAATGTATGTGTCCGTTTTAGTACTTATGGGTTTTAAGAAATGGTCAACAAATTTACATAAAGGTTCGAGTATGGACCCGCAGCCTGACACAATAGGTCTCCCCGGGGGGTTGGTTGGATTTTTATGAATTTTGGGGAGGGCATATAGGCAGGGTGTTCTGGTACATTTATTTATACATTTTATTGTATGCTGGGTTAGCTGTGGACACTGAATGGAAATATGTATACTGGTGGTCAGTTCCCGGTTTAGAGTAAAGTACCATGCACTATGACAATCCTATAGTTAACATATAAAAATCACCTAAATCGGTTAGTTACCTTTCACCTTTGGTTCATCCTAGTCCCTCTTAGCTCCTCTTGTTGACGGCAAGATGTCTGGAGGCAAAGAGAACAAGGTGATAAAGCCCCCTCCCTTACAGTCCTAGATAATGCAGTAAACTCTCCAGAATTGCAGGCCAATTTCACCAGCTTTATTCACAGCACAGTATTTCTGGCGTGTAACGCACCGTGAGTGCAAATGTGGGTTCAACCATTTATTAATCTATGACCACCATGTTGTTAAGCTTTGAAAAATCTGCGATCAGTGCAATTAAACAAGGCAAGGCAGACAACCCAGAAGAGAGAATGCAGAACAGATTTGACGATGTGGGGATTTCCTCAGTTGTAGCTAAAGTGGCACATAAGCAGCACCATGTATGGATTACTTAGGGGTCTAATTTAGTGGTGGATTTTCAGTCCAGCATCCACAGAACTTTGGTTTTGCCTGTACTCATCGTCTGGTGGAGGCTGGTGGAACTCGCTTGTGGGTAATGCAGATTCTCCACCCTTTGTGGATTGTCCAGAATCCTCTACTGAAGGTCACTGTGCAGACCTGACAGGGGAGGACACTATGACCTCTGCAGTTGTATATCACATGAGGGAACCCATGTTTAATCCCTTCAGACTTAAACATCCAAGCTCCATAGATTATTATGTGTTACCTCATGTGGGAAGGTATACCTTCTATTTCCTACAGAAAAAGACAGACAGCAGTTCCAGGAGGATAATGAATGCCCTACACTCTCAGTGGCTGCACAACAACATGTAGTCCCTAATGTTGATCCAAAGATGGCTATATCATTTTCTTGGTACGGGAAGGACATTTCTACAGGAGCAGATAGGCCCCTGGATACTTGCCAAGATTGGCTCCTGAATTCAGTGGGTCCATTTCTAAATATTTTGGATCTGGCAAAGGGGGAACCATTGGATCCAGAAATCATTTATGGTTGGACTCAAGGCTTTGTGCGCTGCCGGCAATGATAATGCCTTCATGATCCAAGAACCCAGGAAAGGAATTTTGATGATGATCAACCCAAAGCTGGTCTGCCTGGCAGATGCCCATTCTTACGGTCACTCAGATTAGCTATTGTTGGATGATGGGTCAACCAAAGAGATAAGGAAGTTCATGCCTGCATTCTGTACTACAGATAGAGCCCAGACTGCCTTGAGGAAGAGGTTACAGCCCTGGGACTCTGCGTGGGTCAGCAAATTTAGGGGCAGTTCCACCAGCAGGGCCCAAGACATGAGATGGTTGGATACATTAGAGACAGGATACATTTCACAGTACCCAGATCTTACAACAACAGTTGGGAGCCAGATGCAGCTTTTTAAAATATTTGTGTAATGTTCAAGCAAACAAAGAGACATGTTTAGATGTTTTTGTAACATTTAATATACAGCGTGGAGTAGGGAATGAAAATTGTATTGCTAAGTGACTGTGCATATTCAAAATGTCAAAATGGCATACTAAAAAATATGCCAATGTGTGAATTCACAACAGTTTACAGACATTGGAAAGAAATCAATACATTATACCTATCCATAGGTGTTCAAGGTTAAAGCCTTGGCCACAGACTTGAAATATGAAACATGAAGGCTTATTAGCACTCATGCAGGTACAAATCCCAAATATCATTGCAGACATATATTTTACATATTTAATGTATGGAAATGAATAGACAAAGTAGTTCAAATTAACATGCACAATTTCAGTAAAAAGAAAGTAGATTAATTGAAAATCAATATATTCAACACAAATTCACAGTAAAAAACATCCTTATGTTCCCTCAAACAATATACTCCACTCGCAGGTGTTCATATACATACATTCCATATGTTAATAAGCCCTCTAAAATAAAACAAATGCTCTCCTTTAGATACAATGAAAATTCCAGATAGATGAAAGTTGTTTTATTTTAAACTTGTCCATCCTAAACTTCTCAAATGTGTTTCAGACCACAGATACTTCTTCAGGGGGGTGAAAAATGTGCTTCCAGAATATTAGTCCCAAACACTCCACTTTCCCATCTAACGGTGAAAACGTTCAAAGACTTCAAGATGTAGCCTTCAGAAAAAGATACATAACTCTTTTTCTAGCAGACAAAGAAATCACATCCCTCTAATTTTCTTGACCATAACATTCAAGTTGTGAAGCCGACAAGCTGGAAAAAAAGCTTTCACCCCACTCAACTAGGATTCACAATCCAAAACCGTTGCCGAAGAATAGGATGGACAAGTTATATGATATGGTTCTCTCCTACCATTTTCAACTGGTCTTGGGGAAAAGGCAGAAGCGGTTCATTGAATAGGATATGAGTATGAGAGACATGAAAGTATATCCCCTGTCGTGCGACCGGATTTATCTCCATTTATCCAGTGAATCAAATGTTCTATTCAAAACATGTAGGCTGATTCTAGTACTCTACTCCTTCTGTTCCCAACTCTGGAATACTTCAATAAATAATTATGAGATGTGACCCCAGCCCCACCAATGGCAGAGCTCCAGATGACAGAGGGGTCTCCCAACACACCAAACAAAGCAAGAAAAACACTTATATAATAGACAGAAAGTATAGGCCTTTGACAATCATGTTGCAAGTCTCACATGAAATTAAGGACATTAAAGATGAAACCAAGAGGATCCAAAAAAACCACAATGTGGCAGCTTATTACCTGCACCACAGATCGTGAAAACAGGATCTTGGGGATTTCTGATGAATCAACTTCTTAGGTACCAGCGGTCCAGGGGTGAATATTGGTTTCTAAACCAACAATCAGACCCACACCTCAAATACACCAAAAGGAATCTGAACAGATCTGAATAAGAAGAAAATTATAAACCTCCTTGTCCAATTCTGGTAATGTGGACGGAATGGCAGGCGTATCTCCGAAAGGTTGTAGATCATTGATTAGTTGCAACACAGCAAAAATACAATTATTACCCAATGATAAAAGGGATGTGTCCAGTCAAGGTTGTATAAAATATATGTACTTTATTTATATCACAACAAACAGTTCTAGCAACCATATCAAATACAAACCACCCTAATGCAGAGGATAGGCAATTTCGATAAGGAAAAGGGATGCACTCTGGATACAGACAGAAGGGTAGTCGGTATGGTAAATAACCCCAACATTTTAAGGTTTCTTGGCTTTAGTATAAAGGGAGCAATGGGTCTTAAAATGTCTCTAAGTGTCTTCTGGGAAAGACCTACAGGAATGAATGACAATGTGCCTTGTGCTGTAGGTGCTCTTGGTGCTCGACAGGGTTGAGTCGGCCTCATGGCACTTTGCAGGTTTCTGTAACAGATTTTAAGATGGGTGTCTGCTGCGGGTATCAGGCAGCAAGCCGGTTCTGCAAGCAAAGCTGGACGAATGACTGCAGGTTAGCCTACACAGCGGTTCGGGGTCAGGAATCATTGTCTCAGTGCTGATTGGAGATTCTGAAGCACGGGCCGAGATGTCTCGGATGTCTTTAAGTCACAGGGGCTTGACAACAGTCAGCGTTACCATCGGTTGAAGATTGAGAAACTCGACTGGCTCAAAAAATGTCCTTTAACACAGCCGTTGATAGATGCTCGTTGATGCACTTCTCCCAGCTTCTTCAATGACCTTTTGTTGTCCATTAAGGCAGATGAACCACAGCTGTAGAGTGTGTTGCATGCAAATGCCTTGTCCTTGGTTGTAGGTTACAAGTCCTTGTGGCACTTGTTATTCAGGAACCTTGCTGCAGGTACTGGTTCTGGAGTGGCTGGAGGGTCCTCTGAGTTCTGTATTTCCCTCTGTTCCCTGCGAGATATTTAGAGGAGGGATCTTGCTTCACTCTTTGGATATCCTGGTGGTCCTTTACTGGTGGAAGATGTAAGGCAGACTGTACCTTCAGTCAGGGTCCAAGGTTGTGTTTTTCTTACTGCTTCTTGCGAAGTCTTCAGATGATCTTCCAAAAGAGGGACTCAGCCCTTTTTTAAAGTCAAGTGGGCCACAGTGTTTGATGTGGGCTAAGCCTACCTTAATGAAAAAATCCTAGGGTCCCTGCAAATTATCACCTGTATGCATGAGGTCATAACAAGAGTGCTTTGCAACAGAAAAGGAGGTAAGAGGTGCTCCAAAACTAAAATGGCAGAATCCTGCTTTCAGCAGAATGAGCTCTGTCCACACTTCCTTTTGATATTAAGTCCCACCCATCTTCCTGTCTGTTGTTGATCAAAGAGTCTCTCTGGTTAATGGTCCTCTCTATGTGGTCCCTGTAAAAGCAGCAGGTCTTCCTTGAAGTTGCGGGGAGACCATGATCTCTGGCTCCTGTAAACCACATTCTCATAGCTTATGAATGGGGTCCCCCTAGCGGGGGCGGGGGGTTTACTGTAAACAACAGTCCCAGACATGACAGCTCCCTGTCATTGATACTGAGGGTGGAAGCCGGCTTCAAGTTGACACAGTTACATATGAAAGGTTGTTGGGTTTCCTGTGTCCTTTGTTAACCCCCTGCAGTAAGGCCCCATGTGGGTCTGTTTGAAGTACCCTCTATTGATATGTTAATCGGTGCCATCAGCTGCAGGGCCCAACAAAAGAGCAGGCCGATTCATGGAAGCTTTGTTAGTTAATCAGGTGGCCATGGAGTTGAAGCTTGGTCCTCCCCCTTCCTGGAGATGATGTGGCACACTCCTGTCTGTCACATTCCAACTAAATATGACATGACAGACTGTGCCTGTAGGCTGTGTCCCCCCAGAGTACACGGGTCTATTTGTGGTGTGAGCATAGGAAACTGTGTGGATTAGCCCCACACTTTTTCCTGTGGATGGTCTACCATCATTCCATTTAATTAAAATCTCAAAAGCCCAGGTGAGCGCACACCCGACATGCAGATGGTCGTATTCCTCACAGGATTGAAGAATCACATGCCACACTTGCAAACCAGGTGCAGCCCCTCTCCTTCAAAATCGAAGAATTTACCCAAAAGCAACCAAGTAAACATGCTGCAAATGCACCTCCCCAAAATCTTGCATCTGCCATAATTAAAAAAACCTTGAGATTGAGAAGGAAAAGCACACCTCTTCACCCAAACGCAAAGATGGAGGGAGGCCCTGACAGATAATAGTCAAGTTCTGAAGCTACCCACTAAATGATCTGATTATTAAAAAGCAAAGGAACTTCAAAATGTCTACCTGGGTATATGATAATGATATTTTACATTGACTTGACCAGAAAGGTAATGGATCAGCAGAGGAAGTTCACTGAATGGTGTGTACTTCCATTTTTAAGACTGCCCCCAATGGGCAGGTTCCATCATTCACAGACCCATCTAAACACATAGATGATATAACTAATGCTGAACCTGACTCAATGGAGACTACATGTGCTTCATAGGATAAATGCAGTTGAATAACCTTTGCCCAGTGCCATTTGAAATGTTTATAATTGGCTGGGATAAGTGTTTTATATTATGTAACACAATTTGTGAGGAACGGCCATTACATTTGAGTTGAGGGGAATCTCTGGCCTGGCACTCTGGACTATATTGCCACTCAGGAGTCTCCCTTGGTTCCCATAAATGCTGTCAGGCCAGTAGGCCCAGATACACTTTAAACGTCTTTTAAAAAAAAAACTAACATTTAATGCTTCCAACTAAGAGCTCAAGTCGACATCTACTTTCGGTGACCAGAAGTGCAAAATACAGAAGCTCAGAGTCGTGGGGTGGGCTAGCGTGCAACTGCTTTCGATGTGCAGAACTCACCAGTGGCAAGTGGCAGCTCTTAGGGATGGGGACAGTTCTTAGGGCAGGATTACCCTGAATTCTGCCGGCCCGCTAGGTGAATGGCCAACGTGCAGACCATGTTGACCGATTGGAAAGGAGTAAGGAAAAAAGGGGACATGATGAGGAGAAGGAAAACAAATGACGGAAAAGGGAGGAAGGTGAAGAAAGACAGATTGGGAATGTGGGTGCAGGAGACTGCCTTTATCATGCCAGGCGCAGCAGACATTGGTGAGTGTACGTCCCTGTGACCTCTGGGTACAAGGGGATGGATTCGAGGCTATGGGGAGTGTGAGAGAGGATTTTATTTGCTGTTCCAGTGAGGAGAGGAGCTCGTGGCAAGGGGGAGGATCCATGGATGGAGAGCGGTTTTTTAATTTTTTCTTTTTATCTGTTTTATTATACAAATACCATTGTAGCCTCTCCCCCGAGTGTTCCTGCCTACGGTTGCGTCTTTTTATGATGTTTTAAAGGTGCTATTAGATTCTTAGATACAAGGTGGGGGTGGTGGTGGAGGGCTTGGAGGTGAGGTATGCACTAGCAGACGTAGCCGTGGAGAATGTCCTGTACATCTTGGGAAGCTTCAATGCCCCATCTATGCTCAGACTCTCTACGAATTGCCGCTCGAAAAATTATTAACTCTGTTAAAATGAAAATACTTTCTGGCAGGTGATTTTCATGGAGTTGTCGGATGAAAGAATGTTTGGATCTGTGCAGCAACATGAATGGTCATGCCCCAATTGAAGGTCTGAGGTCCCAGAGGAACATTCTACACTTGGTGGAGTTCTTGAGGGAGCTATAAACAATGAAATGGGACTGCACGTTGTACTCTCAAGTCAATCTCAAGTCAATCAGGTACATTGCCGTATAGACCTCTTCTTGCTCTAAAGTGATATCCTTGATGTAGTGTCAGCAGGCATTGAACAATTCACCATTTCAGATCATAGTGAGGCGTCTGAGGGTATATCGCTGAAGAACACGGTGGATACGAAGGATGCTGAAAGCTGAATACCTACCTACTTAAAGAGTAAGTATTTGTGAACTGACAAGAGAAGGAATTTAACTTGTTTGTCCAGGAGAATGCTGGCAGTGTTGTGCACGGTTTTGCTAAATGTGATTTTCAAAAGGTGACCCTACATGGGAAGTTCATTAGCTATCCATAAAGTCGCAGACAGTGCAAATGTGTGAGATGAGCGACCTCGAGGAGGCCTGAGGCTGCTGAGCTAAAGTTATCGAGGATGCAGGCAGAGGTAGATCTGACGGCCATCAGGAAAGCTTACTCCGCTATCCATGTGGGACATAACAGGCAGGCTGAGAAGGAAGTTTAAATAGAGCATGGAAGAACCATCAACTCGATTAGGTATAATCCAGGGAGGATACGGATAACTACTAAGAACATCAATAGGGGATTTTGCAGCTTCCACGAAAAAACTCTTTCGGGTGTAGGTGAGATCGTGGGAGGAGGACCTTGAGAATTTCCTCTCTGTGTGTGAACTTCCTAATTTAGAGAAAGGGGATACGAACATGTTGGTGGGCAGGGTTATAGTGGAGAACGAAAAAAAAGTCCATTCAGGTAATGAAGAATTATAGGCCCATCGGCTGCATCGCTTTGATGCAGAATTCTACCAGTGCCCCTCAGACTTCTTAGCATCACAACTGTGCACAATAAACAACAAGCCTGTATCTAGAGGTTTGCGCCCTAATCCATGCAAACAACCCCCATTAGCCTTATTCTGAAACCTGGGAGTGATAACAGGGTATGTGCAAACTATCAAACAACTTCCCCTCTACATGTTGACATGGATATGTTGTCAACAATATTTGCACTCAGGCAGGAGGATGTGGTGGTCAAACTGATATACCCCTCCCAGTGTGGCTTTAGGAGAGGCAGATAAGAAATGAGCAGTATGTCGATGCTACTGGATATCCAGCACATCTATGACGTTGTGGGAGCCCTATTTTGGATGCAGGGAAGGCGTTTGACTGTGTTAGTTGGGAATATCTAGAGTTCGTATTGAAGAGATTTGGTTGTAGTGGACACTTAGTAGTAGTGGTAAGAACTCTATATACCCTATATACCCGGGCAAATGTCTGTGTGCCCACAAAAGGGCTTCAGTCACAGAGATTTGGCCTTTGGACAGGCACGAGGCAGGAATGCCCAATCTCCCCATATTGTTTAACATGAACCCCTGTCGGCGGTAATGTGACAGGAGGCAGGATTCTGTACAATGTTTTACAAACAGCCCATGGTTAAAAATCTTGCATATGTAGATGATGTGATGATGACTTTGTCGGATCCAGAAAATTCCCTGATACACTTGTTAACTCTAATATCTACATCTATGGATACAAGATAAGCAAAGGGAAAAGAGAGGTGTTCCCACTGTCAAGAACCTGTATTGGTGGGTACCAGCAGCACAGTGACCTACTGGCTCAGAGCACAGAGTGGCATATTTGGGCATCAGGCTTGTCAGGGACCTCCTGAGAACTTTGGCAGTGAAATGGTGCATGTGATGCTGGGAGTGACGAAAGAGACAGTGATCTGTGGATCAATTGGAGCTATAAAGATGGCAATGCTGCCTGAAATATTCTATCTCTGTAATGCCCTTCCGCTCCCCTTGAATTGCAGGTACTTGAAACTCATTTGGAAATGACTGGGTGCCTTCTTCTGGTGGGTTGGTAAGAGGGCAAAACGTGACTGGCATGTGCTGCATAAGGCATAGAAAATTGTGGTTTCCCATTATGGATGAATTACCCAAAGGCACTCATGCTACCCACTACCTCAGATTGAATTTCTGCACGCTCCAGAGTGGATAAAGTGGGCAAAGGAATCTGGGAAACCCTGTTTTCTGGAACTGCTTTATGACCTTGCTATTATCTATGTCCAGTCCTGTTTTGGAGTGCTACACTCTGGTAGGTTTCGTTTGCTACAGTATGTTATACCATGTCAGGTTTTAAGCTCTAGAAACATTTTGTGTAATGTCTTGTTCTGTTGGGAAGAAAATGTTCTGTTGCCAAATCTAAATGAAAGCTGACTAGAATCTACCTGAGTGCCACTGTATGGACTTTCTCCACTCCTTTCAGGTAATGGGGGAGAAAGCGATGTCGATTTCCTTTTATACTAGCTGGTTAGGTCGTGTTATATTATGTTGAGGCTTCATTATAATGTTTTGCTTTAAAAGTCTAATTTTGAAGTGCCATTAAAGCAGCCATATAAAAGCAGGTAGCAAACACCTGAACACAGATTAAAAGAAAAGAAAAACTATACGGGTAGGCATTTGTATGATGCCTTCTATTAACAGAACACGGTAATCACAACCAAGGGTGAGAAGTCTAGTCAAAGGCTGGATTGTATAAATTAAATCACATAAACTCCCACCCTCAGTTTAAGAGGATTCCTGCATCACACACTAATATAATCATTGCATTAAAGGGTCTAACAGAACTCGGGTGCCTCCAGGAAGGCTAGACTGGGGCTTCTGCCCCCATGGGAGCTGTGGATGAAATAACACCCTCAGTTACATGTGCTCATATTTCCTTCCATCTTTCCCATCTATAGAACCTTGCAAATTGTGTTAATTTGTGGAGTATTTGGGGGTCTTTGAATGCTGTGTTTTCTTGGCCGTGGTTTCTACATGCCTTGGCTTGGCTCACCATCACACTGTGGAAGGCTCAAAGGTCTGCCTACGGCTAAGCCATAGACAGACTTTGTGTCCTTAAGCACTTTGCACAGAAGCACAAGCCTAGGAATTCAGTGACCATAACAACAATGAGGAAACTACAAGAGGTTTATTTGCTCACTTTTCAGGGGGTTTGCAAACTTAGCAAAGTTTGATTTCTGACAAACATCCCTTCCTAAATGTTGTTGGGGGCCTAGCGAAGTAGATAGAAGGCCTTTGCCTTCTCTGTCTTCTTGAGCATGACTTCAACATGCCCAGGCTAACCATGCAGTGAGTACATTTCAGACATACCCCCTGGTGCAGCGAACACCACTTCTCCAGCTATTTCTACTTGTGGTGCCGCGCCCCATAGAATACAGTTGAGTTTCACAATTTATTTGGTCCAATCGTACACATAGCTCTTCTACTTCTTCCTTTTCATGCCTTCCTCATCATCCTATCTATCTCTCGCCCTCATCCCAACTAACTGCTCGACTTTGCTCCTAGCTACCACTACTGGATGTTCTATTATACTCCTTCCTTGACACTCTGACAGGAAAACGCACTTTGATGCCATAAATCATGGCAGGAAGTGTTGTACAAATGCATAATAACATGAGAGAACCTCACATAACAACAGGACACTCCTTCAGCTGTAGTATTTTACTAACACCCAAGACCTTCACTATGAGGAACTGGAATGGATGCATGATGCTACTGGACCATACCTACCTACTGTACCCTAGAGCTTCCTTGTGGTGCAATCCTGCACTGATAATAAGAAATGGTTTTGGTAGACCTGGACCTTTACATGCATCATGGTAGTGGTGGATGTCTGGGCCGACAACCCTGTTATCATCTTTAGAATCCAGAAATTTGAATGCAAACTTCTACACAGGGAATGCACCTGATATCAGCCTGTGTGTACAATGATATGATATGATAGGTTGTTTATAACGTGCATAATACCCAGAGGTTTCTAAGCGCGGCCCAGGGGATCAAACTTGTGTTGCTCCATGTGTCTTGCTTCCAAGGCGAGCATGTTGCCCCTGAGCTATTGTCCCGAGACAACGAGCCTCATTATGAGGCTAGTAGTCCAGAAATAAGGGTGCCAGTAGCAACATACCGGCACCCTTTCCGGAAGGCCAGACTCTGTTAAAAACATCTGGAATGAAGACTGATGAGTGGCTTACTACACTGCTGCCTATTTGCAAACTGCTTGGACGTGGAATCTTAAGGGCTGGGATGCTATAAACCCTTTTGAGTACAGCACAAGACCCTCATTGTCTGAATGATACATGTAGTGAAACCTGGCTGCGTGGATAGAAGCAGGCGTGTCTATAACTTACGCTACACAATGCAATTCATCCAACTGCAGCACTACAGGTTGCTGTTGAAGATGTCTAAGTCCTCACGCAGTCACTCTAGTGCATTCTGGTATGGTAGGGACGAGGCAGCAACCCTTGCCCATTTGTTCTGGCGATGCCACTGACCTGTGAGCTTTTAGAGGGAGGCCTTTGAGCGTATGGCACTGGTGGTGGCCATTACACTTCTACAGTCCTCAAATATTTGTATCCTTAGCCATATTTCTATGAATTGTCCCCACAACCTCAATGGATTTACAAGGCTATTGCGTGTGCAAAGAGCAAACTGTTGAAACTGTGGAATAGAAGAAGAGTCCATGGTGAGTATGGCTGGTTAGACTGCGGGCTGCTGCTGTCCAAATTAGAGAACATTGTGTATACCCAACACAAAACACTGTGGCAAGATGAGTGTTTTTGGGGCAACTTCAAAAACTTGTATGCTTGAAGAAAAAACTTGAAGAAAAATTGTGGGAAAAGTTGAAAAATAGGAAAGGGGTCCGATTAGTCATGTGTGGATGTCTAAACAATCTGTTTTTTTGTTGTTGCTTCTTTTTTCCCATTCTGTCCGTCAAGTGTTATCTCTTACATCAGTTCCTCGTGTGTGCTTCAAGCAATGCTACTCATGAAGGCCAGGTGTACAGGTGACATTTCTTTTCATGCCTGCCAATATGTGTTCTGCATTGTTTGTATCTTCAAACACATCCGGACTACTGTGCCAGGACTTCCTGCATGTCCTGTTTGGTTTGCTTAATGAAAAATAAACAAACTAATTACCATGGTTTTAAAACATGGAGGCCACCGTTTCATGCATCCACATTTTTTTAGACCAACAGTCTAGCCTAGGCACCTTAGTGGCAATAATCCCTGCCTAAGATTAATTTCTCACTTGTACATGTTGGTATAATTGAGCTTAAACCTTTAGAAATCCACTCTCATGCAAAAAAACAACGGGCCTCATTACAGGTTGGGGGTAAGTTGAAAAAGTGGCAGTTTCAGAATAACTTTTACCACTCTGTCGAATTAGAGACCACAGAAAATGGGTGCAAAGTCCACTGGCAGAAATTCCAAAAGCACCAAAAACCAGCAGAATGAATTATCATCCCTAAATAACAATGGTAATTCCATCACATTACAAATGGAAATACTGCCAAAAATCAGCAGCAATTCTACCAAAAACACAATGCAGTTGCCGTCACCGAAAAGGTGGACGTAAAGCATCTATGTGATGAAAATGACTCCATCGGTGCCAATGATTGCCACCTTTCTCCTGCCACCTTTTTAGGCTTGGAGTGGTTGGACGAGGAATGCACCACTGAGCATGTCTTGGTGGCGTGCTCAGCATGGGCCCCTTTTTTAGGGTTGCTGACACCGAATGTGCATGTCCTCCCCCTTGGATGTGCTGTGGGGTCAAGGTTATGACACATTTTCATTAGTGGCAGACATGTGCTTGCCAACTCCCGCACCCTTTGGCTCATCAGTGTTGTGCGAGCTATGCTATCTGCTGCACGCCTGCACAAACAGTCCAAGGCACTTGCCACCATCCTGGAGGCACCCTGCACCATGTCTCACATTGTCTGGGAATTTCTCAGTTGTTCCTGTGCAATCTGCTCCATCCTTTCCTGCCACCGCTCAATCTGCGTGAGCCTTTCCCAGATGGCATCCAGTGTGTTTTGCGAAATTGGGCATGGTGTAACATGGCAGTGCCCTTCCTGGGAGCCAGAAGCCTGGGCATTGTCTGCATCTTCATCTTCTGCTGGTGAGTCTGTGTCTCTGCATGGCACCAATGCAGGGACCGGTGAGATGACAAGAGGGAAGGACTGATGTGAAGAGGTGAGATGCTAGGAAGGGGTGAGGAGTCCATGGACATGTGGCTCACTGGGGCAGCTGCAGTGGTAGTGATAGTGGTGCCTGATACAGATGCTGCAATGTGGGCAGGTATGGTGTTGGTGTCCTGGAAGTGGGATGGCCAACAGCCCAACAGGTGTGTGAGGTAGGGTAGGTGGTTTGCATCAGAGACGTGTTGCCAATAGTGGTGGAAAGCAGCTGTGTGGAAGGTGCTCCTGCAGGCTGTCCTATGGCAGTTGTGGTTGCCACAACCACTGGAGGTGTGCTTGTGCCTGAAGAGGTGGCTGAAACAGTGCTCATGGACTGTGAGGCCAGTGCAGATGCCACATTGCCACTTGCAGGAGTGTCCTGGGCTCTTCCATAGCCTCCTGGCTGTCTTGTGTGCATGTTGGGAGACATGGAACATAGCATAATTACCCTTGTGAAAATGTTGTTTGTTGTGATTTCATGAGGTTTAGCATTCATGTACTGGGAACACTGTGTGGGTAGGGTGCAAAGGTCCCAGAAGGGGCTTGTATGAATGGCAGGCAGTGTCACAGGTGACTGGCTTGACGATTGCGTGTCATTTTTAACGCTACATCACTTTTTAACGTGATTGGTGAATCAGAGACTTTCATTGTATTCCAACTCACCTGCTCCCCTTTTGCTGTATTCTTTAAAATATGTTTTAAATATGTCGATGTCGGGTTGGAGGTAGGTATACAGAAATGGGGTGTGGGGGTTTGCGGCTTTCTCACGCACATTTTTCTCCCATACTGGTAAAAACATGTGGTAAAATGTGATTCAATGAGTTGGGATGCAAGGAAATCTCCCAGATCCGTTGTTATTTCAACATGTCACCAGGGTCTGCCTGCCCCATAACCTTAAACATTTTCATCTATAATCATTCGCCCAAATATGACTGATGGTTGCCACCTGGATTGATGTGGCATAATGGCGTAACAGAAGAACTTTGCACAAGCCCATGGGAGGTCTAAGGTGTTGTGTTAAAGAGAAAAACAAACAAATTGTGTTTTTGAAAGGATTAGTTGATATTGTGTATCTTGTTCAGTGGATCGCAACCAGAAAGGAAGCACACATTCACTTTTTTGGTACCTAACCACCAATTTGAGCATTACCTCGTTGAGATGTGACGGGTAGCTCAACTCCTCAGCTCTTGCAGTGCAATGCACTTCCCGTTAGGTATTTTGATAAACCGATTACGACACGAAGAGAAGAAAAAACACTATTGGCGCTTCAGGCAAGAGAACCTCCCAGAGCAGAGGCGCGCACGCATTCACCGCAATGTGACAACATCTATTAGATGACAGAGAATTTCATCCGATTTAAATAAAGTAACGATGGCGTTTACCTCCTTGTTTTAGCAATTATGCTCTCCTTATTCTGTCAGTCTACATCATAATAAATATGCATGTGCCACTGCTCCCTCAGATCTCATTAGAGAAATGCTCAACTCATTAGGAAAAATCAAATTGGTGCTAAATTGGAATTTGCAAACAGTTAAAACATTTATGAGCAATCTATTCTTCCCTAGACAACAAGTTTCTCATCACGCAATACTCAGAGACTAAAACAAATGTGTGCTGGCAGCAGAGATTGTATCTTGATGCAGTAGAAATTAACGTATTATGGTAAAAAATAAAATTAAAAAAACACTTGGAACAGCAGCAAGACGCAGTTTACAAGTTACAGTGAACTTTGGGAGGTTTGAATACAATACTGCATATATAGGATGAAAAGGCTGTCCGGGTTAACACCAGAACACATGAAAAAGTAAACATGAATTTAATGATGGCTTTTCAAAAATTGACCTTTTTTTTGTAGCTTTGCTTAATTTAAAGTATAGTACAATGCCTTGGCAGTGCTGACTGTCTTGTTACTCGGCTAAAGGCAATGGAAGACATTGTTGTACGCACCGGGTTGATTTTAAGTGATATACAGACATCTCTGATGTCCTGAATCCTGCCACAATTGTGTTGTGTAAGAAGAAAGCTCATGGAGTTTGACTGGCTGATGAGGGTTTGAGATTTGTAATTTTACAGCATTAATTTCATCTGCATGTCATTCCGGTTACAGCTTCTGCAAACCGGACGTGACCTTAACATGGCGCTCCCTCTTCAGACACATGATAAGGAGAGGGCATGATGGAGTCAGCTGTGGAGAAAGTGTGATTGGGAGCATTAAGAGGTTTGGCAGGGCAATTGGTTGAGATTGGGTGAGGGCAGAGAGGGAAATGTCCGCAGGGGCAAGGGGTAGGGATACATGCGGGTGAACGGCGGGAGATCGGAGTGCGGAACCTGCAGTGGAGAACAGGATGTTTGCAGTTGAAAGGAAGGTGGGCATTGGGGTTCCCCTGCTTAAATATTAGAGAAGAAGTGAGAGAGAAGAAGTGAGGGAAAGAAGGGCCGTGGGTCAGCAAATGGGGAAAGGAAAGGAGGGATTGAGCACTCCGGGATCAGGCATAATGGCTGTGCAGCATTGGTATATTAGAGACGATGGCCCGGACTTCGAGTTGAGGCAATGGATTTGGACAGCTGCATGTTGTTCTGCGTGGGGATGGATTAAGAGCCTACATTCAAAGGCAACACTGCAGCCTAGTACTGCTAGACTTGTCAGTTGCTCTTGATACGATGGACCATCAGCTCCTTCTGGATCGCCAAACAATCCACAATGTCAGGGTCCAGTACTAGACTCGTTAGGCTCCTACCTCACACGGCGCGCACAAACAGTGGCACTGCGATTCAGAAGAACAATCTCTGGCCGAACCCAGAGGTCAGCTCTATCCACACTACTATTTAATCAGTATGTGTCTACATTAGCAAGATTGCAGGACTCCTGTGTCTCTATATTTTTTTATGCATGTTGATAATCCACAAATCATTATTAGACTGAACGAGAATGCCAACAATGTGTCTAGCACATATAAAGCTTGCAATGTGGCAATCACAGGTGGCTGGGCCTTAACTCCATGAAATGTGATGGCTAGGGAATACATCATAACCTCTGCCATTTCTTTAGGCAACCCAACATACAATCATTTTTTCACATTCCATGCCATTACAGAAGTAGAAAGTATATAAGCCAACCAATGGTCCCACCCCAAAAGGGACACTCCAGCCTGGACTGTTGGTGGCATCCCTTCTGCTGGAGACAGCAAGCAGCCCCAGACATGTTTCAGCCTCATTATCAATAGTCAGTGAGATGTAGCTTGGGTCTCTAGACACAGCAACCTCCGGAGCCCCGTTTCAGCATACCCATCCCGCAAGGGCGACTAAAGCAAAAAAGAAAGGTGATGGCTGGAAGGTTTTTAATGACTCATAACCTCTGGCATTGTTCTGGGCAACCTTCCAGATCATCGTTTGTCAGCCTGCCATGCCATTGCAGAAGGGGAGGTATCATATGCAGATCAGGCGTCGTCCCATCCCAAAAAGGGCAGTCCAGTCCAAACTGCTAGGTGACGTCTCCTATGAACGAGGTCACAAGCAAATCCAGACATGCTTCAGCCTCCCTGGCCATCATCAGTAAGGTGTACACTGAGCTTTATTTGGGCCAACTCGGGACTCAGTTTTGGTCCCACTCAGGTTGAATTTAGCAAAACAGAAATGTAATGGCTGCAATGTATTGTGATTCCATTTAACCAGGACTTCCTGAGTTGACAATCCACAAATTCATGTAAAAATTAGCAGTTAGGCTATTCTGTCAGCTTGGAACAGGGGACCACACATCTCTGGCTTTTAAAAGACTTCACTGTGTTTCTGTGTGTGTGGGGGTGGGGGGGTCAAGCACAAGCCACTGTGCTTCGTTGACAAAACTCTTTGTGGAATCCAACCCACATTTATAAGAAAATATTTGATTGGGATATGCCCTCAAGTGGGACATACCAGTCCAAAATGTTTGTCAAATTTCCCATCTTTAAGTCCCATTTTATTGGAGGCAGGAGACAATTGCCCATCTCTTGAATGTTCAAACACAACTCAAAATGTGTTTTTTCCCTCTAGTTTATCAAAAACAATGGAATCTGCATAAGCCATGAATGCTGATTGCTCATCCACTCAGTACCAGCAAAGGGATGCCACAAAGTGACAGCACTTCCCTTATCAATGTACACAAAATACATGTAGAAATAAACGGTAAACATGCCCTTGGTTGGCAGGGCATTCATGAGTGAACAAAGGGCGTCCTAATACAAGGTGTTCAATCTGCTCCTAATAACTAGCATGCACACTATGAATGAAACACACATTAATAACATCAGGCACCATACAAGCAGCAGCAAATAGTAGCATACAACCCTTCACCATTAGTCTAGTGGTGACCTCACTTGCAGCAGAGATGAATTTAGTGCTGGGAGTGAAGCTCATCAGATGTGGGAAACAGCACTGATCTCATTGGCATTGGTCTATTAGCTAACACATAGTGCAGGCCTCAGCGGCAATGGGGCGCCATTGCTGTGAGTGCACTAGCAAGTGTGCAATGCAGTCCTCCTTGGCAACAGGGAGCAGTAAAGGGCTTGTTACGATTAGTGTTCAGATTAGTGAGTAATGAAGGAACGCCACTAGTGGTGAACAGCATAGGCCTCATTAAAACCCGTGAGCAGGGAAGTCCTTGCCAACAGCAGGGCAGGGGGCGTGTAGTCCTTACTAAAGCCATTAAGCTCTGCAGTCCTCCAAACCAACAACAGGGACTATTGCACACCCTTTTGCCTATGTTGGAAGTACACAACCTCTCTGACAGTGGAGAGCATCCCAGGGCCCGTTACCGCCATTGAGCAGATGCACTCCTCACCTCCAGCAGATCAGCTTTAATCCCTATGTGTGAGCAGTGCACGCCTCAATAAAGAGATGGGACAGCCCAGGCCTCACATCATCTATTGAGCGGGGTCCATTATCACCAGTGAGCATTGCATGCCTTACCAGATGCATGCAGTAGCGCAGGCCTCATTATTCCTAATACATTTCTTGACCATTGAGAATGGGCACATGGCAATCGGCCTGGCTGCCTCTGGTATTGCCAATGCTGGATGGACTCCTTCATGGGCAGATTTGGATGGCATGGGCGCAAATTGTGCTCAACATGAGGAATTAGGAAGATGATTAGATCAAGATTTGTAGGGTGGAGGCTAACAGCTGAGAGTACAGGACAGTACTGGACAAAATACTGCAGCCGGTAAGATGTACTGACGCAACACAGCAGCACACTCAGCCAGACACAACATGCATTACCGCTGATGAAGTCCTGGCACACTTAAAGAGATGATATGATATATCATTGGTGGGGAGAGGCTGGGTTATTTTGGAAAGATAAATGAACGATTGCGAATACAAGTATAGATAACTTGAAGACAAATTCTGACATTCACAAACTTAATTCCACTAGAACGTACAGACAACACATTATTTATCATACATGCAGACACAATAGTCAACACGCATATGCTTGCACACAATCTCACTCACACACAAATGCACCCAGCACCTCCACTGACATACACTGTGTGCACACAACATTTATATGTACATTTACACTAACACATGGAAACAGTGGCACAATGCCCGTTGAGCAGACCAGACTTTATCACCACCTGATTCCTGAAATTTTGGGCTACGTTGACTTGACCTAGCTGAACTATAAAGCCATGGCCTAAAGGACCAGATTCACTGCAATGTCAGCAGTTTGTCTGATTTTTCTTTCATTCAAAGGCAGAAACTATTGGTTAATGTAGTGCAGTGGGTGACCAAGTATAATTGGTATAGATGCCATATATCTCTAAACTTGGGTTCTGCACAGCACCTTATATGTCTATGTGCTGATAGATTTTTTTACAAGATTCTGACTGATTAAAATTAAGGTATGTTTTCCTGTATGCAAATGGCTCCAAGCAGTGGAGTACCGAGTGGGAGAGTCGCAAGGGGGTGGTCAAGCTGCCCCCAGTAGCTCTTTTAAGAGCCAGACCGGGACATTTGTCATTGGGACACCTCTCTCATTCGACACCTCAAAGAGTGTGCTCAAAGGCAAAAGTGGCCCGCTGGCAGGACAATGTGTGCTGAGCAATTCCTGCTCAGCATGCTCATTATCCTGGCAGCAGGAGACCTTACCCTTTCAGAATGGTAGAGGTGTCCTGCTGCCAGGGCAATGTCCCAAGGAGCTCTGGCCGGCACAGGGTCCTCACGTTGCTCGGTATCAACAGAGTATTACAATGTGAGTCATTAGGCACTGACGGGAGGGTGGGGGGTACTTTTAGCAGGGACTTGTGTCCCTTTAGAAATGTGAATGGGAGGGAATGAGAAGGGTGCATAATGTTGCATGTTTTATGAAATAATGACTATGGCTTTAAAACCCAAGGGGAGTTTGTTAGGCTAACATTAATCTACATGATGCTACTGTGACTTTGCATGCAGAATGGGGAGAATGAAACTAAAGCCATACTCCCATTGCTCAACATATTTATATGACATTAGTGTATGGTTACTTTACTATGAAAGGCTAGTTTATTATGTAATGTGGTTTGCTTCCAATGCATTGCTATAAATATGTGTTATATGTATTATATAAATAATAAGCACATGCAATGTAAAGAAAAGCCTTAATAAATATCTATATCAACTAAGCCCGGAAAGATGTTCACGGTGCTGAAATTGTCCACATCCCAGTTTCACCATTTAACCAAGTGTGTGATCCTGAGCAAATTATTTTAATCACACTTTGCCTTATCTGCAGCTCTGTAAGTGATTCTGATTCTCTTCAAAGCTTATGTAAATGTATCATGCTATTATAATGGAAAAGCCTTATGACTATAGAGTTGCTCCACATTTAACAATAGTGCAATTTAGGTATTTTGCACCACAAAGATATTTGTCACTTGGCTTACTTATGGCAACCTATTCTAAAGTCACGTCCATGGTGCCTCCAAGTATCAAAGACTGATGATGTGCCTTGCAATGTCCTTTTCTGTGAAATCACTTCTGTTGGTGCAATCCATATGCTAATTAGGAAGTTTGCATGTATTTTGCCTCAGAGGTCTTGGACAGAGCTCCCCAAAAAACATACAGAAACACAATAAAACATTATTTAAAAAGAAAGTACCTCTGCTCTGCTTTCAAATGCCGCCCGGGCCACGTCTCATGTTACACCGACCTAACCTCTTCACACTCATGTGCCTCCATACAGAAACCAGGAAGCTGAATGAGCGTCCTAGTTCCTGTCTGTGTGTCACACGAACACAAAGCCGGAAAGCGATGCTCTGTGCCGCTGGCCCCCAGAAGTGCTGCTGCTAGCATGACAGCACAGGCACAAGGCCCTGCCGCACCCAGTTCAGCACCCTGGCTGCTGACTTTGAGTTAGGCCAGCCAGGATGAGGGACTGAGCCACGTAGGACATCCCAGCCCTGAATCTGTTGCAGCCCGGCTCTCTGGCATCTCTACATTGTGTAATGAGACAGCGCAAGCCTTGCTGAGCACCCCAGCCGGGGGCTTGCGCTGTCCAATCACATAATTGATGATTGCGGCCCCCTTGCCCTCCCTCCAAAATATGGGGGGGAGAAAAGGTATGACACAGAAGTTGGGGGGGACAAAAACCCCTGCCCCCCCTATAATTACACCCATGGCACTAAGCTTTCAAAACAATATCCTTGAACAAGAGGATGCTTAAAAGTGAACTCCAAAATGCAAGCTCTTCCGTTAATAAAGTTAATCTCTTACATGCTTTTTCAAGAAAGTCTGTGATTGGTTCCAATAAGTGAGGTGTGGCTGAGCAAACACCATTTGAACAGGCGCGCCAAAGCAGGTGGCGCAGGTTTCCCGTACAACTCCTTGACATCCACCCTGAGAGCCAAACCTTCATACAGGGCCTTCCGCAATGCCCTCAAAACATGGCTGTTTCACTAGGCCCAGTTGCTACTCTACATATATGCCTGTTCGACTGAATGCACGTTAGACTCTGCAACCTTGCCTACTTACCACAACTGTATCAATTGTATGTTACAGATCAATGTAACAGTGCCATGATGCCCTTGGGCTGTTTGTGCGCCTTATAAATGAAATAAATAAATAAATATTCTCAATGATGGAATCCAATCTAACTTCTTGTGATATTAGAATACCTCCTGGATATTAGGGTCATCTACAGGTCTGCTGGAAGCAGCCTCTTTTTTGAAGAATTGCTTTCACCCCTTCTCTTTCTAGCCTCATTTTGGGAGTTTTCAATTGTTAGTCTGAAGATTCTGATATTTGTTTGCCATATTAATCATTGTGGTTACCGAAGAGGAGTTCATCATTCCATTACAGTCCCAAGCCAACAAGTGGGTCACACCCCTGAACTGCTCTTCGGGCAGGATCTTGACATAAGTAATTTCATCTCAAGCTAGAAAACTCTCTCAGATGCAAACTCCATGCTGACAAATAGGGAGACTCATGGGACCTCCATGAAAACTAGCCACTCTTAGATCAATTCTTTCAAAAAAGTAGTAAGTATTTGTGTTCCATATTGTCAAATGGGAGTCTTGGCCACAAATTCCTGATCACAGGTACAGATGCATTTAATATCTCGAGCCTATAGAAAATTAAAATTTATTCCAACAGCTCCACCTCACTGACGAGGCCCAACCAGGCCAAAAAACGTGTCTGGGGTTGCTGTTGGTACTCTTGTTCAGAAGAGAATTGCCAAGCATTTTGGCGCTGGACTACCCTTGGGCAGGACAAAGACTGATATGTAGTGGACATTTCTCTTCTATGAAAGTATGGTTAGCTAAAGACTCCGGTTGAGACTATTATAGGCCGGTAGTAGAGAAACTCCCAGAACTCCCCTTGTTTTTTAATATTGAAAGTGGTCACCTAAGGAAATGAATGCATTATATCAGAAGGTCAGCCACATGAAAAGTAAGTGAAAAGAAATCAAGATACCTTTCAGTGCTCATTCCCAGACTCATGTTCCCACTAACATCTCCCTGGAAGTAACATAGAGCAAAGCGTTTTTAGGAAACCTATAGCTCAGGCCGGAATGTCTGCTTTACACAACTATTAATTATACAAAATAAAGTTTATAAAGTATGTGTCACAACTTCTTGTTACAGAAAGACCTACATTGAACACATTATAAAAAAATATAGTTCCATTTTATTATATTTTTAAACCACACATTAATACAAACATGTATACACAATTGATGCAATGTGAAGCAAAACTCTGTGTCTACACTGGATTATAGCCACTTGAGTGTGTTGATCATGCTTATTCTCATTTACTTCAAAGCCTTTGAGGTTTTATGCATTAATACTAGTGTTTTAAAACAGTATTATTGTGTGTGTTAAAAGTATAATACTATTGAACTATATTTTTTGATAATGTATTTTGGGTAATAATCCATTGTTGTATAGGTCTTTCTGTAACAAGAACTTGTGACACCTACTTTATAACCTTCCTTTTGAATAATTAATGTTGGATACCCACAATGTAAGAAGGCTGTAAGTTCCACAACGTGGGGTTAGCCGTTGTGAGATTACTGTACTTTACACAACTATCCACACGGACCAAAAGGACAAGTGCAGTGCTGCAATGTCTGTGAGATGCTCAATAAGCAACACTGGGCCGCATCACGGGTCTGGCAGTAGCCGTGCCGGCAAAACCGGTAATTTTGTTAGTCCCCATTCCATCCATGGGAATGTGGACACAGGAGCAACGGCACTGTTAACAATGGTGCTGGTCCTCCCGTGAGAGCTCTGCGAGCGGGTGCTGTCCCTCCCAGCAGGTCTAACCCTGGCGGGCGGGCCGGCACCCGCCCACAGAGTTGTACTGTGCCGGTCTGGTAACAATGGTGCCAGTAGGCTTACCAACACCATTGTTACCGGACCGGGACAGTTATAATGAGGCCCACTGTCTTGATTCCTACATCAGCAATAAGGGAGAATACTGCTGTTTATGACAGTCTTTCTTTGCAATGAAAATCAAGGCCAGTAAGGTGAAGATAAAAAGCACCCTTCATCAGAAACTGTCAGTCCGGGATGTAACTCCAACCGGTAACACAGTCAAAACTGGTCACGTCAGCTGACCCTTTGCCCAATGTAAATAATAAGGTGATTATCAGAGGCCATCATCTCAGCCAGATTCCCATTACTTTATTGATCATGTCCATGGGCGGTATTCCGCAGATGAGATGCAGTTAATATCCCCTTGCTATCAATACTTAATCTTTGAATGAACAATCAAGTCAATCTCCAACCATCTCCAACCTCCAATTCATAGCTATATCAAAGGTGTAGTAATTAAGTCCTTATCAAAGCAGACTGCAGTGTTTCACCAATCTTAAAATGAAGATACAGAATTCCTTAAAGAGTGGGGTGATTTTTCATCTCTGTTCAGTGGTTGTGTGCGGTCTGTGAGGGACGTTTGAGACTTGTGGGAGACAGCGGTGAGATATCGGGGAGAAATGACCCAGGATACTGGCCCTTGTCCCATTTGCCTGACAGACTCCATTCATTGTCCTAATGGGAAATCGTCCCAGCTGACCACTAAGCACAGCACCTGAGCAGGTTAGAGGGAGGTGTGTGATTTGACTCAGCCAACCAAAATACTAATGAGGGTGATGTCCCTCACTGTGTGTCCTTTCTCTGGACAAGAAATATGTGCCTTCTGCCACCTCTGCCACTTATCATATGGTAATGAATGGGGTCTCCAGTCATCTGCCAATTCCCAGATCCTTCTTTCACCTTGCACATGGGGTACATTGCATCTATTTCAGAGAGAGAGAGGAAGAGAGACAAAGATAATGGGCCTCATTCCGAGGCGGGCAGTAAGGGGTCAATGGCACAGGTAAAAGTGCCGTTAACCCCTTACCGCCGCATTACGAGGTTCTTTAGCGGTTCCCGCTGAGGGCGGCTGGTTTTACCAGGCTCCCTTAGTGGGAGCCGCTAAAGGACCAGCATGCTAACAACTGACCCGTTGTTAACGGGCCCGTTGTTAGTATGGTTCCCATTCCCATTGAGCCCTATCGGGGTTCGAATGGGAATGGGGATGGGTTCCCTGAATGGGGAAATACCGGGTCCTCCAAGGTTGGAATGGCCCGGTAATTCCCCATTCAGGGAACCCGGACTCGGTGTTCGGTAAGGGGGTTGCCATGGTGCTAGTAGCACCATGGCTACTTCCAACCTCGGAATGAGGCCCGATGTTATAAAGGGAAAGAGTGTGAGAGGAAGAGTGATGGACAGAGAGGGAGACAGAGAGAAAGGGAGAAAGTAGAAAAGTGGGAAATTGAATGGGGAGCTGTCTGCAAAGGCCTGTCATAGAAGCTGGAGGAAGATGCCAGGTTGCTTTGCTTTGTTCAGCCTTTTTGGGTGTGGCTGCCACTTTTTTTCCCCCAGCCTTTCCTCCCTCCTCCCTTCTCTGTCCTCCCTCCTCCCTCCGCACCCCACTTAGCTTCTATCCTGCGGTCTCTGGCGGGGGACGATGGAAACCTCCAGCCGTGTGGAGACTCGCTCCAAGCCTCCACACGGCTGGAGGCTTCCATCGTCCCCCGCCGGAGACAGCGGTATGTGTTTATTTTCTTTTTTTTTCTTCCTCCCCATCCCTTCCCGACCCCACTTACCTTCTTTTTTCTTCTGGTCTTGGAAGCGAACGCGCTGGGAACATTTCTGTTCCCAGTGCGTCCGCTCGCGATGGCCAACATGGAAAGGGAAAAAGGACTACGTTTTTCCTTTCCATGGCGGTGGCCATTTTTTTTTGGAACAGAAAAAAAAGCAATTAGTACCCCGGTCTAATGGGCCGGGGTACTAATGGCAATAAGCCACAAGGTGGCGGGCCAATACCGCCCCAGGTGATGCCCCCGGGGCGAGTTATAGGCCTGAGCGACTTCTGTGCCCCTTGCCAAATGTCCTTGTATATGTTTGGCAGCTTGCTCCAAATATGCCACTGATGCCACTTCTCCATCTTCCTCGTGAACCCATAGACCTGGGTCCTTTAAGACGAGGTAGCAATACTTAGAGATGGATGGGGATGCAGAATTTACTCAAACATCAATAGTCAAAGCCGACTCAGGAAGTTGGTAAAACTCTGTTCTGTTTTATTTGTAATTATCTAAAACAGGAAGTTTACAACGGACATCATCCGACGTTCGCTCGAGCTCTCAATACATTTCATAAAAAACATAACTTTTATAGTCATAATTTGTCATCATTGACATCACACTACGTGGCAAACTACAAAAACCTATTTGGGGATATGATAGGCTTACAGGGAACATCTAAATATACGTTCCATACTGATGGGGTAGTGATTGGGACTCTAATATCAGGCGGACAAATACTCCCCATCCCATGTGCAAGATATCTTCATTGTCATAAAATACACAATGATTCATTGTTCACACAACCTATAGGGCTCTCTTGATACGTGGCCCCCTACAATTGGTTGGCACGCTTGTACCCCTCTGCAATATTCCACACACTAGCAGCACGTAGGCTACTACCCCAGGTGCTGGGAGGGTCGGCTTGGTCATGCCTCTCCACCCAATTAGCCCAACATCTATCATCACTCTTGCGGTTTGACATTCAATTAAGGCTTTGGTCTTGGCCTTGCTGAAGCTCTATGTGCCTGAGAATTAAAGGCATTATGGCATGGTCTTATCTCCTGGTTTCAGTGTAACTCGACTCAAAGTCTATTTTCATCTGATCATGTAACTGGAGACCATGTTTTTGAGCTCTTTGTTGCATATAATACTATTAAATGATGAACACTTGACGCCTTCAGTGTTATTTCATCCTACTTCAAACAGAAGTTTGTTTCTTTTTCACGTTCATTATAGTTTCTTGATGGACAACTAGGCTCACGGTGGCTTTGACTCTTGGTGCTGGGCTAGCCAAGCCTTTCTTGAATTCTCCTCCGCCATTGGTTACTTTCCAACAGCACCACACTAAAAACCCTTTTCAATCACAGGGTTTCAAGCCTTGTTAAAGTGCATCGTGGAACATCAAGGTTCTATACATTCCTATGTATATACATTGGCGCGTCGCCGCAATCTATTTACTATGTAGCTAGCCTCAAGATTATTTTGTCTACTTGCGTTGCTGCATCTGTACAAATGACTTTGCATTTTATTGAGCGTTTCTTTACAATAGCATCTTCATTTCAAACCCGAAATGTTGCTTATCTTCGACATCTCTTTTTCAGATCTTATAGAATGTCCATGTTTTTGTCTTGCGTATCTTTTCAAGGTGTGTCAGTTCTGCTTTGCATGATGTCACCAGACTTCTTTCTTGTTCATTTTCATAATTCTTCTGGAAATTCTTCCAGAAGAACATTATTTCTTCGTGCATGCATATAGGGTTCTCTCAAGGGATGCTATGTTTCAAGAATTCTTTGCAATACAGGCATTCTCACTGGAACTGCACGTGTTGCAATTTCCGGTTCCCAACATATAGGCAAAATGCGGGCGGATCTTCCGGTAGGGTTATTTGGCTCCTCCTCTACACTCATCTCAAAGCCTTGGGTAAGGTTCCTGAATTGTAGCACCTTTAGTACAATTTGTAAGAAATATTGTATAATTGTATTCTCAGATAATATATTGCATTAGTGTTCAAAGTCATACTTGGCCCTACACGTGGATGTCATTTGGAGGTTGTCAGGGTTGGCAAACTGCTTTGCTCTGGAGACTCATATTTCAGAACAGCAGTTGTCTAGGTCTCTGCAACCCACTAGTGTCGAGTGCTTTTTCATGCCTCAACTGTTTCTTTAAGGGTATCACCAAGGATTTAAGGTGTATCCTGTTATGTAAAGTTTCAAAGTTACTTATTCATTTTACATTTATTTAAGGATTTCTATCAACCACTGTATAAGATGATGCCTTAATGGGTGTTTGTGATGCCACTTCTTGTGAAGGAACTTTCACATTTCATGCAAAGCCCCTTCTTCAGATATCATCAGCGAGTCAAAGACTTGCAATATCCCACCCACAATCCTTATTAATATGGGAGAAATTATTCAAATATTTAGTAGAAGAGGAAACCAATGTAATATGAGGCTTGGAATGTATTATACAAATAGTATTACATTTGTTTCTGAAACAAAATGTAATTTAGCCCCCATAATAGATATATAGAAAACACTTTGATGTTTGGGCTTTCCATTCAGTAATTCAAGAGTAGCAGCAAATTAGTGGCGAGAATCCATTTCTACATTTGATAGTAAGCAGCTGTTTTACCTAAGAATGTTTATGAAAAGGTGAAAAAAATTCACACTGTACTATTTACAATAAGAACCAGTGCCATAATGTTACAGCACCATAGAAAGCTCTTGTTGCTTTACTTATAAAATCAAAGTTTGGGAAGTTCCGAAAGCCTCAATGGTACTAATACTGATCCTCTGTTTGTTTCATTGAGTGACAGATAGTTACAGACAGTGCATAATAAATGTGTTACATCCTCCTTGTTGTTTATACTTAATATATTATATTTTTGATAAAGTGCTAATAGCATGCACTTGTAAATTTGGTGTAAATATGTCCAGTACCTCTTAAGTAATGTATGATGTGGTGATATTTTACACTGACCCATGCTATAGGAACAAACACATTTCCCCACACAAATGAAAGCAAGAGCAATAGTCCATGATAAAGTTACAGAAACAAGTCATGCAGGAATAGGGCCAGATTTCTTTAGACCTGTAACACAGTGATAATGCGCTGACCCGGATCATGTTGCCAGGGAAACCCAGCACCCATTTCTGAGCGGCTACAGAGGAATGAGCCTGCAATTAACAGCTCTTCTCCGGTTTGTCTTTTTTGTTTTGTCCTTAACTTAAGATGGAAGTCAATAACAGATGGATGCAGATACAGCATTGAGTGAGTAATGGGGCTATCTTTATTCTAGAGCATGCCCCTTACGAGGTGGGAATGTTAGGTGACTAGACATTGGAGAGCTGCATAAAACTGCATGCTGATTGAAACAATGGCCCTCATTACAACCCCGGCGCTAAACCATGGCGCTATTAGCACCATGGTTGGTGCCGGTGTTGTAACGAGTCTGCCATGGTAGAATGGGGAAATACCGCCCCATTCCAAGGTTGGCGGGGTGGTATTTCCCCATTTCACCATGGCCCTTCCCCATTCCCATTTTCGCCCCATAGGGCTCAATGGGACTGGGGAAGGCGCTTAGTACGGTACCGCAAATTGCGGTACCGTAATTAGCACCAAGGTCCCTTTGCGGCACCCTGCTTTAACGGCGTGCAAAACCAGCTGTTAAGGTCGGTTCCCGCAAAGGGACCTCATAATCAGGCGTTAAGGGTTTAACGGTGCTGACACCTTTTACGGCGCCGTTAAACCCTTAACGCCAGGGTCGTAATGACCCCCAATGACTTAAACTGGTGGTTGTTTAATGCTTTTACTTTAACTATGCTTCGTTCAGTCGTATAATTACACTTGTAAAAGATGGATTTGTTTTAGGCTGTCATAACTGTACATGCTTATAATTGTAGGCTTCCATTCAGGATGGGGAACCCAAAGCTAAAATAATACACGTTTTACTCAATATGTTACCATATCAATGTAAATATTGTCAGGTTTATTTATGTTGTGATTTGTTAACATTTTAAGTCATCTCTATAAAGGAGAGAATTGTTTTTCCCTGTGACTTACACTCTTTACAAACCTTAATGCACCTATCATGATATAACCCTTAGCCCTGCCACCATTGCTCCAACCAATCCTCCACACACTCTCTTCTTTCACCTCCAACGGAGGTCTTATTTTATTGTAGGTTTTTCCATTTCCAGCACTGAAAACTATAACAATTGTTTTTTAAAAGAACGTTTTATGATTATTACAGTGGCATGTTTACACCTTATAACATTCTTACTGTATTCTTAATTTTAATTCCTAAAGGGTTCTTGTAGCCTATAAAAGAAAAAAAGTAATACCCCCTTACCTTACAATGCTAACCCAAAGGAAGAATATGTTTTGATTCAATGACACGTATAGTAGAACATGTTAGCCACTGGTGCATTTAGTTTAGGTTGCAGTTTTCTGTGCATTTCTGAATATTATGAACCTTTATGACATGCTGTAATTGTGAAATCATGTACAGTAACATTATGAATTTCAAATTTGAGAGAATTTATGTTGACCTTTGTGTCACCTGTTGGTAAATGATTTGTATATATGTACTTGTAGAGTGAGAATGGCAGGTTTGGTATATTAGAGACTTAGCTGGAGATTTTGGTTTTGGGAGACTTAGCAAAACTGCAGGTAAGTATGATGTACGACAGAGTGCTTAATTCAATAGGGGATTCTCTCACTGAAAAGCTCTTAACACCTTTACATTGGTATTACGAAGCATGCACATACCAGTCTTCTAGCTCAGTTACTCCTGCATCAGACTAGCTGCTCCTGCCCTTCTCTGGCCAACCCCTACATCAGCCATTTGTAATTTTTGGACTTGGCTCCTACCATCCTCTTGGCCTGAATAATGTAGTGGATAATTAACCCCTCATGCATGTCTAAAGGCACTGCCTTGGCCAAAATAGGGAAATAGCTTTATCATGCATGAAGACTGAAAAACAAAAGTGTTTTTTCTCACCTACACAGGTTCATCCACTGTTAAATCCATTGACTGTGTTAGCCTCAGATGAGATTAATAGCTATTCCTGCTACCATCAGATAAGTTCAATTCCCCATGTTTCCCTTGCTGAATTGCTGCTAATGCACATCTAGCTCCATTTTACAGGTACTATATTTTCTTTAATATGTTCCATGTAGGTTAAAGAAAAGATTAGAAAACATGTATTCTCTTGCCAAGCTTCAACAACTCAGACAATTTCAAATATACTTTTTATTCAGTGGGTTTCTCATGTGCCAGTACAATGGCCACTACAATTGAGGGCATGTTTAGGCACTTAATTAAGTAGCCCTGTTGACACACTCACATATCCACCTATAAATCCACTCACTTGTATCGTCCATCCATCCTCCAACAGCGATAATTAGTCTATTCATCCAAAGACCCAGGTGTTGATATAGGCACCCATTCTTGTGCTAGCCCATGGGCTGGTAAAGTAGGGAGGCAGCTTGAGGCTGTTAACATGTTTGTGTGTGTATTTGCATGCATTGTCTTTAATTGCATGCATGCCTGTATGGTTTGGCCTATGTGCGTGCAATTCAGTGTCTGTATGTGAATAGTGATTGTGTGGGTGCATCTCCATACCTAAAAACTGCATGGTCAAGCAACTTTCCTTTGCAGTCCCACTCCTTAACTCCTTTTATGTTTGCCAGCTCTGATGAATTTGTAAATACAATAGGTGCTATTGTTCTTTATTGGTATTGTACGTGTTTATCGTACCTAAATGTTTGCATGTACAAAAAGACCTACAAATGCTACCACCAAAGGTTCGAAAACCAAAAGTTTGAACCTTTGGTGGTAGCATTGTAGGTAAGTATATAAAAAAAGACTGCGGGGGCTGCAGGGGTGTCCCCCGCAACACCCTGCTCACTATACTGTGTGGTACAGTGAGCGGGGTGTTGCAGGGGACACACTCGCAGCACACCCGAAAAAATTAATAAATAAATAAAATAAAACATTTTGAAAAGTGTGCTGCGGGGGTGTTCCCTGAAACACCCTGCTCACTATACTATGTGGTATAGTGAGCAGGGTATTGCGGGGGACAACAATCTACCTTTATCCTCCCTTACCACCTTCAACTAATCCAGAATAGTACTAGCCCTAAAATCTCTCCACTGGCTCCCACAAGTCTTTCTGGGGCATGTGACCACGCTACATCCAAATCTCTCTCCCTAAATACCTCCCTGCTAGAGCCCTTTGGTTTTCTAGCTCCAATTCTCTGAAGATAAGATGCTTTTCTAAGCAGAAAGCAGGGGTAGATCTCTCTCTTTGGCAGAAACCTCCCTGTGGAATGGTCTCCGTGCCCCTCTCAGGCTTGAGCTGGAACTCCATAAATTCCAGAAGCGTCTCAAGACCCTCCATTTCTCATCTTCCTTTCCTCTCCCCTCCCCTGCTAATGCCCCCATTCTGCCTCATGAATTGGCTGCCTGGCCCCTTCTGAGTCCTACAGAGCACCAGGCCCTCTTCGCCCAGTCTTACCCAGCACTCCGGTCTACCTAACCTGCACTTGCACTTCCGGGCATCCTTCCCCTCACTAGCATGACGGTGTGTGCATCCCTATCAAGCCTGGTCCACCCCCATCCTCACACTCAGCATGTGGTCCTCACTCCCTGCATCCCCCGGCACTTGCCTACCTGGACTCCCCTTAGCACTTGCTTAGCCCAATGGGCCCTCGTAATCCCCTCCTCCCCCATTGTACTTGTATGCCACCACTCTACCCTGTACTTCCCTGCCACCCTAAAATGTTCCCTTCTCCGTACCTGCACCCCTCCCCACTCTCCTCCCCCTTGCACTCCTTGTTACTGCACTTGCATGATCTGAATGACACAAGGACTAGTAGGACCGTTATTATAATTTTCTTCCATGTCTCCCCCCCACACTTTTTTTGTCTTGTGGCGCATTGAAACACCAAAGTGCAAAGATTTGAGCCATGTGAAAAATGTTGGCACAATGTGCAAGACTGACCACTTTCTTTTCCTTTGTCCTCCTCAAATGGAATGCAGCAAGTGAAATTGCTAAGAGATGTTAATCTCATGCTTGTAGATTCAAAGATCCCAGTTAGCTTGACATCAAGCAATACCAGGAGCTACAGTTGACTCCTTTGTCAAACTGGTGCCATTCAAATATACCTATGTGAAAATAACCAGTTTTGCAAATGTGTATAAAGGACCATTATGACACATATTAGGCATTTAAAAGTAAAATGCAGCATATTAATAATACAACCTAGTGAATAGCTCAAAATAAAATTTCCACAACACAATCACATCATATCATTAAAAAACATTATCAAACACAATTCCAATCACGTTACAATGAGGTATATAAAGGACAATAGTTTGGATCTCAAATAAAAGTTACATTTGCGACATGGCATGTACTAGCTGCTAGTTCTCCAGGTATGTTTCCTGTATACTAGGTGATGCCAGACACCTTGGAGCTGCTCCTAGGTGCTCCTGCCTATCAAATCTTTATTTTGATTAGTAGGAACATGTCCCCACTCACAATCTGATTCTTGGTAATAAAAGTTAGAAGCTAGTCAGATGAATTGAGTTGCAAGCCAGATTGCCTTTAACTCAGTCTGTGTTCCAAGAGTTATTTCTATGCCATTCCAGAGAGCTAGACAACTGCTAGAGTAAGGATGGGTACTTGGAAATAGATTAAATATAGTAACAGGCCCAGCTTTTGACCTGCTGCGTGTTAAAAGCATAAGTTGGGGTTCTGGAGATCTGATTAGGTCCGAGGGAACAGCAGCACCACAGCGTTATGCTGGTGATGGATTTTAATGCTAACCAGGATTGGTATTAAATAAATCCTCTTTATCTTGGGAAGGCTGTTGAAATTTGGGTGTGAGTTTATTGATAGTTGATTAAAATCATCTTTCACTGTAGAAGGTTTAACTTGAAATGAAGGGGATAGGGGAATTTGTTTGAAGGGTTAGACAAGGGTTAGACAAGGGTTAGCAAAGCAGTAATAAACGGCTATTGTAATACAAGGCTGCTCATTGTCTGACAAGGTATAGGCATTTAGACTTAGTGATGTAAACTGCACCACTGTCTCAAATTGTGAAAACTTTTAGACCAGCATTTAAAGCTTGGTCTTGTTGGTGCCCTCCTTGTGCAATTCTCTCTCACCTCCAGCTTGGGATTCTCTGTCCTCCCTCAATTCCCTTGGATCCCAAGTAAATATCTGTCTCTAAGCAGTCTCAAACTATCCTAATGGTAATCTTCTTCCTTTCTTTGAAGCAGAGGCACTGTGGAGGGGCTCGCTCCAAGCGGTCCGCCATTCATTGCTAATGGTTATCCTACTTTCTTACAATCTGCCATGTAGGAGGCGCTTGCTTTAAGCGGTCTGCCACTCTATGTTAATGGTTGTCTTTCTCTCTGCCTTTTTCTCTCTCTCCCTTTCTCTTTCTCCCTCTCTCGCTCTCTCTCTTTCGTCCTTCCTTTTCATTATAAGCAGTAAGTCACAATTAGCTAATGGACCTCGTTTTTCTTTTTTAGAATTTGAGGTTGTATGTGTATGTGGTCATTCACACCATGCTAATTTCATACCCACCTTCACAAGCGGGATACAGGCATTCACAGAGTGGCTAAGGGAACCATAGTTCCATGTTGAGGGCACAAAGAAGTAGGACCTTCACAATGGGGAGTCCAAACTTTACAAAGTGGGTATGGGGAACACATTGTTGTGGACACCTAGCTCTGAAGGAGTAAGTGACATGCCTCAATAAACTGGAGAATTAGCAGACTTTATTTTTAAGTCCCCAACTTGACAAAACTCTGATCTTGGCCAAATCAATATCTCTAATGCCTTGTATGCCACAAATGATGTTGCTTTCCAAAATGAAATATTCTTCCGAATAACTATCGAATACTCTCTATACTTTAAGCCTCAAGATGGAATGTTTAACTATTTTTGCTTTGTAAGTGGTTAATATTACTATTTTATTAACTTTGTCAAGTAATCAGTGACTGATGTAGAAGCTAAGATGATTAAATTGTTGCTGCAGCAGGGAATTGGCAGAGCAGATGTATCTAACTGCCATAGGTTTGCTTCTATATTTCTAATGACGGCATTCAACATGCCCCAAAACCTGGAAGGCTTAGGGCCTCATTACACGGATGGCGGTAGGGATTTATCGGTACCGGTAAAATACCGGTACCGGTAAATCCCTACCGCCTTACTACGAGGTCCCTTTGCGGGTTGGGGGATTTAACGCCTGCTTTTTGCAGGCGTTAATATCCAACCCGCTAAGGGACCTCGGAGCTAATTACGGCACCGCAAAATTGCGGTGCCGTAATTAGCGCCTTCCCCATTCCCATAGAGCCCTATGGGGCAGAAATGGGAATGGGGAAGGGCAATGGCTGAAGGGGGATTTACCACCCCTCCAACCTTGAAATGGGGTGTTAAATCCCCTTTCCTCCAAGGCGGTGTTGGTATTTTACCGGCATGAGCCATGGCGCTAATAGCGCCATGGCTCACCGCCTACCGGGTAATGAGGCCCTTAATTTGTACAACTACTTGACCACAGTCACACACATTGTAATTACCATTATTCAGTTTTGAACGCGTGTGCCTTGTAATTTGCTTGTGTTTTAGTCAGATTTCCCTACTTCAATCAAATGATTTGATATAATGTTGGATACTGTCTGGGATTAGAATTGTGATTTTGGTTAAACCTCTGAGAGGTGAGAGCTGGTGCTCTGCACCGAAGGAGGGTTGGGGTGCACACCAGTACTTTAGCAGGCCTAGAGAAGCATATGCTGGACTTGCCAATTATAGGACCTTGGTTTTCAACATGCTTTTATTGTGGGTTTCCAATATAGCAAACATTTGCTTCACGTGCAGTTCTCTTCAATGTGCTGTAGGACCTCATCTGGCTTCATCAGTGATTTTTTAATTACGGATGCCAGTGGCCAATATATGCCTAATGGTCAGCATACGGTTTCTTTAACTTTAAAACCCAGTAAATTATTGGTTCACATGGCTGTAAACATGATTTGTAGCTGTTGCTTACATTAATTTGCCCTGTGAAAATTACTTTTGGTACTGTAGCACAAAGAGGACATTTATGACATTTGAGTGACTGGTGATTTTAGATAAAAAAGACAAGTAATAAGCCATAACTGGTGGATTAACCAACAATTCATAAGACATTTAGGTGATGAAGGGTCTCATTACACGGACGGCGGTAAGGGTTAACGGTCACCGTTAATGGTACCGGTGACCGTTAACCCTTACCGCCTTACTACAAGGTCCCTTTACGGGTTGGAGACTTTAACGCCTGCTTTTTGCAGGCGTTAAAAACCAACCCGCAAAGGGACCAGGGAGCTAATTACGGTACCGCAATTTGCGGTGCCGTAATTAGCACCTTCCCCATTCCCATTATGCCCTATGGGGCAAAAATGGGAATGGGGAAGGGCAATGGGGGAAGGGGGAATTACCGCCACACCAACCTTGGAATAGGGCGGTAATTCCTCTTTCCACCAAGGCGGCGCCGGTATTTTACCGGCATGGACCATGATGCTAATAGCACCTTGGTCCACCGCCGTCCGTGTAATGAGGCCCGTAGATGTGGTGTCCCAAGAGTCTAGCGCCTTAGAGAAATTTGGTGGTTACAATTGCAGGGGTCGAAATTAGGATTTATTGACCAGGAGCAAAATTCAGCTCCTTTCTATCGGGCATCACCAATTAGGCAGGAGCTACTCGAGGGAAACCAGTAGCTAGTGCATAGAGCACAGCAAATGTAACCTTTGCATAAAACACAAACTCTAACTTAATGTCTATTTATATATTATCCAATATGCTTTTAGTGTCTCTTAAGTGTGTCTATGATTCTCTTTTATACACATACCCAAACCTACCCAGTTAATATTACATAACCGTGTTTGTATAGCACCACTTGCCTGGGGTGTCAGAAGTAGTTCCTGGTAGTTCTTGGTTTTCGAGGTAACCAGGCTCTCCTTGGCTATAACCAGGAACTAAATAGCTCAGACTTCCTGGCAATTTGCTATTGTTTTGCATGTTTTTGTATGGATCTACATCTTTTGTGATGTCTGCAGTGTAATGTTGGCATGCAATCACATGGGTGAGAGGCTTTATATATTTGTGTAACCTTTTGTAGGTGTGCTGCTAGTGATGCACAATCAAGCTGTTTTCTTCAAATCGTATGTGCCTTTTCTAAATCACTGCAGCGAGGGAAGAACAGCTACTGCAATAAATTCCAGGTCTGTATTTGTTAGGTTTCGTTAGTAAACTCCTAAAACAATCTTTAAAACATTGGGCCTCATTACGAGTCCGACGGTAACTGCAGCGGTAAAACCGCCTGGTTACCGCCGGACTCGTATTACCATTCCGCCTCCGTGATTCCCGGAATTACCGGGGCATTACAACCCCGGTTTCCCGGGAATCACGGAAGCGGAATGGTGTTAATCCCCATTCCCATTGAGTCCTATGGGACTCAATGGGAATGGGGATCCTATGGGACTCAATGGGAATGGGGATCATGGAAACACCGGCAGCATCTCGTAATGCTGCCGGTGTTTCCTCGTCCGCCTGCAGGCGGGCGTTGTTAAACCCGCCAGGTCAGACCTGCCGGGAACATCACCTCCCGCCTGCAGGAGTTGTGATCGCCCGGTAGTGAAACAACGGTGGCGGCGGGTTTACCGCCACCGTTGTTTCCATACTGGGCGATTTGTAATGAAGCCCATTGTGTTTTAAGGGGTATACCAAATGACTACTTAATAAAGTAAAAGTGCACTCAAAAGACTGAACTGAACACTATTTGCAAAGGTTTCAAAAACATTGTAAATTCTGTATACAAAATGTTTACTAATAATGACAGTTGTTAGGTGCACACTAGGTTTACAAATATTAGTAAATGGTGTAAACCAAATGTTTACTAATATTGACAAATTTGAGGTGTACGCTAGGTTCACAAAGGTTTACAAATAAGTTTTCTTTGTTTGTTTGTTTGTTTGTTTATTTCTAATGCGCACCAGTCCCAGAGGTATCAGGGTGCAGCAGTTAAGAAAATGCAAGGCTTACGTTACAGAGTCACAGGTTATAAGCAGATATAAAACATGTATACAGGTTATGAGCCGGAGCGATACATATATACATCAGGAAGAAAAACATATATACAGGTTATAAGCAGGAATAATAAATATGTACATCAGGCCTATGTTAAAAGTACTTTGAGGGAATATACAGATACAGTACAGAGGTGTAGGTAGCCCAGCGGTCTAGCCTACCGGTCAGTGGATTTGAGGAAGTTAATGTAGTTGCGTTTAAAGTTCAGGTATGGTTGATCTTCTCTAAGAGGGTGTGGTAGAGAATTCCAAAGTTGGGCTGCTTTCACGGGAAAGCTGTTGCCACCTACCTTGGCCAGCTTGAATCTGGGTCTAGTGAGCAAGTTGGCAATACTAAGTCTTGTAGGTCTGGTGGATGTTCTCCTAAGGAGTCTATCCATGAGGTAGCTACGGGCAGCATTGTTTAGTGCTTTGTGGGTGAGGGATGCTGTTTTTAGTAGGATTTTATTGTGGATTGAAACCCAGTTATTTTGGCACCTAGTGCTGAAATATGTGATCTTCTGGTCACACCAAGTGCAGCTCTTATGGCATTGTTTTGGAGGATGTGTATCCTCAGAATGATTGATTTATTGGTGCCGATGTAAAAGGCATTGCAATAATATAGCCTGGAAAGTATTAGGGCTCTGGCCAGGATCATTCAGTTGTCACTCGACAGAAAGGGTTTGCCGGTCCTAATGAGCTTACAGGTGTAGGTGGTGGCCGATGCCATTGATTTCACTTGTTGTCGAAGGAAAGGGTGGAGTCGAGGTAGAAGCCAGGGGTCTTTACCTCCTTTGCCGCCTTGATGAGTTTCCCATCAAATATGAAGGATGAGTACTCCTGGCCTAGTTTTTTAAGGTTGGTGTGGGTGCCCAGGATGATAAGCTCGGTTTTGTCATCATTCAGGCATAGACCTCGGGTATCCATCCATGCCTGGATGATGAGATACACCCTATTCACCAAGGCCAAATCCTTGTCGTAATCCCCGGAAAGTGGGAGGAGAATCTGAGTATCATCTGCATACTTAGTGTAGGTGATACCAGAAGGTCCAGATTGTCGAACAAGGGCTTAGTGAATACGTTGTATAATGTATGGGAGACACAAGAGCCCTGGAGGACACCGCACGTGATAGGAATAGGATCAGCAGCTGCTGAGGGGGACAAGACCCTCATGGTTCTGTCACTCAGGAAAGATTCTATCCAGCTAATGGCCTTTTTGGAGAAGTGGGCCGCAAAGTCCAGGTGGCCGCATAAGACCTTGTGGTCCACGAGGTTGAATGCGGCAGAGAGGTCTAGCAGTAGGAGGAGCGCTGTTTTCCCTTTGTCCCTTAGCTCATCAAGCTGTGTTTTCAAGTCGATGAGGGCAGTTTCCGTAACATGTAGTGGGCGGAAGCCTGATTGTCTTGCTCCCAAAAGTTTATGGAGTTCCAAATATTTTTGAATCTGAGTATAAGCAACCTTATCAAGTATTTTGAGCAAGAAGGGTACCATTGTGATCGGACAGTAGTTGGTAGGAATTTGTGGATCCAAGGTTTGCTTCTTCAGCAAAGGGAGCACCTAGTATTGCTTCAGGTTCATGGGGATGGTGCCAGATGCAAAAGAGGCATTAAAGGAATGGTTCGGTCAACATTTTTTATTGCCCCTACGGGTCGACCATGTGTTTTTAAGTCTAAGTCGCTCGATTTTGGAAAAATTTCCTATGGACCTTACCCGAGTTTTCGTCCATTAAACGCACGTGAAAACAGGCACCAGGGAACTGCCATTTTGTGATAATCCTATAATTTCCCCCATCGCCCTGGCTGACCTGCTTTTGTGACACTAACTCATATCCCCCGCCCCTGAGCCTGGCATTATCGAAACATTCATATTCCCCGCCTCTCTCCATGACGTTACTGTGCTGCGTAGGCAAACGCGCCCAGTCGTCTTCTACGCGACTTCACACAGAACCCGGAAACCAACACAGATCAGCTCACAACACAGCGCGCCACAATTCGGAATATGAAACTGTACTTTAAAATCAAACAGCAACACGGTAAATTTGGTAAAGTACATTTATTTGACATTAAATGTTTATAGAATATTCTGCAATTGCCATATGAACTCCGAAAGTCATTTATTTTCTTTTATCTCTATCCGCAAATCCTTAAAATTTTATCGTGAGTCACGCGCTGTTCATTTATGGTATAAAGGGTGTTGGTTTTCGTTCAAAGAGGCACTTTTGTCGCACGTTGAACCGCAAGGCTGTTCCATCAAGTAGGCACTAGTCCAGCGTAAAGGTTGATATGTTGCTTCTAGCCACTAGTACCGCGTAAAGGCATATTGCCCCTTTGGCGATCGTCCCATAAGATCATCAAAATGGTGCAGTTGTTTACATTAAGCTGCAGCTGGCGGCTGAAGAAACCGTCTGCCGGTGTCTGAAACTGGTGGCAGGGGCAAAATGGAAGGATGTACCTATTTTGAAAACATAAAATGTATAATTAGTCTCGCCAGCCGATCTTTATTAATATTATTTATTTTATTTATTTTATTTATTATGGCCGAGCTGAAACTATTTGCTTTCAAGGATAGTGCAATGGAGTATGTTCGGCTCTAAAATCAATGCGAAAACTAACAAAATAAATCGAGGTTGGTACACAATGAGAAACAACTTTTTGTCTACATGCGTGTGGAATGTGGACCTGCATGCCCATGTGCCCGCTTCAAGGATGATCCCACAAACCTTTTCAAAGCTCTTCATTCATTCATTTATTCATGATATGATATGATATGATATGGTATTTGTAACGCGCCTATACACAAGTGTTTCAAGGCGCGACGAGGCAGGGAGGGAGGGAAACAAGGGGAAGACAGACAACCGATCCTACTAGGCCAGGTGTCATTCAGATCGCGCAAGTGCGGAGGTAAGGGGAAAAAGGAGGAAGTGCAGGGGGAGGAGGTGGGGGGGAAAGTGCAGTACAAGGTAAGTAGCGTAAAAAATAATAAATAATAAATAATAAATAAAAAGGGCCAGCTGGTGGCAAGTGCGAGGTAAGTGCAGAGCAAGTGCTGGGAAGGGGGCTGTAGGGATACAGTGACAGTCCCACAGTGCGGGGGAGCCAGGGAGGCAGTGCAAGTGGAGAGTGGCTGGGCCCTGGACCGAGGTTGCTGAGAGTGGCCCAGATGCAGGTTTAGTGCTGAATTCAGTGGGGAGTTAAGCAGGTTTAGCAGGGGAGAGGGAGAGAGAAGGCAGAAGCGAAGAGGAAGGTTTTGAGGTGCTTCCGGAACCGGAGATGGTTCTCCTCAAGTTTCAGGGAGGCAGGAAGGCTGTTCCAGAGGGAGGCCCCTGCTGCGGAGAGAGATCTACCCCCAGCTCGTTGCTTCGAGAAGCGGCTGACCATGAGGGAGTTGGAGACGGATGAGCGAAGGGCTCGTGAAGGAAGATATTTAGGAAGAGAGAGTTGAAGGTATTTAGGTCCCAGGCCCCAGAAGGCCTTGTGGACAATGCAGAGGGTTTTGAACTTAATCCTCGCAGCCACTGGGAGCCAGTGAAGAGATTTCAGTCCTGGAGAGATACGGTCCCTGGGCTTGAGGCCAAGGACAAGTCTCGCAGTTCTGTTCTGGATAAGTTGCAGAGGGCGGAGAGTGGAGGCAGGCAGATTAAGATAGAGGCTGTTACAGTAGTCCAGCCTTGAGAGAACCAGGGCTCGGGAGACAGTGAGCTTCTGGGGGAAGGAGAGGAAGGGAAGAATACCTCTGAGGAGGTGCAGTTGGTAGTGTGACTTCTTAGAGACGTCAGATATATGAGGAGAGAAGGAGAGTGTGGAGTCGAAGATGACCCCGAGGTTTTTAGCCTTACAGGTAGGGGCAGGAAGGGGGCCAAGGGAGGCCGGCCAGAGAGCTGCAGGGAAGGAGGGAGTGGGTGTGCCGATGAGTAGAATCTCAGTCTTACTGGCGTTGAGGCAGAGGTCATTGGCGGCACACCATTCCTGGATAGCAGACAGACAGTCGGAGATGAGGGAAGGAGAGGAGGAGGCCGAGGGTAGCCTGAAAATGAGCTGGGTATCGTCTGCATAGCACTGGAAGTAGGGGCAGAGAGCGGCGATGCGGTGGGCAAGGAGTGCCAGATACTGGTTGAAAAGCCAGGGAGAGAGGTTGGAACCCTGGGGGACACCACAGGTGGAGAAAAAGATGTCAGAGAGGAAGGAGCCCATTTGGACCTGGGAGGATCGACCGGAAAGGAAAGAAGTCAGCCATGCCAGAGCCTGACCAGTGATACCCAGGTTATCACGGAGACAGTTGAGCAGGATGGCATGGTTGACGGTGTCAAAGGCAGAGGAGAGATTGAGCAGAATGAGAACACAGGGAGTGTTGGAATCGAGGTTCAGGAGCAGGTCCTCCCGGATGTTCAGGAGAGCAGTTTCCGTGCTTCTGGCCGCTCTGAAGCCGGATTGATGGTCATGAAGATTACCAACAGATTCAGCATGGAGGTTAAGCTGGGAGATGGCCAGTTTCTCCAGGAGCTTACCCAGGAAGGGAGTAATGGAGATTGGGCGATAATTGGCCGGGCAGGAGGGGTCGGAAGAGGGTTTCTTGAGGAGGGGGTGCACAAGGGAGTGCTTGAGGGGGGATGGGAAGACTCCAGAGGCGAATGAGTGGTTGCAAAAGTCAGCCAGGGCAGGAGCCAGGGAGTCGATGTGGTCCTTGATGGTTTTGGAGGAACAGGGGTGAACCTGTTTAGACGAGGCTTTCATAGATCGGACTTGTCTGGAAACCTCATCAGCAGAAAAAGGTGGAAAAGCAGAGAAGGAGGGCGGAGGGGCGGCTGCAAGAGAGCAAGAGGAAGAGCCGGGAAGAGAGGGAGGGGGGAGAGAGGAGGAGAGCGAGGACAGGATGTCCTGAGTTTTTGAGATGAAGTGCAAGGCCAGTGCAGTGCAGAGGGCCTGGGAGGGGACAGGAGAGGTAGAGACTGCAGCAGGGTTCGCCAGCTCCTTGCAGATTTTAAAGAGTTCGGCCGAGTTGTTAGATGCCTCAGAGATGCGGGCTTGGATAAGGGCTCTCTTCTTGGTGAGAACGGAGAGCCGGTATTGCCTTTGGAGCAGGCGACAGGCCAGTTTGTCAGAGGATGAACATGAAGCACGCCATTTCCTCTCTGCCACCCTGCACTTGCGTTTTAGGGTGACGAGATCCGAGTCATACCAGGAGTTACATTTGGCTTTGGGCTTCAGGCGGATTCTCATGACGGGGGCAAGGATATCGAGAGTATCAGATATAGAGGAATAGAGCATGGAGAGGGCTGTGTCAGGGTGGGAGTCAGCCGAGGGGGGAGGAGGGGGCGAGAAGGTAGCAGCGAAAGCCTCAACTGACACGCGCTTCATGGGTCGGATGACCGAGAAGGTGGGTGGCAGTGAAGAGGGTGGCTTTGCCTGTGGGGTAGGGAGGGAGAGGTGAGAGGATAGGAGAAAGTGATCGCTCCAGGAGAGAGGAGTGGAGAGAGGGAGGGAGAGGGGAAGGTCAGAAGAGATCAGAGCATCAAGAGTGTGCCCTGCAGAGTGAGTAGGCCCAGACGGGAGAATAGAGAGTGAGAGAGAGTTGCAGAGTTCGCGAAAGAGACCAGTGGGGGGACAGGAGGCATCGAGGTGGATGTTGAAGTCACCGAGAAAGAGGAGTTGGGTGGTTGAGGACAGGAGTGAGGAGGAGAGGTCAGCCCATTCAGAGAGGAAGGAGGAAATTTGACCAGGTGGTCGATAGATAGTAGCCACGGTAAGGGAATGGCTAGGAGAGAGAGAGAGTCGGCAGACAAGGCATTCAAAAGAGGAGTAGGTCTGCGTAGGAGTGACAGAGGCAGGAATCCACTCAGGGAAGATAAGGGCAACACCACCCCCTGAACGGTTAGGCCTGGGCACGGAGAGGATCTTGTAGCCGTCAGGTAGGAGTGTTTCGAAGCTGGTGGCAGAGCTGGCTGTGAACCATGTCTCAGTGAGACCGAGGACGTCGAGGTCCAGTTCCTCAAGAAGGCGACAGATATCAGAGGAGTGCTTGATGGCAGAGCGAGCATTTAGAGTGGCAATGTGGAGAAGGTTGCCACCTTTGAAATACTTCCGGGGAGGGGTACAGATCAGAGGTATGCCCTGCGGAGGTGTTAGAGAAGGAGTTGAAGAGGGAGCAAGAGAAGGGGCAGGGAGGGAGGGGAGAGGCAAGGTAGCCGAGGACAGAGGAAGGGGGACAGCGGGAGCGGAGAGGAAGTTGATGAGCCGTGGGAGGCGCCTATCAAAGAGGTGAAGGTTGGCCTGAGGGCCTTGGACCAAGACGGTCCCGTTAGCATAGACATTAATGATGGCCTTAGAGGAGTGGAAAGGGGCCAAGAGGACATCCCAACGGGTGCCACCATTAATGGGAGAGGAGGAGAAAGGAGAGAGCACAGCGACCATGTGAAGGGTCCATAGGTCAGGTGAAGGCACGAAAAAGAGAATGTCAGTGAGAGTTTCCTTGGAGCAGGCGCTCGTGTAGGTGTCAGCGATAGGGAGGCCTGGGTTGGAGACCAGGATGTCCTTTTTAAACTTTTTCCTACCGGATTTAGTGAGGAGAGCAGGATAGTCAATAGAGAAGCAGTTAGAGTAGATAGGTGAGATAGTGAGCACGATGGAGTAGGAGGGGAGGCGGACGACACGAGTATGCAGACAGGAATTGAGTGGAGGGCACTAGTTTAACACAATACAGAGCAAACAGTAATGCGTAGTAGGTCAGGGCCACCTAAGTTTGAGAATCCTGCGAGGGGAGAAAAGCACCCTAGTTTACCTATAAATTGGAAAAGGGGGGGCGAGGCATCATGCGGAAGAGGTGGGCAAGGTGAGGAGGGGTGGGCCGGAGAGCAGAGGAGCTGGCGCCTGGCGTCCCCTGCGGACACCTGCAGACACACAGTTAATTGCATCCATTCATTAATTTCTTCATTCTGGTATCAAAGCGTCTAAAGAGTTACTTACATTATATTTGCAATTTCCATTGTGTCTCTGCGTAATGCAGTCCGTAAATCCCACTGTGCTCTTGACAACGATTTTTCGTCTACTGAACTAACATGAAACTCGGTCTAGTTTAAGAATTTTCTGCCTTATCGTCTCAAACGTTATTGCACTCCCCAACCCCCCCTTCAAATGAAGTTCTTTCTGCATGGTCCCTGTCTCTCAAGGTCAAAAAACAATAGAACCTTATACTGTCAGTGCGAGTTGTGGGCCTCTTCAGGGCGCGAGCTGAAAATCAAAGCCGCTGACCTTCACTAGAAATTAGCATACATTCTTTCTTTGCAACATCCCGTAGTAAAGCCATCTGTGAGAACTTGAAGTTTCGAATCCATCTATGTAGTGCGCCTCAATGTTCAAATGCGAACTGGCTTCTCTCCCATCTGCAACGGCTCGCTTGGCGCGTTCTAAGGCCCCAATTTTGTCCTCGTTGTCTGCGAGCTTTGAAGCCCCAAAGAACCATAACTATTGAGACTTTTAATTTTTTGGGGAAGGTCAGGGAAAATATAAAGTACCCGAGGAGTTGAGTTGAAAGTGAGATTTATTGTTTGTTTGTTTTATTATTTGCAATACGCAAGCCTCCCCTCGGTTAACAGTGCCCAGCATTTATAAGAGATTGCGAAAATTAGTTACATCAACAAAAATATATACATACACATATAGACAAGGTCAGTAATATGAGGTGAATAGAGAGAGAATTCAAAGATGACACCCGGGTAGTTCGGCACCCAGGATGGTGAAGGTAGGGGTTAGGGTTAGCGTACTTTGTATGCACACTGTACAATAACATTTATTTACAAAAAGACAATCGTATTACAATTATTTAAACCGGGATTTGTACTTCACTACCAGCTCTCCTTTGGGTGGACATGGCACAGTGACAATGTTGGGTGGCAATGGATCAGTGCTCTGCACAGAAACGTTCAAAATTCCATATCTGTGCTTCTCTAATACAGCAACAATAAGGCTTTTGACAAAGTCGAACTCCATTTCCTCATAGACTGGTTTGATCACCCATTGCTTACTTATTTTTGAAAAGGCCTTAGTGTAGCAAGGCATCCTTACATTACCCTTAGTCCTAGATTGTTCACGGCCGAGATTCTCGTTATGGGCCAAGACGGCAAGTAGAGTCCTATGTCTCATGCCCTGTATGCTGAAATGCAAGCGCTTTGGCCTGTACTTTACGCACATATTGTGGAACACCTCCAATCCTCCAGTACGACAGAATTCTGTCAGTCCCCTCAAATCTCTTGATAGAGTTTTATCGAAAACAATCTTCTCAATGGCTTTGTGTGTCGGTGAAGATGGATTCAACCACTTCTTCTTCCGTGCCTCCACTGGGGATAAAGGGCCATGTTCACATTCGTGGAAATGTAGGTTTTCTGACCAGCGGTGCACGTTGGTACAGTGGTGCATCAGTGACCACCATTTTTCAAATAGTATTTCCACTGACCCTTCACAAGTTTTGGAGCTCCACCAAAGATGGTTGCTGATACACTGGGACCACTCTGAAATACTTTCCAAACCTTTTTTTTTCCCTGCAGCCGAGATTTTCTTATTGATTGATTTAGCAAGATGCCATACGTCAAATTGATGTTTAATATGTGGGAACTGCTCTCTCATTGTCTTGGCAATTGAAACGTGTCTGTCCGTGGCTATTAGGTCGATGTGCATTCCACTCGATTGTAGATATTCCACTGATTTTATAAATCCTAGTTTCTCCATGGCCACTGAGGATGTACATTGTGTTACCTGCACGACCACCAAACTCACAATTTTCTTACTATCCATGTCCTGAAAGTGGTAAGTGCAGTTCTTGGCAGAAAATCCAGGGCTGTCCCACTGTCCATCGCCGGCTAGCCTGAATCGTTTGCCTTTGAATGTATTTGCTAGAGACAATTTTTCAATTTTCCAAGCATCACTAATGGCCGGAAACAGATAATCATGTTGGTATTTGTAGTACTGCGTTTTTGAAATGAAATGGAGTCCCACAAACTGAAAGAAAGACTTTAACTTTCTAAAGCTGGAGCCACTAAAAAGTGATGCAGCTGCACAGAGTAGATTGCCTGCTGGCAGTTTCCCCAGCATCGGTTGTGCAGACCATGAGAACGTTTGATGTAATCTACAGGCGGCATGTATTGTGACGTTACTGCCTTGTTTTTGATGAGTCACATGACTCAATGGCTTCCCACATACTTTCCCTCTGACGGAATGCACACATTTCAGCATACTTATAATATCCATCAAACAACTGTCGAATACTATGTATTTGTCCTCTTTGATTAGACTGTCATCCTGCGTCAAAGTTGTTTCGGCCTGTGACGTTGAGGACATATCACCAGATTTGAAAGAAATATCGCTGCTATCAAGTTCTGATGCGTCAGTGAATGCGCTGCTGGTTCATTCTCTGTCATTTCAACATCTGCTACTTCAACATTGATGGGAGGACACAACAATGTCGACAGCTTTTTTGGTGGCAATTTTTTGGCGGGTGTAGATTGTGTAAATTGATCTGCGACTACTTCAGAGCTATCTTCAATACATCCAGTATCATGTTGTTGCGGTGGTGCGGTCGTACTGTAGCAATGGTCCAATACAACTTTGCTGGATTCTCCGGACACATTCATTTCATTTTCTGTACATTGGACATGAGCATCCCGAGTCTCAACACGCCGCGTCTGAATTAATAGTTCCTCCTTAGCCTCCATAGTGTAAATGGTCTGGTAAGCAATATCTCTCATTCGCTTCACTGTCTGTGTATGTTTAGTTCGTAGACCCACGGGTAACTAGAGGACAGATTGAAAAAGGGATGTTCAGTTTAAACACAAGATAAAGTATAGTACAATTGACTTTAAAAAACATAAAATAGTCCCCAGCACAAACAAATTTCTAAAGCTATGAACTGTTTGTAACTAACCTTATTTTTGTTTCTTTTCTTTGCAACTTTTTTGACTCGACCTTCAACATCTGCACGCTGTTGCTCCGATACGTATCCGCATGTCTCCCCTTCCTCTTGCGCTGCTATCATTACGACTATATTTTCTGTATCTGCATAGACAGCACGGAATGAGGCTCCATCGACTCCCTGAAACATAGTATTTTCATTACTGTGTATCAAAATATTGTTAGCATAAAACACATGTGAGGACGAACACACATGTACATCTCAATAGCCAAACACGATTTAAACATTGTGTGGAACAATCAAACAACAAGTATTCGAGCTCTAATGACCTAGTTCGATGGAGCTGTCAGTATCCATACCTCTGGCTATGCATGGACTGCCACGAATGATTGTATTGAAGAGGAGGCATCAGCAACTCCCTGAAACACAGTACTTGCGTTAGTATGGTTTTCAATATCGTAAACATAACACACACTTGGGGTCGACGGCACAGGTACATATAAAGAGATAACCACAAATGTTGCATTGTCTAAAAGAATCAAGGAATATTTAAAAATGATCAGATTTAATCGACTTATTTCTCCGATTTCTTTACATCTGCATCATCTAAATGGGATCTTGTGATTGTAGTGGAAGCTCCATCATCTCCCTGAAACACAGTACTTGCGTTAATAGGGAAGAAAGTATAGCAAATGGAATCACGTTATATGATCACGTCCGATGGAGCTGTCAGTATCCATACCTCATGCTGCTGAAGAATATCTAGGGCTGTTGTCAATGTGGTGCGCACTTCCGAAAGCTGTTGCGCCGATTCGTATCTGCATGGTCCTGCTTCCACCGGAATTACTTGAATGTCAGGCGCTGCATCAAGTGCGTGGGTTGACGATTCCACAACTGCCTGAAACATAGTATTTGCATTAGTAAGGATTACAATATTGAAAACACAACACACGCTTGGGGTCGACCGCACAGGTACATATCAACGGCTAACCACAAATGAAACATGGTGTAGAACAATCAAACGACAAGTGTTCCAGTCCTGATGATCACGGTCAGTTGAGCTGTCAGTATCCATACCTCGGGCTGCTGAAGAACATCTAGGGCTGTTGTCAATGTGGTGGCCGCTTCAGCATCTCCCTGAAAGACAGTACTTGCATTAGTATGGATAACACTAATTATAACTGAAAACAAACACCAGGGGACGACAACTAAGGTGTATATCAATTGGAAAGCACTAACCAAACAATTGGTAAAATAATCACACGATACATACAAACTATTACTTGACATGCATAAAACAAGTCTGTAGCGGAATAGCCAAGTATGATTACCTGATACGCGCTAGAAGTGGTTGATAACTGCGAGCACGTGACGGAAGAAGAATGTTCTTGCTTCAGATTCAAGGGATAGTCAAGAAGTTGTAAAGGTAAATTATTGTTTGATAATGAAATGCCAATATTTAAAATTGCCATGTAAGGAGACAGAATACTTGAGTAATGCACAATATAGCACAGTTCCCTGTGCCCATATATAGATTTCGTTTGTGGATTATGAATTCTAAAAATAATATATTTATAAATGTCATTATTCAAAAAGCTATACACTCATATCAATGTCTAAAGCATTACAAATTGGAAACAACACCTAAAATATCAATGAATCCATTCGGCTACCTACACACTACCGCAAGGCCTAAAGCTAAAAACGGATACTTGACTCACCAGTGGCGGATTGTGGACAAATAGAGTGGGAATAGCGTTTGCAAGCAATTTTCATGTCAATCGCCGTTTATTCTTCTTTGTTACCCAAGATGTGGTGTACATGTTCGAGGGAAAGTACCGGCTGCAGATGCGGTATCGATCACCCCTCTTGTCTTCAAAGACTTGTTGGACTCTACTTTCCAGCTCATCCAGTGGATATCCGCAATGTCTGACCCATTCTCTTATTCGATCAACAGTTTTCGGGAAAACATGCATTCTAGTGCCTTCAGATTTAGCATGGGTCTTCGAAGGGCAACCGCTAATCGAACAGGCAGGCATTGTTGAAAATTCTGAAAAGTAAATATCAAGAATATTATAAAGCCTTGATGAATAAAAATGTCATAAAAAAGTAAATGAACCATACCATGCTCAATGCAAGGTTTGTTTTGGTCGCCAGAACTATACCAGTTCATCATGTGCGGCTTAGTATTTGCATATGTTACAGACATTTTTTAAATTATGTGACTAAACTCTGAACATGTGACTCGTCCCTTGGATGTTCTGTCTTGCACGAAAAGGAACCATGCTTACATTGTAGAATGGACCCCCGAAGGATGCAATTCGATGACAATTAACACAGATGAAAATAAATAGATCTATTGATAGCATAACAATTGAAACTCAAGTCAAAAGCAATGAGACCAATGACCATACCTCTATTGGGTACTGTAATAGCAAATAGATTGAAATGTAAAAATGACCGAAATATGACTAGGATACATGGCCTTACCTTGACCAACAAACAGTTGGATTCAGCAGGCCGAGCAGTATGTTGCAGGAGAACATGTACATGGCCACAGGTAGCACACTGACGAGTTTGATCGAAGCGGTCACAGACGAGCAGTTTAGCATAGATCTCAGTGCTTCTCAGGTAGAAGGTTCAGGAGTTGACTTGCAAAGCACAAAGATGTTCTCATGAGACATATCAAGTGGTTTATAAAGTATTAGATACAGGGGTGTGTTTGTGAATGAATGACGTGTGTATGTCGTGGTATTATGTTTATTGCAGGGGGGCGGCCTGCCTCAGGGGAGGCCTGCCTGGAGACACGGGGTCTGAGGAGGCCATGTGAGCGATGGCCCCTGGGCGTGGGATACCTTTTGAAGTGTACATACTGTTTGGCACCTTGGCCGTTTGCGCCCGTCACAGCCCCCCATGCCAGCGCTCATCCCCGGGTGCGAACCGCCTTTGATAGAGGGGGTGGGATGGCTGGGCCTGGGGCGTGCAGATAAGGCACAGGAAGACTGCTGAATGGAGACACACTTATGTGGATTGCAGGGGGGCAGCCTGCCTCAGGGGAGGCCTGCCTGGAGAAACGGGGTCTGAGGAGGCCATGTGAGCGATGGCCCCTGGGCGTGGGAAACCTTTTGAAGTGTACATGCTGTTTGGCACCTTGGCCATTTGCGCCCTCCCTTGCCCTTATGTGATGTTAACTTTGCATGACATTCGCGTAGATGGGAACACTGAGCAGGACATGGGGCATCCATTGTTGTACCCCCTTTCCACTCCATTTTGGTAACCAGGTCTCACTGCGATAGTACAGCGCGCAGAGCACATGGCCCACAGCCTCGTTCCCACTCCGACTGGAAAACTCCAGAGGTATTTGCAACAGCTAATAAATGTAACACATCACTCTCTGAGATCACGGTCCTGCATGTGAACCGGCCTGAACCAAGCACATGGCTCGTTCATCTCCACAAACGTGTCCTTGCCCACGCACCCTCGCCAGTGGAAAGTTACTGCCATTCTGACCCTGTGTCCCTGCAAGGTATTCTCTTCATGTGCTAGACCACTGTCCACACCATGATGGCCACCTAGCAGATCCCCAACTAAAATTAGACCCCTACTGCAGTATATCGTTGCCTATCAATAACAAATGCCACATATCGGAGATTCTTGTGAGCACAGACCCACACTTCAAACACTGTATTATAGTGTTCAAGACCCTTGACCTAAGGCCTGTATAATCCAAGGTTCATTGATAGTATTGATATATGTGTGACTTTTATAGAGACATAACCGACTGAAAGACTTTGAACAAGTGTTATTTAGTGCATGAATTATTGAGAATATATTATGTTAGCTTAGATAGTGACCACCCTGCTTCACAGCGACCTGACCTTCACCCATTCGGAGCACAGATGTCTGACGTCCATCCTTGAATGGAGACACACTTGATTCATTTAAAAAATCGAAACAACCGTTGTTAAAAGATATGTGGTGTTTTATTTTGTATCTTATTTTGATGGCACAAAAATACAAGACTTTACACATTGTACAGGTCAGGTTGCAGCACAGCGAGAGAAAATCCCCTGTACTGACCGCTGTCACTTGGGAAAGTTTCTCTTATGGCACGAACGGCACAGGCGGGTATCACTCTTCGAACGCGGTGTCCAAGCCTCCGGTGAAGCCACCATGTAAAGGAACGATAGGCCACCAGCCTGTACCACCTGTGAAAAGGAATGAAACAAACTGTTTTTAAATGACCAAGATAAGTTTAATAAACGTTTGTTGTCAATGACAATTCTTGTAACTAATGGCATTCTGCTCGGACAAATGCTATCTAGACACTGCATACTATTGAAAGACTTTCATGCGTTACAATGATATGTAGATGTAATTTTGGATATAGTGGAAGACCATGAAATAGTAGTGGCATCACAAGCAGAGTATACTTACTCGTTACTCGGATTACGAGGACGAACAGTTGCGCGAAGTTCGTGCATAAGCACCATCATTATCCTCAACACGGACCGTGTGAGGCAGGCTGCCCTGAAGTCCCGCCAACTGCTGTCCAAAGCCCCATCATTTTCGCGTGTATCCCTTTCCAGTAGTTCCTCTTCGGTATACTCGGGCTCGTACATGTAGGGCATTATTGTATCCATTGTGTGTTGCACAAACTAAAATAATTGATAGCGGTGGTACTGGTATCTGTCCACACGGGCTACAAGCAACGAAGATAGCTGACCAGAGCACACAAACGAGTCACAGAATACTCAAAGTAACACAGAGAGAGGAATGGAATCGAAAATCTGCTGCTGTGTGTTGTGAAACGGTCTGTTTATACTTATTGAGGAAAGAGGCGTCCTGCCATTTCCATGGCGACACGTCATTAGCTGAAGTGCAGCGAATGTTGACACGAGACGTGCTTTGGCGTTGTGAAATGGGCGGTACGCGTATGCTGATGATAGGCTCTGGGGCGGGGGATATGATTTAGTGCCGCAAAAGCAGGCCAGCCAGGGCGATGGGGGAAATGATAGGATTATCCCAAAATGGCAGTTCCCTGGTGCCTGTTTTCGCGTGCGTTTAATGGACGAAAACTCGGGTAAGGTCCATAGGAAATTTTTCTAAAATCGAGCGATTTAGGCTTAAAAACACATGGCCGACCCGTAGGGGCAATAACATTTTTTGACCGAACCATTCCTTTAATGAGTTTGGATATGAAAGGGGTAAGATCTCTTGCGGCGTCTTTTATAATCTGCGCTGGGCAAAGGTAGCCCTGGCAGTTGGATGGCTTAAGTGAGAGAATTACTTTTTCTACCTCAAGTATAGTTGTTTTAGTGAAGTGTAATCTGGCGGGAATGTCAGATAATGTTTCACTGGGGGGAAATCTAAGTTGTTCAACGGAGCTAGTGAGTTAAGGGATGCTTTTTTTGTTTTTGCTATTTTGTTTTGGAGGGTGGTTACTTTGTTGGAGAGTGCCTCTGGAATATCTGAGCACCAAGATTTGTTTTTGATGCAGATATCAGGTGTGGGGATAGGAGACTCTAATTCTTTTAATATGGTGAATATTTCTTCATGCTGGAGTTGGAGTTAGAGATAAGTTTATTGTAGGAGTTACGTTTGGCCAAGCAGATTTCCTTTTTATATTGGGATGAGATTTTAGTTAGTTTGGATTTGTTGGCTTCTGAAGGGAGTAATCTCCAGGCGGTTTCACAGCTCCTCTTTAGGAGTCGCAAATCTCTTAGCTGTGGGGTGAACCACTTGCTGGGTTTTGGACTTGCTTGGTCTGAGTTTAAGTGGGGCAATATTGTCAAGTACAGTTAGCATAATTTTATTGTACTCATTGACCAATGAACCTGGATCCAGGTTGTCAGCCAATGAGTTGAGAGTCGGGAGGATGGCTGGGTTCACTTTGTCCACTGTAATGTTCTTTTTATTCCTTTTTAAGCAAGGTGAGACAGCTGGAGTAACCAATGGGAGTGGTCTAGTAGTAGACAGTGTGAAAGACACAAGGAAGTGGTCTGTCTATAGTTGAGGGCGGATGGAGGTGATATTGGCCGTGCAATTGTTGTTAGTCACGCAATCTAGGGTTCTCCCTTTATTGTGGGTGGGTTCGCTGATTTTTTAGGATAGGCCAAGTTCGGACAGGATATTAGCTGTATTTATGATGTGCTTATCTAGGGGGTCATTAAATCCTAAATTAAAGTCGCCTAGTAGTTATAGTTGAGTGGTGGTTTTAAGGTTATTGGAGAGTAGAGTGTAGATGTCCTCCTCAAAGGTTCCAAGTGGGCCAGGGGGTCTATAGATTAGGTGAATAGTGAGAGTCTGTGAGTTGCGTAGCAGGAGTTTAACAGTGAGGACTTCGCAGGATTGCGTTATTTGGGGGGAGCAAGTCTCAGAGAGAGGCATATTTTGGATATAATGGCAATACCTCCACCTCGTATTTTGTCATCTGTCCTGTCTAAGTATTATATAGCCATCGGGGATCGCTAGCGAGAGGAATGGTCCTGCTGTATCATGTAACCATAATTCAGTGATAGCAAGGAAGTCCAGGGCATCTACCAATATTAGGTAGGTCAGAGATGTCTGTCGCATGGGCAACCAAGTACCTGGCATTTATAAGAGCTCCTTTAAGTGGGTGGGCGTCAGTTGTGCATATGGCAGGGATGGGAATCGTCAGTGATGATTCGACTATCTTGAGTCTCTGCACAGTGTGATGCTTATTGATGACGTACGGGTGAGACGGGATAGTGCTAGGGTTGATATTGTTAAGTTTCTTACGGGTATGGAGGTTCATTTTCATGTTAGTCGAAGGCAGTGATCTAGTAAGGGGTTTGAAAAGTTTAGTTAGTCTGGAGCAGAGTCTGGAGTTCCTGTAGCATAAGGTGCAAGGATTACTTGTGAATGAACTTGATAAAGTCGAGTCACTAGGTTGCCCGGTGATAGGAGGGCTGTATGTTCACATTTTTTTGGGATAAAACATTTTGTATTATCATTTGATTACAACATAAACAAAACAACCAAAACCAAAAAGGGAGGAACAAGAAAGAGACGAGGCAGTTACATCCACTGGGCCGGCCCGGCCCGCCTTACAAATTTGTCTTGCATCACCATTTTCGTGGAGTACGGTCACAGTTCACCTTATAAGTGTTCAGGGTAACGTCCCCGGAGTCCATATACTTCAGGGCCCTCCCTCCTCCCATGCGCCCATATTTTGGAGGCTTTGTTGGGACAGCCTCTTGCAGTGTAGATCCTTCTTTCAATAATAGCACATGTGTCCATGTCCAATGCCCATTGCTCCAGTGTCGGAGAGTCCGGGGCTCCCCATGTCTGTGAAATATTACGCTTGATTAGGGTGGCTGCCGTATGCATTAGCAATTCTTCCCATTTGTTCAATTCGTGCTCTCCCGGTGCTCCCAGGATTAGGACCTTCGGGTCCATGTCTATAGTTTTGGAGAGTATCCGGGCCAGTTCCCGACAGCAGGCCTTCCAGAAAGTACGGATCCGGGGGCAGGACCACAGGATGTGGAAGAAGGTCCCCTCCTCATCCCCGCACCTGAGGCAGTTCGGATTCGTTGCTTTCCCCCACCCAAACAGAGCAGTTCTAGGATAATACACTCTTTGCAGTATTTTCAGTTGCACCAGTCTAAGTCTCGAGGAAATGGCGGCTTCCCGTTGGTGCATTAGTACCCGGATCCATTCCTCAGGGTCGATCTCCCCCACATCTATTTCCCACTTGGCCTTTAGATTGGTCAACTCAGGGGCTGCGAAGGAAGTGATGGTGTTATAGAGAATGGATATGCATTTGGAGGGGATATATTCGGGTAAAATATTGCGCTCTAGAGGTGAGCATTCCGGGATATTGTCCTCTGCCGATATGGACTCTTAGGGCATGGGACATTTGCATGTGATGGTATCTCTCATTGTCTGGGAGCTGGAACCTGCATTGTAGGTCCACAAACGGGGGAAGATTCCCATCCTTCAAGACATCCCCCACCCTCTGGATCCCAGCCCTCGCCCAGCACGGCCAGGGCTTAAGCCTTGCAATTTCTTTCAGGTTGGCATTACACCATAGGGGTTGCGCCGCCGATAGTTTGTTCCCACACCCCACAAACTTGTGGACGTTCCTCCAGGTGGTAATAATCTGTGCCTTCATTGTTAGTGGGGAAGATCTGGGGGGGTTTGGTACAGTAGTTGCAATGGGTCGGTGTCATGCATAATTCCCACCTCGGCTTTGGGGTTAATTCCCGGTCTCCGTGCAGAAGGTCATTAACCACCACCAATTGGGAAGCCCAATAGTAGGTCTGAAGGTGGGGCACTCTGATCCCACCCTCCCAGATCGACCTCTGAAGTGTGGCCAGGGATATACGTGTTTGTCCTCCGCCCCATAGGAGCTCCCTGAAGAGGGTTTCCACCCGGCCAAATTCAGCCCCCGAGATCTGCAGCGGGGCGTTTTGAAGGACGTAAAGGAACCGCGGGAGAGCTAACATTTTAAAAAGGGCAGCTCTACCCATGAGGGTCAGGGGGAGAAGCTTCCAGTGTTGTACATCGTTGGAGAATCGGTCCATGATCGGTTTGAGATTGTGCATGGTATAACTGGTAAGATCTGTTGTTATCCAGAACCCAAGGTATCGAAAGCCAAATTGTTCTATGTGGTATGGGCAGTCAGGTGGATCAGGCTGACCCCCTCCCTTCACCGGGAAGAAAACGGATTTCTTTCAATTGATCCTTAGACCGCTAAATTCCCCGTATTGGACAAGCATCCGGGTCACCACGGGGCAGGTTCGGACAGGTTCTCTCAGATAAATCAGGAGATCATCCGCGTAGAGGGATATCCGGTCTTCGTGTCCCTCTGGCCACCTGAATCCTATCCAGGATGAGCTCTGGCGAAGCCATATGGCCAACGGCTCTATCGCGAGAGCGAAGAGAAGGGGGGAAAGGGGGCACCCCTGTCTTGTACCCCTGCCCAGTCGGAAAGAGCGAGAGGTCCACCCATTCACCCTGACCTCCGCCCGGACATTTGTATACAGCAGTTTCACCCATCCCAGGAATCCCTCCCCGAAGCCCATGCGTTCCATGATCTCCCAGAGGCCATCCCATCGGACCGAGTCGAAAGCCTTCTCAAAATCAATCGCTAGAAGAGCAAGCAAGCTGTTAATGGTGGGAGCCCTCTCTAACGCCAAGTGGAGACGACGCAGGTTCATACGGGTCAATTTGTGTGGCATAAAGCCACATTGATCCGGGTGTATTAGGGAATCCGCCACCGGTTGTAACCTGTTGGCTAGGATTTTGGCGAGGACCTTAGCCTTGCCATTGATTAGCGAGATTGGCCTATAGGAGGTGCACTGTTCCTGGGGCTTATCAGGTTTAGGGATGACCACAATGGTGGCCTTACAGAGGTCCTGCAGGAGGGTGCCTTGATCCCGGGCTGTCAAAAACATTTTATGGAGGGAAGATGTAATGTTGCCCTTCCCCAGCTTCCGCCAGGTTTCAGCTGGGAACCCATTCGGGCCCGGTGTCTTCCCGGTTTGCAATTGCGCTAGTGCTTCGGCAACCTCGGTCTCCAAGAGGGCAGAGTCGAGACTCGCCCTTTGCCGTGCTGAGAGAGTCGGGAGTGGTATGTCACCAAGGAGAGTTGGGTCCAGCTGCAGGGTCGGGGCCCGATAGAGTGTTTCATAGAATTGGGCGAAGGCCTCGGCTATCTCGGCGTCCGATATGCACCTTTCACCCAGCGTTGTCCCTCATCCCTTTTCTCCAGCCAAGCTAGCATTCTGCCGGCTTTGTCCCCATGTTCATAGATTCTGGCTCGAGAGTCCCAATGGGCTTGTTTAGCATTGTCCAATAAGAGGTTTCGGAGTCGCTCAGTGGCTCGTTTAAGGGAGAGCTGGGTTTGTGGGGATGGGTCAAGGATGTGCTCGCTCTCGCGTCGGGCCAGATTGCCCTCTGCTGTTGCTATGTCTTGGAGTCTCACTCGCCTCCTATTTGCCACCCAGGAGATTATGGTGCCCCGTAAGACTGTCTTATCGGCCTCCCATACCACCACCGGGTCCTGTTCTCCATTATCATTAAACTTGAAGTATTCGGTGGAAACTTCCGTAAAATGGTCAACTAGCTCGGGGAAACCCAGGTAGTAATTGTTCAATCTCCAAATTCTAGGGGGGGGGACCCCGTGTGCGGGGGGGTATGGGTGAGTGGTCTGAGATGCCCCGGGGAAGGAAGTCGGCCGCTCGTGCCCTGTAAAGATTTGTGTGTGGAACAAAGAGATAGTCAATCCTGGAGAGGGAGCCGTGGGCTCCAGAGTGAAAGGAGTACCCTCTAGTGTCCGGGTGTAACTCTCGCCATACATCACCCAAACCCAAAGCAGATGCAAAGTTATACAGTTTCGTAGGGGTGTCCGGATTGCGATGTCTAAGGTGCGTACGGTCAGTGGTATTGCACATGACATCATTAAAATCTCGCCCCATTAACAGCCTATCAGATTGGTGTTTACCCAGGAGGGCCGTCAAGTCCTCCTGCAGCTCCTGCCCCAACTCAGGTGGGGAGTACACTGAAGCAAAAGCAACCCTCTCCTCCCAAAGCGTTCCCAGTATCAGCACATAACGGCCCCTAGGGTCCTGTTGCAGGCTCTGAATAGCAAAAGGAATGAACTTGTGTACAAGAATGAGGGTATCCCTGGATCCCCTTGTGTATCCCGCATGGAAGGCCGTCCTGTAGTTTCTGCATTGGAAATGGGCACAGTTTGATCCCGCAAGGTGTGTTTCGGATAGCAGGGCCACGTCGGGGGAGTATCTACTAAGTAGTTGCTTAATCAGGCACCTCTTGATCGCGGAGCCCATCCCATTTACGTTCCAGGTGAGTACCTTAAAAGATTTGGGGCGTTCAGTCGGGATCGACTGGGGTTGTATGGATGCCATCTGACAGTCGGGATAAGAGATTTGGCGGGTGATTCACAAGGAGGGTGTCCCCGTCACTGGTGATGTATTGCGGTGCCTGCCCAGGGTAAGTGGTATTGTACCGCCTGGACCATCAGTGGCCTCGTCTTCCCATGAACCTCAACAAACCCTGGAGTTTGAAGTGATGCGCTGCTCCCAGAGTAACATAAAACTCCCTATAACTTTCCCTTCCCTCCCCCTCCCCATACTCCACCCCAACACGAAGTACCTGTAGCCCCAACATCGTTGACACTCAAAGAGGATAGAGAGTCAACCTTGCGAACCCACGTCTAGGTTAAAACTAATGAAGTTAGGGGGGGGGCCGGTAGTCTTCTCCCAGGTGCGATGGAGATACGCCACCGCTAGCCACAATATTAACGATGTAAACGACTTACAACAGTTTCGTGGCACCACCCGGCTTAGTCCATGGTATCAGTTTGGTCTCACACCCACTTGTGGGATCAGACTCCCCCCTGCGGGGGGCCCGCCAGAGTCAGTCCCCGGCTTCCGCCGGTTGGTTCGGTGAGGGTGGCTGATCAAGCTCCAGTGGGTGTCGTGCCGGTGGCCTGGGATTTCTGTCTCTGTTGGTTCGAGGTGCCGACCAGTCTCCCTCGATATGCTGCTCTGCCCAGCGCCAGGCCTCCCTTGGGTCGCTGAAGTGGACCGTTGTGCCCTTGTGATAGATATTCAGCTGCGCCGGGAAGAGGAGGCCGTATTTGACTCTCATCGCTTGCAACTGCCTTTTAAGTTTATCAAAGGATTGTCGTGCTTTCTGGACCTCCCGTGTGTAGTCCAAGAAAAAGGCTATCTTGGATCCGTTAAAGGTGATCGAGCCTTTGGTTCGTGCAAGGTGCAGCAGCGTGTCTCGATCCCGATAGTTCAATAGTCTTGCTATCACCGTTCGCGGGGGAGCACCGGGCACTGGTCTACCCGTGGGCATTCGGTGGGCCCTCTCTATAGAAAAGAATTTAGAGAAGGATTGCTGGTCGAACAGGTCCATCAGCCACTGCTCAAAGAAAAGCTCCATGCAGGGGCCTTCGGCCTTCACGGGAATACCTAAAATCCGAATGTTGTTGCGCCTGGACCTGCCCTCTCCTTCTTCGACTCTGGCTTCCAGGGTTTTGAGTTTGGCGGTGACCCCTTGAAGCTGTTGTTGCACTGCGTGCAGTCCATCCTCTGTGTTGGAATACGCTGTTCCGCCTCGCCCGTTCGTGCTGACAATATCTGCAGGTCGTGTCGGAGGAGGGACACGTCCAGGCTGATTCCGTCCATCTTCTGCTCCATCGAAGTGCAGGAGTCTGCTATGGCCGCCATAACGTCCCTCAGGGAGAGTCCAGGCACCGAGTCCTCCTCCACCAACGGCAGCGGTTGGGAGTCGGGGGGTTGCGTTGGAGGGATTGTGTACTGTTTGATTCTGTTTTGCATGGTGGGCCGTCTAGCTTTGTCTTTCCCCATGTCCGTAGCCAGGCACTCACCACTGTATGCGGGTCTTCCTCGCGGCGACCAACTGGCCGTGCCCGTCTCTCCTTGTCCGGGCAGAGCGGCTCAGAGTCCGGTCAGCCAATTCCTCCAGTCGGGGTCCCACGGGGCCACGCCGCAACTCCCGGCCCCTGCCAGTCCTCCAGAGGTCCGTCCCCGACTCCGACTGGCAACCACCACAGAGTGCGTGGATGGCCCGGTCCCCGCTCAAAGCGCGCCCAGTGCTCCGGCAGCCATCTTGGTTCGTCGTCGGGTCTCACCGGCGTCTCCTTCCCGGGCTCCCACCTCTGCAACCCTGGCACGTATCAGGCTGGAATTCGCCCCAGGCGTGCCCTGGGGTATCACACACCGGAGATCGTATTTTGGGAGTCACCAGATGGTCTTAAACGATGGTCGTTTATAACAGAATGTTAGGCCGCGGCGGCGGGAGCTCCAGAGGCGCACGTCTACCGCATTGCGCAGTTGGCCACGCCCCCCGTATGTTCACATTTTAGTCGGATTATGTGGGGCCTGTGTCCAATATATCTATGGCCTAGCGCACACCTCTTTGTTGAGTTATTTCAAGACTTTGGTGATAAATTAGTGGGGTGCCGGGGAGAAAAATCCTTGACACTGGGTTGTGTTAACCTATGTAGAACCAACAGATGTCCACAGTTTTGTGGAACTCTCCCGTCCCCTGCACACCCAATCAATTGTGAAAACAATCAATAATTTAACGATTGTAACAATATGTTTTTGAAAAATGTTTGTAAAAAACAATTTAAGACAATGATTATGTTAAAAAATAACCATCAATTTAATGTTGCTATCAAATACAAGCTACACATTTGCATATTGATTCATTAGATGTTTATCATCTATATTGATGCGATTTCAACTTTACTTATTAATCGTGGACATACACATTTCTCAGTCACACTCAATTTAGGCGCAATCTTCTTCGTGGGCACACAGTATGTTTAACACATTTTCTATTAATCATAGAGAGCATTAACACATATTACTCAATGCGTTTCGGGGTTGGTTTTGTCCCCTTCTTCAAGAGTTGTTTGCCCTCTTTTTATTCCTCCTTTTGTTCTTCACCTATAATATATCATTCAATATTCAGTACAATATTCAGTTTTCATATTAATTGGTCTCTGTCATTTCTTTATTTGACCATATCTATAATAATAGTCACCTGGATGTTAAATGTCAAATCTCTTATCTTGATAAAGATGGGGGTCTTTTCAAAAATAACCAAATTGTTGTATTTAGAGCATGGTTGGCATGCAACCTGTAGAAATAATAGAAAACGGTAGAGAAAAGGTAAATTAAAATCGGAGAATGAGTCCTGAATCATATTGATTTCTAGAGGTGGGTGCTAGAAACACCTGGTGTTGTTCATAATGATTTCTAGAGGTGGATGTTAAAAAACACACCTGGATCTGCCTAAGTTTAGCAGAGCTAGGCGTTTGGCATCATGTATGTGCGAGTCCTATGGGGGGAGTGATATTGACCATCCATGTGCTTATTACTCCAAACAGAACATGCTCACATTCTCCATTATGTTATCCTTGAACCATATTAAATAATTCTCACAGTCGAAAACATCTCTATATGAGTTACCATCACTCACAAAGAAGAAAACAGGCACTTATGCCTGCCTGAGTTGTGGTAATTGTAACAACATAATGAAGGGGAGTTACCCACCTCTAGAAATCAATATGATATATCACACATTGGGCATAGCTAGTGACAAGTTGATTTATCAACTCATGAATACTTACATTTAACCAGTACTCGTATCAACAGACCGTATTTACATGCGTAGCCATGACGATTTTCACGTCACACGTTGACGGTGTAAATACAATGACGTCATCACGCTCGTATGTGATAACATCACTACATAAACAGCATCCATTTTTGAGTTTTACTCACGAGGAGCTGCGCGATAAGCAGCACCTAATCCTGGAACGTCCTTACGTAGAGTAAGGTAAGACAGATGCCGCGAGCATACATACTGTGTCTATATATGTCAGCAGATAGACATCATGTGAATATTAGCTATTTTTTCGACCGATTGGCCACACCCGTTTAACATGGGATGTGACCGTGCTAGACAACATAGACCCACTGCTTCCATAGAAGCAGTTGTTTACAATCAGTGCCCATAAGTTTCGTAGATCATTCTCTAACTATTATCCATGGTTTAATTTAGGCTCTAGATGGCTATACCTTGACCATCTATTACAACACATATATATTTGTTTTACAGATACATCTTGGAAAATCATTCAACCAAAATACTTCTCCCCCACGAGAATTCCTTGGCGGTCCAACAGTGACACTAACCAACTTACTGTGTGGCACCACAGATGAAGATATGGCAGGTAAATTTTGATGCAGATGTTGCATGATAAGAACTTTTTTAACTAGAATTCAGGACTCATTCTCCGATTTTAATTTAGCTTTTCTCTACCGTTTTTCTATTATTTCTACAGGTTGCATACCAACCATTCTCTAAATACAACAATTTGGTTATTTTTGAAAAGACCCCCATCTTTATCAAGATAGGAGATTTGACATTGAACATCCAGGTGATTATTATTATAGATATGGTCAACAAAAAGAACATGACAGAGACCAATTAAGATGAAAACTGAATATTGTACTGAATATTGAATTATATATTATAGGTGAAGAACAAAAGGAGGAATAGAAAGAGGGCAAACAACTCTTGAAGAAGGGGACAAAACCAACCCCGAAACACGTTGAGTAATATATGTTAACGCTCTCTATGATTAATAGAAAATGGGTTAAACATACTGTGTGCCCACGAAGAATATTGCGCCTAAATTGAGTGTGACTGATAAATGTGTATGTCCACGCTTAATAAGTAAAGTTGAAATCACATCAATATAGATGATAAACATCTAATGAATCAATATGCAAATGTGTAGCTTGTATTTGATAGCAACATTAAATTGATGGTTATTTTTTAACATAATCATTGTCTTAAATTGTTTTTTACAAAAATTTTTCAAAAACATATTGTTACAATTGTTAAATTATTGATTGTTTTCACAATTGATTGGGTGTGCAGGGGACGGGAGAGTTCCACAAAAGTGTGGACATCTGTTGGTTCTACATAGGTGGGGCTTGTGCACCAGTGGGAAGGAACCAGGCGCAGTACACTAGGAGGCTGATTTTAGGTAGTATGTTGACAGCCTAAAAGCTGTGGGTATTTGTGTGCATGTTGTGGAAGGATGTTTGGTGGTGGTTGATACAATTAGCTCAGTTGCTCTAAACCTAGTCAAAATAGGTGGGCTACGACAAAGTAACATAAAAGGTTAGTCCAGCGGTATGGTCAAATAACAGATAGATAAGGTCTGTCAGCAATCGGCAGATGCAATGGGCAATTCAAACAATGCAGAATGAACACAATAGGCTAGTTTGATGGGCAGGTTGAGGTGCATTAGTGTAACTAGATTAGTACACATTGGGCATTCATAGACTATGCAGCAACACGTGCGAAGTAACAGCAAGGCTATACAGACAGAGTATCTACTTAAAGCAGGGATGGCTGATGTTTAACAGGCATCAATAGGTATCAGCAACAGGCTGATTTGTAATTTGTATTGTTTAGAACTGATGCAGTATTCAACTAAGACAGCCAATTGTGCATGGATAGGTGCAGTTGGATGTAGTCAGCAGGCCTGGGGGTCAGTGGGCGGCTAATACCTTTAGCCAAATAGGCTAGTCCAGCGTTGGCATGGGGGACTTCAGTACAGACAATGGGCTAAGGCATTTAGCCTAGTTCGGCAGGCTAGTCACGAGGCAATTACAGACTGATTAGGGGTATATATCAATAGTGGCATATTACATAGCAACAGTATAGATAACAGTAATTAAGCAACAGGGATGGCCTGTGCAACGTGGTCTATGGGCAATGTGAGACCATACAGCAGATCATAGTGGCACAGTACATAGCAACAGAATAGACATCAGTAATTCAGCATAAGCAGATCATAGTGGCATAGTACATAGCAGCAGGATAGACAACAGTAATTAAGCAACAGGGATGGCCTGTGTAACGTGGTCTCATGGCCGGAACAACGATGAATCAGTCCAGTGCGAAGCAATGCAGGGCCACGCCTCATAGCCAGGGCCATTTTAAGCACTTTTGGGGGCCGGGGCATGGACACCCTTGGGGCCCCCTCCACCGAATCAAAGGGATTGAGGGATCAGAATATCTGGTTGCCCACCCCTCCCGTCGCAATCATCATCCCTACATAGCTTGATATGCTGGCTCGCATCGATCAAAATAAGCATGGCTACTCCCTTTCAGTCCCTTTATCCTATTCATTCTTGATGTAATAAGAATGATAAACAAGTAGCATTTCAAGGGCAACATTAGCAGTCCACGACAAAGGTACTTGTTTTCTAGTATAGGTACAGGCCACTTTTCATCAATAGCAGCAACCAGGAAGGTACAACAGCCATAGTATAAATGCAGTACAGAGATCATATGAAAAAGGTGCACATAACCCAGAACAGACAGAGGACCCAGATTTTCTGCCTCAAAGGAAGCAAACGTGCTCAAGCATGCACACAGGAGACTGATTGGAAGTACGGAGAAAGCTACATATACCATTGAATAGATAGTGAGTGAGGATTGGAAACTCCAGGAATGTGTCCATATTCAGAAAGGGTGAGATTAGAAAAGGGACATGGTTTTCAAGTAGTGTTTCCATTAGAGAGCAAATGAAGGCAAGCGATTGTGGTGTGCAATATATAAATGCTCACTATTATTATAGACTAAGCAAGACTATAGCCAGTGAAAACATGAGTGAACCTTTTTTGAAGATCATACCCTGAGAATGAAATCACTCTGGGGTGACAATTTTGAAAGTTTTAGGGAGTAGTAATTTTGACAGGTTAGGCAATACAAGATTAAATAAGATTGGGGTCACACATGGGTTAAGAAGTGATGCTGGGATTTGCACCCATTCTGCAATTTCTGCACTTTACAAATTAATTTTGCAGTTATTTTCCAGTTCTTATCATAAAAAAATAATCACATTTTATAGAATGACTTGGAACGTACACAAATCACATAACTCAAAAAGACAATTTTTAAAAACAAATGTTATAGCAGCATATTAGGCAAAATGGGGCTGCTTCTAGCTTCGCTGTCTCCATCATCAAGGAAAGTATACAAGTACGAGCATACTGACTGATGTGATCTTAAAGGATTGCATCTGGTATGCTCTTTTGTATTTTAAGCCTCTTTAAAAATGCCCAAAACAAAGGCTTGTGAAATTGTTATTTATAAACGTGCAGATAAACCTTATTTATAAACGTGCAGATAAACCTTTGAATTGTATAAAAAAGAAAAACGGTTTTGTGTCAAATGAGTAGATCTTAAAATATGCTTGCCAGAGGCGTGCCCTATCTGGTCTACTTTCTTCTGTCTAGAACCCCTTCCAATTAAATGGCATATATAAAAAATACTTAAAAAGAAAGATCAGGTAATGTGTTAAGCAATGCCACCAGCATGTGAGAAGGTAAACCGTTCCACAGAACACAGCGCTGTATGGTCAGTGATATATTATGATTTGTCCAGGATCACAGTATCATCTGCTGGCAAAGACAGAATATGGGAAGGAACGCCTTGGTTGCACGGTCCTGAATTTGATTAACCAATTTCTAGACTGTCACCTTACTAATGCTATGTTTGATTTTATAGAAACCGCTATCTGGTGCCGGTACATTGCTGATAATAGCAGCTGATGTGCTACAAAACAAAGTACATATATATGCAGGTTATCAACCTCAGACATACGAATGTCTGAATTTGCTTGCTGGAACTTGGTTTTGTAATCTTGCATATGAACACAGATCTCTGCAATGAGTGCTTAACACACTGAGCTATATTCTGAACCATCCAGCAATCAAATGTATCAATGTGCATTTCAACTTAAGCTATTGCACCTGATCACCATGATCCCCACAGAAAGGTCAGAATGCTACACGAGTTGTGCAGCAGTGAATTCACAACCTGTGTATACCACAGTGAACACAGAAGCATTACAGGATGAATTAATCAGAGCAGAATGTAAATGTCAACAACAGACAGGCAATAGGTTTGGCCTCAGCAGCATGCCATAAAATATCCTGATGTGTGCCCTTTATGTTTGGTGAACAATGGAAACTGACTTCTTTAGATCAGGCAGCCTTGAGGGGCCCCTGTTGCCCTCCCATAAAGACGTCACTGCTCATAGCAGCACATTACATTGTCTCGAAATCACTCGGGCATTAAGAGCGATATGGCCGACTCGCATAAGGCAGGCAGGGAGTTCGGTGATGCAACAGAATCATGTAGCGCAGGGCCATACAGAGCCGAGTTGGCGGTAGTTCCGTTTAGTACAGTCAGGCAATGGGATAAATAGGTGGATGGGACGCAGGGGGAGCACAGTCAATAGGTATAGTGCAGAAGATAAGCAAAGCGATGTACGCTGATGGGGCTGATCAGACCGGACTACGCTGAGGAGCGGTGCGGTGTGTCAGTATGGTGTGGACAGAGCAATGTAACAATACAGTGATGTTATTATGAATCGTATGCTAAGCATAGGCATTGATCGCACAGTTTCTAATAATCCCATGTTATTTGGGCAGCGCAAGTGTGCCGAGTCTTACCGCAAGCGTCGATATTTATTTCTGAGGATGTTCTCCGGCACACAGTTCACCATTGCACGATGGTGCAAGGTAGGAAGGGACAGGGGGTGGCCCTCTAGTCCCCCAAGCTCCGACAGGCTCGGGACAGGAGCCTGCCTTAGATAGTGTGCCTTCGGTTGTGGGCCGGCGTTCACCTGACAGCAAAGCGTGATTGGCTATGGGACCACGGTTAGCCAATCCGAGTGCAACCTGCAGTTCCTGGTTGCTATTGTAAATCAAGCAGATTTGGCGTTGGCCATCTTGGTCTCTGTTCCTCCTTGTGTTGGGTAACGGAGGGGAGTAGGGTGAAGATGGAAGTAAACAAATAAGTTTTGATTCTCCGTAGGTGGCAAATTTAAAAGTATTTCTCAGCGTTGTGGTGCTTAGTGAGGCAGTAAAGAGAGGCTTGTCTTTGCTCGCAGAAGATTGACCATGGGTAGCCAGCAATCGTGCATGGGCTTACCTGAAAGCACTCAGGTGCTTCCTTTGGTAGGGCACTGCTCCAGCAGTGCCTATGAGCTCCTGCTCTGTCGATGGGTGATCCTTAGTGAATCCTTTGTAAATGAAATGTTCAATTGTGCATGAAACATTAATTGTACATTAGGTTTACAAAGTATTCATGATTTGTAAACCATGGCAAACTTAGGGTTTACAAATCTCTGGACCATTAAGTCCAAATGGACTTGCATAACTACATGGTTTACTTATGTGTAAATGCAATGTAAACCAAAGGTTTACAAAAAGGTTTAAAACACTTGTAAACCTTTGTGAACTTATAGTTTGCATAGGTTTGCATGCACTTTACCAAATTTGTAAACCATGCTTTTCTTGCACAACCAGCAGTGACTGAACCCGGTCTATCGCCGAGCAAAGCCCTAGCTAAAATCCAGCTCATAGCCCACAAGCCCTTTTCTGAGAACACAGGCTAACCCACATCACATTCCCAAAGAGCCAGCACATGCCTCAATCTGACCTACAAACCTGGAGCAAAGACAGTGGGCAAATGGAAATTCAACATAGACCCAGGTAAAGGCCCACACACAGGAGCCCTTTCTATATGCTTATACTTGGTCTGAGAATCTGGCATGAGATCTCGGGGTGTGGCAGCATGTCTGGGGGACCTGGCACCAGGTCCTTGGATTTGGCTAGAGTCAGGTCCATTGTCCATGACCCCAACAATGTAAAACCTGGTTCTTGGTCAAGGGAGGGAGCACAATATTAGATGAAGCCATTGTCTGCGAGCAATGTACAACCAAGCATAGGGTACACAGAACCAGTGCCAGCTCAGAAAAGTTTGCTTTGATCCTTGGACCTGTTGTTAGATTTCACCTTGCTAGAGACCTGCAGAATGGGTTCAAGTGGGTGGTGTTAACATATCACTCCCTTGGCCCAGGTCTATGTTATAATCAACCCAAACCTCTTTTTGGGCAATGCATATTGCGGCACAGGCTGGTTCTCCCAGGGTTTGTGGTGAACCTCTGAAGGCCAAGTGGAAGGTCAAGTGGAAAATCCAAAAAGAAACCAAAGCATTATTTCCATTCAAAGGGATATCCGAAAAGGAGTCTGTGAGTCAGGATGCAGGTTTTTTTTGCCAGGAAGTCACAAGAGCAAGGTATCAAATCGTAATCCAAAAGAGAAAACCAATACAACAAACAGGGTCACAGATCATCAGAATACAACAGAGTCAAAATTCAAGGGAACTTACTTCAATAAGAAGCGCGGGCGCCGTGGAAACGTAGTCCTTTGTAAACATATACATCTAACAATGGGTACTTCTTAATGAATTTGTTTACAGGGGTCAGGTTTTTTTTAATTTGTTTTCTAAAATATGCTTTGATGGCATCTACACATCGTAAATGAAAAAAATAATGGAGACAGCAAACCTATACTGTTTTGTCGCCCTTGTAGAGTGAAGCTGTTCCAGCACTCCTCTAGAGTAATGATGACTTCTACTTTTGGAATAAACACATCCCTGCACGTCCTGTATTAATAATTCAGGTCAGCACACCTTTCAACTATCAGCTTGCATGATTACATGATGATGGTGGAGCATGATCAAGACTGACCATTCTTTTCGTTTTTCTCTGTGTTTTTATTGCCTTAGAACTCAATAGTTACGTCCTGGTGAGCCACTACTAACAAGTGACGCGAGCGCAAGGGAAAAAAAGCATTGTGCCCCAAAGGCCAAAACACGTGTAGACTATTACGAGACTGTACTGAAAGTCTTTGTTTTTTCCCATCTCCAAGCATTCAGAACTGTCATAAGTGGAGTGTAAATGCCATTAATAACATCAGGATTGACACTGTCAAATTGATCCCTTTGTGGACTATCCTCATATATGTGCAGGTCCATGTATGTCTATTGCAATGTATATCTTTCTACATCTTTGTAATATTCATTTTGATCTTTCACATGTTGAAGAGCAGCCTGGACTCAAGTCATCTGGTTGTTGTCATATTTTTCTATCTTCGTTAGTATTCGATTGATCAGCATGATTTAAGATTCAGCTAACTGATGGCCTGATCCCAAGGATTCCACATTTACTCTGCAGTCAAGCGATACATATAAATATGGCTTGGAAATGATGTACTGTTTGACTTACGATGCTCTCACACAGGGTTTGTTGTTGGAGACATCCTGGCAGTGAATACACTTCTAATTTGTTAGACACAGCTCATTATGGCATTATAACAAGTACAATAGAACATATTTATCATCTCTTGTAAGGAATGAAGCCAATTAAAGCCACTCAGAGTGCTCAATATCTTCTATTTAAAAATAGATATTTACTAATCATGTACTTGTTTGCAAAATGTTCTATGATGGCAGACACGTGTGTTGTCTGGTATTTCAGTTGAAGTGCTTTGAAACTTGGCTATTTCTTTTTTAGATATTGTACACTTGATGTTGTTACTAATGCACTCTTGTACACTATTTGGAACTGTGGAAGTGTTTTTATTTCTTTACACTGAAATCAAAGTGCATGATTTGAATGTTATTTCCTAGTCTTTATAACTTCTTCTGCTGCGCCTGACAGACAACTGTTGAGATCAGGAGCTGGACTCTTTGCACTGTGCAGTAATTTCACTAGATTACAGATTGTAGAATTTGGCAGCATCTTTATTTAATGAAATGGGTTTTTGCAAGCTGCTCCTGCATGGCAAGCCAAAGAATATCCATGTAAGCCAGAGCAGAGAGTTAGGGAACAGAGTGCATGTCCTGTGAATCTTCGATTTTATTCCCTTCATATACTGTTTGAAAAATATTGTTGGGGAGAAGAATAATTCTGAGAGAAGGCTGTAGAATGAGTTGCTTGTCCATCTCTCTACTGGATGCTGTGCCTGTTCAGGTGGACTAATGCGGTCAAAGTCTATTAGCTGTACTTGTGGAATTAGAGTCTCTTCTCCATAATTATGTCATTGGGCATTTCAAAACCTCTAGCAGCAGAGTCCATCGCAATGGGATGTTGTTGTGGGTAGTATCCTTCTTGATGGAAGAAAGGTTTGGTGTTGATAGTGTGAAACCAAGTGCAATCACAAACCGTTTTCACCTTTGCTCAGCTAGTTAATTAGGACTTTATGATGAAACATATCAGTGTCACATTCAAGACTACAATGCAGCTGTTTTAAAGACAAAAATAATACAACACACTGAACGAATCGGAATGGTTCAAAATCATCACCAAGAGGAGAAATATTAGCTCATGTTAACCTCCAAATGCTATTCCATATCTTTAACCAGTAATTTCCAAAACATGGAAAAACGCTTACAGCAAATCATAGATGCAGCATGACACAATCCTTTACAATGAACGCACACCAATAAGAGCATTTATTTACCAACTCAAAGCCATGCCAAAGCAGAAGTCATGAAACCGGTGAAGGAAAGCAACACAGTAGGCTAACCAATCGCCTCATTTCCCCAGATATTGACAAATACATCCCAGGAAATGCCAGCCACTCTCTACCAGGAACTCATGAATTAATCACTGACAACTGGAATTATACCATGATATTCTGAGCTGTCCAATATAAGCCAGGTACTCATACATATTATTGGAAACCCAGAAGAACCCAAACACTACTGATCATTCTCAAAAGTGTCATAACAAGTGCAGCTGCAATTGTAGATACCTATCTTAATACACAAATCCTGTTCTACGAAGAATCTCATAAGATTCTGGACCAGGCACAAGTAGGCTGCAGACCAATGAAGAAATAAAATCTATGTTCCAATCCATTTAAGATGACATAAGGATGAACACACATTCACCATGGTCCTAGACACCTCATCAGCATATGGGACAGTTGACCACCCATCACTATGAATGAGACTGCAAGAAGTAGGACTGGAAAACCCTGTGCAACAATGTTTGAGGTAAATCACTATGGACAGAACATAAACTATTGATCTACTCCATTACAGATGATGCATTTACTCACCATAACTGTTGAGTACTCGGGGCGTGGCTATCTAGCCATGGTGTAGGGTGTGCTTTGCTGAGCAGATCCTGTGGATCTGATATTGATCCGGAAACTATGCTTTAAAAATGACTTCTATGCCTCACGAATGAAAGCACAGGCGTGTGAAGGGGTGCCCAGCAATCTCTATGAAAAGCAAGTAAATCGGGGCAATATCAGGCAGGAAATGGATTTTGAAGACTACAGCCATATGGAGACAAAGTATCTAAGATGGCAGACAACAATGGAATCGTAGCTGCGGCAGCGGGAGCAGCTGAATGAAAGGAAGAGCGCTGGCTTTTGGGGGCTGGATGGAGCTCTGGCGGACGCATTCCTCGCCTTTGATGTGGTGAGCGGAGGCTGCTCACGTAAACACTGAGTCATTGTTTTGCTATTCGGAGCGGTGAGCGGATCTGGGACACAAATGCAGAGGCTGTGCGCATGAGGGACTGAGGACCGTCATTTGGCGCTCGCGTGGCCCCTAGCCAGAGGCAGCTGGTATTCGTGTGCTCCCCCGCCACCCGCACATGTACGCTCCCTGCTCCGCACAATTAATATAAAACATTTGACTGTGTGTGGTGGAGGGGGGTTCGTGCAGAGCAGTAGCTGCGTGCAGGAGATATCTAATGACGGTGAAGCCCCAAGCGTGTACCGAACGTTCGGAGCGCCTGCAGCTGTAACCACACGCGAGGCGCTGTCTAACAGAGCCACTGCTACTTTGTATTATTGACATGATGCAGGCCGTGCTGTGTGAGGAAATAACGTGGCTGGCTGGATACAGTTCTGTTCACAGCAGTGGCGGATGACTAAGTGAGACGATAGCAGGAGAGCTGCTCTACATAACGAAGTGATTTACTGGTGCATAAAAGACATTGGTCTTGGCAGAGGGGGCACTCTTCTGTTTTGGTTGGGAGACATAGGTTCTGAGACCGGAGTTGAAGTGGCCATCCCTAGGAGTAGATGGGACTGATACAACGAAGTGGGACATGCTGCTATGCAAGCTGAAGCATAGGACGACATTAGCATCACTTCACCTAAAAGGAGCAAGAACCCAATTTATCCTGTACTGCCGCAATATGACGGCATAAAAAGAAGGAAGGTGCCAAGCAGGCTGAATGCCGGCGCTGCAGAAAAGTTGCCATTAGGGTGCATACACAACACTAAGTGCCATATAGGCCTGCAGCATAGTGGCAGCAGAGTTGAAGGTGCATCTACAGATCCTCGAGGACATGCGAATGGAGTATTGATTACAATAGGCAGAAAGGTATGTGGGAGGACACAGCCCACTCGAAATGTAAGTTTGCACGCAACAACATATTGCAGCCCCCAGAGGACGATGCTCCTGGGCCTGACTGCCCTGGCGGAGTTACAGTAACACCAGGAATAAATCTAGCACAACGCAGGGGAGCTGGAACTGGATACGTATGCAGGATTGCATGATGTCGGTTAAGGGAGCGAGGGCCAAGAGCAAGCAACCTACAATGGAGACCTTCGCCAAAACGCAGCTGACTCCAACTGCCTTGGCTCAGAGCGCAGCGGCGACCTCCGTAGATGATACCCCAGTAGGAGAAAACCACCTGCTTCTAGCAGCTATAACAGAGCTGAGGGCCACATGGGGTCAGCAATGGCGGATCTATGGATGGCCCGATGCAGTTGGAATTGAAGTCACTCTGCTGCGACAAGACGTCAGAGCGCTGGCAGAAAGGAAAAGTGGCTTGGAGAGTACGGTAAAGACCAAAACAGATGTCAGCACAAGTAATGCGAAGGAGGTCCACATACTAAAGCAGCAGGTGGCTAATCTTGAGAACCGAGCAGAAGAAGTGGAAGGCAGGGCAAGACGAAACAACATCGGGTGGTCGGCCTGCCGGAGGGAGAAGAAGGCCAGGACCCCACGGATTATGTGGAGAATATGATCCTGCAAGAAATAGGAGCAGACAAGCTTTCACAGGGGTTTACGGTTGTACGTGCACATCGGGCCCTGATGAGGAAGCCACGACCTGGGGCCCCACCGTGAGCGATAATTGCGAAGATCCTGAATTACAAAGACAGAGAGAAGATCCTGGAGTACTTTCGCAAAGGTGGAACAATAGAAAGGGCATCTACTAACATCACAGCGTACCCTGACTACACCATGTTGGTGCAAAGACAGCGGTACAGCTATGTTGCAGTCAAGAGGAGACTGCGCACGGCTGGTATCAAATACATGTTGCTGTAGCCTGCAAAGATAAAAGTCTTGCATAAAAGCAGAGTGTTGTTTTTTGATACCCCAGAGGAAGTGGCAGCATGGCTGGACTTGCAGGGCTGTCCAGAGCGAGATGAAGAGCAGGATTGTCAGGCGCATGATAAGTGAGGAGGATGTATTGTGAATATTAAGGGGATAAAATGGGAGGGGAGTCCCAGTAATTGCATTATGGAACCTTTGGACTCACCGACCCTGTTGGACTGGAATATAGTGAGCAAAATGCACCAGTGAACTGTGTGGTACTAGGCGTAGCGAATTTGAAGTAAGCAGGAGCAGCAGGATTAAGGCAACCTACCCCCAGGAATTAGTAGTAAGGCGGCCATTAGGGAGACTTCACCCTGCTGAGCCGCTAGTACAGGCTATTGCCAGAAAGGGCTAGATGGGTGCCTGAGATCCAGGGTTGGAGCTGGGCAACAGTTGGGGACGGTGTTGTTAGGACAGGGAAGGGAGGGGGAAGGAGGGAGGGTGGGGGGTTTGTTGTGTGTTTAGTTAAGGGGAGTTTAAGTTGGGAAACAAGCCTATATAGACGAGTTAAGAAATTGGATTTGGACTATACAGGAGAAAGGAGGAGTGGGACTCCACCATGCCATGGGGGACCTTAAAGTAATTACCTGGAATGTCAAGGGGCTCAATAGTTATTTGAAGAGGAATAAGGTCATGCTATACCTACGCAGACAGAAGATAGATATAGCCTTACTGCAAGAGACACATCTGACGCAAGACACGATGGAGATGATTGGGAAGAAATGGAAGGGGACTGTGGTGGGTTCATCATATTCGGCGTATGCTAGGGGAGTGATTATCTGGGTGGCGCCACACGTCCCATTTCAGCTGCTACAGATGCTGGTTGAGATGGACGGGAGGATGGTCACAATGAGGGGATTGGTGGAAAATAGGGAGATAAGCGTTGTAAATGCGTACGCCCCGAACCAAAATACTGCAGCATATTTTAAAACATTGTGTAACAACCTCAGCATGTGTGTGGGGATTGCAGTGATCTGGGGGGGGGGGACTTTAACTGTGTATTAAACCCTAAGGTAGATAGATCAGATGGGAAAATGGATAGACCTGCCCCAGCTGCTAAAGCGCTGCAGACATTGCTGAATGACTTTGGGTTCGAAGATGCATGGAGGGCGCAACACCCCCAAGAGAGGCAATATTCACATTATTCTGCCCCGCATACATACAAGGCTAGACTATGGGCCTCATTACACGGTAGGCGCTAAAAAATGTGATTTACCGTCATGGCGCTATTAGCGTGTCCGCCATCGTAGGAGACCGCTAATAGCATTCCATTACGAGTTAGCGGACACGCGCATAGGGCCATGCCGGTAAATGACCCTACCGCCATGGCGCAAAAGCACCTTACCGGCTCCGACCAAAGTGCTGATAGCACCTCCGCCCTCATGCTGCACGCTATTAGCGGTCACCGCTGTTAGCGGTCACTGCTATTAGCGGTCACCGTAAAACACCGGAACCGGAAATAGCGTCATCGCACCGGAACGGGAAAGAGCCCGGCGGCCATCTTTAAAACACAATCCATTGCCATCCCCTGCACTCAGGACCTGCAGCAACACCACGACTGGCAAAACCACATCCCACAAGAACAAACAATGCCCAAGGCCCTAAAGAAAGCCGATGCGCGCCAGCGCAAAGAACGCTTCTCAAACGAGGAATTGAAAATGCTGGCAGACACCCTGGCTGCAAATGCAGACGTAGTGTTCGCTAGCGACATGCGGCGCCCGGCACTCCTGAGAAAAAAGGAAATCTGGGCTGAGGTGGCGCAGAAAGTCAGTGCGGTGGGCTCCACCCCCCGCACCGTAAAGGACGTGCGCAAGCGGTGGGATGATCTGCGCCTCCGTGTACGCAGCATTTTATCGGCCAACAGGAATCTGGCCATGGGCACAGGAGGCGGAGGTGGATCCCCGATGAAGATGCAGGAGTGGGAGGAGACATGTGCCAGCACCATTGGCATAGAATCCATCGAGGGAGTGGGCCGAATGGAGTGTGGTGTGGCAACAACGTCAGACGGAGGTGAGTGACCACGCAAAACACAGCAATGCCAAGCATGAGTCCCTCCCCCAAATGTGAATTGGGAATCAGCTGATGGATGGGGTCATCACACACACATGTACACAACCCTGCATATATGCCCTGCACATCCCCACACAACCACATGCATGCAGCACCTCACACACGTGTCACCCTGACACATGTCCGGATGACCCACCCATCTGGCCAACAACCTGCAGGCCCAAACTAGATGTCCAAATCCAAAGAACTGCAGCAACAACAACATATGCATGATGCACGTTGACCCATCACTGATGTTATCCCTGTCTTGCTCCCCCACAGGGTCACAATCTGACAGTGAGGAGCTGGACTCTGCAACGCAGGCCCCACCACCCAAAAAGCAGGCCAAGGGAAAGGATGCAGGCACCAGGCCCAGTACATCGAGGGGCACTGGGATATCTGGAGTGGCCCAGCGTTCAAAAGCCACCCACGCAACGACCACACCAAGGGTCAAAATGCCATCCGACACTGTGGCAGCACCCCCACCACCCACCCCCACCACTCAGGAGCCAGTGCCTGAAGGCACGCCGTCCGCAGCCAATAGCTCCGTCGGGGAAGCAGCAGCCACGGCACCTATGAGTGATGTGGACGACCCATGTCCGACACCGGAAGGGCAGCGTACACCCAGCACCCAGCTGTCCCCACTCCACAGCCCATGCAACACATCCAATGGCAGCATCCATGAGGTGCATGCCGGAGATGCAATGGATGGGTCATTCAGTCCCGTGGCGAGCTCACCTGATGTCGGCCACATGCAGCAAGCTGCGCCGAGGAGTAACAGGGGCAGGGCCGCAGACGACACCATGAGCCTGATACGCCAGCGCCAGGAGGAGCTCAATGCCCTGGTTGCCCGGCAAGTGAGCGAGGCTGCCTCGACCAGGGAGGAGATCCGGGTGTTGTCAAGGGACATGAAAGCTGCCATGGACAGCAACACGACGCGCCTATGTGACGAGATGGCCGCTGTGAGGCAGGTCCTAACGCGCATTGCTGAGGCGATGGAGAGCATGCGTCACTCACAGGGAGCAGATCAACCAGCCACGCCCTCGTCTACTAGCTCCGACCAGACAACCATCCTGCGCAGGTCCAGCCGGTCCTTGCGGCGGTCAGACTCACAACCCCCCAATGGTGGTAGTGGAGGAGGGAAGTAGGGCCAGCCTGTCCCTGTTGACACTTGGGAACTAATGCAGCACTGATGTGCACACCATGTTCGGTGGAGTTGTGGGGGGATGGGGGTGAGGGTGTTCGGTGGAGTTGTGGGGGGATAGGGTGAGGGTGTTCGGTGGAGTTGTGGGGGGAGGGGTGTGAGGGTGTTCGGTGGAGTTGTGGGGGGAGGGGGGTGAGGGTGTTCGGTGGAGTTGTGGGGGGAGGGAGGTGAGGGTTGTTGGGGTGGAGGGTACATGCACGTTTGAATGTCATAATGCTCAATACACACGTAATGGCATGGATAATCACATGACTGGACATTGATCATTGTGTATGTGTGCTTTATTGTTGAAGGGTGCACTGTGTTTATGTCCTCCATACACCCCGTGCCCTGAGCTGAACACCAATTGCACCCTCCTAATCCATGTGCATCAGAAACAATGGTCTATCAGGTGCTGCCGCACAGCACGTCCCTCATGGGCATCGCCACCTGCATGACCTGCAGCCCCCTCTCCTCCATCCTCATCCCCGTCATCATCCTCAGACGGTGGTCGCAGTTCTATGTCAGGGGGCATTGGCACATTCCGTCTGATACACATATTGTGAAGCATGACACATGCCATGGTGATCTTGGCCACCTTCTCATGCCCGTACAGGAGTGCCCCGCCCGACCTGCTGAGGCACCGGAAGCGTTCCTTCAATAGGCCAAATGTCTGCTCGATCACCACGCGGGTACGGGTGTGTGCATGATTGTAGTCCTCTTCGTGCCTGTTCTGTGGGTTCCGCACAGGGGTAAGGAGCCACCTCTTCAGGGGATAACCTGCATCACCTGCATGGGTGCAACAATGGGTATGTGTAAGTGTCTACATAATGTGGAGCGTGCACATATCACACAAACAAACATTGCATATTCAACGACATCCACTGATCCAAGCACGCATGGCAATCAGGGTAACTGCAATGTGGGAAGGTGAGGTGGTCCTTGCAAGTGGACATGCACCATGCATGCATACGGCAGGGATTGCCATGTCCCGCCAGAGTTTAAGTGATTTGTGTTTCCTGGCCCTGGCAACGTTAGTGCCACACTGCTAGTACACTGCCATTCCTTAGTTGATGTCCCCATGCTGTTTGATGGCAATTCTGTGGTGGGGTACGGGTGTGCCTCACCACAATGGCTACAGGGGATCCATTTGTATGCACTCATGTGCGCGGACCATTTGTGATGTTGTTCAGCGTACATTTCAGTTGTGATTTTGATATGCATGTTGCTGATTTGTGTAATGGGGGAATGGTGTGTTGTGCGGTGTGCATGTTGTTTGGAATGGCCTGTTTGGCGTAATGGATTGATATGTTTGCCGTGGCACTCACTTCCAGCATGTGGTTTTGTCTCTGGTCCATTGTGGGCTGCCTCACTGTACAGTGATGCAAATATGTATGTCCATTCTTCTCATGACACCAGTTCACGCCCAGTTGGAGTATGCATCTCCCCCCCCCCCATTCACGGCCAGTTGGAGTATGCATCTCCCCCCCCATTCACGCCCAGTTGGAGTATGCATCTCCCCCCCCATTCACGCCCAGTTGGAGTATGCATCTCCCCCCCCCCCCATTCACGCCCAGTTGGAGTATGCATCTCCCCCCCCACTCACAATCCACATCACACTGACATGTGGTCGGCCTGCTACTCACCAAGTAGCCACGAACGTTGTCCAGCATGTCGCTCCATGTATCGTGGTATTGTCGAGTTCCGCAGGACCATTGCATCATGGGTTGAACCGGGATATCGGGCACAGCAATGTGTGATGATCTTATTGGAGTCACATACCATTTGGACGTTGATGGAGTGGTATTGCTTTCTGTTACGGTACACTACCTCATTGGCATGTGGGACCACCAGTTCTACATGGGTACAGTCGATGGCCCCGATGCAACTTGGGATGCCTGCCAGTGAATGGAAGCCAACTTTGGTGTTGGAGATCTCCTGGGCAGTCCGTGGCATGTATATGTGTTGACTTGTGTGCTGCAGGAGGGCATCGAGCACCTGGTTCAGTGTGCGTGAGAATACTGGTTGTGATATGCCATGCATTTGACCTACCGTATGCTGGTAGGTGCCTGTGGCCAAGAAGTGGAGCACTGTTACTACCTTCAGTAGAGGGGGGATGGCAGTACGGATGTCAATGAGACTCACAATGTCGTTGTATATCATGTCTACTATGGTGGTGATGGTATCCCAGTCCAGACGGTACAGGGTGTGTATCTGCTCAGGGGTTAGGTTGACTGGACTGGCTCTGATCCTGGGAATTGGTGGCTGCCTCTGTGGTATCACTAGGTTCACTGGTGGTGCTTGCTGCGCCTGTCTTGCCCTCCTCCTCCTCCTCCTGCGTCTCCTCTGTGCTGCCTGTTGTTGTAGCTGCTGCACAGCAATCATGTCCTCTAGCCCATGTAATGCTGCTAGTATTGCATCCATCTTGGTGTGGGAATGGGTGTGGGGAGGGGTGTGGTGTGCTCTTTTGTGCTGCCAGTCTCCATTGCCTCCACCTGTGCTGATTTTGTCCACCTGTGGCAGGTGGGAACTCTGCTGTGCTCTTTTAACGTGTGGTTAGCGATGCCGGTATTAGCGCCTTGCCGGTAAGGGTTCTTTGGGTCTACTACATGCCGGTATTGCCATGTACGCATGGCTCGTGATGCCGTGATATTAGCGCTATGCCGCTATTTCCGGTCTGAGGGGCCGCGCGCTCACGGACTTGCCGCTAATAGTGCCACCGTACTTTGCGGTGCCGCTAATAGCGGTATGTCCGGGTCGTGATTGGGGAGGGGATTTACCGATACCGGTAATCCCTTACCGGTAACGGTATTTCCCTACCGCCTACCGTGTAATGAGGCCCTATGTCTTTGTTACACCAGAGATAATGACAGAGATCACGCACGCTGAATATAAAGCGAGAGTCCTTTCGGACCACTCGCCTTTGATCCTTGGATGGCAATATCGTCCCCCGAGGGCGAGGATAACGACATGGCGCCTCAGAGCAGAGGCGCTGAGAGATCCCCTCTTTAGGGAGGATATGAGGGAGGAAATTGTTTAACTATTTTGAGACAAATACTGGCAGTGTGGACTCGGCGGGCACATTGTGGGATGCCTCAAGGTTGTGATGAGGGGGGTAACTATAGCGAAATCTAAAGGACCGCAAGGAGGGATCCTAGCTGATCTGCGGGAATCGGACAGTGAATTGGAAAGGGCACTAGAGGGAGGAAATAATACTAGAAGACACTGAATTGATACTCAGGCTGCCGCAGAAATGTGCTGGGCACTGGGAGAGACTGTGTAACCTCAACTACAAAAAATATATAGAGAGACAACATGTGGGAGGGGATAAACCAGGGAGGATTTTGGCATGGCTATATAAGAGTGAAACCCCTAGACCCACGATTAGAACGATAACAAGAGAAGACAGAAGGGTGGTTGATACTCAAGAGGGAGTTAACCAGGAGTTTGCAGACTACTACGGGCAGCTATATGGAGATGATGGGGAGGATAATCACGCAGCGATTATAGAAACATTGGAGGACATAGGATTGCCGCAGATTAGTACTGAGGAAAGAGAGGAGCTGGATGCACCAATCACTTTAGAGGAGCTAGTGGAGGTGGTGAGACAGTTGCCCACTAGTAAGACCCCGGGGGCTGATGGACTCCCAAGTGAATTCTATAAAACATTTTGAGGAGATGTGCTTCCCCCGCTGTTGGATATATTGAATGAGGCATATGAGCTGGGCAGACTGCCAGAGTCACTCAGAGAAGTGATTATAATACCGTTACCCAAACCTAATAAGCCCAGGCAAAGCTGCGGTTCATACAGACCCCTATCAATGTTAAACCAAGACAGTAAAATATTGACGGCCGTTTTGGCAAATAGATTGAGGAGGGTCATTGGTAAATTAATACATCCTGACCAGACAGGCTATGTCCCTGATAGGAATATACCCAACAATCTTAGAAGGCTCCACAGAGTCATTGAATATGGAAACGAGAATGAAGGTGAACTGGCAATTGTGTCACTGGACGCAATAAAGACCTTGATTCGGTCAAATGGCCATAGTTGTTGGTGGCCTTGGCTGGCCTTGGGATGGGTCCTGGATACTTACAGTGGGTTAAAATGTTATACAGTGAACCGCTAGCCAGAGTTAAAACTGGAGCAGTGATATCGGAAAGGTGGCAACTCTGTAGGGGCATCAGACAAGGCTGCCTGTGGTCCCCTATGCTCTATATATTGGCCCTGGAACCCTTAGCGATCTACTTCAGGCAACAATATGACACAATAGGCATTGCTGTGGGGGGTGAATGACATCTGATGATATCCTTATATGCAGATGATGTGCTGTTGTATCTGCGACACCTGGAGGAAATCCTCCAATATATTTTGGAAGTAATGGAAAGATATGCGGGGATGTCTGGTATAGCGGTGAACCCTCAGAAGTCCAGCATGTTCCCATTAGGCAGATATAAAGGGATCCCCTTGAAACAACTACCGGTGTTACAGATACCGTGGGTGGTTAGCACATTTCGCTATCTAGGGATAGATATATACCACACGGTGGAAGAGGAGCATAGGTGCAACACAGAGGTAGTCATTAAGAAAATCAAAAATTGCATGTGGTTCTGGGTAAATCTGCCTTTAGTAATGATGGGGTGTGGGGCGATGTTGAAGATGGTGGTCCTGCCTAGGCTTCTACACTACTTTGGGAACATCCCGTACTGGATACCAAAGAAGTTCTTCACTAGATTGGACAGCATGTGTAGGGACTTCCTGTGGCATGGAACACGGAACATAGTGGCACTCTGGAAGCTACAGAATTTCTATGAGAGAGGGGGTATTAAACGGCCTAATTATGAAGTCTATTATGTAGCAAGCCAGCTGCAATACGTGGCCAAATGGCTCTCAGAGGAGAGTATCTCAGAATCCAGGTTGTTCAGACAAGATTGTGCCCCCTTTTACTTAAGAGAAGTTATGTGGCTGCCCGAAGTGGAAGGGCGTCCCAAGATGATGGTACTTGGATGGAGGATGTGGCACAAGGCCTGCCAGATGATGGAGAACCCATTCCCGTGTTCCCCTCAAGTACCACTGGTTGCACTAGCGGGTGGAGAAAAGCAATTACGGATGATAATCAGAAACCTTTGGGAACCGGTTGGGATAGCGACCATGGGAGATATTCGGCAAGAGGGGACCATAATAGATTTGGAGGTGTTGAGGGAGAAAACCGGGCTACATACAGGCCAGTATATCACGTATCACAGACTGGTGCAGAGAATTAAGAAAACGTGGCCTGAACTGGTACTGCAGGAAGAACCAGATGCTACTGTAGACTTAATATATGACATAGCAGAGGGGGGACACAAGATATCTAGAATATACGAGATGCTGATGTCTAAAGTGGGGAAGGAGGTAGTACAATTGAGGCAAGACTGGGAAGGAGAAGTGGGAGCCCAGATGGATGATGGGATGTGGGAACGAGCCCAAGGGTATCATAGGAAGGTGTCAAGGAATGCTAGACTAAAGCAGATACAGCTGTATATCACACAGAGAGCGTATATGACACCCCAAAGGATATCTACGTTAAAAATGCAGGACGGCAAGCATGCCCTAAATGTGATGAAGAGAATGTGGGCATGGAGCATATGTTTTGGTCATGCCTGGTTATCGAGTGCTTCTGGAGCGAAGTGGCACACAAGCTAGCAGAAAGAGATATTAAGATTGTGGTGGATACATTGTGGGCCTGCTTGTTAGGGGGTTCCCTAGGCCACGGAAACTTAGGCATGTGAGCAAACTAAAGGACCTGGCATATGCACTTGCAAAGAGAAGAATTGCTATGGGATGGAAGACATGCCACAAACCACGAGTGGAGGTATGGTGGAAGGATTTGCAGAAATGGACTGAGGCAGAAACTATGGTATGGCAGGAAGCTAGCAATGTAGGGGGGGGGGGAGACTGAGACCCTGATGGCATGGAAATTATTAATAACAGAGTTATTTGGGTAAATGCGTGACCCAATGGAACCCATGAAAGAGAACACCCTGGCGCAAGACGTGGGAACAGAGCATTAGAGGAAGTGGGCTCGTAACGGGGGTGGGATATGGGAAGCAGTGAACACAATCAAGTGATGTATAATTGAAATGTTATTGTATGCACTGCAAGCTTTGTTTGTATTGTTTGTTTAAATAACTAATAAAAATAAAAAAAAAATAAAAAATAACTGTTGAGTACTCCAAGGATTTAGCCTATCATTCCTGCTCTTCTTGAAACACATGCAAATGGGGCCACTCATGGCACTCATATAAAATACAGTCTCAATTGCTATAACTAAGAACATTTTCAAAATGGTATTCAGAGAAAAAAAAGACACTAGCCTAATGAACAGCCTCACTCAAGTGAACGCCTCGATGATCAGAAGAAACCTAAAACTAAACCCTGACAGCATATTTCTTAATCATGGTCTTAAGAGCCAATGGGCCTCATTACGACCCTGGCGGAAAGTGACTGACCGGACCGCAACAGCGTAAATAGCGTTTCCGCCATTGCACGAAGGAGCAAAGTGCGGCTAATCACGACCCATCGGGCACGAGCATTACGCCATGGCGGAATCCGAAAGGCTGCGATGGCGGAAATGACCCCAAAACGGCCCTTACCGCCGCCGTACGCTGCACCAGGTGCAATACCGCCACCCATCTTAGCGGTCACCGTAATGAGCGGTCACCGTAACGAGCGGGCACCGCAAATTACGGCCACCGTAAATATACGGAAACGGAAGTAAAAGCATGTGGCCGGAACGGGAAACAGCACGCCGCACAACTATAAAATCCGAATCCCAACACAACCATTAAAAATCCGACCCTGACACACATCCCAACCCGTTAGCAACCCCAGTTAAAAAAATAAATATGGGAAAGGTAGCCAAGAAAGCGTGTGACCGCAAGCGGCAGGTACACTTCTCCCGAGAGGAACTGACCGTGCTCACCGAGACCCTCCAGGAAAATGCCGCCGTCGTCTTCTCCAGTCAAATGACCAGGACGGCCCTTGCCAACAAGAAGGCCATATGGGCCCTGGTGGCACAGCGCGTAAGTGCGGTGGGGACAACACCCCGCACGCCACAGCAATGTCGCAAGCGGTGGGACGACCTGCGGATCCGCGTACGCAGCATACTTTCTGCGAACAGGAACATCGCCACAGCTACCGGGGGGGGTTCAGAGTCGCCCATCAAGTTGACCCCCTGGGAGGATATCTGCGCCTCCACCATAGGAATGGAGAGCATAGAGGGAGTCGGAGGGATGGAGAAAGGAGTGCCGACATCCGGAGAATCAGGTAGGTTGGCCAAGAGAAACAATGCGAAATCCACAAACCACGAACATGTGCAGTACCATGTGACCCCATAGTGCAATACATACTTTGCCCTGACAGCGCCCTCTAAAAGTCAGAATGAATAAACAAATCAATCAAGATGCCATAAACAACCCCTACATGTGCAGCATGCACCCCCTAACTGCAGGCAGCCAAATGAATGCATCCTCAATCCACACGAAAATGAGACCACCTCCAAGGCCCAGTCCCAAATCAGCCTCATGTACCACCCCAATGCATCTGATACGTTGCCATTCTAAATCCGACAGACCCATAACTAACGCTCGCCCCTCTTTACTCCACCACAGGGTCCGATACCAACGACGAGCTGCAGGACACCCCTACCAGCACGCCTGCAAAGAGGGCCAGGACCAACGTCCCAAGAGCCTCCACCTCAGGTGCAAGGATCAAGACACGGCAGCAGCAGGAATCAAGTGGCAGCACACTGGAGGGGACTGCAACAGGCACCCCAGCAGCCAGCAAGTCCACAACCCCAGCACCACAGGTCCCCCCAAAGAACGTATCTGATGGCACTGCCTCTGGTGGTAGCAGCACCATAGGTGACACAGCTGTCATGCCAGCATGCTCCGACACGGAAAACAGTGCTGGCGACGTAGGTACCATCCATGACCTTTCCCAATCCCCCTGCATGTTCCATCCCCTACACCATGACGAAACTACGCAGGGGCACCCTGAAGACGACGACTGGCCAACCCCCACAAGTCCTGTGCCAAGGCAACATGTGTTGAGCAGCCCCCCTGTCACACCACCGCAAATGTCCATGGCCCAGCAGAGGCAACAGTCCCTCGACCTGCTGATCGAGCAACAGCAGGAAGTGTCCACGCTACTCAAGGACCATGCAAATGAATGCGGGGGTTCCAGGGCAGCCATGGAAACATCCACCGAGACACTCAGGGCACAAATAGAGAAAAGTAGTGAGAGCCTCAGGGGAGAAATGGAGAGAAGCACCGAGAGCCTGAGAGCACAAATGGAGAAAAGCACCGAGAGCCTGAGAGCACAAATGGAGAAAAGCACCGAGAGCCTGAGGGGGGAACTGCATGCGACGTCCAAAGACGTTTGTGCTGAACTTGCTGCTGTGCGCCGTGTGCTCTCGGAGCTCTCACAAACCCTCAGAGACATGCATGGACGCGAGCAGGCAGAGACATCATCCGTGGCAAGTTCCGTCCAGGGCAGCCCCCAACGCAGATCTGGCAGGAACCTGCGCTCCACGGGCAGGGGTGCCCCTGATACCCGTAGAGGGGGCTTGCAATAGCGTCCAACCACGGACAGCATGCATATTTGGACACTGGTGTTGGGGGGGGAGGTAGTAGGGTGGAGGGGGTGTGTTGGGCTTCACTGGGTGGCGGGTCCATAGGGTGTATAAATCAAATCACATTAACAATACAGCATCTCATAATCATCCAATGACATGTGTGGACATTGATATTTGCGTACGAGGCCTTCATAGGCGTACAGTCCACAATGTGCCTGTACTACACACACACAGTGCCACAGGTCCCCTTTCCGTGTAATAGGCACCATGCGTGGTTGCTAGAAGCATGCATCTATGATGCTCTGTCGGATTGCACGTGCATCCTGTGCCTCATGGACTCCTTGAGGTGCCTCCACATCCCCACCCTCATCATCATCATCATCTTCAGGTGCATGCAGTACAGCGTCAGGGGGCATGGGCACATTCCTACGTATGCACATGTTGTGCAGCATGACACATGCCATGACCATCTTAGAAACCTTCTCATGGCTGTACATGAGTGCCCCGCCAGACCTGCTGAGGCTGCGGAAACGAGCCTTCAGTAGGCCGAATGCCTGTTCAATGACCACACGGGTATGTGAGTGGGCATGGTTGTAGTCCTCCTCATGCTCGTTCTGTGGGTTCCGGATTGGTGTAAGGAGCCATCTCTTCAGTGGATACCCGGCATCACCTGTATGAGACGAATAAAGGGTGTCAGTGGAATGATAGTGCTAAGTAGCCCCCCCCACCCCCTGCAAGGTCATTGACGCATCAAATGGGCCACGATGTAATGCATGGAATGAGACTCACCGAGTAGCCAGGATCTGTGCCCTGCGTGTCGCTCCATGTAGCGTGGTATTCTTGTGTTCCTCAGGACCATAGAATCATGGGTAGATCCTGGAAATCTGGCACAACAATGCGTAAATATCTTGTTGGAGTCACACACCATTTGCACATTGATTGAATGAAATTGTTTCCGGTTGCGGTACTGGACCTCCATGGCATGTGGGACAACCAATTCAACATGGGTGCAGTCGATGGCACCAATGCAACCCGGGATGCCGCCAAGTGCATGGAATCCCACTTTAGCGTTGGTAATCTCCTGGTACGTGCGTGGTAGTGTGATGTGGTCGTCGGCGTGCTTCAGGAGGGCATCGTGCACTTGGAAGAGTGTCCGTGAGAACAGTGGCTGTGAAATGCCATGCAACTGTCCCACTGTGTGCTGGTAGGTGCCTGTGGCCAGGAAGTGGAGTGCAGACACCACCTTCAGTAGGGGTGGGATGGCGGTTGGGCTATCTATCATGCTCACGAGGTCAGCATGTGTCATGTCCACAATGGCGATTATGGTGTCCCGGTCCAAACGGTAGAGGGTGTGGATCTGCTCAGCAGTGAGGTTGAACGGATCGGCTCGGAGGCGTGGGATTGCGGGCCGCCTGCGTGGTGGTAGTGGCAGTGCTTGTGGGCCTTGCTGACCCTGCCTTGCCCTCCTCCTCCTCCTTCTCCTCCGTCTCCCCTGTGCGCCCGGTTGTTGTACCTGTTGTTGTTCGTCGTCTTCTTGTAGTTGTAGCACTTGCAGTGCTATCTGGTCCCCCAGGCCCAACATCGCTAGTCCTGCCGGTAGCATTTTGGAGTGGGAGTGGTTGTGGGAGGGGTTTGGGTCTGCTATATATGTGCTGTCGGCCTGTATGGCCTCCACCTGTGCTGATTGAATGAATCTGTGGCAGATGCTATCCCTTCTGGCCGAGCACGTCCCGCACGTAAGGCTGCATTTGGCCGCATGGCATCTTGGGATTGGAATCATGTATCTAATCCCGATGGCAGTGTGATGTACTTTGACTGATCTTCATGGTATGCTCCCATTGTTACACATGCTATGATTGCAGCCGCTTACATACCTGTGAAGAGTCAGTGGTATGTAGGGCTCGATCGATGGCCGACCCTCATGCAGTACAGTAACGTACTTCACCGACGGCCGTGGCGTCCCATTTGTGATTGCAGCCAGTTAGCATCATGACACACAGCCGCACTACATTGATGTAATTGTGAATGCAAGCGTTCACAGAAGCCTTTTCGACGTAATGTTGCAAGTGAGGAATTCGAAGGCCAGCATTTTGGGCTTTGAAGTAGCGGCGAGGATACGCCCACAGGTCTGGCTGGAAATGTAACGTTCTATTGTAGAATGTCCTTGGGACATGGCCCATAACGAGCAGGCAATGAATGATATGAATTGAATGGGATGCGCAATAGCGTAGTGGACGATAAGGCAGGACGTTCCCAAATCCATCTTGCTTCACAACACTACAGATCCGGCCAGGGGCACAGTGGTTTTTGCGGACTGCATTACGCACAGACGCGATGGAAGTTTCACATATTATGTGAGTGAATATTCATGCGTTTTCATTGCGGGATGAGGGAATGATGAATGGATGCATGGACTGATGATTCCGTTTAGGGTCTGCCATGTACATGGGTTTTTTGATTCACTCCCCTTCCCCTGCGTTATGTGATGCAAGGCTGCCATAGTGGGACATACGTCTATCTGCCCTTGTCGGATCCTCCCTGTCTCGACGCGCCTTCATACACTTGTGTCTAGGCACGTTACTAATCCCATGTCATGGGTTCTATCTTGACGGACGCATGCACAGTAACCGACGTTGCCAATGGTGTATTTAGCTCGATTGGTTTCGTTATGATTCGATACTGATTTAGGGGTGTGTATATTCCTTTGGAGTGGGCTAGCATGCATATGGGTGTGGATTTGGTGTGTTGAATGAAGATTGTAATGCATCATGAGTCCCGTAATGCAATCGGTTAATTTGTGTTTGTTTTGGGTGACAGGTATCTCCTGCCCTATTGCAGATGCCATCTCTACGCCACTCCTCCAGATGGTTTTTACTCTCGACTCCTGCAGCTTCGGGTGAATCAGTGGAGCACCATTTCGATCTTATGGGACGATCGCCAATGGGCCACATGCCCTTACGCTGTACTGGTGGCTAGGTGCAACATTTCGGCCTTTCAGCTCGACTAGTGCCTGCCTCATGGGACGGACCTGCGGTTCTTGCCGCTTCCATGTTGCCTTTTGGAACGTTGATGTAGGCCCTGTGTGCCATGATGGTACAGGGCGTCACACAAGTGGAAGCCGGTCAATTATTGCAGATGCAGCCCTCGGTGATGATGGTTGTTTTGGTGTTATTTTGCAAATTGCTGTGGGGCCTTTGTCATTTGGATGTGCATTTAAATTGTATTCCGATATTTGTCGTGTTGCGTTGTTCTTTGCAGGTGATGTGGCGATTTTCGATTTGTGGCGGTATGTATTGCGAGATGATCTGCATTGTGTTCCGCCTTCTGAGTTGAGTTGTGTGGTACAGTACTGGCCGCGTTTGCCTACGTAGCACAGTATGGTCACGGATAGGGGCTGCCATTGTGTCTGTTTACATGATGTGCTGTTCAGGGGCGGGGGATTGGCTTTTGGCCGACTGGTGCCTGTCAGCCAGGTCGATTGGTGGAATGATGGGTTGTTCAGAATGTGGCTGGTCACAGGTGACTGTGTTTGCGTGCGTTTGTTGGAGGGGGACTGGGGTCATGTCCATTGGAATAGCTTCTGTATTGATGCCATCTGTGCCCTGCAGCTCCCATCGGCCCCTCTTGGGATGAGCCTGGCTGCTCAGTCACTCTGCCAACTTGTGTGGTACATGCTTCTGCTGATGGTTGGTTTGTTTACTGGCATGAGTACAGGGCTGGTGCAATCCCCCTCAGGATGCTGTTTTGGATGTTGCCTTGCGCTGGTGGCAAGCGATGGGGGACTACTGTTGTTTTGTGTCATGTGTTCTTGATTTTCATTTTGATGTATTGTACCTTCACATGCCTGTGCTGCGTCAGTACGGCTATGGTGACATGCCGTACATGGATGCCCACTCACGGGGCGCTTTGAGCCCCTGCATGCTTTTCTACGTTGGCATGCATGGGTGAATTGTGGATTTCACTGGTTGCATAGTGTGAGTACATTGCGCCTGCCAGGAGTTGTGCAATGAGGCCAGGGAGTGGAGTACAGGCACTCAGTGGGCCATTTACGGTTGGTTCACGTTGCCGTATTTCTCGCCATGGCGGAATGGTACTTTACGACGTGCTTGATGGCGTTCAGTACATGTCCGCTAGGGTCAGAATTCGCGTACCGTTGCGCCATGGCGGTGATTCCGGTTTTGCAAGGCGCGCGTGCGCGTACTTGGTGCAGTTAGCGTTGCCGTTCACTGCGGTGTCGCTAATGGCATCGTACTTTACGGTGACGGGTCATGATCGCAACGAGCGGTGTTCGATGGCGGTATTGCATTTCCGCCATCATTTTTCCATTTCCGCCAGGGTCGTAATGAGGCCCAATGCCATCCCTCAAGCCCAGGGACCACATTTCCCCAGCCCTAATTTCTCTCCACTAGCTCCCAGTTGCTGCTAGGATCAAATTCAGGACCCTTTGCATCATCCGCAAGGCTTTCTGGGGCCTGGGTCCCCACTATATCCAACTCTCTCTCTCCCTAAATACCACCCTGATAGAGCCCTTCAGTCTACTAGCTCCAACTCTCTGCAAATAAGATGTTTCTCTAAGCAAAGAGTGGGGGGTAGATCTCTCTCCTCCGCAGGAGCCTCCCTCTGGAATGGTCTCTCTGCCCCTCTCAGGCCTGAGCTGGATCTCCTTAAGTTGCAGAAACTCCTCAAGGCCCTCCTTTTTTTCAGCTCCTCCTTCACTCTTCCCCCTCCCCTGCTAACATCATCCTATATCTGAGCATGACATATGCTGACGGGCAACAAAATTCCCTGCTCAGGGCCATGCTCCCAGAGGACACATTGCCAACCAACACGGTCTTTAGGAAGCATATTATGGCCCATGGCACCGCAAACTGTGGACTAATACCAATGAAATGGGAATGGACATGTGGCTCTGAGACGTGCAATTACATCACATGACAACAGGCAGACACACATATCCACATCGAGTCCACATCTTCTCATGCCACATCAGTGTTGTCCTGGTACAGGTACTGTACACAATGGGAATATGCCATGGGTCTGGGAAAAATGAAACAGTCTTGGGAGGATAGCTCAGGGGCAACATGCTCGCCTCGGAAGCAAGGTGACACGTGCAACGCAGGTTCGATCCCCGGTCCACGCTTGGAAACCTCTGGGTATTAAGAGCGTTATAAATAACCTATCATATCACATCCTCAAACAACTCCCTCATCTTTTGTTTTCTGTATCTGGGGATCGGCAAGGAGAAGCACATTTTTTTAGGTTTGTGTGTCATCTTTCACTTCACTTTTAATTCTCTATATTTGGCCAGATTTGCAATCACATTAGGTAGTTGTACATTTCTCTGGTGTGGGCAACCTGTATGTATCTCTATGACAAGCTGTGCTGACAAAAACATAGAAAAGAATAAGGTGAAGATTAGTTAGTTTTATGAGATATTTGGGCATTTTAGGATTATTACCCAACACTAAAGAATGAAGGATTGAACGCTTTCTATCAGTTATAGCCACCATCATTGCTCTGAGGAACCCACCAACCCAACTCTTTCAGCCTGCTGTGCCACTGAAGAAAATCAAAATCATGTTGGTCCCAACCCAAAAGGGGAAGTTCATCATTTTCTGGCACACTGGTAGGTATAGCATTGGACTCAAAGCAAAATTAGCTTAACCCTGATATATACCCTGGTTATAACTGTTTCACTTAGGAGGACTTACAAAGCACTACAGGGACACTGTGCTTGCCAAACTCTCATTGTTTAGCCTGCATGCATTACAGAAATGCAATAAAAAGCTAATAGGATGGGTCCCACCACCAAAGGTGGTAGTGAGCCACAAACTGCTATGTTACATCCTTTCTGCACCAAAAAACCCCAGACTCTGCATTATCAATGAGCTGTATTTTGGAACTTTAGCATCACATGCTTATAACCGATATCTGAGGATACCCATGCCACTACCTGTCATTTATTGAAGACTGAAGAGTGATGGATGGGAAGTTTTGAGTTAATTATAACTACTGCCATTGCTCTGGGCAACACCAAAACCATTTTTCTTCAGTCTGGTGTACCATATCCGAAGGGTAACACATTAGAAAATCAGGCTTGGTCCAAATCCAAAAGAGGCAATACAGCCCACACTGCTAAGCCACACGCCTTCGGCCTAAAACCATAAGCAATCCCAGACCTATTCCAGGATTGCCAATGTGGTGAAGCTTGAAACAATAGTCATCGGGTCTTACATTTTCATTAAAATTAGGGTCACTTATGTAACTCTGAAGAGTGATGATTGGAATGTATTGCTCTGAGCAACCACAAAACCATTAACTGTTCAGCCTTCCATGCCACTATAAAAGGTGAACATCTCTATGCTTGGTACCACACAAAACCAGTTGGACCGACCACAACTGCTAAATCACATCTCTTCTGACTAGACCACAAGTGACACCACTAATGTCCAGCTTTATTGGGCACCATCAATGACGTGTTGCTTGTAACTGTCATCACGTTTGTAAGCTGACGATTAGTTCTTTGGAACAATTATTATTATTATTATTATTATTATTATTATTATTATTATTATACTTGATCTAACCGTGTTTTACCAGTTTTTACAAGTGTTGCTGCAACCTCGTTTCTGGTTCTGAGTTGCCAGTGTACAAGATCTGCGTTTGGTTTGTTAAGATGTCAGAGTTCGACCAGTGGCTAAAACAAGCCTCTGAAAGTATTGCCCGACTACAATTACTGTTTTCGTACTTAGACCACTCATTAACTGGTTCCACCAATGTTCTTCTTCTAAGCACCAGGAGTTCCTGAACAGCCGACCCATGTGTGCCCTTCTTTTTGTTACTAATCCCGGGCAAGTTAGAAGCAGATGTCTTATTTTTTCCACTATGTCAGCCTGGTCAAAAAACCAACAGGTGTTTTGGCTGGAGCCACCTCTTATTGCCAGGACTTCGTTTGTTTTTAGTAAATTAAGCCGTGCCCTCAGGAAGGTTGATCAAAATTTCTTATTTGGAATTTCATCAAATATTCCATAGGTTTGTTTACTTTTTGAGTGTTGATCGGTAAGTGAGTCGTTAGTTTGTTCTTCGCCGCCATTGCTAGCGTTTTACTCCAATCTGAGTCGTTTTAGTTGATTGCTTTTGAGTTCTATCACTGAACTTCCTATTTCCTCTAAGAGTGAGCAGTTTTTGAGTGCCCATGTAGTCAGCATTTTGTTAGACCCTCTATTCATTTCATCGCAGATTATTTCGTGTATTTTTTGTTTTGAACAATTATGTGTCTGGGCATAGGGTGGTGGTCACAGTATTTGCGGTATGTGGCTGCTTTATCTTTCCAATTTTCCTGAGGTTGCCACGTAACTTGTGAGACGTTTGTGACTCGAAGAAGTCCTGAATATGGACAACGTTCCACATATGAAAACCTACACACAACAGACTCTTCTTACTTTAAGGAAGGAAAAGATTGAAGGGAGGGAGAGTGAAAACAAAGAAAAACAGGTGGGGGGTAGAGGTGTGGGGAAAATAGTGCACTGTATTCATAATAATGGAAAGAAAAGACTATCATGAAGAAAAGAGCAAAACTTCAATGTGTTAACACATTGGGCCTCATTACGACCCTGGCGGAAAGTGACTGACCGGACCGCAACAGCGTAAATAGCGTTTCCGCCATTGCACGAAGGAGCAAAGTGCGGCTAATCACGACCCATCGGGCACGAGCATTACGCCATGGCGGAATCCGAAAGGCTGCGATGGCGGAAATGACCCCAAAACGGCCCTTACCGCCGCCGTACGCTGCACCAGGTGCAATACCGCCACCCATCTTAGCGGTCACCGTAATGAGCGGTCACCGTAACGAGCGGGCACCGCAAATTACGGCCACCGTAAATATACGGAAACGGAAGTAAAAGCATGTGGCCGGAACGGGAAACAGCACGCCGCACAACTATAAAAACCGAATCCCAACACAACCATTAAAAATCCGACCCTGACACACATCCCAACCCGTTAGCAACCCCAGTTAAAAAAATAAATATGGGAAAGGTAGCCAAGAAAGCGTGTGACCGCAAGCGGCAGGTACACTTCTCCCGAGAGGAACTGACCGTGCTCACCGAGACCCTCCAGGAAAATGCAGCCGTCGTCTTCTCCAGTCAAATGACCAGGACGGCCCTTGCCAACAAGAAGGCCATATGGGCCCTGGTGACACAGCGCGTAAGTGCGGTGGGGACAACACCCCGCACGCCACAGCAATGTCGCAAGCGGTGGGACGACCTGCGGATCCGCGTACGCAGCATACTTTCTGCGAACAGGAACATCGCCACAGCTACCGGGGGGGGTTCAGAGTCGCCCATCAAGTTGACCCCCTGGGAGGATATCTGCGCCTCCACCATAGGAATGGAGAGCATAGAGGGAGTCGGAGGGATGGAGAAAGGAGTGCCGACATCCGGAGAATCAGGTAGGTTGGCCAAGAGAAACAATGCGAAATCCACAAACCACGAACATGTGCAGTACCATGTGACCCCATAGTGCAATACATACTTTGCCCTGACAGCGCCCTCTAAAAGTCAGAATGAATAAACAAATCAATCAAGATGCCATAAACAACCCCTACATGTGCAGCATGCACCCCCTAACTGCAGGCAGCCAAATGAATGCATCCTCAATCCACACGAAAATGAGACCACCTCCAAGGCCCAGTCCCAAATCAGCCTCATGTACCACCCCAATGCATTTGATACGTTGCCATTCCAAATCCGACAGACCCATAACTAACGCTCGCCCCTCTTTACTCCACCACAGGGTCCGATACCAACGACGAGCTGCAGGACACCCCTACCAGCACGCCTGCAAAGAGGGCCAGGACCAACGTCCCAAGAGCCTCCACCTCAGGTGCAAGGATCAAGACACGGCAGCAGCAGGAATCAAGTGGCAGCACACTGGAGGGGACTGCAACAGGCACCCCAGCAGCCAGCAAGTCCACAACCCCAGCACCACAGGTCCCCCCAAAGAACGTATCTGATGGCACTGCCTCTGGTGGTAGCAGCACCATAGGTGACACAGCTGTCATGCCAGCATGCTCCGACACGGAAAACAGTGCTGGCGACGTAGGTACCATCCATGACCTTTCCCAATCCCCCTGCATGTCCCATCCCCTACACCATGACGAAACCACGCAGGGGCACCCTGAAGACGACGACTGGCCAACCCCCACAAGTCCTGTGCCAAGGCAACATGTGTTGAGCAGCCCCCCTGTCACACCACCGCAAATGTCCATGGCCCAGCAGAGGCAACAGTCCCTCGACCTGCTGATCGAGCAACAGCAGGAAGTGTCCACGCTACTCAAGGACCATGCAAATGAATGCGGGGGTTCCAGGGCAGCCATGGAAACATCCACCGAGACACTCAGGGCACAAATAGAGAAAAGTAGTGAGAGCCTCAGGGGAGAAATGGAGAGAAGCACCGAGAGCCTGAGAGCACAAATGGAGAAAAGCACCGAGAGCCTGAGAGCACAAATGGAGAAAAGCACCGAGAGCCTGAGGGGGGAACTGCATGCGACGTCCAAAGACGTTTGTGCTGAACTTGCTGCTGTGCGCCGTGTGCTCTCGGAGCTCTCACAAACCCTCAGAGACATGCATGGACGCGAGCAGGCAGAGACATCATCCGTGGCAAGTTCCGTCCAGGGCAGCCCCCAACGCAGATCTGGCAGGAACCTGCGCTCCACGGGCAGGGGTGCCCCTGATACCCGTAGAGGGGGCTTGCAATAGCGTCCAACCACGGACAGCATGCATATTTGGACACTGGTGTTGGGGGGGGAGGTAGTAGGGTGGAGGGGGTGTGTTGGGCTTCACTGGGTGGCGGGTCCATAGGGTGTATAAATCAAATCACATTAACAATACAGCATCTCATAATCATCCAATGACATGTGTGGACATTGATATTTGCGTACGAGGCCTTCATAGGCGTACAGTCCACAATGTGCCTGTACTACACACACACAGTGCCACAGGTCCCCTTTCCGTGTAATAGGCACCATGCGTGGTTGCTAGAAGCATGCATCTATGATGCTCTGTCGGATTGCACGTGCATCCTGTGCCTCATGGACTCCTTGAGGTGCCTCCACATCCCCACCCTCATCATCATCATCATCTTCAGGTGCATGCAGTACAGCGTCAGGGGGCATGGGCACATTCCTACGTATGCACATGTTGTGCAGCATGACACATGCCATGACCATCTTAGAAACCTTCTCATGGCTGTACATGAGTGCCCCGCCAGACCTGCTGAGGCTGCGGAAACGAGCCTTCAGTAGGCCGAATGCCTGTTCAATGACCACACGGGTACGTGAGTGGGCATGGTTGTAGTCCTCCTCATGCTCGTTCTGTGGGTTCCGGATTGGTGTAAGGAGCCATCTCTTCAGTGGATACCCGGCATCACCTGTATGAGACGAATAAAGGGTGTCAGTGGAATGATAGTGCTAAGTAGCCCCCCCCCCCTCCTGCAAGGTCATTGACGCATCAAATGGGCCACGATGTCATGCATGGAATGAGACTCACCGAGTAGCCAGGATCTGTGCCCTGCGTGTCGCTCCATGTAGCGTGGTATTCTTGTGTTCCTCAGGACCATAGAATCATGGGTAGATCCTGGAAATCTGGCACAACAATGCGTAAATATCTTGTTGGAGTCACACACCATTTGCACATTGATTGAATGAAATTGTTTCCGGTTGCGGTACTGGACCTCCATGGCATGTGGGACAACCAATTCAACATGGGTGCAGTCGATGGCACCAATGCAACCCGGGATGCCGCCAAGTGCATGGAATCCCACTTTTGCGTTGGTAATCTCCTGGTACGTGCGTGGTAGTGTGATGTGGTCGTCGGCGTGCTTCAGGAGGGCATCGTGCACTTGGAAGAGTGTCCGTGAGAACAGTGGCTGTGAAATGCCATGCAACTGTCCCACTGTGTGCTGGTAGGTGCCTGTGGCCAGGAAGTGGAGTGCAGACACCACCTTCAGTAGGGGTGGGATGGCGGTTGGGCTATCTATCATGCTCACGAGGTCAGCATGTGTCATGTCCACAATGGCGATTATGGTGTCCCGGTCCAAACGGTAGAGGGTGTGGATCTGCTCAGCAGTGAGGTTGAACGGATCGGCTCGGAGGCGTGGGATTGCGGGCCGCCTGCGTGGTGGTAGTGGCAGTGCTTGTGGGCCTTGCTGACCCTGCCTTGCCCTCCTCCTCCTCCTTCTCCTCCGTCTCCCCTGTGCGCCCGGTTGTTGTACCTGTTGTTGTTCGTCGTCTTCTTGTAGTTGTAGCACTTGCAGTGCTATCTGGTCCCCCAGGCCCAACATCGCTAGTCCTGCCGGTAGCATTTTGGAGTGGGAGTGGTTGTGGGAGGGGTTTGGGTCTGCTATATATGTGCTGTCGGCCTGTATGGCCTCCACCTGTGCTGATTGAATGATTCTGTGGCAGATGCTATCCCTTCTGGCCGAGCACGTCCCGCACGTAAGGCTGCATTTGGCCGCATGGCATCTTGGGATTGGAATCATGTATCAAATCCCGATGGCAGTGTGATGTACTTTGACTGATTTTCATGGTATGCTCCCATTGTTACACATGCTATGATTGCAGCCGCTTACATACCTGTGAAGAGTCAGTGGTATGTAGGGCTCGATCGATGGCCGACCCTCATGCAGCACAGTAACGTACTTCACCGACGGGCGTGGCGTCCCATTTGTGATTGCAGCCAGTTAGCATCATGACACACAGCCGCACTACATTGATGTAATTGTGAATGCAAGCGTTCACAGAAGCCTTTTCGACGTAATGTTGCAAGTGAGGAATTCGAAGGCCAGCATTTTTGGTTTTGAAGTAGCGGCGAGGATACGCCCACAGGTCTGGCTGGAAATGTAACGTTCTATTGTAGAATGTCCTTGGGACATGGCCCATAACGAGCAGGCAATGAATGATATGAATTGAATGGGATGCGCAATAGCGTAGTGGACGATAAGGCAGGACGTTCCCAAATCCATCTTGCTTCACAACACTACAGATCCGGCCAGGGGCACAGTGGTTTTTGCGGACTGCATTACGCACAGACGCGATGGAAGTTTCACATATAATGTGAGTGAATATTCATGCGTTTTCATTGCGGGATGAGGGAATGATGAATGGATGCATGGACTGATGATTCCGTTTAGGGTCTGCCATGTACATGGGTTTTTTGAATCACTCCCCTTCCCCTGCGCTATGTGATGCAAGGCTGCCATAGTGGGACATACGTCTATCTGCCCTTGTCGGATCCTCCCTGTCTCGACGCGCCTTCATACACTTGTGTCTAGGCACGTTACTAATCCCATGTCATGGGTTCTATCTTGACGGACGCATGCACAGTAACCGACGTTGCCAATGGTGTATTTAGTTCGATTGATTTCGTTATGATTCGATACTGATTTAGGGGTGTGTATATTCCTTTGGAGTGGGCTAGCATGCATATGGGTGTGGATTTGGTGTGTTGAATGAAGATTGTAATGCATCATGAGTCCCGTAATGCAATCGGTTAATTTGTGTTTCTTTTGGGTGACAGGTATCTCCTGCCCTATTGCAGATGCCATCTCTACGCCACTCCTCCAGATGGTTTTTACTCTCGACTCCTGCAGCTTCGGGTGAATCAGTGGAGCACCATTTCGATCTTATGGGACGATCGCCAATGGGCCACATGCCCTTACGCTGTACTGGTGGCTAGGTGCAACATTTCGGCCTTTCAGCTCGACTAGTGCCTGCCTCATGGGACGGACCTGCGGTTCTTGCCGCTTCCATGTTGCCTTTTGGAACGTTGATGTAGGCCCTGTGTGCCATGATGGTACAGGGCGTCACACAAGTGGAAGCTGGTCAATTATTGCAGATGCAGCCCTCGGTGATGATGGTTGTTTTGGTGTTATTTTGCAAATTGCTGTGGGGCCTTTGTCATTTGGATGTGCATTTAAATTGTATTCCGATATTTGTCGTGTTGCGTTGTTCTTTGCAGGTGATGTGGCGATTTTCGCTTTGTGGCGGTATGTATTGCGAGATGATCTGCATTGTGTTCCGCCTTCTGAGTTGAGTTGTGTGGTACAGTACTGGCCGCGTTTGCCTACGTAGCACAGTATGGTCACGGATAGGGGCTGCCATTGTGACTGTTTACATGATGTGCTGTTCAGGGGCGGGGGATTGGCTTTTGGCCGACTGGTGCCTGTCAGCCAGGTCGATTGGTGGAATGATGGGATGTTCAGAATGTGGCTGGTCACAGGTGACTGTGTTTGCGTGCGTTTGTTGGAGGGGGACTGGGGTCATGTCCATTGGAATAGCTTCTGTATTGATGCCATCTGTGCCCTGCAGCTCCCATCGGCCCCTCTTGGGATGAGCCTGGCTGCTCAGTCACTCTGCCAACTTGTGTGGTACATGCTTCTGCTGATGGTTGGTTTGTTTACTGGCAAGAGTACAGGGCTGGTGCAATCCCCCTCAGGATGCTGTTTTGGATGTTGCCTTGCGCTGGTGGCAAGCGATGGGGGACTACTGTTGTTTTGTGTCATGTGTTCTTGATTTTCATTTTGATGTATTGTACCTTCACATGCCTGTGCTGCGTCAGTACGGCTATGGTGACATGCCGTACATGGATGCCCACTCACGGGGCGCTTTGAGCCCCTGCATGCTTTTCTACGTTGGCATGCATGGGTGAATTGTAGATTTCACTGGTTGCATAGTGTGAGTACATTGCGCCTGCCAGGAGTTGTGCAATGTGGCCAGGGAGTGGAGTACAGGCACTCAGTGGGCCATTTACGGTTGGTTCACGATGCCGTATTTCTCGCCATGGCGGAATGGTACTTTACGACGTGCTTGATGGCGTTCAGTACATGTCCGCTAGGGTCAGAATTCGCGTACCGTTGCGCCATGGCGGTGATTCCGGTTTTGCAAGGCGCGCGTGCGCGTACTTGGTGCAGTTAGCGTTGCCGTTCACTGCGGTGTCGCTAATGGCATCGTACTTTACGGTGACGGGTCATGATCGCAACGAGCGGTGTTCGATGGCGGTATTGCATTTCCGCCATCATTTTTCCATTTCCGCAAGGGTCGTAATGAGGCCCATTGACTTTTATGAGTGACCTGGGACCCGCCAATAGCTGTATAGCTACTGAAACAAAACATCCCTGTTGCATGCATAGTGAGCGAAGGGGGATGAGCACTGAGGAGCAGGCGAATTGAGTGAGTGGAATTGGGTGGGCCGGGGTTAGATGACTTGGTGAAGGAAGGGAGATATGGGGTGATGGAAGTAGCAGAGGTTCCTGGGTTTTCCTCCAAGACTGAGACTACAGCGAGTTGGGCGGTATCAAGGGACAATGGTCACGGGTATGTCCACCAGAAAAGGAAAGGGATTTGGGGAAGGATGAGGGACAGCAGAGTGGGATAAAGGGCACATGTTCTAACTCCGGTTGTTTCAGAGTATCAGAGCAATGGGAGTTGTGAGATGGAATAATTTAGGAGTGCCACGTAGAACTGACTACCCACCCTCTCCTGCCTTTTCTGAGCAAGTCAGTTTCTTTACAGCCTTCCCACTTTAGCCACCACACCCCACCATCCGAAAACCAATGTGTGTCTGAATAGGTGAGGTTATGGGTATCACTCAAAGAGCTTACTGTTTTGTCTGCACTTCACCATCCTCTTCACTGAGCCAGGTGCATTATGGGACATTTATTCTAGGGGGATATGTCTACTGAATGAAGAGTGAAATATCGGTTATGGGCTAATGTATGTTAACAGCTATGTCTGTGGGCAGCAAAAAAGGGGAATAGTGTGTGAGCTCAGGCCTGGAAAGTCAACCCAATTTCCACCCAAGAAGCCTTCGTCAATAATCCATGTTATTCTCATGCTCAGGAGGAAGCCACTTCCTCTCCTGCTCTGCAATGTGCTGGTTTAATGCATTGCCTGAAACCATAATTTTCTCTTCTGGTCGAAGATCCTGAACCAGAGTCTTTACATGTTAGCAGTACACCCACCACACATGACTGATCTAGTGGAAGTCCTGGAACTGGATATTTCAATTCTGCACTACATTTGTGTCACTGCAAAAGGCTTCTATAGTGGGAGTCTTGAAAAGGCGAGCTGCAATGTGCAACCTTCCCAAGACAGTGATGGTGAATGCCAGCATGCCAAAACGACATTTTTCGCAATTAATTGGAAGCCAAGTACCCACATTTGAACTTTTCATCCACACTTGGAAACTAACAAATCCGCAGATGTCCACACACTTGTGGAACACTTCCTTCCCATGGTATTAGGCATGCACACTGGGAAGAAACATCTAGCAAATTCCTAAACCATCTCAGAGTAAACATCAGAGAAATCTGAATGGATATTTGAAGGTAATCGGAACATGAACTGCTCTATTGGGTTCTATGACCTGAGCATGTATTCAATCTTTTCAAGCGTCACACATGTGACACTCTCTTAGTTCAGTAAATTGCAACTTCACCACAATCAGAGAGAACATTTTTCATGGACCTCTAGTGGTGTTTGAGATATTAATGTTATGAGGGGTTTCTGTACTGATGCACAGTTTACTCTGGAAAGTGAGGTGCTCTTTGGGGTCCTACACAGTGTAAGCCACAGTGCATCCTGCGGGTAGGTAGTCCTGTTCGAGGGGGAGCTCCGTTGTACGGAGGCAAAAGTCGATATGTGGCTAGTTCTGGCAGGTCGTCTCCCCTTAGTGAGTCAGAGCGCAATTTAACGTGTGGTTGGAGTTTCTATTCTGATCAAGGCAGGTTGCTTTAACATATCAACCTTTTTGGAAAGTATCCGAACTGAGTTTGACTACATACTTTTGAACAGGCAGACTTATGGGGCGTGCGTACTTAGTGATTCAAAGCACACATTATGGCATGTAGACTTGTGGTGGCATTTGAACTGTGCACAGTTGAGTCACTCATAGTAACGTAGACCTATGTGCCCTTCTATATTGCAGACAGTTTTGGAGCTAAACCAAACAGGATGACTTTTGTGGCATGTGGTCTTGTTGAGACATCTTCTTTGGGGGATGTCAACTGTTTTGCGGTACCCTTAATCTTGTGAAAGCATATTTATTATTAAGTGAACTACAGTACATTATGGAATAAATAGATCAATTTAGTTATCTACTCTAAGAGTAATAGCCAGAATTCTGGGAGCTATAGTTCTATGAGGGTAGCTGTACTAAGGCACTCTGAGAATAGATTGCACTACTGTGCAAGAAAATGTGTTCTCGGATATGTAGGCATGTAGTAGAGCTGGAACACTGTGAAGCCTGGGGCAAACAATAATGAGGAAGGAAAAGTGAATGCCTGTAGTGGCATCAGCATTGAGCAGGCCATAGTGCATTCTGGGACAGTTAGTCCTGTCTTGCTATCAGTACTCAGTGATCCAGAATGGATTGAGCTGTGTCGGTCAATGACATGTACTGCTTTGGGCATTTCATCACAAATGGCTTTATTCCAAGAAAGGGTACATCTTCTCAGTGACTCAGCAGAGTGAATTCTGGTGGATATAGTTCTGGGGTACCATTGCACATGTTTGTGCCTTCTGGCATATGAGTTGAGTATCTATGCATATCATTGAAAACATGTTATCAGAGATTCTGGGCTGGTGAGGTGGTACCTAACACATTTGGGGCCTGATTCATGGAAAAGTGTGCAGAAATCCTGCAACACCGCAGGCCGAGAACATCACTGTGCGAGCCTGTGAGCAGATGTTGTTCTGCACGCTGCAAGTATTCATGAAATTGTTTGCGCAAAGTAACCATATATGCAACTCATGGTCGGAGCGCCCCTGACACACCCTCACATAAATCGAAAACAGCCAGGAACAGCCACCTTTGCGTGCAAATACATACACTGTCAAAATAGTGTGTGGGGTCCCCCACAAGCAAGCCTGCATCTCAGGCCCTGTGCGTGGACCCCCGTAAGTGTTACCTGTACCCCGACAACATGCATACAATTTATTGTAACTCCGGTAAAACTTGGAAAATCTGCGCACGAAATCCTGTAAACCATTCCTGCACCCTGCTACACTGCGTAAAAGCACCCCTAATTCAGATCAGAACCTGAGCTGCATGCACGCACCACTAAATACAACACCCAATCTTACCCCTGTGCAGTGAATCCTATGTGCAAGTGTCTGTATGTCTGCCTTTGGGTGGAGGATAGAATGAGGGCTTTGCAAGGTCATTTCCCTACTTCAAGGTTGCGCAGTTGGATCGCTGAATATGTATTTTTCTGCGCAATAGTGGGCATGCAATGGACGGCCAGCGGGCAACCCTCATAACGCCGACTTTTTCACATGTTCTTCCCCATGTTCTCTGTTCCGCCCCCTTCCCCGCCCTCTGCGCAAGCCACGCCCATGCTCTGCGTGTGTGTTGTCTCACGGAAAGCACTCGGCCGCACGCAGCGGCATGCTGGGCTGCCACGAAATCCATGCAAGTCCAAGAAAACACCCGCTCATTTGATTCCATGAATCGGCAAACGGGATTGCGCATGCAGTTTGGCAGCAAGTTCCATATTTTCCACGCAAATAATTCCATAAATCAGGCCCCTAACGTACAAGGTTTTGCTTGACATATGAGCCACACCTAGCTACATGATGGCTACACCCAGCATAAAAAAGGCTTAAGCTGGACAAAGAGTGACATCAGATGTGTGCATTTAGCTACACCTAGAAAAGGGATTCTGGACTCATCACATGACAGCAATACCTCACTATATGAGGTTGCAACTGGCATATGATGTCAGCAGTTACCCGATCGAGACTTTCACTGGGCATATGATGTCCTCTTGGATTAAACAGTGCGCCCATTGGCTTCCTGTGTGCTTGTATTATAAGAATGTATCTTGCTTTGTGTTTACTAAGACCCCAGTTTTGGGTCATTCGCAGAGAGAAAAAGAACATTGCTCCTTCCTCCCATTCCTCGTAAACGTAGTACATTTTAACATTCATCGCAATCTGCAACCTTGTACCTGTAGATAAATGCATTACACCAATAAAATCTTCAATGCCTGCTGAGAAAAATCAATATATAATTTTCCCAGGTTGCGGCAGTAAAAGCAACTGGAGACGTGTGTGTGTTCCTGTTATAATTCAGTATATTCATAAAATGTGCAGAGCGCACTCTTTTAGATATACCACGAAGTGAGGACTTTGATCAATATAGAGTTTTCTAATTCTTTACATTATCTATTTGTAAGTCTGTGTTCAACTGCACTTGGCGCCCTCGATGTGAAATGGCCTAATATTCTGGCGAGGTGTTATTTCTACGCTACATAATTTAAAAGAAGTTCATAAAAACTGCAACATTTATATTATTGTGAGTGCTTGCACAACTTCACCAGGGTTATGGTTCCATAAATACAACTGGATGTGAAATACAATTACATCCTAAAGTGAGAGTTGGCAAGGTGAAAATGCTGATGGTTGTGTTTTATTGTAGCAATATGCCAGGGCCGGGCACAAGCATCTCCTATCAAAATGCAGCTAAATTCTGCTTAATGTTTGTCTTGTGTTGGCGCACTGGAAGCCCTGTTGCAATGCGTCCCTATTATTTTCCAAAGGAGACCATCATTACTTTAATAACACACCAAGATAATTTAGACTTTGGACTATGCTTTAATAATTAGCACAAGTGCATATAGATTTAGCTGAATATTTCCTCTTATTACAGTGCAGCAAAATGTACTGCACAAAGTGCAAATGCAATGCCCTCGAGCTAAGGGTGCTCAAACCTCTTCCAAATAGACAGGTAGGGGTTTGAACCTTTTGGGGCAGATTAGCTGGGACCTCATAGATTCCTGCAGCAATTCTGGTGGTTTGAAACCCAGCTCGGTTTTGGAGGTGGGTTTCAAACCATGTTCTCTAATCTGGAGGCTTCACTCTTGACACCTGGCCTAGTATGATCGTTGTCTCTGTCACCCCTCTGTTCACCCTCCCTTGCCTCGTCGCGTCTTGAAGCACTTGTGTATAGGCGCGTTATAAATGCCCTATCATATCATATCACTCTCATAAAAGGAGCTTGACTATCGCTCCTAGATACACTTGTGTACAGGTGCGTTATAAATGACATACATCATATCATACCAGATAATTACAGACCTCTAGCTAGATAAAGGGCCTCATTCCAAGATTTGAGGTAGCCATGGCACTATTTGCTACATGGCTGCCTCCAATACCGGGTCCGGCATTGGTCTGGTTCAATGGGGACTTACCGGTGCATTCCAACCCTGGAGGGACCGGTGAGTCCCCATTGAACCAACCATTCCCCATTCCCATTTGAGCCCCCATAGGACTCAATGGGAATGGGGAAGGTGCTAATTACGGGTCTGCTAATAGCATGCCCGTAATTAGCGCCCTGGTCCCCTAACAGGACCCGTAAGGGACGTGTGGTCTGACCACATGTCCCTTGTGGTTCCCGCTAAGGGACCTTGGAATTGGGTGGTAAGGGATTACCGGCACCGGTCTCCTTACTTGTAATGACCCCCAAAGACTTTTTAAGGGCGTCTCAAAGGCCCAGCTCACTTTCATAGTGTTGTTTGGCTATAAAGAGGATTAGGCAGCGCAGAGTCACACATTGGTGCTTTTGGAGAAGGTTTGGCATGCTTTTGGAGAGTTTTGGAACAGGTTTTTAGTTGTTTATAGTATTTGTGATGTTGGCTGTTTGAGTTCATTTTGTCTTTTTTGTAGTTTTTTATCGATTCTGGTGTTTGTTGATCCCTGTGTTATCCCCTTGTGTTTGCTTGTGTGTGTGTTTGGCCCCTTCTGTAATATTCCCTTTTTTACCCATACTCCCTTTTAAAAAGCCTTGAAAACCAAAAGAAGTTCCCCTTGTTATTAAGCTGTTTCCATTACCGTTTGTGTTACCTTTTAGACAGAGAAAGCCAAAACAAGTTCTTCTTTCACTTTACCCTGTTCCTTTCCACCATAATCTCAATTGAAAATCATTATACAACTTTTCCATAACACATTCCTTATTTGTGAAACCCTAGAAACCTTTCTGTGAACGTAAGAGCCCTTCCCAAGAACCCTCTCCACGTGTCTTTGTGAGCCTTGCGTGAATACATGTTTGTCTTAGTCAGCTGATGTTTTTTTGTTGTGTCAACATGTGTTACCTGGAGGGTGGGGTGGGGTGAGGAAGTGGAGCTGGACTACTCCTCCTTGTCAGAGGAGGAAGTAGTCATCAACCAGGTCTGTGAGGTGGGGGAGGGTAACCTGAGGAGGTTGAGGTAAAATGTCATGCGGTCAGATGGGGCCCTGCTGAAAGAAGGGGATGTAGTAGGGTCAAGCTTTTCAGAGTGGTCCAAGCAGGAGGACGGTGGGCAGACAAGTCAGGCATGTCAGAGGGGGTCGTGATAGAGGTAGGAAGATAGTGAGGTCAGTTGGGAGGGTCCATGCGAGGCAGGGAGTCTTGCTTCAGAAAGAGGTAGTGGAAGGAGGTGACAACGTAGTCTAGGAGGAAGTTGCGGTAGCTGCCCACACACACCAAGCGTTCCTGCAGAATGTTTAGCAGAACAAAGACGTTGCGGGTGCATAGGAGCTGGTGGTATCAAAGCAGAAGGTAGAGGCAGTCCACATGTAAAAGGAGGGTGATAGTGAGAGGAAAGCATCAGGAGACTGAGAGAGCACCAGGCTGAGGAATAAGAGATGACAGAGCAGCAGATAGCTCAAGAGGAGACAGAGGCCGTTACAACATTGCCTTCCTGTGCGGAGCGGGCAGGCTCAGTATTTCCTTGCCCACCTATGGCAGCGCCTATCTGGTCATGGGTCTGGGACTACTTCAGCTTGTCAGAGGGAATGCAAGTCAGGGGAGAGCAATATATTGTATTAGCACCCAGTGGGGAAGGGGAGGGGGTGTGGTGGCCTCAAAGCCAATCAGGAGGCTCGGAACTGGGTTTTTACCCCATGGTAAAGCCCTTGCTCCAGGCATACTTGAAGCGGGAGGCTGACATCTTACCCTTCAGGATATCATGTAAGTGCTCCCCCAGCTACTCCACGCTCCCTTTTCCCTCCTCTCCCTACCCCCAAACCCAATTTCCACATCTGCCAAGCCCCCAACCCCCACCCACTTACCTTGTGCTCTTTTGTCCCTCACTGGTGTTTGAAACACTCAGTGTTCCTGGCGCAACTCAGTCGCAGCTATGGCCACCATGGAAAGGGAGAAGGGATCAAGTGTAGTTTGCGTCTCCCTAATCCCTGGCAGACATCTTAGTTTGTAGTTGTTGTTAAATTCAGAAACAGAAACGGTGCCGTTTCTCAAATTTACAAAAAACAACTATTAGCATCCCAGTAAACATGCCGGTATGCAAATAGCAATACACCCCTCCAGATGGGGTCTTTACCAGGGGCATGTAATGCCCAGGCTAACATTCTAACAGTGATGTGGAAGAGCAGTAAAATGCACCAATTTATCACCACACATGCTTTCACAAGCATTTCTAATGCCCCCCAATGCTCTGGGCCAGACAAATCATCTTGACTCTCCATGTATGGCCAGGCTCAGCCTGCTCCAGTGGCACCATCCGCTAGCAAGAAGGCTTTGCAGCCACCAGCACTGCAGCAATCTGTTGGTGGTGATAACCTTTCAGCTATGGCACCATTTGGGCAGGTCAGGAGAGAAGGAAAGATGATGCATGTAGGCAGGTTTTCTCTGGATTGACTGTTCTCTGTCAGTCAGGGGAGCTGATTTCCATAGCAGAGGAGCATTCCATGCAACTTCACAAGCTTCAGTGTCCTCCTACCTTCTTGTGAGTGACTAGGAAAGAGGGTAGACGACAGTGAGAAATGAAAAACTCGCACAGTCATGACAAAAAGCATGAGTGGATCGCTGTTTGGTAGTGCCAAAATAAATTGTTTGTTAGTGTGGTTCTAGGAGTATGAGGGTTGTTTTACTGGTTGATAGCATGAGGGAAATTCTAAATGAAGCCAACCACTGCTGTCAGAGACAGTGTCACCACCAGCTTTCGCAAGGCCCCCAGCAGTGTGACTGTTGATGGCTTGCGAACAAACAGGAATGAAATACCCTTTCACCCCTTCACCATGGTCTGATCACAATATTATTTCCTTCACTACCACTATCATCACCAAAGACTTGAAAAAGCACCACCCAACCATGATGGCCCCATCTAGAAATCTGAAAAATATCAACCGAGACAATGTGCTACCTCTACTCACCCCTATCCTGAATACACCATACCAGGACTGTAATCCGTCAACACTAGTCAGTCAATACAATAAAATTATGACAGCAGCTATAGAGAAACTCGTCCCACTAAAAAGCAAAAAGTCCAAACCACCGGCACACATTAATCATTGGTTCACCGCTGAACTTAAAGACCTACGGGCTCAAAAAAGATTAGCCGAAAACAAATGGACCAAAATGCCATCTCAAGAAAATAAAACCCTGTTCAAAGCCATAGCTAAGACTACAAGTGTGAAACCATCAAATCTAAAACTGAAGTTTACAATCACAGAATTTGAAATGCCCAATCTAACACTGGAGAGCTATTTACAATCTTCAGGAAATTGGAATCCCCAGCCTCCATAACCGATCACATGATTAAAGGTGCACAATGATGCTCTAATATCCAGAATGCCCTTGCGGATAACATCTCTCTCTCACAATCCAAAAGGGAACTAAAAAAATCCAAACTTAATCTAAACCCAACCTTACCATCTACAGACCTTTCGACAGATACCCCTAAGGTCATTAAATTCCCTTTTACTTCACTTACCATGTCAGATACTATAAATATTATCAAAAGCCTAAAACCTTCCAGATGTAAAGGGGATACGTGCCCTGCAACCCTGATGAAAGATTTTGCGTCGGAATTGGCACCATTTGTCACTAACCTCATTAATAACTAAGTTGCCTCCAACACAGTCCCTAACAACCTAAAAACAGCATGGGTTTTACCCTTGCTAAAAAAAAACATCCTTAGACCCTAATATTCCAACTATTTATCTACCTATCACAACTGTCCATTTCCTGCTTAAAATACTAGATTGTGCAGCCTACCTGCAAATCCAAAAATACCTCGTGGACAATCACCCCCTAGGCTTAAGACAATCTGGCTTCAGACCAAGTCACGGCACGGAAACGGCCTATTGGACCTGAAGACGCAAATGGTTCACTACAAGGACAATGGAGAATTGTGCATCCTCCTATTACTAGATCTCTCTGCTGCGTTTGATTTAGTAAATCATGACATCCTATGAGTTTGAGAAGGCTCATATGTTTCACCCACCCTCTATAAGGCATTTACAATACTATTATTTGACAAACTTGATAATATGCTAATCTCGTTTTCTAACTATGCCGACGATACCCAGATTCTCATACCAATTACCAGATGCTATGACAATGATTCTAAAAATGTAAATGAAATGCACCTATATATTCAAACTTTGATGGCAATTAATTAATTATGCCTCAATGATGATAAGATGGAACTTATCATAATTGGCAACAAAACGAAGCTTAATAACCACCCTCAACTCTACAAATCGTTCATCATTGATGGTAACACCATCCCAGTAGCTAACGAAATAGAAACCCTCGGAGTCTAGATTGATTCCGAGCTTACGCTAAACAGACAAATCAATACAGTGGTGCTGTCAGCCACGTATAGAGCCAAATTAACAAGAGCTAGCCACCTCTTTCTCACTCCTGAAAACACTACTTCATTGGCAAGAGCTCTGATATTATCTAGGATTGATTATTGCAACTCTCTCTTTGCTGGAACAAGTACTAGAAATATTAAAAAGTTACAAATACTTCAAACAATGCCATAAGAGCTGCTTTAAATATCCCAAGACATGACCACATCTCTGCCACTAGAAGAAACATTCACTGGCTTCCCTGTCCAGGACAGAATTAACTTCAAAACCCTAACGATGACTCAAAAATGTATAACGAAGAAGGTGCCCAAATACCACAGCAACCTCATCTGTAAAGCAAGCTCCACTAGACCAACCTGAACTGCATACACCAATATGCTTCCCATACCTAGATTTAAGAGACAGAAGGCAGGAGGTTCTAGCTGCCCAGTAATAGCACCTAAACTGTGGAATGCCCTCCCGTTCCACCAGAGAAATGGCACCTCATTCTGGTCATTTAGAAAAGAAGCTAAAAACTCTCCTCTTTAGAGGCGACCTTCAGTAATAACCTACTGCAACCATGTACCTACCACAAGGTAGATCTCCAACAGCATTGACAAAGATAAAACTGTAATAATTTGCATAATGAATGTCATGCATATATTGTAATCTTTATATTTATTGTAATAACTATGTTGAAGAATCGCAAACCTGCAACCATATTCTTAAGTTTATTGAAAAGTACCATGTTAGCGCCCAGATGCCAATGGGCTAGGCGTGCTGTACAAATGCAAAAATAAATAAATAAATACATAAATAAATATCTTGTGAGCAGTTGGAAAGACTAGTGTTGCATGATCATGGAAGTTTGCATGCAAAATCCATGCACGTTTGTGCTACTTTACTGTAGTTAATGGAAATGTTTTAATTGTGGGACATTTTGGTGCTAGGAAATACGTATAACAGTTAATAGATATTTGCCAATGTCTGATTTTCATATTTATCTGATGATCTGCTGTGGGACAGTAATTCAGATGATCTCTGTTTTTAGAATTTCAAATGAAGCAATAAGTGTCTAGTTACCCCATTTACAGGGGTAACCAGCACTTAAGGTGGGTGGTATTAGCCAAATACCCCAACCTCTGCCACCAAAGACCTCCGAGCAGCTCCTGCATCCGCAGTAGCTCCCACATTTTGAAAACGCGGTTTGTGAAGCTCTTTTCAAAGACAACAATGAACAAGAAAATGAACCTTCATCCTTTGCTATGTCGCTCTTCTTTCCTCTGCCCGCATTCTGGATTGTGTACATCCATGTGATCAACATTGAAATGGCTCTCCAGTAAATGGGACCAGCATTGCACAAAATGAAGATCATGTGCACTTGGACTCTTAATTTGGGCTCCGGGTTGTTACTGAAAGGGTCTTCTCACCAGGCATGCCATTATCAACTCAAAACATTTTTGATGCCTTACATTTGGGGGTTCTCAGTGGATGTTTTGAATTAATACTGTGTTCAGCATTTGACTAAGCACTTCCCTTAAACATGTCCCCCTGTATTCTGGCCATCACAAAAGGTGAGAATGGGAGAACATGTCATGTTCTCGTTGTCATGACTCAGCGAGATTTTACACGGGTTTTTTTGCGTGGCACAGATAGGCATAGAACATTTGCTGGTATCAAAAATGAAACCATCCCAGCAAAGCATTGGCAGTGTTAATAAATAGAGCTTTTTCCAAAGTACCAGTCATTGAGATTCGCATCCCCAAATTAGCAGAACGCACTTTTCCTCCGAACTAGGACGCGAGGAACACCATTCATTGCAAATCTCCAAGGTGTGCGGTATGCACACCTATGCTTCTGCTTTTAATCTGTGTAATTGCATGTGCACGCATTTGTGGGCGTCCTTGCAGGATAACGATAAACTGAAAATGTAACTTATGTACCCTATTTAGTATAGAAAAGTATGCACTTGAGCACATGTCGAGTATGTACTAGAGTCTTACCCTCAAATGTGGATGGTAGCGGGAGTGCTTTTCTCCGTACTCCACCAAGTAAATCCCGAGTTCCTCAAACCATCACACAAGTTTACCTTAACTCCCTAGCACTGCGCAGGCCCTGACATTCTAACATACTCTCTTACTAATCCAAAACAGCACACAAAGATAAATGTAGCTAAACAAAGACAGAAGTGTGAGGTATCCCTCCTGTCTAGCCAACACCAGTCACTTACTGTTTCAAGTTTTGACTCACCTGCCTTTAGATTGTTGTCTAATCAATCTCAGTTGAACCTCTCTCATTGCACCCTCAAAAACAAACATTTTGTCCTGTTCAAACCTTCAGATAATTGAGAGACTTGAGCTCAAACTTGTCACCCATGGCTAGTGGAATGGTACCCATACTGTACACTGAAATAAAGTGAACATCTCGTGGAACAACACTCCCACCTCTCCAACATTACCTGCTCCTTCTAATGATGCCGCTGCGCTTAATCTGCCCTCCCCTTGCTGCCTTTTTCCCTCTGCCATTTACACCTGACTGAGTGCTGAATGCCGACCCGGCAAACCACCATCTTCTCCACACTCACTATGTATGCAGCAGTGTTCAGGCCATCCATCAAAGACCCTTTATGCTGCAAAAGAGCTTGGCATCTGCATCCTGCCCCACCTCCCATATGTGCCGGGATGCATCCCACAGGAATATGCGCATCGCACTGTCCAAAGTGAGGCTAATACTTTCACACATATTTCTTTTATTTCATCTCTGTTTCAGGTAAGAAAAGAAAACAAAAATAGAGCATGTATTCAAATATAAGCAAAATAGAAACTGATAACATATTTGTAACTCCCTATTCCCTTCGCCAACAGTGTTTCAACATGGCAAATGATCTTAATGCAAATATCTTGTGTAAATACTATGGAACACCTTACAAATGCCATTAAGTAGTGCGTCCTCGCTCATGTGCTTATGAACCTGCTTTAAATATGTATTGAAGTATGCCCATTCCAATCGGTCTAAGTCTGAAATCAAAAAAATGATATGGTTTTCAAAGAATCCTATACTAGAGGATTGTTTAGGGTTGTTTCTATATATTACACTTTGATTGTTGTTATTGTGGAGGAAATACTGTTCCATATACGGGTCCAAGGACCCACAGACAATGTGCTCTTTGAAGAAGGCTCTAGAGCAGGAATTTAAGAAACACACAATACTTTTTTTTACATTTTTTAGAGGACATCTGGGAGAACCGACTTTGGCGGTTGACTTGCAGTGGTATATGTGGTAATTCACAGGTAAGATCGGAGGTAGACCTCACAAATCCAACGTCTACCCTCTATAGATAGCTGGTACACATGGGGTTTCATGTGATAATAAGTAATGAGATAATAGCGAAACTTTTCAAACTAATTATAAATAACAAAAGCATATCGATGTGTTTATCTTTTTAAATTTGGAGGGGACCCCCCTCCAAAACCCCTGTTTCCCTAGCTTTATTAACTTGCACCAACTCCCCCCATTCGTAGTGATCCCTTCCCCCGCCCCCATATATATTTCGAACAAAAAACTCGATATGTTTTTGTTATTTTTTATTCGTTATAAAAATGATTCGTGATTTTCATTTCGTTATAATCACTCCTTTAGTATGCAGTACACCATCACCCAAAACACCACCACAATCTACAGTACACACTCTAACATTTACACATCCTCATGATGAATTATACTTTAGTCTGGGTGTGCTTTTCCACTGGTCTGCTGGTCGATAACAGGCCCTGTGTATACAATCCTGAGGGTGGCAAGTCATTGATAGATGTCTGCAAAGGAACACTCAGTGCCTAAAACATCTCTTTCACTTTGCAGCTCATTTTGGGGCCAAGGATTTTAGGTAGTAGCTCACTGGTTGCAACTCTCAACGATCTTTTAAATGAGAAGGATGTGATGAGGAGGTGTACACAAGAAACAGCATTCTGGTGGTTAATTGTATCATGGAGCAGCATCTGAAGTGCAGCCATCAATGAGTGGTGTCCTAAACTGGGCCTATTGACATTGCCCATCCCCAGTAGACAGAAATCTCCCATGTGAAAATGTGTGAACATCTTGCATTCAACGCTCGGCAAGAGGTTAATATTTTCATATTAGTGGGGCACACCCAGGCCACTGCATCCCACCCAAAATTCAAATAAGAGAAATGTTAAAGTCAGCCTGAATAGTAGTGCACATTTCAATATATAGAGATGCCAATAGAATATTTAGAGGTGTAGTGTGCTAAGCAAGTGTTAAGAGATTCACCGTGACCCCAACCCAAATTTGAAATTAAAGAAATGAAAAAAGGCTACCCACATATTTGAATAAATAAGTAATTTTTTGAAATCTATAGTAATTAAAATGTGTGCCTGCAGAGAGGGAACATAAAACTGTCATTGGATGTCATAGTGTCCCAAGACTGGCCACGTTGTCCTTGGACGGATTATCTGACCGTGTCCTGGGCAATTTCATAGCTGAAAGCTTTACCTCCAGCTGCCAAGATGCCAGCAAATAAGCTTTGACTCCATGGAGTCCAGTATCTTACACCATTAGAACATTACGAAATGTGATATGATAAGTAAGTGGTAATGATGTTGTCATGGCACAATTCCAAATGAAAGATTCAGTGCACATTTAATTAAAGAAGCACATTTTTTTAATTCCCTGATGGAACTAGTTTAACCTCTGAAGTATCATTAGATGCTGTGGTTCATCACCTTTGCTATCAAATAGTGTATATGTGTTTGTGCTACTGTACTTGTGAACGGATAGACACACAACAATATGAGTAAATGAAACATAAGAAAATAAAAAAATGGATTGGCAGAGGTGGGCTTCAAACCCACTTGTTGGTTCCGCTCCCTTTCCCGGAGGCGCGTGTCTAAACCACTTCACCACCATCCTAACCCTGAACACCAAGAACAGAAATTAAGTGTGAACACATCAGCATCATCATATGTCACTATCAATCGACTCGGGAACAACCTGGTGCACGATCAGCACAGTGTCTGTCTAGTGCTACTATGTGGAGAGGGCGAAGAAGTGTCATTCGTTTTTCTTTAGGCCAATCTGCTATGGGGATTAACGAAATGAAGCAACCAGAAGTCACTCACCGAGACAAAAGCTCTCCTATCAGGGCAAAGAGTGCATTGTCCATTATTTAATTGTCAAAGACAAGTACTCTACTTTGTTAGTGAAAAAGTCGCCTTACTTTTAGAAAGGTGTGGTTTGAAAATACACTGTCAATGTGTTATGCTATTTGCATTACTATTACGCCTTATTTTAAAATCTGGTTGGAGTGTTAGTGTTTTCTGGATGATCAATGGCAGAGCCAAACGTGTTGATAGTGCATAGACACTTTTCTTTGAGTAGATAGTTTGCCGTAGCCGTAGGATACAGGTGTCCATGAATCCTAGACTTGTGTGCCCGATTCATGGAATAATCTGCGTGAAAAAAAACAGGACTTGCACGCAAAATTGCGTGCAATTCCCAGTTCGTCGATTCATGGAACACAATGTGCAGATTTTATGCAGGACTTTTATGCACGACCCGATGAGCGCATTGCGCGAGACTCCAGGAGAAGCGCCGGCCGGGCCTGCGCAGCCACCGAAAAAGGGGGCGGAACACATTGAATAAGGAAGAACAAGCAAAAAGGCGGGCATCACGAGGGATGTTCCACCGTCAAACAATAGCACCACCCATGCGTGCACAAAACAAGCATACTCATGGAATTGAACAGGGAACGCCAGGTCACGAAAAAGCATGTGCAAATCCAGAAACATGTATGCCACGCGATAGCAGAAGGAAACGTCAAAGTGCACACTAACAAATGCATCAAAAGCATGGGCGATCAACAAACGCATGGATACAGCCACAATGAATACACCATTTGTTGCAACAATCATCCAACGACACTGCTGGAGGAGGAGGATGGCCAGGGCACAGATCTCCCACACAAGGTCCAGCCTTTTTGGGATGCCTGATGATTAGGTCTATGGCATGTATAGGTCCCCACCATATCATCCTCGACCTGGTCACGGAGTGGGAAGATAACCTCACATCACCCACCATGTGCTCCCAAGCATTAAACACCTTGCAAAAGATGCTCAATGCTCTGCATTTTTTGGCCACTGGCTCATTCCAGTAGGTGGCCTATCCCAGGCCACGCAGTCTCGCAGCTTACACCAGGTGTTAGCAATCATAACCGCACGTCCTTCTGTCCGCTGGCATATCTATATGCCCAGAACACTGGCTGAAAGGCAAGCAGTGGTCCAGGACTATTATGGGGTGCACACTTCCCAAAAGTCCTACATGTCATTGATTGCACCCATTTTGCTCTACGTCCACCTCGAGCAGCAGAGCACATCTACCGTAACTGGAAACATTGGCACTCCATCAATGTTCAGGTTGTGTGTGATGCCAAGGGCATCACTACTGAAGTGTATGCCAACTATCCTGGAGGCACACATGATAGTTACATCTTCAGGATGTCCCCGCTACACTGGGCCCTGGAAGTTGGGAAGCATGGCATCACATGGCTCATTGGTGAGTATGAATGGCCATGCACATGCATGCATGTTGCATACAGACCAATAGACACTGTCAACAAATGACAATGACAAACATTCTCACCTCTACAGGTGACAGTGCCTACCCTCTGGGCACATACATGATGACGCCCATACGCAATCCCAACACACTCTCCGAGGTAAGGTACACCACTGCCCATGTTGCAACTCGGGGCATAATGGAGAACACATTCGGAGTGCTCAAGTCATGTTTCTGCTCCCTTGACAACTCTTGTGGTGTGTTGCTATATGCACCACCAGTAGTCTGCAGGATCGCTGTGGCAGCATGTATTCTGCACAATGTTAAAACACGGTGTGGCGTCCTGGTGTACATGGTGGTGGCACCTCATCCACACCCACAGACACACAGCTTGCTTATGGCTGGGCAAAGGGCACATGGAGAGGCTGCACGTACCCAACTTGTGCAATCTAATTTCACCTAAAGTCCTTCCCCTGTGGAGTGCACAGAATCCTGCCAATTCCCAGGTGCCTTTCAATGATGACAATCAGCCAATCCACTGTGCCCACAAAACCACCCTGTGAAAGTACCCCTGGAAGTGCACATTTTTGTGCATCCCTTAGAAATAAAATTACATTTCTTTGTGTGTTTCCAAAAGAAAAAAATTGAAGAGGGAGGACACCACTGCCACCATGCCAATCATTTAATGAAATCACCCCTTTGGCACCAAAAACATCCCATATGACTAACTAACATACCTGCTAAATGTTTAAGCAGCGATAAACCCTGAAACATCATGTCTGAGCTGCAAGCCATACATGGCCTCAAAAATGTACTTGGATACAAAATACAAGCACAATGGCATATAGCTGCAGAAATGTCCTAGAATGTGCATGATGAGCACAAACATGTCCCTATTGTGGGGTGTAGAAAAGCAGTGTAGTAGCGATCCACATGCTACTAAATCTGGCAACATGACCACAATAAACCTCGTCCACCCAAAACAATTAAGAGTTAATTTACAATTGTGACAAAGAGGGCAACAAACCACAATTGCCACATCCAGACATGCAGCAACTAAAGTAGCCATTACATAATGATCAAGATAAATGCAAATCTTACCTTTCCCCTTGGCATGCAGTCGACAGTCAAATTTCATCCCATGAAATAGCCATCATTCCCTGACGGAAGAATCTGCAGACAAAGAACAAAATGAAACAGAGTGCAGCTAACACATCCATGTACCCAAAAACTCAAGACCCCATGAGTGAAATAAAAAAAATGTGAACAACAACTCACAAGACAACCATCAACATGTGTCCCAGCACACATGTAGCAACACTTGCACACTGCATGAAAATCAAACACACAAAGCACACACATTGACAAACAAAAACCAACCCCCCACTGTCTGTCCCCCTGAATGAGATGAAGCAAATGTGCATGTCACATATGCCCATTTACAAGACAATGGCACATACACACTGCATGCATCAGTCAACATGCTGCATGAACATGAGAAGACCTCACATATGCAGATAATTGAGATCCCAAAAAAGCAGAGACACACCTGGAAGACTACCAATTACATGACAATGCATGCCATCACCTGCATAGTATTGTACATGGCCCTGAATACAGTCATGGGAGCCCATGATACAAAGCACAGGAATGCAAGTACACAAATACTCACCTTTTGCACCTCAGGAAGGATCATGCTTGATGCAGCAATTCACAGAGGCCGATGTCAGACTGGAAGGCTGGCCACCGAAGCAGCTGCCATGGAAGACATAATCAGACAAGGCAAAGCAATGTGATACTGAAAGCAAGGATTAATGGATGCTAAACATAGGATGCAAAGTAAAAGTACAAGTTCAATGCAGACTTCATTGTGACAGCATCAAACTGATCCAATTGTGCATTCAATTGAATGCAGCAGTACCATGCACCCAGCTGCGGTCAACTTGAAGCTGCAAACACCATGGTGCAGCATGCATGGGACATGCATGTGCAAACAACAACACTGCAAAACATAATGTGCAGGCACAAAACATAGCATCCCGAAAATGTGCATCAATGGTTCCATGGTTGTGGCTTGTAACTGTGGCTGCACACCATAATTGGTGAACCCTAAGCAAGAGAGGCCAAATGTGCCATCGAACCATTACCACGCAAACATTGCAAGGGATGTGAAGTGTCATGCAGTACACATGGTCAAAGTGCAATGAGGGACACACCGGCACAACCATCAACACCTGTCACAGGCCACAAACAGGTGGTGCTGCCACCCACCTTATCCAAAATATCTTGCCTCCCATCATCTTTAGCACCTACCATATGGTAATGAGTAGAGTCCCTATACTTCCCCCATTGCATATTTGCCAATTTCCAGATCTCTGTGTGTAGACAGGGTAAAATGTATCTATGTGAGAGACCAACCACCCAGGAATGGCCCACACAGTTGGAACTCCCACAATTATGAATATGAAACCAGTGGCCCCACCAATCCACAGAAACAACACATGCCCAGACCTATCACCAGAACCACACCCTGTGAAACATGCAACCATGAAGTAGTACTGCTGCCCCATAAGACAGGTCAATCCAAAGTGATCACACATAGTGCAAGACTCCCAGCCAAACACCACACAAGCCTCTGCAAATGCTATTCACTTATCTACACAGAGACCCACCTGCTTTGCATACGATGTAACCCATTGGGAGACAAGTCCCCTAAATACAATGACATGCATAGTAACAACAGAAAGAACATGCACATCCATGACAACCCATGAATGGATCCTGAAAATATGCAGAGAGCACCCACTGCAGAAGCATCACAGGGTGCAAGAGGGTGGCAGAACATAGCCTGTGATCTGCCATGAGTGCAGCGTACCACAACAGAGAAAGGGAGAGTGACAGTGAGACAGAAGCCCAAGTTAAAAAGACATTAAGGAGTATACTGGCTGGATTGGAGATGGTCAATGACATGCACTACACCACAGTAGGTGCGGGCATGGATGAGTTGACCAAGGGAGGTAACATAGTAACATGAGTACCACTTAAATAACCATCTTGGCATGGTAGCATGCAAAGCGCATATAAGTAAAGTTACACATGCAACAAACATGGGGACCAATGACGCATGCTCATCATGCAGGACGGTGCTCATGCTTACCCGCTGACTGAACCAGCATGGTGCGAATCCAGAATCACCTTCACCAGGAACTGTGTCTCCAAATTAGTGACAGGAGGGTCAGTGCCTGGTGGAGGGCATGGGGAGCATGGATGTCGTCAAAGGGTGCAGAGTGTCTCCCCCGGGACAGCAGTCACTGCCACATCACGGATTACTGAAACAACAATGAAGAAGACATTAGAACAGGCATAGTGAAGTACCATTCACACAGCAAACATGTGCGAGGAAACACTGAACCCATGGTTACCTGCACATGACACCCAGTGCAATCCATGCAAACATGCAAGTTGATCTCACTATGCATGCCTGCATGTCTACTACTGCAAACATCATGGTCTTTGAGGTCAGATGCACAACTCAATGTAAAAAAATAAAAATAAAAACTGGAAAGGGGAACTCAAAAATAACATGCCAACATCGTGGCCTGGGGCCAACAAAAGTATCAAAAAATTAACAAAAAAATCAAAAAGGTCCATCACATACAAGGGGTTAGGGGGGTCCACCGAGGAAGGGGGAGGGGCAGTGTGCATATCAATGTCCACATGGGTGGATGTCAACAAAAATAAGAAAATAAAAGAAATATCCCTCCATGGGTTCACGTACCATCCGGCTACGGTGGACTGAGAGGCATGTCTGTGCTGGCTCCCCCATCCTGCTTTGAATCTGAAGGTGGAAGGGGTGCTGGAGGCTCACCACGTAGTGCCCTGGCCTGGTCCTCAGTGGCAGCCGCCATGCATGACACTGCTGAATGCACCAGCAGACTGAGGGCTTGGAGGTCACTATGCACAGCCTCACAGGTTTCATAGAGTTCCTCCGAGATTGTCTGCCTCAATGATAATATCTCTTAGCAGAATAGTCTTCTGCTGGCTGCCTCTTCCGCGCGGATTGCAGTTCTGTGGTTCAACAACTCCCTCCTCAGGGCTTCACTGTGTGCATGATCCTCTGCAAGCAAGTATGCCCGAAGACACTGCAGATCTGCCCATCAGCCCCTGATGTTAGCCTCCATGCACAGCCTGTGTGAGGAGCATGTGGACGCAATGACCTGCAGCTGGTGCTCCACCCTTGTGGCTGGGGCATCATGGAAGTGGCCACTCTATCCATGCCCTCAGCCAAACTCTCATAGGCAACACCCAGTCGGTGTGCTGAACACACCTGATGCTCCCACTCTGTCTGCCCAGTCTGCAAACATCCCCCACGTGTGCGGGGCCCATGACTTTCTGATCCAAGGGAGCATGGCCCTTGAGGTGATGCCCCTGTCCATGGCTGCAGGTCTGCAACACTCCCTTGGACATCTGTCCTAGGACAAGAAACCAACACATGGGAGTGTGGCCTTGCAGTCGTAACCACCACAGATGGGTGTGCCACCACTTACTGACCTTGTAAATGCACGTCACCCCCAGCAGACTCACTGCCCTGACTGCTCCAACCATTGGTGCACTCACCTCTGCCAGCACTGAGAATTGCACATCCGGTTCAGCATCAGAGCTACTTGAGTTCTGAGTCAGAATTGTCTGCAGCATGGCTCAGGATGGTCATTAGCACCAGTAGGTTCTCGCAGCCTGCCATTCCATGTCCTTCACTGGTGGTCTGAAGCACCACAGACTCTTCTTCATTCTCTTCCTCCTCCTCTGCATCTGGTGCCTCCACACCTGCACATGGACAGAAAAAGACATGTGGAGTCATGTGCAACGTGTCTAGAGTAGACATGTGTATTACATTGCTGTCATTCAAGAAAATGCAGGGCATGTAACCATAAGAAAAACTGGTCATGTAGTCCATGAGGATCTTGAGTTCTTTATCATGGAAGTTTTTCTTCCTCAAGGTGCCAGTTTCCTGTGCTCTGTCATGGGGTTGAGCCTGTTCCTGCTGTGCAGGCTTTGCCTTCTTGCCACAAGGTCTTGGTGTCACCCCTATGTGGCTGGGAAAACTTTGGGCTCCAGAAGCTGGACCATAAGTGACCTGGGGCATGGTATTACCCCCTGGGGCTGAGGCAGCTGCCTCCACAGCACGTCTCTTACTCTTTCGGGCAGGGGCAGTTGCTTCCGCAGCACATCCTGGAACCCTTGGGACTGGGACATCTGTTTCTGCAGCATGTCCCGGAACCCCTGGGACTGGGACAGGTGATTCGGCAGCGCGTCCCTGACCATGGCCGCGTCTGCCCCTTTTCCTCTTGTGGCCTTTCCACTCAGGTTCCAGGTGTAACTGAAATATGGAAAGCACACCACGTAATTGTCCTGGGCAATTTGGTGAAAGGGCAGTTTGAGTGATGGACGATGTAGTTTTGTGGTCCAGCAAGGCTCAAATGTACCCGAAGTGTCAAAAAATTCGGTATGCATACGCGATACCAGGATAGCTTCAGAAAAAAGAAAAAGCAGTATGTGATGCACAGTGGCACTAAGCAACACAAAACATGTGTACGCGAACCACAGAAAGCTACCATAAAGGTAAGAATAGTGGTACACGATACACAGGGGCACCAAGAGTTGAAAAAAATGCATATGCGACTCACCAATACCCTGGCAAAAATCAAAACTAGACGAGTGTATGCGCAGAGGGAAACCGCCCAACACAATAAGAAGTTTGTACTGTCCTTGAAGTGAACATATTGCGTGGCACCCCAAAATATGCAGTACTCCAATCATCTGTCTCCTCCCCTTTGCACGCACATTCGGAATTGCTTCTACACGTACTAATATATCCTCTGATATGGCAGGTTGAATGCCTGCATGCAGCACGTGTCACGTAAGTTAAGCGCAGAGGGCCTTTCCTCGGATTTCACGTGTCCACGATGTTGTCATTTTTTATGCGCAAAGTCCCTTCACTATGTTCATGGCTGCTATAACTGCTTGACATGGATCTCCCACACTCCTGCCTCCGTGCCATATTACCTGGCGCCTCCTGACCTGTGCTGCCTACAAATTTGCTATTTGCTCCTGCCTAAATAGTGTATGTGCCTGCTGCCCACCTGCACTGTGTTTGGAGTGCCTGCTGTCCAGCCATTGCCTATGCTCCTGTCTCCAGGCTTGTGACCATCTCAGCTGCTTCATTGGACTCCCACCATGTCATTCCACCATCACCTCTCCAAATCCCAGCTCCAGGACCACCAGGACCTTGCCCACCCACACCTGCCTCTGGGATTTCCATGTCTGCACCATTATCATCAGATCAGAGTGGAGACCCCTTGGCAACGAGGCAGAGGGCTGTCAACTTCAGCGCTAGGGATGTTGACATCCTGGTGGCTAAGGTCCTGAAGCATTATCAAGCCCTCTTCACCCCTGTTTGGCAATGCGGCAAGGAAGGACGTCAGTAGATCTGGGATGGGATCACGGATGCCATCAACTTGGAGGGGGTTGCAGTCCGCTCCTTCAAGACTGTGCACAAGCGCTGGGAGGATCCAAAATCCATTACCCACGGCAAGGCCATGCTAGTTACCCAGGCCGGTGCTACCACGGAGATGCACCGTGCATGCCGGTTACGGTTGTCGGGGAACAACATGCCGGTCCTAGAGAGGTTTTACCCGGCTCTGCACACCCAGGTCTGGAAATTACGGCAACTTCTTGAATCGACTGGTGTGTAGCCACGTGGTGCACTGTTGTATGGTGCATGTGTGTTGTGCATGTGGCAGCATGTTGGCAGCGACTCCCTAAGACTTATGCTTCTGAGATGAATGTCTGCATGCATGCCCCGGACATTGCTCTCCATGTGTGCATTCAGATTTTTTTTATTCCAAATGTGCTCTTACAGTATGGGCCTCATTCCGAGTATGGCGGTAAGGGATAGGGGCCACCGGTAACGAGACCGGTGGCGGTAATCCCTTACCGCCATACTCCGAGTTCCCTCTGAGCCCTCGCCCTTAACGCCTGCTTTGAGCAAAGGGGCCTCCAAGCCAATAACGGTGACCGTAATGAACGGTCACCGTTATTTGCATCTTCCCCATTCCCATTGAGCCCTATGGGGGCTCATTTGGGAATGGGGAAGAGCCTTGGTGAATGGGGAATTACCGCCCCGCCAACCTTGGAATGGGGCGGTGATTCCGCCATCCACCAAGGCGCTGCCGGTCCGGGTACGGCGTCAACCAAGGCGTTAATAGCGCCATTGGTTAGCGCCGTACTCGGAATGAGGCCCTATGTGTTGTAGTGCTGTCTTGCAAATCGTGCAAATGCAATGTTACTTGTGTCTGTGACGTTCTGGGATGGCAAGTGTGCCAGTTGAGGTAGTGTAATCCACGTCATGTGCATGCATGATGCTCATGTCTATGTGTCTAAAATGGAAATGTGTCACTGTGCATCACTCACACCTGGAGGCAACACGTGCATTTGGATGTCTGGCTTAGTCTTGTTGAGGTGTTGCAGTTCACGGGACTCTGATGATTGGTCATGGCACTGCTTGGGCCCTCTAAGATGATGAGTGTGCATGACATGTGTATGTGCTTGTTCCAATGGCATGCTCACATATGCATGTGTGTATGGCATCCGCAATAGATTGACTGTGACAGTGGCATGTAGTTTGATGTGATTGTGTGTAGTCATGGCCAGGCAGGTGTCTGCATAGTGGGGATTGCATGTCCATGGATGTGGGTGTATAGGTTTATGGTTGTTCCTTGACAAGTCATGTTCCTGTGAATGTTGGTGATGCCACGCTGACTTTGGTGCAGTACACGTATGTTGCTGTTCTGTGCCTCCTGTTCAACAGTTGCATCTGATGGTGAGGGTGGAAGCAGTGCTGTGGAGCAGGGATGCCTTCACCAGGCAGAGGTGCAGGCCATAGCCTTGCACCCGTGACGGGTCATCTTCGTGGAGCAATGTGACTTGGGCAGTGTCAGTGACATTGGGCATGGCTGCCGGGGGTAAGTCTGAGAAGGTGAAGGTGGGAGTGGACTCCTCAGCAGTGGTGGGGCAAGGTGATGCCACACAGGGGCCAACCATGGTGAACGATGGCCCAGGGTCATCCAAGATGACAGAGGGGGAGGTGGAGGAGGTAGCCATTGAAGCCCAGCCCATAGGGTCAGGTGGGCATGTTGAGGTGGTTGTCCATACTGCAGTCCTGTCCCAGGGACACGAGGCTTTGTAGGCCACTGTGCAGGTGCCTGTGCATAATCCTGTCCCTGTGCCATCAAATGCAGCAGTGTGCGCCTGCCAGGATGCCTCCAACCAGACACATCCTCTGTTGTCGGCTGGTGTGTCCACCCAGGCCGACACCCCATTACCTTGTGATGTGTACATCTGGGATTATGTGCTGCCCCATCTGGCCAGGTTGATGAGGCGGACAAGTGGAATTCGTGATGATCTGCAGGCTACTCCTAGTCTGCTTGCACATCATTACAATTTGGGTCATTACAACCCTGGCGTTAAGGGTTTAATGGCGCCGTAAATGGTGTCGGTGCTGTTAAACCCTTAACGCCTGATTACGAGGTTCCTTTGTGGGACCCGACCTTAACGGCTGGTTTTACCAGCCGTTAAAATAGGGTGCAGCAAAGGGACCTCGGTGCTAATTACGGTACCGCAATTTGCAGTACCGTACTTAGCGCCTTCCCCAGTCCCATTGAGCCCTATGGGGTGAAAATGGGAATGGGGAAGGGCCATGGTGAAATGGGGAAATACCACCCCGCCAACCTTGGAATGAGGCGGTATTTCCCATTCCACCATGGCGGACTCGTTACAACACCGGTACCAACCATGGTGCCAATAGCACCATGGTTTAGCGCTGGGGTTGTAATGAGGGCCAATGAGTTATACCACCTTGTGTCCTGGCTTCCAACATGACTGTTCTGTGTTGTACTCCATGGGATGTTCTCTGCTGTGACCACCTCCTTGTCTTCCACTCTGTGCACCAGTCATCCTCCCGGGTGCCTTCCGGTCCAGATACCAGCAGGGCCCCCTGTGCACCAGTCCCATCCACAACGCCCCGTCTGGTGAAGAAAACATCCCTGCCCATGTTGGGAGTCCAAGGCACAGCAGCTGAGGTGGCCACCATGCCTACCCAGGCACCGACAGGGGCATAGGCAATGGAGGGACAGCAGGATTTTTTTAGCAGTGCAGGTGCCGTACACCCCCAGGGATCGTCATCAGCTCAGAGGGCGTGTCAACATAGCAGGCACCGGGCATGGGCCCAGCAGGTGGCAATGAGGAGGAGGCAATTTATCGCAGGGCAGAGCACCCGAAGGAGGCAGGTGGCAAAAGTGAGGCAGGAGGCATGCATGAGGCACAGATTGTCTTCCGTGTTCCGGCATTATGGAAGGCAGATCGAGGCAGGAAGGCAGCAGGAACACAAAGCAGGAGTGGTGATGGCCAGGGCTGGGATTGCACTGCGTCATGCAAGGAGACGAGCTACCATCCTGGAGGATACTAGCAGGGAGTTGCAAGTGATAGAAACAGGGATGCTGTCCATCCTGCAAGCCCTCCAGACAACAACGGAGGCTCGCCTGATGTGGGGGAGACATGGCGTGGGACCCAGCCCTGGAGGAAAGGCTGATTGAGATATGTGAGGAGTACTATCCCACTGCCTTTGTAAATAGTTATTTAGATGTAGGTTTCCTTTTTTATTTTTATTTTCACCAGACTTGGCAGACTTTTCTTATCAGTTTTTCTTGTATATAGTTCGTTAGATGTAGGGTTTTTATTTCTTTTCTTATTTTACCCTGGGCTGCTTCCACCTTAATTCCCTGTTTTTTTTGCAAATATTTATATGCAATACATATTTGGTTTTGTTACATTCCATGCTTCATGTACTTCATTTATGTGTCAGCAACTTTGATAGTTCACTTTTCAGCCGGTACATTTTTCCATTGCAAGTCATGTATCTTGTGGCATGTATGCATGTGTGGTGTTGTTGCTGTGATGGTTGCGGCTTGAAGGATGCACATGTGCCTGACGTATGGGGGTGAGTCCATCAGATAGCTGGGTCTGTACTGTATGTTTTAATGTGCTTTTAGCTGTGCAGCATCACTGTGTGTTTGCCATCAGTGTGGTTGGGCTGGAGGTAGGTGGGCTCACTGTGGAGGTGTTCCATGGTGGCTTTTCTGTTTGTCATTGCTGTGTTAAACCAATGTCATGGAGACATGGCAAACAGCATGTGCTGTCACACACTGGCTTCTCTCATGTTTTGATCTAGCTCGGACACTGGAATCCAGTAGTAGGCCATGTTTGCTCTTTCTGAGTGGCAGCACAATTTGCTGGTCTCGGTGCTCATGCTCTCTCTGACTGCCCTCCCATCACCCATGCATAGCCCTGTCATGTTATTGTTCCCTGTCTGTAATTTGCCACCCATTCCACCCTGGTCAGTGATGCTCAGGCTGGGAGCGCGCCTGGCCATTGTTTGTGTATATTTCATATTTATTAGTAGGTTTACTACTGTTGTGGGCGCACATTTAGTTAGCATGCTTTGATGCCTTGGCAATGTGCCATGTCCAACATGCACATGCCACTTGCCATTGCATTCACTTGTCACATGTGTATGGGGTGGGCTGGTTGAAGTGTTGAGGGGTGTGCCAGCAGATTCTCAAATCCTGAATGGATCTGCGGTACTTCCTGTTGAAGATGTTTGTGGTAAACATGTTGGTCTTCCACTTAATGGAGCTGGGAGACCACAGAGGTTCAGGTAAGCAGCAGACATGCATTGCACTGGTATTGTGGGAGACTGTCAGGGGGGGTGTCCAGTGGGGGGTTCCCAGTCTGGAGGGGGCTCCCTGTGGAGGGTGTCCACTCTGAAGTGGGCTGCTTGTGGGGGGTGTCCAGTCGGGTGTGGGCTGCCTGGGGTAGGGGGGGGTGTCACAGGAGAGGGTGCTGGAGGTGGTGCCCAGTCTGGAGGAGGATGCCTGTGGGGGGTGTCCAGTCAGGAGTGGGCTGCATGTGGGGGGGTTTCAAGTCTGGAGCGGGCTGCCTGGTGGGTGTCACAAGTGGGGGGGGCTGGGGAGTGGTGCCCAGTCTTGGGGGGGGGCTGCCTTTGGGGATGTCCAGTCTGGAGTGGGTTGCCTGGGGCGGTCTCACAGGTCTGGTGGTTTGGAGGGTGTGCCCAGACTGGAGTGAGCTGCCTGGGGGGCGTCACAGGTGAAGGGGGTGGGGAGTGGTGCTAGACTGGAGAGGGCTGCCTGTGTGGGGTGTCCAGTCTAGAGGGGGCTACCTGTGGGGGGGTCCAGTCTGGAGTGGGCTGCCTGGGGGCATGTAACAGGTGAAGGGGGCTGAGGTGTGGTGACCAGTCTGGACGGGACTTCCTGTGGGGGGTGTCCAGTATGGAATGGTCTGCCTGTGGGTGTGTCGAGTCTGGAGTGGGCTGCCTGGGAAGATGTCACGGGTGAGGGGCAATGGGGGTGGTGTCCAGTCTGGAGGGTTGAGCCTGTGCTTGCGAGGGATGGTCTGCATTTTTGCTTGGTGCAGCCTGAGCTTGCAAGGTGAGGTGCTCTATTTCGATGGGGTGCAGTCTAAGCTTGCGAGGGAGGACCCGCGTTTTCGCTGGGGTGCAGCCTGGGCTTGCGAGGTGAGGCATACAATTTCGCTGGGGTGCAGTCTGGCTTTGCGAGGGAGTGCCCTTGTTTTCGCTGGGTTGCAGCCTGGACTTGCAAGGTGAGGTGTGTGATTTTGCTTGGGTGCAGTCTGGGCTTGCGAGGGAGGACCTGCGTTTTCGCTGGGGTGCAGCCTGGGCTTGCGAGATGAGGCACGCAATATCACTAGGGTGCAGTCTGGCTTTGCGAGGGATGCATGCGTTTTCGCTAGTGTGCAGCCTGGGCTTGGGAGGTGAGATGTGCGTTTCTGCTGGGGTGCAGCCTGGGCTTGCGAGGTGAGGCGCATCTTCTCACAGGGATACTGGATGATGGGCCATGTGTGACGCAGATGCCTGCTCTGTGTTTGTCCTTTTTGATTACTTGTTGGTGTGTTTGGAGGCCTGTTGTGGGCGTTCCTTGTGCAGCTTGCTTTTACTTGCGTGACGGCTAGTAACGAGTCCATGAATACGCATGGCATGCAGAATTCTTTATGCGCCACATCTCACGCAAGGTCCTTCTCGCCGCACAGGCACTGCACCATTTCTGCGCCCCATACCATGAATCCGGCCCTGTATGTTGTCCACATGACAGTAAATATTTCTCCTGAAAAGCCAGTGCATGTTTTTCCAAAGTGAAGAAATCATGGGCAGTATTGCAGAAACTTTACAAAAAATTCAAGTGCAATTATTACTAGGCAATAATTGACCAAGTACAATACAAATGTTCTATCAAAGCATTTCAGTACCAGGGCAAATGAAAAGTAATAGGAAAAACATTGCCCAGTGAAAGAATGTAGTGAAAGAATATATTTTTTTGTCGCTCGTGTTATTTTAACATATTAATAATTGTGCTTGCACCAGTGTAACGTTTCTGTAATATCGATCCATCAAAGGTTCACTCGCCTCAAGACACGCACCAATCATTCTGGACCCGAAGCATGCACGGTTATTTGCACGGTTGAAAGTGACTTTGCCCTGCTGAAAAGTGACTTTCAACTGCCGACACAAACCCTGATTCGTGGAACTGTGCACAGTGTATTTTTGCTATGTAAAGTCTGTACAAAGTCATTTTTGCAGTAGAAAATTACTTTGCACTGACTTGGCACAGTAAAAATACACTTAGGGCAGTTCCGTGAATCATGGTGTGTATTGTGCGTGGGAGGGGGCGTGGCGATGGGGTTTGTGGGGAGCAGGGGCAAGTCAGCAGGGAACATAGTTCCACTTCTTCTTTTCGTACACTTCCACCACTGTTATGAATTTGCATATGTATTGTTATGCTAATTGGCCTCTGCACTGGCCTTATCACAACCGTGCTAGTATCAGGGCACCTAGCCGTGTGTGTGGACTGGTTTATTGTGACCCCTCCATGGGGATTGACAGCTACACTCTACTGGATGAACGGAAACGAGTGAGGGGAAGTTAAGAAGATCGGAAGCGGGAAATATATGCTAAGACAACAGGGAGAAAGGGGAAGAAGGATTTGTGACAGCAGGGGTGCCTGTCAGACCTGGATAATGGACAATAGCTCTCCGAAAGGCATGAGGTGGATATGTCCATATGTGTTTGGATAATTTGGAGTATTTCAGGTTAGTAATGATGATTGATTAGTGCTTGAAATCTGCATGAGTAAGAGATATCTGCTAGGCTCGTTACTTAAGGAAATACTATGCGATATTTCTGAAAATCTCCATGCATCATTTTTCACGTTTTCCCCATTTCCACCCTCATGGTAACTTTACAAATGAGGCAGAGAAGCGCATCCAATCTGTGGGCACATTGTATGGGCTTGGCCACAACACAAGGTTTCACGGTTCAGTGGTACATGTTTCTCCATCTTTATAACTAATAAAATGTTCGAGACAGTGATATAAGATGCATTGAAAGTGAACGGTAGCACCAAAACATTGCACGTTCCTCTTGAGATCATAGAAAGGCCGGCCAGCGACAAGACAAGACTGGAGAACATAACAGCACGTAAAAGCAGGATGACAAAATGATGCGAGGGCGGGCGCGTGAAGACGAAATGGATGCAAGCGAAGCAGATGATGAGGCAGTCTTATATCGCCAATAAAACCCAGCGGTTCCCGCTGAACAGACAAACCTCCGAGATGATGTGATAAATGAGTGAGGAATAAAAATAAGACATGTTAACAGTTTTCCACAAGAGCGCGCAGATGATAAGAAGGAACAGATTTAAGTACTCCAGCGGGTAATGACCCTAATATTTTATCTAATCCTCATCACATTCTTGTGACTGTTCCATATTTTTTAAACAGTCAAAGAGGCAGCTTACGTGGACATGTTTACTATTTTCAGCCCATATAACAGAGGCAGGGAATGAAAGTGGCGTGCAAGCCGTCACATGGGGTTTGGTTTGGAGCGAAGCTAAGCCTCGAAACTACTTGTTTCTTCAAACCCCACAGAGTGCTTCTTTGCCTGGACGTTTTACGGTACTCTTTGCATTAAGAATCTCAGCGCTATATGATGTGTTGTTTTTCCTCATATTTATTTATTTTATTTATTTTAATTCTTAGTAACGTGCCGACTCCCCCATGGGCCTTAAGGTGCACAAAAAAGACAAAACAACAAATACAAAAACCAGACTATAATGCAGAGTCAAAAATCAGAGCAGGAACTGGATCTAAGGAGCCCTGTAAAGAAAGGTTTTCAGCTTATTTTTGAAATCAACAAGGGATGTGGTCATTTTTAGATCCAAAGGGATGGGGTTCCAGGTGGCAGGAGCCAGGACATCAAAGATTGTTTTTCCAAATTTGGCCAGGTGAAACCCAGGCTGGCTAAGTTTAGCCTGGTCAAGTGACCTAAGAGATTGTGCTGGCACATACCACTGAGTGTCAGGAATTTAACGGAGACCACGTGATTGACAGGAAGCCAGTGCAGGCTTTGTCTATCTTCGGTGTTGGAATGCCGTCTAGGAATTCTGTGTGACCTGAAGGGCGGCCAGATGGATTGAGCAGTGCCGGCAAGGAGGCTATTACAGTAATCTAGCCTCGAGATGACTAAGGCAGAGGCTACTATAGACATGTTTTTGACAGAGAGATACGTAAGTAAATAGCCTAGCTGCTTATTAATCCAACCACAAGAGGCACATGTCTTGGCTACATGTGGCCTCATGGTGATCACAGAGTCGAGTGTAACGTGAGCTTCTTAACACTTGGCCACAGGAATGGTGACATTACAGACCGAGAGGGAGACATACTCCAGTGAGAGGTTTTTAGCATGTGATTTGAAGTGGTGATAAGAATCTCAGTCTTATCCGTGATAAGGGTCATGGAATTCGTCACCATCCAAGAATGAATGATCGTGTAGATGGCATTGATAGCCTTGAGAATCCTGGGTATAAATGCCGGAGAGTTCAAGGATGACCTGAGTGTCATCTGCGTAATTAGTATACCGGACACACAGCACATCAAGCAGCAGGAGAAGAGGGAGAATGTAAATATTAAAGAGAGTGGGTGACAATGAAGAACCCTGTGGAACACCCTGTGTGAGAAAAGTGGGACGGGTGGAGGCATCATGAGTAGCAACTCGAGCATTACATGGACCCAGGAAAGAGACCAACCATTGCGTAGATAGATTAGAACAGCCCACCAAGGATATGATCATCCATGCACTGTTTTCACATGTTTATTAGCATCACTTCACCAGCCCTAAAAAAAAATAGCTGCATATTAGGGGCACTCTACCATGCCCCATCCAACTACAATTAGATTCCACATGTCAACATATCTGGACCATTTTAAGATGGATGCTCCTTTATGTGGTAGCTCAATCTTTAAGATGGAATTTACTTTATGTGGTAGCACTGATGTGCCATCATCAACAATTGAGAATTCCATTTCTGCGTAACATAGCCACAGTCTGAGAAAAATTGAGAAGATCCTGAAAATTGGGCACAGCAAAACAGGAGCATGTCCAGTCAACTGTTTTTCACTCAAAATCTACATCTGTACCACACACGGATGTAAATCAAATTACATGTATGGCTCCTTTCACTGGACCTCGTTATGGTCATTTGCTGCCTTAAAGTGTTGTCAAAATCTTCAGATACGTCCTCCTTTTTAGGATGAGATCTCCATTATGTGGTAGCATTGAACTTTCATTGTCAAACATGGAGAATTCCATCTCTGAGTAACAAAGCCACAGTCTAAGTGAAATGTGGGAAGAGCCTCAAAATCGTGCTGCAGGGTAAAATATAGCCCCTGAATGTCAGAAATAAAAAGACCAAGCCAGGCCAGTAGTTAGGAGTGAAGCTGACTAGTGCTACCCATTGGAAAATGCTGGCCAGTCAAAAAAACACTTCTGTTTCTGACTTAAGATGTAGGCCCTGAACAGAAATGGGCCTCTTTCAACTTGCACAGAATGAACAGGCGCTCAAGTGAAGGAAAAGATGCCTGGATACCTAAAAGTGCTGGATGTGCGAAATGCATGGCAAAAGACATATGCGACTGCAAATGATTTTTCCCTAAATACAAAGAAAGCTACTCTTTCTACTTAAATAGACATATAGCAGCATGTACATTATCTGCAATGTAGCACAACACTGTGATTCAGGAATCAATAGTGAAGCCAAGCACTGTGCATTTGTCACGAATAAAAACACATACTTTTCAACATTAAAATTACTTAATTTAAAAGGAGGGGCTTCTTGTGGTAGAGTACAAGTGAACACTGGTGCTCTCCATTAACTGGCCTATTTGGTGAAATTCTGAATGTAAAACAGGGTTAATTTTTTGGAAGCAAAAACTTTATGTTATGAACAGCAGGTTTAAATGCAATTTACTATAAAATTGTTCATCACAATGCTGTACAAAATGTCAAAAGGTAAAAACTTTTGGTTGATCTAAAGCTGTACTTTGAGAAGCATGGATGCAAAGGTGCAAAGGGGCATTTACACTGAAATGAAACTGTGACCCATGACCTGTTGGTTTGGGCTCTCTAGGAGACAGATGTCTGGTAGTCATTTATTTGCTGATAACATGTCCTGCAGAAGTGACCTAGGGTGAGGTCTCCCCATAAAATGTACATTCAGCCAGAAGCAGAGTCCTTTGAAGCTCTTGAGGAGAGCTAAAATCAGCATGGGCTAAAAGCCACATGCCCTGTAAGTGTATTTGAGAATCGCAACCTCAAAAGAAAAGCTGGGGGCTAAGAAAGTGAATGAGGCTTATGAGTCAGGCGTTTAATTAATAGAAGAATACATTTTGTTGCATAAAGAATATGTTGGATACACCACAATGCTTGTTCTGGACTTTTATTTAAGGTGACAGAAATCTCCTTTGAACCATGCTAAAACGATTTTTGTGTGATAAAAATAACAGATGTTATTTAGAAAAATTTGATTCAGGCATTCCCATGATCCCGAGAGATTTGAAAGTTGTTTTGAGGGTGAAGGACAAAATTAACATTTTTTATGATGAAGTGTCATATTTTTCACTATTATGGTTTATGAGGAAATTAGAATGATCTGATTTGCCGTAAAATACAGAACTCATATATATATATATATCATGCGTTTTTTTGAAAAACCCAGGGAGTTATTACAGTACATTATTCTTCTGAACAAAAGATGCACAAATCCGTGTCAGTTTGAAACGATGTATCCATTATCCTCCCTCAGTCTACATCATACATATCTCTCAACTGCTGGCCCTATCAGCAGGCAGGGGGTGTGGTCGGGGTAGGTGAAGGAAACAAGGTAGCCAATCCTGACCGTGGAATCCTGACAAGGTCGTTGTGTCATTAGCCATAAAAAAGGACCAGTTTGCATCAGAACTGTGCTTTTTGTGAATTATTCCGGGATAGAGCTGCTGGACTCTTGCGGGGAACAACTAGCAGAGAGGCCTCAATCCTTCATTTGAGACAATGTCTGGAATATAGAGAAGCTAGCTGGGACCCAAACCAGAAAAGCAGAAGGAGTCTGGATGCAGGAGAAAATCCCTGACTGAAAGCCCTTGACCAGACCTGTGCTGTCCTCAGAGTAACCCTGCTGTTTTCCCTGACCAAAGCGTCCCATGTAAGAAGACTCCAAAGCCACAATTCTGTGGGGAGCGTCCTGCCTTTATCCTTTCCATTAGTGGGTAGAGGGGGGGGGGTGAAACTGGCTAGGCGCTTTGCACAATCTATTAGATCTTAATCAAACTTATTTCCTCATTAGAAAATCACCCCTCTGGGTGCGTGGATTAGCGCTGTTACGGAATGGTCCCCTGATTTCTTTCTCCCGCTCCGGCATCTTATTTATACTTCCCTCATATGATTGAAAACACAATAAGACTTCTTCTCCATACTTGTATTTCATGCTCCAGAAGAGTGGAAAGCGATGCGCTCCGGCGTCTATGAACGCTACAGAGGACGAAACGAAGAATGAAATAAAGCCACTGCGTTCTGTCAGCTGCTCAGCATACGCGAAGCGGAGGAGTCACGTATGTATGGGGAAACAATTTTCTGCACAAGTGTTAGTTAGCAAGTAATACATAGGCACACTACTAAGTAAAAAAAGCACCTTTTCAACTCACAGACATAAACGGTTTGCCTATGTTCAACACTTCTAACATTATAAAGGCATTTTGAAGCGGTTTTGTGGCAATTCTGACTAAAAACTGCTTTTTCATATAATTTCTTCTGAATCTTTTATTTGATCAATCCTGCTATTATGTTGCTGTGTCTTAAGCATTTAATGAAGAAAAATGGCTTAACATTTGACAGCCTGACCATACATTTGTATGCAACAATGCACAGATGTCCAACTCTTGTCATAATTGAAAACCTAAATGCACACATGAATACCTGAATGCCCATTGTAAAAAGGGACACAAAGAAGCCTAGAATCTAAATAATGAAAATGTGAGGTGCTGTAATAAAAATCTTACTAAAGTGCCTGTGCTTTTGTCAGATAAAGTAAGAACCTTCTTGGTAAGGAACTGCTCTACAAACTAATGGGCACCACTCATGTGTTAATAGCTCTTTTTACATGCTGTTTACATCTCTTTTGCTATATCACTTAATAAAGTGCATCATTTATGTAGCATTGGATCCATTAATTTAACATGAAGCAAAAGGTTGCTCTTATAGTGCACTATCTACATAATACCAGCATGACCTAAAAAAGAGCCTTCTCAAGGATGGGGTATTACCATCTTCTAACAATGCTCCTAAGAGTCAGAAAAGTGGTTCTCCCAGGGCAAAGATGACCCACAGGACCCTGTCATGGTAGCTGTTCTGGATTAAGTCAAATCTCTCAAACCTTCCATGGAAGCTACAACTGCCGATCTGCAAATGCTGGATGATAAATGGTCCCCATTTGAAACTAGAATAAATTAGAAAATAGGAATAAGAGAACTAATTTACGTATTTTGGGCCTACCGGAAAACACTGAAAAGGATAATCCTATTTAATTCCTATATCATATGCTTCCTATACTTTTAGATCTCTCTACATCCATGCAATTCAACATCCAAAGAGCTCATTGTGTGGGTCCTAAAACCTCATCTCAGAATGCTTCTAGAACTCTGATCTTTGACTTACTGGATTATACCCATGTCCTTCTTATCATCGACAAGGCTAAGCAAAGAAAACAAGTTGAGTGGGAGCTCACCAAGATTATCATATCTCAAGGTGTCTCTAATGCCACAGCAGCATGGAGAAAAGAACTGTTGACATTTAGAGCAGCTCTTAGGCAACCGAACGCCAGATATGGAATCAGCCATCCAGCCTCTTTGAAAGTCACTCTCAATGGCTACATGTTCATATTCCAGGATCCAGCTGATCTATGGAGCTTTATACAAAACCATAGAAGAGAAGAAATGTAGACATCAAGACAACCTACTTAAAGAATGTCTTGTACAGGAAATTATGTCTATCTCATGATACTTCCACCAAAGTGGGGCATTGGGTGAGCCCTTCCGGATCTGGCTCTCCACCCAAACTACGTATTGTCTCACCTAAGACATGGTTTCTGTGGCTGTTTCCAATTAGCCACTACTTTAATCGTTATTTTTGAGTTCTTATATTTACATTTTAAAAAATTCAATTTCTACCTTATTTGTCTTCCAATTTTCCTCTTGTTTTCTTCCCATTAGTCTATTCATGCAACATTCAACATTTTGCCAATTTTGAATATCTGCGTGCATACATTTTCTTGAATGCCCTCTATGTCTTTCAATATAACTTCATGGAATGTCAGAGGTCTTCATAATCCTGTTAAACGGCAGAAAATCCTATCCCATTTTAAAAAGGCTAAATCATCGATTGCATGTTTGAAAGAATCTCACCTCTCACAATTAAAAACTGCCAAATTGAAACATCTATGGGTCGGGCACATTTTTCAAGTGCAGCATGTGGAAAGAAAAATTGAATTATTATCCTTATTAACATGCATCTCCAGTGCAAAGTAATTTCAACAGAATCTGATGAGGCGGGAAGATGGGTTCTGGTTAAGCTCCTTATTCACTCTATCGAATACTCTGTTTTAAATGTATATGGTCCCGCCAATACTGACCCTACTTTCTGGATTTTATTAAGAAATCATATATTTAAATCTAGCACGAATAATCTCATTGTGTGTGGAGACTGTAACAAGATCATGGATCCTCTTCTTGACAAAACATCTAACGTACGCTTTAGAAACTCTGAATCCCATATACAATTCACAAGTTTGGTTACCGAATTAGGCCTTATTGCTACATGCAGTTTAGTCTATCCTGAAGACACAGAATACACTTTTTATTCTCCTTCGCACAACTAATTTTCAAGAATTGATTATGTTTTTATGTCCAAATCAATGACCGATCACCTGTTGCTAAGAAAGAACCTATTACCTAGTCAGATCATGCTCCTGTCCACATTCAACTTTCGAATCCACATAATTTACATCAACAAAGCAGATGGCGATTCAATTCAACCCTACTAAAAGACAAACAAGTTACTCAATTCCTAATGCAACAACATACCCATTTCTCTTCTGAAAATCTTAATGAAGACACATTTATTGATAACAATTGCGATTGATATAAAGCTGTATTAAGAGGCCACATTATTTCTAACACAGCCATTAAGAAGAACACTCTTAAACAAGAATCTAAAGATATCCTTAAAACAATTGAATATCTAGAATCTGAATATATACGCACCAACTCTAATCCAATCCTTCCACAAATAACTACATTTATGATTCAGTACACTAATTTGACTACACAACATTCTTGCACCAATCTCCTAAAGTACAAATCAAAAATGTATCAATTCTCCAATAAATCTAGTAAATCACTTGCTTCATATCTCAAATTGAAAAAAAGATAAAGCCAAGATTACGGTTATTAAAGATCCTAATGGGAAAAGAATGCTTAAGGATAAAGATATTCTATAAACCTTCGCCAATTTCTATAAAAAAAATGATACACCTCTGAAGTAACACCAAACAGTACTCATGCCTCAAACCTCCTTAGTCATATATATCACAATTCATATCCTAACACTAATCCCCAAACATTAAATGCTCCCTTACATGCAAGTGAAATATATGAAGCTATAAAAGACCTTAAACAAGGAAAAACCCTAGGTCCAGATGGATTCCTGATTGATTTGTTTGCCCATTTTGATAATCTTCTGGTACCCAACCTTCATGATCTTTATACTTCCTTTATTTCTAATAGAAGAGCCATGGGGTCCTTTTAGGAAGCAATGCTTATTGTGTTTCCTAAACCCAGCCAGAGCCCTGATTTCGTCCAAAATTATTGACCCATATCCCTTATTAATATTGATTGCACACTTTTTGCTAAAGTCTTAGTCAATAGATTGAATCCCTTTCTTCTGAATCTAATTAAAAATGCTCTGGTAGGTTATGTCAAGGGGCGGTTGTCTTCAGCTAATCTAGGCTCTTCACTAATGTCCTTAATATCGTTAAGAGAGCTACTAATACTTATGCCGCTATAGCACTGGATGCAGAAAAAACATTTGATTGGGTGGAATGGAATTACATGTTTAAAGCTCTTAGATGGCATGGCATTCCTGACTCTTTTATTTCCATGGTGAAAGTACTTTACTCTAATCCCAAAACAGCAGTCTTCAAAAATGGTTATATGTCTTCCTCCTTTTCTCTTAGTAGAGGCAACCGCCAAGATTATCCTTTCCCCCCCTCCTTTTTATTCTTCCATTAGAACCATTCCTAGAGATAATCAGACAAGAAGAAAATATAATCGGTATTCACTACAGTGATATTCAAATTAAGATTGCTGCTTATGCAGATGTTGTTTTACTCCTCTTGAATGTAACAAACTCATGTCTATATCATTTACTCAACACTATTACACAATTTTCTTTAGCTTCTGGGTATAAACTTGACATTGATCAATCAGGGGTTTTGCCATTGAACATACACTACTATGCATCACTGTTCAAATCTGGGAATGAAATGGTGTCCCACAGGTATTAAATATCTAGGCATCCTTATAACTTCCTCTATTAAAGATATTATAAAACAGAATTCTGTGAGTGTCCTTGCTAGAGTTAAAGATCTTACTAGTTCATGGTCAACTCTGTTTTTACCATGGGGGTGAAGGAATCTGTTAAAATGTCAATCGCCCCAATTGTACTTTACACATTATATATGCTCCTATCTCCATTCCAGCATCATTTTTAAACCTCTAGACTCATGTATTCTCAAATCCCTATGGAGAAAGAAGAAAAATAGAATTTCATTAAGTAAACTTAAAGCCCTTAGAGCAGAAGGTGGAGTTGGCTTTCCACTATTTCAAAAAGTACCATATGGTGTTTGTTTTGCGCCAAGCTCAGTTGTGGTTAATTCTTACTAATTTGAACCCACCAAATTGGCTTCTTTTGGAGAGGGTGATGGTTTTCCCCAACATCCTAACTGATTGCCCATATATTAAAGGAACCAATAGACTCTTTACCAGTAACAGTATCAATATCACCATTGTATATCTCAGATCTTATCTATTCCCGTCTATCCCCAAAATGTCTTAATTTGTGTCTCAATATATCTGGATGAATCCCTGATAAAGGTCAATAAAAAAACTATTTGTTGGAAGCCATGGCTCGGTCTAGGCATTAAATATTTGGGCCAACTCTTTCTTCAGCGGATACCTCTTTCTTTTAACGAGATGGTAATCAAATATCATATACCAATCATTTGTATACGTGAATACTTCAATTTGATTGATGTGATTGTAGTAAATTATGATTTGCTAACACAAACTGCTAAGGTTTATCAAGATAACAAAGTTCAGCTTATGTCACGGCCTCAAGGTTTTATCAAATGTTTATATCTATGTCAGATGACAAAGTTCAATGAAATAGTCAAGTAGATTGGAAACTATATTGCTCCTTTACGGATACCCAACTTAGATGACCCTCTGTATGCAAAGACATTTCTAAAGCTATTACTTCGGCAAGCTTGCTCCAGAATTTATACTTCTTCCATCATAGCGCTGGTATTACTCGATTAATTCTTTTCAAGGTTGATTTTTCGAAAGATGAAAACTGCTGGAGCTGTCTTTGTACAAGAGGTGCTTTCAAACATAGTGTTTTTGATTGTATCCATGATAAGGTATTCTTGAAAGCGTTATTGAGTATGCTTATTTCAATTTTTCATATACAACAAGAGCTTTGTTTTTCCTTCCTTTATTTGGGCAGCTCAGCTGTTCAACCTGCAATGGATAAGCATAAATGCAATCTGCTTGAGCTCTTTATTGCAGTAGCTATCCAAACTATCACCTCTAATTGTAAATATATCAAATGTCTGCACTTTAAAATGTCTGGAACTCTGCATGCAACAGTCACAGAATGGAGGACTGTAATGCTTCCCCCCCACCTTTACAGGGTAAACACAAATTGAAATGGAAGCTATTCATTGAATATTTAGAAAATGCATGCCTAGACCCTAAAGAATAATACTAATCTGTTGACTTTTTCTTTCTGTACACTTTACTGATGGAAAAATATCCTGTCCCCTCCCTTCTGTTACTGTTTGTATTGTGTGTCCTTCTGTTGAATCTTTCATAATATATACTGAATACACCTATAAGTTTATTTTGTATTTGCATTTTATGCATTAGGATATAGCTTGTATGTTCTAGCATATAAGGCCTTTATGCATTATTAATCCGCTTTGGAATAACCATTTTGTTTCTTATTATATATTTACATTTAACATGTTCCTGTGTGTATCATATTAGCCTTATATGCCAATGAATTCTTAATAATAAAAAAATAACTAAACAGAAAAAAACACCCCTCTGTTGAAATTGCATTGTGTTGGGAGAAGCCATCCTAAAACCTTTGGGGAGTGGGGAAACTGTGTAGATTCCTAGCACATTTGACTAAAGTAAATCAATTAATTACAACATGTAAAATCGCGGGATGAGGGTTGTTAGAATTTGAAAGTAAAAATAGCTCATGCCCAGTTTCTTAGAGATGGTATTACCCATAAAGACCTGGTTGGCTGTCTCTGAAATCCTTGACTTCCATATAGAAAGGGGGGAGTGTCCATCATGCCAAAAAGAAGTAATCCATAAAACATTACCTTTCAAGTCAGTGTGGAGGGTGTAAAACGATATTCCCCATTCCTTTTTAACCGGAATTACGAAGCATTGTATTCTATCTGCATGTGTGGCGCAAAATGAAATGTTCTTTTGTTTTCATTGTTCGCTGACCTCAAACTATCAAGTTCTGCCTTTTATTTTCAAGTGTGTTGGAACACGATTTTCATTTGAGTTCCTTTTTCTCAACCTTGCCTTTTGAATAACAATCCCAAAACGATTTTTCTCATTGAATTCCTTTCCCAAACAGCACCTTTTTAAATCAGCAGCAAATCAATTTTTCCACTGTGTCCTCACTCCCTGCATCTTGCCTTTCAATCAAAGGGGTCATATTAAATTGAGGCCTGGAGGGTGGAGGTTGCTGGGAGAAAGGTATTGTTTCAAAGTAAGTCATTCCTTTGGACCCTGTATTAGATTTTGAATGTTTTCTGTCGGTTTCATTGAAACTAAATCTGTGCAAGTTGTTCTTGCATGCTTATGCTTAAAAATGGCACCTGTGTTTTTTTATATACATACATATCCTTACTACACACCGGCCTGGTTCCTAACCCATTGGTGGGTATTTGTTGGGGTTGGGTGAGAGACGGGTTGTAATCCTCGCCAAACTGAACTTGAATAAACAGTGCTTTTTTGTGCACCACCTTGCTTGGGGGGAAATGAACTCCCTGAGTTGGGTGTGACCGCATAATAAACTGTGACAAAACAGGGGTATTGTGCCAGGATTGGTAAAGAGTCTTCACTTGTGATACTTGTGACAGTGCAGTAGCAGCAGACTATTAATTTGGGTGTAATTGCATTGCAGTGGAAGGAAAGTTGTGTTGCATTGTGAAGGTGCCATTCAGACTTGTACCCTGGGTTCCAGGGTGGTGTATAGATAAAAGAGTGTTTATTTTGAGCTGTCATTGTGAGTGGAAACTAAGAAGGAACATGGTTGAGATTTTGCCCTTACAAGGGGAGCATTTTAGTTGCAGAACACATGTCCACATTGTTTATTAAAGGTGAATGGGTAGAACAAGAGCAGGAAACATGGCAAGCTAGAATGATGCAGGAGGTTACCTCTGAAAATGTTGATATGTGGCAGGATAATGGTCCGTCACAACCGGCCTTGACGCACATTTATATCACACAGACCAGCAGAGATGAGCAAATTAAAATGGCTCAGCTCACAGCATAAATGTACTTCCATATGATGATCATGGAAGAAAGATACCAGGCTAGTGTGGCCTCTGTGCAAAATCAGTCTGAGGTTTTGGATCAAGCAGAGAGAGAGATGAAACAATTAGAAGAAAAAGCGCAACAGAGCCAACATTCAGTGTTAAAGTTAGAACATATTATTCAGCAGCTAAAAGATGAGTTAGTGACACAGTGGCAAGCGAATTTAGAGCGACAGGCTCCATTTTGTACACTGCAAAGGGAATGCCAAGAATGTGTAGAAACCTGAGCGCAAGTCAACACAAATTAAGTGAGCAGGTTGTTCACAATAGAGCCTTCTTAAAGGATATTTTGACATTTCAAGTTCAGATTAAACAATTGAAAGCTCAAAACAAACAGTCAGTTAGTCATTAGGGATGTCAATTCTCAGGGTGAATTCGATCAGATGTGCTAAGATCTGAACACTTTGAAACAACCAAGAGAGCAGTTGAGGGAAGAAAATAGCAAATTGTGTCAGGAGAATAGTACCCTGTTTCAGGAACCACGTCAGTTAAGGACGCACATGGATAAAAGTGAGTTATCTTCTGACCAGGAGGGCTCTTATGATGAAAAAATCAGGGGGTTGGACTGGCAGAAACTGAAGTTACAAATTTACCACCTGATCGCCTTCGCAGACAGAGAAGAACCAGAGTCCAGGCCGCAAAAGATTATTTTAAAAACCTTCACACATTCCGGGAGGTTGGAGAATTCTCCACTATACCTGGAAGAAAGGATTAGGAAGATGAGTACTTTCCCATGCGAAAAGCGGAGTAAAAGGGAAGTGACTCTGAGAGCCCACAGCACCACAGGGAAGATGAGACCAGACCCCATCCGTCATTTTCGGCGGGATTCCCAGTCTCAGAGAGGTAGGGAATGCCTAGAGGGTAGAGAGTGGAGCACCAATAGTAGAAGCTCTGAGTCAGAGGGTGAGCGGATTCAGCTGCAGCGGAAAAGAAAGTCTGCCAAACAGAAGAGAGGTGTTGTGAAAAACCCAATTCGGCAGATAAAGGCCATAAAGAGCTTTATGGCTCCCTACCATAAGAACACCCAATACTCAGCATAGGAGCATCTAGAACTTTATGACCAAATGATGACTTCATTTGGTATCAATAATGATAAAAATGTAACGTTCACCTGGTATCCACGGGGACGTCACTCAGCCTGTTCTGACCTCTTACGACCTCGAACCCTTCCCTGGAGGCTATTCGACTGGAGACTGGGCCTGAAACACAGGATTGGTAGAGTTTAACTCCCTATAGTCTCTGTGTGCTTGAACCCCGTCTTCCCCGGGTTCCAACACTTCCCTTTGATCCACAGCTCACCTTGTTTTCTTGGATACTGTGCTCTCCGTCCTGCTTTCAGCGCAGGGGCGCGTTGATTGATGCAGGCTCGTTGCTGCCTAGTTACTTCACTGGCAAGAGTCTGACAGGTAAGTATAATGAGTCTTTTGAACAGTTCTCTAACTTCGTTCCTTTCCTTCCTTAGATGATGGCCGGCGTCTGGGGATGGCGGCGTGCTGCTGAGATGAGTAGCGCTGAAGGTGAGTGAGAGCGCGATGTGCGATGCACCCCTTTCGTATTTGTATTGAACTGAGTTCTTTTCCTGTGTCTTTTAGGTGCCGCAACGTTTTCAATGTGGATGCCAGTTATGAAGAAGAAATGCAGTGAGTAAGCGCGGTATGCGGCGCCTCTAGATGTTTCCACGCTAACCTGGAGTGTCTTTTCCCTCTTGCAGATGGATGAGAAGTTCCGGTAACAGAGTTCCCCCAGAGAGGCTGGGATTCAGGTAAGCGTTTGAAGCTCGTACAGTATTTAAAAATAAGCAAAGATTTGCAGAATGCTTACTAATGCCTTTTTTCTGTTCTTTTCCCTTTTCCTTAGGAAGCGGCGTGCTGGCATGGGAATGACACCGCCGAAGATGCCCGCAGAACAGAAATAGCGATGAATGATGGGAAGAAGCGCCGCAAGGTGAGGCTGTTCTTAACTGTGTTCTTGTTCTTGCAGGAGCTGAGCGCAGAAGAAAGATGCATGCCTACTGGAGACCGATCCGAACACGGTGAGTGTCACGCTGCAGGTGCAGAAAACACAAAGCATGTTTCTCAGCCTGGGCGTGGCTTAAATAGTCTCTGGGTATCCCAGGTGTCTCTGGGCTGAACCACACTCAAAAGACTAGACTGCACATGCAGTTCTGGGAACCGAAATATGTAGGGGCATCCATCTTGGCTCCATCAATGCACCACAAGTCCAATCCCCAATGTTATCCTATGGGAGTGAGTGGGTCTGTTGCCACAAGCGCCAAATCTGACTCCAAGTGGGTCTTTGGAGGGATGGAGAGGCCCTTGAGGGTGGAGAGGCCCTTGAGGGCCTTGTAGGTGATCGTGGCCTGGCTCCAGCCTGACATCTTGGAGGGCTGGGGACATGAGGGGCATGACTTCAAATTCTGGCTCCCTGGCGACTACTACTGGCTGCGGTGGCGTTGCTACCCGGGTCCCAGATTGAACAGGTTTAAGGAGAGACACGTGGAACATAGGATGAATCTGCATGTTTTTTTTTTTAAACATATTCTTATTGAGAGAGTAGGTCAGCAGCAAGACACAACATAAACATATCAAAACATAGCTTAATTATCTTACAGCTTTCAAGTCAAGGGAAGAAGGGAAGAGGAAGACACCATAGTATTTGGACATGAGAGCAACCAGTACAAGAGCAGAAGACATTGCAAATCAAGGCGAGGACCCGGGTGTTGCATCAAGGTCTGAGTCCAGGTCACACAGGTAAAAGCGTAACAATGACCATATATCTTTGGGGCGACATGGTGACGGAACCGACAGTACAAATAGTTCCTCATCATCATTTACCATACAAAGGTCTTTTAAGAAAGTGGCTTTGGTTGGGGCGGTGGAGGACTTCCAACATTTAAGAATGCAGTGTTTGGCAATAATGCAAGAGATGTTAAATAATCGCCTCGTGGTTTCCGTTACCTTGCCTATATCGCCCAACAGGTATTTCAGGGGGGAGAGAGTCGCCGGAATGGCCGTGATGTCTTCAAGGAGCCTCGCGACTTCCCTCCAGAACTCCACAATTAGCGGGCATGACCAGTACATATGATAAGGCCCCGCATTGGGGGCGTTACATTTGGGGCAGGCAGCTGTGCACTTTTCCACAAATTTAGCTAATCTGGCAAGGGAATAGTGTACTTGGTTTAAAACTTTGAACTGAATCAGCCGGAGCCCAGCATTCATGGACACTGATCGAGTAAGTTGACAATACCGGGCCCAGCGGACCTCATCTATCTGAGTGCCCACGTCTCGCTCTCAGACTTCTCTCATCGTGTTGCGCGATGGGGAATGGGTCTGCACCAATGAATATAGCATAGAGACCCCCTTGCCCTGACCGTCTATAAACACTATTGACCGAATGCATGCATGGGACTGGGGTTCCTGCGGAAATGTCGGCCACTTCGCCGAACAAGCAGCCCTCATCCTGTAGTATTGAAGGCGTTTAAGCTGGCCCCTCCCCACCGCTTCAATAAAGTCTGTGAGGTCACAGAACTCACCATCTGGGAACATGTCGTGTAGCGTGAAAAGGTTGTTAGGGTCCCAGGATTGCTGGAGGGCTCGATCAAATGTGAGGGAAATGATGGATAAATCCCATAGGGGGACTTCCGGGTCGTAGGGGGATTCTAGCCCTAGTCTCTTGTAAATTCTGGCCCAAGCATGAGTGGTCATGTATACCGGATCGAACAGGCATATGTCCCCATAGCTTGGGTTAAGAAGGACTGAGCGTATGTTGTTTGAGCTAACAGAGTGCTTTTCAATCAATATGTGGGGGGCAATGTCCTCTCGGTCGAACCAATGCTTTGCAAATTGAGCTTGCGCACATAAGTAATAAAGCTCGAAGTCTGGTGCCGCGATGCCTCCCTGCACGAAAAGCTGAACCATCTTATCCCAACCCATCCTGGCGGTCTTCCCATTCCAGATAAACGAGGAGGCGAGTGATTTAAGTTTTGAGAAGAAGGGTTTACCTGGCCAAAGTGGGATGTTATTGAAGTAATATAGGAGCTTGGGGAGGACCACCATATTGAGTAGCGCAACTCTGCCATACAGGGATAGTGGAAGGCTAGTCCACATCTGAAATTTGGTCAAAAGGGTTGACAACAGTACCCCATGATTGTGCGTATATAGCAGGTTTTTATCCCTGGCAACCATTATCCCTAGGTAGCGTACCTTGGTGGGGGCAGGTCTAAATCCCTCTATTTCAGCTAGGTCTCCCGTGCCGTAAGTAAGGGGAAATATTTCTGACTTCGGTACATTAATTCTATATCCCGAGTATTCTGAGAATTCATGTATTTCCGACATGATGTGTTGCACATTTTCTTTGGGGTCACGGACATATAGTAAAGTATCATCCGCATAAAGTGATATTATCTGAGGGGGCCGGTCATCCTAAGACCTCTGTGTGAGTGGTTCTGACGTATGAATTCCGCCATTGGTTCAATGGTAAGAGCAAAAAGTATGGGCGAGAAGGGGCATACCTGCCTGGTCCCCCTGTGTAGGTGGAAAGACGGGGAGAGAGTGGTGTTAGTCAGGACCTTAGCTGTCGGCTGTGTATATAATAGTCGGACACAGTTAATGTAGTACTGGCCAAGACCAAACAGCTCCAGCACCAGAAAGAGGTATGCCCAGGAAACGGAGTCGAAAGCCTTCTCGGCATCTAATGCAACCACGGCCGCCTTGGCATCTGGATCTATCTGTACCATACAATTAAATAGGCGTCTCAGGTTGAGAGCCGTGGATCGGGCTGGTATAAAGCCGGCCTGGTCAGGATGAACCAGGATCGGCATGCATGGCAGGAGTCTGGTGGCAAGCACTTTTGCGAACATTTTTGCGTCAGTGTTGATTAAAGACAGGGGTCGATAGGACGCCATGTCTTGTGGCGGTCTACGGGGTTTCAAAAGGACAGTGATGATTGCTTCCCGCATCGATTCCGGGAGAACCCGCAGACTATTGCCTCCTCCCATACTTTCAGCAGTATCAGGGCCATTCACTAGAGAATTCATTATATAGTTCCGCAGGGAGGCCATCCGAGCCAGGGGAACGGCCACTCGATAGAGATTTTATGGCCTCTGCAATCTCCTCTGTTGTGATTGGCCTGTCTAGTATATTACGGGTGTCGACCGTTAATGTGGGAAGGTCGAGATTATCTAGATATTGAAACGTGTCCTCTTTGTTTTTTTTATTGTGGTTGGAATAGAGGGAGGCGTAGAACTCAGTGAAAGCAGAGTTAATGTTCACCCTCCCTCCAGTCGGTGTCTGTATACTCGGGATCGGGATCGGGTTATGGTGCCTATCAGTTCTAAGCATGTTGGCCAGGAATCTCCCAGCCTTATTGCTTTCCCCATATTGTCGGGCTTTGGCTGGTGCAGCCATATAGAGAACTTCTCTATGGGCCAACTTGTGGAATTCTTTTAGCGTAGTATGTATTTGCGACAGGGTTCCCTTATCCTGTGTGATGCTGTACTCAGTCTGTAACAGGTCAATTTTTGTCTCGGCCACCCCTAATTCCTCTCATACCTACTTCAGCATACCAGTCGACCTGCCCAGGATGGCTCCCTGGTCCCAGGCCTTGAATGAGTCCCATAGGGTAGCATAGGTGGCAACCAAACCCTCGTTTAGTTCTAGGAACTCCGAAATCTCTGTATGTAACGATTCACATATGTTGGGGTCTCTTAGGATTGCAGGGGGCAGCCTCAATCTTCTCGCCGGGGGGGAGACATCACTAAAGTTGATGTCAAGCGATACCGGTGAGTGATCCGAAAGGGTACGGGGATGTATATCACATTGGGAGATCGCCCCAGATAGGGACTGACTAACGATATAATAGTCAATGCGCGAATGAGAATCGTGCACTGACGAGTAAAAAGTGTATTTCTTCTCGCTTGGGTGTAATGCACGCCATGCGTCTACCATACCCATCTGTTCCATTAATTGTTTTACTACCAGTGCGGGCTTGGAGGGGTTTCTGGGGACCGTCGATGAGCGATCCAGGAATTGGTCCAATATCATGTTGAAATCGCCACCCCAGAGTATTTGTGCCTCCCCAGATGAAGATAGCATATCCATTATTGTGCAATAAAACTGTGGGTCATCTAAATTGGGACCATAAGTATTAATCAGAATCACTTAGTGCCTCGCCAATTCCCCCCACACCAGAACATATCTACCCTGCGGGTCTATTTTGCTGGACTGATATTTAAAACATAATTTGGGGTGTATGAGAGTCAACACTCCTCTTGATTGTGCTGAATATTCTGTATAGTACCTGTGCGACCCCCACCTCGGTAAAAGTTTAGTATTAACCTTCCAAGCGCGCGTGTCTCTTGCATAAAAAGAATATGAGGGTTGTGGCGTGTGATGTATGCTGTGATCTTCCTTGCCTTGATCGGGTTATTGAACTCCCGGATATTCCAGGAAAGGAGCTTAACATTCAAGCCCTTATTGACCTGTGTCATGGTCGTGCCTGAGACTAGACATACGTCCATACTCCCGCCCCTGTCGCAGGGAGAATGGGTATCCTGCTGAAAAACCGCTCTCTATTTTAACCGCTATAACAACCCGAAACATGGGTTCCTCCAACAAGCCCGGCATTTCGCACGGCAACACCGCATCCCTATTCCACCCCCAACCCCCTCCCGCATCATCAACCCCAACTGGACGATGTACCCCTAAAACCATAACCTAGGAACACTCCTGAGGGTGTGAGCTGCACTCACATGACCGCCAGCCCAGGAAGTCTGCACGGCTTCCTTCCAACAAACATTTACAGTCAGGGCCACCCTGCGGCCTTCAATTTAAAACATTATAGCAGTGTGGCATCAAAAAACACATCACCCCGCGGGGTCATCAGGCTCCACCGTGCCCCGGGGCGGCAGATTCTGGTTCCCGGCCCGCTCCCGGGTCGGTAGAGGGATGGAGGCTTCAACGTAGAGCATTGCTTCGGTTGGGTTTTCAAAAAAGTGAGCCCTGCCTCCATGTTGAATTCTCATTTTCGCTGGAAAGACAAGGGAGTACGGGACCTGGCAGAGTCTCAGTTGTCTCTTGATGGGCTCATAAGATCTCCTAAGTGATTGCACATTAGTGGAAAAGTCCGGAAATATGTGGATTCTATTGTTTTCATGGAATAGATTGCCCTTATCCCTGGATATCTGCAGGATAGCGTCCCTGTCCCTATAATTGAGAAGGCGGGCAATTATTGTACGAGGTGGAGCACCAGGCCTGTGCGGAGGCGCCGATATACGGTGTGCTCGCTCCACAAGGAAATGGTCCGAAAAGGAGTCAGGACCCAGGAGTTCCTTCAGAAGGGCCTCTACCTGGCGTTCCATAGACCCTTTGCCAAAGGTTTCAGCCACCCCAACCAGACGGATATTGTTCCTCCTGGAACGGGATTCCAAATCCTCGCATTTGTCAAGGGTTTTCCGGAGGTCCCCCTTCAACTGGGCGATATCGCGGCCATGTTGTAGTATCGAGTCTTCATTGATGGCGATTCTGCCTTCGGCCTCAGTAATCCGTGTGCTTTCCTTGTCCACCCTCGCCTTCAAGGAGCTGATTGTTGCCCCTATGTCATCCAATTTAGTGTTCACCGCTAGGAAGCCGTTCTGAACCATAGCCATCAATTGGTCCAACCTCTCCTCCATTGGCAACTCGGGCTGACTGTCCACCTGTTGCGACGGGGGCACCATGGACCCGCTGGGCTGGGAACTGGCGAAGGAGTCCATTGGGCCTGTTTTCTTGGGGCGTGCTCCCTTCTCCTCGTAACGGCCCATGTGTAGATTCAAGTGGTCCGTGTCTTCCAGAGCTTCCAGCCCCGTCCGCCCCAACGTATTTTACGGACTCTATACAGGATTGGTAGTGTGCTTAGACCCAGTTATCGTGCAGGAGAGATGTATAAAGGTTATCGCCCAGGGTGGGCTGTAGCTGGATAAAATGTCCCCTCCTCGGCAGATCCCGTTTGGGGTGTCCACCCTCCTCATACATTGCCCCACCTGTTCTTACTTGTTTTTGCATCTGTCCACATGTGGAGGTGCACTCCACCAGCAGGAGATATCAGGGGGACCAAGGGTAGCTCCGCAGACATGGGAGTCGGATCAACAGTTGCCCGCGTAGCACGTCGGCCGACCGCTCACCACGCGGCCGTTGGCAGAGACCACCGCGTTGGCCGCATCCAGTATGCAGCGGCGATATATACCGACGTGGCACCCACACATTAGCCGGCAACGATGGTCCGATCACCTCCAGGAGTTTGGTCGAAGCGCGGCCTCTACGACTCGACCCGGCCCCTCACCCCGCGGCTCCAGGGGAAGATAGCCCGGAACTCGCAGGCGGCCAACGTCCCAGCCTCCGTCCGCAGGATCTTCAGGACGGTGTACCTTCAACGCGGTCCGGCGTAGCGGCCCACATTTTTCCCAGTATGTGCCCACAGTCTTACGCCACAGATCGACGCGTTTTGTTTGTTCCGCGGGCGGCCCTGAGAGAGGATGCGTATCTTGAAGGATTTATAAAAGCCAGAGCTCTGGAAGTAGGCAGCCATCTTAGATGTGCACAACAGCGCCCCCTCAATCTGCATGTTTGATGGCAAAGCTAGTCTGACCGCCACAGGATTTATCACAGAGGTGACGGTGAATGGATCCAGGTATCTTGGTCGGAAAGTTTGGGTTCCTTTAATGGACACGTGTTTAGACGCCAGCCAGACTTTGTCTCCCACTTGGTAGTTGGGGGCCTTTGCTCGGTGTTGATCAGCAAACTTCTTTTGGTGATTCTTAGCTTGAAGTGGGTGTTCAGCTGCCCTTTTAAAGGTTTGAGAAATGGTCGTGTGCAAGGTTTTGACTGCTGTTATTTCCAGGGTTGTAGGAACGTCCAACACAGAAGTACGTGAGTGTCTGCCATAAATGGTATAAAAGGGTGTCTGCCCAGTGCTGGTGTGTAGGGAATTATTATAAGCATATTCAGCTATCCATAATAGGTCGAACCAGCTTCCTTCAGCTTGGTGTAACATGCAACGCAGATACTGCTCGAGCGTCTGATTTGTCCTCTCAGTTTGACCATCCATTTGGGGATGGTGACTGGTGGATAGCCGGATGTCGATCTGTGCCAGAGAGCAGCATTTTATCCAGAAGTTAGATATGAATTGAGTACCTCTGTCTGAGACCAAAACTGAAGGAAACCCATGGAGCCGTACAATGCCTTCAAGAAATCCCTTTGGCAGAGTGGAAGCATTTGGGAGCCCCTTAAGAGGAATGAAATGTGCCATTTTTGAAAATAGGTCCACGACCACAAGAATAGTGTTAAACCCTTGACTGGGTGGTAAGTCAGTAATAAAATCGAGGGACAACGTGTGCCAGGGTGCTGGTGGGATTTCCAATGGTTGTAATAGCCCAGCCGGTTTCTGCATGGTGACTTGTTTTGAGCACACACTGCACAAGATAGGATGAATTGGATAATGTCTTTACGCCACGTGGGCCACCAATAATTTTGCTTTACCTTGGCTAGGGTTTTAGCGATTCCGGGGTGGCCCTTGATCAAGGAATCATGATAACCAGACATGACTTGTTCTCGTAGTTCTTGGTTTGGTAAGAATAAACGATTCCTGAAGTAAGGCAACTGATCTTTTGTCATGTAATGTTCCCCTTGTGCACTCCACGCTTGTAATTGTTCCGGACTCATCAGGTTTTGGATTTCTTCATGTAATTCTTTCTGAGTTATGGTTGCTGTGATTCCTAGGAGCTTGTCACTCGGGATGATTGCTATTGGGTCAGAGGTCTGATACCCTTGCTCTTCCACCCCCATAAGGCAAAGGGCATCGGCCTTCCCGTTTTTCATCCCTGGTCGAAATGTAATCACATTGTCATATTCAGCAAAAAAAAGAGCCCAAAGTACTTGTTGTGAGGATTGGGCCTTTGCTGTTTTTGGGTACTGGAGGTTCCGGTGGTCAGTTATTACGGTGATTGTGTTTCTGGCACCCAAGAGGTAGTGCCGCCATGCCTTAAATGATGACTTAATGGCCAGGAGTTCTTTGTCTGTGATAGCGTAATTGAGTTCAGGGGGTGTGAATTTACGCGACCAGAAGGCAACAGGGTGTAACTGGCCCATTCCGGGGTCCTTTTGTGAGAGGACAGCTCCCATAGCTATGCTTGATGTGTCTGTTTCCACCAGGTATGGGAGATCAAGGCGAGAATGGCATAAAATTGGGGCAGATGTGAATCTTGCTTTGAGTTCCTGGAAAGCCTCCTCGGCTTCTGTTGTCCACTGGAACTTTTTGTTGCTTTTCCTTAGTAATGACGTGATGGGATGCACGATTTGCAAAAATCCTGGGATGAACTGGCGGTAGAAGTTTGCAAAACCCAGCATACTTTGAACCCCCTTGAATGAATTTGGAGATGGCCAGTTCAGGATAGCATCTACCTTGTGTACATCCATTCGGGCTGAGAATAAAGCCCAGGAATTCCATCTCAGAGACGTGGAAAGAGCACTTTTCGAGCTTGGTGTAGAGCTGGTGTTGAGGGAGTTTCTCCAATACAGATCGGACGTGTTTAACGTGTTCCTGCTTTGATGCGGAATATACTAGGATATCGTCGATGTGCAGTAGAGCACAGACATCAATCAATTCCCGTAGGACATCGTTCATGAAGTATTGAAATGCAGCAGGCGCGTTGCAAAGGCCAAAGGGCATTACTTGATATTCCTAAAAGCCGTATTTAGTGCGAAAAGCGGTTTTCTATTCGTCCCCTTGTTTTACGCGAACACAGTGATATGCCCCCCTCAGGTCTAGTTTTGTGTAGATTTGGGCATCTTTGACTTGATCAAGCAATTCAGGGATCAGTGGCAGGGGGTAGCGGTTTTTAATGGTAATCTGGTTCAGTGCGCGATAGTCGATGCACTTTCTCAAGTCCCCCTCCTTTTTCGGTATGAAGAATAGAGGACTGGCTGCTGGAGACTTCGAGGGTTGGATGAACCCGTTGGACAGGTATTGGTCAAGATAGACCTTCAGGTGCTAGTTTTCTGGTTCTGTGAGTGCGTAAATTCGCCCACAAGGGATTTGAGCGCCGGGTATCAGGTCGATTTGGCAATCGTATGGTCTATGCAGTGTCGGGGTATTAGCCTGTTCTTTCTGAAAGACATCTTGAAAGTCCTGGTATTCACTTAGTAGGGTGCCGATTGCCACAGTCGCAAGCGTGGAGGTTCTGGTGTCTATTGGTTGTTTCTCTTGGCGATAACATGGGTGGGCACAAGTCTCAGGAAAGGCCAATTCTTTTGCTCGCCAATCGATTTGAGGATTGTGAGCTACCAACCATGGCATTCCCAAAATCAACCGAAACTGTGGTGCCTTAATGATGTCGAAAACGATAGATTCTTGGTGTCCATCCTGGCACAGAAGGGTTAAAGCTGCAGTGCATTGGGATACTAGACCAGAAGCTATTTCCGTGCCGTCGACAGTGGTAACAGTGTCGGTGGTTGATTTAGGGCGTAACTGAAGCCCCATCTTTGCCACAAGATCCTGGTCGATGTAATTCCCAACGGCTTCACTGTCTATGTACGCTCTTTCTGCATGCATCCGAGATGGTTGTTGGTGATTGATCAAGACCACAGGTAGTGCAAAATGGGAGGTCTGTAGTTCACTTTCTTCGCTCGACAAGTGGACCCCTACACTTGCCGGGCTGGGGAGTTTTTTGATTTCTTGATGGTATCTTCCTTATCCGTGGCCCCTACCGTCCTCCTCGGTGGCTTCACAGGGCACTCTTTAAGGAAATGACCTGACCTTCCACATTACAGACATAACTGCTGCTGTCTCTTTTTATCCCTTTCCGCTTTAGTCAAGGGGGATCTGACCCCCCGATTTGCATTGGTTCTCCTGAGCCTTCCGTTGTTTGGACAGTATTGTCCTTTGAACGGACATACATAGGGTGAGGGTCCGGTCTGGTTCGATCTGTTCTTCGGTCCTGCAACCTATGAACCAGTTGAACAACAAGGTCAATGAATTCTGAGCAGTCTTTCGGGTGGTTCACTACTTGTGCAAGAACATCCTTGAGTTCCCCCCGCAACCCCTGAAGAAATAATGTGGTTCTCTTCTCCACTGGCCATTCTGCTTCAACTACGAGTCTATTGAAAGTGGCTATGTATGTTAATAGGTCTTGATTCCCTTGGCATAGGGACAGAAGTTCGTGGTCTAATGCCTGCCCATGAGTACGACGGGCAAACAGCTTTTCCATCTCCTGCTGAAAGCCCCTGAAGTCATGCAACAAAGGATCGTCTCAGGCCACAAAGGGTACAGACCAGTCCGCGGCGCTACTTTCCTGTAGGATAGCACAAAGGCGACCCGTGATTGGTCATTCGGAACGGCCCCTGGCCTACAAAGTAAGTGCAGGTGGAACTGGTTCATGAATGTTGCAAACCTCTTGGGATCCCCTGTAAATCATTCGGGCGGGGCCAAGGGAACTGCCCCAGGAAGGGTTATCTGAATGGGATTGGCTGATGGCACTGGCATCGAGGGCACGCTTCCCGGCAATGGTGCATGCCCTGCTTGTGACTGGAGAAGTTGCCGGCTTAAATCATCAGTGCGTTCTTTGACTACTATCAGCTCTCTCTTCAGGGTGCTGGTCTCCTCCCTGGCTGCATGTACTTCAGAACATAGCTGCCCAAACATGTGGGCTAACTGGTCAGTTTCTGACGTTTCCATGACGCCCAGGTGGAATTTGATGTGAGGCTTTGCGTTCTGTAACGCTCACCTGGTATCCACGGGGACATCACTCAGCCTGTTCTGACCTCTTATGACCTTGAACTCTTCCCTGGAGGCTATTTGACTGGAGACTGGGCCTGAAACACAGGATTGGTATTGTTTAACTCCCTATTGTCTCTGTGTGCTTGAACCCCTTCTTCCGCGGTGTCCAACCCTTCCCTTTGATTCACAGCTCACCTTGTTTTCTTGGATAGTGTGCTCTCTGTCCTGCTTTCAGCACAGGGGCGCGTTGATTCATGCCGGCTCATTGCTGCCTAGTTACTTCAATGGCAAGTGTCCGACAGGTAAGTATAATGAATCGTTTGAACAGTTTTCTAACTTCATTCTTTTCCTTCCTTAGATGATGGCCGGCGTCCGGGGATGGCGGCATGCTGCTGAGATGAGTAGCACTGAAGGTGAGTGAGAGCGCGATGCGCGATGCACCCCTTTCGTATTTGTATTGAACTGAGTTCTTTTCCTGTGTCTTTTAGATGCTGCGATGTTTTCAGCATGGATGCCGGTTATGAAGAAGAAATGCGGTGAGTAAGTGCGGTATGCAATGCCTCTAGATGTTTCCACGCTAACCTGGAGTGTCTTTTCCCTCTTGCAGATGGATGAGAAGTTCCAGAGACAGAGTTCCCCCAGAGTGGCTAGGATTCAGGTAAGCGTTTGACCCTCGTACAGTATTTAAAAATAAGCGAAGATTAGCAGAATGCTTACTAATGCCTTTTTTCTGTTCTTTTCCCTTTTCCTTAGGAAGCAGGTTGCCGGGATGGGAATGACACCGCCGAAGATGCCCACAGAACAGAAGGAGCGATGAATGATGGGCTGAAGCGCCGCAAGGTGAGGCTGTTCCTAACGGTGTTCTTGTTCTTGCAGGAGCTGAGCGCAGAAGAAAGATGCAGGCCTACTGGAGACCGATCCGAACACGGTGAGTGTCACGCTGCAGGTGCAGAAAACACAAAGCATGTTTCTCAGCCTGGGCATGGCTTAAATATTCTCTGGGTATCCCAGGTGTCTCTGGGCTGAACCACACTCAAAAGACTAGACTGCACATGCAGTTCTGGGAACCGAAATATGTGGGGGCATCCATCTTGTCTCCATCATTGCACTACAAGTCCAATCCCCAATGTTATCCTATGGGAATGGGTGAGCCTGGTGCCACAAGTGCCAAGTCTGACTCCAAGTGGGTCTTTGGAGGGATGGAGAGGCCCTTGAGGGCCATGTAGGTGATCGTGGCCTGGCTCCAGCCTGAGATCTTGGAGGGTTGGGGACATGAGGGACAGGAATCATGACAAAGAATTCCATGGAGTTTGTCAAATGAACATTCTCCCTGGAATACTCCAGCTTCTTTGCAGGGCTGGAGGACCAAGATCACCAAAGATGGTCCACCTATTAGATGGCTATCTTAAAGCATTTCTACATTCACAGGAACCCTCAGGAGGCCCGCAAGGTGGCCTACAACCTACAGTGGGGGGAAGACCAAGTGCCTACTGAGTTTGTGCAAGAGCTGAAGCGGGCATTTGGACAGACATCTAGGCAGGTGAACACCAATACCCGGGAATTCATCAACACTTACTTCCATGCTCTCCCGAAATACATTGTGACCCAACTGTTAAGGGACTTCATGAGCGTATGACCCTGGATTGGGTGATAGAACAGGCCACCTGGATTTACAAAAGCCCTCTGAAAACAAAAACAACTCTAAAAACCCCAAACCCTCAAACACACCTGCTGCTGCAAAGGTGGCAGAGGTGAAAAATACCCCTATATTGGATTTAGAAATAGGGTCCTAAAATACTCTTCCCACTAACACTAACAAGCAGAATGAGAGGCAGATGAGACCCCCTGACCGAACCCAATCGGGTGGTGGCTAGGCAGGGTATCAGACCAATTGTCCATATGACCCTGCCACATATGTCAGCCCAAGATACAAGGGTAAAAGACCCATCTTGGGGTATGTATGGACTCCCCTGGCACAAGGGGGGGGAGACCAATCAGGTAAGTACTGCCACAGGAAACTTCCCTCAAAACTTCTCTCAGAACTTCCCTTAGGAGGGAAAAAGCACTCCACCGCCCAACCTCAGTTTATTTCCCAGATACCCATCAAACCTCAATTTTCAAAACAATCCTCCTCTCTCTCCCTGCTTTCAGGACAATAGATTCCCAAATCAGGGAGAAGGGAGACCTAGGATGGAAGGTTATCAGGAAAACTTCCAATACCCAAGCTACTCTGCGAGAAGGGACAGCTACCATTTCCGGAAGCAGCAAAGGTATGACTCCAGACCCCCTACCAACCAGAAAGGATGTCTCAACTGGAGCAACAAGTCCAACACTTAACACAAGACGAGGGTCACATGTTGAGGGCTCAGAAGAGCCCTCCACTGGAAATTGCTGCCCAGAAAAACTAGATACCTGGGTCTGGCGCCCCAGAGCAATTACGGGAAGAAACCTTCGACAACCAACAGGTTCCAGAGGAGGGGGCACGGGGAAGGGAGATGCAAAGCCCTAGAGGAAGCTTCTTTTCTCACCCACCAGACCAAAACCCCTGGAAACCTCTAAACATGAACACAAATCTTCTACCCGTGAAAAGCTGGAACCTAGGGAACAGAGGGTAAGTAGGAGAAATCGAGAGCAAAAGATAACCCACTTTGTGGAGGAAGTCTGCATCATCCCGTTTGAAACGGAAAAATCTCTGGAGGATTCAGGGAAGAAATTCTTCTCTTTCAGGGATGGAGGAATCCCTCTCAAGGAAAAATGGGTCCCTGGTTTAGACTGGGTAAGTATGGAGACTGACCCAGAGCAACACATTCTTAAACCCCATCAATGTCATCCAGATGATCCAGATGACCCTGAAAGCACAGCGGTATCCACCCCCCAAACAGGTTTGGGTAATTGTCTCCAATCAGATGATTTCACATCACACTTGAGATTGATGCAGATACTTTTAAGCTGCAGAGGAGAATATGTGAACACAAGCAGTAGAAAACTAATTGGAGAATAATCTGCGAAGTAACATGCAATGAATCTGATTGGGAAACGTTGCCACAGAGGGGAGACGTGGGTCAACATTGAAATTTGACAACTTTTGTCTGGATATTGGAATCTCTGCCTAGAATGGGTCTGTTCACTGGAGCACTTGGGACTGATTCTGTGGTTTGCACTACCCCCATGATTTACAATTGGAGTGGTGTAGACAACATTTTCCACTGGATTTTTGGGTATGGGTGAGGTGACATTTGAGCCCCATCTATTGTCCTGAAGAAGGTTGGGATAATATAGGGCAACACCAGATGCCCACTGAACTGACCAAAACACGTGTAGACAAGTTGACAAGCTGTTTGTACTGTTAAACAGAGAGATATACTGTTAATTGAGAAGGGTGTGAAGGATTAGTTGATCTAAATTGTTTGTTGGAAGGGTTTTATAGAGGGTTTATGGTCATTATTTGAAATCAAAAGATTCAAACAGTCAAAGTGTCGAAACAAAAGTTTCGAATTCAAAAGGTACGACAAGCTATGTTTAGCATGGAAAGTGCATTTCTTTCAAAACCAATCCATCAACAATAGTCATGGATTGGTTTCAATTGAAATGCACTTTTACATGTTAAAAGTAGCATTTAAATGCTTTTTTTGTTTGTAATGTTGAAATGGTACATGGAGCTGTCCAGTGCTGAAATTACAGGACTAGACAGCTCCATATAACTTGTCAAAGTGTTTTGTGTATATTGGCATTTAAATGCATTTTTCTTTACTTTGAAACGTTACATGGAGCTGTCCAGCCCTGTAATTTCAGCACTGGACAGCTCCATGTAACGTTGCAAGGTTTTACTGTATATTTTGGGGGGTTCCCCCAGCCCCCAAACCGCCTCGCCCCCTTCCCACCCCCAACCCTAACCCAAGCCCCAAACCCCCTAACCCTAACCCAAGTTTCGAAAGGCAAACTTTCGAATTTTTTTGATCAAATTGTCATTCGAAACTTTTGTATTTAAAAAAAAAAGATTTGAAAGTTTGCCTTTCAAAACTTTTCTATTTGAAACAATGACTGGATACCTTATAGAATTGATAACTCAATTAACGGTGTTATTTATGGTTGCTATATGGTACTGAGAGAATGCGCCGGAATGGAGGAATGAATAATGTGATGTTCTAATAGGAATGTGTATATTTTTTATGAGAAAAGAGTACGAATTCTAATATGCCATTTTGTAATACAATTCATATTATTTTGTGTAAGAATTGTGCAAGAAGTTTCTTTTCTGACCTCATAACTATGGTCCACTTCTGTTTATCGTTATGATCCTTACCTGGAGGACCAATAGCTTTACAGGTACCCTTATATTTGTATCCAGGAAAAGGGGGAAAGCAAAGAATTGGGAGAAAATGAGACTTCTGCATCCCATTTGTTGCTTGATGCAAAATCTTCTTTACAGATTTCTGGTCTCCGCCAAAGAAAACTGTCCAAGATCACACAGTGTTGGAGTTCAATATAATAAATTAACTTCCAAGCTGGCACAAAATGCAAATTTTCTTTGTCCCCTTGAAGAGAGAGTAGGTAGATGATATGCCTCCATGAAGGTACATAGTCAATGTGCATTATCAGCGCTGGTGGATACTGGATCCCAAGTCACCCTCCTCTCCAAAAAGGCTTTTGACCAAATAAATTCAGGAAGGTGGGAGAGTCACCAAAATTCCCCTCATACCTCTACCTGGATAACTCCAAAACTTTGATGGGAATGATATTTCCATCAAAGGGACAGCAGATCTGGAGATCAAAATTGGGAGACATAGGGTGAAACACCCGGTGATATTCGGCACTCCAGAGGGCACAACTTCTCTACTGGGGAATGACCTCCTTGGGGGTTATCACTGCTAATTGACAGCATGAACAAGGTCCTCTGGACTCAGACTAACTGGCCAATCAAATTAAAGCGAAGTACAAATCATGTGAGTTTAAATGGCACATGCCATATGACTGAACAACGGTCAGACAAAATAGAATTCCAATTTAGGAACAATCAAGTCCCAGACATCGCTGTCATCTCTGTAGGAGAACAAAATGGTAATGGGAACCCTTCTCCATTTTTGAAAATTAACCTGCCTCCCAGTTTTACGTGGCAATGCACACTGGAAGTAAATACTCTAAAATGTTTTACCAATCCACAATCAGAAGAAAACCCAAATCCCATGATAAAATATGACAAAAAACAGCTAAAAGTTTGATCGACTTCCAGATAGAGGGTGAACAGCTGTTTTCCCCATTTGGGTAAATGAGGGGGAGGAGTCTGTTCTCACCAGATTATGCTTAACTAATGGAAGAAGCATCATCCACGAAGCATTATTCAGGAAACTCCTAAAACATCAGACCATTCCCACAGTTGAGTTGATTGATAAGTGGAAAATGGGCCTGGGAACTCTAAATTCCAAACATCTCCTGCTTAGCAGATGTATGCTAAAAATGTCTATTGACAACAAAAGCATACAACATAATTGTTGGGTTGTGAGAGATGTCCCATCTATATTTCTCTTAGGCAGTGACATTCTCAATCGATTCGCAATTAATTTGGACCTAATTAATCAATAAGACTGGTTCCGACTGGGGGGTAACCCCAAGGGCTTTGATTACACTGAAAAAGCATGTTGGTCAGCTAAATTACTGCTGTATGTGGTTGACGTTCAAGTGGGAGAAGAGGTCAGCATCCAGGGACAGGTGCAACAATTTACAATTCCCCTCAAAATTAAGTGAGGACAGAACCTCAAAAACAAGGACACCTATATCAATCTGAATTATCATCTCCAACAGCAAGGTTTGTATTTACATCAGACACCCCTAGCTGACCGAGAACATGACACCATTTGAATATTGGTGGATAACAGCGACCCCCGAAGTATCACTTTGGGTGCGTACACCTTTATTGGAATGATGGTAGATGCCCAACTTTATTCTATTGATTTAGGTAATGAGATCATTGGACCAATTCCAAATGACTGCTACAATTTTAACAACGATATCCCTCCAGAAAGGATTTTCACCAGGCAAGGGGGGAATGTCTTGGTGTACTCTTCCTGCCCTTATGGTGTGGAAGAGGTGACCTGTGACATCAGGAATGATGAGGTGGTATTTTTAGTCAACGGCCACTAGCTCCCATCCTTGAAACCTCATGTCCAGGCCAACACCATAACAAGCAATCACTCCACCCAACAGGAGGATATCGACAAAATTGCCAAACCCAAAGTCTTTGCAGACATTAAGCAGGTGATCGAAGAACAAATGGATCTCTCTGATGCCTGTGAGACTGAGGAGCAAAAGCAGAAGCTGAAACAGGTGTTTTTGGATTTTCAGGATATCTTTGCAGTGGATTCCTACGACTGTGGATGCACAGATGTTAGGCAGAATCATATGCAGTACACTTTGGGACCACCACACACAATTAAGACTACAAGTGCAATTACACATTCACCTTTGGTACAAGCCTGTACTACACAGTAAAGTGGTAGCGATGGCTGGGCAGCCAGACTTATCTCAAGAGTAAAGTGAGCAGTATCCAAAGTTACACAAAGGACAACAATTACTATGGTTCAAACAAACACTGATTCAAGGTTTCTGAGTAAAAGAATACACATTTATTTGCACATTCAGTTATACAACAGTCCACTAATATAAAGCAGCAGAACATCACAATCTTAATACAGTACAATAACCCCCAATCAATTCTAGACAAGTTAGGCTCAAAATGAAGTGTGAGCAAAATGGCACTCCAGTAATTTAAAAGGGAGAAAAGACAAGGTTATCAACAATCAAGCAGCACTAACAAGTTATAGGCAAGGCAATCTACAAGAGGCTTACTACATCTAGGATTCAAGTCAATAGGCCTGGGCCAATGTTAGTGGTTCAGAGTCTTTGCAGAGGATAACACAGTTCAGAGTAGTTTGCGGTTAAGTTTTTGCCAAGAGTTCAAAACAAAGTTGGTCAGAAGAAAAGTTATTCAAAGGAGAAGAGAAGGACAAGCCTTCGGAGAGGCGAAAAATTTCAAACTCTTTCACCGCTGTCGGACGGGACGAACGACTGAATTTGCACAGTACCTTAAATGAAGAAGAATGCTGAGGCGGTGGTTCCTAGCAATTCCTGCAGACTCACGGTTCCTGAAGCGGCTGTGGTGGGGACAAGAAGGAGGAAGACTGGAGGGTCCTGCACTGCCCAGGGAAGAAGCCAGCAGCAGAGCAAAGCGTTGAATAAAAGGTGCGCTCCTTAAAACCCAAACAGGTTCCGTTCCTCCTATCTATCCGGTTCACTGCAGCGAGGCATCGCGAATTCAACCAGGAGAGGAAGGCCAGTGTTTGGTGTTTGGCGAGCTGGTTGGTCCCACCCAGCTCAAGGGAAGAAGATTCCTTGAAGATCTTCTCTGTCGTCGGAGTTTCGGGTGATTCGAATGTGCAGCAGTCCAGATGTCCAGTAGTTGCAGCAGTCCTCTTCCTTCAGCTCCTCGTTGGTTCTCTCGTTCCAGTGGCGAGTCTGCCTTCCAAGCTCCAGAGACCTGTTTTAAGCAGTTTTCCCCCATTCACACAGCCTGGCTGTCAATCACACAGCAGGGTGGCTATCCTGGCAGGACAGCCACCTAGCCAATCAAACTAGAGTGCGACTTAGTCTCCAAGGAGACCCTGTGCAAGGGGCCTCAAACCCCTCCCTCCCATCCTGTCCACCCAGACATTCAGGCGACTAAGGAGGGCTTCTGTGCAGAAGCCTGCCAAATGACGGCGAACAAAGGAACAAAACCTGGTTTGGCCCACAGAGTAAAACACGAGAAAGACCTTTACAAAAAGAAATGGCGAATAAACCCGACCGGGACCAAATCAAAATAAAAGGAGTCCAACGGATTAGAGTTTGAGGCTACCACCATAGCCTCTAACAGTACCGAGGCTATTTCCATAGCTTGCAGTAAAATAAAAATGGCAGATACCATTGCCAACAGCCAAATCTTAGAGAAAGGGGAATGAAATAATGTTCCATGAGAATCAGACAAAAAGGGATAACTATTAACCCTTCCAGTACTCTATTGGAAGATAGTTTGTACTGGGTCTGGAAATTTAAAAAGACTAGTAAAGTCAATGGCAACTAAACATGCTCCGGGAGACAGTGGTCAGTCCCAGAAAATGAAGCTTAAAGTGGGAAGTCTAAAAAGACAACCCTGTGTCACTGCGCTAAAGGTGCTGTGTGACACACAGTAAAAAGATGATGCCAATGGAGTGGGTGAGACTCCTTAGTCCATGAGCACAAAATGTACAACACACAGCAAAAACACAGGTAAGAGTGGGAAAAAAGGCTCACACTCTTACCAGGTGAAAAAATAAATCCTAGAAATCCAGCAAAGCTGCTGAGGGACTCAATAGGTAAATGAAATTAGCCATTCTGGAGAATTCTCCATAACAACAGAGATACATTTAACCTCCATACATACAGACCCTGAGATGGCACCAGTATTTGTGAAGAAATACTGGTTGCCTCTCGCATCTATGAAGTCACTCACAGACATTATTAAAAACTTAGAATCCTGTGGGGTAATGTGTCCAATCCACAGTAGCTTTAACAAACAAGTACTGGGGATACTCATACCCAATGGTCAATGAAGATTTTGTGCAGCCCTTAGTGAGTTAAACAAATGGGTCCACATATCAAAATGGCCACTTCCCTACATGGATCAAGGACTGTCCCAGAGTCAAGGGTCAAAGCTGTGTACCACTATTGACCTGACCAATGGTTACTGGACAGTACCCGTGAGTAGGGAAGACCAGTACAAGCTTGCCTTTTCTTTCATGGGCAGCAATACATGTGGACCCAAACCCCCTTGGATACATAAACTCTGGCAACGAATGTCATATCTTCCTACATAAGGCCATGCCCGACTTGGGCGAAAGGGGAAACCTAGCCTATGTAGATGATATTTTAATCAAGCGCTCAACTGTGGAGGAACACACAGCTGAAATACGCTATGTTCTTACCCAGTTTCAGAAAGGTGGAGCAAAACTGTCCTTTCGGAAAGCACAGTGGTGTAAGATCTGCAGGAACTTCTCAGGGCATGAAAACACCCCTGAGGGTCTCAGTCCCCAGATGAAAAAGGTGGAAGCATTATTGTAATTAAAAGACCCTACTACTCTGTGAGAACTAAGAAACCTTCTTGAACTCACTAATTATAGTAGAACGTTCATTGAAGAATAGGCAGAGGTTACGGGACCCATGGTCCATTTATTGAAGGCCTGGGTCAAGTGTAGTGGGGCCCAGAACAATCCGAGGCAGTAAAATAACTAAAATAAGCCTTTGCCAAGCTCCTTGTTTGGCTTACTCCAAAAAGAACAAGAAATTCTTCTTAGAGACGGGGTTCTCAGATACTTGCTTAACGGCTGTATTATCTCAAAAGCACCACAAGGTCAACAAAGTAATCTAATACGCAAGCAAGACTTTGTCGTCTGTGGAGGGAAAATTCAATGATTATGAAAAGGCACTCCTGGCAACGGTGTGGACATTGAAGAATTACCATACCATTCATCCTTGGAAAGCACATCATTGTGGAGACTCCTCACCAACCCTTGAATAATTGCCAAAGTGACTGAATCCAAACAGGGAACGTGAGTAATTCCAGAATTACTTCCTGGATTCTGCCCATGCAAGGCTTTCCTGTGGAGGTCAGATATGGCCAAAATAAGAAGAGTCCTTTAGCACAAGGATTGGCTGACTTGCATGTCTGTGCTCAAGAAAAACTGTATCAAGGACAAAAGTCTAAGGACTAAGGACATCTGGAGGCATACCTTACTTCCCCACACAAAGTCTATGTGGAAGACATATGTCAGGGGATACCCACAGTTTATGTGGATGGGTGCTCTTACCAGGTTGACAATCATGTGGAAAAAGAAATTGGCTGGCATTGTGAATTCCTGGGTGAATGAAGCCCCAGAACCTTCTACTGGGCACAAAATAGGTCCCCGAAGAAGTCAGTTGGCAGAGATGATGTCGGTACATCAAGCCATCCTCACTGCCGTGCAACACCATCTCAAAGAACTCGTCATTATCACTGATTCAGATTATGTCAGGAATGCGTTTGTGGAGCACCTGATTAATTGGAAAAATCAAGGCATGCTGCGTGTGAATAACAAATCGCTCAAGCACGGGAAATTAATCCAAGCAATTGACGATCTGGTCACCTCTAATGAGATGACCATCTATTAAAAAAAGATCAGAGATCACTCCAAAATAGATGTATTGGACAAAACTGGAAAGAACTTGGCTGACCAGTTTTCAAAAACCAGAGATATTCACTGGGATCTCTTAGAAACCTAATCCCTGCTGGGGGAAATTCAGGTCGCTGCTGTCATCAGGTCCCAAAAACATGCCAAAAATGAACCTTCAACTGTCCAGTGGAGTAAAGAAGCCCCAGATGCAGATTTGATTAGTCCACAAAAAGAGGACCCAATTATTGGGAAATGTTATTAACATATTGAAGACCCTGTGAATTTTCCTCTGACCGAATCTGATTATATCGGGAAGGAGGATCTCCGGGTGTTCATGAAGTTTTCCAAAATGTTCTGAATCCAATACGTTTTTTTGGTACGGAGATCCATATCTGTATGTGACCAGTGGGTGGTACTTACCTCACTCCTAAACCTGATGATAAGTCAGGCCCATGATGCGGCCACTGCCGGTTATAGGGGGTTTCATACAAACTTAGAAATCTTGCAAGAGGTTGCATACTGGCCACACATGGGTCAGGACCTCGACCTATACTTAAAGGGGTGTCTTGTGTGTGCGCAGTTCCAGCCAAGTTCCCTCACACACAGAGCTACCCTACAGAAAAGGGGAATTACACTGCCTTGGTTGGGTTTGCAAGTCGATTTCATCAGGCCAGTGAATCCCTCCTCTAAGGGAAACAAGTACATGTTGACTGCACATGCTTGTTTACAAAGTGGGTGGAATGTCTTCTGGCCCCAAATTGCAAGGCAGAGACAGCTACCGCACTAATGATCAATCACATTTTGACTTGTTTCGGCCTTCCCCAAAGGATTTAGTCAGACCGAGGAAGTCATTTTACCAGCGAGGTGATGACAAAGATGTGGGAGATACTAGTTGTAAAGAGAAAACTCTACATTGCCTACGGGACAGTTTCCAGTGTTCCAGTGGGGGAGTTGAGAGGTACAATAAGACAATTGTGGGCATCTTGAAGAAGTTTGTGGAGGACTCTGGACCTAGTTGGGACATCCAATTAGTGCTTGTCCTGATGGCCTTTAGGTCTTCACCCTCTTCTGACGCAAAAATGTCTCTATTTAAGCTCATGATGGGATGTAAAATGGTGCTACCTCAGTATCTGCTCTACAGAACTCAAAAGCAGACCCTAATCAATGCGTCCACGACCCATGTGTACATTGAACATTTACGAAAACATGCTCAGCATGATTTTGCTTACGCTCAGTGACATTTAGAAAAGTTGGCAGACGTGATGAAAACCCACTACAACTTAAAGACCACCAAGAAGGAGTGCGAAGTAGTAGACAGGGTCTAACTGTACAATATTCAAAGGAACCAGACCAAAGAATGGAAGTTCCTCCCCTCTTGGCATAGTGCTTTTGAAATTGCTGATAAAATTTCACCTGTCGCCTATAAGATCGGCATCCCTAAAGGAGGACAGATGGAAGAGAAATGGGCCCATATCAATCAGTTGAAAAGCTGTCATCCCAGACAGACTTTATGACTGATTGAAGAACCCAGTGAGAGTAGAAACCAGGAACCATCTGAAGAATAAAAGTAAAGAATGGAATCCCAGATGGAGAAAATCACACATTTACAGGGAGTAAACAACTTATGCTTATAAGGATTGTACCAAAAGTAATTATCATTTTCTAAATTGTATATGCCAAGTGAAAAGTAATGTGTAACTTGTTGTTTTGTTTTCAATTCATACATTGATAATACCAGGGAAATCAGTACTGGATGAAATACTTAACCTCTATTTTATTCTCAGCAGATTAAATAACTGCTTACCTCTACAGGCCAGAGGTGGAGCGGCCACAAAGGGAGGGGCCAAGGACCAAAACCCAAAATCTGAAAAGAGTGGAGTGCAGACCAAAGTGCCATTCCCTCAGGAAAAGAGTGGACATTCTCTGATGAGTAAATTCCTGGAATAAACCAGAGCCAAAAGGAAAAAGAAACCCCACTCTCTCCTTGCTCTTTTCTCTGAATCATAGGAATCAAAGACCTAGCAGGGGAGACTTGTGGGGTAAAATATAGCCCCTGAACATCAGAAATAAAAATACCAGGCCAGACCAGTATTTAAGAGTGAAGCTGACTTGTGCAACCCATTGGAAAATACAGGCCAGTCCCAACACACGTCTGTTTCTGACTTAAGGCCCAGGACATGAATAGAAACAGGCCTCTTTCAACTTTCCCAGAATGAGCAGGCGCTTAAGCGAAGGAAAATATGCCAGGAGTCTTAAAAGTTCTGGATGTGCTCAATGCATAGCAGAAGACATATGTGGCTGGAAATGCTGTTTTCCTAAATACGTTGAAAGCTACACTTTCTGCTTAAAGAGATAGATAGCAGCGTGTACATTATCTTCAATGCAGCACAATACTGTGATCCAGAAATCTAAAGAGAAGCAAAGCACTGTGAATTTGCCACAAATATAAACACTTACTTTTCGACATTAAAATGACATAATTTAAAAGGAGAGGCCTACTTGTGGTAGAAGTGAACACTGGTGCTCTCTGTTAAATGGCCTATTTTGGTGAAATTCTTCATGTACCTCGGGTTTAATATCGTGGAAGCAAAAACTATATGTTATGAAGAACAGGTTTAAATGCAACCTACTATACAAATGGTTAAACACAATGTCATTCAAAATGTGTAAAGGTAAACACCTTTTGTTGATCTAAAGCTGTACATTGAGAAGCATTGATACAGAGGGGCATTTCCACTGAATGAAACTCTGACCCATGACCTGCTGGTTTGCGCTATCTAGGAGAAAGATGTATGGTTGTCAGTTGCTGATAACATGCCTTGCAGCAGTGACTTAGGGTCAGGTCTCACCATAAAATGTACATTAAGCCTGAAGAAGAGTCCTTTGAAGCTCTTGAGGAGAGCTAAAATCAGCATGGGCTAAAAGCCACATGCCCTGTAAGTATATTTGGGAATCGAAACCTACGGAAACGGTGGGGGTAGGAAAGTGAGCGAGGCTTGTGAGTCAGGGGTTCAATTAATAGAAGAAAACATTTTGTTTCAGAAAGAGTGCATCGTATATGACACAAAGCTTGTTCCAGACCTTTATTAAATGTGACAGAAATCTACTTTGAGCCATGCTAAAATGATTTTTGTGTGATAAACATAACAGAAGTTAAGAAACATTTGATTTGAGCATTCCCATGAATCCGAGATATTTGAAAGTTGGTGTGAGGGTGAAGGATAAAATTAACGTTTGTATGATGAAGGATCATATTTTTTACTAGTATCGTCTATGAGGAAATGAAGAAAAATGGTAAATCTGCGGTAAAATTAATATGGTCTGATTCGCCATAAAATATGGAACTCATACATATACATCATCATGGGGTATTTATAGTATGCGATTTTGCAGAACAAAATATGCACAAATCCTTGTCAATTTAAATAATGTATCTATTCCCCTCTCTCACCCTACATCATGCATATCTCTCAACTCCTTGTCATTTAAGCAGGCAGGGGTTTGGTAGGGGGAGGTGAAGAGAAAAAGGTAGCCAATCCTGACCACAGGAATCATGACAAGGTTGCTGTGTCACTAGCCATAGAAAAGGACCACAATGCATCGGAGCTGGGCTTTTTGTGAATTATTCTGGGAGAGGGATGCTGGACTCTCGCGAGGAACAACTAGGAGAGAGGCCTCAATCCTTGCATTGGATTCAGTGGCTGGGGCATAGAGAAGCTAGCTGGGACCCAAACCAGAGGAGCAGAATGAGTCTGGGTTCAGGAGAAAGTCCCAGACTGAAAGCCCTTGACAGGACTTCTGCTGTCCTCAGAGGAGCCCTGCTGTTTTCCCTGACCAAAGCCTCCCATGTAAGTAGATATCCCAAAACCAACAATTGTGTGGGGAGCCACCTGCCCTCATCCTTTCCATTAGTGGGTAGAGTGAAGGGTGAAACTGGGTAGGCCCTTTGCACAATCTATTAACTCTTAATCAAACTTATTTCCCCATTAGAAAACCACACCTCTGTCGAAATTCCATTGTGTCGGGAGCAGCCGTCCTGAAACCTTTCCAATAAAGTGTGTGTAGGGGGGAACTGTGTAGGTCCTTAGCACATAAATCAATTAAATCCCACATAGAAAGTCACGGGATGAGGGTTGTTAGAATTTCAAACTAACAGTTGCTCATGCCCAGTGTGTTAGAGCTGGTAAAGCCCATAAAGACCTTGTTGACTGTCTCGGAAATCCTTGACTTCCACATAGAAAGCGGGGGAGTGTCCATCATCCCTAAAAGAAGTAATCCATAAAACACAACCTTTCAAGTCAGTTTGGAGGGTGTAAAATGGCACTCCCCATTCCTTTTAAACCAGAATTACGAAGTATTGTATCCCATCTGCATGTGTGGTGCAGAACACATTTATTCTTTTGTTTTCATTTTACTCTGACCTCAAACTATAAAGTTCTGCCTTTTATTTTACAGTGTGTTGGAAAACAATTTTCATTTGAGTTCCATTTTTTACAACCTTGCCTTTTAAATAACACTTTCAAAACGATTTTTCTCATAGAATTCCTTTCCCAAGCAGCATTTTTTTAAATCATAAAGACATTTTTTTTCCATTGTGTCCTCACTCCCTGCATTTTTACGTTCAATCAAAGGGGTCATATTAAATTGAGGCCTGGAGGGTGGGGGGTGATGGGAGAAAAGTATTGTTTCAAAATATGTAATTCCTGTGGACCCTGTATTAGATTGTGAATGTTTTCTGTCGGTTAAAGTGAAATTAAATCTGTGTAAGTTGTTATTGCATGTTTAAAAATGTCACCTGTCTTGTTTTATAGTCATAGTTGTGATTTTGGCTCTTGCCACAGCATTGGTGGCTGATGTTAGTCTATTTGTCAAATCATGATTCAATAAATTAATAAATATATATTCTTACTACACATTGGCCTGGTTCTTAGTCCATTGTTGACACCGGGTATTTGTTGGGGTTGTGTGCGAGACTGTTGGACACCTCACCAAACTGAACTTGAATAAACAGTGCTTTATTATGTGCCACCTTTCTTCGGGGGAAAGGAACTCCCTGTGTTGAGTGTGACCACATAGTTAATTGTGGCAGTGCTCACCAAATCAATTGCATGTCCAGTAAACTGTGTATCACTCAAAATCTTCCTCTGTACTACGCATGCATGTAAATCAAATTTCATTTATGGTACCTTTCACTGGACCTATGCAGCATCCTTTGTACTTCCTCCGTTGTCCACCACCAATACATACATTGCTGTAGACTGCACCTATGAATGCTTCTAAACTCCTCATCTCCTCCCTAGTTTTCTCCCGTCTCTTTTACTGCTCCTCTCTTCTCTTTGGCCTCCCTATCTCCCACCTGTCCCCCTTAAAATCCATCTACCACTCCTCCATCCATACTCTATGCCTCCTCGGCCCTCAAAACTCTATATCTACCTCACTCTCCCATCTCGGCTGGCTCCCATTCCTCTCACAACTGAAATTCCAATTCCTCTGCCTTGTCTACAAATCTCTCTATGACCTCGCCCCCCTATCTTTCCTCACTCCTCTCATTCTACTCACCCTCCCACTCTCTCCGCTCAACTGACCTAAACCTTCTCACTGTACCCCCTGCACCTTTGGCTTCCTCACGCTTCCTCTCCTTCCAACTCTTGGCCCCCCTCCACTGGAACTCGCTACCTCTCCCCATCCGCTCCTCACTGACATACACATCTTTCCGCTCCTGCCTGAAAGCCCTTCTTCTCCACTCTCCCCCCTGACTCTCCTTCCCTACCTCTTCCCCATGACCCCTCCCCCTTCCACCTCCTGCATCCCCCTCCTCCCGATGCCCTTTTATTGGCCGCTGTAACTATCCGTGAGTGTCATACCACCTGGGAACACCCCCTCTCCTTTTCAGTAAATTGTTCTCCCTTTGAGTAAATTGTTCTATGTACTGTGCCACTGGCTTGTTTCAAGCGTGCAAATATGCTTCTTTCTCATGTATTGTTGTTGTTATATTGTAAAGCGCTTTGGTGTAAAGCGCTATATAAACCCAATAAACATATCATAACATAACATGAATGCCTGAGAGCCTAAATAATGAATCTGTCTGGTAGTAACCCATAATGCCTAAATCCATCATGAAGCAATTTTGTGCCCAGTTGAAGGAGGATTCCAAGGCAAAAACACTCAAAACTACCTGTGCCTATATCCTCTCTACTGTGCTAACTTCTACTACATTGATCCAAGCACCCTAATTGTAAACTTTCATCCCCTATTATGAAGTCCTCCATCTATTACATCCAAGCACCCACACTCTACACAGTCAGCAACTATACTGCCTTTAACTCTGCATTTAACCTACCTCACAAATCAACACCTGCCACTTCATCCGGCAAAAATGAAATGAAGTGGGAGAGGAAGAGGAGCAAATAGTGAGAGGCAGAGCGTTGCAATGTTTTGAAGTGTGGAGTTAGAAAGAACGTAACCGGGACTATGCATTTTGGTATTTTGGCATGGCAAGTAAGAAGAGAGATTGGGAATGGAGGGGATGAGATGGGGATTGGTGAAGAAAGATAAGGATGTGCCAATCCACAGAGGCATTTTTAGACAAGACAGAGGAAGACGAAAATGAGACAGAATTCAAAAGAGAACCAGGATAAGGATTGGAGAGCAGAAGAAATGGATGAGTGAGATCGAAGAGACAGAATAACACGCATTTAGAGATTGAAAATAGATTGAAGCGGGGCTAATTTGTAAGCAGGAAGCATGATAAGCAGGAGGAAACAACAGTAGAAAGGTTACGACACACAAAAGCAAAGATAATAATTTTAGTAGCAGAGAGGAAAGCAAAGGCCACATTTTATGGCTATTAAATAGTTGGAATTAACAGCTAGGAGAAATAGTGGAAACCTGAGAGGAACAGGAGAGAGGGGAATTGAAAATTACTCAAAGATTATGAGCAGTATTGGAAAAGGGAAGAAGAGCCATGGGTAGTATAGCTTAGTGGCAATGCACTCATCTGGAAAGCAAGACGACGTAGAGCAATAAATGTTCGAATCACGGATCTACTCTTAGAAACCTCTTTGGTATTAAGCCTGTTATAAATAACCAGTAATTATGATAAGAAGAAGAAGAGATAGGAGGAGAGGGGGAAATAGAAGAAAATTGTAAGACAAAAACTTCTATGTTAGAAGGATTCAGGTGAAAGTAGTGAGTGTGCATCCATTTTTGGATTTCAAAAAGGCCGGCAGATAGAGAAGAGTGAAGGTTATTAGAGAGACTGGAGTAGGACAAAGAGGTTTGGGAATCGTTGATGTAGAAGTGAGAAGATAAGCCACATTTCGAGAGCGGAGGTACACATGGAAAAGAGAAGGGGGATAACTGAGCTTAGGGGATCAATGAACCACAGAAGGGAAGAATCAAATGAATGTCAGCCCACGAGACAAAGAGTGAGAGATCAGAAAGGTAAGAGGAGAACCAATGTAGAACGGTTTTGGAGAATCCCAGAGCTGAAATTGTGCTAAGTGGAAAGGGGTGACCACAGTATCAAAAGCAGCAGCTAGTTCAAGGAGAATCGGAATGGATTAATGTTTGTAGTGACAAGCAGAGAATAAACAGTTGGAGACATAGAGTAGTGCAGTTTTGTAAGAGTGCACGGGGAGAAAGCCAGATTGGTGGACAGAAAGAATATAATTTTAGTTAAGGTAGTCAGGCACTTGAGAATAAATTACATGTTTGAGGAGTTTTGATAGAAAAGGGAGACAGGAGATGGGATAATAGAAAGAGTGAAGTAAAAGGTCAAGAGAGGGTTTTTTAAGGATAGGGATGTTTGTACCATGCCTAAATGCTGAGGGAAATGTTTTGGGGAAAATAAGCAAACATCATAGGGGTAAGAGCAGAGGGTAGAGGGTCATGAGGAGAAGAGTTTTGATGGGGACGATTAAGAAAGGTGGAGGTATCAGAAAGAGGAAGAAACAAGGATAATGTTTGAATATGAGAATGAGGTGAAGGGTTAGGTTGAGAAGGATGAACAGAAAGGGAAGAAAGAGCAGATCCTTTATTAAGGGTTAGTAAAATAAGCAAGATCAAAAGAGGAGTGATGAGAGGAGCGGACAGGGTCAGGGAGAGAAGGAGAGAGTAAGCGGACCACAAGTTGAGAGAGTCAATGAGGATGACAGAGAAGTCAAGTTTTTTTGGAAGCTTCAAGGGCAGCATAATAGAATTAATGAAGAGATGAGAGTAATCAAGTGTTGAGTGTGACAGAGGCAAGCGTGCAATGAGTAAATCCGCAGGAGAGAGAAAAGTTTGAGGCGATTTGTGGGTGGATGAAAATGTCAGGAGGGGATAGGAGGTATCTGTGTGATTACACCAAAAAAAGAAAATACAGAACACGGAAATGTTGATATTCTTTCTTCTTATTTTGCACATGTCACCGCAATTATATGTGGGGAAGACCCCCTGCAGCCTTCCCATATGCAACGTATATATTTTATTGCCACAACCCACGCCCCCACATACAATTGTGTGGATATGTGCCCTTGGAAATTCTGCATTTTTGTGTTCGGCATTTTTTGACGTGAAATCATGAGCTGAATGCAATTGGAGGAATCAAGGGTAGACATAAGTAAGGACATAAAAGAGAATATGACATCATTAGGGCATAGGAGTGAAAAGGAAGTGTGGGATGGTGAGGATGTTGTTAGAGACAAAAGCCAAGAGGGACTACTGACAAGTTTGAGATTACAACATGTGTAGGTAGGGTCACGGGAAGGACACGGGAGGGGTAGGAACGGAAAGAGAAAAGTTGCCATCTGAATGGGTGCAGAGCCCTAGCTTTTTTGATTTGTATTGATTAATAAAATGATGTGTGTGGTTCCAGCTCCGAAAGGGTAATCTGCTGATCAGATTCCCCTTTTGCAAGCTTCATGCCAAAAACATAGTATGTATCTGTGGCCTGCTGCATCGGTATCCTGATTCACAGCACATGCTCTACCCATGGCACCGATCAGGTCCAGAGGTCACAGATGCCCATGTGACAGTAGCAGTGACAGGAAAATATCTGCCGCACAGGGGCAGCATTTAAGATATGTACCCCAGAACACAAAGTACGATGATCATAAGTACCCGATGATGGTGGCAGGATAATCTCTAAAATAAAGCTGTGCCTGATATTAGGCATAGTGCATGGTATTAGTTATGATCACAACTGCCACATTCCAATTGATGTTGCATATGTCAGCTCCTGTGAGTCAGTTCTGCTGTGGAAGGCTATGTGTATTCTGATCAGCCGGGTGATACCTGCCACATGGCAGGTTGGGCCTCCTCTTTGATCTCTTTGCGAGGGCATGTAATAATACCCTGCGCCTGAGACATCCGCGCAGCAGGGCCTGGGAATCAAGCACACCCATTCAAATGGAGTAGCCTCACACCAGGGTGCTTCATCTCTAAAGGACTTTTTTCTCAGTGAGAAGGGAAGGGCACTGGAATATGATAGGCAGGACGGCTCTGGTTAATGTGAGAATACTTCCACCATCTTGATTATTACTGGCCCTCTCTAATGTTCCTGTCGCCTCCACTTCCTCTTCAGCAAATCACTTTGGGTGTGACATCAACAAGGCAAATACAACTTATTTCCAGAGCAGGGATTGGACCACTGAAGGCAGGCTAGCTTTAATCCAAACATTTGAGGACTTTTACCCTTAAAAGGAGGGGTTTTCCACCCCTTCAACATATTCACTAATTTCCTCCCAGATCCTTTAAGGTCGCAGATTTTCTCTAAAGATCTCACTGGATTTCCTTTGGGAGAGTTGCACTCTCCAACGTCCTCAGCCTGAGGTGGAGAAGGAATCATACAAGACTGAAGAAAGATCTGTCCCCTACCAGTCCCAGGACAGATTGGGAATAACCCCTGCTCTGCACCAGAATCTTCTGAGAAGGGAGAGCAGATCCTGAATGGAAACATCCTATCCTAGAGACCCCCTGACTAGGTTACACAGGTTTTCTTGCTGCAGACAAAGCTGTGTTATAATTCCTTTAATAACATGCATACAGTACAATTTTTGAAATGTATGTATATTTTTTTATACAGATCATTTTGACTTTTCAAGAATGCCTTCATGTATCCTTTTCAGTTACTCTTCTCTGAGTCATCCCAAAAGTCTGGGCACAGTCCTGCATACATTTCCGAAGGATATTGATTTAATAAGAAGATGGACTATAAATTTCGGTTTGCCAGTGGACAAGATTGAAAGTAGAGAACAGGCTGTCTTGGACGACGTGAGGGCCAATCAATTCCGCATCTGCAGCCTGCACTTTACCGATGATATGTACGAACAATCTAAGTACACAAAAAGCGTTGACCCAAAATTCTTCGTAAATTTACTTTCAAATGCAATTCCAACTCAATTTTTGCACATGCTGGCTCAGGTGAGTCCTGGATGATGAATTAGTTATGTTTGTTGCTATCTAGGATGATGGTCTGCATAAATAAGTATTCTCTATAATCTCTCAATTTAATTAAAGTAGTTTATTGAAAAGGTAACTTCATGAACGATTAGAGCTTTCGGTGTATATTTAATTAAAATGTGTCTTATTAAAGTTTCCATAGTTGCCAGATTCTATTGAATTTTAAAATGTTTCACTTTACTATATTACATCTATCCCCACTTTCTGGAGCCTCTAATAAACCAGTGAATTGTGACCATTAGTGAACAATGCCATAGTGCCCTTTAAAAGTCGCATGATATTTGCGTAATCTGTTGCTTGACATAGCCCTTTTTTCACAGAGCACACTGATGGAAGCACAGACCTTCACAAGTGACGAAACCACTAGCACTTCCAATATCCCAATGGTTAGCCCTACCAACATGCACAAAGTGATATTTCCGAGTGTTGGATGTGCCCACATAACTAATATTACTTTAACTTTTCCCTTGTACTACTTTATGACAATGTACTGAAAACAAAGGAGCAAGATTCTGCATTAATTACTTTTCCAGAGTCAACATCAAGCTCACCCGCCTATCAAGTAATTATATTGTACTTGTTCATTATGAGAATGTGTTATGGTTGAAATAAAAAAATGAAAATCTTTATTTATATTATCACACTAAGTGGCATGTATGGGTGTCTCTCTACATGTACCATCGTCTACATCTCATTGTCTCAGTTTCATTTAGCTGTTTTCCTCCACACTAAAACAAGTACTGTGTTATAGGGGGATACTGGGACTTTGACTACAATCACTTCCTCCTTTGAAACAGGTCCAGAGTATGAGGTAAGCATACTTACAGTTCCTTTGCAAGAGTGAAGTAAACCCTACAAAGAATATTATTTGAGACTGAAATGCATGCAAACGTTTCTGATACCGGTTCTAATGTTACACTTCCTCCCAAATGCAGAATAGATCACAAATCTTTTGAGGGCGACATTATCATCTGAATGTTTTGCCCGGTGATCTCAGATCAAGTACATGTGTCATCTCAGGAAGGTTATCAAGTGAAATCTGAAATGTATATTATGACTAAATCATGTAGACTGTTTTCGAGGGTATGTTCATAAAAATGTTCTATTAGTGTTGCGACAACAAACCTTATAGTATACGGTTCTTAATCATTTCATACTACTTTGTATGTAAGTGCTCTGTGCAATGAAAGATTTGAATTTCCAGTACGATTAACTTTTTTTTTTTTTAATGAATGTACTATTCAAGGAATGTACCCAAGGTTTGGAATTAGAAGAGGAGGCACATGAACCAGAGGTGAACATAACCTCATATTGAATACAATTGAATATCACAATGCATTTGGAATACATTTTTATGCTGTAATGTTTTCAATTCACTCAAGTTGGTTCTGTTTGTAAATATGTGCATATGTTTGTTTGCGTGGAAATGGAATTTGCTTGATTTAAATCTTATAAAAAAGCAGGTTTTTTTAGCTTGATGGTGTGGTGGGCGAAGAGAAGCCCTTGGTTTTGAAGCAAATTAAGAAAACAAGGGTAAAGAACAAACAAGTTTGTTTTGGAGAGGTTTTTAGGCAGATGTGTTAGTCATATTGGGTTTTTAGTTTTAAAATGGTATCTGTTGTATGTGTGCATTGAGCATGTTTTTCTACACATCTGTTAGAGGCCCAGAAGGAAGAGAAGAATAAAGACTCAGACAGCAAATTAAACCAAAGATGTCGCTTTCCAAACAGATTTCACAATGGAGCAACTACTATTTGAGGCGCAGCGTTGTCAGTCAATAAGCACATTATAAATAAAGGGGTTTACATGCAATCAAATGCCTGGCCCTTCAGGTAAGGTACATGATACAAAAGCAAAAGGTGGACCAGTGGATCAGGATGACACAAATAATTCAAAAAATACAAATTGTATTCAATAATTCATTAAATCAACATATAACTGTATGTACTTACTAAAATTATTCTTCCATTTTGCAGACACAATCACATTTCTTTCATATCTCAAGCATAAATTCTCTCATTCATACATTCATACATAAAACTTTATGGCCTACTATATACATTGTGTAGTCATGTTCTACTTCTACAACCAATGTTTACACACATTTTTCTCAAATATTTATAACCCAGTCCTTAGTTTCAGGTGTCATATATCATCTGGTTACAGTTTCCAGACTTTACATGTAGTCGTCGACACGTGTTTTGGTAAAAATATAACAGAAATTACTGTCCCTATTTGTTTCAAGACCTTCTTCAGGACTTAGGGCAAAGTATAGTTGTCCTGCCCCTCATGGAATGGAATAAGCCATTTTCAAATCTATGAAATGTGTCCATAAAGATGGAACATATGCAGGGAGCCATTGGTGAATGTGTCTTGTGTATTACAAGGCACTAACCTGAAAATCCATGCCAGCTAAGTACACCTTCATAATATATTTTCATGGTCCACTCCATGGATGCTGGACAAAGTACCTGCTGGAAATCGACTATGATCGGCAGCTTTACTTTTCAGCGGGTCAACTTTCGGTAAGATTTTCAGTTTCAGTAAATCAGTGGGAGTTGAGTTACCTTGCTAAAATCCAATATTACAAAACTCAAAGGGAAAATTGAACAGATGTCAATGGGAAGTGCATTCTCTTGCAAACAATTCAGGCTAGCTGGCGAAGGACAGTGTGACTGTTAGGCAGAATCACCTACAGTAGCGTTGGGGAACACTACAGGCAATTAAGAATACAAGTGTCAGTACAATTTCACCTTTGTACAAGCCTGTACTACACAGTTATGTGGTAGCAGTGGCTGAGCAGCCAGACTTATCTCAAGTGTTGAGTGAGCAGTAGAACAAGTTACACAAAGGACCAACTAATACAGTGATTCAAATAGACACGTAATCAAGGTTTCCTGGTAAAGGAACATACATTGATTTACTCAGTCAGTTAGAAAACATTACACTAGCATCATCAGCTCAATATCATACCCTAATAAACCACAAAAATCCAACCGGTAAGTAAATGAACAAGTTTACCTCCAAAATGAAGTGGGAGCAAAATGGCACTTCAGATACTTAATAAAGGAGAGAAAAGACAAGGTTATAAGAATAGACAGCCCAAATACATTCATAGGCAGGGCAAAGGGTTTCAGTTAAATACAACCAGCAATTCTTCACAATAGGCCTGGGCCAAAGTCAATGGTTCAGAGTCTTTTGTATAGGATTGCACAGATCTGGTATATAACGGTTAAGTCTTTGCCACAGATTTTAGAAGAATTTGGCTAATAGGCGAGTTAGTTAGACATATGTTTAGGGAAGGACAAGGCTTCGTAGTTGAGAAAAGTGCCTGCCAGAGGCCAATGAACAAAGGGACCAAACCTGGTTTGGCGCGCAGAGACAAACACAAGAAGGACCTTTCCTAAAAGAAATGGCGAAAAAAGATGACCAGAGTCTGTTTTTACAGATAGGTCTTGAGCGCCATATTGAAAAACATGGCTGACCCGATTTCTAGCTACCGTTGTTAGCGGTCGAGAAAAATCATGGTAGTTTGATCTAAACCACTGCCACCAGCCATATAAAGCATGAAAGGGTAACATTTTACTGTTACATGAGTTTTTTGACTCAGGGGGAAGCTAGGCAACCCTTCCAGCACTCTATAAGAAGATAGTGTGTGCTGGGTCCGTAAATTTAAAGAGACTAGTAAAGTCAATTTAACTTTACATGCTCTGGGAGACATTAGTCAGTCCCAGAGACGGTACGTAAACCTTGGGAGTCTGAAAGACACCCATGTGCCACTGCACTGAAGGTGCTGTGTGACACACAGAAAAAGATGATGCCATGGAGTTTGTTTAAAACACCATAACCAAAGAACACAAAAGTAAAACACACGTCAAAATACACGAAAGACTGGGAAAAAAGTCTCACACTCTTTCCAGGTAAAAAATCAAATCCCAGACAACCAGCAAAGTTGCTGAGGGTCTCAAAAGGTAAGGGAAATTAGCACATATTGAGAATTCTCCCTAAGAATGACAGTCCCAGATTTTCTGCAAAGTACTGCACATATCACTTTCAAGACATGGAAATTAAAACAATTGCGAGTTTGGTGATTGTGCAGGTATCTGAAGGAGATCTTCTATGGCCATGGAGAAACATTGTTTTATCAAATCCATTGAAAATCTTGAATCCAGGGGAATGCAAATAGACCTTAGAACCACTGACAGGCATGATGCAATAGCCAAGGCCATGCAAGAGCAGTTCCACACATTTGGCATCAATTTGATGCATGGCACGTTGCCAAATCAGTTAATAAAAAAATGACAACTGCTTGTAAAAAAAAAGGGTTTGGAAAATATTTTAAAGTGGTGGTCAGTCTATCAGCAACCATCTTTGGTGGAGTTCCGAAACTTGTAAAGGATCTGTAGAAATTCTACTTGAAAAATGGCACTCATTGATGCACCATTGTTCCAACATACACTTATGGACAGAAAACCAACATTTCCACGATTGTGCACATGGACGTTTATTGAAGGAGCAGAAATGCAAGAAGAAGTGGTTGGTGCCATGTTCCCCTCCACAAAAAGCACTGGAGAAGTTCATGTACGATAAAACACTTTCGAGAGACCTGAAAGGACGCACAGAATTCTGTCATACCAGAGATTTGGAGGTTTTCCATGATATGTGCCTAAAGTACAGGCCCAAAAGGTTGCATTTCGCCATAAACAGTTTGAAGGCCAGAATAAGATTAGCTGTACTTGTGCAAAACGATGACGTTGGGAGGGACCAAGCAGAAACTGCAGGCACCTTTGGGATGCTTTGTTACCTCATGGACTTTACAAAATGAGGCAAACAATGGGTGGCCAAACCAATATACCAGGAAATAGAATTCGAATTTTGTAAAAGATTTGACATTGAATATGTTGGCCATGCATACTCATGGAATCATTCCTGATTTTGTTCCTAGGACACAAACAATGCCACAAAACATTGCAAACAGGCCCTGTCCACCTGAAGCGGAACTTCTTGAAAGGTTGACTTACAGATTTAAATGATTTGTAGCTGTCTTCATAATCTTCTCAGAATAACATTTTTGATATGTTCCCCAATGTTTTGACATTACACAAAAAAATCGAATGCTATTATAATCTCAATTTCAATGGTATAAAAAGTATTAAAAAGTATTTAACCATGCAGATTTAATTGGGTGTATGATTCATTAATGTATAACTTTTACCTTCCTTTCATTTATATAACTGATCCTCGATCGATAAGACACATGTCTGTGGTTGCTATTGGTACTTTATTTCAGAAGAGAATTGCCCTAGCACATCGGTGCTGCACTGGCCATTTGGGTGGCAGAAATACTGATATGCAAATAGTTATTTGCCATCAGTCAAAGGTACGCTGAGGCTTGGTGTCCGTCAAACCCTCTGCTAGACCCAAACCACATCCACACATGCAGTCCATGGCACTGGCGTTGATGGCGTATTGTGGGTAAGATTTTCATAGTAATGATAATTCGCCTAACCTCTGTCAACCCCATAACTTCCTCCTCTACAGATCCAAGTGAGCAGTCTGCAACCTGTCAGCACCTTTGCACGATACTCTGTATTGGAAAGCAAACTCTGTTGTGCAAATGGCTGATTTAATGGAACAGATCTGAGATTTATTTATCTTGGCTCACTTGCAGAACAAAAAAACTCTGCCAACTAATTCAAAAACATACTGCTAGTGTCCTCCCTTAACATCAATCCATCCTTGCAACCTACTGATCTGCATTATGCAAACTGAGCTGTAATTTCCCGATATTTGAGGCAGCATTTTCTAGCAGTGTTCTATCATGTTCCATGGTTTTGTGAGGGCATGAGCTGTTTAAGCACAAACAGCAAGTCGGAAATATGCACTGTCCTTTGATCTTCACACAATCGCCATAAGGATTTGTTGTGCTTCCCTTCCAGACTTCCAAAGCATTCATACACCAGCTCATGGCATGGAAGACAAAACTCACTCAAAAAATAATGAGAGATTGATACCATAATTATATTCAAAACCCCTGGCACAAAAAATTAAAAAATATCGACCAGTCCCTCACATTTGCATCTATTATATGCTGCTTATAACAGGAACTGTATGTCTTAATAGCAGGGTTATTCCATGCATGGGAGCAGTGTGATGACTGGGGGCCATTATGTAGTGATATGGGAAGCCGTGTTATCAAGGGGAATTAACATTGGTTGTATGGTCATTGGTGGAATGGCACTGATTACTAAACTTATATGATTGCACTAATTCGCACTTTGAACCACCCGAATTTCAGGCGGTTTGAAAAGTGGAAACCATGGTTAAACCTATGAAAATGTAGCACCACAAGTTTGAACCTGCTAGCTATATATAAATGAGCCATGCAGTGGAATTATATGCATTTTTGGGCAGCTTTTTTAATGCAATGTGGCACATTCAGTTTTTCTCCAGCGCACTACACAAGCAGTATCAGTGAAGAGTGATGAAATCCCTAATAGTAGGTCAGCTGGTGGTTCTGATCCATAGGATACATGCACAATACATGTTATTATGTTTGAGACGTTTGGAGTAAACAACTGTGATACTTCACAGGATAAAGCGACAGACCTGCAGGGAGTCTAGAAGTGCACAGCACATATGCCATAGGGCAAAATTTGGGTCAGGTGCACAGAGGAGCAAAGAATCCCTAATGCTATTTTATTGAAAGAGGCAGAGACGTGGAAGTAGGGTGCAGACATCCCGGGAGGCAGGAGATAACTATCAGTGACTGTCCATCTCTTGAATTAGGTGAATGGCACAGACGCTCCTGAGTGACACTCAGGTGCAGACATTTAGGGTGTCATGACATAAGTTAAAATTTCTTGAATTGAGGGAACTGCGCATATGCACTTGGGTGACACTCGGGTGTAGAGAGGAGCAGATTATCCCAAGGTGCACCTTGTGCTATTGTTGACACGTTCATGTGACACTCATGGCGTGAGAAAATTACAGGCCTTCAGGGTGGCAGGAGACAGCAGGTTGTCAGTGTCTGTGGAGTGACTTTTAGTGATTGAGCTGATTCAAGACTCTTCCAACCTATATGTGCCAAGAGGCTCAAAGGGATGGGTACAGTGGATTTGAAAGAGCTTTCATAGAAGTGACGATTAACAAATTCTCACGACACGTCTTTCGGACAAGGGTTGACCTTCAATTTCCCAAGGCACATCCTTCATAAAAGGGATGCCCCTTAATTTATAAACGTGTGTCTTTCGTACAGGAGATTACCCTTCCTTTCACAAGGCACATCTTTTGTACATGGAATGACCCTTCATTTTTCAATGCGAGTCGTTCGTGCAAGTGATGGCCCTTAATTTTTCAAGGTGCATTGTTAGCATAAGGGATGACCCTAACTTGTTCAAGGCTTGTCTTTCATGCAATGGATTACCCTTCATTTTTCAATGCAAGTCTTTCATACAAGTGATGACGCTTAATTTTTTCTAGGCAAATCTTTTATACAAGGGATGTACCTACATTTTCATGGCATGTCTTTTGTACAAGAAATTACCCTTACTTTTTCTAGACGAGTCTTTCATACAATAGATGACCCTTATTTTCTCAATGACAAAATACATAGGTAGGGCAAACATGTCTTAACTTAAATGGTCAATTGAATACTTATTATTTTAATGAAACGCTACTTGTCACAAAAATAATACACAAAAAACATCACTAAAAAGCAAATCTATCTATAGCACACAACCATATACAACATATATAGAAGAATCATATCAAAATATTGTATAACATAAGGTAAAAACAAAAAACCCAGAAAAAGGAAATGTTTTGTTGCAAAACATTACTGCATGTGAAAGTTTCACATACACCTGCTTTTCAATCAGCATACTGCATATATAAACACATTTGTGTGTATTTACAAACAATTCATACATATTGAAAATTAGAATGCACAACGTTGAGTGTCATCTTTTTTAATATGTAGAGTTTAACGCCATATTTAATTGACCATTTAAGTTGAGAAACGTATATCATACACATGTATATGGTAATTGGAATAGAGGACCAGTGCGAGTAGAATTGCTCTTCCTGGTCTCCTGAATGTTAACACCCGGTTTTCTCAAGTCATGTCTTTCGTACAAGGGAATATGCTTAATTTATGAAGAGGAGGCCTCTTTCGTCCAAAGAAATACCCTTAATATTCAAGGAAAGTCTTTTGTACAATGGATGACACTTAATTTTTCAAAGTGCGCCTTTAGTACAAGGGATGACGCTTAAGTTTTTCAAGGCACAATATCCTTTATTCCTGCCATTCCATTTTTAACACAGGTGGAGAGGTGGGTGCAGAGGAAAAGGGTGCCTGTTTACTTTTGTTAACGATTATCACAGGAATAAACAATGGCAATTATGAAATCGTGGTGACCTATGTATGGTTGGCGTGGTATCACAAGTATGACACTGACACAATGGATGCAATTTGAAAAACCTTTATTGATGTTTCTGGAGTATTCCTGATCTGCCCTATAACTAAGATGGGAGTAGTCTCCACCATCAAATGATAACCAAAATAGTCCTAGTAGAATCTGCTAAATCAGAATGGCCTATGCTAAAAAAAACTAATGTCTGCCCTATCTCTTATACAACAAGTGCATAAAGGGGAAAGGTAAGCAAAGGAAAAATCAGTTTTCAAATTAAGAAAGGTAGCTAAATCAGCTCTCCATGTTAGACCCCACAGAATAAGGCCGTCTTTGTAGGCTAGATGACTCATTCTGGCTGTGATTCTTAGCACAATAAACAGTTCCAAAACATGGATCGAGGCCCACCTGCCCTTTCATGTTAAAGTCTCTTTTTCAGACCTCCAAATAATGTTTCAACACAAAGTTAACATAGGTCCCCCTCTGTCGGACTCAGACCTCCAAATAATGTTTCAACACAAAGTTTGCGTAGGTCCCCCTATGTTGGGCTCAAACCTTCAAATAATATTTCAACACAAAAGTCATGCATGTCCGCCTCTGTCAGGCTCAGACCTCTTCAAACACAAAGTTCAACAAACATTGCAAAGGTCTCCCTTCCCCAAGTTTATTCTGGTCTCCCTCAGCCAGGCTCAGACAACATTTGGGTGCCAAAGACTTTTGAACGTGCATGGCTTTGTTTGCAGACCTCCCCACCTCGACTTTCATAAACTCAAATCTGCCTCAGCTCTTGATCCTATCCCTCGTGCTCTTCTTAAAGACATTTTGGGGGATATTGTTACATTGATTACATCAGCTGTTAATCTATATTTTTCATTGGGATATATTCTTAGTACCACAAAACATGCAATGGTTATTCCCTTGCTCAAGAAACCTGCCCTCGATCCTTCTGTACTCTTGAACCTTCGTCCTATTTCGCTTATTCCTTTTCTCATGAAGCTACTTGATTCTCTGGTCTCTCCTATGCTCTCTTCTTTTCTTGAATCTTCTGTTTGTTTGGATTCTTTTCAGTTTGGTTTTCGCCCTGCGAGAGGTACCGAGTCCGTTCTTACATCTGTGATTGACAACCTTGCCCGTCTGGTTGATCAGGGTGGGGACGGGGCACTGATTTTATTAGATCTATCTGCTTCCTTTGATACTGTTGACCATCCCACCCTGATTTCTTGGTTATTGGCTGCGGGCTTGTCGGGCCAGGTTCTGACGTGGTTCTCTGTTTTTTTGACAAACCGCACTCAGTCTGTGTATTTTGCTCCTTTTTGCTCTAAGTCTGTTCATTTATCCTGTGGGGTCCTGCAGGGGTCTGCTCTCTGCCCTATATTATTTAATATCTACATCAGACCACTTCATCACCTTATACTTTCCCACGGCTTCCGGTATTACTCCTATGCCGATGGCACGCAGATTGTGGTCTGTCTCGATCTTTCACGGCCCAGCTTTGCTGCACGTCTCTAGGGCTACCTGTTAGTCCTGGGATTTTGGATGGCTGGGAACTAGTTAAAATTAACTTGGGACCTGGTGCCTTCCTGGTTGCCACTCTTTTTACCTACTTAAGGAGCCCTCCAGCCTCTTTTCCTTTGCAGATGGGGAGCAGGTGCAAGTGGATCTAGGTCACCTGGCCTGAACCCCACCCACCTGGCACCTTCCAGCTTGCCGCTCTTTTTCCCCAATTAGCAAGCCCCACCCACCTGGTGCCTTCCTGGTTGCTGCTCTTTTTCCCTACTTAAGGAGCCCTACAGCCTCTTTTCCTTTGCAGGTGCAAGTGGATCTACGTCACTTGGCCTAAACCTCACCCACCTGGCACCTTCCAGGATGCCGCTCTTTTTCCCCACTTAGCAAGCCCCACCCACCTGGCACCTCCCATGTTGCCGCTCTTTTCCCCACTTAGAAAGTCCCGCCCAAGTGGTGCCTTCCTGGTTGCCGCTCTTTTTCCCTACTTAAGGAGCCCTCCAGCCTCTTTTCCTTTGCAGATGGGGAGCAGGTGCAAGTGGATCTAGGTCACCTGGCCTAAACCCCATCCACCTGGCACCTTCCAGCTTGCCGCTCTTTTTCCCCACTTAGCAAGCCCCACCCACCTGGTGCCTTCCTGGTTGCCACTCTTTTTCCCTACTTAAGGAGCCCTAAATCCTCTTTTCCTTTGCAGGTGCAAGTGGATCTAGGTCACCTGGCCTAAACCTCACCCACCTGGCACCTTCCAGGATGCCACTCTTTTTCCCCACTTAGCAAGTCCCACCCAGCTGGTGCCTTCCTGGTTGCCGCTCTCTTTCCCTACTTACGCAGCCCACCAGCCTCTTTTCCTTTGCAGATGGGCAGCAGGTGCAAGTCGATCTAGGTCACCTGGCCTAAGCCCCGCCCATATGGTGAGTTCCAGGTTGCTGCTCTTTTTCCTCACTTAGCAAGCCCCGCCACCTGGTTCCTTCTTGGTTGCCGCTCCTTTTCCCTACTTAAGTAGCCCTCCAGCCTCTTTTGCTTTGCAGATGGGGAGCAGCTGCAAGTGGATCTTGGTCACCTGGCCTAAGCCCCGCCCACATGGTGCCTTCCAGGTTGCTGTGCTTTTTCCCCACTTAGCAAGCCCTGCCCACCTGGTTCCTTCCTGGTTGCTGCTCTTTTTCCCTACTTAAGCAGACCTCCAGCCTCTTTTCCTTTGCAGATGGGGACCTTGTGCAAGTGTATCTAGGTCACCTGGCCTAAGCCCTGCCCACCTGGCACCGTCCAGGTTGCAGCTCTTTTCCCCCACTTGGCAAACCCCACCCTCCCGGGGCCTTCTTGGTTGCCGCTCCTTTTCCCTAATTAAGCAGCTCTCCAGCCTCTTTTCCTTTGCAGATGGGGAGCAGGTGCAAGTGGATCTGGGTCACCTGGTTTATGCCCCGCCCACCTGGTGCCTTCCAGGTTGCCGCTCTTTTTTCCTACTTAGCAAGCCCCACCCACCTGGTGCCTTCCTGGTTGCCGCTCTTTTTCCCTACTTAAGGAGCCCTCAAGCCTCTTTTCCTTTGCAGATGGGGAGCAGGTGCAAGTGGATCTAGGTCACCTGGCCTAAGCACCACCCACCTTCTTAGCCCTGTCTCTTTCTTCCTGCTCTTAACTCTTAGTTCAAGGGCGTCTCTCGCCCTGGCATCCGAAGCGAAGGGCTGACGAAGAAAAAGGCAATTCCTGTTTGGACTTGTTCGGACCAGGAGGACCCAGAGCCTGACCCCATGCTCAGAGAGCAGGTAAGCATGCACCAACATGTGTTTACCCCCTCTGTCCCCACAGGCCATCCCCACCTCCTCTAGTCCCCCTGTGATGTTCCCTTGTGCCCCCGACCCTTCTCGCACCCCGGCGTTGCCTGTTTTGCTTGATTCGTCTCCTCTGCTCTCCCCCCTCCAGCCTACTTCTGCAGGAGTCTGTCCTGATACATTCTGGTTTCACCATCATTGTCTTGTGGCCAATGCTGGATTTGACTTTTATGGACTTCATTGATTCACGGTGTGTCACCCTTTCTCAACTCTCATGCTGGACTTCCTTTGCATCTTGTACTCATGGTGGCCCTGAATCATGCTGTTCCCATCTTCATCTTGTATCCTGTCTCGCAACATTATGTGTTACTCCTGACTTCTGCAGTTGTATTCGCTCTCCCCTCTTGCTTTTTTCACTCTTTTTGACTGCTTACTCTCTGTTTTCTCCTCCTCTCCTATTCTCCCTTTTCCTATCTCCTCCCCTCCTCACGTTACTTTCTTCTATGCACTTACTCTATCTAAATTGTCCCTGGACCTAGTATGATAGCAACCTCGCTGTCTCCCCCCTCCCTTAGTTGTTCCTCCCGTAGCACTATCTGAAATGTCGTCAAACCTAGTACGATAGAAACTTGTTTTGTTCCTCCCCTCCCTTTCTGCACCACTCACCCTCACCTTTTGTTTTTCTCCAGATCTACCAGAAATGTCGTCAGGACTAGTACAGTAGTCGCCTGTCTGTTTCCATTTCCTTCCCACTCTCCCCCTCGCTTCCTTATCTATGTCTTAGCTATTGCACTATCTGAAATGTAGTCAGGCTGAGTACGATAGTTAATTTCAGGTATCCAGTTAAAATGTCGAAAAAAAAAATTCGAATGCAAAAATGTTGAATAAAAGAATGCCTAAAAAAACATTTTGAATGTGTTTTTTTATTGATGTTTTATTTTGGTTTAGCTAGTAAAAAACATTGTAAATAAAAAAAAAACTTGGGGTTGGGTGGGGAACATCCCCCCATTAAAAAAAAAAAAAGAAATCGAAATCATTTTTTTAGGCATTTATTTTCAACATTATTGCATTCGAAATAATGTCATTCGACATGTTCACTATAAACGTTAATTTCACATCCTTATTGTTTATGGCCTGTAAGAATGTCATTGTATTTTCCCTTGTTCCCACCCACTCCTTGAAGCACTTTAAAACACATTGTGTATAGGTGCTGTATAAATAAACTATCATATATCATATAGGGAAAAGACAGAGGTTCTTGTGGTTGGCACCACCAGCTCTCTGTCTTTTTGGATGCCTGACTTCTGGCCTACTTCACGGGGACCGTATCCAACTCCCTCCTCATCTGTTAAGGATCTGGGGATAAACATTTCTTCTTCTCTCTCCATTTGTGATCAGGTTGCCTCAGTCTGCAAATCTGGTCATTTTAAACAAAAAAATCTACAGAAAGTCCTCCCTTTTCATCACTGTGCAATTTCAGGCACCTGTGGTGGCTGCTTTGATGCTTAACAACATAGACTACTGCAATGCGCTTTATTTGGCCCAGCCTGCCTATTTTGGGCATCAGCTTCAGCTTCTTCAGAATGCTGCGGCTAGGTCTGTTCTTCGCCCCCCATTTGGTGCCCATATGTCTCCCTTGCTTCGCTAACTTCATTGGCTCCCAGTCGAGAAGCATGTTCTCTTTAAGTCACTCTGCATTGTTCACAGAGCTTTCTATAAATGTGGCGCAGAAAATCTGCTTATTAAATTCTCTCCTCATGTCCCCTTGCAACCACTTTGCTCACAATCTGCTCTGCTGATCCAAATTCCTAGGGTCAGACTCTCTCGCTTGGGTGGCCGTGCATTCTCGGTTGCTGCGGCCAGGGCTTGGAACTCTCTTCCCTATTTCCTGTGCACCATATCCTATCATCTTCCTTTTCATCGAGCTCTAAAAACTCTTTTGTCCTGAATGTCATCTAATGTTCTCTGACTTGTCCTGTTGGTGAGTGCCATGGTGCCTTAGGGTGAATGTGCAGTATAAGAATTCCGGTATCATAACATAAGGTGTGTGTGTCCCCTCTGCCCCCCGCTATGTTATGTGTGTCCCCTCTGCCCCAGCTAAGGTGTGTGTGTCCACTCTGCCCCGCTAAGGTGTGTGTGTCCCTCATATGGGGTGTGTGTTCCCTCTGCCCCCGCTATGGTGTGTGTGTCCCCTGTGCCCCCGTTAAGGTGTGTGTGTCCCCTCTGCCCCCCGCTAAGGTGTGTGTGTCCTTCTATGGTGTGTGTGTGTCCTCTGCCCCTGATATGGTGTGTGTCCCTCTGCCCCCTCTATGGTGTGTTTGTCCCCTCTGCCCCCCGCTAAGGTCTGTGTGTCCCCTCTGCCCCCCGCTAAGGTGTGTGTGTGTGTCGCTATGGTTTGTGTGTGTCCCCTCTGCCCCCGCTATGGTGTGTGTGTTCCCTTTGCCCCCCGCTAAAGTGTGTGTGTCTCTTCTACCCCCGCTAAGGTGTGTGTGTGTGTCCAGCCATGGTGTGTGTGTCCCCTCTGCCTAACCCCATCCCTCCTTTGACTATCTCTGTGACCCCCTCCCCTGTGACTGTCTTTGTGCCAACACCCTCCCCCTGCCTCCACTCTCTCTTGCCTCCTCCCCTCCTCCCACCCCTTCCCTCCCCCTGCTAAATTACGGCACTAAACCAATTGCCATCAGGCATAGTAATTTGTATCCGCCTATTTTTTGCTGCCACCTAGCCCCCCCTCCTTTTTAATGTCCATTAGCACTTACTCTTATCATTTGTCTCGTGACGTTTGATAGCAGCTTGTCTGTCTCCCCCTTCTCTCCTCGTCTTTTCCTCCCAGTCCCCCAGTACTATTCTAATTCATCTTGACCTATTATGATAGTCGCTTATTTTGTTCCTCTCCTTCTTCCTCACTCCACACTGCCCATTCACAACGCTCCTCCTCTTCTATACTCATGCACTACATCAATTGTCGTCAGGCATAGTAATGTTACTGCTGGCTTTGTCTAATGCTTTCCCTTCCCCTATTCACCTTAATTGTTCCTTGTACTTGCACTATTGGAAATGTCGCCAGGCTGATTATGATAGTTATTTTTCACATTCTGAAAGGACTGTAAGAATGTAACTGTATTTTCACATGTTCCCTCCCTCCTTGAAGCGCTTTGAAATACATTGTGAATAGGCGCTCTATAAATAAACAATCAATTCAATTCAATTCAAACATATAGTTCAAGATTCAAATTCCACTCTCCCCTTCTCTAGGAGATAACTGTGCTTAGCTTGCTTTTGCACTTCATTCTCTTTATCATGCACCTTTCACAGAGACTTTTGAGTGGGCTATCCCCAGGCCACTCTGTTACTCTGCATCGCTGATTCGACAGCTGTCTTTTCACTTCAAATTTTATGTACATATCTGCATTTCTTCGTGTCTCATCCACACGCGTACAGCCTTCACTTGCGATATAATGTTTCCACTTTAAGCTTTCTTTAACACACACCGGTCTCTCGGGTCACTTGACAACTCACCGGCTGTGTGCGTTTCTTTCTTGGTTTATGTTATCGAATTCACAAGTCAAGGTTAGTACCACAGGTTTGGCCTCGCCTCCCAACTATGCCGTTCACCCCGGATGGTCGCTGGTGTCCTTGAAACATAATGCAGTTTTCACTTGCAGGATCCGGCCTTGTCAACATGTCTTTTGCAGTCTGTTGGAGGTAACAACCTCCAGTAGGGAACACTAGTAGTTTTTTTGACCTGCTGCTCACATCCCCTGGCCATCGCTCTGCTCTAGTAGGTTTGCCTTAGGCCTGGAAGTCCTGTTCATACTCGTGTTCCGCCTTGCTCAGAGTTTGTCTTTTGGGTTAGCCCTTTATCTTTGTCAGGAGAAGAGACGTAGACAAGCTAGGGCCTGTGCGTTCAAAGGCCACCCAAAATCTATAAATGCCCACTCAACAGCGCTGGGCATTCGTTTGTGGCCAAGAGCACTCCTTTGTTTGAATGCAATGTTTAAGGAGGGCTGACAATTGGGATTTTCATTTCCTGGCATAACCCTGTTTGGTTTTAAAGGAAATGTTTAGAAATGGAACAAACACCTTTGTGTTTTAAAAGCAAGGTTTAGGAATAGTGACTATTACAAATAAATTGTTTGTGGCAAGAACACCCCAATTACTTTATGCGACTATAACATTATTCCCACCAAGAGAGAGGGTGAATGTTTCAAAAAAGCTCCCCCTGTGTCAATCTATTTGGCAGTGAATTAAATTAATATTCAGTCGAATATGCTAAGGGTCTACACAATTTCCCCCCACCCTATATGAAAAGGAATAGGTTAATTAAATAGATCCCCATGCTTAAATTGAGTTGGACAGTCTACTTACATTTGGAAATCTCTGGCCTTGGCACTCATGGAGACTGAGCAGGGCTTTGCTTTTGGGGGAAAACAGGATGCTGGCTTGCACTTCAGCAATGGGATCCCGCAGCACTCATCCGTCTATGGGCACCAGGTAATTATCACAGACCCTGATTTCCGGTCTCCCCACTAATGGGCCCTTCAGCCCTCTTCCAACATTTTCACCCAGAAGATTTTTCAGCAGATCTCCTTTGGTGAGTGATTGTTAGACAGCTGTTCCCTCTTCCATAGTGAAAGAAATGTTTACTCTCTAAGCACCTCCCATGGAAAATTAATCTTAGGAGGTGCTAATTATAATCTCACAAACAGGAGTGGATATTTACACCCCCCCGCCCAAAGTCCAGCCCCACTCTAAGCATTGGTTTAGGAGTCTAGAACAGAGATATTGCAATTCCCCTTTGAGATTCAATTTTTTTTCATGTCCAGTTTTACCCTCCAAAACGTTTAATGTGGCAAAACCTTACATTTCACAAATACCTGCCATGATATATAGATATGAATATTCCCCTCCTCATGATTGATCAGTCGAAGTTATTTTTATTTTGGCACCTTATTGCATGGGTGTGCTATGATTGGTCGCCTTTCACACAAGAGGTACAATAGTTATGAAATGTATTATCCAGATGCTTAATTTAACGAGCCATTAGCTCGCCAACTTTCAGATTTCACAATTTTTGGGGCAGCTAAAAATACATTTTAGATTGCTATAGAGTTTCCAAAGGTCTGACATTGATGCAATTATTGGCATTGCCACAGGCTCATCATCAGTTTTCAAATGACTTATGAATGGACTGAACAATTATGATAGTCCATTTAAACTAATGGAAATGTACAAACATGTTATGCAATCCTTGCACCAATTTCTCCATGTAGGTTTCATTTCTTTGAGGATACGTGGTCCAGAGCCTCTGGAGCCTCATTGTTTGTTCAGCCTGCAATAAACCCATCAGCTTTTCTTCTCTTGATGTTTGATGGGCTGAGAAGATTATCATGCACCCGATGGCCTCTGAAATAAGGAGGCATGCTGGCATCTCCCACTATGTCCCTGTAATCTTAGGTTGTCCACGGTTTTGATCTAATGCTGTATATTATCAAGCATTTTCACTCACCCAGGGCTGGGTCTATGTTGATCTGGCCCTATTGTAAACACTTGGTGTCCATCAGCTTCACAGAGATCTCCCATTTAGATAAGGAACCAGGCAGTCATTTGTGAATCTGCCCAACAACAAGAAACATGGTCTGTCTCAGACCTAACTGAGATTTACATGTGACCCATGAAAATATAATAGCCTTTTCAATTGTTGCCACACTTTACTTATTCAACAAATGTGCATCTTTCGGGTTATGGAGAAATGCATTTTTGAATCAGGGTATTTTTTTGTGTTGCCCTTCCAGTATTTTTCATACTGGGCAAAACTGAAATGAAGGTCTGCTGTTCATTTTGATCACTCCCAAATGCATTTACATGATGTTTGTTATGAAAAATGCTACTGTTTGTCTCTTATACTTTTTAGGCACATTTCGCAGTATTGAAGTTTTAAGTCAAGCCTTTCATTACCAGTGGGCCTTTCAGTTATATTTGATGCAGCTGTGATTAAACCCCACAAGGCAGAACAAGAGAGCTATGATGGAGACTGGGTATGGTGGTGATGGTGAGGTCAAGGGTATTACCTTTTCTGTGAGTTGGGTCTTTCGTCTGCTGTATGGTTTCAGTGTGTCGAGTAGGCAGTGGAGATCTTCCTTCATTTACTTGATTCCTGTGTTGCCAGGATATTGAAGTCATTGAGGAAGATGTTGTTTTTATGAGTGAGAGACATGGTGTTGACAAAGTTTGTGAAGTTGTTGATGAAGGAAGTGTTGGGCTTGGGTGGTCAGTAGATGAGGTAAAAAGTAACAGTCTCTATTCGGAAGAGCGGGAAGTTGCAGGATAGGTTTTCAAAAGAGCCAACAGTGGTGATGTCCAGTTGGGTGCATGGCCATGATGCCTGAATGATGGTGAGGTCTCTGCCGATCCCGTTCGGATGGTCTTCTTATATAATTCTTTAGCCGTTGGGACTGAGGACATCTAGGATGTGGGTGGAGGTGGATGTCACGCAAGTCATGTATAGTGATGAGGATGGTGATGTCAGTTGGATGGTTGATTGCTTAGTGGACATTGGCCATAAGTGGCCATTTAGGGTATTAGCTCCCTGCTGGCTGCCTTTCTTTGTCCTGCCGTTCAGTGGCCAATACACCTGTGCCGTGATAATCTACAGCTACTCACCCCCTTCCCTATTGCTTAAGTTAGGATTTTGCTCCAGTTTGAAGACAAAAGGTAAGGCTGATGATATGCACATATTTGCAAAGAATGCATGAATCTAGACAAACTAAAGGATGTGCCACTTTAAATGTGTACTTGCCATTCAAAGACAGACCTTTTTAAAATGTGTTAACTTATCACTGCCATGTTTGACCCTCCTTTAAGTTTTTTGATGTGGGGTAATGCATATTGCTTGTAGATTAAGTTCAAGGTGCGACTCAGGTTATGCAATTTCAATTTTAAAACCAGGGTAATCATCCTATTGGTGTTTGCATTAGGACATATATAATTATATTCTATGCACCTCACAGGTACCTCTGACCGATTTTTCCACGTGTATGCCGGGGGTCCCAAATAATCACTTTGAAATGGCCCCCCACGCATCTTCAGCCAGGTCTGCACCTAGACTATCTACGAAATGCTCACAAATGGTTGCATATGTGCAATCAATGAACATAAATGGCAGATGAACGTTTGTACGAGGTTTCATATTACAACATGCATATCTGATGTTAAGAATGCACACACTATCAAATATGCATACTGCGTTTGCTGCATATTCCTCACCATCTGGAGCATGTGGATGTCTGCTCCCTCTCTACTTCCAGATTGATGGCACGCATGGAGGTCGTGCCTGCCGCCACTCCACCCAGCACACAGGTAGGAGGCTTCCTGAGTGAAAAGAATGACGCTATGTATTTTTGAAACAAAAATAATAATTTAATAAGGAGACAAATGAACAGACATTTTTTATGGGTCAAAATGAAAGGAAGCAAATCTTTTTCGAATACTGCAAATGTTTTTCTGCGCTGCTCTGCATCGTTTTTCCAATGCCCATCAACCCTGCAGCCTGTGTGCTGGAAGCTTGCAATCTTTTGTGCCTTTCCTTACCTTCCTCAAGGCATTTCCAAGATGGCTGCTGCCTTTGCCGGGCTGTGAACGCTTGCAGCGTGTCTTACTACCTGCATCCCTGCGTGGCCATTGGCCACTGGGGAAGCCAAATTGGCCTTTGGGGACCGGCATCAAAGTCCCAATTCCGCAGGTCCTGTCTGTTCCCCAGTCCATTGCCTGCCTGGGTCTGTGGGTCCTTTCCTACACCCCCCCAATGTGTACATGGAGGCTGAGGAGAACTACACACATTCTGTATATTGAAAGTATGGAACATCTAATATTTCCCTGAAGGTCAGTTCCCTCAACTTACTTCATCAACCATCTTCCTCCACACATGTGACTGTCCCACCTCTCTCTCCCAATTGCTGCAAGTGTTTTTCACTTTGTCCTGCCGAAAATGATTCAGCTGTATCCAATTGCTGCATGTGTATTCCACCTTGTCCAGCCAAAAACAATTTTAGCTGTGTCAAATTGCTGCATATGTTTTTCACCTTGTCCTGCCAAAATCGAATGTAGCTGTTCCTAAGTGCTACATGCGTTTTTCACCTTGTACTGCCAAAATTGAATTTAGCTACTCGCAATTGCTGCATTGTGTTCTGCATCTTGTCCTGCTAAAAATCTATTTTAGCTGTGCCTAGGGCTGTGCGGTGTCCAATTAGCTGGGTGCGCTACCCTCTGCCTCTTCCTCCTTCCCCTGTGCCCCCACCTCCTCCCTCTGTGTGCATCAGTGCCTCTGAGTAGTTAGTGCCCCCCTCCACTGCAGCCAACCATGTCGATATCTATCTCTCCTATCTTCTCTAACTGCATCACTATCTCCTATCCTTCTCCTATAACTAATTCTTGCTGGAAGAAACTTAAGAAGGACATTCTGGGCTCCAACCCAGGCCTTCCTATTGCAGACACCTATGTCATGGCTTCGGCCAGAGAGACTCTCACTGACATCCTCTTCTTCGTTACCGGACTTGCTACATGGTAGGCTTTCTCTTTCCTATCGCCTCTTTTCCCATCAATGGTAGCACTTTCTGGGTGGTTCTCCTTGACCACTTCGCCATTTCCAGTGTCATCGTTAATCTCTATTTCAATGGAACTATCATGGTTCAGGGTCCTCAATCCAACCTTCTTCTCTTCTCTTGGACAGGCTCCTCCCTTGCCTCTCTAACCTCACCTCTCCCTCTGGCTAGGCTCCCTCAGCCTCTGTGCCTTCCTCGCCCTCTGGCCAGTCTCCCTTGCCCACTGTGCCTTCCTCTCCCTACAGTCAGGCTCCTTTGCACTCTGTGCCTTCCCGCTCCCCTGTACAGGCACCCTCCCCATGCCATACTATCCCGGGCCCCTTGTCGGCCTTGGCTTCCTCGCCATCCTCCACTTTCCCTCTGGACCTCTCACCACCCTTAGATGGGACCACTGTCTCCTGTGTCCCCCCAAGGGAAACCCTCAAAGATGGCAAGCTGCTCCACATTTCCACTCTCAACACTCGCTCTGCCATCAAACACTCGTCTGATATCTGCAACCTCCTAGAACTCATGGATCTTGATGTGCTCGCCTTCGTAGAGCCCTGGTTCAAGGAGAGCTCTGTCACAAGCTTTGACATGCTCATCCCTGAAGACTACAAAATCCTCTCTGTGCCTAGGCATAAGAAGACAAGTGTGGGAGTGGCACTTTTATTCTGAGATTGAATACCTGTATCCATCACACCTTCTCAGGCCTACTCCTCCTTCGAGTGCCTAATTTGCAGACTCTCACTCTCCCCTAAATCTTCTCTAATTATGGCCACCTTCTATGAGCCACCAGGCCTGTCCACTCTCTTTCTCTTGGAATGCAATGACCTGGCCTCCTCTCTTCTCTCCTCCTCTGAGCTCCTCTTGATGGGTGATTTTAACATCCATCTGGACTCTCCTGACTCCTCAGGGCCTTTCCACAACTTATGTGACTCTCTCTCCCTATCAAACCTACCATCTGGCACTGACGCACACCACAGGCCACATCTTGGATGTTCTCATCTCCCATGACATCCCTCTCTCTACCCCTCTCTCTCTCTTGGACCGACCACCCTCTTCTCTCAACACACTTGACACTCTCCTCTCCTCTTGCAGCAATACACCCGGCAGTGCCACTCAGCATCAAAGTCACCAGAGGCATGAAAAGTGACAGTGGTTGCCTTTGCCTTCACCTACTCTCCTCCTCCCATTCCTATGGCTGACTCCCACCCTGACCCAGCCCTCGCTAACCTCAACCTCTCTATCTCCAACACCCTTGACACTCTTGCCCCTGCCATGAGGGTCCGACTGAAGCCTTCCAAAAAGTGCAACTCTTGGTACGACTCTGATCCGGTGGCCCTTAAATGCAAATGTAGGGCAGCTGAGTGGAAATGGAACTCATTGGGTTGACTATCTGACAAACTGGCTTGCAGCCTCCTCCAAAGGGAATATCGACTCTGCATCTGCTCCAAGAAAAGAGTCTATATTGAAGCCTTCATCTGCGCAGTATCAAACAACACGGCCAAACTTTTCAAAGTCTGCAAAGAACTGGCTAATCCTGCAGCAGCATCTTCTTCTATCAGACCCACACAGGACCTTTGCTCGGCCCTGGCTGTACACTTCATCACAAAAACTCAAGACATCCTCTCCTCCCTCTCTTCCACCCCACAGCATACACCAACACCGGAGCCTCCCTTGGTCCCCCTCCTCTTACCCTCTCCTTTCTCTCACCTGTCACACCCGATGAGGTCACCAGACAAGAACGTTCTAAGAAGGCCTCATCCAAACAGGTGGACCCCTCCCCCTCTAAAACCATTAAGGACAATATTGACTCCTTGCCCCAGCATTGGCTGATCTATGCAATCTCTCTTTTCCCAACTGCCCTTAAGCACTCCCTTGTGCACCCTCTGCTCAAGACACCCTATGCTGACCCCTCCATTCCAGCAGAAAACTACTGCCCTATCTCCATCACTCCTTTCTTGAGCAAACTCCTTGAGAAGTTCGCTATCACTCAGCTGATCCTCCACACTGAATCTATTGACTGCTTCCATGACCATCAGTCTGGCTTTAGAGCATCCAGAGGCACGGAAACTGCTCCTCTGAACACCTGTGAAGACCTGCCCTCAAATCTTGACACTAACACTCCCTCTGTCTTCATTCTGCTTGACCTCTCCTCTGCCTTTGACACGGTTAACCACAACATCCTAATTGCAAGTCTCCGTGACACCCTGGGAATCACAGGTCAGGCTCTGGCATGGTTAATCTCCTTTCTCCAGGTGTAATTCAAAGCCTTTTGACTTTTGGTTACTCAACCTGTGGCGTTTCCCAAGGATCTGACCTCTCCCCTAGGTTCTTCAACGTCTATATGGCTGCATTGGCACGTGTGATTGCCACTTGCGCCTCTAACTTCCAGTGTTACGCGGATGCCACACAACTATTTTTCAGACTACCCTCAGCCTCCTCCTCGCTCATATCTGACTGTCTGTCCGCTATTCAGTCATTGTGTGCTGCAAACTACCTCTGCCACAATGACGGTAAGACTGAGATTGTTCGCATTGGGACCCCTGCTCCCGCATTCCCACTTTCATTCTGAACGGCCTCCCTTGGCTCTGCGCCCGCACCCACCTGCCTGGGCGTCATTTTGAACTCCACTCTCTCCTTCTCCTCTGACATTTCTGACATCTTTAAAATGTCTATCAGCTACACCTCCTCAGAGGTAATCTACCTTTTCTCACTTTTCCCCAGCAGCTCGCTGTCTCCAGAGCCTTGGTTCTCTCTAGGCTGGACTATTCCACTAGCCTCTTCCTCATCCTCCCTTCTTCTGCCTGGTGCCCTCTGCAACTCATCCAGAACAAAACCGTAAGACTTATCCTTGGCCTCAAGCCCAGAGACCGTATCTCTCTGGCACTGACATCCCTTCACTGGCTCCCTGTGGCTGCAAGGATCAAGTTCAAGACCCTCTGCATTGTCCAAAGGGCTTTCTGGGGCCTGGGACCTACCTACCTGCAACGCTGCCTACCTAAATACTGTCCCTCACGAGCCCTCCGCTCATCTACCTCCAACCTTCTGTGAGTGAGCCGGTTCTCCAAGCAGAGATTTGGTGGGAGATCCTTATCCTCAGCAGGTGCCTCTCTCTGGAATAGCCTCCCTGCTGCCCTACGACTTCAGCCAGATCTCCTGAAATTCCAGAAACTCCTCAAGACCTTCCTGTTCTCCTCTTCCTTCACTCTCCCTCTACCCGGCTAACCTAGCACTCTGCTATCTGCATTTATCCCTCCTCTTCCATACAGCTTGCTGACTGGCTGCCTGGTGTACCTCAGAATCTCACTGGTCCCAGGCACCCCCGCCAGTCCTCTCTCACAGTTGCCTCAGGGCCCTACTCCCACCCACCTTCACTGCACTTAGAATAACCCAAGAGAGTGGCTCTCTCTGCACTTACCCCAGTGTCTGCCGACTGGGAGCACTTGGACCTCCCCCTCCCTGTGGTTTTCTATGCACTTGCACGACCCAAATGCAATATGCATGATGCTCTGCCCATTCTCCCTTGTCTTCTCCACTTAATTGCACTGGTAAAACTGCAGAATCCCCGTCAGGCCGATTGCTGTGTCTCATCTGTTAAATATATTTTACGCACTTATTCTGCCTGTGTAGACTATTATCGTCTCAGAATTTCACAGGCTCTGAGCGACTGTTGTTTTTTGCCTTGTTCCCACCCTCCTTGAGCGCTTTGAAACACTTTCATGTGTATAGGCGCTAAATAAATAAGCAATACAATACAATGGAAAATTGTTCAAAGAGAAAGTTCTGCACGGCAAGGCAGGGCTCCCACCTAGTGTTAGTTTAAATATGTGCCTGCCAACACACGTGGTGTTTGCTCCTCTCTGTTCCCTCAGGCTCAGAGGCGGTTTGTTTGACTTACACTCCAGCATGCCACAAATCACTAAACACAGAAATAAATAATGAGGCAGCGCACTGGAATCAATTCTGAATTGAGAATCTGCTATATTGGCATGGGGGGGAATGAACCGTCTAAACATACAATAAAGAGAAACCGCACTGATGCATTTCCTTATTGATTTCGAGCTCCTGCACCGTGTAAAGATGCACAACCCTCACGTCACGGCTGCAGCCTGCGTACAGCCATGCAACGCGCTGGGTGTAGAGCCGCAGAGCTACATACCATTCCAGGCAGTTATGGGAGGGAGCGCATCGAGTTTTGGGATCGAGGAAATTGTCAATGAAGACCCAGTTGTGGTATCACAAGAGCACATGCCAATCATACATAGCATCCCCTCAGTGGCCAATGGGACTGTATGGGCCTCATTCCGACCCTGGCGCAAAGGGAACCCGTGCACCGGTAAGGACACCGGTACCGGTAATCCCTTTGCGCCCTATTCCAAGGTCCCCCAACGGGACCCGTCAGGTACGTTTGGTCGGACCAAACATACCTTACGGTTCCCGTTAGGGGACAAGGGTGCAAATAACGGCCTTAGCATCCGCCGGCCCGTTATTTGCGCCCTCCCCATTCCCATTGAGCCCTACGGGGGCTCAAATGGGAATGGAGAATGGTTTGGTAAATGGGTACTTACTGGTCACTTCAAGGTCGGAATTGACCGGTAAGTCCCCATCTCACCAAACCAGAGTCGGACCCGGTTTTGGAGGCAGCCATGGCGCACATAGCGCCATGGCTACCTCCAAACTCGGAATGAGGCCCTATGCGTACTCATTCCTACTTCATCCATCAATTGAGTTGCAGGATACTAAAGCAACGTCAGTGAAGACAGGAAGCCTGTAACAATAAACACATAATTCTCGAGATATTCCCCTACCAATTGCTCATTTACACCAGTGTGCAGTCCATGCTAGGCAGTTTGAACACCGTTATGTTCTTTGCTTATGAACTGCAAATCTGTGTAATTAGCAAAACGCTCCATGTCAAAGAAAATTGCACTTGTAAATCTAAATGGCCAATAATCAAGTGCTACATATCAGCCCGCATGCTACGAGGTCAACATAATTGGCAGAAGGGAACCATATTAGACCCCTTACCTTAATTGAAAACAGATGTTGTCATGCACATGTCGGCCCAACACATGGTTCTGACATATCCTTGCAGATACTTAATAACAGAACGCTCTCCATGGCCGATGAAAATCAGGAAATACTGAAAGCAGCAACATGCATTTTACTCAGTGAGATAGATAACGCAGCGAGTGCTGCTGATGCTGGCTTGTAATCTGTGTGCAACTTGAGGACAATACATTGAGCACCAGCATATTAGGCATTGATAGCATGAGTTCCTTTAAGTGCTGCGAAAAATCAAAAACTCTAGCAAGAATTACTAAAACACATAATATTGTCTAACTACATCTTAGCCTTTGCAACACTAACCTTCTGATGCACATTCATTATAGAAAGACCAGTCCCTAGCCATGCACAGTGTCCACCTCTATGCTGTCTGAATCTGCCTGCAGTTCTGCACGTTTGATCTGAGATTGTGTTTGATTCCACCACCTGCTGGAGAACTTGGAGCCAACATCTTCTCGTTGCTGCCCTTGATGATGTACTGCTGTGCATTATATACTCATGGAGGATGCTGAGCTGGCAGGGGCGTATGATCACAGCACCATATGTCTTCCATAAAAAGCAAAGATCCAAATGACCACAGGGATATCATCGTACCAAGAGGTATGGGGGACCTGGCACCTGGGAAATCCATCACCTGTTTTCAGCATGAGTCGCAAATGGGCTAGCAGTATATTGTTGAGGAAGACAAGATGGCCATGCATTCTTTTTGCATGATGCTGGTGCTATTGCAGCCAATGCACCATCCTCCCATTCGCAGAACATCTTTACTCAAGTGCCACAAGGGCCAGTTCAGAAAGGATTTAGCAGCATTCATTTAACATCACAAGGATGCGCCTGAAGAAGAAACTGTTAATACCATGAATAGGAAAAATGTTAAGTGTACCCGTGAGTAAGAGAAATCCAACAAACATGAAGAGAAATCAGAAAGGAGCAGCGAGGGGAGAAATGTTTCTAGCAAAAGAAAGAGGATATGCCCACAAAAGAGCAATGAAATACAGTACAATCATAAGGGGCACGGGGTCCTGGTAACACTTTCATCTACAGTGGAACTAAGAGAAGTCCTGCTCTGGAGGGAGAAAAAGCACATATGTTTAAAAGGAGCTATGAGGAGTAGGGCTGGGTGAAATTATGAAATTCTGTTCCGTCAGCTGCAGAAGCGAAATCTGTAAGATTTTGATCTGTTTCGTCGCAATCTGCGGCTTTGCCTCCCCTGTGTATTAAAAAGAGTGGAGCCAAGTTTCTCGTGCTGTCTCAAGAACCGAACTGAGCCGAGTGAAGTTTCTTGTGCCGCTGTGAAAGCCTAGCATGGATCAAAAAGAGTGACACAATGGCTCTCGTGCCACTGCACAAACCAAGCACAAATTGAAAAGAGCAGTCAACGTTTTTCGTGCCACTGTAGGAACCTATTTATTTATTTATTTATAGCACGCCGTAAACCTATGGGCATCAGAGCGTGAAAAGCATGTAAACACAATGAGAGTAAAACATCAAGGAGACGAGACAAGGGAACTAAGTGCAGAGGGCGAGGCAGGCTTATTTGAATAAAAGGTTCTTAAAAGTTCTTAGTTCCCCCGACACAATGGTGGGGAGTGAGTTCCAAAATGTTGCCAACTTGACCAGGAAAAACCTTGCCAGGTCATAAGCGCACTTGAATTTATGACATGTGATCTGTTTCCTGTTTGCTTGCAGATACTCTGCGACGGCTTCCTTCACACATTTGTGGACCAGGGTGCTGACTTTAAAGTCAATGCATTCATGAATAGGCAGCCAATGTAGGTTTTGTCTATGGGTTAAGACATGTTCCCAATTGGTTAGTTTATTGACAATGCGTACTGCATTGTTCTGTAGTACTTGACATTTTCTTATAATGGTAGTCGATGCCCTGACCAGTAAGGAATTGCAACGGTCCAGTCTTGATAAGATGGTGACACGGGCAATGGTGGCACTTTTATCTTTAGTGATGTATGGGCTGATATTTTTCAAAAGATGGAGGGAGTAATTACAGTATTTTGTCAGCTGATTAACATTGGTGTCTGCATCCAGGCAGTCCTCCAGCATAACCCCGAAGGTTTTAATCTTACTTTGAACTTTGATGGTGTCAGCTCCTATTTGGAAACTTGCATAATCAGAGCTTAGTTTTGCCCGGGGCAGTTTTTGACCCAAGGATGACTAACTGCGTATTGTCTGCATAGTTTGTGAAAAACACTCCCAGGTTGTCTAGAAGAGAGCAGAGGGGCCTAATGTAGACATTAACAGTATGGGTGACAAACTGCCCCCCTGTGGGACACCACACCAGATGGGAGCTGTGGGTGAACATACTTGACCCCACTGAATTCTGGTCTCCCGACCTGACCAAAAGGAAAGGAACCAGTCGGTTGCTTCCTCCAAACATCAGCCAAGCTGGCAAAGAGCTTGTTGGAGAAGGCCATGATCCACAAGTTCAAGGGCCACTGACAGATCCAATATGACCAGGAGCACTGATTTTCCATTATCTGTGATTTTGAACATGTGTGACTGGAGGTCCACTACGGTCGTCTCAGTGCTATAGTTGGGTCAGAAACCTGACTGCCTGTCATGTGAGATGTTCTTAAATTGTACGAATGATTGAAATTGCAGATATGCAGCTTAATCCAATATCTTCAGAAGAAAATTATATTTGGTTATTGGTCTACGATTGTTTGGATCTTTAAGTTTGAGATTTGTTTTTATTTTTGCAGTGGTGTAACTGAGACAGTTTTAATGGACTTAGGCACTTTACTGTCTCTGAAGGAAGCATTCACGAACCTGGTAAGGAATGGAACAAAAAGCTTCTTGTGGTCTAGAATGATTTTGGGAGGAAGTAGGTTTTCTGAACATGCAGTAGGTCTCATGGTTTGTAACAATTTTTTCCAATTCAGTTGTGGTTACTGCAGAAAAAGAAAAGTGGGGTTGATTGGAAGAGTTGCGGTCGATTGGCTGAGGGGTCGTGTTTATGACTAGCATAGATGGACCTTTTTCTTCAGTTTTCTCCCTAGCATTGATATTTTTGTTTCAAACGTGGCCTGTATGGCTAGAGTGTCGTGGATAGTCAGCATAAAAGGAATCTGTAGGACTTTGGGTTTCTCAGGCTGTCTGAGTATGTCAAATAGGTTTTGTTTTAGAACAGTTGTTGGCTTTCTTTATTTCGTGATCGTAGATGTCCCTCATATTGCCTACGATTTTGCTTTCATAGATAGAGTCTTCCTTTTCCAAAGCCTCATTCTTTTCTTTACTTTGGTTTAACCAGATGGATTCCAATTTCCGTTTTCCCTTACCTAGTACGATTTGAACAAAATGCTGCGCAACGTTTCTCGTGCTGCTGCTGCGCAAACCTAGCACGGATTGAAAAAGAGTGGCATGAAGTTTTGCTTGCCACTGCACAAACCTACCATGAATTGAACAAAAAGCTGTGCAAAGTTTCTCATGCCGCTGCTCCAACCTAAGACAGTTTGAACAAAAACATGCAAAGTTTCTCGTGCAGGAAGGGAAAACTAGTGCGGATCTAAAATAAGTCACGTGAAGATTCTCATGTTACTGTACGAAATTAGCATGGATCATGGCGAAGCATGCAAAGTTTCTTGTGCTGCTACACAAAACTAGTATGGATCGAAAAAAGACCTGCACAAAGTTTTTCATGATGCTGTGCAAACCTATAACGACTAGAAAAAAAACATGAAAAGTTTTTCATGGCACTGAGCAAAACTAGCGCGGGTTGGAAAAACCCTCACATGTCACGCTGCACGAAATTAATACGGATCAAACAAAAAAAAAGACCACTGTGAAGTTTCTTACCCCGCTACACAAAACTAATATGGGAACGAAACAGCACGCTCTTCGCAAAACTGCACAAAAATGTGCAAAATTTCAATCGCGGTGGGACTGTAATGCAGAACAGCGGAAGCAGACCCCAGTGCGGAATCTGCACTTTTAACTTTGCCGACGAAATTGTTGCTCACCCTTAATTAAGAGACCCCAAGATCATCAACAACGGATGACGACCAATTTTTTCATGCTGATGAGGAGGACATGTCTATTTTTGACAAAACATCAAGAATAAGATATACAAATGAAAAACAATGAACCTTTAAATAGATCAAACATCTTCAAGGAAGTCAAATGTTTTGTCCTTAGGAAATACATCCGTTACAAATGGACTCACCAGAGGTCGGCCAGGGTTCAATGCTAAGGCAATCCACACCCTCAGGCCGGACCATGCCTCACATCGAAAGAGGTTGAAGACTACCCACAGGTCATAAGCTGCTTGGAGAAGTAGTGATAGGCAGGTACTGTAGAAAGGATAGTGCAAGAGGTTTAGCTGGAAAACTGACCGTCTCACTCACTGGGACTCACCAGCATGATGCCTAAGATGAGCAGAGCAAAATAGAGGTAGAGCGCAGAACAGAGTGGCTGCTGCAAACTCCAAAAGAATCCACCAGTAAGTGGGGATATAAGGGAGGTCCATCCACCATCCACTCCATCCGTTCCATCCACTCCATCCGTTCCATCCGTTCCATCTACTCCATCCACTCCATCTACTCCATTTACTCCATCTACTCCATCTGCTCCATCCACGCCATCCATTTCATCCACTCCAACTGTTCCATCCACTCCATCTGTTCTATCCACTCCATCTGTTCCATCCACTTCATTGGTTCCATCCGCTCTATCCGTTCCATGCACTCCATCCATTCTATGCGTTCTATGCACTCCATCCGTTCCATGCACTCCATCCATTCCATGCACTCCAAATGTTCCATGCACTCCAAACGTTCCATGCACTCCAACCGTTCCATCATCTCTATCCGTTCCATCCAATCTATCCATTCCATCGACTCCATTCATTCCATCCAGTCCATCCGTTCCATCCATTCCATCCGTTCCATCCACTCCATGCGTTCCATCCACTCCATCCATTCCATCCACTCCTTCCGTTCCTTCCATGCCATCTGTTCCCTCCACTCCATCCGTTCCCTCCACTCCATCTGTTCTATCCACTCCATCTGTTCCATCCACTTGGGTTGATCCAACCAGTCTATTCGTTCCATCTGGTCTATCAGTTCTATCCATTCCATTTGTTCTATCTACTTCACCTGTTCCATCTATTCCATCTGATTCCATCCACTCCAGTCGGCTCTGTTCATTCCATCTGCTCTATTTGTTCTATCCATTCCAACTTTACGTTCAACTCCATTAGTTCCATCTATTCCAGATGTTCCATCTACTCCTTCTGCTCCATCCACTTGATCTGTTCTATATACTCCATCTGTTCATTCATTCCATCTGTTCCATCCACTTCATCAGTTCCACCCATTCTACCTGTCTCATCCACTCTACCAGTCCCATTCACTTCGTCTATTCCATCTACTCCATCAGATCAATCCACTCCAACTGTTCTCTCCGCTCCTTTGTTTCATCAACTCCATCTGTACAGTCTACTGTATCCTTTTCATCCACTGCATCCGTTCAGTCCATTTGATCTGTTCCATTTGTTAAAGCTACTAATTTTTCCATCCGTTCAATCTGCATGGTAGTCTCATCCATTCAATCCATTTATCTGTTTTATCTGTTCAACTTCTAACATCCATTCAGTCTGTTCCATACGTTAATTTGTTCTTACCCACTCTGTCTGTTCCACCCACTCCATCATTTCCACCCACTCCATCTGTTCCACCCACTCCATCCGTTCCACCCACTCCATCCGTTCTACCCACTCAATCCATTCTAACCACTCTATGTGTTTCGTCTGTTCCATTTGCTCTGCAAGCCAGTGTGTTTACTCGGTCCCATCTGATTCATCTGTTCCATCCACTTCATCCGTTCATTTTGACAAGTAGACTTATTCCCGCTAGCTTCTTGTTCCATCCTTTACATCCATCTACTCCCTCCGCTCAATTCAGTTACCTTTTCCCTCCATTTCATTCCTTTTGTCCATTTTATCTGTCCACTCCATCCTTTCCACGCGTTCGATCTACTTTTCTGTTTCGTTTACTTGGTCCGTACTTTATATATCATCCATTCGTAACATTTCATCTATTTAGGATACTTCTTTTAATCACTTCTTCTTCCATTCTATACAATTCTTCTTCCGTTCTGTCCACTTCTCCCATTCCAACCACTTCTTCCATTCCAACCACTTCTTCGGTTCCAACCACTTCTTCCATTCCAACCACTTCTTCCTCTCTCTTCACTTCTTCCGTTCCAATCACTTCTTCTGTTCCAACCACTTTTTCCATTCTATTCACTTTTTCCGTTCTATTCACTTCTTCGGTTCCACCCATTTCATTCTGGATCAATCCACTTGTTCTGTACCATCCACTTGTTTGGTACGATCCACTTGTTCCATACCATCCACCTGTTCTGTACCATCCGCTTGTTCCATACCATCCGCTTCAACCGTTTCATCCACTTCAACCGTTTCGTCCGCTTGATCCACTTCATCTGATCCATCCACATCATCTGATCCATCCACTTCACCTGATCCATCCACTTCATCCGAGCCATCCACTCCATCTGTTCCATCCACTACATCTGTTCCATCCACTTCATCCGTTCCATCCACTTCATCTGTTCCATCAACTTTGTCTGTTCCATCCACTTCATCTGTTCATCCACTGTGTCTGCTCCATCCATTCCATCCACTTTATTCACTCCATCTACTTCATCCTTCCATCCACTTCATCTGTTCCATCCGTTCCATCCACTTCATCTGCTCCATCCGTTCCATCCAGTTTACTTGCTCCATCTACTTCATCCTTTCATCCACTTCATTCGTTCCATCCACTTCCTCGGTTCCATCCACGTCATCCCTTCCATCCATTTCAACCAATCCATCCACTTCAACCGATCCATCCACGTCATCCGATCCTTCCACTTCATCCGTTCCATCCACTTCATCCATTCTGACCACTTCTTCCGTTCCATCCGCTTCATCCCTTCCACACACTTCATCCCTTCCATCCACTTCATACATTACACCTACTGCATCCGATTCATCTGCTTCATTGGTTTCATCCGCTGCATCCATTTCATCCATTTAATTCACTGCATTTGTTTTATCCACTGCATCTACTTCATTCCTTTCATCCACTTTGTTCCTTTCACCCACTTCATTCGTTCTATTCAGTTTATCTATTTTAATTTAAATTAGCAGCTTTAGTTTTCCATTTTTCTAGATCGGGACTCGATGCTGGATTGTTATTTTTGATGCAGTAACCCTGGGCAACTGTTTATTGTTGCTGTTATACTGTTTGATTTAAGAGTCGATTTATAGGGGAAAGCCACGTTTTCAGTAATTTGTGGAGAGACATGAGGTCTTCGGTGAGTCGGATGTGGGGTGGAAGTGAGTTCCACAAAGTGGGGGCCAGGGCTGAGAATGATGATCCACCTAACCTGACTGAGTTGGTTTTTGGTATCACTAGGTATCACTAGGAGTCACTAGGAGGCGGGCAGAGCTTGATCTTAGAGTGTGTGGTGGATGGTAGGGTTTTAGTTTGTCCTGAACATATTGAGGTCCTGTTTTATGCATTGCTTGGTGAGAGATGCATAAGGTTTTGAGTCACCCTTCGGGCAACCGGAAGCCAGTGTAGAGTTTTGAGAGATGGGGAGATGTGATCTCTTGGGCGAAGGGTTAGTAGCAGTTTGCAGCATTTTGTGTTCTTTGTAGTTTAGTCACGTGGTACTCATGGACTCCGAGGTAGAGGGTGTTAGCATAGTCCAGTCTTGACATAACAATTGAATGGACTGCAGACAGTCTGTTGGAAAAGGAGAAGTATGGAAAAATGCGCCTAAGAATTTTGAGGTGGTAGTGGCAGGATTTAGAGACGTTGTTGACTTGGAGAGAGAGGGTTAGGTCAGAGTCGAGAGTGCTACCAAGGTTTTTTACTGAGTTTGAGGTTGTCGGGGAATTGCCCATGGTAGATGGCCAGGGTAGGGGGTGCGGACGAAGTTTGGTGCTACCACACACCATGATTTCAGTTTTGGAGGGGTTTAACAGGAGGTGGTTTTATGGTCATCCAATGATCTATGTCAAGGAGGCAGGCAGCGAGGTGGGGTTGGCAGTTGGGTATTGAATTAAGGAGTTTTAGGATTAGTAGGGTGTCATCGGTGTAGTTGTAGCACAGGATATTGTGCGAGCAGATTAATCGTGGGAGTGTGGACATATAGAGGTTGAACAGGAGGGCTGGTTATTTGGTTCCTATTGTTGAGTAAGGATGCTATCCATTTGAGAGCATTTCCACGGATTCCCAGGGAGTGGAGGCGGTCGAGGAGGATTCAATGGTTGATTGTGTTAAAGGTGGCGGATAGGTCAAGAAGGATTAATGCGGCACATCCCACAGAATCTGCAGTGTTTTTAAGGTCATCCCAGATTGACGATAGTGTGGTTTCGGTTCCGTGTTGAGGTCTGAAACCTGATTGAGCGGGGTCTAGGAGATTGTTGGCTTCGACAAAGGCATTTAGTTGGGAGTCGGCTGTTTTGTCAATGTGTTTAGCAAGGAACCTGGTGTTTGAGATGGGGCGGTAGTTTTTGGGGTCGAGATGGTTGAGAGAAGGTTTTTTTAGAAGAGGCTTGACATGAGCAGTTTTGAACACGTCGGGGAAAATTCCTGCGGAGATGGAGTCATTTATGATGGTTCGTGTGTGTTCTCTTGCGCAGGTAGAAGTGAACATTTCTTTGAGGGTTGTGGCTGGGCAGGGGTTTAGCGGGGAGCCGGATGGTTTGCTGGCGGAGAGGAGTTTGAGAAATTGGTGAGTTGATATTGGAGTGAAGGAGATGAAGGTCGGGTGGGTAGTGGTTGTGGGCAGTGGGATGGCAGGTAGGGTGGGTGGATTGTGTGGTTGGTGAAAGAGGGCCAGGTTGTTGGTTAGAGAATTTGTTCTTCAGAGAGCAGTGGTGTAGATGTGCAGAGAGAGTGAGTCACAGAGTGATTTTGAGGGGGTCGATTTGGTGGTGGTAGATACTGGTTTGGTGAATTCGGAGATGATTTTGTGGAGTTCTTTGCTGGGGTTTTCACAGTTCAGGATTTCGGAGTTGTAATGGGCTTTTTTTGCTTTCCGGATTTCAGCTTTGTAGTGGCGATGGTGCTGGGCCAAGGTGGATCTGCTCAGGGTGGTTTTGTCTTTCCGCCACTTGCGTTCAAGGGATTTATATAGTTGTTTTGCAGTCTTCAGTTCTGGTGTAAATCATCTAGGAAAAGGGTCATTGTGAGCTGATGGATTGCAAGTGGAGGTGAACAGGATTAATGAGGCATTGAGCCATGAGTCAAAGGCGTCAGAGGTTAAGTGTTCATTGGGTGGGCAGGTGGGGGGGGGGCTGAAGGAGTGCGTCAGCTAGGTCGGGAAGGATTTTTAGTTTCTTCCAGCATTTGGGTAGATTTGGAAGTTCTGGTTTGGGTACGGAGAGCGGGGTAGGTGAGAGAATGGTGAAAGAGACAATGAAGTGATCGGACCAGATGATAGGGTTGGGGGGGTTTAGATGTATCTGGTCGTGGGAGCTGAAGATGGTATCAAGGGTGTGTCCTTTATAGTGAATTGGCCCATTTATGTCAGTATAGAGGATAATCGCGTCTAGGCAATCAACCAGAGAGTGAGCCATAGGGTTGGTGGGGATGTCAAGCCAGATATTGAAATCTCCTAGAAGGGTGAGGGTGGGATGGTTTAATTGGAGGGTGGCTATTGAGTCACAGAGGTTGTTTGAGAATTGTCTGTCGTAGCCAGGAGGTCTGTAGATAATTAGGAAGCTGTGGGAGAACGAAGGGGGGAGGGATAATTTTACGAGAAGCGATTTGCATGCAGGGATGGTTGGCTGGTTGTCGATGATTGAGGCAGAGAAGTGTGACTTGTAGGCGATTTCTAGTCCTCCTCCTCTAGAGGTTTGGTTCAGTGGGATGAGGGAGTAGTCTGGGGGAAGGCTTCATTGGCGATAGGGGCAAAGTCGTCAGAGAACCAGGTTTCCGTGATAAAGACCAGGTCCGGTTTGTCAGAGGCGAGGAGGTCAAAGCTGCTGTGTCTGTTTTTTGCTACAGACCGGGCATTACAAAGGATGCCTCTTACTTCGGTACAGGAGGATGATGTCGGAGTAGCAGAGGTGGAGGATGGGAGGGGAGGGTCAGTGAGTCGAAGGGGTGGAGGGGGGTGGGGTTTGTGTGAGAGGGGAGAGAGTGGAAACTGGGGTGAGAGAGAGGGGTGGTTGGCAGTCGATGGGAAGAGTAGGTGGGAGGTCGAGAAGGTGGGTGCGAGGGGGAGGGGTTGGACAGGTGTGTTGGGTTGGTCGGATTTGGGTCAGGGGACATGAGGGTGCGGTGTGGGGGGTTAGGAGTTTCAGTTTTGGTTGGTGAGAATTCAAGGGTGAGGGGTTTCAGGCAGGGTGAGGCAGGGGGGAGAGGGTGGTGATGATCGTGATTGGGAGATGGAGGTGGTGGGTCGAGACAGGAGTGGCGAGGAGTACTGAGAGATTGAGGGACACCAGGTATGTTTTCTCTTCAGGGTTTTTGTTGCAGTTGGTGTGTAAGAGAGGGTAGGGGGGGTCGGAGGGTGAAAGGGATGCGGCTACTGTTCTTCCCAGGGTGAGGCGTGCAGTATTTAGGGAGGGGAAAGAGTGGGGTCGGAGGAGGATGTTGGTGGGAGTTGATGAGGGCAAGGGCGGGGGGTGGTTGCGGGGCTGGATGTGCTTGGGAGGCTGGACAGGCCGTTGTTTGGGGGGGCTGGGGGTGCATGTATGATGATAGTGGGTGGGTGGGTGGAGGGGATGGAAGGAACAGGGGTCTTAGGATGGTTGTCCCGCCATCGGGCTCCTCTGGCTTGGTGTTTGGATAGGGCATGGGGTGGGGGCGAGGTGGAGGGTGGGCTGGATTGGGATGGGATGGTTCTTCTGGCTTAGGAGTTGGATAGGGGATGGGCAGAAGATGTGGTGGAGGGCGGGATGGTTTGGGGAAGGGGGATGGGAGGTAGGGCGAGAGGGAAGGGAAGCGGGTGCGAGCAGGTCTCTTTCGGTCGACCTTGGTGAGTTGAGTGGACTCATGGCGAGGGTTAAGTTTGAACTGTGTTATAGTTGGCATAGGATGATTTTGTTCACACCTTCCAAGTTCAACTATACCACATTCAATGTTTACCTGTACTACAGTTAGGGATAGTTTCTAGCTTTGACATAAACCACAGCAAGATATTATTCGCTCTTTCTAAGTTTGCCTATACAACAGTCATGGACAGTTTGCAGGTTCAACTGTGCCACCGGAAGATATTATCCAAACTAGCTAAGTTTATCAATACCATAGTTAGGGACCGTTTCTAAGTTCAATTGAACCAGAGGAGGATATTATTCACACTTTCAGAGTTTAACTGTACCGTAGTCAAGCATACTTTCTAGTTTGGCAGTAGCACAGGTTGATATTATTTAGAATTTCTGTACCACAGTTAGGCACATTTTCTAAATGCAACTAGACCACGGTTATGCTATTAGGCATACTTTCTAAATGCAACTAGAACACAGTTATGCTATTACGCATACTTTCTAAAGTCAGCTTTGGTATAGGGAGGCTAGTTGGGCAGACTTTCTATAATCAGCTGAAGCACAGTTATGCTATTGTGCACAATTTCTAAATGCAACTAGACCACAGTTATGCTATTAGGCATACTTTCTAAATGCAACTAGACCACAGTTATGCTATTACACATACTTTCTAAAGTCAGCTTTGGTATAGGGAGGCTAGTTGGGCAGACTTTCTATAATCAGCTGAAGCACAGTTATGCTATTGTGCGCAATTTCTAAATGAGACTAAACGACAATTATGCTATTAGGCACACTTTCTAAAATCAACTAAAACACAGTTATGCTATTAGGGGCTATTAGGGACACTTTCTAAATGCAACTAGGCCACCGTTATTCTATTAGGCACAATTTCTAAATGCAGCTAAACCACAGTTATGCTATTAGGCACACTTTCTAAATACAACTAGACCACAGTTATGCTATTGGGGACACTTTCTAAATGCAACTAGACCACAGTTATGCTATTAGGCACACTTTCTAAATGCAACTAGACCACAGTTATGCTATTAGTTAATAAAAAAGCAAGATTGCTACCTAAATTCCAAGAGAAGAGATTTGCTTCACTTTAATGCCAATTTATGAAATGTAATCCGGTGCCCTTGGAAAGCACAGACCTCATTAATTGGAGTTGTCGATGAGGTCAAAAGAAATAGTACCAGCTTCGACTGCTTTACTCTGAAACCTGAGTACAAACGAAATGTTTGGGTATCTGATATCATATGCTGAAGGTTTTGAACAAGATCACAAATATACAACACATTGTCATTAGCATACAATAAATTAAGTTCAGTGTCACCAGAAAGACAGATCCTTAGGTATTTGTGTCAAGTGCAACTAAAGGCTGAATCAAATCGAGAGGGCAAGTACAAGAGGGAAGAGGGGCATCATTGACAGTTTCCCCTGTGTGAAGCTATAGCAGAGGACAATAGCCCATCAGTGAGCACCATGGACACTGGTGATGTATACAAACGCTGGATTGCTTGACCAAATGCAAAATGGTTAGTAGTAAGAAAAATAATTCTCTATAATACTGAGTCAAAGCCTTTTTTACATTGAGTGTCACCACGTCTAAGGTTTAGTGCAGTAGACCTATTAGAGAAGAAGGCTGATTGGGCTGGGTAGACCAGGTTGGGTGGGGGTGTGGTAGCAGGATCAGGAGAAGATATTTAGCAAGCATCCTTGAAAAAGGTTTCACATAAACGTTTCTGAACGATATCTAATGATAGGTGATGTTTTGCTCATAAATTTGATTGGACTTTAGAAGGCGAGGGATGACCATCTTGCGGAGAGATGGCTGGATATTCTTCCCAAACCGTATAAAATTCTGATGAGAGTCTCTGAAGTCTTTCCAGCAGTTAAACTTGATGATCTTGTCAGTTTACAGGGGTACCTCTGAACTCAGTGAGTCTTCCGGCAATTCAAAAGGTAAAGGAATATACAATAAATAAGACTCATTGGAGTGTCTTGAATGCATATCCTTACTGGAATAAAACGAAGAATAACAATTGACAAAACTAGCATTTATATCTCCTGTTCCAGTCAGTAACTGACCCTTTGTATCAGCAATGGTTGGCATCTGGGTCCTGCCATCCTCCTCACATGCAAGGCTGGCCAAACAATGACCTGGAATTTAACACAGGAATAATCGACGCTGCTGAGGGTAAGCACCACTATGGCCTGTTGGGTATTTTGTGTAGATTTGGGGCCTGGCAGTATTTTCTTACAACCAAAAATAATGGTAATTTGGCAATGACTACTCCTTGCAATTAGATTGGGTTTGGCCTTATTTGCTTTCAGGGACCATTATTTCTTATTTCAGTACACAGAATAATTTAGTGGTATACATTTTGTTGGTGGTATTTTGGTGATCATAATATTTCTGTTTTATTTGTGGCCCCAACATACAAAACCCCTTCTTTTTTCTTAGACTGTTCGTATGATCTCTAGAGGCCTCGGACCTACATTCAGAAATACCACCATTTTCACATAATCTGTGGTATTATCATTAATGTATTTACATTAGTGAACTATGTTTCCATAGGCCACTTTTTGCTGATTCATGTACGCCCAGCAAGAACTATGGTATTATATTCCACTCAGAAAGCATACACACGCACACACACACTGAGTGGAATCACACACACAGCTATTTATAATTGCTAATGATATTACTCCATCTGTATGGAAAACATGACACATGTATTACTCAAACATCTTCCCCTTCTCACAGGATATTATTTTAGATGCACCAAAGAAAAAGACAAAAGCAAAAACACTCTACACAGACTGTGTGTTATAACAATTTCATTTCAAAATAATACATTACCCTTCTTGTTAGACAGTCTTCTCTGAAATAAACAGAAGAGAAACAGATGCAATAATACAACGAAATTCACTTCACATTATTTGTAACAAGAAGAAAAAAATTACAGCAATGAAACAGCATTTACTTTGCAACATTATAAAGTGGCAGTTAAACACAGGGATTCCCTATTGCTATTCTTCCTGCCTGGGAAACATTTCATCCATGCGGCACATCTTCAATTCACTTTAGATAATTACCAGCCATTTGTAGCTCTCCTACACGCGAACTCTCTTGGCTTGTCGCCTCCGAGGAATGAGCCCAGGCTTTTCTTTGTGTTTGAAGTTTGAAGCGCACAGCGAGAACAAGGAATTCTCAAGCCGGTGCCAAGTGAGACCAGGAATGCCCAGTCTCTGAAGGTCTGTGTCAGCAGCTCAGCCAAAGCGAACTCCTCCCGGAAGCTCAGCCAAAACAATCTGAACTCAGTTCTGTCAGACCTTGTCCACCAGAACTCTGTTACATCCCCCATGCTTACGTGTCACCAATCAAATTCAAAAGACTGTATCCTCCTTCCTTTAACAATAGCTCACTTTTACAGTAAGCAACTGTATCTAAACTAATTTCCTTGCATGCAGATTTTGCTTCCTGCAAAGACAGTGAACAGAGAGAGCAAGAAAAAAAAAATCTAAATGCACATTTAAAAATGACTCTCAGAGCACGTCTCTTCTGCCTCTTTTTCCACATGGAGAGCACATTACAATGTTATTGAGTTAGTACCAGTGTTAGTATTTGTTAATTAAGACAGTCAATTAGATAGCTAATGTGGTCTCCTGTAAATGAGGCATTTCATATAAGAGAAGAAAAAATAAATATTCTGGTGTGCTTTTAAATCTGTAGCCTGTCTCCATTAGCATATCCATATGTTACACTGGCGACATGTGGCTGGCTTTATGTGTGCCACATTATAGCAGCAATGTGATCATATGCAGTGGCGCTGTACTCCAAAACACAATAAATTATACTACAGGCCCAGGCAAAGGGTCACTACTGAGCACTAAAGACAATACAGTAAGGGTGTGGTCTTATAAAGTATGTGGGAGCATCCTGTATTCAACTACAGTAGCTGTTGGGGCCACAAAGATCAACTACCATTCTCGATGACGTCATGCAGTGAGGAGTAGTAAGAGAATTCACACTCCTCGAGATGCATGCATCGCCAAAACTCAACAAACTGAAACTCTTTCATCATGCTCAAAAATGTTTACGCAGCCAACAATTGAACTCTACACTTATCCCCTCTGGGGCCTAGAGCTGACACCAAAATGTCATTGAAATCTGCTGCAAAAATTATAGAGGAGCTCTCAGGGACATCTAAACATCTAGACAAGTTAATAAAGAAAACCAAAAATCGAACAAACCACCAATGTAAGCGCTCTACCTCAAGGTAATTGAAATACCAAATTAGATAAATAACAAACAAAAAGAGGTCTGGGAGCCCATCGACCGAGACACAGCCAAATTACCTGTTCTTTGGGAAGCTGCCCACTTGGGAGGGTCTGCAACCACATTTTAGCTCAATGTACCTTTCACAGAGGAGAAATATCCATTTGCATAACAGTCTTTGTCCCAGCCACTTGGGCAGTCCAGAACCAAAATGCTAGGCAATTCTCCTCTGAACAAGAGTACAAACAGCAACCCCAGACACATGTTTCGGCCTAGTCGGGCCTCATCAGTAAAGTGCAGCTGTGTCTCTTTAAGCACAGTGAGAAAGGGGTCCACATCTAGATAACCCTGGGTAAATAAGGGTGAAACCCCAAGGTCCTAAACATACAAAAGAGGTCTGGCAGTCCCTCTACTGAGAACGAAAATGGCCAAATAACCTGTTCTTTGGGACAGTGCCCACTCGGGAGGGTCTGCAACCACATGTTAGCTCACTGTACCTTTCGCACAGGAGAAATATCCATTTGCATATCAGTCTTTCTCCCAGGGACTTGGACAGTCCAGCACCGAAATGCTAGGCAATTCTCCTCTGAACAAGAGTACCAACAGCAACCCTAGACACGTGTTTCATCTTAGTCGGGCTCCACCAATGAGGTGCAGCTGTGCCTCTCTAAGCACGGTGAGCAAGGGGACAACGTCTGGATAACCCTGGGTAACTTAAAGTGAAACTCCAATTTTCTAAACCTACAAAAAGATTCTAGCAAGAATGAATATGGCTAAATAACCCGTTCTTTTGGAAGGTGCCCACTCTGGAGCGTCTGCAACCACGTTTTAGCTCACTATATCTTTCACAGAGGAGAAATATCCATTTGCATATGAGTCTTTGTCCCACCCACTTGGGCAATTAAGCACCGAAATGCTAGGCAATTAGATTTTGAACATTATCACAGCAAAATGTTGCAGTCAATGTGCTTTTGTTTTAGTAAGGTGACAAAACACATTCACTGGCATCGATACATTACTGTTGTAAATGTAATTGTTGTGCCTACTACATAGCCATGTGTTTCGCCCTTTGGGGCTTCATCAGGGAAATAACAACCAATCAAATACAAATCAGTTTTAGTGTAACTTCAAGGCAATAGCAACCACACAAATACAAATCAGTTTTAGTGTAATTATTAACCAAATCATGGTTGTACAAAGAAACAGCTAAGAAGGGCAAATAGGACAAACGTTTAATAAACAGACCACATGAGAAAATACAAAATAAAGAAAAATCATTAAGTACTGATATGAACGATAACAAGGAATATTAATGCGTGGCTAATTCTTGGAGCATGTATCTAACCTTATAGTGAATGCTGTGACAGACACCCATTACAAAAGAAATTCCATTTGTCATTTCATTGGTCAATACCATACCGTTCTAATTCCACTACAAAGCATGCTGTCCAACATTGGTGCAATTCACCTGAGAGATATAAATAAATCCATACATTTATTACAGGCCACTCAATCTCTATTGTGTGTGATTAAACTACTATACTGAAATCTTGTTACTCACATTATATTTGTGATACTTAGTACAAAGTTCAATTCCTTGGACAAACCGTTAGAATATCTAGCAATCTTTGTAAAATGAGTCCAAGTTCCTGAAAATAATGACTGCACTGTCAGAACCTGACAGCAAATATACTGTTCTAAGGTAAAATTGATCAAGTATAGTGGAACTCAATATAAGAGGGATAAATCTCTTGCAAGCCGTCTAGGGTAAGGGCTGACATCGCGCCTGGTCAGAAACGCCTCCATATTGCAACGTTAAATTTATAGTGATTGTGACATCATCACGCACAACTGCAAATGACCTCACAGATAAACAAAGTGCATATACAAATAAGAAAATGTTTGTGTGTATTTAAAAATTAAGTAGAACATCAGAATTATCCTGAAATTCATTTAATATTGAAAAAAGCATATTAACAGGCTGATTCATGGAATTAATGTGCGCCGAAAAAACGGCACACGCGTGCGAAAATGTGCGATTCGCAGAGAAATAGCGAAAATCGCAGTGCAAGTGCGATTATCGCACAGAAAACATCGCACATCAATTCATGGAAGTCCGTGCACGCGCGAAATGTGGGATGTGCGCTGAAAAAGTGCGCAGCGCACGCTGGCGCACGCCGGCGCACAGGTCATCGAACGCCGTGCGATAAGGCCACAGCGAATTCGCACATAGCGCGGCGCACATAACAAAAGTAGGAATAACAAGGGGCGTCACATGCAGAATGGGGAACAACTCGTGAAAATGTGGGCGTCACGGGGGAAGTACAGGAGGCAAGTGCGCAGGATGCCCACACGCTCGCCTACAACACGTATTCATGGAATTGAATAGGGAAAAACAGCGCACGGCCAAAGACGCGCACAGGCCCATACATGTCCGCACACGAAAGCAGGCGGTAGCGTCCCAGCGCAGGAAAAAAATGTGCGCCAAAGTCCTAAACGCACGAGAAGGCCCACGTGCGATCGGGCCTGGGGGAGCGTGTGCGTGTATTTCAGGGGTGCGCGTGAAGTTCCACACGCGATTGGCCTGGGCGCGTGTATTTCAGGGGTGCGCGAGAAGTTTCTCACATGATTGGCCTGGCCGAATGTATTTCAGGGGCTCGCAGGTGTTTACACACGCGATCGGGCCTGGGGGAGTGGGGTACATGTGTTCCAGGGGCTCGCGGGTGTTTCTACACACGATCGGGCCTGGGGGAGCGGGGTACGTGTATTTCAGGGGCTTGCGGGTGTTTTCACACGCGATCGGGCCTGGGGGAGCGTGTGCGTGTATTTCAGAGGTGCGCGAGAAGTTCCACACGCGATTGGGCTGCGTGCGGGCATTTCAGGGGTGCGCGTGAAGTTGCAACACGCGATTGGGCTGCGTGCGGGTATAACAGAGGTGCGCACGAAGTTACACACGCGATCTGGCCTGGGGGAGCGTGTGCGTGTATTTCAGGGGCTCGCGGGTGTTTTCACACGCGATCAGGCCTGGGGGAGCGTGTGCGTGTATTTCAGAGGTGCGCGTGAAGTTCCACACGCGATTGGCCTGGGCGCGTGTATTTCAGGGGTGCGCGAGAAGTTTCTCACATGATTGGCCTGGCCGAATGTATTTCAGAGGCTCGCAGGTGTTTACACACGCGATCGGGCCTGGGGGAGTGGGGTACATGTATTCCAGGGGCTCGCGGGTGTTTCTACACACGATCGGGCCTGGGGGAGCGGGGTACGTGTATTTCAGGGGCTCGCGGGTGTTTTCACACGCGATCAGGCCTGGGGGAGCGTGTGCGTGTATTTCAGAGGTGCGCGAGAAGTTCCACACGCGATTGGGCTGCGTGCGGGCATTTCAGGGGTGCGCGTGAAGTTGCAACACGCGATTAGGCTGCGTGCGGGTATAACAGAGGTGCGCGCGAAGTTACACACGCGATCTGGCCTGGGGGAGCGTGTGCGTGTATTTCAGGGGCTCGCGGGTGTTTTCACACGCGATCAGGCCTGGGGGAGCGTGTGCGTGTATTTCAGAGGTGCGCAAGAAGTTCCACACGTGATTGGGCTGCTTGCGGGCATTTCAGGGGTGCGCGAGAAGTTTCACACGCGATTGGGCTGCGTGCGGGTATAACAGAGGTGCGCACGAAGTTACACACGCGATCTGGCCTGGGGGAGCGTGTGCGTGTATTTCAGGGGTGCGCGTGAAGTTCCACATGCGATTGGCCTGGGCGCGTGTATTTCAGGGGTGCGCGTGAAGTTTCACACGCGATTGGGCTGCGTGCGGGTATATCAGAGGTGCGCGCAAAGTTTTTCACGCGATCGGGCCTGGGGGGGAGCGGGGTACCACTCACAGTCTGCCTTGCGTGTAGAAGAAAGCATAGCCAACACCCGCTGTGAAGTAATAGCGTGTGAACCCCAACGGATGGAAAACACACGCACTGCACGAAAAGCACATACGGAGCAGTGTAAAGGCACGCGGGATCTCCAAGCCCTGCCAGGACAACGCCCGTGCGCGAAACGTCACAGCCGCGCTTACGCTGTAAGGGCCTTTGGTCCAATGAAATTGCGTACGCGTGCTGACGCGCTTACGCGCTAAGCCCCTTTCCTCGAATTTCACGCTGACGTGCAGGATTTTCACGTGCCAAATCACTCTGTATCAAGCTGGCCACGCGAAAACACACGGAAGACCACGCTCCTGCCCAGAAGGCCGAATTACTGCCCTCAGTGCCCTGAGCAGCCTCCCACGTGCCATCTGCTGCTGCCTGCCTGCCTGCCTGCTGCCACCGTGCCCTGCCATTTGGTGCCTGCACGTCAGCCATCTGCAGGGGTCCAGTTGCTGTGTCCACCCCTGCTGGAACAGAAGACTCCCGACTCGGATAACATCGCTCCACAGCCCAGCCCCAGGACCCAGTTGCCCACCCACTCCTGCCCCTGGGGTTGCCATGTCGGGCACATCAACATCTGGCACCAGTGGCAACCCCCGGCAAGAGGGGCAGAGGGGCACCAGCTTCACTGCCACCGAAGTTGGTGTCCTGGTGGAGCAAGGCCTGGGGCAGTATGATGCCCTCTTCAGATCGTCCCGCGCCAACAAGGAAGGACGAGAGAGGATCTGGGCCGACTGTGTGGTTGCCATCAACGTGGAGGGGGTGGCAACCCGCACCATCCAGAAGGTCAAGAAGCGCTGGGAGGACTTGAGGTCCAGGAACCTCATAAAGGCCCGCGCCTCGTGGAGGGGGCCCGGTGCCGCATGAGTTCCATCCAGATGAGGCTCATGGAACGCGTACACCCAGCACTCCACGCCCAGGTCCTTGAGAGGGAGACCCGTCTGGAGTTGAGCGGTAAGTGGCCAAGCATTGCTGTGTGAGACAGGGCATGTTGCAGTGTGCTGGTTGTCTGATACTTGCCTGTATGTGTGACATAGGCCATGTACGCATGTATGTGTGCAGGGACATCATGGTAATGCATGTGCGACCAGTAATGTGTGAACCGCACGGTTGTTGCATGTGTTTAAATGCGACATGGGGAGCCCTATGCAGATTGTACACATGAGAGCATGGCAGTCTCTGTTCCTGGACATGGGTGGGGGTGAGGGATGGGTGCTGATGCCAGGTACATATATGGTATCCATGTCTGTGTGCCTGACCTGCGTGTCTGTGACTTGTGAATGCCATGGATGCATGACACATGTCTGTGACAATTTACAGATTCACTGATGCAGCCTAGTCATCCTTGCATCCACTGTGATTGGGGTGTATGGGGCCAGATGGATGTGACTGAGGTGAAGTGTGTGCATGTGATAGGCATGACCCATGATGCATGTGAGTTCCATTACATTGTATGTTTCGAGAGTCCATTGGACATGTATGGAAATGTCCATGGCATGCACCATGACTGTCACTGTGTGTGTTTTGCCTGGACTGACACATGTGTTGTGGAGGGACATGATGGAAGTGTACTTTGACAGTGGCACTCATCTGCTATTGCTTCCTGTCTAGGGGACCATTGTACAGTACCCTGATGCTTGTGTTCTATGTCTCCCTCTACGCAGCGGCTAGTGAAGAAGAGGGCGGAGACGGCGCTGTGGAGCAAGGCGGCGGGGATGCCCCCACGGCTGCAGCGGAAGGGGTGGGTGAGCCCCCACAGGGGCCTGGTACGGTGGATGATGGTGAGGAGCCATCCAGGTTGGTGGTTTCCACAGAGGAGGAGGAGGCCGCCACTGAGGCGCACATGGGGCCTGGTGGGGGCATCCCTGCTGGTGCAAGTGGTGCAGTCCAGGGGCAGGGGCAGGAGGCAGCACAGGTCACCGTGGAGGGGCCTGTGCATGTCGCTGTCCCTGACCCTGTGGGGGCACCACCATGCACCAGCAGGGATGCCCTGTCCCAGGCCCGTCCGCAGGTAGAGGGGATGTCCATGTCATCTGACTCCCCTCCACCTGCGGACGAGGGGACCCCTGGCCGTATGGAGAAGGTCCTGATTGGGGTCGCGATGCGCACGGCTGTGATTCGTGATGACGTGCGTGCTTCCCAGGAGGAGCACGCACGTCATCACGAAGAGCACCGTGCCGACGTGGCCCAATTGGGATCGTCCATGTTCGGGGGTTTCCTGCATGTGTCGGCCAATCTGGCGGCCCTCTCCTCCTCTGTGGAGACTATACGCCAGTCGTTCTCCTTGCCGTCTTCCGGCCCAGATGCCACCAGGGCCCCCTGTGGACCTGCCCTGACCAATGCAGCCAGCTCGGTGGGGATCCCATCCCTGCCACAGTCGGGAGTCGGAGGTCAAGCAGGGGTGGACACCACAGCAACTGTACCCCAGCAGATGGAGGATGTGCCGGCATCATCAGGCAGGGCACATGCACAACGGCGTCGGTGGATTCCATCAGCCTGGATGCCGTCGTGCTGGCAGAGGCAGTGTCGTCGGAGGCAGCAGCGGAGTCAACGTGGGAGGCATCATGGCTCGGGGCCATCAACATCGGAGGGGCAGGCATCGGCCGGAGGGCAGGAGGACCCAGGACGGGAAGTGTCTTCCGTGTGGCAGCGGTTGGGCCAGCATATAGGTGCGGAGCGGCGGCGGGTGGAAGAGGCGCAGCTCACAATGGTCAGGGCGGAGAACTCCATGCGGAGGGCCCTCAGGCGGGCCGAGTGCCTCGAGGCAATCCGCAGGGGGTTGGAGGAGGAGACGGCGTCGTCCCTGCGGACCCTCGGGGCCATGGAACAGGACCGCCTCCGGGACATCGAACAGGAGTTCGATGATGCCCTGGCCCGGAACACCATGGAGTGAGCCGCTGGACTTGCCCGCCTCCTTTGTATATAGTTATATAGTTAGTGTTAGGTTTCCTTTAATATTTTTTTTTTATTTGGTTGCGATTGGACAATGCGCCACATTTTTGTATATAGTTCAGTTTTTAGTTAGTTGTCATAGTTAGGTTTCATTTGGTTGGGCTCATGGACCCGGGATTATCGTGTAAATAGTTCTTCAATGGATTCTTTTCTTTTTTGGATTTTTTTCATCGCCATGGAGCAATGGTTTTTGTTTATCATTTACACTTGGATTACTTTTCTGACTGTGACTTTGGACACCATTCATTTTGATTGTGCTGTGTGTTTTTATTTTTTTCATGGACATTCATCTTCTTTTGGTTGTTTTGCTTTGTGGTTTTTCTCATTTCATTTCCATTCAAGTTGATTTTCAATACATTTTTATTTTCATCCTTCAATGTGTCGTATCATCTCATTGCTTTCATGCATGTCATGTTGGGTGTTTTAACATTCACTTGCAGCCATTGTGTGTGACAGACATGTGTTCATTTGCATTATTTACATTGGGTGTGTAACATGTAATTGCCTTTGATATGTGGGTGGATGTGATAGTTGGTTGGGCCTTTTGGCAGGGGAGGATGGCCATTACGGACATGATTGGGGATTGTTGGGACACAGGTGCAGGGGGGCATGGATGGGACATGGGCGAGGGCCTGGTGGAGGGTGCCCCTGCACTGCTGGGGGGTGGGGGGTGGGGAACATGAGTTAGACATGGGTGGGGGCCTGCTGGCAGGTGCCCCACAGTGCTGGGGGGTGGGGCGGGTGGGAGACATGAGTTGGACATGGGTGGGGGCCTGCTGGCAGGTGCCCCACAGTGCTGGGGGGTGGGGGGGTGGGAGACATGAGTTGGACATGGGTGGGGGCCTGCTGGCAGGTGCCCCACAGTGCTGGGGGGTGGGGGTGGTGGGAGACATGAGTTGGACATGGGTGGGGGCCTGCTGGCAGGTGCCCCACAGTGCTGGGGGGTGGGGGTGGTGGGGAACATGAGTTGGACATGGGTGGGGGCCTGCTGGCAGGTGCCCCACAGTGCTGGGGGGTGGGGGGGTGGCAGACATGGTGGGGGCCTGGTGGAGGGTGCCCCTGGTGGCTGGGGGTGCAGGGGGACATGCGTTGGTGGGCAGTAGTGCAGGTTGACATGTGGGTTGGCTGGGCGGCATGGCCATGGTGGATGGGGTGCCTGCAGGACATGTGCAGGGTAGGCCCCTGTGGTGTGAGCCACCTGCAGGGGCCGTGGAGGGTGTAGATGGAACACCTGGGAGGACCCACACGTGCAATTCACGTGTGGTGCTCCCCGTGCACCCTGTAATACACGTACCCTGATGAAATTGCGTGTGGTGCTCCACGCGCACCCCTGTAATACACGTACCCTGATGGAATCGTGTGTGAAACTTCATGCGCACCCCTGTAATACCCGCGCCCAGGGCAATCGCATTTGAAACTTCCCACGCACCCCTGTAATACACGCGCCCAGGGCAATCGCGTGTGAAACTTCCCGCGCACCCCTGTAATACACGCGCCCAGGGCAATCGTGTGTGAAACTTCACGCGCACCCCTGTAATACACGCGCCCAGGGCAATCGCATTTGAAACTTCCCACGCACCCCTGTAATACCCGCGCCCAGGGCAATCGTGTGTGAAACTTCCCGCGCACCCCTGTAATACACGCACGCAGCCCAATCGCGTGTGAAACTTCACGCGCACCCCTGTAATACACGCGCCCAGGACAATCGCGTGTGAAACTTCCCGCGCACCCCTGTAATACACGCACGCAGCCCAATCGCGTGTGAAACTTCCCGCGCACCCCTGAAATACACGTACGCAGCCCAATCGCGTGTGAAACTTCCCGCGCACCCCTGAAATACACGCACGTAGCCCAATCGCATGTGAAACTTCCTGCGCACCCCTGTAATACACGCGCCCAGGGCAATCGCGTGTGAAACTTCCTGCGCACCCCTGTAATACCCGCGCCCAGGGCAATCGTGTGTGAAACTTCCCGCGCACCCCTGTAATACACGCACGCAGCCCAATCGCGTGTGAAACTTCCCGCGCACTCCTGTAATACACGTGCCCAGGGCAATCGCGCGTGAAACTTCCTGCGCACCCCTGTAATACACGCACGCAGCCCAATCGCTTGTGAAACTTCCCGCGCACCCCTGAAATACACGCACGCAGCCCAATCGCGTGTGAAACTTCCAGCGCACCCCTGTAATACACGCACCCAGGGCAATCGCGTGTGAAACTTCCTGCGCACCCCTGTAATACATGCGCCCAGGGCAATCGCGTGTGAAACTTCACGCGCACCCCTGTAATACACGCGCCCAGGGCAATCGCGTGTGAAACTTCCCGTGCACCCCTGTAATACCCGCGCCCAGGGCAATCGCGTGTGAAACTTCCCACGCACCCCTGTAATACACGCGCCCAGGGCAATCGCGTGTGAAACTTCCCGCGCAACCCTGTAATACACGCACGCAGAACAATTGCGTGTGAAACTTCCCGCGCACCCCTGAAATACACGCACGCAGCCCAATCGCGTGTGTAACTTCACGCGCACCCCTGAAATACACGCACGCAGCCCAATCGCATGTGAAACTTCCCGCGCACACCTGAAATACACGCACGCAGCCCAATCGCATGTGAAACTTCCCGCGCACCCCTGTAATACACGCGCCCAGGGCAATCGCGTGTGAAACTTCCCGCGCACCCCTGTAATACAGGCACCCAGGACAATCGCGTGTGAAACTTCCCGCGCACCCCTGTAATACACGCACCCAGGGCAATCGCGTGTGAAACTTCCCGCGCACCCCTGAAATACACGCATGCAGCCCAATCGCGTGTGAAACTTCCCGCGCACACCTGAAATACACGCACGCAGCCCAATCGCGTGTGAAACTTCCCAATCGCGTGTGAAACTTCCCGCGCACCCCTGTAATACACGCGCCCAGGGCAATCGCGTGTGAAACTTCCCGCGCACCCCTGTAATACAGGCACCCAGGACAATCGCGTGTGAAACTTCCCGCGCACCCCTGTAATACACGCACCCAGGGCAATCGCGTGTGAAACTTCCCACGCACCCCTGAAATACACGCATGCAGCCCAATCGCGTGTGAAACTTCCCGCGCACACCTGAAATACACGCGCCCAGGGCAATCGCGTGTGAAACTTCCCGCGCACCCCTGTAATACACGTGCCCAGGGCAATCGCGTGTGAAACTTCCCGCGCACCCCTGTAATACACGCGCCCAGGGCAATCACGTGTGAAACTTCCCGTGCACCCCTTTAATACACACGCCCAGGGCAATCACGTGTGAAACTTCCCGCGCACCCCTGTAATACACGCGCCCAGGGCAATCGCGTGTGAAACTTCCCGCGCACCCCTGAAATACACGCACGCAGCCCAATCGCGTGTGAAACTTCCCGCGCACCCCTGAAATACACGCAAGCAGCCCAATCACGTGTGAAACTTCCCGCGCACCCCTGAAATACACGCACCCAGGCCATTCGCATGTAGAACTTCTCGCGCACCCCTGAAATACACGCACACGCACCCCCTGGCCCGATCGCGTGTGAATCTTCTCACGCACGCGTGTTCCCGACACCCGTAATATGCGTTCCCCGCTTTTGCCAGTCCGGTAAACTGGTACAGTGTTAGCGCAGCCCTTTGCGATGGTTTTCCGATCTTGATGGCTTTTCCTTGCGCAAGGGCGTTCTTGGGGGCGTAACTGGCGCTGTTGCAGGGTCGCTGCGCCACTCTGCACCACGTCTGCTTTTGGAGGCGAGAATCCATGAATACGCTGTGCGCGGAAATTGAATTTATCGCACGCGGCTGGCGCAGACATTCGCACGGGCACACTGTGCGCCAGCCGCGTGCAACACTTTTGAGAGGAATTACATGAATCGGCCTGTAAATCTTTACTTGGAGTAAGAATGATGTATCAAATTCCAAATGATCACAGCCACTGCATATTCTACAGACCGTATCACTACAAAAATATCTGCATGTAGACTGGTGCACCAAAATCCCCATTTTCAGATGAGTATCTATGGAATGAAATATAAAGAACCTTGTATGAAATCAACAAGAAAAGAGTAACTTCTTACTAGAAAGTACACATTTAAGAGCATAGAAATCCTCATTGATAATGTACAAAAATCCACTCAGTGACATTCCATAGTACCCATATAATTAATGAGCAGGTATAATTCAGATTACATCAAGCAATTAGCCACACAATTCTACATCATTTGGTGTACCAAGTCATGATGAATGGAACTATTGGAGTACAATTACAAGTCATGTGATCAAAGGAAAACTTCAGTGTTCAAACCATGTATGGTAGACCTGAATTGGCATATATATCTTGCTTCTATTCTTCTTAGGTTGTTTTCTCTGTCTCCGCGCCTCACAGAAGTATTGGCTTGAGAAATGGATAACAATCTCATGTCATTCTTTTTATCCATTTGGTTTGACTTGCTCCAATGCTATGCCAAAGTTAATCTTGAGTCTTCACTGCTGATAGAATTGAAATATTCCCTAATGTGTGTTCATAATTTCCAAATGCTGATCCCTACATATAACTTGTCACAAACACACAAAATAATATACTCTACGTATTTTCTACGGCAATTCAAAAATGTGTTAACATAGATATTAGAAAAGTTTGTTGAAAATGTGTGCATGTTGTCTAAAGCATAAGCAGACATTGAGAGAAACCCACATTTCTTAAAAAAACTCTTTTGTTGCACCATGGTCAGCCAGTTCCTCACTGGTTTTAAAGGACTCATAGAGCTGAGACATAAACAGTTTCATATGGAAGGTGGTTCACTATAAACTATATTTAGCCTGTTGCCAATGTAGGTCCTAAGTCATTCATCCATAATAAGCAAATGCCAATGTCTATTGAGGATTTTAAAGAATTGATGACTACAATTGCTATATTGTGTTATAAATCTGACCTTATCCTGCATGCCATATGTGGTTTAACTACAGTAAGTCATTCTCTGGTCTTGGCCCTGGTTTTGTGCACTGATGCCTCTATGCTGGTCTTTGTGTAACCCCTGTGTCTGAATGCTGGTCTTCGTGTAACCCCTTTGTCTAAACCTGTTCTTAACCACTTCCAATTCCTAAAAAACATCAGTCTCACTTCAATTGCATCATGCCCCAATTATTTTTCCAACTTGAATGTTGCGTATAACATGTCTAAGCTGACAGCTGGATTGCAACAATGTCGAATACAGCTGAGATGGCTTGTGATAAGTGCATGTTTGTGTAGTGTTATCCTTAATTTATATTGTGAAATCCAGAAATTAAATCTCTTTGTCATTCATTTAGCCCACTAATTCCAGTTAACAGTTGTTAGATATAAAAACATTATTATGTTGTATAGGTTCTTCAGGTGTCCCATTCCAAATTAGAATAATGTCATCAATATAGCAAATCCATTTAGGGACATGCCATGTCAAGTTGTTGTCTTGCAAAGCGTGAGTCTTATCAAAGTGTGCCATAAACAGATTTGCTAGCGACAGGGCATAGAGGGCCCCTATTGCTACTCCCTGTATAAAATTCACCATTACAAATTAACACATTATTCTTCATTGTGAACACTAGTAGTTCTTTTATGAGTTCATGGTGTAAGTAATACGTGGCAGAAATGTCTGAAGTGTGATACTCAATGACTTAATAGCTAATGTATGGTCAATAGATGTGTATAATGCTTTTACATCAACACTGGCTACTTAGTAATTACTTAGTAATTATCCTTCCGCTCAACACCAATCAATAGTTGTATAATGTGTTTAGAATCCCGAACATAAGATTTCAAATTAACAACCAAAGGCTGCAAATACTGGTCAATATATTTAGAGGCATTCTTAGTAATCCTGCCTATTCCACTAAGAATGGATCTGACTTTGGAAGATCCAGGTAGGGTTTATGCACCTTCGAAAGAAAATAAATCATCAGCAATGTAGGTTTGTTCTGCCATATAAATGTTCTATCCTCATCCAATAGAATTCCTCTAGCATTCGATTGAGAAATTATCTGTGTAAAATTCTGTAAAATCTCTGCCGTAGGGTTCTTGTTAACTTTCAGACAACATCCTGGTGTATTAGGTGTGCATGTCTCATTGTAATATAGTTGTGTCAATTTAGAACGACAACGTTGCAACCTTTATCAGCTTCTTTGATAATTATGTTAAGGTCATTGGCTGAGTTACTTAAGGCCTTCTGTTCTTGTGAGGACAAATTGTCATATCTCAATGTTGTGTCTCTTTGTAAGTTATGATCCATAAACCTATGCATGTCTCATAATGTTGCTTTGTAAAATGTTTCAATGATACTGTCTGAGGCTGTTACTGGTGTGAATTTAGATTTAATTATCAAACATGATTCAGACAATGGGTTAGATTGTATCTCCAAGTCTTGTGTGATTAGAATACCTGGTGTAGTTGTTTCTTCATCCAAGGATATTAATAATTTATTGTCCTGTATGTCACCCACCGTAAAGGTACTAGGTAAAATGGTTGTGTCTGTGGTATTAGTTTGCATGTTCCTGTTGTGAATGCATTTTTTAGCTTGAGCTTTCTCACAGATTTATATAAATCAATCTGAGTAATTGTTCCAATGGAACTCTAACTGATGGTGCCTTTAAGGGTACAAGTGCTAATTAGATAAGTCAGGGGATGAACACGACTCTCTGTACATATTGTGGCAGTGTAGGGACTGATGTTGAATCAGCATAAAACTCCCAATCCCTAGCCATATCAGAAACAATTATTGGCTAAATAGAAGCTAACAGCCTCATTAACCCAGTCCTGATTCAGGCAGATCTGGGCCGTTGTGATTTTAACACCTTCATCGTGAATACAACTAGTGTGTCATGCCGGCTCCCACATGGTTAAGGCCATAATGTTGAAAATAATATTTTGTGAAGGGAACAGTCACCATCTAAATCGATCTTATGTTACTATATCGATTAGCTCCACTGCGTTATATTATTAGCAACAACAGGATTGTAAATATATGTGAAAACACATAGCAAGCTACCCCTATTATTAATTTTTTTTCTGAAAATATCCTCCAATACATTTTCGAATATCACGTGCCAATTTTCAAACTGGGGTATTAATGTTCCATGAGCGAATTGACAAACTTTAATGGACAAAAATATCCAGGCCTCACCAGGGAAGACAGAAAAGTGGCAAGGAAAGATGTAACGGTGACCAGTGAGGCTGATAAGGCAACACATTGTTTTCGAAATATTAAGTCGACCGCTATTCATCTGGAACAAATGATGGGCAAATACTCTGGAGATGTTGCTAAAGGGCAGGGGACGCAGGGAGATGAGTCACATTGGGCATGGCTGGTGAACTTGGTCGAGAAGAGGGGGGCTTGTCATCCCTAACAACAATCCTAACACACCTTTTCTGCTTATGAGCGGAAACACAAGAGGGCATGTCCATCTGTTCGAGAAGGAGCGTCTATTTGACCATATCGACAGACTCAGTATTTTCAAGTTCCAGGAGACTTGGTTAACAGACTCCATGGTGGTGGTGCGGCGAAGAAGGGTTCTAGAGGTTACCCAAGGGAGGGTCTTGCACTAGGAGTAAGGAATTGTATGGGATTCTGTGAGCTCCCTATTTCTTCTAGAAATATTAAAATGGGCAGAATATCCCTCTGCTCGCAAACCATCCAAACAGATCCATGGGAGCTTCTCTTCATTGACATTTATGTCCCCTCATATGAAGGGAGTGTTTCTGGTCTGGTCAGGGAAATGGAGAATGTATTGAGCCACTTGAATTTTGCTGATTTGATTATTCTTTGTGGTGATTTTAATGCCAAAATACCAACATTTAGCCTTCTATTGGAGGATGAAACTCTGGATGTTGGGCCCCTTATATCCAGTGGGGCCACTTCAAGAGCTTCTCGTTGGGGGTTGAAAAGGGCTTGCTTACTGTCCAGGATGCTTTTCTATGATTAATTGTGCTTGCTATTCAGATAACCAGCCCAATTTCACCTGGGTGGGCAATGGAGGGAGCAGCAGTTTGGACTACATGTTCATTGCTAATTGTGATGGATATGTGTGTGTATCTCTGTTTGGAAAGCAATCACTTCCCTATTATTGTGCAATTAGATCTGCAGGTCATGACACAAGGTTTGAGGCCAACTTACCAACTGAGCATCAATACTGTCATGAATTGTATTTCCTGGAAGGATCGGAATACCATCAAGGCACTGTCAGATACCGACACATATTGGGTACCTTTGTTCATTCTGAGGAGCTGTGTGCACCCTCAGTGGTATCTCTATTTGAAAAGGCCATGGCAACCATTCAAGAGTGTTCCATGACACCTAAGACCACTACAGGCATGGTGGGCCTGGGCTCCAGGACTCCTCATTCCCACTTCTATGACTGAGAAATTAGAGATAGGAAGAGGATTTTGAGAGGGGAAATACGGGCTATTGTGAAGTTTAATATTTTACCAGATGTACAAAGCCAATTGTTAAACTTTGCTAGTCATGAACACTGTAAATGTTTGAAGAATCACAAGGACATCAAGGACTGTCTATGCTGGCATGAATTAGTACTGGCATCAACTTCCAATGATACTCAAGGTTTCTGGAAGATCGAAAACGGCATTAACCGGAGACTGGGCCCTGTAAATGGCATATCCGAGTGGGGCTAGACCCAGCATATCGTAGAGGTGCTAAGTAGCCCTCATGTGGTTCCATATGCCCATCTGGCACCCTTGGCCAATTGGTCTTATGCCATTAGACCTAATAACATACTGAGGATAATAGGAGCCAGTAAATCTTCTAGGGAACCTGGTTCCGACAGGATATGCAGTACAGTTATCAAATCAGATCCTGAAGTCTGGACGCTAGTGTCATGGTGTGTGCTTCAAAACCCCTGGAACTGATGGGCCCAACCCAATGACTGGCACCCATAAGGACTTATTAAGCCCCAAAGGAGTGTCCTAGAACCTCCTGATATTCCAATCCATCGGTACCTGAGAGAAGAAAGAGAAGAGAATTGAAGTTAGTACAGCAACGAACGCCTTACCTGCTGTACTTCCTCCAATCGGTCGCGCCTTCAGATGATCTCCGAAACACCGCCCTTGCAGAGAAGAATGTATCCGCACAAGCATCCAATACTCACCCGGGGTCGGCATTCTTCCAGAATAGGTTGGAGCGGTTCTTCTCATCGCCGTCTTGGAGCCGCTCTGCGCCTGCAAAGAAGGAAAAGAAACAGCAGGTTAGTCGCGCATGAAAAAGAACAGTTATTCAGACATTCAGCACCACTCACTTGCGCTAATACTCACCTGAAGGAAATCTGCTCAGCATTTTAGGAAGAGTCATTCTTCATCCGAAATCTGCACAAGAGCACGTCTGAAAGAAAAGACAAAACATGTTTAAAACTTGGCCAATAAGGACTCTAAGAACCTATACCAAACATCAATTGGCATAGAGACTTATCTGCTTTATCCCGCTATTCCAGACTCAGCAACAGCCACACTGGATCAGTGAAGTAACTAGATCTGGGCAAAGACTGTTCTTACTGTGCCCCTGCTAGAGATTGCAGGACGGAGAGCCTACCCCACAAAACTCCAGGGTGAGACAGAAAAGGAGCAGGGCATCAGGAGGTGAAAGGAGGTGGGACCAATCCAGCCCCACTCAGTAGCTAATATCTTATTTCGACCTTGCAGACAAATGCCTCCTGGTGTGATATCAAGGGAGAAGACGCGAGCAAGCATCATCATTCAAGCAGTGCCACGCCAGTGCAGACATCATTCGTGCAGCTACGTGCTACGCCCCAGTGGAGACCAGGTGAGCGTGACAGAATGCGAAGCCTTCTACAAATTCTCTACCTGGGCGTCATGGAAACCTCTGAGATAGACCAGCTAGTCCCGCTTTTGGGGGAACTCAGGGCCAAGGTACATTCAGCTCAGCAGGAAACCAATGCCTTAAGGAGAGAACTGGTCGTGGCCAATGATCATACCTATGAGCTCGCTAGACAACTGCTTCAATCACAGGCAAGGCAAACACTGTTACCAGGATTGGGGTCAACGGTTCCGACTACATCAAGCAATCCAGTTCAGGTGGTGCTTCCAGGAGCCGTACCTTTGGCACCTCCAGAAAGCTTTGCAGGAGACCTAAAAAGGTATGCGGTTTTTATAAATCAGTGCCAACTACATTTCCTATGTAGACCAGGAGGTTTTCCAAATGACCAATCTAAGGTGACCTTTGTGCTTTCGTATCTCAGTGGCAGTGCTGCAGACTGGTCGGTACCACTAGTCAATCAGGACAATCCCATCTTGCGAGACTTCTAGAGGTTCCAATTGGACATGGAGAAGTTGTTTGCCCGCCACTCACAGGGTCAGGCATTGGATAATGAACTCTTGTCTCTGTGTCAAGGCAACCAAGATCTGTTAACTTACATCGCAACCTTTAATAGACTGGTAGTGGAAACCGATTGGCTGAACGACAAAAGAACAACCCTGTTTTACCGTGGTTTGGGAGGGCAGTTAAAGGATGTTTTAGCTCAAGTGGTCAACCCTCCCAGAGATTGTGCTTAATACATAGACTTGGTGGTTCAGCTTGATCATAGACTACGGAGCCGTAAGGCAGATTGAGCTAGAATGGACACTCAGGTATTTGTGCGCCCAAAGGAAAATGCATCCAAAACCACCGACTTGGCCGAGCCCATGCAGATTGGAGGAGTGCGAGGGCCATTAGCCAAGGCTGAAAGAGATAGGAGAAGACAAAAACAGTTGTGTTTGTATTGCGGGTCAGCCAGCCATTTCCTCCGAGAATGCCCAGTAAAACCACCCGAGAAAGCAGTTGGGGTTGCCGGCAAAGTTGAAGCAGAGCCAGAGTCAGAAAGCTTCCCCGCCCGAAAAGCGTAGAGGTCCGCTTGTCTAGCGAAAAGAAGGACTCCCAGACCTCGCACCTAGCCCTGCCAATGATCCTCATAAGTCACCAACAGCCGTCCGAAGCATGCAGTAGAGCAATTATCGATAGCGGAGCCATTGGAAATAATATGGATCAAGAATTGGCTACAAGGATGAATCTTCTCTTTGCGAAAAGGCAACAACAGATGTAGTCACCACTGTCGACGGAACTGAGATCGCATCGGGTCCGGTAACGCACTCAACGACAGAGATGACACTTTTGTGCCAAGACAGACATCGGGAAGCCATTGTGTTTGATATAATCAAGGCTCCACAATTTCAAACAATTCTGGGAATGCCTTGGCTAGAATCACACAATCCTTGCATCAACTGGCGTGCTAAGAGGCTGACCTTCTCAGTCGAATGTGCTCCTAAATGTTATCAAACAAAAGAACCTTTGGTCAAGGAAGTGACAACAATCATGAGTCTAACTAACCTGCTACCTCCGCTATATCAAGACTATCAGGATGTCTTCCAGAAGGATCAAGCAAACACTCTTCCTCCCCATAGATCATACAACTGTCAGATCGACCTCATACCTGGCGCATAGATTCCATGCAGTCGAATCTATGCACTCACTGAACCTGGAAATCTGCATTTAAAAAAGTATCTAGACCAGTACCTGGCTAACTGTTTTATCTGCCTGTCCAAGTCCCCAGCAGCCTCACCCTTATTCTACGTGCCTAAGAAGGAAGGAGACCTTAGGACTTGCATCGATTTTTGCGCATTGAACCAAATCACTGTTTAAAACCGTTATCCCTTGCCGCTAATTCCTGAACTATTGGATTAAGTTAAAGATACCCGAATTTATACCAAGTTAGATCTCCGAGGAGCATACCTCCTGGTATGAATTAAGAAAGGAGACGAATGGAAGACCGCCTTCCACACCAAATACGGGCTATTTGAATACCTAGTGATGCCCTTTGGCCTTTGTAACGCCCAAGCGGCGTTCCAGTATTTCATGAATGACATCCTGCGAGAATTGATTGATGTGTGTGTCGTAGAATACATCAACGACATTCTGGTATATTCCCCATCCGAACAAGAACATGTGAAACATGTCCGTGCTGTTCTGGACAAACTTCGACAACATAGACTATTTGCAAAACTGGAAAAATGCTTCTTCCATGTTACTGAGATCGAATTCCTTGGATTTGTCCTAACCCCTCATGGTGTACGCATGGATTCGCTGAAGGTTGATGCCATCCTCAACTGGCCTTCTCCAACCTCAATTAAAGGAGTCCAGAGTATGCTCGGATTCACGAACTTCTAACATCGCTTCATTCCAGGCTATTCGCAGCTAGTACATCCCATCACCTCTCTACTGCGAAAGAACAAACGTTTTCAATGGTCAGAGGAGGCAGAGGAAGCCTTCCAGGACTTAAAACAAAAATTAATCTCAGCTTCAATCCTGAAACACCCTCGTCCCGATCTACCGTATGTGGTAGAGACCGACGCTTCCAGTTTGGCAATGGGAGCGGTCCTCTCACAGAAGGATCCTGAAACAGGTCAACTTCATCCGGTGGCCTTTTGGTCATAAAAATTCACGGCACCAGAGCTGAATTATGCCAAGGAACTTTTGGCCATCAAGGCGGCCTTCAAGGCCTGGTGGCATTATCTTTTAGGAGCAAGGCATACAATCACAGTAATCACTGATCACCACAATCTACAGTACCTGAAGGTGGCGAAGGCTCAATCATCCCGGCAACTCTGATGGGCATTATTTTTTGTTGAATTCGACTTTGTAATTACTTACCGACCTGGTTGTCGAAATGGCAAGGCAGATGCCCTATCCCGTATAGGGGTAGACGAGGAATCCACCAACCCCGACCCAGTGCCCATCATCCCCAGAGAAAAGATCTTAGGAATTACAACGTCTCTAACCTTAGATGACATCCACGAGGAAATCACACTTCTCATGGATACCTACACTCTGAGGAATTGGCCAACCCAAAGTGCTCACCACTCAGTCTCAAACCAATTACCATATTTTCAGAGATGTCTCTATCTGCCCAGCAAAGAACTTCAGGAAAAGGTAATCTCAAATTACCACGAATCACTGATAGAAGGTCATCCTGGGATCGCTAAGACCAAAGCCAATATCAAGCAACACTTTTGGTGGCCAACATGGCATAAGGACATCAAGCAGTTTGTGCTATCCTGTGGAGTTTGTGCACAAAACAAGGCCCAAAAGAAGAGATCACCAGGTCAACTGCAACCACTGGATATTCCGCCTACACCTTGCCATACATTGTCTTTTGATTTTATAACTGACCTTCCTCCTTATAATGGGTTCAACACAATTTTGGGGGTGGTGGACTTGTTTTCCAAAATGGCCGATTTCATCCCACTGAAGGGCTTACCCTCAGCTTCAATCCTGGCTAAAGAATTCTTAGAACAGATAGTCTGAATACACGGATTCTCTTCCATCCTGATTTCAGATCGTGGCAGCCAATTTATCTCATGATTTTGGAAAAAGTGCTGCGAGTTAGCTCAAATCGATGTAAGACTATCCACCAGCCACCATCCACAAACTGATGGTCAGACTGAGAGGACCAACCAGACTTTGGAGCAATACTTCAGATGTATGTTACACCAAAGAGAAAGCTGTTGGAAAGATATTTTATGGATAACCGAATATGCCTATAACAATTCCCTACACTCCAGCATTGGCCAGATCCCTTTCTATACCATTTACGGGATGCATCCACGAATCTCTAATCTTGACCCGCCTCAACCTCTGGAAATGCCAGCAGTAAGAAGTTTGCACACTACTATTACTCCAACCTGTAAACAAGTAACAGACCATCTGAGACAAGCTAAAGAAAGATACATGAAATCGGCAGACATGCATAGAAGTGAAGCTCCAAGGTATCACATTGGAGATGAAGTCTGGTTGCTGTCAATGCACATACCAATATGTGTGATGACGTATACAAATAGCGGCCATTTTGATGGATCCGAATCGAGCACATCGATCGGATCTCTCATGTGGCCTTGGAACAAAAGATCACTCTTCCTCCCCATAGATCGTACGACTGTCAGATCGACCTCATACCTGGCGCACTGATTCCATGCAGTCGAATCTATGCACTCACCGAACCTGAAAATCTACATTTAAAAAAAGTATCCAGACCAGTATCTGGCTAACGGTTTTATCCATCCGTCCAAGTCCCCAGCAGCCTCACCCTTATTCTTCGTGCTTAAGAAGGAAGGAGACCTTAGGACTTGCATCGATTACCGCGCATTAGACCAAGTCACTGTTAAAAACCGTTACCCCTTGCCACTAATTCCTGAACTATTGGATCAAGTTAAAGATGCCCAAATTTATGCCAAGTTAGATCTCTGAGGAGCATACCCCCGGTACGAATTAAGAAAGGAGACGAATGGAAGACTGCCTTCCACACCAAATATGGGTTATTTGAATACCAAGTGATGCCCTTTGGCCTTTGTAACGCCCCAGCGGCGTTCCAGTTTTTCATGAATGATGTCCTGCGAGAATTGATTGATGTGTGTGTCGTAGAATACATCAACGACATTCTGGTATATTCCCCATCCAAACAAGAACATGTGAAACATGTCCGTGCTGTTCTGGACAAACTTCGACAACACAGACTATTTGCAAAACTGGAAAAATGCTTCTTCCATGTTACTGAGGTCGAGTTCCTTGGATTGGTCCTAACACCTCATGGTGTACGCATGGATTTGCTGAAGGTTGAAGCCATCCTCAACTGGCCTTTTCCAACCTCAATTAAAGGAGTCCAGAGTATGCTCGGATTCGCGAACTTCTAACGTGGCTTCATTCCAGGCTATTCGCAGCTAGTACATCCCAACACCTCTCTACTGCGAAAGAACAAAAGTTTTCAATGGTCAGAGGAGGCAGAGAAAGCCTTCCAGGACTTAAAACAAAAATTCATCTCAGCTCCAATCCTGAAACACCCTCGTCCCGATCTACCGTATATGGTAGAGACCGACGCTTCCAGTTTGGCGAGCAGTCCTTTCGCAGAAGGATCCTGAAACAGGTCAACTTCATCCAGTGGCCTTTTGGTCACGGAAATTCATGGCACCAGACCTGAATTATGCCATTATGGACAAGGAACTAAAAAAGCTAAAGAAAGATACATGAAATCGGCAGACATGCATAGAAGTGAAGCTCCAAGGTATCAAATTGGAGAAGAAGTCCGGTGCTGTCAAAGCACATACCAATATGTGTGATGACGTATACAAATAGTGGCCATTTTGAGTGATCCGAATCGAGCACATCGATCGGATCTCAAATGTGGCCTTGGAACAAAAGATCAGGATCAAGCGAAAGCACTAAACCAAGATTAGATATGGATTGGCACATCACATCCCTTTGAATGGAACTACTTTACCTCTAAAGGGCCAATCACCTTAAGTTATATTGCCTGTCTCCCTCCTTCATCTCATTCTCTCTCTAATAGTGGGCCACTGTCTAGCAAGACAAGACATAAGGAATGGGAGACCAGCCTAACAGCATATAATAAAGGACTATTTCCAACTAACTGGAACCTAGAGCTAATAAATTCACCTTGCCAGAAGTAAGTCAATTATGCATATAAATAAGCTTTTTTTTGCTAACATTAAATATATTTTATCAAGCAATGAGGACCCCTAGGCAACAGAATGTTATACTTAATGTTTCTTGTTCCATTTGATTACAGGAAAAACTTGAAATTAGAATTGTTTTTGAAAATAAGTTTTGTAAAGAACAAATTTGTGCATCTCAAACCCTCCTGATGAACTATCCAAACTGGATGGAGAAACACGTGTTCTTGAATGGTTCAAATCAGCATCTCTGTATGAATGAAATACAGAGCACATCCAGAGAGGGGACTTTGAATGTTGAATTTTCATTTGTTGTAATGATAATCTGAATTGTTACAACCAATATCTCTGTATGAAGGTAATACAGAGAACATTTAGATAAAAATTAAAAATTAAATCAATAAATAACCATTCAAAACTGGTATTTGGAGCGCACCGTCATCTCTGTTATTATCCTTTAACAATGCACTGTTCAGTCGCAGTGGTTCAGAGACAGGTGCTGCACACAACATTATTTGAACATAAACAACTATAACATGAAACTCGCCACAGTTGTTCAGACTGGAACTAATTCACAAATACCAATGAAAGGAACCCGCACCTTCAATCCCAGATATGTAGGTCCATACACCATTAAGGCCATCATTAACCCGGTAGCTGTGAAATTGGACCTACCTCCACACATGAGGATTCATCCCGTGTTTCATGTCTCACTTTTAAAACCAGTGCAACCTGGGACCCAAGTACAGAAACCACCAAAACCAATCACGGTAGATGGGGAACCTGAATTTGAAGTTAAGGATATCCTGGACTCAAAAATTATCAAATCAAAACTATTTTATTTTAATAGACTGGAAAGGATATGGACCACATGAAAGATTGTGGGAACTTAGTGAACACATTAATGCTCCATGGTTGTTGGAAAGGTTTCATCATAATCACCTGAACAAACCAGGACCAATGGGAGAACCCACCGTTAGGGGAGTCTTGGGGGGAGTGCTGTCATGGTGCATGCTTCAAAACCCCTGGAACTGATGGGCCCACCCCAGTCACTGGCACCCATAATGGCTTATCAAGCCCCAAAGGAGTGTCCTAGAACCTCCTGGACTCAGTCCTGGCGCCATTGCCACCAGGCTCATAATATGTGTTGAACTGCTTGGGACTACTTACTCAGCCTAGCCTTTCTGCATAACCAGGGCGTGGCTGAGGGACTACTTTACCTGAAGGGCAGGGTGTGGTGAAGGGACTACTTTACCTGGAACTACTTGCAAGGCTATTTAAGCCACACCCTGCATGCAGAACACGCTTTGCGTTATTCTGCACTCCTGCAGTGTAACACTCACTGTGTCTGCTCAGTCCTCGAACTTCTGCAGCCACGCCTGTTCTGAGATTCCAATCCATCGGTACCTGGGAGAAGGAAGAGAAGAGAATAGAAGTTATTACAGCAACGAAGGTCTTACCTGCAGTACTTCATCCAATCGGTCGCGCCTTGAGCTGATCTCAGAAACCGCCGCACATTCTTCAGGAATATGTTGGAGCAGTTCTTTTCATAGTTGTCCTGGAGCCGCGCCACGCTTGCAAAGAAGGAAAAGAAACAGCAGGTTAGTCATGCACGAAAAAGAGCAGTTATTCAGACATTCAGCACCACTCACTCGCACTAATACTCACCTGAAGGAAATCTGCTCAGCATTTTAGGAAGAGTCATTCTTCATCCGAAATCCGCTCGAGACCACGCCTGAAAGAAAAGACAAAACACGTTTAAAATTTGGGCAATAAAGACTCCAAGCACATATACCAAGCATCCATTGGCATAGAGACTTACCTGTTTTATCCAGCTATTCCAGACTCAGCAACAGCCACACTGGATCAGTGAAATAACTAGATTCGGGCAAAGACTGTGCTTACTGCACCCCTGCTAGAGATTGCAGGACAGGGAGCCTACCCCACAAAAATCCAAGGTGAGACAGGAGAGGAGCAGGACATCAGGAGTTGAAAGGAGGTGGTACCAATCCAGCCCCACTGAGTAGCTAATATCTTGTTTCGACTTGCATACAAACGCCTCCTGGGGTGATATCAAGGGAGAAGACGCGAGCAAGCATCATCATTCAAGCAGTGGCACGCCAGTGCAGACATCATTTGTGCCTTTACGTGCTACGCCCCCGTGGAGACCAGGTGAGCGTGACAGCTAGCGCTGCATCGTCGCTTGCGTAGTATTACCTTACCTTACAGAATACTCTTATTTCCTGCCGCAATAGTATAATTGTGCCAATGCTGAAAAAGGGCAAACATGGAGATCCAAGAAACTATCGTCTGCTTGCCATGTTGGATGTGACTGCAAAGGCTATTGCCCGGATCCTTCTTAAATAGCTTGAAGACTTGGCAGAAACAATGAACATCATTCCCTGCAATCAGACAGGATTTAGGAAGAATTCTAGTACCACTGTCAATGTTCTTGCACTTTCAATGCTAATCCAACACGCGGGAATAATTAGGAAGCTCACAGTTTATACGGCATATATCAACTTCAGTGCCGCTTTTGACACTGTAGACCGCAACAGGCTGTGGGGATAGCTGTCCAAAAATAATATTGCTCCAGGGCTTCTGAAGATGTTTATTCTATTGCATTCACAAACCAAGGTTAAGGTTAGATTAGACCAACAAGGCGGGCCCACCACTTGGATACCAACGGACAAAGGTCTTAAACAAGGCTGGACGATGGTGCCTATTTTGTTCAACCTCTAACTTTCTGATATGGGTGATGCCCTGGGTTCCATTCCAGCAACCTTTCAAAACTAGGGACAACACCAATTCAGTGGTTAGGACATACAGACGTCTTGCTATCTTGGACCTTACAACTGTCCTTGAAAAGACTGAAAATCTATGCTGACGACAATTGCCTTGTTATAAACATCTCCAAAACTAAAATCATGATTGTTGATACTCAGAGGAGGAAGAGAAATATCAGGAGATGGGAGATAAATGGGCATACGTTAGAAGTGGTATCCTTGTTTAAGTATTTGAGTCTGTTTCTCAATAGCAGGCTGAGTGGTACTACTCACATGTATTACATTGGATTGAGGATTAATGTGACCCTTGGAGGTATTTGCTCCCTTGTCCAGAGGGCATACTGATCCAGTTGTACCAGGCTAAACTGGCATCACTTGCACTATATGGTGCTGAAACCTGGTTTCTTTCAACTGTAGATGAGCTGGGTAAACTAAATTAGAAAGGAGTGTATTGAAGAGTCTTTTAGGCCTTCCCCACTGCACTGCAATTGAGATGGTGCTACTGGAATATAATGTGATGCCTATTCAGTCTAGAATCTATCTGAGCTGTTTAACTCTATTGTGGAAGTTGTCCAACTATCCTGCTGGAGCCCTCTTGGCTTTGATATTTGATGTATATAAGACCAGATCAATCTTGATTCCTACTAGTAATTTGGTCAATATCTGTACAACGGCTAATAAGTGGCTAAAACTGGCTCCAGAAAACTGGTTAGGATTCCCTTTTTACTATTTCAAGAAAACCATGAAAGATATTTTGATCAACTATGGCCAAGAACAGCTTTTAGTGAATCTGTGCACAAAGAAATCTGCCACAGATTTTGTGGCCTACATCACGACAAGGAATGACAATCCGTCATATATCCAACTATTTGAAGGTAATTACTTGGTGTGAGACTACCTAAAGCTTAAATTCAATATTGTTAAAACAAGGGAAATTGTGGGGGTGTGGCATTGAGTTCCAAGAGCAAGAAGAGAATGCCGACTTTGCGGGGATGGGCACTGGAAATTGTAAGACATCTCCTATATGAATGTACTTCGTTGATATACCTAAGGGTGGGTGCGTTGCTCTCTGCTGGGATGATGGCAAATCGCCCTGAGCCTTTGTTATGGAAGAAATTCATGAATGGGAATAAACATGCTTGCATTATCTTTTTTATCCTCCTATGGTGGGAAATTGTTACTATTATTATCATTTTTAATTGAGGGAAACTGTAGACATCTTAATCATTTTTTTAAACCAAGGGGATAAACTACGAGGATTGTCTTAAACTGACATCTTTATTGCACCTTTTTCTCTCCTTTTCTTTTTATATTTGGGGAGGGTTTTCTTCTTTTCTTTTAATACTTTTATTGTTACTCTGTATGTGAAAAGTTTAATAAACTATAACACATAAAAAAATTAATCAACATAAAAATCAATCTGTGTTTCTATAAAATCCATCAGTTTGTTTGGTGCAAAAGACAGCCCTTTGTTAAAAACTTTTATTTTATATGCATCTAAAATTGTGTCTGAAAGATTAGTGATCAAGTTCTCAGAATTCACTTTGGGCATGATGTTGTTTGAGTCCTGTAATCTGCCCTTACCCCTAACATTTTTGTTTGTGTATCCTCTACCTCTTCTTCCCATTCCCTCACCTCCTCCTCTGCAGCCCTTATATATGTGTCACGCATTGAGATATCTTTGGTGACCAGTTCTGCAAATCTCACATATTTTGTATTCTTCTGCACGTTTCCACATTTGAACCGTTAAATTTGTTCTAAAAAAACGTCTTTTTGTGTTAGGGTGGGTTTGTTGATCTGTCCTCTGTGAATTACTACATGTGGCAGTGCCTTTTCGTTACTTTCAGTCTCTGTGTCTGAACTAGCTGGTAAAGAGTTTGGTGTACTAGCTTGTGAATGTGATGTTCTAATACTTTCATCGGTTTTGGGCTAAAAAGTACTTGATCGTTCCTGTAGTTGCGTTTGTCTCTGAAAGATGTCCTGGTTTTACATAACTTCACTTCATCCTGATGTTTTCTGAGGATTTCATTTAATGGTGTATGGTTCTTTGCTGTAGTTGCCTCTGGAGCTGACATGTCTACACATTCTCGTTTAAGTATCTCTATGTGCATCTCTATCCATGTTAATAAAGAAGTCAGAGTCCTTCAAGATCGGAGCATTTGTACTCACAAATACCACCGACTGGTCATGATTGCTACATGCTACTATTATATATCTGCCCAATGATTCAGTGCTTGAGGAGGAGTGAATGAACCCTAGATAATGGCGTATCAACATTAGAAATTGCCTGTATTGGGATTTAGCTTGCAGTACTCCAGTGCTGAGCAAAGTTCTCATTGATTGAGGCTAGTGCATGAGTTTTTTCAATCATTGCAATCGTTATCTTGTGGCCATAGAGATATACAGATAACTTCTTAGCCTTAACCACATTATTTGTGCACCTGCCATTCCAAATAAATCACTGAATAGGGATTTGTAGGTCAACTTTTAGAAGTGTCTGATCAGGTAACATGTAAAATACAGCATCATGAAATTATGAACTGCAAATGAAGAAACTATCATGAAAATGACGATAATTGAAACAATTTGAATGTCATCCCCACCCTTACCCATCAAGAGCCTCAGTGTTAAACCCAACCAAACGGTGTGTATCAACCCCAAATGTAGGAACCAATACATGCCTGGTGGACAACTGCCTATCGGCTTCAATATTACCATTATGTTTATATCAATGCCTCTTTCGCATCTGGAAGTGTACCTCAATGCCTAAAAGAAGCCTGGGTCCGCCCGCTCCTAAAAAAACCCTCTCTCGATCCTTCCTCCCCTAACAACTATCGCCCCATCACCACCGTCCCCTTTCTCCTTAAAATCCTAGACAAAGCCGCACACAATCAAATCCAACACTACCTGGAAACCAACACCATCCTAGGCAAAAGACAGTCAGGTTTCCGCAAAGGCCATGGAACGGAATCTGCTCTTCTAGATTTAAAAAATCAAATTACTAAAATAATGGACACAGGCAAACCTGCCCTCCTCCTCCTACTCGACCTTTCTGCAGCATTCGATCTTTCGACCACAGCATTCTCACATCGCACCTCTCCAATGCTGCACACTTCTCTCACAAGGCTACCACGTGGATCACATCCTTCCTTGAAGGCAGGGCCATGAAAGTATACTCTGACCAGGATAGCGCCCCCCCCCACCACTATCAATTGTGGAGTCCCACAAGGGTCCTGCACCGCACCGACCCTCTACAACCTATTCACCAAACCCCTCTTTGACTTACTGGACTCCCTCAACATAGCGTACACCAACTACGCTGATGACACGCAGGTCCTCCTCCCCCTCTCTGGAGACTACGACCTTGACTCAGAAGCCCTCCGCAAAATCTACTCGACTATCCAAACATGGATGGCTATCAATGGTCTCTGCCTAAACGGAGACAAAACCGAAATCATCATCCTAGCCCCTAACGAAACTCTAACCAAACTCAGCCCCGATTATTCGCACATGATCATCGACAGTATTAGCATTCCTGTTACCTCTGCCGTCAAGACCTTAGGAGTCTACATTGACGCGACACTCTCTATGACAAGACAAACCAGCGCCATTGCCTCAGCTTCTGCTCTGACTACCAAACTCATCTATGCCATAAAACCCTACCTCACCACGCCCAACTGCCTCTCCATAGCCAGAGCTACTATAGGAGCCAGATTGGACTACTGTAACGCCCTCCTGGCAGGCACCTCATCAAAAAACCTAAACAGGCTCCAAATAGTGCAAAACAATGCCCTCCGTGCTGCACTACACATTCCCAAAACTGACCATATCTCACAGGCCAGAAGACACGTCCACTGGCTCCCAGTCAAGGAAAGGATCAACTTTAAAATCCTCACCCTCACACACAAATGCATCAACCACACAGCACCCCCCTACCTATCTGAAACTATAACCAAGAACTCCTCCGTCCGCCCCAGAAGAAGTCATCACGCCAACCAACTCCAAGTACCCACTGTAAAAAGAGCCAAAGCGGCGGCATTGGCTTCCCTCACATAGCACCTAAGCTCTGGAATGCCCTCCCCAACTCGCTCAGAGCAGAACCATCTCTGTATCTCTTTCGCAAATCCCTCAAAACCACGCTATTCAGCTAACTCCACCTTCCCTTCACCCACTTCAGCTCGCACACATCTGATACGAAAAGTGTTAGACACGAAATGCTTCCTGTAATGAAAATTGCTTTGTAACCATCTTCCTTCCATTGTAACCAGACTATGTATGTACTCATGTAACAGCGCCACGATGCCCCCGGGCTGATGTGCGCTTTAAATAAATCCGAATAAATAAATAAATAAAAATAACAGAAATTCAACTGGAATCATGTTCCTATAGACAATTCACAGCTACAATGAGAATTGACAATACTTAGCATAGAATTTATTTCAATCAGTTTCTTATGACAGTCCAGGAGGGCTCCATGGAGAAGAAGGGGCAATAATGGGAGCAGCACCCCAGACTGGGTAATATTGAATTCAACAAAGGAGATGGCATCAGCAGGTGTCACAAAAAAATAGAAATATTCTTTGAATTATATTCACAGTTTTGATAGAACGAACATCACAAAGTGATCTGCCTATTCCACATGACTGTTGTCAGTGTGAAGTGACTTGTGAACCTGCTGCTTTGCAGTTGAAAAATTAGGACATACAAATACCCTGAAAGACTTTTAAAACAGCTCCCATTTATATCTTGCAAGATTTAGCACCGAATCCCTCTGACACAACTTGTGAAGAGAAGGAATGGTTCCTAAGGAGGTATTTAAAGGATAGTTCCGGGATTTTTTTTTTATTGTCCCTATGGTTCGACCATGTGTTTTTAAGCATAACTCGGTAGATCGTAGAAAACTTTCCTATGGACCTTACCCGACTTTTCGTCCATTAACGCACTCGAAATCAGCCGCCATTTTCTGATAATCCTATCATTTCCCCCCATCGCCCTGGCTCACCTGCTTTTGCGGCACTAAATCAAATCCCCCGCCCCTGAGCCTGACATCAGCAGACGCGTACCGCCCATTTCCCAACGCCAAAGCACGTTTCGTGTCAACAATCGCTGCGCCTCAGCTAATGAAGTGTCGCCATGGAAATGGCAGGACACCTCTTTCCTCAATAAGTATAAACAGACCGTTTCACAACACACAGCAGCAGATTTTTGATTCCATTCCTCTGTCTGTGTTACTTTGAGTATTCTGTGACTCGTTTCTGTGCTCTGGTCAGCTACCTTCGCCGCTTCTAGGCCTTGTGAACACCTGTACCATCTCTGTAAATTATTTTACTTTCTTTACCACACAATGGCTACAATAATGCCATATATGTACGAGCCCGAGTACACCGAGGAGGAACTACTGGAAAGGCAAGCACGCGAAAACGATGGGGATTCGGACGGCAGTTGGGAGGACCAGTCAACGGATGAAGAGCCTGGACCATGTCGCATGGACGGCGTCTCCACCTGGTGCACGTGCAATCGGTGCGAGCTAATGCCAACTGAGGAGGAGAACTGCTGCTGCCGTGAAAATTCCGGGTGCTTGGCCTACATTTCGGAAGGCGAGCCAAGTCTGCAATGCATCACCGAGCTGCCAGAGTTCAGGGAAGCCTGCCTCTCACGGACCGTGTTGAGGATGATGATGGTGCTTATGCACGAACTTCGCGGCACTGTTCGTCCGCGTAATCCGAGTAACGAGTAAGAATACTCTGGTTGTGATGTCAGTGATGCCACTACTATTTCATGGTCGTCTCCCACATATAAAATTACATCTACATATCATTCGAACGCATGTAAATTGGTTCCATATTGTGCATTTTCTAGATAGAATTTTTTTCAAAGCAGAATGACATTTTTTACCTGAATCGACAGTGATAAGAAAGTTTTGTCATTTTAATACAGTTTGCATCTTTCGTTTTCACAGGTGGTACAGGCTGGTGGCCTATCGTTGCTTCACTTGGTGGCTTCACGGGAGGCTCGGACACCGCGTTTGGAGAGTAATTCCTGCCTGTGCGGTACTTGCCATTAGACAACATTTCCCCAGCGACAGTGGACAATACCGCGGATTTTCCCTGGATGTGCTGCAACCGGAACTTTACAATGTGTAAAGTTTATTATTTATGTTCAATTGAAATTAAGATCTAAAATAAAACCCAACATATATTTTAACAATGGTTGTTTTGATTTTTTAAATGAATCTAGTGTGTCTCCACTTTGTTCAAGCGTTGGCAATAAAAGGAAGGCCGTTGGATTTTATTGATACAAAACATGGTTATAGGTAAATAATCAATATGGTTGATCATAATAAATCATCCTTTTGGGCACCGGGTACAGAGATGACCCCCTCTGGCCCGTGCCGCCTTGCCACCACAGGCCAGCCTGCTGCTGACTAACTGCCTAGGCATCCAGGGTCTCCAGGGTGAACTGCACCCATATATTCTCCTGGGAGGGTGAGGTATTTATAAACTCACCCCCCTGCCTTCCATGTACTAGATCCTGCAGCCTGCCTCTTACATGCAGTTAGATGGCCTCTCCTTGGTGAGGCCCTGCGGCAAACGAGTCTTGTCTGCACGACCACCGCCCCAATCCACCCCCCCGCCCTATCAAAGGCAGTTTGCACCGGGGTACCTGTGCTGGCAAGTGGAGCTGTCAGGGAGCGATAAAGGCCAAGAGGTGCCAAATAGCATGTACACTTCAAAGTGGTCTATAGAGCATGGGTTGTTGTTCCCATGTCTACCTCCAGACCCCGTGTCTCCTGCCAAGCATCCCCCCTCACGCTGGACGGCCCCCTGCAATCCACATAAGTGTGTCTCCATTCACGAGTCTTCCTGTGTCTTGTCTGCACGACCACCGCCCCAATCCACCCCCCGCCCTATCAAAGGCATTTCGCACCGGGGTACTTGTGCTGGCAAGTGGAGCTGTCAGGGAGCGATAAAGGCCAAGAGGTGCCAAAGACCATGTACACTTCAAAGTGGTCTATAGAGCATGGGTTGTTGTTCCCATGTCTACCTCCAGACCCCGTGTCTCCTGCCAAGCATCCCCCCTCACGCTGGACGGCCCCCTGCAAACCGCATAATGCCACGACATATACACGTCATTCATTCACAAACACACCCCTGTTTCGAATTCTTTATAACCCACTTCATATTTCTAATGAGCACTTCTTTGCGCTTTGCTAGTCAACCCGTGAAGGTGCTGGTTATCTGCTCTTCGTCTCTGTGAACTTCCGTGACCACTTCGAGGAAACTCGTCAGTTTGCAACCTGTGAACTGCTCCCTGTTCTACGACAAGAAACTACTCTGATCCCTGCATCTAACTGTTTGTTCGTCAAGGTAAGGCCATGTACCATAATCATTTTGCGTCCAATTTCTTTTCGTTCAAGACAGTACTTGCAAGGAACTAGTCACATGTTCTGAGTTTACATTGGTATTCATAGAGAATTGTTGATCTTTACTTTTCAGAACTTTCCACAATGCCTGCCTGTTCCATTGGCGGTTGCCCTTCGAAGACCCATAATAAATCTGAAGGTACTATAATGCATGTTTTCCCTAAGACAATAGATCAGATAAGAGAATGGGTCCGATATTGCGGATATCCACCGTCTGAGCTTGAAAGTAGAGTCCTAGAAGTCTTTGCGGACAAGAGGGATGATCGATACCGCATCTGCAGCAGGCACTTTACCTCTGACATGTACTCCACATCATTGCTAATAAAGAAAAACACACCGCGAGCGAGGCGAAAATTGCTCTCAACCGCTATTCCCACTCTATTCGTCCACATCCCTCCACTGGTGAGTCAAGTTTACGTATTTATCTCTCGGCCTTGCGGTAGTGTGTAGCATTAGCTAACAATAATTTCCCCATTTATGTATCCACTCAATATGAAGGCGGAAGATTCTCCATCCGTGTCGTTATTGCAGTCATCAGCCACTTCAAGCGCCTATCGGGTAATCTTACTTGGCTATTCTGCCACTGACTTGTTTTAGGCATGTAAATCAATAGTTTTAATTTATCGTGTAATTATTTTACCTAATGGTACACCCTTGTACTCGTCCTCTAGTCTTTGTTTTCAGTTATAATTATTGTTATCCAAAATAATGCAAGTACTGTCTTTCAGGGAGATGCTGAGGAGTCCAACGTATTGACGACTACCGTTGATGTCACTCAGATGCTCGAGGTACGTTTCCGGACAGTTCCATCGATGGAGATCATCAGATCTTGCATTCTTGTAGCGTGATTGTTACACACAATGTTTCTTTCGTTTTTAGCCATTGATATGTCCTTCTGTCGTCGCCCTCCTATGTGTCTTCTTTTTTCAATATTGTGTTAATTACTAAAAGTCCTATGTTTCAGGGAGTCGATGGAGCATTAGTCCAAGAAGAAGGGTGAGCATGCAGTTACGGGTCGGCGCAACAGCTTGCAGAAGTGTGCACCGCAGTTACATTGTCCCTTGATGTTCTTATGCATTTCGAGGTATGGATACTGACAGTTCGATCAAGCGAAATCATATGACGTGATTACATCCGCTATACTTCCTTCTTTATTAACGCAAGTACTATGTTTCAGGGAGATGACGGAGCTTCTTCTACAAGAACATCACCCCTAGTAGTTGATGCAGATCTCTGGGTGGTGACACTTCCAACGATCGAGCAAATCGAATCATATTTACATATCCATTATTTATTTTAGACAACTGATCATTTGTGCAGGTCTATTTAGATGAGCCGTTGACGCCTGCACAAAGTTTATGTTCTTTTTAACAAAATAGAAAACCATACTAATGCAATTACTGTGTTTCAGGGAGTTACTGAAGCATCATCTTCAATAATATCATCAATGGAAGTCTATGAGGAGCCCCAGGTATGGATCTTGACAGTTCCTTCTAACTAGATCAACAATGCGTGAATAATTGTCGTTTGAATGTTCTACACAAAGCGTTCATTCGTGTTTTGCTATTGAGATGTACGTGTGTATTGGTCCCCAAGTACATTTTGTGTTTTCGATATTATTATACATACTAATGAAAGTTCTATGTTTCAGGGAGTCGATGGAGCGTCAGTGCGTGATGGATGTGCTTATCATGAAAATATAGTTGTTGCAGCGCAAGAGGAAGTGGAGACATGCACACACGAGTCGGAGCAACAGCGTCCTGATGTTGAAGTTTGAGGCAAGAAAGTTTCAAAGAAAAGAAAGCAAAAGAAGGTTAGTGTCCTGGTCACTATATTATGTTGTTTTTCACTGTTAATAGTTCAATACTGTAAGTTGTGTTTAAACTGAACATCCCTTTTCCAATCTGTCCTCTAGTTGCGAGTGGGTGTACGAACTAGATCTACACAGACAGTGAAGCGAACGAGAGATGTTGCTTGTCAAACCTTTTGGCAGGGACTTGAGACTGGAGATGCATCGTGCCAATGGGAAGAATTTGAAGTGATTGACAATGGAGCTATACCACCACCAGCCATTGATAGTGAATGTCCTCCTGGTAGTTCGGATGCAGTCGGAGATCAATTCACAGAATCCACACCCGCAAAAACTAAGACCGCGAGAAAGTTGAAGAAATTGTTTTATTCACCCATCGCCGGAGAAGGAACAGATGTTGCAATGGAAGAGAATGAAGTGGACGACAATGAAACACCATCAATATCACTGAACATAGCGGAAGACGATATCAGAGATTCTACCTTTCATGTGAGTGACATTGTCAGAACACTCTGGTCCTAGGCGCAGGAGCGACGCAGTACCAACCACCCCCACTATGGTCGTGGAGCCTGCAAGTCGAAGCTTACGCAGGCTACCCGGACCAGAGCAGGGAAGGAGGGTTAGGGTCTCGTTGATTGGATAGGTTGGGGGATTTTAGGGAAACCGGATTGAGGTTTGGGTAGAGGTTGTGGATAGGACGGGGAATGGAAGGGTTGATTGTTGCACACTTTAGATTGTACTTGGTACCAAGTAGTTATTTGCACACCACCTCCACATAGTCAGACTTAGGCCCCCTCACTGCTCAATAACGTACAAGTCTAAACCATGCACCTAATTCTGTCCACAACTAATTAGCATTTCTTGGCATGCAAACTTAGCTCTGGGTTTCAGTGTCCTGTCCGTGATGAAGCCGTCAAGTCTTGTGGCAGGTCCGTAGTGTTCAGTGCTGGTCCAAGAAGCTAAAAGAAATAACACAAGTTAGGGTGTTGCCTCTGCATTCCCATAACCTTCTCATTCATTCCTCACACGCACAAACACACAACGTTCTAGCTGCCACCCGGGCTCAAATCACGGGCTTTAGAGTGTGCCAAAGTTTGCCACTCTTTGGGGCTTTTCCACTTGTTCCTGATGTGGAAAAAATGCCAGTGTTACTTCCCACAGGGGTCTTCCTTCAGACCGCCGCGGTAACTTTTGCCCATGTGTTTTCGCCTCCCGTGCGCCGAGTTTTCCCTGGTTCCAGGAGGCGGGAACACACGGTACGGTTCAGTTCCCCACTACGAATGCAAGCGCGGGTTAGCGACGCGCCTAGGACACGCCCACTTATCTTTCCTGTAGGCGCAGGGGCTAGGAATTTGCGGGCTAAAGCCCCCTGCGCTTCTCCCCCGATCCCTCTGATTCCCCAAGATGGGTTAAAGACTTATCTTGCAGGAGCGAGGGGCCGAACTGCTTTTCCGGCGGGGCGGGGCCCCTCGCGACTGATTCTGGAGGAGCTGGGCTTTGCACGTCCTCTCCTTCCGAAGTCTCAAGCGCAAGCCCCGTGCCTCGGGGCTTGCGCATGCGCGTTGATGTGCCACACCCTGCTGGACTCCTGATTGGCCCGTGGCGCCCCCGAGCATGCTGGGAGTTGTAGGCAGGAGACTGCTTCTGCTGGGAGCTGTAGTTTTTGAAGGCTGCTTTTCTGCAAAAGGGGCACAGCAGCCTTTTAAATGGATACAGCTTTCTGGATCCAACTTGTACGTGCATCACAGCCCCCACCATGCCCCTCTGCACCCCTTGTCTTGGTTTGGTCTTGGCTTTGGTCCTGACAGCACTCCCCCTCCCACGGAAGGTAGGCCCTCCGGGTTTATCTGGATAATTCTTGTGGAAAGTGCGCAACAATCTTGGAGCATGAACGTGATGTGAGGGCTCCCACGAGCGCTCTTCAGGTCCATACCCCACCCAGTCCACTAAATAATACAATTGGCCGTTCGTGCTCTTTTTGGAGTTCAAAATTGCACGTACCTCATATTCAGGTTCCCCGTGAACAATTATCGGGGGGGTTTTTTTAACGGGAGTTCCATGCGGGGCAGGTTTTAGCAGGGACGTGTGGAATGTGGGATGAATTTTCATTTGGGAGGGTAATTCCAATCGAATTGCAACTGGATTCACGATCTGTACAATTGGGAATGGGCCTAAGTAGCGGGGCTGTAATTTCCGGGGACCATCCAATCGAATATTGCGGGTGGAAAGCCACACCTTGTCACCCACACGATAGGGAGGACTGGCACGGCGGTTTTTGTCTGCATAATACTTATAAGAGTTTTTTGCTCTAACGAGATTACCTTGTACCTCCTTCCAAACTTGCTCAATTTCTATCCGCTGTCCCGCTAGTGTGGGCAATTCCACTCCTAAGGACGGGACAGCTACTGGAAGAATACGTGGATGTCGTCCATAAAGACAGTAAAAGGGAGTCTTTTTGGTGGACGTGTGTAAGGCATTATTGTAGGCTAGTTCAGCTAACCAAGTATGCTGGACCCAAGTGGTTTCCCTGCTTGTAGCAAAGCAACGCAAGTATTGCTCGAGCCCTTGATTTACACGCTCGGTTTGGCCGTCAGTCTCGGGATGATACCCGGATGACAAATGGACTTCCATCCCAACGATCCTACAAAATTCACGCCAAAATCGTGAAATGAATTGTGGGCCTCTGTCGGTGATAACATGGTGTGGAAGCCCGTGTAGGCGAATGACGTTTTGCAGGAAGAGTTCTGCAATTGCACTAGCGGTTGGGACTCCCTTGCAAGGAATAAAATGGGCCATTTTTGAAAAGGTATCTACTACAACCAATATTGACGTGTAACCCTGTATCGGCGGGAGATCCTCAATGAGGTCCATGGTTACAGTATGCCATGGTACGTCTGGAGTTGGTAAAGGACGCAGAAGGCCTGCAGGTCTTTGGTGACTGGCCTTATTGCGGGCACAGGTGTCACACTTCAATATGTGTTGCTGAACATCTTGTCGCCACTTCGGCCACCAGAAGTATCTAGCCACCAGCTCTTGTGTTTTTGACCTTCCCGGATGACCTACAAGGGATGAATCATGACACCACGACATGGCCTTTTCCTGGAGTGCCGCAGTAGGCAAATACAGAGCATGAGCGTGGTAGGGAAGCCCTGCAAGAACTACATTCCGAGGGTCCTGTTTGCACCAATGGTGTAGTTCTTGCATAGAGAATTCTTTCTGAATTCCTTCAAAGAAATCAGAGGTCGCCCCAATAATATGAGCGGGAGGAATTATTGATTGGGGCGTGGGGTTCGCCTCTCGAATTGTCGGCTCGGGATAGCGTGACAAGATGTCAGCTTTCTGGTTGCTGTTTCCGGGCCTATATGTGATGATAAAGTCGAACTCCGCGAAGTACATGGCCCAACGCAGCTGACGTGGACTCAGGGTCTTGGCGGTTTTGATAAATTGTAGGTTTCGATGGTCCGTGATTACTGTTATCGTATGACGTGCACCCATCAGATAATGCCGCCATTCGCTAAATGCTGCCTTTATTGCCAGCAGTTCTCGATCTGCGATGATATAATTCACCTCGGCTGGCAGCAGCTTCCTAGAATAATAGGCCACCGGATGTAACAAACCCGTCATTGGATCCCTTTGGGACAGAACGGCCCCCAAAGCATAACTGGAGGCGTCCGTTTCAACCACAAATGGTCTGGACAAGTCTGGGTGTTTTAGTACCGGAGCGTCAGTGAAGGCCTTTTTGAGCCGATTAAAACCCTGTTCGGCTGAGGCATCCCAAACAAACGGGCAACCCTTACGAAGAAGCTTCGTGATTGGAGTAACCAATGCTGAAAAGTTCTTAACAAAGCGTCTGTAAAAATTTGCAAATCCTAGAAAGGATTGTATATCCTTCACATTAGCAGGGGGTGCCCAATCTAAAATTGCCTGCACCTTTTTGGTATCCATTTGAACGCCGGTTGGGGTTAGGAAATAACCTAAGAACTCCACAGTGGTACGATGAAACTCGCACTTTTCTAACTTTGCGTAGAGATGATGTTCTCGCAATCTTTGCAACACCGCACGAACATGTCGGACATGTTCCTGGAGACTACTGGAATAGATGAGGATGTCGTCAATGTACACAACAGCACATACATCTAAATATTCTCGAAGTACCTCATCCAGGAAATGTTGAAAGGCGGCGGGGGCGTTACAGAGGCCGAATGGCATGACCTGATATTCATACAATCCGAACTTGGTTCGGAAGGCGGTCTTCCACTCGTCTCCTTCACGTACCCGTACCAAGTGGTATGCGCCTCGAAGGTCCAACTTGGTATAGATGACCGCATCCCTGACTTGGTCTAGAAGTACTGGGATTAAAGGGAGCGGATAACGGTTTTTAATGGTTATCCGGTTCACTCCGCGGTAATCAATACAAGTCCGGAGCTCCCCAGACTTCTTCGGTACGAAGAACAGAGGTGACGAAACCGGAGAATTAGAGTGCCGAATAAAACCACTCTTGAGGTTTGATGCTATGTATTCCCGGAGATGGTCATTCTCAGCCTCGGTCAAAGCGTAGATGCGGCTGCATGGCAATACCGCTCCTGGCTCCAGGTCTATCCGGCAATCGAAGGGCCGGTGTGGAGGTAAAGACTCAGCAGCCTGTTTATTAAACACATCCGCAAAGTCGGCATACTCTTGGGGCAGATCTTCAGGACGTACCTCTGGTTGACTGTTAGCAATGCAGATGGAGCGTATGTCCGGCAAAGCCTTTTTTAAGCAATGTTCTTTGCAATATGGAGAATTCAGGTCTATCGATCCTGAGGTCCATTGAATGTGAGGGTCATGCTTCTTTAACCATGGCAAACCCAGGATAAGCCCAAATTGCGGGGCGGCAATAATGTCAAAGGCAATCTTTTCTGTATGCCCATCTCCACACCGAAGGATTATAACACAGGTACTATGGGTAACAGGACCTGAACTAAGGGGGGTACCGTCAACTGCATGTACCAGTTCTGAAGTAGGTTTACATTGCACCGGAATTCCTAAAGTACCCACAAACTGGGCATCGATGAAATTACCAGTTGCACCCGAGTCGATTAGCAGTGTAACCTGTTTCCTCTTTGTCAAGAACTCTAAGCAACCCTTCTGAGTGATATAGGGGCCATGATTCGAATAGCCTGCAACTGGGGCCCTGCTGACTAGGCTCGGCCGGGTGACCCCCACTACCGACGAGCCAAGGCGTTTCCCTGGGTTTTTGGTTTGGCGGGGCATTCGCGAACGAAATGCCCAGCCTTACCGCAATACATACAGACCCCGTCTTTTCTTCTCTGCTCTTTCTCTTCTTTTGTTAGGGGGCCCCGGATGGAGCCGATTTGCATCGGCTCATCCCCCTCAGATTTGTCCACCGTCCCACGAGATCCTTTAAACTGGTCTAACCGTGGTACAGGACGAGATTCTCCTCTTCTCTTGTCGCCTCGCCTTTCCGCCAAGCGGTGGTCAAGACGCAAGGCTAAGTTGATCATATCCGAACACTCTCTTGGCTGTGGATCAACCTGAGCTATAAGATCTTTTAACTCGTCTTTTAACCCCTGATAAAATAGGGACATCCTCTTTTCTCTGGGCCATTCGGCTTCTGCTACTAGCCGGTTGAACTGCGTGACATAAGTCACCAGTTCCCTATTGCCTTGCCTTAAACTCAGCAGTTCCCGATCCTTGCAGAGGGTGGCTGCCTGTCGATTAAAGATCTTCTCAAATTCCCCTAGAAACTCATCCCAGTCATACAGGACAGCATCGTCCTTTTGAACCAAAGGATTCGCCCAAGAGGCGGCGTCCCCTGTAAGGTACGATATCACGAAGGCTGTACGTGCTTGAGCAGACCGAAAGGCTGATGCCTTGGTGAGAAAGTGGAGACGACATTGGGTCAAAAACGTAGAGAATCTTTGCGGGTCCCCTGCATATCGCTCTGGAGGTGCAAGGGGAACTATGGCTTCCGGGGTTACATGTACCTGTACCGGGGTAGACGGTTGACCAGGTAAGGGCGATGCTTGGGCAGCTAGATTCCGCACCTGCGCGGACAAAGTTGCATATTCTTGCCTGGATGCGGCTAACTCCCCTTGCAAATCCTGCAAGGCTTTAGCAATCTCTTCCATGACTTGTTGTGAGGGTTGGCTGTGCCGCTCAGGCGCCTGGAAAATACGTGGGCTTGCGCTTCTGTCAGAACACTCTGGTCCTAGGCGCAGGAGCGACGCAGTACCAACCACCCCCACTATGGTCGTGGAGCCTGCAAGTCGAAGCTTACGCAGGCTACCCGGACCAGAGCAGGGAAGGAGGGTTAGGGTCTCGTTGATTGGATAGGTTGGGGGATTTTAGGGAAACCGGATTGAGGTTTGGGTAGAGGTTGTGGATAGGACGGGGAATGGAAGGGTTGATTGTTGCACACTTTAGATTGTACTTGGTACCAAGTAGTTATTTGCACACCACCTCCACATAGTCAGACTTAGGCCCCCTCACTGCTCAATAACGTACAAGTCTAAACCATGCACCTAATTCTGTCCACAACTAATTAGCATTTCTTGGCATGCAAACTTAGCTCTGGGTTTCAGTGTCCTGTCCGTGATGAAGCCGTCAAGTCTTGTGGCAGGTCCGTAGTGTTCAGTGCTGGTCCAAGAAGCTAAAAGAAATAACACAAGTTAGGGTGTTGCCTCTGCATTCCCATAACCTTCTCATTCATTCCTCACACGCACAAACACACAACATTCTAGCTGCCACCCGGGCTCAAATCACGGGCTTTAGAGTGTGCCAAAGTTTGCCACTCTTTGGGGCTTTTCCACTTGTTCCTGATGTGGAAAAAATGCCAGTGTTACTTCCCACAGGGGTCTTCCTTCAGACCGCTGCGGTAACTTTTGCCCATGTGTTTTCGCCTCCCGTGCGCTGAGTTTTCCCTGGTTCCAGGAGGCGGGAACACACGGTACGGTTCAGTTCCCCAATACGAATGCAAGCGCGGGTTAGCGACGCGCCTAGGACACGCCCACTTATCTTTCCTGTAGGCGCAGGGGCTAGGAATTTGCGGGCTAAAGCCCCCTGCGCTTCTCCCCTGATCCCTCTGATTCCCCAAGATGGGTTAAAGACTTATCTTGCAGGAGCGAGGGGCCGAACTGCTTTTCCGGCGGGGCGGGGCCCCTCGCGACTGATTCTGGAGGAGCTAGGCTTTGCACGTCCTCTCCTTCCGAAGTCTCAAGCGCAAGCCCCGTGCCTCGGGGCTTGCGCATGCGCGTTGATGTGCCACACCCTGCTGGACTCCTGATTGGCCCGTGGCGCCCCCGAGCATGCTGGGAGTTGTAGGCAGGAGACTGCTTCTGCTGGGAGCTGTAGTTTTTGAAGGCTGCTTTTCTGCAAAAGGGGCACAGCAGCCTTTTAAATGGATACAGCTTTCTGGATCCAACTTGTACGTGCATCACAGCCCCCACCATGCCCCTCTGCACCCCTTGTCTTGGTTTGGTCTTGGCTTTGGTCCTGACAGACATGTCCTCAACGTTACAGGCCGAACCAGCTGGGATGCAGAGTGACAGTATAAGGAAAGAGGCCAAATTCATTGTATTCGATAGTTGTTTGATTGATATTATTATTCGGATGAAATGTGGGCATTCGGTTGGTGGGGAAGTATGTGCGGAGCCATTGACTAATGTGACTCGTGCAATTCGAGGCACTAACCTTAAAATACATGCCACCTGTACAAAATATCATCCTTTCTCATGGTCTGCACAACCCATGCTGGGGCAACTGCCAGCAGGCAATCTACTTTGTGCAGCGGCTGCACTTTTTAGTGGTTCAAGTTTTAAAAAGTTAGAGTCTTTCTTTCAGTTTGTGGGAATCCATTTCATTGCGAAAACTCAGTTCTACAAATACCAAACCGATTATCTATTTCCAGCCATTAGCGAAGCTTGGAGAATGGAAAAAATGTCTATTGATAGTACATTCGCGGGCAAACGGTTCAGGCTAGCCGGTGATGGACAGTGCGACAGCCCAGGATTTTCAGCCAAGTACTGCACCTACCACTTTCAGGACATGGAAAGTAAGAAAATTGTGAGTTCGGTGGTCGTGCAGGTGTCACAAAGTACATCCTCAGTGGCCATGGAGAAAGTTGGCTTTGTAGCATCATTGCAAGAACTACAATCGCGGGGCATGGTGATCGACCTGATAGCCACGGACAGACACGTTTCAATTGCCAAGACAATGAGAGAAGAGTACAAAAATATAAATCACCAATTTGACGTTTGGCATCTTGCAAAAACAATCAATAAAAAAATGTCGGCTGCAGGTAAAAAAAAAGATATGCAAGGTATTTCACAGTGGTCCAAGTCAATCAGCAACCATCTTTGGTGGAGCTCAAAAACATGTGGAGGGTCGTTGGAAATTCTACTGGAAAAATGGCGGTCAGTAATGCTACACTGTACCAACGTTCACCGTTGGAACACAAACCAACATTTCCACAATTGTGAGCATGGCCATTTGTCCACAGAGGAGGCACGGAAGAAGAAGTGGTTGATTCCTTCATCACCCTCTCACAAAGCCATTGAAAAGATTGTATTTGATAAAACTATAACAAGAGATTTGAGGGGACTCACGGAATTCTGCCACACAGGAGATTTGGAGGTGTTCCACAATATGTGCCTAAAGTAAAGGCCAAAACGATTGCATTTTGGCATGGAGGGCATGATAAATGGGACTCTTCTAGCGGTCTTGGCACATAACCATAATGTTGGCCGTCAACAAAGTAGGAAGACCGGAAATTTAGGGACACTTCGCTACAATAAGGCCTTCACTAAAAGAAGTAAACAATGGATTATCAAACCAGTGTTTGAGGATATGCAATATGACTTTATTGAGAGACTTATTGTTGATGTCCTAGATAGGCACATACATGGAGTTGTGAACGAACCTGTGCAGGGGACAACTGCATTGCCACCCAACATTGCCTCTGTTCCATGTCCACCTAAAGAAGAGCTCATTGAGAAATACACATGACGGTTTAAATGATTGTAATTTGATTGTCTGTTCTCTCGAGTCTCCTCATGTCGCAGGCCCATTGAATATGTGTATCTATGTAATGTGTAAATAAAAGTGATTGCTCAGTGTACATGCAATGTGTCTCTCCACCGTTGCCCCTCCCTTCACCGTGCAGTAGTGCGAACCACCCGGGTGTCACCTGTGACTTTGCTCTCGAGTCTCCTCATGTCGCAGGCCCATTGAATATGTGTAGCTATGTATTGTGTAAATAAAAGTGATTGCTCAGTGTACATGCAATGTGTCTCTCCAACCTTGTTCATTTGCGCATTGAATTAAACCAAACAGTAATATAAATCATTTTTCAAAATATATAGAATGTCTCCGTATTTATGGTTCTCTGCGGCTGCAAATACACGCACACAAAATGCAAAGATGGAGTGTAAATTTCAAGTCCTGTGAGATGGCCTTACACTGAATGTAGCTAACTAGGAATGTGTGCTCGTTCAAAGTGAAGGTCAGCTGCTTTGATTTTTTGCTCGGGTGCCGGAATGGCCCACGACTCAGTATAAGGTTCTATTGTTATTTGACCTTGACAGGCCGGAACCATCCCGAAAGACTTCTTTTTGTGTGTGTGGTGCAATAACGTAAACGATAATGAATATAATTTCAGAAACAAAAGCCATTTAATGTTCGTTCATTAGAAGAAATAACGTCGGCATAGAAGGAGTGGTATTTCGGGGCTGCCCTTCGCACAGACACAATGGAAAATGCAAATATAATGTAAGTAACTCTTTAGATGAGTTTATACCGCAATTTAATTCCTTCTATGTGGCATATTGTTTTGTACCGCGCACTATCTTGAGGAGAACCATCTCCTTTTACGGAAGCACCTCAAAACCTTCCTCTTTGCTTCTGCTTTCTCTCTCCCTCTCCCCTGCTACAACTGGTCCACTGTCTGCGACCTCGGTCCTGGGCCCTTCCACTCTCCACCTGCACTGCCTCCCTGTCAACCCCTGCACTGGGGGACTGTCTCAGTATCCTACAGCCCCCCCTTGACGTATAATACCCAGTTGCACTGTCCTAGCTATGAAATAATTTCCCGACCTAATATATAAAATGAATAATTTTAATAAAGATCTGATGGTGAGACTAATTTCATTTCTTATGTTTTTAAAACAGGTACATCATCCATTATTGTATGTGTCACGAGTACCAGACACCGGCGGATGGCTTCTACAACCGCCAGTTGCTTCTCCGCGTGAACAACGTTACCACCCTGACCATTTTATGGGACGATCGCCAAGTACAAGTATGCTCTTACGTGGTACTAACGGCTAGATGCAACATACAGACCGTTGTGGTGGCCTAGTGCCTCGTTTTTGGAACAGCCATGCGATTATCATTGCGACCGAAGAGCTTATTTTATCGTAAACCAACACCCTGTTTATTGCACACGAACATCGCGTGCCTCAAGACGAACTATTTTGGATCGAGAGCAAAGAAAAATGCAAATCGCAGAATATTCTCAAAACATTTGATGTCAAATAAATGTACTTTGCCAAATGTACAATCTTGCCGTTTGCTTTTAAACCACAGTTTCATATTCCGAATTGTGGAGCTGTATTGTGAGATGATCTAAGACCCTGTGTACAGCAAAGGAACATCGCGTGCCTCAAAACAAACTTTTTGGAACGTGAGCAAATAAAAATGCAAATCGCTGAATATTCTCAAAACATTTGATGTCAAATAAATGTACTTTACCAAATTTACAATCTTGCGGTTTAATTTAAAAGTACAGTTTCATATTCCCAATTATGGCACGCTGTGTTGTGAGCTGATCTGTGTTGGTTTCCGGGTTCTGTGTGTAGTCGCGTAGAAGACGCCTGGGCGCGTTTGCCTACGCAGCTCAGTCACGTCACGGATAGAGGCGGGGAATATGAATGTTTTGATAAAGTCTGTTTCAGGGGCGGGGGATTTGATTTAGTGCCGCAAAAGCAGGTGAGCCAGGGCGATGGGGGGAAATGATAGGATTATCAGAAAATGGCGGCTGATTTCGAGTGCGTTAATGGACGAAAAGTCGGGTAAGGTCCATAGGAAAGTTTTCTACGATCTACCGAGTTATGCTTAAAAACACATGGCCGAACCGTAGGGACAATAAAAAAAAAATCCCGGAACTATCCTTTAAGTAAATATTCCACAAAGATTTCTGCATTGCCTTTGATGGCATTTTCAACAATTCCCAGAATCCTTATGTTATTGTACCTTGAGTGTCACTTCAAATCTATGCACCTCAAAGGACTGCTTGTAATTCCTTCTGTAAATACTTGGTGGTAGATGTCAGGGAGGTTAGATCATCTTGTTCTCAGCCTCCACGATTAAAGCACTCTCTTTACCAAGCTTAATCTTGATAAAATCATGATTCGGTACAAGATCATCCAGTTTGGAGATAAAGGCAGTAAACCCCTCCTGAATGCTATGGATGCCCTGACTTGGCTCACAGTCATATGTAGAAGAACCCAGACCAGAGAAAGCTAAATAGCCCTGGATCTGTACCTTTTGCTGATCCCTGTTGGGGTTAGAGTTGTCATAAGGGTCCTTTGGGATGTGCTTTCAGTTCCCACTAGTCACAGTGATTCCCCAAAATGATCTCCCACTTGCAAAACGGGTCCAAAGAGAATAATTCTGAACACGGTATAATGCAAGCTCTGGGACCCACAGTGGATGTTATGGGTTCGAGGGAAATACATCAGTGTTAAATGCAGGGCGGTGGTTTAAGTGAAGGAGTATGTATCCTGCAATCCTCAATTGAAGGCAGTGTCCGGATTTCCAGGAGAGGTGAACACCCCAGGAGAGCACACAACATCATAATCACCAGACTTTGAAGAGCCACATAACTGCTATGTAAACCCCCGTAGTTAGGGCTCGGTGAAGCAGATGGCTGTGGGTTAATTGATGAATGCTTCCAGCAGCCCAATAGCAGAGGCAAACGCACCAACAGCCAGGAGCCTGCATCCTCTATGCAACATGGAGAGGCTCAGCCCACAATGACAGGAGACAAGCACATCACCTGGACCAGCAGTGGTGTTTGCAAGTGCAAGCACCACCACAATTACCCTCTTATGGGTTCCCACTCAGTCAGGGTGCCCCAGCATCAGCATCACACCCACCCACTCAGCCTTTTTTCAGGTCACATGCATGACACCGAATGGCAGCGAGTTCCAGTCATGTGGCATCGATACCATCAACAGGAGCTGCATCTGTTAATAAAAGGAATCATTTGATTCTGTCTAGGTTAGAGCTACAGTGCTTAATTTGTGGGGGTGTTTGCCAGGCCTCAGCCCTGGCACTTATTTGTGAGCTCCGCCACTTAATGCCTGAGACTCAGTTTGATTCATCAACCTCAATGAGTAGGTTTGAGCTGTAGTTTAATCCGAAATGTGTCAACACTGTGAGGAGCATCTGTGGGCGGTGGCAGCAATGGTTGGGATCTGCCCGCCCATATTTTCACAGGGGTGCTAGAAACTGTTTGGACCCTGGCACTTTTTCTCTGGCAAATTAAACACTGCTCACAACGTAGGCGCCTATCTTGATGGCTGTACTGTAGGGATGGATTTAATGATTCCTGTCAGAGGCCTCATTTAGGAATTCAGAAGAGGAATGGTGATGAATCCTGGGGAATGCAGGAGTTGAGACTGGTTTGCTGACAAATATGGAGACAAAAGTCTACTTTGCTGGGATCTGCTTGAGAGGAAGTATTTTCGCCTGTGAGTGCTTTGTCTGTGCTCCTGCAACAATGATTGAGGCATGAGAGAAGGATGTGGTGGTCTACTGTGTTGAATTCCACCGACAGGTCGAAGAGGATGAGGGTGACTGGTTGGTTGGAGTCTAATACTTTAAAGATATTTTCTCATTTATTGACATGTTCTGAAAGGGTCAAAACACTGATTGGTGGGGATCTAGAAAAGGATCTTTATCCAACGGGGTTTGAAGCTGAAAATTGCTAATTCTTCCATTATTTTTCCAATCATACTTATGTTAGAGATGGGTTGAAAACTAGCCGGGGCCAACGGGTCCATTGAGGGCTTATTTAATAAGAGAGATGCTTTTACATTTGTTAGCTGTGAGAAGGATTTGTTTATGATGAAAGAGAGTGGTCATGAGAGCGGTGTTCGGTCAGCTTGAATTATAACCTGACATATTGGGAAATGTCTGTGTCACAAAATAGATCCTAACATGTTTAGCTTCATGAGCAAGCCAGGGACATTTGCCAGACAGATCTTGAACCATTTTGAAATTCTTGTCAAGATGAGATCTTAGATGTGTTGGGTCCATGTTCCAGAATTCGGAATATGACAGTTGTTGTGTTTTCCAGTGGCGTGATGTGGACAGCGACTTGAGGGGCTGGATGTAAAGAGCCTTCTTCTTTCTTGAAACATCAATGTGGCTTTTTTTGCTGAGTGTCGAAAGACTATTTTCATAAGGATTTGCCAAGAAGGTGGCTATTATGACACTACAAAAGCATGTAATCTACACAACTTATTTTCTATTTGGACAGAGATTAATTAAAGACATGTACAGCTTGTTGTTTAATAAACCAACAACTCAGTATTTGTGCAGTGATAATACCTTTATTAGGATAAATCTGTGGCTGGTGAATGTACATAGGTCCTTCGCTCAGGCATTCATAGTGCAACTCGGCTGGAAATTGCACATGTGGCGTTGAAAGGTCTGATTACAAATTGCATTTTGTGAAAGGTAAACATATGTTATGTGAACAACTGAAAGAAAGAAACATTTATTTTTGCATTATGCTTTATTATTGCTGCATTTTACTTTAAATATGTATTTATGCATTTGTTAAGATCACTAAAACCATAGGCATCAAGGCGCTGGTTACAGATAATGGTATCAAATTACAAGCATAAAGATGTGAGAAGGTCAGACAATTGCACCTTCAGGGAGAAGAGTAAAATCTTAAGGTGTTTCCTGAAGTTCCAATAAGATTAATCAGATCTCAGTGTCAAAGGTAAGGAGTTCCAATTCTTGGCAGTGATGACAGGGAAGCTGAGCCCACCAATCTTTTTCTTCTGAATCTTGGGATAGTAAGTTGGTGAGAGTAGAGGGAGCTGGTAGGTCTGGAGGGTTGAGCTTTAGTGAATTTTTGCAAGAGATATCTTGGGCCAAGTTAAAGAGGCAGTTGTGCGTAGTGGCTTAGGTCTTGAAGATAATGCGCTCGCAAATAGGTAGCCAGTGAGCATTTCTTCTTGCTGCTGAAATGTGTTCACACTTTGGTATGTTTAGTGCAGCTCTGAGGGAATTATTTTGACTGATTAGGACTTTATTGATATTGCTTGCAGACGTCCCTGCAAATAGGGCATTGCAGTATTGCAGTATTGCAATCTTGAGCCAATAAGCATTCTGGCAATAGTGAGGCAGCACTCAGTCATTAGGAAGGGGTTGTTATGAATCACTGATGATTCCTCTCAGAAACCCGGTCTGGGATTCTCCTCATGTGGCCAGGGAAATGCAGACGCTTCCTGATCCTAACACTGGGGGCTGTGTACTGTCAGGGGATCACATGGGGAGGCAGGAAACAGACCAGGAAGACTAGGAAGCTCCCTGTTTAGCTTTTCCCATAATCCCACATTTGCCAAATTGCAGAGGTCGAAAAATCTAACTTTATTGAAAGGGACTACAAGTCCCATAATCCTAGAAGTACTCAGATGAGGAAGAAGGCTGAAGAGGCGTGCAGATGTGTGCAGTTGCAAGAGTCAGGCAAATACGCCTAACAGCCCACACATGAAGGAACATGGGAGGCATAAAAGGCCCCATCAGGTGCTGGCAATTAGAAGGAGTGGAAGGAGCTGGAATGGTGACTGGAAGGTGAGCTGTAGCAGTAGTGGCAGAAGGAGGAAGGCACATTGCTGGCAAACCAAGCAGAAGTGGGAGAACAAGAGGGACGTTGGAATGTGGAGACAGCAGATTTCACCTGCTTGTTCTGAGAGAGTCCTGTTCTCCCTAACTCTGAAGTACAAAAGCTGCGCAATCGAAGAAGAACAGGAGAGAAGTCTTTTCACATGTGAGTCTGAAGGCTGTGATTGCTGAGCTGCAGGCATGCGGGAGACCGAGGCAAGAAGTAATTATACAGCCGTGGGTCTCAGGAGTAAAAAGAGCTCCCAAACAGTGTGTCTGGACTGGAGACAACTTTTAGGAGAAGAGAGTGGATCACCAGCGAGCCAGAAGCCGTAGGAGTTATGGCAGAAGTTGGGAAAGCAGTGCAACCCACAAAGCAATTGTCTAAGAAGCTAGTGAGTGAAGCACAGCATTCTAACACATTGCACAAGTCTTGCCAGTAACAGTATCCAGCTCCCTGTGAACTCACTTAAAACCATAAGCGAGTAGAAGTTGTTTGTTGCTTCTAAATTATATTGAATAATGGAAATGTAGTACTCACGTATAACAGTAAACCTATTTTTGCACGTGAGAAGCTAAAGTGACTGAAATCCATTGTTCTGCTATTCTAAGACTTTTATCGCTTGAAGGAGTGGTCATTTATTTTTAAATGTTTTTATTGGGATTTATATATACATCAGATTCACCAAAACTGCTTGCACATATCAAATACCACATAAACTTAACCAAACAGTTAACCTACAAGTCTTCATAGATTATTCTGCAGGTGTTTTAGTAGGGTACCATCAATGAATTGATCAACTGCTCAGCGGCAGCATCTGTGGAAGGAGTGATCATGTGCCCCTAAGTAAGGAGAGGAAATGCTGCTGTGACCATTACAGAATACCTACCATTAACAATACAAGAGATACAATATTTAACTTGTGATAACTACATCAGAGAATGGCCATGTGTGTTCAGTTGAGATTCTCAAAAGAGACCTGAACTCTATCCTTTACTTACTTTCACATGGGAATACAATTAAATTCCAATCTTTACTCCCTGAAAACTATTTCTAGATGTGGTCATGTGTGCCTAATTCTGAATTTCAAAGAAAAACCGAATTATATTCTTTATTCTTTATTCTAACAAAGCATATCTTTCATTTTATGAAGTTTAAAGTGTATACAAATTGAAGAAGACATGCATTGCCCAGGCCAAGACTCTCCCCATGTTCACAATGAAACCAACCTTTCACAGAGTTGTGAAGCAATCTAACTATACTGTGGAGGTCACAATAGTGTATTGGCAAGATACAAGTGTGCAAGTATTACATGAAGCTAGGAGAGTGGCACCAAGGCTTCCGGGTAATTAAATGGGCTAATCACTGGCAGAAACGTGCAGATTTCTTTGGGGAAGGGAGATTGGCTGCTTGTAAAGACCATTTTTAAGTTGACACAACCTGTGGTGCCAACGCCTGTGGAAGACAAAGAGAGTTGAGTCTCCAAGGCAAAGCCAGGTTGCTATTATTGTGGCAGACAGACAAGAGAGGCAAAGAGGCTGCTCCTTTTGAAGAGAGTTATTCGGAGGAAGGGTATTTTGACTACTTGAAGTTGTTGAAGTACTTTGAAGTATATTGTGTTGAAGCCTATAGAAAAGTAAAAATCCCTGAAGCTGTGATATATGAATATCTGATTGTCAGTGGATGCAGTATTGTAGCAGTTCAAACCAAGGTGAGTACTGTGAGATAAAGGTGCCTGTTCCCACAGGGATTGAAGTATAAGTAAAGTTGTTGAAAGTTGAAGCAACACTTAGTCATCCTGACAAATATACCTTTGGGAAGCCTAATAGAAGGGAAGCTGTTAAAGTTGCACTAAGAAGTTAACCTGACAAATATACCATTGTGAAGTTCAAAACTGTAACCAAGAGAATATAAACTGTTAACCAAGAACTGTATATCACTGTTGTTAGTGGATATTGCATTTAGTTTTGAACTGTGGCAAGTATCCTTGAGAAAGGTGATAAAGCATTGTGGCTGGGATTACAATTGGTGCTATTTGGAGGAAGTGGAAAGTGGATATTTCACCAAGAAGAAGACATTTGTTAGTGGAACTTTGGTTAACAAACCTTTCCATTGACTTTGAAATATCAAGAATTGATTTGAGAAATGTCTTTCTTTGGTTGGCCACAAACAGACCTCACTTTGAAACCTGGAGACGCTAAATCACCAGGGATGAGAAGGCTATTCAGAGACTGTTAATGTTGTTCATGTGATGTTACATTGCCACATATTTTCTTTGTGTATTTGTTGCTTAGTGTGGGGGCCAGTTATCCTAGGCTAGAGTGCATTCCCTTAGCTTTCGGTAGGCAGGGAATCCTCAGCAGAGTAAGGCTAGTGAGGCATTTTTTAATATAATTTCTTTCATCAAACAGTTGTCCGCCTCGCATTACTGACCCCACACAGGGTTTGCAAGCATTAATTTGTTTGGTAGTGTAGGCCGCAGAGGAAGCCATCACATTGACCTGCCTTAATATGGACACTGTGGTGTCAAGATATACACCCAGGGTCTTGACATTGCTGGAGACAGGGAAAGTGATGCCATCAATGGTGAAAGATCTGTATGCTTGGTCAGGTTTGCTTAGTGCGGTTTGTGAGCCAACCAAGTGAATCTCCATCATTTCATCATTGAAGCCAAGAAGGTGGGATGCACTCCACACCTGGATGGTGTGGAAGACAGGTTGAAGGTTGTTAAAGTCTGTGGGCTGGTTTCCAGTGAGAGAGCAAAGGATCTGTGTGTTGTCAGCATAGTTGGTATAGGAGAATCCCTGGTCATCTCGTAGGTCAAATAGGGGGTTTGTAACAATGTTGTAGAGAGTGGGGGGGGATACAACAACCTTGCGGAAACGCTGCACATGCCAGGGGGTGGCAGGGCCGTGGCATTGGATGAAAACCCTCTCATAGATCTGTCTGGTAGGAAGGAAGAAAACCACGAAATCGCTTCAGGAGAGAAGTGCACTGCTGAGGCGAGGTGTTGGCATAGGATTTGCTGGTCAACAAGGTCAAAGGCAGCCTATTATTCTAGAAATAGAAGGAAGGCAGAGTTACCGCCATCCTTAATCTCATCCAGTTGATTGTTTAGGTCCAACAGTGATAGTTCCATGCCAATGGCCTGGTCGAAACTGCATTGGAGAAAACCATGATGGTTGTGAGATTCCAGATAAAGTTGGATCTGTAGTTAGGCTGCTTGGTCTAGTATTTATTTTCTTTTTTTTATGTATTTGGTTAGTTTAACCTTTTACATATAAATTAAAAAGATAATTTCATTTACAAACAAAATGTCTTCCTACTACATACAGAATGAAAAAAATAGAAAACAGAAAAACTAACATAACCATCAAGAAAGCTGTACCCAATTCATTACACTTTACAATCCTATCATCCATCATATACTTTTTTTCCACATAAAAACAAAGATAGGAGCATAGGTATGCAATTAAGAAAAGTCTGCATGGATAGATTAGAGCAAATGATGGTACATTCTCTAACGTCATTATTCCCATCTGAGAGAATGAAGCTCTGATTAGGCTTTGCTGAAGGTAGGATCCCTCTAAAACACCAGATTGAAACCTTCCAACACCTGAACCACTGCAATTGTAAGAGCCTGATTGTGACCTGCTATTAGCCAGTCCCAGAATGTACATGGAACTAGTCTACCCGAGTTCACACCAAATCTGTAAAATTAATGAGATCTTAAATCCCAGGTTCCTTCACGGTCAATTAGGAGATGTTTCAAGGTTTGGTACTCTGTGTTTTTACATCTCCAACAGCAGAATTTGGTGGTATCCTTCATTCCTCTTCTTGAAAGCACTTCCTCAGTTTGTGCTATATTCAGTCTCAGTCTGAGGATTTTTTTTCTTATATTGCAGTCGGGGAATCTCACTAAATATTTTGTAGCTTTGCCCAATTTTTTATCTACTTTCAGAAAGCAATTTGCATCCATCTTTGAGCGCATATCATTAATTGTGAGGATCCAATCCATTGTATCTAATGATTTTTTTGCCTTTAATGGATTCTGGATTAGGGACTAATGGTCTGTATCAGCTTTAGTTAATACCTTCTCAACCAGAGCCCCTAAATGTGTCAGTATTTTTGATCTGTTATTTTCCATATGGTTTCTGATGTCTGCATAAAGCGTATCCTCCTGCGCTGTCTTGATCAACCGAAAGAGGGAGATTAGCTTCCAGTCGGCTTGAAACTTGAGGGATCTCAATCCCAGTTCAAATCTAATCCAGGAGACTGAGATGCTTGCTGGGATGCCAAGAACCCCCTTCCAAATAAGCCCTTCCCATATTTGCCAGTTTTCTTGCCATAATTATGTTTTCATCTCTAATCCATACAAAACCACTGGAATTACTTTTGACTGATAGTATTTCATCAAAGGCATCATAGAAAATGTGCAATATTTCATTGCTAATTTGTTTCATATAAGGGATTAGCTGCATGATATTTAACTGTGTGTCCTGTTCCCCCTTATAGTTGGCTGGTGAGGCACAGATTTTATAACCCAGGTATGTCAAGACCTCCATTTGTTCTATGTTTTGCCCTCCCATCTCCCAAGACCAAAATCCTGGATTTGGCATGATTCGGGGAAAGGCCATTCTCTCTTGCATAATAATCTAGTCTATTCAATAGATGTTGTAGTCCTACCGCTGTGCTATCCAGCAGGACCAAATCGCCTGCGTCGGCCAGCCAGTGCACTTTGCTCCCATTAATCATCAGGCTGGTCAACACTGCTCATTGTAGATATTCCCCTGCATCTGCCAGGTATAAATTGAAGAAGAGGGGTGCCCCTAGCCATCCCTGGCGGACCCCTCTTTCAACCTTAATGGGCTTAGATAGCCATCCCTGATTATCCAGGCAAACTCTCACTGTGGTGTTCTTATGGAGCTCCACCAACATCGATAACAGCCCCTCAGGCATACCCCAAGCCCTCAACCTTAACTACAAAGGGTTTCTGTTGACCCTACCAAATGCTTTTGAAAAGTCATAAAGTGGCTGACCTCGCTTACATCCTGACTTTTCACTTAGGATATTTAGTGTCACTCCATTTAGTGCCATAAACAACCCTTTTCTAAAACCTGTTTGCAGTTTCGAGAGGATCTTAGTTTCTTTCACCCATTTTTCAATTTCACCAAGTAGGATTCTCCTAAAAATGTTACTTTCTATGTCCAAGAGGGCGATCGGATGGTAATTTGCTGGATCGCTCCGAACGCCCCCCTTGAACAGCGGTATGATGACTGCTGATTTCCACAAACTTGGGAATCTTTGGCTCCTCAAAATAATTTCCTTGAACACCCAACACAGCACATTCCCCCAAAACATTGGGTTACTTCTCAAAATCTGGTAAATTAGCCCATTAGGCCCTGCTGCTTTGAGGTGGAACCACTTGGAATTGTGACTATTTGTACATCAAAATTGAGTCTCCATACTGAATTTACAATGGAAAAGTCTAGCGATCCTTCTGGTTCTTTGAAGAGCTTCGAAGATAGTCCATACACCCTCCTTCCGAGACTAAATTACATAGGTCACTACTAAGATCGCCTTCCAGCTGATTAATGACAGACCAGAAGTTTTTCGAGTTCCTATTATTCACTAACTTCAGCAACTATTTACCATCATGCTGGAGACGCGTAATTCTTCTCTCTTTTGACCAGTGCTTACAGTCTTATAGCAGGGTTTTCGAGACTCTTTTCTTCTCTTCCCCGCTAATGTCCATCCTCTTTACACTTCTAAGACTCTGATTTAATGCTTTTTTTAAATGCAGTACCTTCACCATAAGCATGACAGTAGACCTGTTTTTTATTCCCTCTTCCTGCTATTGGGGGGCATGTGGACCAAACAAATTTGATGAAGGACTCTAGTCAACAATTTTATCGAAGACAATTCTCTTGCACATCTCGCTGATAGCTGTTTAAATCTTCCCCATCCCCTTTGTACTTAATGAGCCGAATCCTTCCTTTCCTATTCTCTAACAATTGTTTTTGTATTTCTTGTCTGACTTCATAGGAAGATGTTTCAAGAAGATAGTTAATTTGACCATCTCCTTTCCTGATGAATTTCCTTCTCTCCCAGCATCTTTTCCCAGCTGGATAAGTTGCCATTTGTTCAACAGAAAGATAGGCACCAAGGGAATTTTCTGACCGTCTACAGACCACCCACAATTTGCCCCGTGTGATGATCTTATTTCCTTCTGTAGCACACTCTCTATAGTCTCCTTTGATCTTGTCGTTTGCTCTCTTTCATTTTCCAAATCATAATTGGCTAAATCTGTTCGGAGAACAATGCTTTCATTTATTATTTTGACAAGATTTTGCTGCAAGTTTTCTTGTTTCTCCCCTTTTTCTTTTTGATTGTGCTCTCTTTGTACAGGCTTGATTTCTTTATGCGGGTTTACTTTGCACTCCTTGTTAATTGCACTTGACAATTTTAGGTGGTCTTCTCCCGTAGATGTTACCGCTACGGCATTGATACTTGATGAATCCATAGGGGAGTTAATTTCCATATTTTTATGTTTCACTCCTTTCTGTTTCTTGATTTTTTTTACCTTCTTCTCCAAGTTGTTTTGTTTCTTTTATCCTTCTTTTCCTTCTAACCTCTTTCTTCCTCAATTTCTTATTATTTTTACGGGAGCGCTGTTCCATCTCTGTGTTGATTTGTTCTTCTTCATCAAGCTCTCTTGGGGTCATCTCCTCCGACTGTGGGACGATTGTGACTCCCTCTCGACTCTCTTCTGCCACATTCGCCAGTCTTCTGAATTCCTCCAGAACTGAATCAGACAGGGGAGTATCGTCAAAAGGCAAACTTACTTCTTATATCCCCTCAACCTTTTCTTCCTTCATTTTCTCCCAGTGAGTGCTACCTAGATGATTTACCAGATCTTGTGAAATGACTTTGTTAGATGCTTCCTCTTTGCTTTTGGAAGACAGTATAATGTTTACTGTTGACAAATCTAACCCTTGATTGATTATCTAAAGTTAGATCTCTTTCAAACAGGTGAACAGAGAGGAATTTATAAAATGAGTACACCCCACCAGGGATAAGTCTAGGTTTGCTATTTCTTTTGTAAGTTGTAGTAAAACCCCTGCCTGTGATTGCACCTCTGTTCTTAAGAGGTCGAAAACAGACACCACGGAGTTCAACACGAAGTTAAGGGCTGATAGACATTTCATTGAACTGTGGTCCTGGGAGTTCAGGGTCAATACAATTCCGCAGCTTCTCCGCCTCTTCTTCCTCACATAGTTCTTTGTCTATTCCTGAGACAAATTCAGCGTGATTTTCTGTACCCAACTCATTGGAACAGTCACCTGGTCTTAATTCTTCCAAAGAGGCTCCAGATAGAAATAGCAGATCAATGTTACCTTCATTTACACTTCCTTCGCCCCCCATATGGTTCGTTGGATCTGAGCTGACGATCAATGAGTTATCCTCATTTGTGCTCCTGCTTCTCTTTTTACCGAAATGATCATCTATTTTCATTTGAATCTTCTTTGTTCTCACAGTGTACTCGAGTCTTCGTTTCCATGCATGTCTAATATTCTGTTGGTCATCAGCAACGCTTAACCCCGTTGTTGGTGTTGTGGGCGGGTGCGATTGGGCATGCACTTGTGCTTCAATGGAGGACTTATAGGCCATGTTGGTCGTGGGAGTGGTCATAGGGGGGCCTTCACTATGGGGGTCCACTACACTATTGCCACATGGCTCCACAGAGGGAGATAGTGTATTCAGATCTTCCTATTCTGGCGATCTGTTGTCATCCTGTAACAGCATGCTTCGTAGTTTCATGTTTTTTTATTTTTGTATTTTCTAATTCTTCCGGTCAAGGCACTTGCCTGATATTCTACCAGCCAATGGCCCACTAACAACCGAACAAAATAATATCCTGGTATGTAATATCAACTCCAACTCCAGGCCTAAATGGGAAAACAGGATGAAAGGGGTAACCCTCAACATCGCCCTCAGTGCCCACTTTCGCTGAGCTGTCAACTCAGTACCTTGGCTCTGTAAGCACTGTTGGATGGATGTAAAAAAAGTAAATATAATTGCAAACTACCCAGGTGCTTCTACGAACCTGAGATGGAATTCCACAGAGCCAATAAAGCATTAATCACCTATCCGCTTTGAAAGTTTGCGGGGGTTGTGGCTCTGATTTATTTTTCCCGCAAGTCCTTTCCCAAACTCCTTCTGCAGACGCCCCTTGTGCTTCCACTAATTCACCAGCTTGTACTTTGTGCTTTGTGCTTTATACTTGTACGTTGTACATTGTACTAAAACAAAAAAAAGGAAAGTGTAACTATAAACTATAAACTACAAATTGTAAAAACAGCAGCCACGACTGGGGCACGGTACACAAAGCCGCACAAAGCCACACACAAGTGAAGCTTCTCTGCTGATTTAAAACCAAGCACATATGCACACCAGTAGAGCGGCGTGAACGCTGGAAGGGCTCTGGGGCACTAGAGGGCTGGGGCACTAAAGGGCCTAAAGGGACCGCTAGCAGGTGGTTAATGGGGGGTAGTCCTCACCACGGGCTACCAGCCCTTAGCTGTAATCGTAACCTGCACTGCTCCAGAACGATTTTCAGCGGCTCCTGTGGCTCCCCGCGGCTGAGCTAAATCCACCCCCTCACAGGACTCACAGGCTAGAGGAAAGGACCTCCACTCTCCTAGGCACAGGATACACTAATCACACTGAATAAAGCCGCACCTCCAATGAAAACAAAATGAGGCCACTTGAGAATCAGTCAAAGGAAGGAGACAGTGGTGAAGGGACGGTAGTTTGTAGAGATGTCCGGGTCATGCGTAGTTCTTTTTTAGAAGTGAAAGAACCAAGGCATCTTTGAGGCTAGTGGGCATGGAGCAAGAAGTGAAAGAGGCATTGATGAGAGTGGTAAGGAACGGTGCAAGGGGTTCTGCATAATCTTTGAAGATAGCGGCTGGGCAGATATTGTCCTGACAGCGGGATGGTTGAGGACTTTGATGATGTGAATGACTTTGGATTCAGAGACGGGTTGAAGTTAAACACAGTTAAAACATAAGGGGTGGCTGGTGGTTCAGTAGAGGTGGGCTCGGGAGTGAAAATGCTCAGTAGGTTTTTATTAATAAGGATTTCGTTTTTGGAGCATATCAGTTTTGAGTACTGGGGCATTCTGAATGTTAGCGCACCATTTGCTATCCTGGGAGCCTTTGGTTGGTTTTGGCACGGAAGATTTGATCTCTAGCAGCAAAGAGCTCTCCCGCACTAGAATTTGCATTAGTGATTCTAGTGCTGTAATTAGAACTTTTTTCTTTTAGTATAGCTTTTTTGTAAAATCTTGCTGCAAGTGTGAAGCATACTTTGTTAGGATTGCTCGGGTTGTTCTTCCATTTGGTTTCCGCCCTGCGTTTGAGTAGGCAGAGAGCTTTGAGGACAGCAGAGAACTAAGTTTTGAGATGAAAGACAGATTTGACTTTTCACTGGGTAAGGGAAGCCACTGTATTGATAGTCTGTGTGAGAGTTAGGTTGTATAGGTCCACGAGGATGGCGCGGTCCGTAGTAGGTGGATGTGCAACCAATAGCTCATCCAACAAAGGTAGGAAGCTGGATTTGGTAATGTTGCGGGTACTCTGCGTTGCTAAGCGGAGCAGAGTTTCAGGAGATAATGTTGTGATCAGTCCAGTTACAGGGCAGATTATAATTGAGGTAATAATTGTTCTTTTATTACGCTCTTAATACTGGAGAGTTTTCTAAGCGCGAGACACAGGATTCAATCCTGTGTTTCTATTTGCTGTCTTGCTTCCAAGACAAATGAGTTGCCGCTGATCTATCCTCACGGTCCAATTAGAAGTGATGTCAATGTTACAGTTAAGGTAAGCAAGCAAATCCAGTATTCAGCCTTTATAGTGAGTCTTGGCTAAGGATACAGTGTGCAAAGCCAAGTGCTTCAAGGGAGCTAGCTAGGGACAAGGCATTTATGTTAGCCTCGTCATTAAAACCTAAGTTGAAATTGCCAAGAAGGATGGTTTTAGAGGACGGTTTGGAAAGGGAGAGAAGGTGCAGAATGTCATGTTTGAAGGAGAGGGCCAGGGGCACAGTACATAGTGTGAATGTTTACCGTAGTATGGGGCGAGAGGCTAAGTATAGTGGTCAAGAGTTCTGTGGACGATACTGCAAGGTTGCAAGTTTATCTAATTGAAAGTGATTCTCTTGCTATGAGTGTGATCCCTCCTTCTCTGGAATCAGTACTGTCTTTGCGGCAGATAGTGTAATATGGAGGTATCGCTAAGGCTAAGGATGAGCCAGAGGCAGCGTGAAGCCATGTTTCAGATATGGCTAGTAGATCAAGGGTTTTGGATAAAATTAGGTTTGCAGTATCTAAGGGTGGGCAGTGATCGATCTTGTGTTGACCAGAGCTTCCTTTAGAGGCATGGCTGCAGGTTTCAGTAGAATATTGCAACCTTTGATCTGTGGGTGGACGGGAGCGAGGGACAATTTACTGCTCTGCTCGGCAGGGGGAGAGTTCAGCCTGGGAGAGAACAGATAATGGATCTACATTCTTGCTCTTTGGGAAATTCCAGGAAATGTGGAAGGTAATGTATTGCACTTGGCAAATGTTTTCATACGTTGAGATTGTCAGGTTTGTGACAGTTGGACAATGTAGTCATGGTGGAGTAGTGTGGCGGGACATATATGTTGGTCCTGGAGGAGACATTGAGAGAAGGTAGAGGTGTACGCATTGGCCTTTAATTGTTAGGGTGGTGTGACAGGTTTGTGTGCAGTAGGTTGGTTAACTCTTCATGGTGTCATAAACAGGAATTCTTGCTGATCGATTCATTTCATTTGTATTTTAAAAAATGGGGAAAGATGGGTATAGATGGCAAAAGAGCTGCATTTGAATTACTGTGAGTTACTGTGATCCCCAGTGAACCTCTCTATAAGAGTGCTATTGGTTCCAAACTGTTCCATCGCAAAGTTCCTTGAAGAAAAATAAGAAAGCTCTTCCTGCCCAATGGTGATGTCATGGATGTGTGGAGTTTGGGCCTCATTATAAATGTGGTGGTATCCTGCTGATAAATCTGGCGGTATACGATGAAACAGGAATACCGTAACCATCACTTGGTCTGCCGTAATTACTGGCAGATCACAAGCGGCGGTAAGAATTAATAAGTAGGACTCCATGGGGAGAATTGCCAGTAGGCTGGGTTGCTGCAATAACCCACAGCTCGTAGCTGCAGCTAAATCTGTCCTCCCCGGCCACCACCAAACTTGTAGTATGCTGGTGCAGAAACATGGCAGTAAATATTATTACAGGCACATTAGTTCGATGTTACCCGAATTGTTTGAGTACAATTGTTCGAATGATACAATTGACCGAATTACAGGGGTCCAAATCGACCTTTTGAAGAATTGACGGTATGGTCATTTTTATATATATAATGGTTTGGGTTGGGGTAATAATAATATAAGGGGATTGGGAGGCGGTTTGGGGTGGGGCATCCGGGGGGTTTCCCCCTGCATATATATCCTAATTGACCGCTTAAATTATGTCAATTGTGCAGAAGGTCAATTGTCATTCAGACAATTGTCATTCGAACAATTCGTATACAACCGTTATTTCCACACCGGCATACTTATAATGAGGACGAATATCTAAATGTGACCACTTATTCACTTTGAAGGAAAAGAGATTCCTGTTTCCTTTAATTTTGTAAGCTGTCTGCAAGTGGGAGTAGGAGTCAGAAATATGTAAATTCATGTTGTGTATTTAGACATTAGTCCCACCCTCTGGTTGCCTCTGTTTACAATTATTGGTGTGTTTGTCTGCTGGTAGTGGTGTTTCTGCCAGCACTACAACCTTTTATCTTTCTGACTAATTTCGTGAAGGCAACTAGTTATTATGGCCAGGAAACAAGTTGGTGGAGATGGGTCTCCATCACCACCACCACCACTGCATAGGTGTATTTCAAGTTAGCATGTTCGTTCCTATCAGCTCTTCCAGAGCATTATCTGTTGTAATCTATCAGCTGGCTCAGGGGCATAGCTCACAGGGTGGTTCTTTGACCCTCCTGGCTCCTCGCTGGTGCCCAGTGCACCCACCTCATTGCCTCCTGCAGGACTGGCACTCAGTAAGGGCTTGCACTGATTGAGCACCTTCCCTGATATATATTTTTTTAAACCTACAAGTTGCGCTCTGACTCATGCAGTGCAGCGCGCCATTCACAGGGGTTATTTTTTAAACATCATCAGGGCTGGCACTCAGTCAGAGTACTAGTCCACAACCCATCTATGCCAGTAAGTGACACTTTAAATCATATGCATGAAGCACTTCAGCCTTCATGCATGCAATTTAGTTGACTATGTTTTTATTAGATCATTTAATATAACAACATGTTAAGTACATTCATCTTATAATAATTAATATATATAAAGCAGAAAATCTATTAGTTTATTCCTTATACAATTCCACAACGTTTCACCAAGCTGCACCAAATTGCACCTAGTTACCTCTTAGGACCCTGCGAATATTACTGGCTACATGAGATTTGGACGGCCCACCCATTTCCCTAGATTGTAGCAAAACATCAAGGTGGTTGTAAAAGGACCGGACAAAGCTCATTTAAAGCATCTTGATGCGAGGAACAAAACTCAAATGAAAATCATGTTTCAAGGCCCTAGGACACACTGTTTCTGAGATATTTGGACCGCAAGGCAACATTGTACCATGCCAGGGTGAGTTGGCAGGTGGGGAGAACGCAATAACTTCCAAGTATGATGCAGCACACCAGCGTTCAGCCTCCCTGGAATGTCTGCTCTGTGGTATGTCAGCCAGCCTCATGCGCCCATTCTCAGTGCAGTTTACTTCAGAGTGCAAAGCACATCAAGCAATAAGTGACTCAGAACAGCGCCCCACAGGATCATTGATTTTTAACAATTGATGACAGTCTTATCATGTCTGTCTACTGAACCCATGCACAGTATGGTTACTTTTTGCTAGTATGCAACAAAAACAACCAGTAAACCGCGTGAAACCAATGATTCATAACCACATATCCACAATTGAACTGCATGTAGCTTTAAAAAACATAAGTTATCTTGGGTAGCATACATAAACAGTGCAAATTACACAAAAGGGAAGATGAAGCAAACATACTTATAATGATTATGTTAGTCTGAAAAGTCAGAAGTATTTGTGATCATTCGATCAATACAGACAATTTTACAACAAGCCCATATAAAATGTCAAGGAATTTCAGACAACATACAACAAATATAAAACAAGAGAAGAGGAAGGAATGCAAGGGAGAAGCAGAGAGTATTATGTAAATCACAACTAATCCATATACATATTAACCAAAAACATACATTAGTAAAATTTAAAACTCATGCTTCATTGTAGTGTGAATTCATGAACCATGTGCATAGATATTGTTGTAAGATAGACAATTAATACATAAATGCCATTTCAATTCATATTTGGCAAAACGCATTGGCACGTTAGCTATCCGTCTCTCTAATCTTAGAATATGACAAATATCCCACCAACCAAAAATACTAATTGTTTTAAACTGTAACTAAGATCGTTCTAATAGTAATAGCTACAAAAGCATCATATATAATATACAAATAGTTAATTTCCAATGCATTAAATTAAAACTGCAGGGTAGTATATTAGTGAGGATATTAAACAGAAAATATATTTTAAGATACCTCCATACCTGTACCCGAAAAGAGTGAATATAAGTGCATTCCAGAAACATATGTTTGAACGAACCAACATAAGTGAAGTATTCACAATGGACACTGCTTCATGAATAGGTTTTTATTTAGTAATTTAATCCATTACATGAAAGCCCCTTCAGCAGCCTTCACACAATCCTTTCTCCTCAACCACTTCTTCTCCTCGCTCTCATTCTCTCTCACAATTCTCTTTCTCACATTCTTCTTTTCATTCCTCATGCTCCATTCAAGAACCTTCAGCATACTGCACATCTCCCCCTCACCTTTACACAACATAATCATCAAGATGTCTCGGGCAATGTACAGCCCTCTCCGGTCTGCGGCCCATGGGACTCCTTTGCTCCACTTGTATGCTTCTTTCTCTCTGTCCATTCACCCTAACAACTCCATTCATGTTCCATATTTTCACATCTTCCATCTTGGCAGCATAATAAAGCTTCTGTGGCAGTGACCACTTCATAGGCCCTTTCTTAAGGGGATCAGGCAGCATCACTGTCACTATTTCTCCCTCCCTTATCTCTCTTTCTTTCACTGCTTTCCTCTCATCCTACCTCATCTTGTTACAACTTTGTTTATCTAGCTTTTTTTTCGTTCCTCTTCCCAAACAACCCTTGCCCGTTTCAACTGCAGCAGGCACAGTTTGGTGTTGGGCTTCCTTCCCCTACTCATTTTAGAAGGGGACAGCTATGTGGTAATGTGTGGTGGGAACCTACGGGCTGCTATCATCTCTGTAATTGCCTTTTGCCAATCCTCATTGTTGGCCTACACCCACCTAATGCAATCTTGTATCACCTTGTTGAACCTTTCTGTGACCCTGTTGGTCTGCAGTTGGTATATAGATGTGAATTTGTGGACAATGCCATTTTTTTCAATAAAGTCTTGAATTTCATTAGACCTGAATGGCACGCTGTTACTTCTACCCATTTTGAAAATGTGTCTACCAAAACTACACGATACTGAGGTACACCCTGACTGTTTATTGGTGCAGCTATATCAATACCTACCCTTTCCCAATGCATGTGTGGAATGGACATTTGCATCATTGGACTGTCCTTCGATGTTAAATATTTTTCACTCAAATCACAAAAAATACACTTCCTCACAACCCTTTCGATATCTAGATCACGCCCTGGCCCCAATACTTTTTTTGAAGTGTTCCTATTAGTAGTTTGTGATCCATACGCACTAGAGCCCCACAAAAATGTCCTGAACTTTTCTATGGATCACTTTATTGGAAGAAGTGCTTTCTCAATGGTAGAGTAACTGAACACTACACCTTAGAGAAGCCTAAAAGCAAAGGCTATGACATGCTCTTTGTCATCCTCAAGTTGCATCATGCAGCACCCAAACCAGTACTGCTGGCATCAGTTGAAATTATTGTTTGTCTACCTACTTTGAAATGCTTAAGTGAAGGAATTTGGTTCATTGCATTCTTGAGCATGGCAAATTCCTTGGGCCTCTCCATGTTCGATTCATACTTAGCTCTGTCTTTAAATAGGGGCCTCATGTTAGCTAATTTGTCTGCAAAGTTAGGTATACATTTGGAGCAATATTCTGCCAATCTTGTCATCTACCCCCTTTTTTGGATGAGATTGTGTGACCCAGGTAGTATATTTCTTTCTCATTAACTTTGCATTTTTCCTCACTTACCATGAGACCATTCTATACCAATGCCTTCATCACTTTGTTCAACCTTTCATCATGTTTTTTTTATTCCTCTCCAAAGATTAACCCATCATCTTGGAAGCATATGACTCCTGCTTCATCCTAGAATATGCCATACCGAATTCTCTGAAATACCGAGCAGCCAACACAAGACCAAAAGGCATACGCACAAATTCCGGTGTAATAAAGGCTGTCAGTTCTTTTGAACATGGGTGAAGTATTATCTGATGATAAGCAGACATGTGGTCCAATGAGGAGAAAACACGTGCCACTCCCAAGTGGTTAAAACCTCTGCAATATTCAGCAGAGGATGGCGAGCCAGAATAGCACACTTGTATATGTTGCCAGGCACTCGAGAGTTAACGAGTGCAGCCCCCGCCGTTGGGGAGGCGGAGTTATTGTATTGGGGAGCGGGAAGGAGGAACGGGGAGTTCTGGGTAAGGCGCGAAGCCGCCAGTTCCGATTAGAGGATAGATGAATAAAGAAGTTGTCACATCCACTTCGTGTGCGCGTCCTCCTTACTGGCCCTTCTAAGAGGGTAACACTGGCGACGAGGTCTTCCAGTGCGCACAGCGGAGTCCTCCTCCTCCTTGGCAATCCGCCACACTCGTGCTCGGCAGGCCTACCGGCTCCTCCGCCGTAGGCAGCTCCTCCTGCTCCTTCGGTGGCCGCACACGTGTCACCACCTTCCTCTTTCCGCTACATCGGGGATTTTACCACGTGCCCTCCGGCAACTGAAGTACGCCACGGCCTGACTGATCTCCCCCCGACGAGCTACCGTCGCACGTCGCCATGAGCAGAAGGGGCTCCACTTCGGGGTCCGGGCCCAGTTCACCTCAACTGCCCCGTGCGACGCAACCGATTCAACTACGCCTACCCCCACCTTTCACCATGACCCCGCAGTCCACAAAAGGGCCGCGATGGACTGACTGGATGGAGGATTTTCAACATTATGTACGGGGGTCCGGCGATGGCGAATCGCCCAACATCAGGGACATCTTCCTCAATCTGGTGGGGGGAGAGATTAAAACCGTTGTGAAAACGATTCCCGCTGCAGAACAAAACACTTTCAAGAACTTGATTAAGGCGCTAGACAAGCTCCTCATAATTGAAGTCAACCGTGACTATGAACGCTACCTATTCAACAAGTGCACCCAAATGCCGCAAGAGACGGTAGATGAGTTCATCACTTGCCTTCGGGTAAAAGGAGCGAACTGTCAATTTGACGCGTATTCACTGGAAGAAGCCATAAGATTGAGGGTCATCGAAGGGTGCCTGTCTCCGGCCCTCAAGAAACAACTCCTGAAGAAACCTCTCACCATCCAAGAGGTGAGTGAACTAGCCCGCATTCACGAGAGGGTGGATGCCCAAGCCACTTCCATGTGCAATCCGGCCCACCCCAAATTGGACACTGCTGAAACCGTTGCGGCGTTGCAGCCATCCCGCCCGGGAGATAGAGGCTCACACCCATACAGGACGCAGCCCGCGCAAACTCCTCGTCTACAGCGGCAGTGCTATCGGTGTGGGATGTCGTTCCCCCATGCCGGAGCTTGTCCAGCGCTGTCACAACGATGCTCGAATTGCGGGAGAGAGGGCCATTTCCAGTCCGTATGCCGTGAGGGCATACCGTTCCCGCCGGTGAGACCCCTCACACAGGCCAGGATGCCTTTCCGTCTGCCGTTCCCACAATACCACCAGCCCAGATTCGGCCAACCAGGAGGGGGACAGAGGCGCTACATCAGAGCCATCGACGAGTATCAGACCCAAGGTTACCCGATGCAGCCTGAACTACCGGATCAGCCACAGGCTCTCACCGACGAATATGACCACCCCCCGATAGACTGCAGATACGGGACTGCCTACCATGACGTGCAAGAGGCGGCATACGATCCGCCATACGACATGTATGACCAGGATGAATTCGTCAACCTGATACAGGACACTGAAGAGGCCAGAGAGGCCCCCAAAATCCCTGTCAAGATGGGCAATCAACAGTTCCTTTTCATGATCGACTCAGGTGCCACCGTCAATATCATGGGTGAGCAGGACTACGCCAAAATTCTGAACCCACCAGCATTGGAGGCCCCCCGTTCCAGAATTTTCCAGTGGGGTGCCGCAACGCCCCTACAGGCTGTGGGATGTTTTACACAACGCTTCCTCCTGAACGGCCGGCAGATCGACACGACTATCCACGTCATCCGGTCGCTCACCAAAAGCCGATGCCTCCTCAGTTACCACACGGCATCTCGTCTGGGGCTAATCGAAATCCACGTGGGAGCGGGAGACGTCATTGCCGCAATCTCGGACAGCCTAAACCTGAGAGACTCAGTCGGCACTGTCACGTGCCATCAACCGCAAAATGTGATCACACAGGCCGACGTTGCGAGTGGCTTCCCGAAGCTGTGCAAAGGCCTGGGCAAGCTCAAGGCCCCCCCCATCCGGCTACACATCGACCCTTCGGTGACCCCCGTCCCGCAGCACCCTCGAAGAGTTGGATTTCACCTACAGACGGCAGTGTCGGAGGCACTTCACCAACTGCTCTCCGACGGCATCATCGAACCAGCCACTGGGCCGACGCCGTGGGTGTCACCACTTGTGATTGTGCCCAAGGAAGGGGGCAAGATACGTCTGTGTGTTGACATGAGGGTGGCAAACACCGCCATCCAATGGGAGAGACATCCAGGCCCGTGCATCGAGGACATGATTGTCCAACTAAACAACGCCCAGATGTTCTCCAAGCTCGACCTCAATCAAGGTTACCATCAGCTGGAGCTGCATCCGGAGTCCAGGCCCATCACCACATTCGCCACCCACGATGGCCTCTACAGATACCGGCGACTGAACTTTGGGATCTCGTCCGCCGCGGAAATTTTTCAGGAGGCCATCCGGCAGGTAATCAGACCCATCAAAGGAACCCTAAACTACAGCGACGATATCCTCGTGTTCGGATCGACGAAAGAGGCCCATGACCGAGCCCTCCTTGCCACGTGCACGGCACTCCAAGACGCGGGTCTCACCCTCAACATCTCCAAATGCAGATTCAGTAAATCGAAGCTGAAATTCTTCGGTCACATCTTCTCCCGTGAAGGGATGCTCCCGGACCCTGACAAGGTCGACACCATTACCAACCTGAGAGAGCCGCGGCAAGCAGCCGAAGTCTGCTCGTTCCTCGGTATGGCGGGGTATTGTGCCAGATACATACCTCACTACGCGTCCCTCACGGACCCACTACGCAAACTCCTGCAAAAGGAAGCAGCCTTTGAATGGACCCCCGCGTGCCGTGCGGCATTCTCTGACATCAAGCGTGCCCTGGCGGAGGCACACCGACTGGCGTACTTCAACCCGTCATGGCACACCGAAATTGTCGTGGATGCTAGCCCGGTGGGACTCGGCGCCATCCTGGCCCAGACCAGCGGGGAGGACATTCACCCACGACACGTGATCGCCTACGCGAGCAGGGCGCTGTCCGCCCCGGAACTTGCCTACTCCCAGGCGGAAAAGGAGAGTCTGGCAGCCGTCTGGGCCTGCGAACATTTCCACAATTTCGTCATTGGCAAAAAGTTTACGCTCATCACTGATCATCAAGCCCTGTTGTCCCTGTTTGGGAACCCTCACACCAAGATGCCCCCCAGGATCGAGAGGTGGGGCATCCGCCTGCAAGAATACAACTATGACATAGTCCACCGCCCCGGGGGCGACCTCAACCCCGCTGACTACCTATCACGACACCCCGTTGGGGCGCCAGTGACCCGGGAGGGTGACGTCGCCTACGTACAGTTCATCTCCACCAACTCACTGCCACCCGCGATGTCCCTCGAGAGAGTTGCAGCCGCATCGGCGGCCGACCCGACCATGGCCCTCGCCATCAGCCTCACCTCCGCCAACAAGTGGCACGACCACCGCAGAGCGATGCTGGCGCACCCGGGGGTGTGCAAACAGGAAATTGAGCGGCTGGCCAGGATACACAGGGAGCTGGCTGTGAAGGACAACGACATCCTCCTCAGAGGGTGCAAGATCGTCATCCCCGCCACGCTACGGAACGAGGTCGTGCACATAGCACACGAGGGCCACAGGGGCGCGGACAACACAAAGAAACAGCTGAGGTGCCATGTCTGGTTCCCCTTCTTGGACACGGCAGTAGAAGAATGGGTGAGAAACTGCCATGCATGTCAGTTCACCGCCCCTCCAGAACACCCTCCTCCGCTACAATATACACAGATTCCAGAACGCCCGTGGCAGCGCGTGGCAATGGATTTTTACGGGCCGACGGAAGTTGGCGATTACCTCTTGCTTCTCATAGACGAGCACTCAAGGTTCCCGATAGTCAAATGCGTCACCTCCACTGCATTCCCACAGGTAGCGGCGGTGTCATTCAGCGAGTGGGGGATCCCGAAGATGGTCAAATCTGACAATGGACCGCCATTCTGTGGTCACGAATTCAGGACACTAGCGGAACACCTAGGATTTAAACACATGAAGGTGACCCCTCGCCACCCACAGGCAAATGGCATGGCCGAACGCTTCATGGCGTCTATCAAAAAAACACGACAAAGAGCCATGCTGGAGGCAATCGATCCTCACCAGGCGGTGTGCCGACTCCTAAGGGATTATAGAAACACCCCACACGAAGCCACGAACAAGACGCCTGCTGAACTAATGCTTCGATACAAGGTGAGAACCCGCATACCTCACAATTTGTCACCTGAAGAAGCGCCTGACATGGAGGTGCTCCAAAAGGATGCAGAGGCAAAAGAAAATGCGAGATGGGACACTGACGCACGCCGCCATGCGACGTTGCCAGACTTCCACATAGGGGACGAAGTGCTCGTACAACAACCAACCCTCAGGAAGACAGATCCGCGGTTTGCCCCAAGCCCCATGAGGGTAACCGCAGTCAATGGCACTATGGTGACAGTGGAGGACCAACATCGAGCTGTCACCAGGAACTGTCAACATTTCAAACATTACAACAGACGAGAGGGATTAGGAGTGCCCCAAAGGTCTGTCTCTCCAGAACCTCGAGAGCCGCGGGACGATCCGTGGATTCCACCGGGAAGAGACCCGGACGGGCTGAGTCAGGAAGAAGGTGCCCCGGAAACCCCGGGACCAAGTGCCCTTGATGAGAGGCCTCGGAGAGTCGTCAAGAAGCCGGTGAGACTAGTTGAAGAGTGTTCACTCTGATGTTTGGACATATTGTTCGGGGGTGGTGTTGCCAGGCACTCGAGAGTTAACGAGTGCAGCCCCCGCCGTTGGGGAGGCGGAGTTATTGTATTGGGGAGCGGGAAGGAGGAACGGGGAGTTCTGGGTAAGGCGCGAAGGCGCCAGTTCCGATTAGAGGATAGATGAATAAAGAAGTTGTCACATCCACTTCGTGTGCGCGTCCTCCTTACTGGCCCTTCTAAGAGGGTAACAGTATAGTGAGCAGAGATCCACACAGAGCCTTAGGCCCTCATTACAAGGTTGGTGGTACAACCCACCAGAAGCCGGTGGGTTGCCACCAACCCTGTAACACTGCATCCCCCACCTGACATCCTGGTGCTACCGGGATATCATAGGCGGTAGCGGATGGTAATTTCCCAAAAGCATGCCGGTAGAGGCATGTACTCCGGGTAGGTCAAGCCTGCCAGGAGTTTCATGCCCTTACCGGCAAACTTACAGTTTGGCGGTCCAGAAAAGGTGCCAGTATGTTTCTACCGGCACCGTAATTTCTGAACCACCAAACCCGTAATAAGGGACTAGTTTCCCATTAGGCTTTGCTACTATGCCAAGTGGGGAGGCCCACTCATAAGCTTCAATTCTCTCAATTCTCCCTTACTTTTCAAGTTCACACAGCTCTTCCTTCACCCTTACTTTTATGTACACGGGAATGTTCCTGACCGTATTTACTACAGGCTCTGAGCCATGTCGTAATCTGATTTGTTGCACAAAACCCTTTAAGCACACTGCTTTCTTGCTGAATAACTGAGGGGTCTCACTTTCAACACAGTATTGGCATTTAGTGGAAATGGTAAACCTGTTCTGTTGGAGCCGACTCAATAAAGGAGTAGGTTTCTTTTCCATAATGTATGCTTTCCCAGAGGCAAATCTTCCTTTTAATTTCCCCATGAACCATCCTACCTTTCCTATCCTCGCACCACCATAAGCCACCAGTTTGATGTCCACTTCCATCAGTCTTTCTTTTTGGAATAAACAATGAAATATTGTTCTAGGGGGGAGGGTGTACTTTGCACCAGACTCTTTCATCATTTCAAGACATTTACCATGAATCTTCACAGTATCTTTAGGTCCATCCAAGTCTTCTTCTCCCACTGCAAACACAGCCTTTTCAGCGTACTCATACATCCCTTGAATGTGGTTGATTGTATGTGACCAGCAGCATTTGGTTAGGTGTCCCTTTCTTTTGCACTTTGCATACTTTGCTTCTAGAGCTGGGCAGGAGGGACTCTTCGCAAAGTGACCTAATGAGTCACATCTGGATCCTTTTTTTGCGTCGGTATCTTGCCTCACATGTTCATCCTGTTTGTTGGATTGACATCTCTTGGAGTGTTTTTATTTATTGCATTTGGTTAGGGAACTCGATATTGTTGCAACTGATTCTGTGACTTTTACAATTTTGGAAGATTTGTGTTGCAGGGCTTTCTTTTCTACAGTCGGAAGCCATTTATTGGTGTATGCAACTTCTTTGGATATCTCAGAACCTCATATAGAGGGGGATAACCCTTAGAAACCAGTTGTTCCCTGATTTTTCTATTTCTGCACACATTCATGAATTGGTCCCTGATTTTTTTGCCCGTCTACTGTCCAAAAGTGCAAGTTCTGGTGAGACTCCTAAGTGCATTGACAAACTGTTCGACAGATTTGTCTTCTCTGTGTGCTCTCTTCTCGAATTTGTATCTTTCCAATATGACAATGGTTTTCATCTTGTAGTGTTTGTCCATTTTTGCAATGCACTTTTCGTACTTGTTCAGCTCATCAGCCTCAAGAGGGGGGAGATCAGGGAGGTCATCACATTTCTCTTGGCCAGGAGTGCCAAGACAGTGCATTAAAAGGTATTTTTTTCTTTATACACCAAAGTTTGCCCTGCACACTGCCACAGCGCAGGGATCAAATTACTTTGTCCAGCGGTTCCATGGCACAACAGGGGGTTCTCCGGGCGACTGGAGAAAAGTAATGGGTGAGGATATGTTCTGCAACATGGAGAAGTTCAAACCTTCAGTTCTGTCTCCAACACCTTCTATCCTGACTCACTATTGAGTTCTGTTGGTGTCCTCTGTCCTTTGTGTTTTGGAACTAAGTTGATGCTTAAATGCTCGTGTTCCACTTCAACTGTATTTTTTTAGGGTCCATAGGGCTTAAGGGCTCTTAAAGAAAGTTATTATTTTTTTTTTAAATTCAATTATTTAGTTTGTTACAAACATTTTCATTGATCTATTTCATATCAATATTACTGGAGGACATTGCTCTTTACAAGTGGGAATATGTCTATCGCTCAAAAACTCTGAAAACACAGCAGGAAAGGAAAGAAGATCTATTTCCACCTTGCTACAGTTCATTCCATTATTTTTAATTTGATAAGTCATTCCAAAATCGTAACACTGCAAATAGTGTGCATTTGTCTTGACCCAACAGGATTTTATTCCATCTTTTTTCTTGGGCCTGTGGTGTTGGGGGTCACTGAATCTGGGCTCGATATTTATTTTGGATGTCTGCCACAGCTTCGCACTCCATTATTATTTGATAAAGGGACTCCAGCTGACTAATCTTTTTGCAGATCCGGCTTGAGTTCGAAGTATCTCCAAGTAGCTTTCTGAATACCAGAACTTCTCTTGTTGGTAAGAGGTTTAATTTAAAGCATTAATAAAGATTACGCTGTTTCCGTCATGGAAATATTCTGAGGTACTTTGGAAATTGATTCAGTTTTCAGATATCATGCATGCTATTAATAGACAGTTTATGCTGGGCCTTAAGTTCTTGTGTTTCGATCCAATCCTGGGCCTGTGTTTTTTTTTTTATGATCCGGTTATTTTTCAAAGTTTCTGCCGTGGTATTTAAGGTCTCCAGCTATTAATCACATTTGCATTTCCACTTATTTAATAGCTCATTGTGTCGATCTTTATGTTTTGATCTCAATATATCTAACAGAGGTATATGGTCTTCGTTTAAAGTTTTCTGATATAAATCCAAGGAATTCCAGAGCACGATGTAGTGTCATGTTTGCAGTGCCACTCTAATCATATTCTTATAGTTGGAAATCTTTGTGAAAGAGATAGGACTTTTCCCAGATCTGGCAGGGTACATTTACGGTGGCCTGCACACCGTAGATTAATATGGGTGTAATTACATGGCGATAGAATGTCGTAAGGGGGCACAGTGAGAAACGTCTATATTTCCTGTGACGGATCAATCCCTGCCTGGCGAGGGAATCTGTTTTGGCTTTAAGAATTGACATCCAGGCTTCTTCACATATGCTCATATTCAACAGCACTCCTAGGTATTTATATGAGCATACCTGTGTAGGTTTTATTCCAGTAAGAAAGACTGACAGAGATTTTGTCCTTGATTTTTGTTGTGCTCTGAATATCTTTGATTTTGATTTGTCATAATTAATCACAAGATGGTTGTTTTTGACATACTTGGATAATTTATCATCTTCTCTGTAATCCAACTTGCGTTTTAGCAAGAATAATTAGATCATCTGTGTATATGAGCCATGTACAGGTGGGACAGGTGTACTGTTCAGGATAGGCGGATTGGCTCTGACTTCTTCTTGATGCATAGCTAGGTCAGATATTTACATGTTGAACAGTGTTGCTGCAGGAGGGCAGCCCTGCTTGAGGCCTCATCAAGTTTTGATATTTTCTGTAACTTCACCTCTAGCAGCTAATCAGACTTGGATCAATGTATTATGATAAAGAGCACAAATTGGTTCTAATATGTCTACCGAGCAGCCCCATGTTCGCAATTCTTCCCATAGCATTTCTCTGTGTACCAAGTCAAAGCTTGCCTAATGTATATATATACCACATATAGCTTAGTTTTGTTCTAATGGCTTCCAGATTCAACAAATTCATGATTAGTAAATTGGCATAAGTCCTTTGACGAACCCTGTTTGATGAGGGTTACTCCGGTTGGTAGATGTTATCCATATAGTAGGGCTATGGGCCTGTAATTGGTTGGTGTTGATCTATTTCCTTGTTTATAGATCGGAATGATGATCACCTTTCTCCAATTGTCAGGTACTTGTTTAGTCTGGATGTTTTTCCAAAAAGTGATCAACAAAAGGTTGCCCATGCCTATGGGTCCTGTTGCATGTGAATTGCTAAGCTGTTTCATTTGCACTAGTATCTCCTCATACTCCCATTGCATGTCCGATATGGTCATCTTTGGGTGCGGACAGGGGATTTCTGTCTCTTTTATCTTTATGGCAGTTGTCATTAGGCCAGGTACAATGTCACTAGTCACAATGTCACAACTGGAAGAATCAAGTCACAAGACTAATTGCAGATGTCTCTGAATCCCAGTGGACTGGCCACTTTTCAGCTCTCTTTTATCTTTATGGCAGTTGTCATTAGGCCAGGTACAATGTCACTAGGCAAAGAGAGCTGAAAAGTGGCCAGTCCACTGGGATTCAGAGACATCTGCAATTAGTCTTGTGACTTGATTCTTCCAGTTGTTAAGGAGTGGCCATAAAGAGCATGTATTTCTATTTACCAAGGCAGCGAAACATGGATTCTGCATCTATTTGTGTACGTTGGGTTCTAGTTGACAATAGCCAGTTCGTGAATTTTTGTTTGATCTTTTTTTAATCCTTTGATTGCTCTTCTGGGATAAAATATCTTAAGTTCTTCAGAGCCCTAGGTTTCTTTTCCTTTCATCTACACGCTGATGGTATACATGGTTGTAGTTAGGAGCAGTAGTAGGAGCATTCCGCAAGGTCGATCTGAGGGGAGCAAATAGCCAATCATAGTCTAGACAGTTTCTTTCTATTTGAGCACTACTCAGAATATTGCAATTAAAGGTGGCAACATTTTCAGAACATATTCTGAAACTGTTGTTTCCATCGTTTAACGTTAATGGAGGTAAAAGAACCATAGGTCGATTTAAGTGCAGAGTTAAGTGCTGCTCACCCATAGTCTCATATGATTACTTTTAGTGGTATATCTAATTTGCAAGGAGTCTAATTCAGTAATCAGCACGGCTGATGCAAAGATGTAATCCAAGTAGGTTGTTTGATTACCTCTTTGCCACATTGGGAGCAGGGGTATATCTCCTTTGAGCTGCCCGTTGAGTAGATATATGAATCACATTGTCAGTTCTTGGGTTAAAAGTTTGGCCTTGGTAGGTAGATTATGTAAAGATATTAATCTGCTTAGTTGGTCAATTATATGTGCATATTCAGATCACCGTAGACAATAAAATTTGCTTTCGGGTGTCCATGCTGAAGTGCATCGATAGCATTGAGGAGAGAGTCCATGAAGATGTTTACTTTTATTCAAATTGGGTTCCAATATAGATCGCATTTGATGACGTCTTTCCGGGTTGTTCGGTCTCTAGGTTGGTAATTTGAATGAAGGGGTTTGGTGTCAGATGTTCCAACACTTTGAGATTACTCCATACCTTGGTCAAAGTCAAAAGACCAGCCGAGGGACGCCCCATGGTTCTATTGATGGCTGGATTGAAGAGCACCTGATATCCGTCACACAGATGGTAATGTCAGATGTTTCCTGTACGCCGAGGATATCATATTCTTGTAGATCTGTGGAGTCTTTGGCAAATAAGTGAGTATACCCCCTCGTGTTCCATACACATACTTTCCATATTAACAAATCATCATGTTCTTGTGGTTATTGAGGAGAATTATCATTGGCAGGACTGGATTTTGTGGTGAAAAATGGATTCCAAGATACAGTTCCAGCATCCTTTAGTTGTTTTGACACTCATTTTATTGAGTTGAAGTCATGAGGTTGAAAGTTGTCATCAGTTGTTGATCACCAAGGGACTTTTCTACATCTCCTTTAGGTCGAGTAACATGATGATCGCTGGTGGAATAAGGTCAGGTAGTAGATGAATGTGCTTTCTCAGATCTCCTGCAGGTATCTACTACATTTCTACTGGTTGTCTTGTTCTCAGTATTTGGAAATAATATATTGAAGCCTAGAGGTAGAAATGCTTCACTCAAGGCTAGTATTTTTGATGAGATTCTTTTTGTTGAGAAAAAGAGAATAGTACGGTCTGTTCTTCTTTCATAAGGAAATTGGACTATCTTGATGTCTCTTGATTCTGTTGAATATAATGCTGGGATTGCGTGTAACAATTTCATCACATTTCTCCTATTTAGAATAGGTCCATCTTTTGACTTTGCAAATCTTTCAATTTTTATGGTATAGTGTCTTGAGTGTCGTCTTGGATCTTCAAACTTTGGGAGAACTGAGGAAGACGTTGGTCGTGATGAATACTTTTTTTTATTGGTTGAGTCTTGGGTTAGAACTGTCTTTATTTTTAGTCTTCTCTGTTCAATGGTAGAAAACTGTTTTGGACACGATGCAGCACGAAAGTCTTGTAGGGGGCTCGTAGGACATGTTTCAGAATAGTCAGTGTCCAATGGAATTAGCTCAAGTGTCTTGGGAGTATGATACTGTTTTTTGACTCAGATCTTCTGTATCGATTATATCTGTGTCTGAATTGTAGGTTGAGAGGTCTAGCAAGGCCTTACTGGTTGCAATCTCCTATTCATCTGAATCTTCTGAATGATCTCTTTGCTCTGGAGATATGCCTTCTGTAACATTTCTGTGGCCAGACAATGGCTTCATTGGTTTTATCAGAGGTGTTTTAAGATTGCGTAGAAATGCCCTAGATCCATTTTGTCTAGGTTTCTTGATGTCAGGAAGGTTCTTATATTTCTTTTGGTCTAGGTTGCGAGCAAATTAAACTTGTTTCAGCACTGTGGGCTGTTATTTTGCAAAAATAGAGAAGGGCACTTTCTTTCGATTTCATATTATTGAGGTTGTTAAGGTAGGCATCGTAGGTTCACAAAAAATAGTCTCCTCCTGTTTTCTTTTGGAGAACAGTGTCACCTGTGGTTCCTTTAGGAGGAACAAGTTAGAAAACATAGTTTCAGATCTTTTGGAGATTCCATCACCATCAGCTGAACTCGAGGAGGAGAGATCTATTGTGTTGTGGTTCGTTAGTCACTATATTCATTTTTATCTTCTTATTTGCAGGTTGCGCCCGCTCCACCGACCTCTCAGGAAATGACATAAGATGCAAGTCTCTTTTTGATGCGTTGTCCGAAGTAGAGTTATTTCTGTCCGGAATATTCGTTTCAGCTTTCCTTGATGTGGAGGTTAGTCTTTCTGCTCTTAAAGATTTTGCAGTTTCCAAGAGTTCAGTCATCAAGATGTTTTTATCTGACTATTCAGCCCTTGCTAGATCAAATAATCGTGCTTGCCACATGATTGATTTTTCTGCTTCAGTGTCAGGTCTTGTTTGTAGATTAGTCGAAAATGATTCCATGAATATTTGTTTGGTGTGTATCAGCGCTAACAAGGTAGCCTGATCTTTCATCACTTCCCTAATCCCTTCATATAATTAAAAAAATGGTGCTAGAGAGATGTTCAATGTAGACATGAGTATATTTTGGAGTTCCATCATTGATGTTGGTAGATATTGAGGTTTGGAATTGTCTTCTTGGGCGGTAGAGGCGGTAGAGAATTAACACTCTTTTATGTGTTGTTTGAATTGGACCGAGTGTGAATCTCTTGGTTGGCTCTCGTTTGCTGATGCAGATTTTCACAATTAGCCAAGCGTTGCAAGCTGGTATCAGTAGGGCTTGGGGCAATGGGGATTCCAATACTATTATTTTTAGTGCATTGGCTCTCTTCTATATTTCCAGTGATAGAATAGTAGTCTGATGCTGGGAGGTGGATAGGTCAGTCTGAGGTTTGTACCGTTTTTGTTGTAATGCCTAATGTGAGTCCACAAAGCTATCATCCATCGCCTTGTCTTTTAGTGATTTTAGTACTAGAAGAACCAAATTCAAGTTTGCTTTTTTCTCCATCTTGCATTAAATTAGTGATTTCGGCAATGTCTAACAAAAGACGTGCAGAACGCTGCGCATACATCTTCAGTTCATGTTCTATAAACATGAATTTGAGGGGGTATTTTAGTATGTTTGTTATGGCTATTGTTTCAATTTCCCCACTGCAGGTATTTTCATCTGCTTTTCTTGTACAGATGGCCTCAGAATATCCCTATTCTGTAGCAGGAAATTATTCAATCTCCATCTATTTGATTGTCTTTTAATGTCCTTAAGATCTAAAGTTGTAACAACCGGGGCATTATCTGATATAATAATGCTCTGTATTTTAGAGTATACTATAATCGATACATGACAGTGTATTAAGAGGTATAGAATAGGAAGTAAAGTCGAAATCAGTGGGATGTGCAATCTGCCATGAGACTAGCAAGCCTGTTTCTGAAATATAACATGTGGATTCTTTGTGTTATTTGCAGTTCTTTAAAATACATTTAGACCTTCTATCCATAAAAGTATCCATAATATTAAAATCCCTGCAACAAATTTCATTTGTTAAATCTGCTTGTAAAACCTGTGTTAATACATTAATCCCAAATTCAGGACTTGTTAGGCCATAAATATTCAAAATAGACATTTGTTGAATATCAATTTGAAATGTGACCAATGTCCATCTTCCTTTGTCATCTGCATCTAAAAGTGTGTGATATAACCCTTTATCAATTGAAATTGCAACCCCATCTTGCTTCCCATCAGCCTAAGTAGATATAACATCCCCAACCCAGAATACTTTCAATTGCATTGACTCCTTTAGAGATAAATATGTTTCTTTCATACAAGCAACAGATGGATCACATTTCTTTAGCTGGGTTGATATTTTGTGCCTTTGATTGGGCTATTTACACCCTTAATACGCCAAGAGACACCCTTAATTGCCATTAGAAAAAAAAACAGTTTTAGGGCCTTATCACGAGTTGGGCAGTATCCTGGCTGCCCAACTCTATTAGCATTAGCGCACACCCGTCCTGCGGTATTACCACCCGATAATGGGTTGGGGGCTAACTGTAAGTCCCCATTCGGTCCATTGGACCCAGTGGGGAATTTTCAGTGCAATTACTGTGTGGTAATACCTCCATCGGTAATTGTGCTGAAAATGAGCAAATGGGTATTTTATCAGCGTGTTTACCCCAGCTATGAGCTGGTGGTAAATATGCCAGACTCGTGATAGGGCCAGCCCTTAAATGCACCAGTTACACCGTTACCACCGGATTTAAGGGCTAACGCCCAACTCATGATCAGTCACTTAGTCTTTTATGAATTGATGTTCAGCTTGTAGGGCCAGGGTGTGGGCCATAGGTTATATGCTAGTTTTGGTGATTTTAAATCACATGCATGAAGCTGCTGCCACAACGTATCTATGCCAGTAATAACCACTTTAAATCCTGTGCCATGAGGCTGCAGCTACATGCATATCACTTGAAGTGACCATTACTGACAAAGATATGTTGTGGCACCAGCCTCATGCTTGTGATTTAAAGTGACCAATATTGGTAGAGAGAGGATGTCCTATCTATGCCAGTAATGGTCATGTTAAATCATATACACGAAGTGCTTCATTCATATAATGTAAAATGACCATTACTGGCATACCAAGGTAGTGGCAGCAGCTTCATGCATGTGTTTTAATACGACCATGACTGGCATGTATAGGATGTGGCTATAGCAAAACAAAAGAGGTGATGGCCGGAAGGTTTAGAATTAATCTTAAACTCTGGCATTGCACTGTGCAACCTCCAGACCATCGTTCTTTGCCTCCCAAGCCATTACGCAGGGGAAAGACCATATGCCGATCAGGCTTGGTCCCATCTCAAAATAGGCAGTCCAGCCCAAACTGCTTGGTCAAATCCCCTCTGCGTGAAACCACAAGAATCCCCAGATATGTTTTGGCCTTGTTGGGTCTCATCAGTGATGAGTAGCTTGGGCCTCTAGCCCCAACAGGCACGGGACCCACGTCTAGCTATACCTGTCCCACTCAGGGTGACTATGGCAAAACAAAACAGATGATGCTTGGAATGGCCAATAAGTTATCAATGCCAGTTTTGGTGATTTTGAATCACATTCCCGAAGCTGCTGCCACAAAGCAGCCTCATGCATGCAATCTACACTGTCCTTTACTGGCATACATAGCTTGTGGCGGCAGCCTCATGAAAATGATATGGAGTGCTCCTATGTGGTGTACTGTTGGTGACCTGGCTTTTATTGGATCTTTTCATGAGTTACCCCAGAGCACCACCTGTAAATTGTACGGCTCTTCAATACACTTCAGTGAAACATTGTGCTGCAAAAGGCATCTTTTTAGCACGTTATTTAAAAAAAAAATCCCCACTTTATTATTCTGGGCTCTGTCACTATCGCTCGTGTTAATTTGAGGAGATATTTAGGCACCTCCTCTCAAAATATTCACCAGGCATGTTTCCCTAGAGAAGCAATTATACATTGCACGGCTTTTCATCACATTTTTCTTAAAAAATGGTGCTGCAAATGGCATCATTTCAGAACTTTATTTAAACAAATACTCCCAGGACCCTTGAAGAACCTCCCTTAATTCTACGATCAGTCGCTTGCGCTAATTTGAGGGAAACGTTAGGATGCGCCACTGAAAACATTCACCACCCTGTGAGGGCTCACCCATGAATCGTTTAGCATCTTGGTGCCCCTTCAGGAGGTACCCCCCTTGTAGCACCAAAGCTGCCTCCGCCTCTGAGCTGACTCTTGGGTCCTAATTCAAAGAAGCGTTTAACAATGGCAAAACCCCATTGGAAGACGCTCTGTGAACAAGGGCCATGGTGCCAATGTTTGTGTGTTTGTGGCAGAATCCTCTGCTCCGTGTGTGTTCATCTGTGTATTTGCAATATTCTTATGTCTGTACTTTTCCATTGTTTATGCGCTGCTGGTGTTTGAAAGGGGCGTGTGTGAGTTTAAAGGTGGATTAGACCGACATCGTTAACGCTCTTGTACACAGCATCATGTTCTGTTCCCTTGGAGTTTAAATAATTAGAACGTCATTAAAGAAACAAAGGTACATTAGCGGTTAGAAGTGGTGAGTACATTGTTATACCATGAAAGGTTTAGTGCTCTGAGGTGCCAATGTATGCCATGTTGTGTTTGCTAATAGGAGATTTATAACTCACAATAACACCACCGTTCTTGATATCCTGCTGATTAAGTGCCCTTCTGTCCGAACAAACTAATTCTCAGTCATAGAGTAGAATGATGCAAAAAGCAGAGAGATATGTATTCAGCTGTTTCTGAATATTCTGGAAGTTTCAAACAAAAAAGGCTCCATGTTCTTCTTTTCTCACTTTCCTGCATCTGAGTATGTATAGCAGTGTATGGGCCTCATTACGACCCAGGCGGTAAGGGGTTAACGGCGCCGTAAAAGGTGGCGGCGCCGTTAACCCCTTACTGCCTAATTACGAGGTCCCTTTGCGGCTCCCTACCTTAACGGCTGGTTTTACCAGCCGTTAAGGATTGGACCCGCAAAGGGACCTTGGAGGTAATTACAGTACTACAATTTGCGGTACCATAAGTACCGCCTTCCCCATTTCCATTGAGCCCTATGGGGGCAAAAATGGGAATGGGGAAGGGCCAATGGTGAATAGGGAATTACCGCCCACCAACTTTGGAATGGGGCGGTAATTCAGCCATTCACCATGGCGGAATCAGTAAAATACCGGCGGCAACCATGGCGCTACTAGCGCCATGGCTACCGCACGGGTTGTAATGAGGCCCTATGTGTGTTATGATTGTAACGATTGACGCTGTATTAATCTCATATCATATCTTGCATCACCATCAGCTGAACTCGAGGAGGAGAGATCTGTTGGGTTGTGGTTCGTTAGTCACTATATTCATTTTTCTGCTCTTATTCGCGGGTTGTGCCCTCTCCACTGACCTCTCAGCAGATGACGTACGAATCAAGTCTCTTTTTGATGCCTTGTTCGAGGTAGAGTTATTTCTGTCCAGAATATTAATTTCAGCTTTTCTTGATGTGGAGGTTAGTCTTTCTGCTCTGAAAGATTTTGCCAGTTTCCAAGAGTACAGTCATCAAGATGTTTTTATCTGACTATTCAGCCCTTGCTAGATCAAATAATCGTGCTTGCCACATCATTGATGTTTCTGCTTCAGTGTCGAGTCTTGTTTGTAGATTAGTCGAGAATGATTCCAAGGATATTTATTTGTTATGTATCAGCTCTAACAAGGTAGCCTGATCTTTCATCGCTTCGCTAATATCTTCATATCATTTTTAAAATGGTGCTAGAGAGATGTTCAATGTAGCCATGAGTATATTTTGGAGTTCCATCCTTGATGTTGGTAAATGTTGAGGTTTCGAATCGTCTTCTTGGGCGGTAGAGGCGGTAAAGAATTTATTCTCTTTTTTGTGTTGTTTGAATTGGACCCGAGTGTGAATCTCTTGGTTGGCTCTCGTTTGCTGATGCAGATTTTCACAATTAGCCAAGCGTTGCGAGCTGGTATCAGTAGGGCTTGAGGCAATGGGGATTCCAATACTATTATTTTTAGTGCATTGGCTCTCTTCTATATTTCCAGTGATAGAATAGTAGTCTGATGCTGGGAGGTGGATAGGTCACTCTGAGGTTTGTACCGTTTTTATGGTAATGCCTAATGTGAGTCCACAAAGCTATCATCCACCGCCTTGTCTTTTAGTGATTTAGTACGAGAGGAACCAAATTCAAGTTTGCTTTTTTCTGCATCTTGCATTAAATTAGTGATTGCGGCAATGTCTAACGAAAGACGTGCAGAACGCTGCGCAGACGTCTTCAGTTCATGTTCTATAAACATGAATTTGAGGGGGTATTTTAGTATGTTTGTTATGGCTTTTGTTTCTATTTCCCCACTGCAGGTATTTTCATCTGCTTTTCTTGCACAGATGGCCTCAGAATATAGACTCTGAGTTTTGATTCCATTGTCGAATGGCAAATGGAGAGTGCAGACTGTTTGAACACTTTGCTTGGAATGCGGACTCACTATCTGTGGATCCGTTTCTACACACGCGTCTTGGCTCCAAACGTGCTCACTGTTAGGGCGGCATGGATTATGAAGGATAATGAGTGACTCAGGTTCCTGGTTCACAGTTATATTGTTGCCCCCGATGGAGCTGAGAGTCCTGTGACCTCTTGCATCGATCCTTTGCTAGGGGGCCATTTGCACATAAGTGTTCAATTGACAGGGCAAAGGAATCATGCAAGGATTCACTCACCTCTGACTTGGCACATTGAAGAATTAGAGGTGCCATGACTGCGTCTTTATATCCACATTGTTGCAACAATGATTCACTAGTTTGAGATGTTCCTACATTGCCGTCAGGAAGCTTTCCTTTCCATTGTTTGCACGTTTTAGGGCCGAGTTCTGCCATGAGTTCAACCTCCGTCCACGTCAGTTTAACTCAATCAGCAACTCTCGCACCAAGAGCTGAATGTATAGTCCTCCGAGACAGGCTCGATTCGAAGGGGCAACTGGTAAATACTGCATTTGCAATGTCAGGGAGGAGCGCACAGAGAACCAGCACTGCTCTCAGACAGCAGTGTCACCTCTCCACATCTCCACAGGTAACACAGCCAACACTCGACTTCACTCCACTTTGCTCCGCGAATGTGGAGTGGTTTTGAAGTCGAGTTCAATGTGCCTTGGGTGTTGTGAACACTCCGTTCGTTAATTTATTAAATTATGTTTCTGTCAGTGTGGTTGTATTGGTTGTCTGCTTGGTTCACTGTTCACTGTCTGTACATTTATTTATTTGTTTGCCAATGGTGCATTGATTTCATGGCATTTCACTTTCTTATGAACATCACTTGGCAACGCGCAGGAGAGTGTTTTTGTTTTATTCAGCAGGGTGGGAACCGTTATAGGAGTGTAGGAGTGGCTGGCGCTACAAGGCACACAGTGGGCTCGCTTTTTCCTTTTTATGTAGAGTGTTTGGATGCAGGGGAAAGCTCATTCTCTCAGCCACTTCCTGTTTCCTCTTTATTTTTGCGTCTGCCTCTCTGAGCTGGGGCATGTGCTAAGACCCAGAGCCAAGGGGGCGCCTTGTTACCACAATGAAGTATTCACAATGGACGCTGCTTCCTGAATAATGTTTTATTTATTAATTTAGTCCATTACATTAAAGCCCCTCCAGCAGCCTTTACACAATCCTTTCCTCCGAACCACCTCTTCTCTCTTCTCTCATTCTCTCTCACAATTCTCTTTCTCACGTTCTGTATTCCATTCCTCACGCTCCTTCCAATTATCTTCAGCATACTACAATTAGTATTACATCAACACGATTTCCATAATTTTGAAATTTAATCTTAACTGGCCGATTCATGGAATAAATGTGCGCTGAAATTTTCAGCGCAAGCGTGCGAAAGCTTGCGATTCACAGTGCCAGTGCGAAAATCTCAGCGAAACCCGCGCACAGTGATTCATGGAAGTCCGTGCGCGTGTAAATCCCAGGATGGGCGCCAAAATTCTGCGTGGCGCACGCTGGCGCACACGTCTCCAAACAGCGTGCGCTACGCGCACAGCGAAATCGCACATAGCGCGGCACACACAACAAAAGTAGGAGGAACAGAGGGCGTGACACGCGGAATGGGGAACAACGCGTGAAAATGTGGGCGTCACAGGGGAAGTACAGGAGGCAAATGCACGGAACGCCTACACGCACGTTCAAAACACGTATTCATGGATTCGAACGGGGCTAACACGTGCGCTAAAAAAGACGCGCTAATCCGGAAACAAGTACGCCAGCAGGAAGCAGGCGTAAGTGGACCCGCGCAGCATAAAAGTGCACGCAAACAACAAACAAGCTCAGATGCCAGGATGAATATACCGTTCCTAGCAGCAGTGGTCGTGGGATACCGCAGGAGGAGGAGAAGGATAGTCAGGCCCAGAATTTTCACACCCAGAACCAGCCTTTTTGGGATGCCTGATGACCAGGTGTATGGGAGGTACAGGTTTCCACTTCACATAATACTCGACCTGGTCAGTAAGTGGAAGGATGACCTCACATCACCCACCCTCTGCTCCCAAGCACTCAGCTCCCTGGAGAAGGTCCTCAATGTACTGCACTTCTTGGCCACTGGATCATTTCAGCGGCAAGTGCTATAGTAGGGGGGGGGTGTCATAGGCCACGCAGTCACGCTGCCTAGACCAGGTCTTGGCCATCATGACTGCACGCCCATCAGTCCGCAGGCACATATACCTGCCCAGAACACGTGCAGAAAGGCAGGCTGCCGTCCAGGATTTCTACGGGGTGGCACAATTCCCCATAGTCCTAGGCGCCATTGATTGCACCCATGTGGCTCTACGTCCCCCCAGGGCATCAGAGCACATCTATAGAAACCGCAAGCACTGGCATTCCATCAATGTCCAGGTAGTATGTGATGCCAAGGGAATCATCACCTCAGTATATGCCAACTATCCAGAGTCCACCCATGACAGTTTTATTTACAGAATGTCAACCCTAAACCGGGACCTAGAAGCTGGGCGGCATGGCGATACATGGCTGCTTGGTGAGTATAAATGCCACAGCACATGCATGCATGTCAGATACTGAGTAATGTCACAACCCCACTAATGATACCCATCACCACCTCCCCAGGGGACAGTGCCTACCCTCTGAGCACCCACATGATGACGCCAATTCGGAACCCCACCACGTCACCCGAGGTAAGATACAACACAGCCCACATTGCAACCCGGGGCATAGTGGAGCGCACATTCGGAGTGCTCAAGTCACGCTTTCGCTCCCTTGACCGTTCTGGCGGGCAGCTGTTATACGCTCCCCCAGTAGTGAGCAGGATCATAGTGACAGCATGTGTCCTGCACAACGTTGCAACATGCCGGGGCCTGCCCGTGGACATGTTGGTGCCTCCACATCCCCAACCACATGCACGCCCGCTGCGCATGGGTTGGGAAAGGGCACGGGGTGAGGCAGCCCGTACGCAGCTGGTGGCTAATTACCCCTGTGGAGTGCACACAGCCCTGGCACATACCATCTGACAATCAATGATGATGACATAAGGGACAGTCAACTGTCACAACCATACCAGCCTGAGATTGGTCACCTGGAAGTGTTACATAGTGTGCATCCCTACCTACACAAACACGACCAATGCTGTGTCATCAAAAGATACACTTCTATGCTGCTAAATTCATTACCCCCTTGCAAAATACAACATGACAACAGTGCCATGTCACCCAACCTCTCCCCAGCACCGCCACCCAACACACCATGGCATGTCATGCTATGTGAGAGCAAACAAAGCAATCCCCAAAATATGACACAAGTGTCACAAAGTACAGTGTCCCTAATGGAAACTGGCCACACACAATATGCTCCCAGTAATGTAGAACTAACAACACACATGGCCAAATACTTACCAACAATACAATGCAGCTACACAACCTCAAACATAGCATAAACATGACAGTACTAAGTTAAAGTAGTGGTAGTCTTACAACCTGATTATGCCAGCACATCGACCACTTCCAACTGTACAGTGCTGCTGCCACGCAAATGTGTAAGTGCACTGCTTACAACATGAACTCCATCTCCAAAGTAGACGGCCTTGTGAAGACATGAGGAATGAACCTGCAAATTAGGAGGAAGACATGGATGCACAAGCACATATCAATACATCATGCAGTGTACAATACAACAGCAATATCCACTAGGAATGTATACACAGTATTGACTACAGACTGCCCACACAGCTCATGGGAGTCCAACGTCACTGTGTAAGTCACTGTCACTTGGGCACACTCTTTGCAAGCCCATGGAAACGGGAAACAGGAGGGGTGTGTGTCTCACGAACCCAACAATCTAACCCAAACTCAGGACAAGCCTGCATGTGCCCAGCCGGAATACAGTGGATGCCCACGGGAGCCACACAAGGCAACACACTGTAAAAAAAAGAAAAAAAAATCAAAAATGGCCATGTGGGCCTGGGTGGGGAGGCCACCCAGGAGGTCCGTGCCATTGTGGGAGAACTGCTGCTGTCGCTCTCATCACCCTCTGCTGCTGCCACAGGAGGTGGTGGTGCTATGGGAGGCAGCCCACGCATATCCCTGGTATGGTCCTCCATGGCAGCAAGCATGCGGGTGTGGAAGGTCTCGTTCTGGAGGATTATAGTGCAGAGATCCCCATGCACCACCTGACGTGATGCCCTGATCTCCTCCCAAGTTGCCTGCATCTCAGCTGAGAGCAAACGTGTGAGCCGCTCCAGCTGTGGCTCTGTCCTCAAGTTAGTGGAAGCCTCAAGGTCAACAAGAGTCTCCCTGAGGTGATGGAGTTCTACCCTCAGGGCTTCCCTGTGGCCCTGGGACTCTATTGATATCGATTGGCGTAGAGTCTCCAGTGCCGCCCGTCTGTCCCTGTTGGACGCCAACATGTCCTCCCTGTGTGATTGGCAAATGGAGTCTGTTGCCTGCTGTAGTTGCTCCATCTGCCTTTCAGGGGGGACAATGGAAGTGGCCACCCTCTCCATTGCTTGAGCCATCATCTCAACTGATGCTGCCTGTTGGGTTGCCATACCGTACATGGATAGTTCCCATGTGGTATTGCCTGGTGACGTACGGCCACCGCGTCGGCGGGCACCACACCTGTTTGGGGCAAGACGATCTGCGCCTTGCTGTGCCGGCACTGCCTGAGGCTGCAGGACTGCATTCCCCCTCGGATCTGCCTGCCCAGGAACAGGATCAGATATTGTGGATTGTGACTCTGCATCCGTAACCACCAAAGGCGGAGTTACCAACACTGACATCCCCATAGTGCGTTCTACCCCTGGTGCAGGTGGGTTGGACAGAACAGAATCCCTGCCAGAAACACTTACCTGTGACGCCACATAGGTCTCATCATCCAAATCAGCATCTGAATAGAGGTCTCACCCACCACCACACCACATCCCCCACTGGTGCCCGGTCGTGCCTGAGATCCCTCCTGGGTCTGCACCATCTCCTCAACCTCAACAGCATCAAGTGTGTCATCCCCTGCAAAAACATGAAAGACAAAAAATGGAAACAGGCATTAGCACCATAGCACACAAATAGGCCTGACAAGCTACAGAACCAGTACATGATTTACACATGTCCCACATGACTATAACCCTCCCATGCATGCACTGTCACTAAGTTGGAAGGGGAGGCAAAAGGCAGACACTGATGACACCAAGATGGAAGAGCAACACATTTTCTGTATGCTGGGTAGCACTGCCATCACACATTGGCCTGTGAGTGGCATGTCCAATACACATACATGACACATGCCATCACACAGATGGCATGTACCATAGCCATGGTACATTCCACAAGTACATCCATATGTCAGTGAATGAATACTGTCAGCCATCCATGTGAGATGGACATGATGAGATGAAAAATGCTACATAGTGTGACAAAATAGGCATGTGCCACACACTGCAACACATCCAGTGTACAAAAATACAGTGATTGCAGGCCGATGTACACTTCAATGGTTGTGCACTTCAACATGACAGGAAACAACTATCATGTTCCACATTCAAACAGGCCCCAAAAATGTATGTGATCAGGCCAATACTCAATCAGCCTGAATGGTCAAATCATTCACCTAACAAGGTAACACATGTGGGCCAATGTGGGGTTCATCAATGACAGAAGCATGTCACAAATGTGAAATAGGGCCTAGGAATGCGTAGCAAAAGTGGGAGAATTGAAACAATCAGCCTGAACGAACACTGAAAAATACAATGTTGTTGCAAGATGCCACTTCAAGGGCAACTGCCGTAATGTTGCGCTAAATTACTACGCTGGGCAGAAGGGATACTGTCACACCCAAATCCAAGGCCGCTGAATGTTTTGGATGAAGCACATTGGTGACCCATACCACTCAGGCACACACACCCTCGCCTGGCACTCAATCAGAACCCGTCACCCAAACAACATACACATGCATTACACACACATGCATGGGCACTCACCGGACAATGCATCATAATCAGGTAGTTCTCCCACACCTTGGATCTGTTCCTCTGTGACGAAGGCCCCAGCAACATACTCATGTTTAGTGAGTTCCTTGTCCTCTTGTGGAGACTCACCGCCAGTCACCAAAGTAGCTGCATGATTTCTGGCCAGCTTGTTATTTGCTCTGCGTTTCAGGTCATTCCACCCCTTGTAGCAATCATCAGCTGTGCGCCTCACAAATCCTAGGGCACTTATGCGGTCCGCGATGGTCTTCCAGTGTGCCCTACGTTGACCAGGTGTGGTCTTGCACCCTGCAGTCACCACCATTTCGCGGCTAAGTGCTGACCCATAGGCCACAAGTGCATCAAGTTCCAGATCATTAAAGCAAGGCTTCCTTGAGGTACCGGAGTGTGTAGCCGTGTCTGGGGTCTCAGCCTGTCGTGCCAGAGCACCCTTTTTCCTCTTCTTTAAAGGTGGAGCAGAGTCAGAGTGGCTTACGCCACTCTGGTCAGTAGCGGCAGAATCACCGGTGGACTGGGTAGTAGGAGTGTGGGAATGCACAATGACCATAGGTCTTGGTGCAGGCATTGGTTGCAGGGTAATGTTGGCAGGGGCAACGTCAGTTTGATGGACCTGGATTGACACTGTCCTGGCTGGGAGAGTCAGAGCTGCAGCCTCCCCACCCTGCATACTTGGGGCAGCATATGACATAGCTGCCCCAGATCCACGTGGCTTGGTGACAACAACTTGCACCGCCACAGGTGGCCTAGACTTGCTGACCTGGAAGTCAGCCAGGGAGTCATCCTGTGCCAGATCAGGTGCCACAATGGGCTGGTCCAACAGGGGCTGAGCTGGGATGGTGTCAACCATGTTTCCCTCAACCATGGGGGGGGCATGGGTGTCCCTGATTGTTCCTCAACACATGGGGGTATAGGGGTACCCTGCAAATCCCGGCCACGTCCCCTACCGCGCCCACCACGCCCACCTTTTGAAGGTCAGCCACCTTTGCCTCCCTTACCGCTTGGTCGCCTCCCAACCATGGCACTGATGTTGTTATGCGTATGGGAGTTGCAGTAAACTATTGTCCTGGGCAATTGGGGGTCAAAGGATACCAGATGGAATTTGTACCCTAGTACTCTAAAAAGGCTGTCTGTGACCCCTGGGGAAGATGATGGGTCACGCAACGCACAGGCAGCCCAAAATCAAAAATTAACGTGCACGCAACCCCTCGTAGACCATGTGCGTGAAAAAATGAACCCGCACTATGCTGTGGCACCCAGAAACACAAAACTAAGCGTACACACACGCGACACACGGGGCAAGCACAGTTGCTAAGTACGTGCGGAACTCACCGTCTGCCTGGAAAAAGAACGTGAAAAATACACACGTGTGCACGTTGGCAACACCCTCACCAAATAAGAATTGTATGCTGTCTGAGGAGACAGGACAAAAGGAGAAGTGAACTCTGTTTGAAGAAACAGGCCCAACAAAAATTCAGAAAAGAGCTGTCAGAGGTAACAGGGAGTACGAAATAGAAACGCTGTGAAGTAATCGCGTGTGAACCGACAAGAAGTACAGATTTCACCCACTCGCTCTCCACGAAAAGCAGGTAAAAGGAAATTGCGTCCTACACGTAGCTTTTAAACCGGCCCACACGTACACGTCAGATACGCGTGTACGCGGGCGCTTTCCTCCAATTACACACGATGACACTCGGACATGCAGTTTTTCCACGTGTGCTCTGTCATCACGTGCTATGAGGGAAATGCCTGCGCACGTAATGTAACTTACGCGCTAAGAAGCCTTTGGTCCAATGAAATCGCGTGCGTGTGCTGACGCATTTACGCGCTAAGGCCCTTTCCTCGAATTACATGCTGACGTGCAATTTGTTCACGTACCAAATAACTCCGTATCAAGCTGGCCACGCGAAAACACATGGAAGACCACGCTCCTGCCCAGAAGGCCGAATTACTGCCCCCAGAGCCCCGAGCACGCTCCCACCTGCCATCTGCTGCTGCCGACTGCCTGCTGCCCACGTGCCCTGCCATTTGCTGCCTGCAAGTCAGCCAAGGGTGTAGTTTCTGTGACCACCCCTGCTGGAACCGAAGACTCCCGACTGGGATTCCATCGCTCCACAGCCCAGCCCCAGGACCCAGTTGCCCACCCACTCCTGCGTCTGGGGTTGCCATGTCCAGCACAACACCATCTGGCAGCACTGGCAACCCCCAGCCAGAGAGGCAGAGGGCCACCAGCTTCACTGCCACCGAAGTTGGTGTCCTGGTGGAGCAAGTCCTGGGGCAGTATGATGCCCTCTTTTGAAGTTTGCGCGCCGACAAGGAAGGACGGACCAGGATCTGGATGGACATCGTGACTGCCATCAACGCGGAGGGGGTGGCAGTCCATGACTTACATCATGTCAAGAAGCGCTGGGAGGAGTTCAGGTCCAGGACCCTCAACAAGGCCCGGCGCCTCGCTAAGGCAGTGGATGCCAAGGGGCGCCGGGGCCAGCTGTCGAACCATCAAATGAGGGTCCTGGAACGCATATGCCTAGCGCTCTACGTCCAGATCCTTGAGAGGCAGACCCGTCTGGAGTCGAGCGGTAAGTGTACATGCATGTTGATAGTACGCTGTGCGTGTCGTGGTGTGCCAGTAGTGTGCAGGTTGCACATGTGTTTATGTAGGGCCATGTAGGGATGTGTATGAACATGGGCATGAGGCTGCCACATGTGAGTCCTCTCAGTTGTGAGACACATTGATGGTGTATGTGTTGATAAGCATGCTGGGCAAATGCGGGTGTGGGAGCACACATGTTTGAATGTCTGTGTATGTACATTGGCATGGTTGTGGCATGGATGGTGGTTCATAATGCATGTATCTGCACTGTGTAAATGTGCATGTATGTGTATCTGACAAGTGTGCAACTGTGATGCAACATGGATGCACGTGACACTGATATGTGGAAGGATGAATGGCAGATGTGACATGTATGGCGATCTCATCACTGCAACAGTTGGAGGAGATGTAGACATGCATGTAAGTGTGGTGGCGTGTGTGCATGTCTAGTGCACTCCTTGTGCTTCATGTGATGTCAGGCTAAACTTTGGCTGTTCATGCTGTTGTATGTGTATGGATGGTGCTGCCTGGTGCAATATTGCTGTTGAAATGTTCATGTGTGTGAGTTAAAATGACATGTGTGTTGTGGAGTTTGATGCCGTGACTGTAGTTAAACAATGCCACTCATGTGCAACTGTCATGTGTGTATCAGTCCATTGTACAGTGCCCTGATGCCTGTGTTTTATCTCTCCCTGTCTGCAGCGTGAACTGAATAAGAGGGCGGAGAGGGTGCTGTGGAGCACAGCGGCAGGGATCTTCCCGCCAGCCTGAGACGCAAGGCCTGGCTCCCCTCCCAGGTTGTCATCTTGTTGGGGAGTGAGGAGTCCGGTGCCGCGTAGCTGCCGAGGGAAGGTCCAAGAGGCGGAGGTCGGAGTTGGACTCCTCGGCAGGAGAAGGGGCAGCTGAGACCCCACAGGGTGCGATGGAGGAAGATGGCACGGAGTCATCCAGGTTGGTGGGGGGGTTTGGTGGAGGAGGAGGCCGTGCAAGGGACAGACACAGGGTCTGGAGGTGGGGATTCCACTGGTGCTAGTGGTGCAGTGCAGGGACAGGAGGCAGCACAGGCCACCGCGGAGGTGCCTGTGTGTAATCCTGTTCCCGATCCTGTGACTTCATCATCCCGCACCAGCAGGGATGCCTACGTCCAGACCCGTTTTCAGGGAGGGGATCCACTCACAACAACTGGCCTTCCTCTCCCTGCGGATGTGGCTATCCAGGACCAGGTTGAGCCTGTCCTGGGTGGGGTGGCGTTGTGTCAACGGGCCATGCGAGGTGACCTGCAGTCTTTTCATGAGGAGACTGCATGTCTTCTCGAATGGCTCGTTGACCGCATTGACCTACTGGGACAGCTGACCAGGACTGGATTCCTCCGTTTTCTGGACCTTGTTCCGACCCCCTCCCCAATGGAACCCCCTATGCCCCAGTCGTCCTCCATGCCATCTTCCCACCCATGTATCACCTGGGTACCCTGTGGAGCTGCCTCTGACCCTGTGGCCAGGCTGGTGGAGGACACATCCCTGCCACAGTCGGGAGTCGGACGCCCAGCAGGGGTGGCCACCTCAACAACTGCACCCCACCCGGAGGAGGATGTGCAGGCAGCAAGAGCGAGGGCACAGGCAGAGGCACAGCAGCAGCAGCAACAAGGTGGGAGCTATCATGGCTCGGGGCCTTCGACATCGGAGGGGCAGGCATCGGCCAGAGGGCAGGAGGACCCATACTGGAAGTGTCTTCAGTGTGGTAGCGGTTAGGCCATGCTATAGATGCGGAGCGGCAGCGGGCAGAAGAGGCATGGCTCACGATGGTCAGGGCGGAGAACTCCATGCGGAGGGCCCTGAGGCGGGCCGAGAGCCTCAAGGCAATTCGCAGGGAGTTGGAGGAGAACATGTCGTCGTCCCTGCGAACCCTCGGGGCTATGGAAGAGGACCGCCTCCAGGACATTGAACAGGAGTTCGATGATGCCCTGGCCCGGGACATCCAAAAATGAGCCGTCGGAGCCCGCTGCCCTTGTCAATAGTTTTTAGAGTTAGGTTTCCTTTTCGTTTTCCTTTTATTTGTGGTCAATGGACAATGCCACACAAATTTGTGTATAGTTATATTGTTAGGTAGTTTGTTAGGTAGGTTTCATTTGTTTGGTTGGGATCATGGACCCTTTACATCCTTGGACAATGGATTGTATATAGTTTCATCATGTATTCATTTTTTTTTTTTTTTGCATTATGGACATGGAGCAATGGATTTATTTTTTCCGGACAATGGATTGTAAATAGTTGGACTATGGATTGATTTCTCTTTTTTTTTTATTATGAACATGAAGCAATGGAGATTTTTTTTTACATTTCCTTTGGATTTGCGTTGTTGGAGGGTGACTTCACGCGAACCCCAGGAATACACGTACCCCACTCGCACAGGGCCAATATTCCTGGGGTTCGCGTAAAGTTTCACACGCGAAAGGGCCCTGTGCGAGCCGGGTACGTGTATTACTGGGGTTCGCGGGAAGTCTCACATGCGATTTCAGCAGGGTACGTGTATTTCAGGGGTGCAGGGGATTCCTACACGTGAATTGGCAGTGTGGGTCCTCCCAGGTGTTCCCTCTACACCCTCCACGGCCCCTGGAGGCAGCCCACACCACAGGGGACTACCCTGCACCCCTGGTCATGTCCCGCAGGCAGCCCATCCATCATGGGCATGCCCCCCAGCCAAGCCACATGTCAGCTTGCACTACTGATCACCAACGCATGACCCCCTGCATCCCCACCCGCCAGCAGTGCAGGGCACCTGCCAGCAGGCCCCCACTCATGTCCCCCTGCACCCCCACCCCCCAGCAGTGCAGGGCACCTGCCAGTAGGCCCCCACTCATGTCCCACTCATGTCCCCTTGCACCCCCACCCCCCAGCAGTGCAGGGAACCTGCCATCAGGCCCCCACTCATGTCCCACTCATGTCCCCCTGCACCCCCACCCCCCAGCAGTGCAGGGCACCTGCCAACAGGCCTCCACTTATGTCCCACTCATGTCCCCTTGCACCCCCACCCCCAGCAGTGCAGGGCACCTGCCAGCAGGCCCCCACTCAGGTCCCCCTGCACCCCCACCCCCCAGCAGTGCAGGGCACCTGCCAGCAGGCCCCCACTCATGCCCCCCTGGACCCCCACCCCCCAGCAGTGCAGGGCACCTGCCAGCAGGCCCCCACTCATGTCCCCTTGCACCCCCACCCCCAGCAGTGCAGGGCACCTGCTAGCAGGCCCCCACTCATGTCCCACTCATGTTCCCTTGCACCCCCAACCCCCAGCAGTGCAGGGCACCTGCCAGCAGGCCCCCACTCATGTCCCCCTGCACCCCCACCCCCCAGCAGTGCAGGGCACCTGCCAGCAGGCCCCCACTCATGTCCCACTCATGTCCCCTTGCACCCCCACCCCCAGCAGTGCAGGGCACCTGCCAGCAGGCCCCCACTCATGTCCCACTCATGTTCCCTTGCACCCCCAACCCCCAGCAGTGCAGGGCACCTGCCAGCAGGCCCCCACTCATGTCCCCCTGCACCCCCACCCCCCAGCAGTGCAGGGCACCTGCCAGCCAGTCCCCACTCATGTCCCCTTCCACCCCCACCCCCCAGCAGTGCAGGGCACCTGCCAGCAGGCCCCCATTCATGTCCCACTCATTTCCCCCTGCCCCCAGGTCATGACGATCCTCAATCCTGGCCCTTATGGCCAGCCTCCCCAGCCCAAAGACCCAACCAATTATTGCATCCACCCACATAGAAAAGGCAATTACATGATACAACCCCAATGGCAAGTATGTAAATGAACACAAGTCCGTCTCACACACACACAATGGGTGCAAGTGAATGTGAAAACCCATATCATGACATGCATGAAACCAATGAGATAATACCACACATCAAAGTATGAAGAAAAACATGTATTGAACACAACATGAATGTAATCTAAATCCAACACACAACAATGGGAATTATAAAAGAAAAGCTGTATGTCCGTAAAAGAAAAAAAAAAAGAAATCATAATCCAAAGAAATCCAAAAGAAATGGTATCCAAAGTCACAGTCCAACAAAGCAAATCCAAGGGAAAAAAGAAAGTGAAAACCATTGCTCCATGGTGAAAATAAAAATAAAGAGAACAATCCAATGGTGAACTATGTACAGATGAACAATCCAGGGTCCATGAGCCCAACTGATGAAATGAAACCTATCAAAAATACTACCTAAGAAAAAACTATATACAAAAACGTGGTGCATTGTCCCAGCGCAACCAAAATAAAGAAAAAAACGAAAGGAAACCTAACACTATCTAACTATATACAATGGCGGTGGGCAAGTCCAGCGGCTCACTCTGTGGTGTCCCGGGCCAGGGCATCATCGAACTCCATGTGTATTTGCCGGAGGCGGGCCTCTGTCCTGGGCCCGAGGTCTCGCAGGGAGGCACTCATGGCCTGTTCCAACTCCCTGCGAGTTGTCTCGAGGCACTCTGCCCACCTCAAAGCCAGACGCATGGAAAACTCTGCCCTGACCATGGTAAGCCGCACCTCTTCTGCCCGCCGCCACTGCGCACCTATCTGCTGGCCCAACCAGTGCCACACGGAAGACAATCCCATTCCTGGGTCCTTCTGCCCTCTGGCCGATGCCTGCCCCTCCGATGTTGAAGGCCCTGAGCCATCATTGCTCCCACCTAGAGCCTGCTCCTGCTGCTGCTGTCCATGTGCCATGTCTGATGGTGCCTGCACATCCTCCATCAGCTGGTCTCCAGTTGTGGTGTCCACCCCTGCTGGGCCGCCGACTCCCGACTGGTGCAGGGATGTGAGCTCCACCAAGCTGGCTGTGTTGGTCGGGCCAGGTCCACACGGGGCTCTGGTGGAATCTGGGTCGGAAGACGGTGTGGAGAAGGACTGGCGCATAGTCTCCACAGATTAGGAGAGGTCCGCCAGAGTGCGCGACACATGTAGGAACCCACCAACCAGGATGAAGCCCACACGTTTGTGGGACCCCTTGTCCACAGGTAGTGGAGAGGCAGATGACATGGCACTCTCCCCTACCTGCGGACGGGCCTGGGACGGGGCCTCCCTGCTGGTGCATGGTGGTGCAGTCACAGGGTCAGGGACAGCGACATGCACAGGCCCCTCTGCGGTGACCTGTGCTGCCTCCTGACCCTGGCCCTGGACTGCACCACTTGCACCAGTGGTACCATGTAGAAGTGCCCCTCTAAACCAAGATGTTGCCTTCAAAGTCACATGCATCCATGGCATTTCAAAGTCACACACACACTTCTCAGGTACACACACACACATGTGCACCATACATGTACATGACATCAGCACCCATTCCTCACCCCCCCCTCCATGTCTAGGAACAGAGACAGCCATGATTTCATGTGTGCATTCCGCATAGAGCTCCCCATGTTGCATTAAAACACATGCACCAACCATGTGGTTCACACATAACTGGTCTCACATGCATGACCATGATGTCCCTGCACACACACATCCATACATGGCCTATGTCACACATACAGGCAAGCATCAGACAACCAGCACACTGCAACATGCCCTGTCTCACACAGCAATACTTGGCCACTTACCGCTCAACTTCAGACGGGTCTGCCTCCGAAGGATCTGGGCGTGGAGCGCTGGGCCTACGCGTTCCAGGACCCTCATCTGGATGTTACTCATGCGTGCCCAGCCCCCTCCGCGAGGTGCCGGGCCTTGTGGAGGTTCCTGGACCTGAAGTCCTCCCAGCGCTTCTTGACGTGCTTGATGTCGCGGGTTGCCACCCCCTCCGCGTTGATGGCAACCACTACATCATCCCAGATCCTCTCCCGTCCTTCCTTGTTGGCGCATGATGTTCCGAAGAGGGCATCATAATGCCACAGGACATGCTCCACCAGGACACCAACTTCGGTGGCAGTGAAGCTGGTGGCCCTCTGCCTCTCTGGCTGGGGGTTGCCAGTGGTGCCAGATGGAGATGTGCCCGACATGGCAACCCCAGAGGCAGGAGTGGGTGGGCAACTGGGTCCTGGGGCTGGGCTGTGGAGCGATGGTATCCCAGTCGGGAGTCTTCTGTTCCAGCAGGGGTGGACACAGCAACTGGACCCCTGTAGATGGCTGATGTGCAGGCACCAAATAGCAGGGCACGTGGGCAGCAAACAGTCAGGCAGCAGCAGATGGCAGGTGGGAGCGTGCTCGGGGCTCTGGGGGGCAGGAAAATGGCCTTCAGGACAGGAGCGTGGTCTTCCGTGTGTGTATGCGTGGCCAGCTTGATACGGAGTGATTTGGCACGTGAAAAAATTGCACGTCAGCGTGTAATTCGAGGAAAGGCCCTTAGCGCGTAAGCGGGTCAGCACACGTACGCAATTTAATTGGTCCAAAGGCCCTTAGCGCATAAGCACGTCTGTGACATATCGCGCACGGGCGTTGGCCTTTCGTGTGTAAAACCTCATGCGAATCCCAGGAATACACGTACCCCACTCTCACAGGGCCCTTTCGTGTGTAAAACTTCACGCGAACCCCAGGAATACACGTACCCCACTCGCACAGGGCCCTTTTGCGTGTAAACCTTCACACGAACCCCAGGAATACACGTACCCTGCTGAAATCGCGTGTGAGACTTCCCACGAACCCCAGTTATACACGTACCCCACTCGCACAGGCCCTTTCGCGTGTGAAACTTCCCACGAACACCGTAATACACGTACCCTGCTCCAATCGCGTGTGAAACTTCCCACAAACACCAGTAATACACGTACCCCGCTCGCACAGGGCCTATCACATGTGAAACTTCCCGCGAACCCCAGTTATACACATACCCCACTCGTACAGGCCATTTCGCGTGTGAAACTTCCCACGAACCCCCATAATACACATACCCTGCTCCAATCGTGTGTGAGACTTCCCGCGAACCCCCATAATACACGTACCCTGCTCCAATCGCGTGTGAAACTTCCCGCAAACCCCAGTTATACACGTACCCCACTCGCACAGGCCCTTTCACGTGTGAAACTTCCCGCAAACCTCGTAATACACGTACCCTGCTCCAATCGCATGTGAAACTTCCCGCAAACCCCAGTAATACACGTACCCCTCTCGCACAGTGCCTATCGCGTGTGAAACTTCCTGCGAACCCCAGTTATACACATACCCCACTCGCACAGGCCCTTTCATGTGTGAAACATCCCGTAAACCCCCGTAATACACGTACCCTGCTCAAAACGCATGTGAAACTTCACGCGAACCCCAGTTATACACGTACCCCACTCGCACAGGCCCTTTCGCATGTGAAACTTCACGCGAACCCCAGTAATACATGTTCCCCACTTGGCATTTGCTGTTTGGCAGCCCTGTAAACTGGTCCAGGGTTAGCACAGCTCTTTGCGCTGGATTGGGGATTTTGATGGCCTTTCCTTGTGCGAGGGCATTCTTGGGGGCGTAACTGGCGCTGCTGCAGGGTCGCTGTGCCACTCTGCACCACGGCTGGTTTTGGAGGCTAAAATCCATGAATACGCTGTGCGCGGAAATCGATTTTAGCGCACGCAGCTGGCGCAGACATTCGCACGCGCACCCTGTACGCCAGCCGCGTGCGCCACTTGTGCGCAAAATTCTATGAATTACCCTGTAAATCATTTCAAAGGTGTAATAAATGCTCTATGGGAAAAAAAGAATAAACAAGATGTATTACATAATTCAATTACATTTCATACAACACAATGCACATCTTAAAATAGATTAAAATATGAGAAAATCAGAATCTAAAACTGGCAGCATATACAAGTTAGCAATTATCAGCAACATATAAATCCTCGCACGTATCCACTAAAAATAGTTAATCCACAAATGAAGCAGCAGAAGCAGCGGAGTAATATAATAAAAGACATACAACGACTCATAATGGCCAAATCAGGTAAAAACATTTGATAAAGATTAAAACCTGAACCTCCCTCCACCCAAATAAAAACCGTGACATGGTCAATTCTCTAACGCTCTAATTGCCATTGTTCTGCGTGACCTTGCCCAGTTTAAATAAGAGCACAGGCAAATACAACTTTCATCTCTAAACACATCAGTAAAAAAAAAATAATCAGGTCTGTAATATCTAAAACCGCAATTCCTGAATATTCTGATCAGTCAAGTGAAATGGGCAGAACAAACTAAAATGTAGGGAGGCTAGTATTTGGATTTTTCAAAAATATTAGCACATCAGCCACATAGGCTGCTAACTTGATTTCATGTTTACCATACATAATTCCTGGAATTACCACTTTCTTTTTTTAATAAGGTCTAATAATGGTTCAAGCGACAACACAAATAAAATCGGAGATAATAGGCAGCCCTTTATTGTCCTACACTTCAATGACAACAATTGAGAGAATAGATCATTAATAAAAATACATTCTCTGGGGTTTGCATATAAAATGTTTACTAATTATTTAACTCCTTCACCACATCCATTCCACTGCAATTCTACAGATAAGTAAATCCACTCCACCCTGTTAAAAGCTTTTTCAGCATCAAGAGCAATTGCTGCATAGCTATCCCTTGATTATACCATTCTATTTATGATATGCATCAAATCACGAACATCCTAGCATTGGAGGGCAGAGAATCCAACTTGTCTGATTTCAATATTTTGGGGAGAAAAGGTTAAATTCTATTTGCTAATATTTTTGCATACATTTTACACTGATCATTTTTAAGCGATATCCGTCTAAACATCTTGGGATCCTCACCATTCTTACAGGGCTGTTTTATAAGCATCCCAATTATCTACTGGGGATGTATCCTCATTGAGATTATTATAAAAACATTTTTTTGATTAAATGAAAGGAAAGATCATTCTAATTCCCTGTTCTGTAGCAGGACATTATTCAATACCCATCTGTATTTGATTGTCTTTTAAGTCCTTAAGATATAAAGTTTTAACAACCTGGGCATGATCTGATATAGTAACACTGTGTATTTTAGAGTACACTATATTAGATACATGACAGTGTATTAAGAGGTATGGAATGGGAAGTAAAGTCAAAATCAGTGGGATGCGCAATCCTCCATGAGACTAGCAAGCCTCTTTCTGAAATATAACAGGGGGATTCTTTCTGTTATTTACAGTTCTTTAAAATACATTTAGACCTTCTATCCATAAAAGTATCCATAATATTAAAATCCCTGCAACAAATTTCATTTGTTAAATCTGCTTGTAAAACATGTGTTAATACATTAATCCCAAATTCAGGACTTGTTAGGCCATAAATATTCAAAATAGACATTTGTTGAATATCAATTTGAAATGTAATCAATGTCCATCTTGCTTTGTCATCTGCATCTAAAATTGTGCAATATAACCCTTAATTAATTCAAATTGCAACCCCAATACGCTTCCCATCTGCCTAACTAGACATGACATCCCCAACCCAGAATACTTTCAATTGCATTGACTCCTTTAGAGATAAATGTGTTTCTTTCATACATGCAACAGATGGATCACATTTCTTTAGCTGGGTTGGCATTTTGTGCCTTTGATTGGGCTATTTACACCCTTAATATGCCAAGAGATACCCTTAATTGCCATTAGAAAAAAAACAGTTTTAGGGCCTGATCACGAGTTGGGCGGTATCCTGGCTGCCCAACTTTATTAGCATTAGTGCACACCCGTCCTGCGGTATTACCACTCGATAATGGGTTGGGGGCTAACTGTAAGTCCCCATTCGGTCCATTGGACCCAGTGGGGAATTTTCAGCGCAATTACTGTGTGGTAATACCTCCATCTGTAATTGTGCTGAAAATGAGCAAATGGGCATTTTATCAGCGTGTTTACCCCAGCTATGAGCTGGTGGTAAATATGCCAGACTCGTGATAGGGCCAGCCCTTAAATGTGCCGGTTACACCATTACCGCCGCATTTAAGGGATCACGCCCAACTCATGATCAGGCACTTAGGGCCTTATCACAAGTTGGTCTGTATTCCCGGCTGTAATACCACTGACTGTAATAGCCCTAGCCCGGTGGTATTACCACTGGATCACGGGTTGGGCCTTAACGGTAAATCCCCATTCCTGATTGGGTCCGTTGGATCCAATGGGGAATTTTCAGTGCTAATTCTGCGGGCTAATACAGCCGGCTGTAATACCGCTGAAAACAGGGATTTTCACCTCCAGAAAAAAGCTGGGGGTAAAACATCCGATTTAGCGCCCAACTTGTGATAGGGCCAGCCCTTAAATGCGGCGGTAATACCATTACCACCGCATTTAAGGGCTACAGCCCAACTCGTGATGAGGCCCTTGAATTGATGTTCAGTTTGTAGGGCCAGGATGTGGGCCACACGTTATATATGCTAGTTTTGGTGATTTTAAATCACATGCATGAAGCTGCTGTCATAATGTATCTATGCCAGTAATAACCACTTTAAATCCTGTGCCATGAGGCTGCAGCTACATGCATGTCACTTGAAGTGACCATTACTGACATAGATATGTTGTGGCACCAGCCTCATGCATATGATTTAAAGTTATTGGTAGAGAGAGGATATCCTATCTATGCCAGTAATGGTCATGTTAAATCATATGCATGAAGTGCTTCATTCATATTATGTAAAGTGGCCATTGCTGGCATACCAAGGTAGTGGCAGCAGCTTCATGCATGTGTTGTAATAGGACGGTGACTGACATGTATAGGATGTGGCTCTAGCAAAACAAAAGAGATGATGGCTGGAAGGTTTAGAATTAATCTTAACCTCTGTCATTGCACTGTGCAACCTCCAGACCACCGTTCTTCGCCTCCCAAGTCATTACAAAGGGGAAAGACCATATGCCAATCAGGCTTGGTCCCACCTCAAAATGGGCAGTCCAGCCCAAACTGCTTGGTCAAATCCCCTCTGCGACAAACCACAAGCATCCCCAGATATGTTTTGGCCTTGTTGGGCTTCACCAGTGATGTGTAGCTTGAATCGCTAGGCCCAGCAGGCACTTGACCCAAATCTGGCCATTCCCGTCCCACGGGTGACTATAGCAACACGAAACAGGTGATGCTTGGAATGTCCAGTATGTTATTTATGCCAGTTTTGGTGATTTTAAATCACATTCCTGAAGCTGCTGCCACAAAGCAGCCTCATGCATGCAATCTACACTGTCCTTTACTGGCATACATAGGTTGTGGCGGCAGCCTCATGAAAATGATATGGAGTGCTCCTATGTGGTGTACTGTTGGTGACCTGGCTTTTACTGGACATTTTCATGTTACCCCAGAGAACCACCTGTAAATTGTATGGCTCTTCAATACACTTCCGTCAAACATTGTGCTGCAAAAGGCATCTTTTTAGCACGTTATTTAAACAAATACTCCCAGGACCCTTGATGAACCTCCCTTAATTCTATGATCAGTCGCTTGCACTAAATTTGAGGGAAACGTTAGGATGCGCCACTGAAAACATTCACCACCCTGTGAGGGCTCACCCATGAATCGTTTAGAATCTTGCTGCCCCTTCAGGAGGTACCCCCCTTGTAGCACCAAAGCTGCCTCCGCCTCTGAGCTGACTCTTGGGTCCTAATTCAAAGAAGCGTTTAACAATGGCAAAACCCCATTGGAAGACACTCTGCGAACAAGGGCCATGGTGCCAATGTTTGTGTGTTTGTGGCAGAATCCTCTGCTCCATGTGTGCTCATCTGTGTATTTGCAATATTCTTATGTCTGTACTTTTCCATTGTTTATGCACTGCTGGTGTTTGAAAGGGGCGTGTGTGAGTTTAAAGGTGGATTAGATCAAAATCGTTAACGCTCTTGTACACAGCATCATGTTCTGTTCCCTTGGAGTTTAAATAATTAGAACGTCATTAAAGAAACAAAGGTACATTAGCGGTTAGAAGTGGTGAGTACATTGTTATACCATGAAAGGTTTAGTGCGCTGAGGTGCCAATTTATGCCATGTTGTGTTTTCTAATAGGAGATTTATAACGCGCAATAACACCACCGTTCTTGATATCCTGTTGATTAAGTGCCCTTCTGTCCGAACAAACTAATTCTCAGTCATAGAGTAGATTGATGCAAAAAGCAGAGATATATGTATTCGGCTGTTTCTGAATATTCTGGAAGATTCAAACAAAAAAGGCTCCATGTTCTTCTTTTCTCAAGTTCCAGCATCTGAGTATGTATAGCAGTGTATGTGTGTTATGATCACACGATTGACTCTGCAATTATCTCATATCTTACTTATGGTTTCAGAAATGTTGGAACTAGAATGTTTTAGGCTTTATGTTCAATGTAAAGAACCGTTAACTGGAAATGATACAACACCGGCAACCTTTAGTATTGTATTAGTGCTGCCTTTTTACTGTTATTTTAACAATTGTAACGTTAATTTTAAATTTGTATTTTCAATCGTGTTGATCGGTTTTAATATGAAATAAGCCTTTGCTACTTCCGTGCGTGTTGCCTTCTGGTGCTGTTGCCACTCTATAATATCCCGCCTCCAAATTGTATTGCTCCTTGCACGCTTGATAGTGCGACAATAACTACAATACCCAACTGTATTGTAGTTCTCATGCTTACTTCTTTGGCCAGCAGGCGTGTCAGCGCCTGGCGTGTCAGAGTCCAGCCGGTTAGTGCCGGTTTGAGTCCACTGTGCCTGCTCACTGCCCAGACTCCCCATTTCCAGGACACAAACTCTGTCTTGTCTTCATTATGTCGTCGATGCACGATATACTATCCGTCCTGCGTAATGCCGCATCCTCCACATATGCACACGATAGTGCACCCTATCGTAGAATGCTCGCAGACATACTTTTAAAATATGGTACAATCTCCACGGTAACGACCTCGGATATGCCCACTGCTTCCCACACGTCCCATTTCCGTGATGCAGTAAATTTGCTGTAAACCAGGTTCCGGAAAGTGTGTTCATAGTTGCAACTCCAGCTGCTATCAAATCTGGTTATATTACAGATGCCTCTTCTACATTTGGTATCACAGAGCTAGCTACTATCACTCTGGATCCAATTAGTTCTTGCCTAGGTAACGCTATTACTCAAGTCTCATCTGAACCTATGCTGTCCAGTCCCATACTTTCTATTTCAAATGTTCGACAAAATATTTCCAAACACAATTCTAATCTACAGCACACTACTATGCGTCTGTCTCGGCTGAACACGCGCTTCCTCTTAAAGCTTGCCATTGAGGTCTTTTACCATATCTTGGAGACATGTTGTGATCTTATGTGCATTAGGGAATCATGTATTACCCATGACGCTCCTTCCTCAGCTTTATTAGCCACCCCCACTGAATTCACAATTCAGAGACCAGATCGTCCTAATCATAGAGGTAGATGAGTGGCTGCCATTTAAAACAACTGCTCTACCTCTCATGTGAATCCTCACACCCCCTCAGATGGCTGTGAAAGCCTTCTATTCAAAATTAAGCTGAATGGGAATAGTTCCTTAATGATTATCATTATATATTGTTCACCAGTAGATACACCGTCCTTTGAGGAACAACTCATTAATCGAATTACTTCAATCACCAAGGCACCAAGGCAAAGCAAGCACGCTTGATGTTAATGACAAACAAGCAGAATTGTAAGAAAGGGTGGGTTAGTGTTCATATGTGAGCCAATCTCCACCAGTAATAAACCCCAAGTTCTACGACAAAAAAACATTGTATAATTTTTTTGACATTGTGGGGCATTTTTGACTCTCAAAATTGAATTGAAGTTGAAATCTAGCTACTTAACAGCATTCTGCATTATAAGATACGAATCTAATTTTTGTGATATGCAGTGAAATGTTATGCTCATTGAAAAACTCTTGTTTTTTCTTTCTTTTTCTGTTTCTGCATTGCTTGTTGATACTTTATCATTATTGTCATTTTTTTGTGTTTCGGAAGCTTGTTTTAAAACAATATCGTTATATGTTTTGTAAAATGTTTGTGAGTTTTTGTACAAAGAATTGATTCATGTTTTGTAATAAATGATGAAAAATATGATTGAGGTTATTGTTAGATTCATGTGCAGTGAACTGAAAAAACGGACTGAAATGGCCCAGATAATTAGATAAACCCTGGCTCCCTATTTATATATGATGTTATCTTGAACATATAGAGAACATTAGGACGCTACCTGGAAATATTGATTAGTACACCCACAGAGGAGTGATCCTTGTTTTCACATGTTTTTGTGTTTTTTCTGTTCAGATAAAATATTGGGGGTGTATATAATTCATACACTGCATCACCCATAGATCAGTACCTGTGGGGACAAACTGTGTTGGTTTTTTTGTAATGACAAACAAGCAGCCTCCCTTTTGTCATCATTGAATTCCATTGGTTTCAATCAGATGCTCTCTGCCCCTACCCATAATGCAGGTCACACTATTGACTGGATCTTGACACACTGTGTTCCCATATTTGACACTAACATATGTCACTGTCCCTGGTCTGATTACATGTTAGTGAATTTTTCCATCTCGATACCAGCCATCCTTTCTCATCTGAAACATACTCCTAGTCAGTATGTCACAATAAGGAATCTAAAGAAGATTACGCCATAATCCTTTTTGTCCCAGCTTTTAATTAAACGTAGACCGATGGATACTTTTAATAATTCTAATGATTTGGCCTGCCACCACATAAACACCATTAACGCAATTGAGGATGACTTTGATCTAAAAAAACATTGATTGATCAAATCTAAAATCAACAAATGTACTTGGTTTAATGATTATATCGCTGATCTATGTTGCTTAAAGATGAAAGCTGAGCGAGAGTGGCGAAGGAAGCCTTCTCCTCTTCCTCACTCACTCTATAAACAAGCTGTTCGTAACCTGAAGAATACAGTAATTGGTGTTAAATCTCATAGTCTCAATGATAGGATCTCTTTTGCAAAATCTAACACACATGAGTTATTTACAATCCTTAAAGAATCTGAAGGAAAAATCCTCAGTTCAAAGGACACTAGTGAAGGACTCAGCTTGGTGTCAAGCAATACACGATGAGTTCAACCAGAAAATCTAAGGACACCTACAATCTATAGCTGTTCAGTTAGAGCCTGACCAGCCCTCAACTCTTAATTTCTCCAAGGCCTCTAATATTTCAGACCACGTCCATAGTAAGGAGCATGTTCAAGCTTTATTTAAATTCAAACCATGCTCAGAGGAACACATTTGTAATATTGTTGCTGGTATGAAACCAAAATCTTGTTTAAGGATAGTTGTCAGTCCAGTATCTTTGATGCCTTTTTCCCTTGTACCATAGGTGAAACGTCTTGTTAATCTTTCTTTCTCTGAAGGAAACGTCAGGGACGTCATTTCACCAAAATGCTAGGGGTAGCGGAAGTGACATCAAATGACCCTTGACCTCTGATGACATCACAGGAAGTGATGTCACTTGACCACACCGAAGGCACATCACGCAAAGCGATGGAACACAACCTATCACCCCTTGACAAAACAGGAAGTGGCATCACATAGCATTGTTTCTAAGTACACTACGAAACATATGGTTACGATAGCACTGTAAAGTGATATACATTTCATACAAGAATGGATCACCATATGTATTGTTAATATCAGCGCATATAGACCCATTTACCAAATGACTGTGAATGCAAGCAGGCATCGAAGGCCACATGATAATGATGTGTTATTATATAGCACTTATGTGTAAGGACTTCATTTAGACTAAATATACATGCAATATCACCAAACCTGTGTTGGTACTTATTTATCGACCTCCGCAGGATGAAAGGCCGAGTTGACCTTGCTGGGAGCCGAACCTGAAACCTGCAGAGCACACTCACATTACAGCAGCGAGTGCTCAACCCACTGGGCTATCTTACCGGCTATAGCTATAGGAAAACGAGGCACTCAGGAAACACAGAGCCACATGCTGCTGGCCACGGCCCAAGAGCCTCAATTTAAAAAAAAAGACAATATTTTTGTTTTTACTTTTATATTTTTAGCGGTAGCCTCAAGGGAGACCTCAGGGGATGCAGGCGTGACCCCTGCTGACCCCTACATGACGTCCCTGGGAAATGTACCTTCAGTCCTTAAAGAGCATGGATTACTCCCCTTTAAAAAAGAGCACGCTGGATCCCAACACAGCAAAGCGTTATCGCTCCATCACCAATGTACCCTTTCTGTTGAAGATTTTGGACTGTGTTGCTTACAGTCAAATGCAAAATGTCCTTGAAAGTAATAACCTCCTGAATCCAAAACGGTCTGGCTTCAGGTCCAAACACGGGACGGAGACCGCACACTCTTGGACCTGAAATCCAACATCGCTAGTATTGTAGATCATGGTAGGCCAGCATTACTTATGCTGCTGGATTTATCTGCTGTGTTCGATTTAGTTGACCATTCTCGTCTCGTCATCATATTGGTAGAACAGGTCCACTGCACCCCTGCTGCATTCAAATGGGTCTCCTCCTTCTTAAGACCTAGAAATGTCAGAGTGGTCAAAGATAATGCAAGGTCTACTCCCACACCAATCACATGTGGAGCACCCCATGGGGCGTGCATTTCGCCAACACTTTTAACAAATAAAGCATGCCCCTCCTCGCACTTCTTCAATATACCAACTATGCCGATGAATCCAGGTCATAATTGAGCTGTCCGGCGGTTATACCAAAGATACTTTGTACGTCAACTCTATCTATCAAGCCATTCATGAGTGGATGGTGACTTATTCTCTAGCATTGAATGCTGATAAGACAGAACTCTTAATTATAGAATCAGGCAACACAATCAAAAATGTGGCCCGGTTTATGAAAGCTTTATCATTGCTGGTAATAAAATCAAAGTATCTAAGGCTGTAAAGACACTAGGTGTCAAATTTGATGTTGAGTTTTGCATGAAGCCTCACGTGGCCCATTTAAGAGCATTCTGTGGATCTACTAACAAATTGTTCAACTATATTCTCCCTTATATCTCGCAAAAAATAGAGCTCTCTTGGCCACAGCCCTGATTAACTCTCTCCTTGATTTTGGCAATAGCCTTCTAGCAGGAACCTCGAAAGCCAATCTCAACACGCCCCAGGTCGCACAAAACCGCACTGTTAGAGTTGTCTTTGGTCTCTTTAAAAGAGATCATGTCACTGAGGCCAGGCAGGAGCTTCATTGGCTCCCTGTCAGACAATGGGTCACTTATAAGATCTTGTTGTTGACTTACAAATATTGCAGTAAGGATTCCACGCAATATCTAATCGATTGGCTCACCCTCTCTACGTCTAGTTGCTCTCCCCGTTCATATGATCCAACAAAACTTGTACAGCCAAGATTCAAGTTTACTAGATTTGGTGGTTTCACGTTCAATGTTCAACCACCTGTGACCTGGCACAAGTAACCCTTCATTTTAGGCAGGCACATTCTCTCTCTTTCTTAAAGAAGGTTGTTAAGACTATTTTCTTCAATCTTGCCCTTGATTAAGTCAGACACTGGTCGAGTCCCCTCTGCCCCCCCCAATTTAATTAAATTTGTTTTTATTACGTCTTGTCTGTTACTGTGTGCACTTTGAGGCCTAAGGGCGATTTAGCACGTAACAACAATTATAAATAAATCAAATTAAAATAAATAAATAGATAAAATAAAACCATTGTAGGGCATACAAGCCCTGCATGACATACTGGAAGTGAGACAGGTGAAGCAATATACCCGTTGCTGTATTCTGTAGCCATCGTAATCATAGCAATGCATAAGTCATATTCTTTCCAGATGTATTATGCCATATTGGTGTGGGAGTGCCCTTAGTTAAATCAGTGATTGATGCTGTCATTTGAGGTTGTAAATGGTGGAGCATTAAGCTTTCAAATTCGCTGCTGGACAATGTTTACCCTTTGTTGATCCACTAGCCAAGCAGGGAATCATAAATATCCGGTATTCCTCTGTATAATGGTCACCTTAGACTGCATTTGGACACTAAATTCTTGTCACTATATCCCAAGCACCTCAGTTCCAGGTCATACGTTGCATACAACATGGATCAGTACACATTCAGTACAATAGTTACCATGCAAAGATGGCCTCAAGCCTTTCACTCATACTGTAGTCTTAATAGTGCAAGATTGTAGAAGCTCTTTGCAGCTCTCTCATAGAGGTTGCTTTGAAGCATAGCAGACTGTTTCTGGCACTATAAAGAAAAATCATGATATCATAGAGAATATCCTCAAAATGTCAGTGAACTCTGATAATCAGACACCACTTTCATAATGCTCCATGTCAAAAAGCATAAAGCACCCATGTACCTTGCTTTGACAGTCTACTGACATCGCCAGTAGTCATCCTGATTCAAATGTCACATGTGCATTCCTAAACACAACTGCAGGAGTCTAAAGCTACAGCAGAGAGAGGTTGCTTTTTAACTGTATGCTCATCTGCTTCCAAATATACTAATTGCGTATCCTAGCAGTCTGGTGGCACTTGATAAAAACGACATATAAGCCCTGTCTGGTTTTGGCATGGTGGCTGCTGAGAAGACTCAATAGTAAAGCCATTTGATGTCATTTTATTAGGACAACGGCCAGTGACTTATTTATTAGAGCGCCTGGTTTATTTTAAACTTTCTGGGCAGGCTGAACCCACAATAATAATTTGCGTTCCACCCAGGAAGCTCCACTTGTACCCCCTGCCAAGGCTTGTCATATTCTCCAGGAAACATGAACACTCCCAGGGGTTTCACCTGGGAACAAATTAATCTGTTGACACTTTGAAGAAGGATACCCAGGAACCTGCTTGGGGGTATAGTCTACTTCAAAGCCTTCTGTAAGAGAAGAGATAACCAGGAGCTCTAAGGAAGAGGCATGCTCTTCACCCTAACCATCCGAAGGGCCTATTTGGAATGACCAGCTGGCTGGACAAGGAGTAGTGCACCTGAGACAATGGTACCCAGGACCTGCTCATTGGAGTTGACAGAGCACTAGGGTGGTCTCTACACACTTTCATGGTAGTGTAGGGCACTCACCTTGCCCCTGAGCCTTCCAATGACTGCAATGCCCACACATCACTTTTTGAGCCGGCTCAAGCATGCTCAACTTTGAGTCACTACAGGACCTGTGATACCCCCTTTGGCATGCCAAGAAAGTCAAATCTTCCTACCTGCCTTGCAAACGTTCTCAATGCTGACTTGACCCATTGAAGCACTTGATCCCATCTCAACTGCAATGCAGGCTCGACTCCGAGCAAAGCACTGAGTCACTGCATCTCAACTGCTGACACAATACTAAAGAACCATTGCCTCAACCCAACTTGAAAGCTGACTCAGCGAGCTGAAGCCATCAACACGCCAGTTTCCAATGCTGATTCGCCTGAATGGAAGCATCTCCCCGGTTCAACTTGACAGCCTCCTTGACTGGTGGAAGGCATTGTCTTGAACCGATTCGGCCTGAGACTCCTTCCACTGGGAGTCCCATCTTGAACTGTACTAAATGCCCACTCGTCAATTGGGACAGCATGAGATGACTACCTCAATGTCGGTTCAACGCCATAAAAAAGTGCCTGGCTCAAACTGTTGAGCTCAGAAAAACAAGACCTAAATGTATTTGAAGTGCCCTACTGCCGCTGGTCTGCTGTTAAGTACCTAGATACTTTTAAGCCACATTCTCTACTTTTTGAAATACAAATTCATGCTGCTAAAATCTTTGCCTGCACACCCCTGTGTACAAACCCAGAATATACCTTTCAGCCTGTGTCTGTTTCCCCTTTATGATTGAGATCGCTGCTGGTTTAGTGATGGTGTGATGCAGGGAAGGAGATTCACCCAATACTCATCCCTTTAATCCTGCAGAACAGCAGTCATTTCATCACAGAGACTCTGTGTTACAGAAATAGCCGCTCACCTACTGAATTCATCTGGACAAGCAGGGTTACTAGAAAACACTGACTTCCTCTAGATTCACTATCATCCAATCATCTCCAGTTGGTGTATCTTAACACAAATTGGATGAGGTAGTGCATTATTTATTGAGCTTTGCATCCATCACCTGTGTCTTCCAATGCCTCTAATAAGATCTTCCTATCACAAACTCTGTTTTCTATAATTAATTCAAGTTGCAGAGCACTCATACACCACTATTGGTTTCCTATGGAGGGAGAACCTGAGACAAGAAACAACAAATACGGTTTACCCGTCTGTATAATCACATTGAATCATAGCGCTTTTTCCAAACCCACGGACTCCTGCAATAGAATCCGCTGGCATGAGCCAAGTTCTCTGATACCACTGGAAAAGTAGGTTTTGACGAGTTTGAAACACATCTATTTCTCCATATTTTAATGTTGATTAAACTTCATCCTCCATGACACAAACACTGTCATGGATGATGAAAACACAGTTTCTTTCATATAAAAACACAACTTCTGTCAACGTCTTCTTTCCCACTGCTATATCTTGATCTTAAACAATGCTGCTATCGTCAAGTGTTCTATTATTTGTTCTATTTACTTGGAGTAAAATGTGTTTTATTTGGGGACCAGTGGCATTGATAGGAATACAATAAGTACGTTTTTCCTGCCAACGAAGCACCAATGCACATTTGAACAATAATAATGAGAACAATGCATTTTTGACAATCCTGATTTTTAAGACGTGTTTAAGATTTCATGTTTTGTTTGTTGGCCTGCGTACTATTCGATAATTAGCAATGCTTTGGCGCCTGTATTGCTCATTCTGAGCTTGTGCGGAATACGTTCCCAAGTAATTGCTTTGCTGCCTTACTTGAGGATTAGGATCCCACTGGCATATGCATAGTGGGCTGGAAGCAATAGACCACTGACTGTTAACGAGATTAATTTGCATAGAGGAAAATGTAATTAATTATTCTCTTCCATTTTGGGCCGAATCTCACAGGTGCATTTGCGACTGGAGTAACTTAATGGGACGAAGCAAAATAGGAACTTCCAACAAGATGCCTCATTCTTACTATTTTGAATGCAGCACTATTTAATGAAACAACGGCAGCTGAGTGATGCGGCTGTCAGGTGACATCTCCAGGCACCATCACACTGCACTAAACAAAACTCATCAACAGAGCTCACTTTGTCTTAGGAAGAGATGTCATTTTGTTTGTGTTTATTTTTTTAATTGGATTTGTTCAGATGGGTTTTGCCATTTATATTATACACTACCGGCTGCTACTCATTTATTTAAGCAATAGAACCCGAGCGTCGTGGGCATTACCATCTCAGGTAATGCCCCGGGGCCCATAGGTAAGAGGCCGGGGCACTAAAAGCTTTTTTTTTTTGTCCTGAAACGCAGAAAATGGGCGCCGCCATGGAAAGGGAAAACGGAGTCCGGCGGGCATCTGGAGCGGACGCGCTGGGAACACAAGTGTTCCCAGCGCGTCCGTTCCCGAAAAAGGATCAAAAATAAGGTAAGTGGGGTTTGTAGGGTGGGAGTGGGATGGGGGAGAAAAAAAGAAAAAAAAAACATAGCTGCGTCCCCGGCGGGGGACGAGGGAAGCCTCCAGCCGTGTGGAGGCGCGGAGCGGGGATGGCCCCGCTCTGAGTCTCCACACGGTTGTACGCTTTCCTCGTCCACCGCCGGGGACGCAGGAACAAGAAGGTAAGTGGTGGGGGGGAAGGTAGAGGAGGGAATTTAGAAAAAAAAAATTCCTTACCCAAGTCCCTGGCGGGGGGCGAAGGAAGCCTCTCAGCCGCGGGGAGGCTCGAAGCGGGGATGGCCCCGCTTCGAGCCTCCTCATTGGCTGAGGGGCTGCCACGCCCCCCGCCGGGAACAAAGGCCTTGGAATCCCGATGAAGGGTTTCCCGGCCGGGTAGGGACCTAGCGAGGGCCAATCAGAATGGCTCTTACCTTCTGATTGTCTCTCGCCGGGTTACTATTGTCACATATCACATTATGCAAGAAAAATACAAGATATTTTCCTCTATAACTTTTGCTCTCATCCATCAAAGTGCACGCAATTTGGAATGCAGCTGACCTGGCATAATTCAAACATGCATGCCAGATCTGGTAGTCTCATCAACGTTGTCATGTCTAAAATGACGGAATAGGTCAAAATGACCGAGGACAAAAAGTCCAACCCCCAAAAGTCCAACCTCCATTTTTCCGCAGATATATATGTGGGGGGGTAAAGTTAATAAAAATGTATAGGCGTACGCTGGGAGGGCTGTGGGGTGTCTCCCCCCCACATATATATATTTTTGGAAAAATGGAGAACAAAAAAAGGTCGGACTTTTGGTAGTCAGACTTTTGCATTCAAAATGACTGCTGAATAAAACATGTCTTTGTCATTGACATTTTGATAGACACCGAAAAATCACACTTTCGCCCCCTATATCTCAAAATTGTCCATGCTTTTCTAGTTGTATGGTATGCACCTAGGTCTTGAGCTTAAGTGGCAGATGCTGCAACAATAGAGCAAATGCTATTAGCCAAACTTGGGATATTAACTTTTACGGCCAACAAGTATTGATGTTTCTGTACATACACAAAGTTCATAAAGCAGCAGTATTGTATATTGTATAGTTTTCTGTCTATACTCTTAAAAGAAGTGCCAAACCTTAAAGGATGTATCTGCCTTTATCACTTCAATCAGTGTTTCAGCCCTTATGGGTCAGCCCTTCAGGATGACACATGTTTCGGCTTCTAAGCCTTTTTCAAATCCGGGCTAGGTTTCAGAGAGTACTTCCTTCTGTCTTATTCTCGTTTCGTTCGCCTTTTTATTACTGGGATAATCCCTCCTGCTACTTTAGCTGCATGTTAATCACTTCGTTTGTTCGCGTTGGCTCTCGTGTTCCCTTTCTTGTATATTGTATATATTTGTATATTGTCATTATGTTCCATGGCACAAGACACATACCTTGACATATGTACATGCCCATACATCGATTGAAAAAACATTACACATTCACCACAAATTAAAATAAAACACACATTAAAAAATATATTAAAAAACACCACTCCCACCACACTTAAACATGCACAACATCCTAAATATGCAACCTATATTGTAAACCCACATCCGAAGCTCAACAGATCTTACATCACAAGCAAAATACTCAACAAGATACATATATGACAAGTTCAAATAAAAAAACAACCCAAAACTTCACGATAGTTGTTGCCAAAGAATTCACTCAGAGACCACCTAAAGACAATAAGCTATAGTACATTCTAATGTGTAATATGAGTGACACATTTTCCTCCTGTACCAAAAACATTCAATAGTACATTACAGTGCTACTCTTTCCTAGCAGTAATCACCAGCAAGTCAATAATGGAAAACATTTAAAATGACACCAAGTATATTGCAACATAACATGCACATCATGTTCAATGCATCATCTAAAGGAAACCTATGCCGAACGAGAAAATAAAACCACTAAACAGAACCTGCCCGATACTCCCCACACTGAAAAGGCCAAAAACGCCACCCATGGTGACACAAAAGGATTTTTGAAGGTGCCCATTTAAAAATCGTTGCATAGTAAACAAAAAAGCTACAGTAAAATACTGTACAGTAAAGTCTGCCTTTCAGAAGCAGGAAAACTTATCATCACTGGGCAACATTCCAAAAAGTATAAAGGAAATATTATTATAATAGTAAAAAGCGAACTGTAAAGTCAAAGCCCTATTCAGTGTTGGCTGGAGGGTTCTTCCATTGGAGGGGGGTAAATGATTTTCAAAATGCTGACACAATAAATAGGTGTTTTAGGGGAGGTTCTCCCCACAATACATTTATTTAAAAAATAATAGATTAAAATGGTGCATTTTACAGCACACTTTCTGTAAACAATTGTTTTAAAAGCCACACAGTTCACAATTGGTTTTGCACAGTAATGCATGAAACAATCCAATAGATTCATTTTAATAACAGTGCACATGAGCATTTTCCAATACAATTGTATGATTCCTTTGCCCAAAATGTATGCCATTATAAAGAAACATTTTATGCTGTCTGTGCCCATACATGTCCATGCTGAATGCACCGATATATGCCAGTGTACCCACATAACAACATACTTGTGTTTGCCTTGCCCGTAATGCCACTAATGAAACTATAAACAACATTTCAGTTTCCTCATGTTGAGAACAAAGGCCTGTTGAGTTTGCCAGGACAGGGAAAAAAATGGAATGCTACAGTAAGAAAACATGATGCCAGACTGGCTCCACCAATGAAGAACACTATGGCCACGTATGAGCAAGCATCATATTGGATTTACCATTGCTGCCAGTAAAAATACCATGTCAGAGTAAGAACGTATGGCCAACTTTTCTGCACTAAAGTAGACCAGTTCGGCTCCATAAGAAAACTCAACATGATGAGTTTGCCATTGATGGCAGTAAAAAATGCCATGCCACAGCACAAAAATCTGTCCAGACTGGTTTCACTGATGTAGGACAGTACGGCAATGTTAGAACACTCATTATGTTGGCTTTACTCTTGTTGCCAGTACAAAATACCATGCCAGAGTAAGTAAATATGTCCAGACTGGCTGCTCCAATGCATGACAGTACAACCTCATAAGAACTCTCGTCACAATGACTCTACCTTAGATATCAGTAGGAAATGCCATGCCACAGTAAGAAACCATGTCCAGATTTTTTGTGTGAATGTAGTCCAGTAATGCCACATCACAACACTTATAAAGCCAGCTTCACCATTCATGCTAGTGAACATGTTATTGCACATTCCCAGACTGGCTGCAACAATGTAGGCCACTATGATGGTTTGATGCAAGTAACCAAATGCCATTCCACAGTAAGAAATCATGTCCAGACAAGCTGCAACAATGTGGGCCACATACTTGATGCTCAGAAAAAATAGCATGCCACAATAAGGACATACGTAGTATAGGTTGTACACTACTTTCCATGATGCAAGTTTGCCAATTATTTTTGGCCGGTGGTTCTCAGGTGGTAGGGGTTGGCAATGTTCATGAACAATCTAGGTGGTTCATATACGTTTGAAAGAAGTCCCTATACGAGCTTGATTGGTCTGTATAATTATGCTTTTACCTGCAAATGGTGACTTGTGAATCATTTGATATAAAATGTACTTATTGTTTGATATAAACTGTTGAATACTCTAGATGTTCATTTGAAACGTGCCAAAAAGCAGAGGTTTGCAGGGGTTATTGGAACAGAGACAACAAACAGGATTATTTTCACAGAACACATAAAGAACAGACATTTTCATTCTATTCATCGAATTGAAACAGGGGTTGAAGTAAAGCAGATTTTATTACTTTTTTCTGAAAAAGTCAAGGTCAGTTTTTAATATAACAAAAATGACAAATTTGGTATTTAAAATATTGCAATACATATATGTCAATACCTTAATAGGGTAGCTCCATAAATGAGGTAGTCACAAAACATTGTAGCATACAATTTATATATAGCACACAGTGTAAGATAAATAGCTTGTCATGCATAATGAGGTAGTTACAAAACATTGTAGCATACAGTTAATACAAACTGAATACGTAAAGTAAGATGAAATGCATATTGTGCATAATGTGGTCGTAATGAGGTCGTTAAACACTTACTGTAGCATACAATTAATACAAACCACATACACAGTGTAACATACATAATGAGATAGTTACCTATAAAACATTGTAGCATACAATAAAATCATCATGCCTGGTGGAACATAACTAATGAGTGAGGTAGTTACAAATCATTGTAGCATACAATTAATACAAACAGCATACACATTATAATATGAATTGGATATCACGCATTGTTAAACAGTCATCCATACCAGTCTCTTAAACTATTTCCTTTTCTTTGGCGGGAGGCTTCTGGCGGGTGTAAGGCTATCATGCTGAGAAAGGGAGAGCGGGCCAAGGTCCACATTTGGAAGTTTGAGGAAATGGGGATGTGGAGAGTGAATAACACAGGGGGTGCCAGCAGAGCTTTTCACATATCCCAATTGAGTTCTATACCCCACATTACCTACCTTGGATGTTGGCATGTTCAGGTCAGCCAGGAATTGTATGTATATATCTCAACCAATAGGTTGCTTCTTGCTAGAAAATGAGTCAGACTGTGTAGCACCTCTGACTAAGTCATGCATATTTGATCCATGCATAGCATTACCTCTGTAAACCAGTTCCACTTTCTCATTTCATGAACATACACTCTTATTTTGGACAAATGTACTTGCAGCAATTCATCGTTCTTTTTGTAATGGGGGTTCACATTGTCTATGATTTCAACAGGTAGTGAATGGTTGATGATGAAGGTTCCTTTACTGGGGGAGTTGGCTTTCCCTGACCCTCTGGCATCAATAATGTTAGGACGCCTTTCTCCATTTTGCCCTGGTGTACAAAGGTCAGGTACTTTTGGAGAATAGCAGAACAAAGCCTAGCCTTCTTAGGGGGAGGTAAATCATCCATATGTAGAATAGCTCTTATCTCAGAGTCCACTACATCTGTAGCAGTTTTTCTGATGTCGGGTTCATCGCCTGGAAAGCCATATAATTGGTTGAGTTGATGTTTAGGAAGAAGGCAGACCTTCTCTGCATAGTCCATCACTGAATCCCAAGTAGACCTGTGAGAAGGGGGGTGGCGAAGCTCAGTAAGGATCCTATAAAGCCCCCAGACTGCTTGACTAGGCTCTTCCTTGTTTTAATGGATACTCTTTTATTACCCAACTTCTAAATGAGATTGCTTTTCTTTTTTAGAGCATATACTTGTTGTTCGCTGAATGTAACATTACCCCTCAAGGTGTTAAGGGCAATCTCAGAGATGGCAACGATTAAATCATCAGAAGCAGAGAAGAGTAGTGCTTTCCTTTGCTGAGGTGGTGAAGAGACCAATAGCCTTAAAAGAATCAAGTTTCTACGCAGTCTGCTGAACAAGATCATCAGAAGTGTTAGCGCTAAAATGGGGTACCATACACAACAACATCTCTTTTTCTGTGCATTAGGGAGTATTTTTTTTTTAGCACAATCTACCAGCAACTCTGGATGAAATATCCAGCCTCCAATCTATAATACTCAGGGGTTGAGGCTTTCTTTTCCACCTAAAGATAACCGTGTGGTTTTTTCATGGCATCTTCAAAGACTTCTAAAAGGAAATTAGCTCTACTGGGGTACATTTTTCTGGATAACGTTGTCATTTGCACCTAGTCAGAATTATTTTTGAACACCTCCGTCTATTTAGTGTTCAGAGCGACTGTGCGAGAGCTCTCCTCTAGGTAAAAGACATACTAAATGATATAAAGAACACTCAGATTTCTCTGTTACACATATAAAGTATTTGTTTTTTTTCAAATTCATTGCTGTCACAAGCAGAGTCCATTAAATCATCTAAAATTGGCATACTAATACTAGATGGGGAAATACATTATCATAATTTAAAGAGATTGGAAACCCTTCTACGAATTTGAGGTATGGAAAATTTTGTGAGAGTTCCTGAAACAGCCTTTCCCAGCAGGAATAATCCCATACAGCGTTGGTTGGGGGCTGCATCAGCCTAGATGCTCATTCTCCAGAAGGATTTTTACAAAGTAGCTTACACTCGAATTTGAGGGGCTGGTGGGGATACATGAGAATGGGTTTTGTAGGTAGGTGTCCATTTATAATCTCTGATGATGATCCTAACATGTGTGGTATCCATGTAACACGCTGCTCATTGTGACTTTTTAAAATCCATAGGGCAGTGTTTTATAAGCATCTTTAAGAATGTACAGTTGTGTGGTGAGGGCGTGTCTCAATCTTTAATTCTTCAATTGTGGGATGATTCACAGCTATGCTTTCATTATTGGGTATATGTTCACATCTCTCAATATGGAATGCAAAACTCTGCACCAACTCTTTCAAGTTTTTGAAAATGTATGCTTTGCTGTTACAGACATTGAAGTTGAAGCCCTTGACCGTCATACAGATGTTACCAACCACAAGTCTGTAAGCATATGTTTTTGGGCCGTCAGATAAAAACTTAGTTATGTTTTCACCATCAGGTATTTCCCTGGTGAATTCACCCAGATAATCACCCAAGGGAGGTTTGATGTCTCCCTCTTTGCTTACAAAAATCACGGATACACACACACCAATCTTGAAGTTGTTCCAGGGGTTTATAAAGTTGTACTCCGTCATAAGTAGTTTTAAAGCTCACAGTAAATATGTTAGCGTTACTGGGAGACATGCAATGTTCTTTGGTGCCATCAACACATGTAGGCGTATCATTATCTATGAACTAACAAGAAGACACGTTGTGATGGGGAAAAATATATATTGATTGAGCTCAGTAGGTTCTGTCACCACAATAGTTTTAGTGCGGTCATCCTTCTGACCTAATTTTCCCCACAAAGTTAAGAAATTATTTTAGTGGGGTTAAGGTCAATTCTTTTGGCATTTAACAAATACCTTCATTTTGAAAAATATTCCCTGCTATACCACTTGTTCTTCTCATGTTTGCATCTCAAGGGATAACCAGAAGCTTCTTGTTTCGATTAGAGGTGGAGCTCAATGTTATTTTAACAGATTGTCAGACACCTTATCAAAATGCCATATTTTCGAAATGTGGGCCAGTGATTAAGCTCTCTCTGAGGCCGCTAACACTTCAACCGTACAACAAGTGCTGGTCAAGGCCCACTCTTCATTGCTGTGTGAGCAGGTTATTGTCTGTTTAGTTTCTGAGCAAGAGCAGCACAGTGTAAATGAGGTTTTACCTTCTTACTTGTAAGAGAGTATGGGGAAGATGAAGCACCTCGTAGGATGTACTTTGCATTTGATTAGGCTGAAATACTCTCAGGGTCACCAAAATCACATAGGATACCTTTTTGTTTTGTTCACAAAGGGGTACATACTGGTATAATCATGGGTAATTAATCTTTTTAGTGGCTACTGCTTTATGATACAATGTAATAGAATTCACTCTCCCAGAGTGGGGTGAATCCCTAGGTTTCAACTCTTGTGGTAAATCATTTTCCTTGAGAAAAGCCTGCAATTCCACATCAGATGTTAAAAGCTATTTCCTTTCCTGCTCCCAAATGGTTCTGAAATCAAACTTGCATTTCTTTAGGAACTCACTCTTAATAGCTGTGCGTTTAAGTAATTGACCGAAAGTACAACCAGTCATTTTATGCGGAATACGTCGTTTGCAGAATAAAAAAAATTGGGTGCCGTTGATAGCAGCATAGCTGCCTAAAAAGTAACGCTACACTTTAAGTTCCTTTCCTCTCAGAGCATGGTGGATGATGATTTTTTCACAAGGTTCCAAACACATGAGCCATTGCAAGGCATGGGTAGAGAATCTCTTTTGTTTCCTGTTGTAGTTATCTTTCAAGACCAACGCTATCGTACAAGGTTTTATTTTAAAAAGCAGATCTGTACATCAGCCAGCAGATTGATGCTGTAGTAATATATTAAAAATGATCTATGTTATCCATATAGTAAACTCATCAGATTGGCCAGGGTTTAGGTTAGAGGGGTTTAAATTCAATTTCATGACACCATCTCAGAATCTCTTCAAATGTTCACATCTTGTTGACAGTAATGGGCAAGTTCTTTTTGGAAATAGAAAATGTTCTCTTTGTTAAACACGTACCAAGAAATGAATTCATTTTTCTCATCAGAGAGCATAAGATCCTCGCCATAAAATTCTGGTACCGGCATTGTGCCAAAAGAATTTTGATCATTCAGAGTATTAAATTGATTGGGAAAATACCCCTTTGTCTCCATGAACCCCAGGGTCTGAGCGAGCTTTCTGAGTTGAACAGGGAGAAAATTGATGGAATCGATAAATCGGATTTTTAGGCCATTGGTTGTAACGCACAAGAGTTTACCATACTGCATCATCCAAGCTACACCTACGTTTTCCTGTATTAGTTGCTTCACAATAATGTTACTGTCATAACATTTTGCATAATGTGCTAAAAGGTCTGAGCAGCATGGTGTAGGAGTCATCATTGGTGGTGGCCAGAATCTTTTGTTCTCTTCTACTAAGTGGAGGGGGAGCTTTTTGAACAGCACCTCAGTGGATTGTATAAGGAGCCCACTACAGCGCAGAGCGCTGAGCGGAGTAATGCAGGAGTAGCCATTGGTGGTGGCCAGAGTCTTTTGTTCACTCCTACTGAGTGGAGGAGGAATCTTTTGAACAGCACCTTAGTGGGTTGTATATGGAGCCCACTACAGCATGGAGCGCTGAGCGGAGTGGTGCAGGAGTGGTCAATGGTGGTCTGTGGTGGGCCAAGAAAGGGCTTGGGACCTTGCGTGACATCTTGATATCTGCTGCCAGGGAGCTGGACTCATCTGTATTAGGTGATCCCCAGCGTTGAAGGACCAGTAAGCAATCGTGCCACCCCCATTTCCATTTGCAATTGGATCTCTTCCCCCTGCTTGTAATTGACTTACATTATTACGTGCTTTGTGGTATACAGGCTGTTAAGACGGATTTCTGAACTCTGACCTGGTGGGCAGAGGTTCAGAAGGCCAGCCTAGTTTCTTGGAACAGGGTAACCTTCTGGAAAAGCCAGACCAATGAAGGTAGCATTGACGGCGGTCAAGACTAGGGGCCACATTACAAGTTTGACAGTCCAGGAACTACAGTACCGGTACGCTTGCCAGTACCGTAGTTCCCGGACCAGCAAACTATGAGTTGTGCTCACAGGTGCCTTTCTGGCCACCAGGTCTGACCTGGCGGGCAGAGCTACTCCCGCGAGCGCAGCATGTCGGATGCACCGGCACCATTCATAACGGTGGCGGCGCATCCGGCTTCCCCTTTCCCATTGAGCCCTATGGGGCTCAAATGGGAATGGGGAAGAATTTTTCTTGGTGCCCATGAATGGGCAAATACCGGGTCCGGCAAGGCCGTAATGACCCGGTACTTGGTCATTTCTAGGCGCCGGAAAAAATTAAATACCAGCGGCAGCCGTGTCTGTATTACAGGCACGGCTACTGCCAGCCTCCTAAAGAGGCCCTAGGTCTCAGGAGGGGTGAGGGTGACTGATGTACCTGAATGAGCACACAGAGTAAAGGATACTTACAAATGACTCCCAGTCAGGTATATATATATATATATATTGAATACAAATACATTTATTTCAAGGGCTTTGAGATTCAACACACAAATAAAATCACAGTAATACTTCTAAGCCAACACAATCCTATCAATATCCATATATACAAGACCAAAGGGGCCTAAAGGGTTAATGCACAAAATGGGTCCACAACCTAGAAAGAGAAGGAAGCAGGTAGTGCAAATAGTCTTTAGGCAGTTCTGCATCAAACACAATCCTAAATGAAAGGCAGTCCAATCCCTAAGATGAGGGGAGCCTAGTGCTCAAATGTACTTGCGATACTAGCACACGCGATAGTGTAGATGGGCAATACAAGGTCTTTTGCAGGGGCTGTAGCAGCTCAGGAAGGTGGGTGAAGTGATGCAGAATAGGTTCCCACTATTCGTGGAGGGTCTCCCCTTGAGAGCAGAGCAGGTTACAAGAGCTGGGAATAGTTTGCTAGTTCGCACTAGCAGTGGAAAGGAGAGGGGCCCTCAGGGCTACTCGTGCGTAAAAATGATGGATGCGCTTGGGGCCACCGGTAAAGGTTGAAATTACTCACCGACCCCAGGCACACTCTGGACCAAACTTCGGCAGTCGAGTCCACTTCAGTTGCAGGTTCAAATGTGGCAATCTCGCGGCTCTGTAGCTTTCAGCAATGAAGTTACAGCGTGATTCCCAAACGGGACAGTGGGGATTTCTCTGCTCCTGGTGGATGGATCAGTCAGTTCCACTGTAGCAGGCTTCAGGGCACAGAGGGGCACAGCTGCAATGAGTTTGCAAAATGTGTCACCACGGCTGGGTGACACGGTAACTGCGTGTACTCCGGTTCGGGCACTCTCTCTTTACTCCAGACCTGGGAATGGTAAGTGTACGAAATTCGGTGTGAGAGTGCTGTGAACACAGAGCTTGCGATGTACAAAGTTTCAAGGGCCTCCCCAAAACGGCAGCGGAATCAGAGAAAAGGCCCTGCGCAAGCTGGCCAGCCCACTGGTTGGCCCAGGGACACTTCCGAGAAGGCTTACTTGCAGGGTTTGATGAAGGTGCGGAGAATAGTTGGTCCCACTATTCCACTGGCTCGAAGTGTCTTTGCATACCTTCTGGGATGACCAGATGCAGAGGGGTCCAGCGGGACAACAGCAGGCTCAGTGTGCCAAACCTTCCAGTGGGTCACCAGCGGTTCATCAACTCAGCTTGTTATTTTCAGGATACTTGGATCCTATCCTTCGTTCAGTGAGAACTCCAAAGATCGACATGGTATGGTTGTTTGGAGCCTTCTCTTATCCAAAATCTCCTTCGCGCCAAAACGAAGAGGACCCAATGAGAGATCTTCTCACATACAGGCATACCATACATGGACCAATCATGGACCATGGTCGTCCGAGGCATTCACATTACACCAGACTCTCTGGCACCCAGGATGTGTATTGGAATCAGACAGTCCAGCCCACATCTTCGAAGCACACACACAAGGCATGCAGAAGCCCATGAAATCTTGGTGTTTCGCGCGAGAATGCATGTCCAAATGGGGACTAACCCGGGTCGGCTCGAAGGGGCAAGATGGCCTAAGGACAGGACAAAGAACCTTGTGGCATGGCCATTTCGGAGCAGGCCACTTATCAGTGCCAAACGCGGTAACTGCCTTTTACCTGGTAGAAAAGTGTTAAAAATACATGAAAAAATAAGCTGCCACCAGCCCTGTCCAAAGCACACCTGCACTTCTCCTAAAAAATCCTTCAAGAGTATCTAGGGCCTTTAGAAATGACAGGAAGACCCAAGTGCACTATACTGGAAGGTACATTTTGCACTTCAACATGTTGCAGAAAAGTTGCAACAATGACATGGGCTAAGGGAAACAAAGTCTCCCAGTACTGACTGTCTTTAAGGGCATGTCAGTTTTCCCATAACAAAGTGAGCAAAAAGCCCTGGCAGTGCAGCAGAAGGCTGGGCTCCTCTGGCAAAGTCAGACTATGGTGTTTAAACAAAGCAAAAAGTTGGGTGGTACACAACTGGAGGGAAAATTACACATGCAATGGAAATCTTTCCTATCACAGGCAGTGCCCTTTAGTTCTATGAATCGCAGGAGGTCAGCTGAAGTATTCATCTGACTCCATGCTGTACTAGAGTAGCATGGACTGAGGGCTTTATTCCCAGCCATCGACCTAGAGCATGCTTGGATTATTTCACGAGGAGTAAAGGAGTCGTCTTTTGACCAAGCAGGAGGAGTTGTGGAGTGGTACCTGAGACAAGCATATTTCCACAACTTCTCGAAATGCCCCCTAAGGGTAAGCCTACATCTAATCACTATAATCTGAGAAAGGGGGTGGGGCAAGGTCAAGTGGCTTACCATCACAAAATTCGGTCATCACTTAATTGGTTATAGCTGATGTGCCCAGGCCTGCCCCTTCAAGACAAAAGGGCATGATTACCTCTTTTTTAATCCCGAGCCACCGGCAATAGGAGTGGTATTGGAGTTACCTACAGTTGCCATAGCGCAATGAGGTGTGGCTACCAAGTCCAAGGAATCCATGATTTTTGATGACATTGATGACTACTTGCTTTTGGATTTGTGTCTCACTATACAGCAGCAAATGGCAGGGGCAGCAGTGGCATCTGCACAGGTAGCTGGTGAGCCCTATGCCTAATACAGCTACTAACCATTTATCGGCTTCCTCTAATTTAGTAATTGATTCTAAAGGGACGGTCAAGATTGAAAATTCGGCCCAGCTGGACGACTGGTTATCTGGGGGGCTGCTTTTTCCAAGCTTCAATCTTTTATGGTTTCTATCCAATTTGCCATGGATATACTACTAAAACTATGTGGTTGCATACATGAAAATCTGCATTCACCCACAATAGGGCTGGCCAATAAGCAGCCTAATGTGCCTTCCTCTGATAAAACCCCTATTAATGCAGCGGAAAGCCCAGCTCAACAAGCCGATATAATAGAGACTGCTCCTGGTATGAACATAGTTACTTTGGATTCATCTGATATCTTTTACTCCAGGAAGCAATGCCGACTGTCAAGAGTGTGGCTGCCACCTTGCCTTCCACTGATATCCCTACAAAAAAAAAATCAAAGATATTGTGCAAAGAGGTGGCAGGCTGCAACAAGCGTCAGGAGAAACAGCTGGCTACCTTGACTAGCTGGGTGATGGGAGATAAGGCACCAGAGGTGCATTCAGCATTGATGGTACAAGACGATATAAGCTTGTATACAAATATAACACAGTCCTCTGGTGATGGCCTTGAGAAGATTTCGAGGGCATTAGCTCGAAGATCTATGAGCAAAAATGGTCTTTCTGTGAAAGCCGACACATATACAAATAGCGTGCTGGAAAACCAAATATGCCTGGTGAAAATTCTTAACCAAAAAACACGGGACAAATGGCTATGCCATTCCGATTTCATGGCCCATCTCCATCAAATACGGTGTCAGATGATTTGCATTAACCCAAATGTTCTGCATGTTCATTGCAAGCATATGGATACAGTGCATTTAATACAATCTTTCCGATCTCAGCTGTTGAGCAGTAGGGTTGAGTTTGATGTTAAAGCCGATACCGTGGATCCAGCATTACCAACTGCAGAAGCGCCTGTTAGTCTAGAGAACATGTCAATGGTTCTAATGCCTCATAAAGTCAAAGTTCAACTAGCTGATATCCAAACCATGCTGAAATGGCTAGCCGAATTGTTGCCCACAGTGTTAGCTAAACAATGAGTATCACTGCTTATATCTCAGAATACACTGGGTTTCTCCCGTGTTTTGTCCCCCTCTGGTTCCTTACCCTTTATTACTCAGCAAACAATTTTTCTTTACATTAGACATGGCTAACAACATCACTCTATATAGACGGCTATACGATCTATCAGTGTTTTTTTCCAAAAGCGTTAGGGACTTATGGGGGGCAGGTTACTGGAGTAGCTTATAACTTTAAATCAAGTATAATAACATCTGCTTGCCAGGATCATTTATTAGTTGTGGAGGTGGTAGTTCCTTTAGGTGACAGGTTCTGACATATTCTCTTAGTTAATGTCTGTAACCCGACCAGGCCATGCACAGGAAACAGCTACAGAATGATCTTCAGAATCTTTTGTGAATTGAGCCAGTGGGAACAATGATGATTTCATCATGGTGGGGCAGTGGGCGTTGAATAGCCATTGTGCAAATGGTGAAGGAACATATGTAGAAGGAACATTGTCCAATAAAAGTTTAATGAAACTCTGATGTCGAGGGACTGCAATGGCTGAGATTCTGACTTGGAAGTTTTAAAATGTCGTATTAAGGGGACACCCCAGGTGGTCATACCTGGAATAGGGGCAGCTCTAATGCTACTTTTGACCAAGTCTTTATAAATCTGGAAGTACCCTCTGTTGTGAGTGACATGTGGGTGTGTTTGAATCCCAGGAGTTATTATGGGCATTTGTCCTTAAGTTAAAGGGGCTTGCCTCTATCACCCTGGTAACGGATCTAGAAGTTAATTATACAGGTAACCACACTAAGTGGTTTGAAAGTAGTATACAAAGAGCTACATTTCACACAAAGCGTATAGACCATAATGTCCACATTGCCCTTAAGGATAGGAATAAAGAGGAAATTGAGGAGTGGATAGCTACTTTGCAGGTAGGCATGCCTCTAGTGTTTGGTTGTGGGAGAAGATAAAACAATCCCTGTCTACGACAGAACAATACAAGACAGGAAGTGTAAGCTTTGAGGAGATCTGCATAAGGCTAAAAGTAAACAATTGACGCATGTTGAATACCTTAGAGAAATAAAATCAATAAAGAATACATATCGTAACTGGTTACACTGGTGCCGTACCTCACCCAAATGTACTCAATGGCAGTGTATGATTTGGGTGTTGTGTACAGTCAACACAAGGAATATTTGGCAATGTTGGGGAGGCGAAAGGCAGAGGGAAAGTGTGCTTCTTGAATTCCAAGTTGGGTCACAATGGGTAACCTTTTTGATGAGTTATAATAATACGACCATGACCTTCCCTTCTGTGCAGAGCTTATGTAAGCCCTAGGAGAGGCCTTTTGATATTGATGAGGCAGATATGAATTTGAAGATCAGTAAATTAAAGGTGTGAAGGGCACCGGGGCCATACGGTCTTGCTAAGGTGGTGTTGAGACAAAATTCCACCGTTTGGTCTGTGCTGTTAAGGATTCTGTTTGATAAATTTGTAGAGGATGGCAGAATCCCCTCTTCTTGGCAAACAGTGATATTCCTGTATATAAAAAAAGGGGAGACCTACAGACATAGCTAATTATAGACATCTTTCAATGTTGCATTGTTCAGGTAAATTGCATCGTTTCTCATGAAGGAGCTACAGAGGTGTGGCACTGGCATATGCAGCCGATCTTGTGATGCTTGATCACACTTTCACAGGCATGCTGTGGGTGACCAGGGCCTTTGGTTGGATGCTGAGAAAAATAGTCTAACCAATAACTGGGGAAAGACAGATCATGCTATTCACTGCCAAATAAATAGCCCGACCAAGATTAATTATTCAAGAAAATGAAATGTCGTATGTGGCATTTTATAAGTACGTTGGGGTCGAGTTTGACCAGTTGCCTGGCTATAACACATGCATAGATATGCGTAGTAGGAATGCAGCACAGCCAACCTCCCTTATTGACCAATTTGTTAAAAGAACGAGAGGTTTCCCCTTTGCGAGAGTTTGATACCTATATATGCAATGTGTAGTGCCAGCCGTTATTTACAGCTCGCAAGCTTGATGGGGGTTGATTTAAAATGATAGAAGGGAGATTCTGGAGGAAGCTACTTGGCCTCCCTAGCTGTGTACCTATGGCAATTCTTCGCCTCGAACTGGGGATTTTGTTCTTTAAGGTGATGGAACTAAAAACGCGTATGATTTTGTATATTAAAATGTTCAAAAGTCCAACTAACCTATTATTACAGAGTTTAGGCGAAGTAGAAAATAGGCCCAGTACTGTCTCTGAATTTAGGAGGAGCACGAGAGGGCTTCTGGAACTTATTGGATGGGACCCCAACCTATAAAATGGTTATTATGACCTGAAGAAATCCCTTGAGATGCATATGGATTCCTGGGACTGGAATTAACATTTTCGTTATCTATCAACTTTAAAGAGTTATACTTATGTTGGTGATATGCAGTATACATTTAAAAAGGGTCAGACTTACTTAGATATATGCCCCTCGAAACATCTGCAGAGATCTCTACTTCTTCTTTGCATAAACCGTCTACCAGTATTAAGCTTTACCGGACCGATACTTTTGCTTCCAGAACAAGAGAGGTTTTGTCGCATCTGCAGAAATCCGTTAAAGATAGGGACATCGAAACATGTCCTTAGAGAATGTTCACAATAGGGCCTGATATATATGAATCAACTCAGCCAATTTGTACAACATGTGGACACGATTACAAAACATATTTTCTGGAAGCTATGTAGAAAGACCAAGAATCGTGCAATACAAATTGCCCTCTTTAGAGTTGGGAAAACAGTTACAAAGGTTCTGGCCTTGGAAGAGTTGGATGTTGCCAAAGAAAGGTCCCCTACTTGTTGAGGTTGAGGTTGTGGGAGTTTTAAGTACTGTGCTTAGATGTATGGTCAATAAGCTCTGTGCCTGTTGTCTATGGGATGGAAGAGGGCTATTTTATCCTTTTTTATCATGTTGTATAGGATGTAAATTGTGTGTTTAATTGTAAGTATTTGGCAATATTGGCAATACTAACTTTTGATTCTTGATCTTGTACAGGGGCACTCTCTCTTTACTCCAGACCTGGGAATGGTAAGTGTACGAAATTCGGTGTGAGAGTGCTGTGAACACAGAGCTTGCGATGTACAAAGTTTCAAGGGCCTCCCCAAAACGGCAGCGGTACCAGAGAAAAGGCCCTGCGCAAGCTGGACAGCCCACTGGTTGGCCCAGGGACACTTCCGAGAAGGCTTACTTGCAGGGTTTGATGAAGGTGCGGAGAATAGTTGGTCCCACTATTCCACTGGCTCGAAGTGTCTTTGCATACCTTCTGGGATGACCAGATGCAGAGGGGTCCAGCGGGACAACAGCAGGCTCAGTGTGCCAAACCTTCCAGTGGGTCACCAGCGGTTCATCAACTCAGCTTGTTATTTTCAGGATACTTGGATCCTATCCTTCGTTCAGTGAGAACTCCAAAGATCGACATGGTATTGTTGTTTCGAGCCTTCTCTTATCCAAAATCTCCTTCGCGCCAAAACGAAGAGGCCCCAATGAGAGATCTTCTCACATACAGGCATACCATACATGGACCAATCCTGGACCATGGTCGTCCGAGGCATTCACATTACACCAGACTCTCTGGCACCCAGGATGTGTATTGGAATCAGACAGTCCAGCCCACATCTTCGAAGCACACACACAAGGCATGCAGAAGCCCATGAAATCTTGGTGTTTCGCGCGAGAATGCATGTCCAAATGGGGACTAACCCGGGTCGGCTCGAAGGGGCAAGATGGCCTAAGGACAGGACAAAGAACCTTGTGGCATGGCCATTTTGGAGCCAGGCCACTTATCAGTGCCAAACGCGGTAACTGCCTTTTACCTGGTAGAAAAGTGTTAAAAATACATGAAAAAATAAGCTGCCACCAGCCCTGTCCAAAGCACACCTGCACTTCTCCTAAAAAATCCTTCAAGAGTATCTAGGGCCTTTAGAAATGACAGGAAGACCCAAGTGCACTATACTGGAAGGTACATTTTGCACTTCAACATGTTGCAGAAAAGTTGCAACAATGACATGGGCTAAGGGAAACAAAGTCTCCCAGTACTGACTGTCTTTAAGGGCATGTCAGTTTTCCCATAACAAAGTGAGCAAAAAGCCCTGGCAGTGCAGCAGAAGGCTGGGTTCCTCTGGCAAAGTCAGACTATGGTGTTTAAACAAAGCAAAAAGTTGGGTGGTACACAACTGGAGGGAAAATTACACATGCAATGGAAATCTTTCCTATCACAGGCAGTGCCCTTTAGTTCTATGAATCGCAGGAGGTCAGCTGAAGTATTCATCTGACTCCATGCTGTACTAGAGTAGCATGGACTGAGGGCTTTATTCCCAGCCATCGACCTAGAGCATGCTTGGATTATTTCACGAGGAGTAAAGGAGTCGTCTTTTGACCAAGCAGGAGGAGTTGTGGAGTGGTACCTGAGACAAGCATATTTCCACAACTTCTCGAAATGCCCCCTAAGGGTAAGCCTACATCTAATCACTATAATCTGAGAAAGGGGGTGGGGCAAGGTCAAGTGGCTTACCATCACAAAATTCGGTCATCACTTAATTGGTTATAGCTGATGCGCCCAGGCCTGCCCCTTCAAGACAAAAGGGCATGATTACCTCTTTTTTAATCCCGAGCCACCGGCAATAGGAGTGGTATTGGAGTTACCTACAGTTGCCATAGCGCAATGAGGTGTGGCTACCAAGTCCAAGGAATCCATGATTTTTGATGACATTGATGACTACTTGCTTTTGGATTTGTGTCTCACTATACAGCAGCAAATGGCAGGGGCAGCAGTGGCATCTGCACAGGTAGCTAGTGAGCCCTATGCCTAATACAGCTACTAACCATTTATTGGCTTCCTCTAATTTAGTAATTGATTCTAAAGGGACGGTCAAGATTGAAAATTCGGCCCAGCTGGACGACTCGTTATCTGGGGGGCTGCTTTTTTCCAAGCTTCAATCTTTTATGGTTTCTATCCAATTTGCCATGGAAATACTACTAAAACTATGTGGTTGCATACATGAAAATCTGCATTCACCCACAATAGGGCTGGCCAATAAGCAGCCTAATGTGCCTTCCTCTGATAAAACCCCTATTAATGCAGCGGAAAGCCCAGCTCAACAAGCCGATATAATAGAGACTGCTCCTGGTATGAACATAGTTACTTTGGATTCATCTGATATCTTTTACTCCAGGAAGCAATGCCGACTGTCAAGAGTGTGGCTGCCACCTTGCCTTCCACTGATATCCCTACAAAAAAAAAATCAAAGATATTGTGCAAAGAGGTGGCACGCTGCAACAAGCGTCAGGAGAAACAGCTGGTTACCTTGACTAGCTGGGTGATGGGAGATAAGGCACCAGAGGTGCATTCAGCATTGATGGTACAAGACGATATAGGCTTGTGTACAAATATAACACAGTCCTCTGGAGATGGCTTTTAGAAGATTTCGAGGGCATTAGCTCGAAGATCTATGAGCAAAAATGGTCTTTCTGTGAAAGCCGACACATATACAAATAGCGTGCTGGAAAACCAAATATGCCTGGTGAAAATTCTTAACCAAAAAACACGGGACAAATGGCTATGCCATTCCGATTTCATGGCCCATCTCCATCAAATACGGTGTCAGATGATTTGCATTAACCCAAATGTTCTGCATGTTCATTGCAAGCATATGGATACAGTGCATTTAATACAATCTTTTCGATCTCAGCTGTTGAGCAGTAGGGTTGAGCTTGATGTTAAAGCCGATACCGTGGATCCAGCATTACCAACTGCAGAAGCGCCTGTTAGTCTAGAGAACATGTCAATGGTTCTAATGCCTCATAAAGACAAAGTTCAACTAGCTGATATCCAAACCATGCTGAAATGGCTAGCCGAATTGTTGCCCACAGTGTTAGCTAAACAATGAGTAACACTGCTTATATCTCAGAATACACTGGGTTTCTCCCGTGTTTTGTCCCCCTCTGGTTCCTTACCCTTTATTACTCAGCATACAATTTTTCTTTACATTAGACATGGCTAACAACATCACTCTATATAGACGGCTATACGATCTATCAGTGTTTTTTTTCCAAAAGCGTTAGGGACTTATGGGGGGCAGGTTACTGGAGTAGCTTATAACTTTAAATCAAGTATAATAACATCTGCTTGCCAGGATCATTTATTAGTTGTGGAGGTGGTAGTTCCCTTAGGTGACAGGTTCTGACATATTCTCTTAGTTAATGGCTGTAACCCGACCAGGCCATGCACAGGAAACAGCTACAGAATGATCTTCAGAATCTTTTTGTGAATTGAGCCAGTGGGAACAATGATGATTTCATCATGGTGGGGCAGTGGGCGTTGAATAGCCATTGTGCAAATGGTGAAGGAACATATGTAGAAGGAACATTGTCCAATAAAAGTTTAATGAAACTCTGATGTCGAGGGACTGCAATGGCTGAGATTCTGACTTGGAAGTTTTAAAATGTCGTATTAAGGGGACACCCCAGGTGGTCATACCTGGAATAGGGGCAGCTCTAATGCTACTTTGGACCAAGTCTTTATAAATCTGGAAGTACCCTCTGTTGTGAGTGACATGTGGGTGTGTTTGAATCCCAGGAGTTATTATGGGCATTTGTCCTTAAGTTAAAGGGGCTTGCCTCTATCACCCTGGTAACGGATCTAGAAGTTAATTATACAGGTAACCACACTAAGTGGTTTCAAAGTAGTATACAAAGAGCTACATTTCACACAAAGCGTATAGACCATAATGTCCACATTGCCCTTAAGGATAGGAATAAAGAGGAAATTGAGGAGTGGATAACTACTTTGCAGGTAGGCATGCCTCTAGTGTTTGGTTGTGAGAGAAGATAAAACAATCCCTGTCTACGACAGAACAATACAAGACAGGAAGTGTAAGCTTTGAGGAGATCTGCATAAGGCTAAAAGTAAACAATTGACGCATGTTGAATACCTTAGAGAAATAAAATCAATAAAGAATACATATCGTAACTGGTTACACTGGTGCCGTACCTCACCCAAATGTACTCAATGGCAGTGTATGATTTGGGTGTTGTGTACAGTCAACACAAGGAATATTTGGCAATGTTGGGGAGGCGAAAGGCAGAGGGAAAGTGTGCTTCTTGAATTCCAAGTTGGGTCACAATGGGTAACCTTTTTGATGAGTTATAATAATACGACCATGACCTTCCCTTCTGTGCAGAGCTTATGTAAGCCCTAGGAGAGGCCTTTTGATATTGATGAGGCAGATATGAATTTGAAGATCAGTAAATTAAAGGTGTGAAGGGCACCGGGGCCATACGGTCTTGCTAAGGTGGTGTTGAGACAAAATTCCACCGTTTGGTCTGTGCTGTTAAGGATTCTGTTTGATAAATTTGTAGAGGATGGCAGAATCCCCTCTTCTTGGCAAACAGTGATATTCCTGTATATAAAAAAAAGGGGAGACCTGCAGACATAGCTAATTATAGACATCTTTCAATGTTGCATTGTTCAGGTAAATTGCATCGTTTCTCATGAAGGAGCTACAGAGGTGTGGCACTGGCATATGCAGCCGATCTTGTGATGCTTGATCACACTTTCACAGGCATGCTGTGGGTGACCAGGGCCTTTGGTTGGATGCTGAGAAAAATAGTCTAACCAATAACTGGGGAAAGACAGATCATGCTATTCACTGCCAAATAAATAGCCCGACCAAGATTAATTATTCAAGAAAATGAAATGTCGTATGTGGCATTTTATAAGTACGTTGGGGTCGAGTTTGACCAGTTGCCTGGCTATAACACATGCATAGATATGCGTAGTAGGAATGCAGCACAGCCAACCTCCCTTATTGACCAATTTGTTAAAAGAACGAGAGGTTTCCCCTTTGCGAGAGTTTGATACCTATATATGCAATGTGTAGTGCCAGCCGTTATTTACAGCTCGCAAGCTTGATGGGGGTTGATTTAAAATGATAGAAGGGAGATTCTGGAGGAAGCTACTTGGCCTCCCTAGCTGTGTACCTATGGCAATTCTTCGCCTCGAACTGGGGATTTTGTTCTTTAAGGTGATGGAACTAAAAACGCGTATGATTTTGTATATTAAAATGTTCAAAAGTCCAACTAACCTATTATTACAGAGTTTAGGCGAAGTAGAAAATAGGCCCAGTACTGTCTCTGAATTTAGGAGGAGCACGAGAGGGCTTCTGGAACTTATTGGATGGGACCCCAACCTATAAAATGGTTATTATGACCTGAAGAAATCCCTTGAGATGCATATGGATTCCTGGGACTGGAATTAACATTTTCGTTATCTATCAACTTTAAAGAGTTATACTTATGTTGGTGATATGCAGTATACATTTAAAAAGGGTCAGACTTACTTAGATATATGCCCCTCGAAACATCTGCAGAGATCTCTACTTCTTCTTTGCATAAACCGTCTACCAGTATTAAGCTTTACCGGACCGATACTTTTGCTTCCAGAACAAGAGAGGTTTTGTCGCATCTGCAGAAATCCGTTAAAGATAGGGACATCGAAACATGTCCTTAGAGAATGTTCACAATAGGGCCTGATATATATGAATCAACTCAGCCAATTTGTACAACATGTGGACACGATTACAAAACATATTTTCTGGAAGCTATGTAGAAAGACCAAGAATCGTGCAATACAAATTGCCCTCTTTAGAGTTGGGAAAACAGTTACAAAGGTTCTGGCCTTGGAAGAGTTGGATGTTGCCAAAGAAAGGTCCCCTACTTGTTGAGGTTGAGGTTGTGGGAGTTTTAAGTACTGTGTTTAGATGTATGGTCAATAAGCTCTGTGCCTGTTGTCTATGGGATGGAAGAGGGCTATTTTATCCTATTTTATCATGTTGTATAGGATGTAAATTGTGTGTTTAATTGTAAGTATTTGGCAATATTGGCAATACTAACTTTTGATTCTTGATCTTGTACAGGGGAGTATCTATACATGATTTTTTAAAAAATGTTAAATGATGAAATGTACAACGTCACATTAAAATTAAAAAAAAAAAAAGGTGTAACCCTTATAAAATTGCTGACCTACTCTGGGACTGAAACCTGCTAACATGGGTCATAATGTATTGGTCTGGCATAAATATAATTGGGCTCATGAACTGTGTTTTTCTGGGACATTCCATGTAATAAAAAATATCATCATAAATGTTGCATTGGGAAGTGTGCGTGCGCATAAAACATAAACATAAATCAAAAGAAAACACCTATTTTTACAGCCCTTCATATTCTTGACTTTTAGACCGTTTTCTGGTGCGGCAGTCTACTTTCACCCATGATGTTAACTGTTGATGCCATTCAAAACAGCCCTTGGACTGGCAGAGCAGTCTGCATCAAAGAGTTCTGTAACAATATCGCCACAACCTCTTGTTATGTACGCCTTGCAAAAAACAGCATCAGAGTGGTTGTACTTGTGTGCGTCGGCAGAATGGCAGTAATCACAGAAATGTCTAGCTCCAAGGAATTTTTAAAGTCTTTAATACCGTGAAAGTAGTTATGTTTTGGGGTGTCTGATGGTACCGACGGTGAAATAGCGCTGGCCCTCTTCATGATGTAGTACTTTAATTGACACCCCTAAATGATCTTCAAATTATGATATGTCTTTCAAACTGACCATTGTATCAGCAGCAATATTTCAGGCATTTTGAATTTGGTGTAGACATACGCAATTCAGTTGGATGACTGGTTGTGCAATGGTTTAGATAGTTGCAGTATTCTGTGCTTTAATGTCAGTGGTTCGCTGGTCGAGTTCCTCAAAGGTTTTAATCCCGCTGCTTGTTTAAACTGCTAGTAATCTTGGCTGCCCAAGTGCAGGCTCTTCAATCTGTGCAGGGGCTGGTTCTCCATGCGGGTACCAGCAAATATGGTAGTCAGGGCAGACTACCATATCCGCTGGTCCCACATGGAGAACCAGTCCCTGTGCAGATCTAAACCATTCAACAATAAGTTATCCAATTGAATTTCTCATGTCTACACTTTGTACACAACCATGGATTCCAGAAACCATCTGACCAACCCCAAGCAGGGCACCATATATTGAATCCACCTTGCCTTGATAAAGAGCCTTAGGTCGAAACACGTGTTAGCTGTTCTGTTCCTTCGCCAATGCACTACTGCGTCTTTGATTATAATTGTAACCTGTCACAAGGACAATTCAGAAACTGAGGCAGCGCTACTTGTATTTATTGAATGTGCCATCACTTTACCTACAAATAAAACATACGAGAGAACTCCTTAACAAACACTGCAAGCGCAAACTTGCCTTTGGTCCTTCTTTTCTCCATAGTAAGGATTGAAAGCAGAGATGACGGCAGTGAGGAATTAGGACTGGAGCCCAGCAAGTTTGAAGAGGTGTGAACTGGGGACGCTGAAATAGGGTTAATATCAGAAAATGAAATCAGTGGCACCATTGATTTTTTTTCTGTTATGTGCAAATTAGTTTCATAAAACATCTTCCTAATAAACATCGAAAAGAGAAATGATTTGCTGATTGGGAATGGCATTTCTCAAAGCTAATGTTGGAGTTTGAGGTCTGGGCGTGTGTGTAGCATCAGGGGGAGTCGTGTGTGTTGTGTGAGGGTGCAACTGCATTGCATCATGGTTCTGGGAGTGTCTTTGAACCGCTGCCCTTGGAAGTGGCTATTAGCGGTTTAATAACTTATTTTAAGTTTGTGTTCAAAAACTGATTTCTACTTTTCTTCTATGGTTCATTTAGAATCCTGAGCTTTAGCGTGGTTCTGAGAAACCGTGAATTCAGCCTTATGCTGTTCTTTTGAAGTACGTTGTCTCATTTTGTATGCCCCCTCCACCTGTGCTTGACTGTCTCTTTTTAAGTTTGGTGAGTTTGTCAGCGCATGTCCACTCTCACCTCCCAAAAACATGTTTTTGTTGGAGGTCAACGTGTTTGTGGAGGTTCGGATCTTGAGGCTTTTCAGTGCTGAAATTGGCTGTGAGCTTCTGAGAAGTTGCAGACCTTGTAATACCGAACAGGTCTGCTGGAAGACAGCTGGTGAGAGATCCCCTTCGTACCCATCGGCAAATGCAGATTCAAAGCACCAGGACTGAGTGTCTGGGATGGGCAGGAAGTGAGGGAGGTGCCTGAAAATTGCTGTGCTTAGTCTCCTAGGAGACCCAAATGCACTCTGGCGTGATTCGCTGGCTGACTGTCCGGCAAGGACAGCCACCATGCTGGGTGAGTGACAGCTAGGCTGGAATGAATGGGAGAAAACTGTTTAATAGGCGAGTCTCTTGGCTTGGAAGGCAGAGTCGACCACTGGAACAAAAGAACCGAAGACGAGGTGGAAGAGGATGGCTGCTAGATCTCCTGGACCGTTGGTTTGGCCGGTGAAGCCCTGCTGCAGGTCCGAATCACCTAGTTCATCTGAACAGAGAAGCCCTTGAAGTACGACTTCTCCCTTTGAGTTGGTGGGACCAATCAATGCATAAGCCACCTCGATACCATTCTCGGAGCTGGTTGTATTTTCCTCAAAGTCCTGCAGGAAACTGAATAGCCAGCGAGAAGGACATCAGTTTATGTGCTTGACGACAGCTACCGGAAATTGAAGATTTGCCTTTGCCAGCTTTTTGACCAGTACCCGCGCAGTGCAGGAGTCCCCCGACATCCTCCCTCTTGTCCCCACGACTGAGGCTCAGGAACAGTGAGATCTGCAGGAACTGCCAGGAACAGACGTCTTCAGCTGCATCTTTTTCCTTCATTGTAAGGCACTGTGAAAACCCGACCGAGAGAACTTACCTCTCACTTCGAAAGTGCTTGAAACTTTGGCAACTTGCAGGTCTAGTCAGCTTCTGACCCAACCAATTAATTTTTCTTTTACAAACTACTTCTGAGAATTTTGGCAAAGACTTTTCCGTTTAACTTCCAGAACTGCTTTATCCTATACAAGATGTTAGCCCATTGACTTTGGCCTAACCTATTGCATTGAATCAACTCCTCTGGCGAATTCAAACTATTTGCACTGTTTAAGAGTAACTGTAATAATCGTTTTATTAACTTATGCCTTTTTGCTCCAACTTCAAATACTCTGAATGCCATTTTGCTCCTCCTTCAAAGTAGTTTAAATGCCTCAGAACCTGATATTGTGAAGTACTGAAGTATATTTTTGTGTGATACAGGTTGCCTCCCTCTACTGAATGTTTTCTAACTGACTGTGTAATAAATTAATATGTGTTTTACCAAGAAACCTTGAGTATAAGTGTCTACTTGAATGCTTGTAATTATATACTTCTGTGTACCATCCTTACAGCTCACATTCCCTATTGAGATAAGCCTGACTGCTCAGCAGCGCTAACACAAAACTGTGAAGTACAGACTTATACCAAAGGTTGGTTTTGCTTACACCTGTAGTCCTAGTTTTGTGTAGTGGTCACAAAGGGTACTGCACACAAACTTTGCCTAACAACAAGTACTTCAAAAAAAGACCATGGGGGTGGAGTCATCTGGGGAGGATGTGGTGTGTGGGGGTGCTCAGAGTTATCTGGCGATGGTATGGTGTATGGGGGCTGCAATGTCAACTGTGTAATATGCAGGGGTGGCAGCTGGTGGGAGCATAATTGGGAGTGTCACTGTCCTCGAGCGGTTGATTTTGGATCACCTCAAGCACTTTTGAGTCTTCCTAAAAACAAAGAGCAGCATAAATCAGCACAGTCAACCTGAGAACACAAAGGGCCTGATTCATGGAATATTTGCCCCGTTCAAAGTGAATTTGCACTGCTGAAAAGTGACTTTGCACTACCAACAAAAAACCCTGATTCGTGGAACCGTGCAAAGTGTAGTTTTGCCATGCAAAGTCCGGGCAAAGTAATTTTGTACTGCAAAAATGACTATGCAATGAGTTTGCCCAGACTTTGCACTGCAAAATTACACTTTAAACAGTATTTGAATCAGGGTTTGTGTCGGCAGTGCAAAGTCACTTTTCAGCAGTGCAAATTCACTTTAAACCGATCAAATATTCCATTAATCGGGCCCACAGACACTATCACACTTTCATTTAAAAACTGCACTGTACAACAGTGTAGAAATGCCTTTCCTTGCCACCATAGTTCTTAATTAAAAACAGATGTTTTACTGAAATATCTGCGAGGAAAGGCATTTGGGGACATTGGGTTAATGCTACCCTATGGTGTGTGTGTGTTTGTGTTTCTGAGCAGAGGTGTGCTCTCATGTTGAATGTGTGAGAAAGGGGCTGCCAATATAGCTGTATAGTGTTCAAGATGCATTCACTATGGGTTCTTAGTTAACACAGATGTTCTATTCTGGATTCATTGAGCGATGGGTAGGAGGGGCAGCTGCAAAATAATGTTTCAGCTGGAAGCCGGCATAGAGTAATGGATTGGAGAGACACATTCACACACACACACAAACACAAACGCATGCACATGTGCTAAACACACACCCACACACTCTCCTATACTGTTTTAGAAAATTGTGCGGTATGCTTGTGAAAAAATACAATTTCCTGGCACAAAAACAGGTTTTTTACTGAACTATCTGGGAGGAAAGGCATTTGGGGACATTGGGTTAATGCTACCCTATGGTGTGTGTGTGTGTGTGTTTGTGTTTCTGAGCAGAGGTGTGCTCTCATGTTGAATGTGTGAGAAAGGGGCTGCCAATATAGCTGTATAGTGTTCAAGATGCATTCACTATGGGTTCTTAGTTAACACAGATGTCCTATTCTGGATTCATTGAGCGATGGGTAGGAGGGGGCAGCTGCAAAATAATGTTTCAGCTGGAAGCCGGCATAGAGTAATGGATTGGAAAGACACATTCACACACACACAAACACACACGCATGCACATGTGCTAAACACACACACACACACTCGCCTATACTGTTTTAGAAAATTGTGCGGTATGCTTGTGAAGAAATACAATTTCCTGGCACAAAAACAGGTTTTTTACTGAACTATCTGGGAGGAAAGGCATTTGGGGACATTGGGTTAATGCTACCCTATGGTGTGTGTGTGTTTGTGTATCTGAGCAGAGGTGTGCTCTCATGTTGAATGTGTGAGAAAGGGGCTGCCAATATAGCTGTACAGTGTTCAAGATGCATTCACTATGGGTTCTTAGTTAACACAGATGTCCTATTCTGGATTCATTGAGCGATGGGTATTTATTGAATGTGCCATCACTTTACCTACAAATAAAACATACGAGAGAACTCCTTAACAAACACTGCAAGCGCAAACTTGCCTTTGGTCCTTCTTTTCTCCATAGTAAGGATTGAAAGCAGAGATGACGGCAGTGAGGAATTAGGACTGGAGCCCAGCAAGTTTGAAGAGGTGTGAACTGGGGACGCTGAAATAGGGTTAATATCAGAAAATGAAATCAGTGGCACCATTGATTTTTTTTCTGTTATGTGCAAATTAGTTTCATAAAACATCTTCCTAATAAACATCGAAAAGAGAAATGATTTGCTGATTGGGAATGGCATTTCTCAAAGCTAATGTTGGAGTTTGAGGTCTGGGCGTGTGTGTAGCATCAGGGGGAGTCGTGTGTGTTGTGTGAGGGTGCAACTGCATTGCATCATGGTTCTGGGAGTGTCTTTGAACCGCTGCCCTTGGAAGTGGCTATTAGCGGTTTAATAACTTATTTTAAGTTTGTGTTCAAAAACTGATTTCTACTTTTCTTCTATGGTTCATTTAGAATCCTGAGCTTTAGCGTGGTTCTGAGAAACCGTGAATTCAGCCTTATGCTGTTCTTTTGAAGTACGTTGTCTCATTTTGTATGCCCCCTCCACCTGTGCTTGACTGTCTCTTTTTAAGTTTGGTGAGTTTGTCAGCGCATGTCCACTCTCACCTCCCAAAAACATGTTTTTGTTGGAGGTCAACGTGTTTGTGGAGGTTCGGATCTTGAGGCTTTTCAGTGCTGAAATTGGCTGTGAGCTTCTGAGAAGTTGCAGACCTTGTAATACCGAACAGGTCTGCTGGAAGACAGCTGGTGAGAGATCCCCTTCGTACCCATCGGCAAATGCAGATTCAAAGCACCAGGACTGAGTGTCTGGGATGGGCAGGAAGTGAGGGAGGTGCCTGAAAATTGCTGTGCTTAGTCTCCTAGGAGACCCAAATGCACTCTGGCGTGATTCGCTGGCTGACTGTCCGGCAAGGACAGCCACCATGCTGGGTGAGTGACAGCTAGGCTGGAATGAATGGGAGAAAACTGTTTAATAGGCGAGTCTCTTGGCTTGGAAGGCAGAGTCGACCACTGGAACAAAAGAACCGAAGACGAGGTGGAAGAGGATGGCTGCTAGATCTCCTGGACCGTTGGTTTGGCCGGTGAAGCCCTGCTGCAGGTCCGAATCACCTAGTTCATCTGAACAGAGAAGCCCTTGAAGTACGACTTCTCCCTTTGAGTTGGTGGGACCAATCAATGCATAAGCCACCTCGATACCATTCTCGGTGCTGGTTGTATTTTCCTCAAAGTCCTGCAGGAAACTGAATAGCCAGCGAGAAGGACATCAGTTTATGTGCTTGACGACAGCTACCGGAAATTGAAGATTTGCCTTTGCCAGCTTTTTGACCAGTACCCGCGCAGTGCAGGAGTCCCCCGACATCCTCCCTCTTGTCCCCACGACTGAGGCTCAGGAACAGTGAGATCTGCAGGAACTGCCAGGAACAGACGTCTTCAGCTGCATCTTTTTCCTTCATTGTAAGGCACTGTGAAAACCCGACCGAGAGAACTTACCTCTCACTTCGAAAGTGCTTGAAACTTTGGCAACTTGCAGGTCTAGTCAGCTTCTGACCCAACCAATTAATTTTTCTTTTACAAACTACTTCTGAGAATTTTGGCAAAGACTTTTCCGTTTAACTTCCAGAACTGCTTTATCCTATACAAGATGTTAGCCCATTGACTTTGGCCTAACCTATTGCATTGAATCAACTCCTCTGGCGAATTCAAACTATTTGCACTGTTTAAGAGTAACTGTAATAATCGTTTTATTAACTTATGCCTTTTTGCTCCAACTTCAAATACTCTGAATGCCATTTTGCTCCTCCTTCAAAGTAGTTTAAATGCCTCAGAACCTGATATTGTGAAGTACTGAAGTATATTTTTGTGTGATATAGGTTGCCTCCCTCTACTGAATGTTTTCTAACTGACTGTGTAATAAATTAATATGTGTTTTACCAAGAAACCTTGAGTATAAGTGTCTACTTGAATGCTTGTAATTATATACTTCTGTGTACCATCCTTACAGCTCACATTCCCTATTGAGATAAGCCTGACTGCTCAGCAGCGCTAACACAAAACTGTGAAGTACAGACTTATACCAAAGGTTGGTTTTGCTTACACCTGTAGTCCTAGTTTTGTGTAGTGGTCACAAAGGGTACTGCACACAAACTTTGCCTAACAACAAGTACTTCAAAAAAAGACCATGGGGGTGGAGTCATCTGGGGAGGATGTGGTGTGTGGGGGTGCTCAGAGTTATCTGGCGATGGTATGGTGTATGGGGGCTGCAATGTCAACTGTGTAATATGCAGGGGTGGCAGCTGGTGGGAGCATAATTGGGAGTGTCACTGTCCTCGAGCGGTTGATTTTGGATCACCTCAAGCACTTTTGAGTCTTCCTAAAAACAAAGAGCAGCATAAATCAGCACAGTCAACCTGAGAACACAAAGGGCCTGATTCATGGAATATTTGCCCCGTTCAAAGTGAATTTGCACTGCTGAAAAGTGACTTTGCACTACCAACAAAAAACCCTGATTCGTGGAACCGTGCAAAGTGTAGTTTTGCCATGCAAAGTCCGGGCAAAGTAATTTTGTACTGCAAAAATGACTATGCAATGAGTTTGCCCAGACTTTGCACTGCAAAATTACACTTTAAACAGTATTTGAATCAGGGTTTGTGTCGGCAGTGCAAAGTCACTTTTCAGCAGTGCAAATTCACTTTAAACCGATCAAATATTCCATTAATCGGGCCCACAGACACTATCACACTTTCATTTAAAAACTGCACTGTACAACAGTGTAGAAATGCCTTTCCTTGCCACCATAGTTCTTAATTAAAAACAGATGTTTTACTGAAATATCTGCGAGGAAAGGCATTTGGGGACATTGGGTTAATGCTACCCTATGGTGTGTGTGTGTTTGTGTTTCTGAGCAGAGGTGTGCTCTCATGTTGAATGTGTGAGAAAGGGGCTGCCAATATAGCTGTATAGTGTTCAAGATGCATTCACTATGGGTTCTTAGTTAACACAGATGTTCTATTCTGGATTCATTGAGCGATGGGTAGGAGGGGCAGCTGCAAAATAATGTTTCAGCTGGAAGCCGGCATAGAGTAATGGATTGGAGAGACACATTCACACACACACACAAACACAAACGCATGCACATGTGCTAAACACACACCCACACACTCTCCTATACTGTTTTAGAAAATTGTGCGGTATGCTTGTGAAAAAATACAATTTCCTGGCACAAAAACAGGTTTTTTACTGAACTATCTGGGAGGAAAGGCATTTGGGGACATTGGGTTAATGCTACCCTATGGTGTGTGTGTGTGTGTGTTTGTGTTTCTGAGCAGAGGTGTGCTCTCATGTTGAATGTGTGAGAAAGGGGCTGCCAATATAGCTGTATAGTGTTCAAGATGCATTCACTATGGGTTCTTAGTTAACACAGATGTCCTATTCTGGATTCATTGAGCGATGGGTAGGAGGGGGCAGCTGCAAAATAATGTTTCAGCTGGAAGCCGGCATAGAGTAATGGATTGGAAAGACACATTCACACACACACAAACACACACGCATGCACATGTGCTAAACACACACACACACACTCGCCTATACTGTTTTAGAAAATTGTGCGGTATGCTTGTGAAGAAATACAATTTCCTGGCACAAAAACAGGTTTTTTACTGAACTATCTGGGAGGAAAGGCATTTGGGGACATTGGGTTAATGCTACCCTATGGTGTGTGTGTGTTTGTGTTTCTGAGCAGAGGTGTGCTCTCATGTTGAATGTGTGAGAAAGGGGCTGCCAATATAGCTGTACAGTGTTCAAGATGCATTCACTATGGGTTCTTAGTTAACACAGATGTCCTATTCTGGATTCATTGAGCGATGGGTAGGAGGGGGCAGCTGCAAAATAATGTTTCAGCTGGAAGCCGGCATAGAGTAATGGATTGGAGAGACACAAATTTACACACACACAAACACACACGCATGCACATGTGCATGTGCTAAACACACACACACACTCTCCTATACTGTTTTAGAAAACTGTGCGGTATGCTTGTGAAGAAATCAATTTCCTGGCACAAAAACAGGTTTTTTACTGAACTATATGGGAGGAAAGGCATTTGGAGGGCAGTGGGTTAGCGCTACCCTATGGCGGGTGTGTTTCTGAGCAGGGGTCTGATCTAATGGTGAAGTAGTGAGGGAGGGGAAGCCAAAAAAGTGGGTGATGCGGGTGGACTGGGGAAGAATGTAGCCGCACTGCATTCCAGATGCATTCACTCTGGGTTCTTACGTAAACGCAAATGGCTTGTGCTGGATTCATTGAGAAATGGAATGGTTGGGAGGGGGCTGCCTGCAGCTTTGGTTACTCTGAGAGTGAATACATTGGCGCTTCTGACTGAGAACGATTTTGCATCTGGAAGCTGGCATAGTTTTGATTGCAGGGAAACAAACGCATATTATGGATTGGAGGGAAAAACACACACCAACACAAACACACGCACATTATGGTCCCTATTCACAGAGCGTTTTCCAATGGGGTTTTGCCGTTATGAAACGCTTCTGTGAATCGGGCCCCATGTGTTCGAAAACAATAAGCCACTAACTGTGAAAACTATTAGAATGAATTATAGTTGCAATTAAATCGATTAAATCTATCAGGGGTCCCCCATTCTCGGGCATCCTTCTAGGGCACACTCCAGTTCACAGTGGAACCTTCAAGAGGTTTGTACGCCTTTCTCTCCAAGAGGTTGGGGTGTCATTCTCTTCAAGAAAGGTCCAGGCTCTTGGAATTGTCTCTGGATGCTAACTCAATGATGGATGCATGCTTTTATACTGTAAACTACGCTTTGTGGCGGGAACTTAGCTCTTTAAAACATGTAGGAGCATTGGCACATAGTGCTTGGAAACAGATGTTCTGACTCCATCATGATGTCATCTTTATAGAGTAAACTAAGGATCCTGGTGGGCCCTTGTCACGGTCCAGAAGGCACCCTAGACCCCAGATGATTTAAAGACTTGCAGGAAAGATTATGGCCGTCATTATGACTTTGGCGGTAGCGGCATGGCTGCCGCCAAAATCGGGTCTGGGTTCCCAGAATGGGAAATTACCGGGCCATTCCGATTTCGGAGGGCCCGGTAATTCCTCCTTTCAGGAACCCGGACCTGGACCTTCCCCACTCCCATTTCAGCCGCCATAGGGCTCAATGGGAATGGGAGAGGGAGCAAACAACGGGTGGATTACGAGCGGCCCGTTGTTTGCTCCCTCTTCCCCTCGTGGGACCCGCTCTGCACGTCTGGTAAAACCAGACGTGTAGAGCGGATCCCGCGAGGGGACCTCGTAATCAGGCAGTGCGGGGTTGACCCGTTACCACCTGATTTATAATGAGGCCCTATGTTTTCATTTTCAGCAGCAGAATGTCTCTCAGCATTCCATTAACATCTGTATTTCAGGCATACTAGAAACGCTGCCAGACGTGCCGTTACATTTACCTTCCAGATGTGAGACTCAATAAAGAGTTACACATTTAAATAAAGACCTCTTTTTATTAAATGTTTTAATATGCATGCAATAATACATTAAATGGATCACCTGTACTGTGTGCTTAATTACAAACCAGCGGAAAGACGAGACTGAAACCAGAACGCTAACTTCTGTCGTCACACAAATCCCACAGTGACATTAATGTAATGTTTCGGCTGCAATCCGTCAGCTACCACTGACCGCGTCCCTTCCATTTGCCAGTAACTGCTCTTTGAGTCCACTCCCTAAGCATGCAATGCCTTTATGAACTCCTTGCATTATTATACCACGTTGTTGCTATCTAACTGATCTATTAATATATCACTGTCTATATTAGTTGTGGAATTTAGTATTATTACAGTGTGTACTGTTACATAGCCTACTCTATTTGTTACCTTTACCTGCCGTTGTTAATATAAGTGTGCCTTACTCCCACCAGTCTGGTAATCCCAAACGATAAGCACTATTGCCTCAGAACCTCCCACTATTGCCTCAGAACCTCCCAGTTGTAGCCTGCACAGACTAAATACATAGTGTTGCACTCAGACTGCACAATTATATCTTAGTGCTGTGTCTACCAGTACTTGGGCTGCACTGCTTTATGTCTATGTCGGATTGATGACTGGCCTGCATGTGTATATTTAACTACATAAGGTTGTTAGTACCGCCTACTACTTCTTACAGCGTCTATCAAACTTTTCCAGCCTATCCTATGTTACTGTCTACTGTGTCATATGACCGTAGCACTTGCATCGCCCGTTCTACGTGACTAGTTCACTTAACCAAGTAGTAGTGTAAGCACCCACGCATGCTCCTTACATAGAACCCTCGCTTGAAACTCGAAGCTCGCCTTGACATCTACCATGCATACATGCACCCCTTCACCACCTACATAGCACACCCTCTGTCTTCGAACAGCTCCTTCCTCATACTTATACTACCTCTATGTACCAACCCCCAAACTTACAACTATTTGAATATTCCCATTACAGCTAAAGTCCCGCTACATGCCAGGAGTGTCGCTCTCTGCATGACTAAGCCACTACCACATGCAGATTGTATTTTACCAACTACATTTCTGCCTCCCTTGCTTCCTCTCCCTAACAATCTGACCACCAAAACCAAATCACCTATGCATTTCTCCTGCCCGCTATCACCAGTTCAATGGATTAAATGATTTGCTACCATGCCCACACCCAACCAACCATGTGCCACTAAACTTAGAAACTATAGACTAGGATCGAGACTGAATTTGGCCTTACAACTATCAACCAATATTACTGACAACTTGTATAATCATATCCTACCAAAAAATAGTACCAAACAAAACCCAAACGCTAAGACGCACACCAAATTCTGAGTACAACAGGACATGTCGGCCCATCTCCCTAACCTACTGCACACCAACACCCCTGCTATCAAAGGTGTCCTGATAAATGCTAGATCCATGGTAGCTCATGCATTAGATATTGCTGACCTCCTAATCCCTAATCAACTTAACTTCCTAGCCATAATGGAAAATTGGTTGCACTCAGCTGCAGGCCCAGCACTCTCACTTGCTATACCTGAGAACTTCACCATACCCAGACTAGACAGGGAAAATGGTAGAGGAGGCGGTAGAGGCTTCATTGACAAAAAACACTGGAGCTAAGGGTCTGCCCACATCTTCCTTTTGCATCTGGAGAGCATCTGACAGTCAGTCTCTCACAGTGGCACATACTATCAACAATCATCTTATATACAGACCGCCTGGCCCTCTCTTATCCTTCGAAGAAAATATCAACTCTCTACTCACCTTAAATACTAAACCAAACTCACAAATAATTGTACTAGGTGACCTTAACTTAGGCCTTAATGACCCTAAAGACGATATTGCTACAGTAATAGCCAATACGATTTCAGAACTAGGTCTTACCCACTGTATCAACTCTGCTACCCATACTAAAGGTAGAATATTAGACTGGTTAGCAGATTTCAACTGTGATACTAGAATCACAGCTAACAAACCTTGTGCCTGGAAGGATCATCACCTCATCTCCTTTACGGTGGAAGACAGTCTCCCTCACAATCTTGCTTCATCTCCGGCTCCCCCGGCTCTCACGAGAAACAAAAAAAATATAACAGTAGAAAACGTACTACCACTACTCCAACCCTTCACCAATCTCACAACTTGTAATCTATACCCTTCAGATCTTGTAGAACACTTTAACCATACGATTAATCAGGCCATTGCTAAAATTGCACCTTTATAACTGTGCAAAGGTAAGCCTCAAGCTCACCTCAACTCTTGGTTTACTACTAACCTTAAAGTATTATGTAACGAAAAAAGGAGAGCAGAATCCACCTGGAAAAACAACCCTACAATAGAGAACAAAGAAAAAGTCTCCAAAATCGCCACTAGATACAAAACTGAGATCCTTCAAATAAAAAAGACCTGTATTGCGATAGAATCAACAAATCTAACTCAAATACTAGACAACTCTTCATCATATTAAGAGAATTAGAGTCCCCTATCCTGCCAACGGAAACACGCACCAAGGATAAGGCCTGGTGCACAAACATTCAAGAAGCCCTCTCCAATAAAATTTAGCTTCTCCAAAAGAAAAATGAAAACAAAAAAATGAATATCTTAGGAGATAACCTGTCAGTAAAATCACAGTCAATGTCAACCAATCCATGTAACCATTTCAAATTCTCTCCAATCTCTACCTTCGATGCTGAGAATATAATAATGTCTATCAAACCAGATGCCAGGAAGACACCTACAGCGCACCAATAATTAAAGAGGCACCTAGGGAGCTAGCACCTTTCATTAAGACATTTATAAACTCTTTATTCAATATCTGTACTGTCCCTACAAATTTAAAAGATGCATGGCTCCTCCCTCTCTTAAAGAAACCAAACCTTGACCCAAACATCCATGCTAACAATGCACCAATAACAACTGTTCCCTTTCTCCTCAAAATACTTGATAAGGCAGCATATCTCCAGATACAAGCTCACCTTGATTTGAACAACCTCCTAGGCCTTCGACAAATGAGCTTCAGACCCAAACATGGAACAGAATCAGCTCTAATTGACTTGAAGAATCAAATGGACGACATAAGAGATACAGGAAAATGTGCCCTCCTGCTCCTCTTAGACCTCTGAGTGGCATTTGATTTAGTGGATCACAAAGTCTTATGTAATCATTTAAAATCGACTGGCCACTTCTCCACTGAGACCACTGCTTGGATACAATAATTCCTGGATAATCGCACCACAAGAGTCTTCTCACCCATTGCTTCAGCAGAACCCGCACCTATCATCTGCGGAGTTCCACAGGGGTCTTGTGCCTCACCTAAGATGTACAACATCTTTACCAAGCCTATGTCGATGACCTTGATAATCTGGGTGTCGCCTACACCAATTCTACAGATGACACCCAGATTCTCATCCCCATCACAGGTGATTATGATACTGACTCAGCCTTGGTCAAGAGAATCTATCTAACTATCCAAGCGTGGATGGCCACTCATGGTCTCTTTCTTAATTATAAGATAGAGATCCTGCTTATTGGCTCCACAGTAAGACTCAACAAATTAAGTAACCAATTCACAGCATTTAACATTGACAGCAATATTATCAAGGGTTTTTATCTGGACTCAGCCATTAACTTGAAAAGACAAGTTAATGCCACAGCCTCCTCCACAGCATACACTTGCAAGTTAATCAATGCTTGTACACCCTTCCTCTCCACCTCCAGCTGTACCACCTTGGCCAGAACACTTATTTTGTCTAAAATAGACTACTGCAATGCCTTATACCTAGGCTCAAACAAATACAATAACAGCAAACTACAAATTCTTCAAAATAATGCTCTAATCACACCATTAAAAATCTCTAGAACACAACACATTTCAGAAATCAGATGTTTGAATAAATGGTTATCGGTGAAGAATAGAATTAACCTCAAATCTCTAACCATCACCTACAAATGCCTCTCTAACTCAGCCCCTAAATACCTAGCAGAGAAATTCTCAAAAAAGACTTATACTCGACTGACTAGAACACCTCACTCTAATTGCCTCAATATCGCTAGATTTAAACACATAAAAGCAGGAGGTAGTAGCTTTCCAGTATTGGCTGCTAAATTGTGCAACCCCTTGCCTGCCGCTCTCAGATCAGAACTGTCCTTCCACAGTTTCAGAAACAAAACTGTCAGAGCCAAAACAAGGCTCTCCTCACATGATGTCTAATACTGTTTGACTCTTCTTGTTTATCTGCACTCTTTTGTATATGTCTGTACTGTCATTTTGAGTATTGGACCTATAACTTTACCATGTAACATAATGTAATCAACTTACCCGTATGCCCTTTTACTGTACTATCATATTGTAATATTTTGTAACCTTGTGAATGTGCCCAGATACCTACGGGTTTGGCGCTCTATATAACTAAACAAACAAACAAACAAACAAATGTATATTGCATGGGGTGTAATTACTGCTTACAAACAAAGAGACCACAGCGTTCTACGCAGGTGGATGCCCCTGATGCTAGTACTTTATAAACAACTTGTGTCATATAAAAAAGGGCATAACCAACAATTACAATAAATAAAAAATAGAGATAAAACATCCTCAATTCCCCGACATGTTTTGTTCCTATTAGGCAATGTGAAGATATACTGTATTCATTGTTTGCACATATCTGTTTTTTTGTAATATGTATTAAAAACATGTGTTTTAGATGTTGTTTTATGTATACACCATGTGATTGCATACAGTGTCTCCCTCTCTCTGTATTTTTCATAAATCTAATGAACCAATACTATATTGTACACTAATTGTCCATTTGTCTTTTATTGACTGTGGCAATATTTGTACTCGTTAAAACAAATACAAGATTGTACACTGAAATAAGTGATTTGCAGGCCTTTGCAGTTGGCGCTGGTGTTGTTTTACACACATGGTGACTAAATCGTCATTTTTCACCAACTTTTGTGAATACATATGTAAAATGTCCATTTTCTGCATACTCCTAAAGCAGAGGTGCACAACTTATTTAGCTGGAGGGCCAAATGTACCAAACTAGTATCATACAGTGTGTCAAACTATCCATGGACATAAGCACGTACTAGAGGCATCAGTGCACAAATGTGAGTTAACGTTTTTTTTAAAAAAATGATTTATTTATTACTTTTCTACTGTAACACATGATACATAGCCTTTTAGTGGCATTACCACTTTGATGTATTTGAATTATGGGATTCAAGTTTGTTTCTTGAATAAGCGCACTACTCTGTGCGATTCTTGAAACTCGTATTTGTGTAGTGGATCCTAAAAGTTATATTTAGTTTTTTCTTTCATGTGGTTTAAGGGAGAGTGTGAGGAGTAAACCTGAGAAAGATGCATGCTGATAGTTTTAGGAATGGTGCACTATGGATGAAGAAAAATGTGCACAGTCTTACTTGATTTTCCGATTCGAGGTGGGAGTATGCGCGGCAGATGTAGATTTGAGATTTTTCACTAATGAAAATTGTGTATGTTCTGAAATGTGCCTTATATGTTTATCGTGCAGTAAATGTTCTGTATTTTTTTTATTCAAAAGGTGTTTCATGTGGTCCACAGGTTTGCTTCTCTATTCGGTGTACTCCCACTCGCAGTTCTCGAAGCCAGTATTCATGTAGCTAAAGTAAAAATGTGTATGTAAGTTGTTATTTATTTATTTAACAGGCAAAAGGGGCATCACGAGTTGGGTCGAGCTGTAAAATGAGGCAGTAATGCTATTACTGCCGCATTTACTGCTCCGCCCAAACCCATGTTCTAGGGCATTCACCCCCAGCTCTGAGTTGGAGATGAATACCCCCGTTTTCAAGGCCATTTTTGGCACTATTAGCACTGGTGCTATTACCGCCGGCAGTAATAGTGCCCTCAACCCGAAATGCACACTTACCACCCCTTGCAACTCGAGCAAATTGCGCCAGACCAAGTTGTGGTAATGCTTATTGCATTGGGCAGTATCCCGGCACAATTAGCGCCGGGACACCGGCCAACTCATGATAAAGCCCAAAGTAAGGGGTAAAGTGGGGATGGATGTCTTTCATGTGGTCTACAGGTTTGGTTCACAAATCGAGGTACACTTATGCCGGGTGATCGAAGCTAGTATTCATGTAGTTAAACATGGTTCCAGGTGCCAGTTTGATTTGAAAAGTGAACTAAAATAGCGCAGACTTTTCTTAAGGTATATCATACATTTTGGTAAAATGAATGCAAATATGTACACTTTTTGGAGTGCTTACATTTCATAGAATTTTATGTGAGTTATCGATTTGAGGATGAAGTTGTGGTGTGGTTCTCGATTTGTAATGTTGGGCTGATATTAAGAGTATATTTTGTGCAATATTTTGTGTAATGTTCAGTGATTAAGGTGTCATAGGAAAAGTTATACACTTTATTTAGACATAATTGTCATAATAGCGTTCTGAACAACATAAAATCATCAATAATATTCAACATACAAAAAAATTGCAAGGAAATTCATCATAAAACAAATATGAATTAGATCATAAAACCATTTGACAATATTCAACATATATAAAATTGGCAATGCATCACAACATAAAATTAATCACAAAACACCACATAATAACTTAAAACAAATGAAAATTTAAAATTGCATCCACAGCGCCAAGATATCATACACATCTCAACAAATCCCTGTTCGAACATAGTTTCCAAGCCCAGATAAGATATTTGCAGGTGGTGTATAGAGCAAACAGATTGTTAGAATTGAGACAAATCACCATGGCCTCATTTATTGTAGTACAGCCACAGGCTAACAACAATGGCTTGAAAAAACGTGTCCTTAATGGCCATGTAGATGAAGAAAGGAATACAAAATGGGTCATGTTCTCATTTGGAAAACCGCACAAGTGATATTCTGCAGGAATGTTATTGTCCCATTTATGCCTAATATTCACTGTTGGCTGAATCCCAACAAGCACCTTGATGTACAAGGAGCATACATATTTAGGGTTGACATAATCAAGGTACTCCTCATACCCCACATTCCTCTTAATTCCACAATAGTGGGATAAAATAACTGAACCTGCAGCCTTCAGAGCACTGTCATGCTCAATCTTGTCAGTTGCAGCATCCTTCACAACAGCGTTGGATGAGCTAGATTTTATAATTGGATTAGCCCAGAAGGTACCAAAGCTCAAGGCACTTAACAGATCCTTGAAATGTACAACCCATGCTAGGGAAAATCCTCCTGCCTGAGTGATAACATCCATCAGGCAAATCTGTATTTGATGAGGGAGACATTGGAACATAACCGGACCCAATAATAAAGTGGACAAAATTGACAAATATGCTCAATGCCTTGCATTCCCAGTTTTAGCCACAGTGGTACATTGGGCGTGGATGATGGAAGTCCCATAATGCTTTATAAATGCTTATTATCCACCACCGCCAGGGCACCAACTTTTTAATGTCCCCATAATTCTTCTGCATGCATTGTGGCCTGTCTTTCCTGGGCGTTATAGGCCTCAAGCAAGACACAGATCACAACATCACCCATTTTAGAAGAAAACCTGGCAATGGCACCACGACACCTAACCAGAATAACTCTGACTTTGTCCAAATGCATTCTGATCTTGCCTCCTTCTTTTCTACCAAAGTCCTCAAACTCTGTCAAACTATCCTCTCGTCCCATTCTTACTCTCTTCCTCCACCTCGTTCTCCTCCCACACTTTTTTCCAAACGTTTTTTCAAAATCATAAGAATTTAAAACACATTAAAAACTCAGACAGAGTTTACTTCTGTCACTCAATCTGATTTTACCCTCCTTCTTTCTAAAACTCATCCTACAGCTTCTCCCACCGACCCCATTCCTACCCCCCTCATTCCTAAAATCTACCCCCCTCCTCAAACCCTATCTCACCTCCTTTTTCAACACCTGTCTTTCAACATCCACCTTTCCTACACCATTCAAGCATGCAACTAACATTCCCATTCTCAAAAGACATTCTGCTAATCCCCACCTGCTTTCAACTATCGCCTCATCTCCCTCCTTCCTTTCCTCTCTAAACTTCTTGAACATATTGTCTATTCTCAACATTCTTCCATCACCTCCAACCACTCTCTCCTTCCCTCAACCCAATCTGGTTTCCGCCCTCTACACTCCATTGAAACTGCCCTCATCTCAGTTCTCAACCCTCTCCTTTCTGCACGCTACTCTAAACTTTCCTCTATTCTTATTCTCCTTGACCCTGCTGCTTTTGACACTGTTGACCATCCTCTTCTCCTTAACTCTCTCTCCTCTTTTGGCCTCAAAGACTCTGTTCTTAATTGGTTCTCCTCTTATCTTTCCAACCGCACCTTTGCTGTCTCTTGGGGTGGCTCCAGCTCTCCCATCCTCCCTCTTAACCTTGGCGTCCCCCAAGGTTCTGTCCTAGGCCCATTTCTCTTCTCGCTCTATACTTCCTTCCTTGCCCCTTTCTATTCTGTTGATACCCAGCTCTTCCTCTCCTTCTCCTCCTTCTCTCCCACATCTACAATAAGCTTTCTTCCTGTCTCTCTGCTACTAAATCCTGGATGTCCACTCATTTCCTTAATCTCAATGCTGACAAAACTGAAGTGCTATTCTTCCCTGCCAACACTCTCCCTCCTCCCTCCCCTCCCCTTTTCATTCTCTTTCCCCCCTCCCAACTCTTCTTCTCTCCCCATGCCCGCAACCTTGGTCTTTACACTGACCCCCACCTATCTCTCTCACCACATTTCTTTTACTGACAGATCTTGCCACTTTCACCTTTACATAATCTGTAAAATATGATCCTTCCTACCCTTTCACGCGACTAAAGTCTTAATCTCCTCCCTCATCTTCTCCAGACTTTTCTACTGCTCTACTCTTTTCTTTGGACTCCCCTCCTCTCACCTCTCCCCACTCCCTACTCAAATCTGTCTACCACTCTGCTATTCGCTCCCTCTGCTTTCTCTCACCTCATGACTCCATCTCTTCTTCTCTCACCTCTCTAGGTTGGCTCCCATTCCCCGCCCTGCTCAAATTCAACTTACTCTGCCTAGTCTCCAAATCCCTCTATGGTATTGCCTTCCACTACCTATCCTCCCTCCTCATTTTCTATACTCCTTCTCGTTCTCTACGATCTGCTGATCTCTTCCTACTCTCTCCTCCTCCTCCTGCCTGCGCCCCTTCCCACTTTCGCTCTTTCCATCTGCTCGCTCCTTTCCACTGGAACTGCCTCCCCCTCTCTATCTGCTCCATTCACTCCTACCCCTCCTTCCGCACCTCTCTAAAATCTCATCTCCTCCACTCACCTCCCTAACCCTTACACTCTACTCCCTCCTACCCTACTTCCAGCATCCCTAATTCTTATCTCCTCCATTCTTCTCCCTTTCACTGTCTGCTTCCTCTTTTATTTCTGCTTTTACCACTACTCATACATCTTATTCCCTCTCACACCTTGATCCCTCTTCTCTCTCACCAATCCTTGTCTATAATGTAAATTGTTTCTTGTACTGTTTTCTGGTTTGATTCAATTTGTCATTTAATGCTTGTTGTATCTAATGTTTGTTGTATCTTGCTTGTTCCTCTTGTAAAGCCTTTTTGATTAAAACGCTATATAAATTCAAAGAATTACAAATACAAAGATGCCATCACCATAATTCCCAGTTAATCAAAATGATTAACCTGTTCAATAGAGCCTTCGTCCAACCGCAGTGTAAATCCTCTAGTTTTCTTTTTGGGATTTGTGTTGAATATCATAGATTTGGTTTTTGTCACATTCACTCTTCTTGCAGAAATCTACAGATCTCCTTATCTGTTTATGGGCACCTGATGGGGTTAGTGATAACAACACTGCATCATCAGCTCACAGCAGAGTGATTACAATATCGTTGATTGTTAGTTGTTGTTTGCATACTGATGTTGATATTTAGGGAAGGACTGTGATTAGAGGAATGGGTGTAGGTTGTATGAATTATCACTTTGTGTTGCCAGTTTGAAGTTAGGAAACAGAAATATTCACTTCTGCAAACTCTCCTTTGCCTCTGGTTCTTTCCCCTCCCCTCTGAAGCACTCCATTGTGCATCCTCGCCTCAAGAAACCCACAGCTGGCTAACTGTCTGGCTAACTATCTTGTCTGGCTAACTATCAACCAATCTCCATTACTCCGTTTTTGTGTAAGCTCCTTGAAAAGCTGGCCATCTCTCAGCTTATCCTTCATTCTGATTCTGTTGGCTCTCTCCATGAACACCAGTCTGGCTTCAGAGCTGCCAGAAGCACGGAAACTGCTCTCCTGAACATCTGTGAAGCCCTACTTTCCAACCTTGACTCTAACATTCCCTCTGTCCTCATCCTACTTGATCTCGTTTCTCTGCTTTCGACACGGTCAAACATCCCACTCTGCTCAATCATCTCCGTGACAACCTGGGTATCACCTATCAGGCTCTTGCCTGGCTGACCTCTTTCCGCTCTGATCGTCCCTCCCAGGTACAACTTGGGTTCTTCCTATCTTCTATCTCCGACTCTACCTGCAGTTTTCCCCAGGGGTGCAACCTCTCACCTTGGCGTTTCAACCAATACCTGGCAACTCTCGCCTAATTCATTTCCATTTTCTGCTCAAATTTCCAGTGCTATGCTGATGTCTGATGACACCCAACTCATTTTCAGGCTTCCTTCAGCCACCTCGTATCCTTCCCTCATCTCAGACTGCCTAATCACCTTTCAAAATTGGTGTGCCACCAACAATCTTCATCTGAATGCGAACAAGACTGAGATACTCCTCATTGGTATACCTTCACCATCCTTTCCCCTCAATCTCTGGCCGGCCTCCGTTGGCCCTCCACCTACCCCTACCTGCGGGGCTAAGACTTTGACTCCACAATTTCCTTCTCTGCAGTCTGATGTCTCTAAAACGTCCAACTTCTTACTGCACCTCCTTAGGGGTACTCTGCCTTTCCTCTCCTTCCCCCAAAAACTCACTGTCTCTGAAGCTCTGGTTCTCTCTAGGTTGGACTACTGCAACAACCTCTTTCTAAATATACCTGCCTCCACTCTCTGCCATTTGCAACTAATCCAGAACAGGACTGCAAGACTTGTCCTTGGCCTCAAGTCCTGGAATCGTAACTTTCCAGCTCTGAAATTCCTTCATTGGCTCCTAGTTTATGCCAGGATTAAATTTAAAACCCTCTGCATTGTCCACAAGGCTTTCCTGGGCCTGGGTCCAAAATACCTTCAACTATCTCTCCGTAAATACTTCCCCTCTCAAGCCCATCGCTCCTCTACTTCTGACTCTCTCAGGGTCAGTCGTTTTTCAACGAAACAAGCTGGGGGTAGATCTCTGTCTTCTGCTGGGGCCTCCCTTTGGAACAGCCTCCCTGCCACCTTGAAACATGAAGAGAACCATCTCCGGTTCTGGAAGCAGCTCAAGACCTTTCTCTTCGCTTCTGCCTTTGCCCCTCTTCTCCCCCGCTGATCTGCTTTCTCTCTTAGCACCGTGCACCTGGCCACCCTCTGTTCTTCGGGCCCAGGTACCTGCTCACGCTGCCTCCCTCCTGCACTGCCTCCGGGCCACCCCTTCCACTGGGGTCTGTATCTGCACCCATGCAGTCCCCTACCCACTTGTCTTCTGCACTTATCAGATACACCCTATCTGACTATCCTAGCACTTTGCCATTTTCTGGCTGCACTACCACGGTTTATCGCCTTTATTTATTTATTTAACTTATTATTATTTATTCTGTTCTCTCCTCTTTTCCTCACTTTCCACTTCTCCCCCTTCCATGCACTTTCCCAGTGTGCCCTTTCCCATGCACTTGCATCACCACAATGAACATGGCAGACCTGAGGGAAGGTAAACACAGGTGGTACAGTGTGTTTTCTTGCCCATTTTCCAGGGTACCTGAATTGGTGGGTGGTGTTCCTGACATAGAATCATTGCAAAATTATCCATAACATATTTGTGGAAATGAGTGTGTTGTTTGAATGATATTACTGCATTCAAGTTGTATTTGTTTAAAATATTAGAGTGGAGTTGGGGAAAGATGTTTATGATTTTTCTAGTTGCAATTGTGACATTAGACATGTTTTTTTTCTTTCTCAGTGTGACATACAAGTTGCCATCAAGGAAGCAGCAGAAGCATGAGAAGCGGAGTCAGTGTTAGGTTCAGGAAAGTATAGAATGTAAAAATGGTTCAAAGTATATCAGTGCACATCCTGAAAATGTTATTGATGAAAACATTATTGATACCAATTATGTAACATGTAATGATGGACCTGTAGATAGTAATATTGAAGCCATGCGTTCAGATACAAGTTCACAGAAATGAACCCAAAAAACTAAGTAAACAAAACTAATACAGTGGTAGAAATATACAGCACATTTACAGATATTCACTGCAAGATGTTTTACAGGTTAGAAAATACATTTTCCTATCTTGCTCACTTGAGCAGAAAAAGGAACTTAAACGTGTAATAGAAAAATACTTTGTTGAAGAGAAATTTGTTTTCTTTTGATTCTCAAAGAATGGAAAAAAATTGAGAAAAGCCATGAATGAGCTTTCAATGAGTTTTAAATGTAAGAGAAATATTACTGGTAAGAATTTCTGTTAAGTGTATGGAAGGAAGTGGTTGCACACCTCTCACACTGAGCAGTATTTTAATGAACAAAGTTTCCATCGAAATTGTATGTTAACATTGGCATTCACTGAGCTCAATCGGGGTTATGAATTTTGAGATGGTATTTTTAGGGGATTTGAAACTAAGACAAAGCGGGTGCATAGAAATTAAGATCTTGCAGGTACTTCCAATGCTTCAAACTTGAAGTCTGTCCTGCAATGGAAGTGTTCTTTGATATGCAATATTAGACAGTGATCTTGCCCAATATTGAGGTCATTTGTTACTCGTTTCCACACAAGCAAAGGTGAGAAAAAACAGATTAGAATGGTTCAATGTGAGGATCTTTGTGAGTTAAGAGAATTAACTGGTTTACAGGGCCACTATTCAGCATGTTTAAGTGAAGGTACATGTTCTACTACATTCCACCATATACGCATGTTAGCAGCTCATCATACTAAAATGTGTCACCTACTTACAGAGTTATACTTTTGTAAGGCACCAGCTTTTTCACTTGGAATTTAAGGTATTGATTTGTGGTACTGTAGATGAATTGAAGATTGTACAAGAATCATTACATGGGTCATACTTTGTATCAGATGCATTATTTCAGGAGACACCTGTTGGAGCAGGTGAAATGAATGTCATGCTTTCCAAGGACGCAATCCTGGAAGAATATTAAAAAAGATATTTCTAAGTTTCAATCAGTTGCCAATCAATAGCTGAACAGAGTGTGTGTATCTTGCCGATGCACGTTCTAAAGGTCATAAGTACAAACAATGTATATTGAGAGGAAGGTGCTTCCTAACAGAGATGATGGGCCTAATCTCGAGTTGGACATTAGCCCTTAAATGCGGCAGTAATGCTATTACCACTGCATTTAAGGGTCTGCCCAAACATACGGCTGGGTGTAAATGTGCTGACTTAACACCCATTTTCGGGACGCAATTAGCGGGGCACTATTGGCCCCAATGGGGAATGTGGATTTACAGTCAGCTCCAAACCTGTAATACCGCCGGATGTTTGGGCGGTAACACACATACAGCTGGGTTGCCGGCCAACTCGTGATGAGGACCGATGTGTGGAAAGTCCTCTTCTTATAATTGTTTGCCGGTGTTCGAGTTGATCTTACTGAATGTCAAATCTTGTATAATTATTGCATCATTGCTATCACAAAATGTGCAATGTCCTCAAATAATGCTTTGAACAAAATGGAATGTTGTGTTATTCCCTTAGCTCTGCAGAAGCTGCATATGTTTCAGATGATTGCATTACAAACAGTTCATCCATTTCAGGTTACAGTCAGGTTGGAGATGCAGTTTTCAAAGGTTCCTTCAAACGCATACATGCAAGGAGTGAAAGGTAAAGTGTATTTACCACTAGATTTCAAATACAATTTTCTGAATCTGGGTGTCAGACGTCTGATTGAGGATTCATTGTTGATATTAGTGAATTGTGTAGCAACAAAACACAGGATAATCTGGCAGAAAATTGTCCATTTTAAAAAGGTGGAAAGGAGTTCTTGCCTATTTGGAAAAGAAGAATGAGTTTTGCATTGATCTTCAGATTGAATAGGACATTACACTCCTTGATATGTCTTTAAAAGCAGGTGGAATAATTTAGCATTTTAGTGAGGCTCAGGCTTCTGGTTTATATGAGCACTGCACTATTTATTGTTTGAAATCTTGTGAGGTGATGGGTGATGTAATTGAATTATATCAACTACAGCAAGTAAGGGGTTCACTGATTAGTTTGTAGGAGAAGGGTTTAGCGGCTCAATGTTGGTCAGTTGGATGAATGCCCTTCACTCATACATGTATCAGAAACCGTTGTACACGCATATATGCCGAGGACCCACGATTCAGGGGAAACAAAAAGTACATTTTCCACTTGTACGAAAGTGAGTATTCCACTCTTTTGCTATTCATTGGCACACACACTGAAGACTGGCACATGTTTTCAAAATGCCACTGCGAGTGCAGAGGGTCAAAGATAAGGATGAGGTGTTAGAAAGCAAGATAACAAACATTCTTACTAACAATCGTGGCACTAAGATACCTTTCAGAGGTCAGGTGCATGCTTTGAAACATAGGTCCACTCACCTGGTTTGTAACTCTGAGTTGTGCGGAGCGTGGATCGGATGATTTAGCAGATTTGCATTTATGAAACCAGCCCTTCAAAAAGTGCTGTAGAGGACATGACACCAGCTGAACTCTATGCCATGGACCCTGTTCTTGTTTCTCGGTTTTTCCATCACTGTTTGCTAGCTAATTTAGCTAATTTCCATTTCATATGCAGCAAAGACAATGCTCCTCTTGGAAATGTAGAACATTTTTGGGGGAGGAAGTGGTATCAGGCACTTGGAGCACCTCACATTCATACGCTTTTATGGGTGATAGATGATCTATGGTCTGGCAAAGATAGAGACAGCACAATTTTGGAATTCATTGACAAATATGTGACATGTGAATTCCCAACAGTGTCTGAAAACGCAGAGTTGTGTTTGAAGGTCTTAACATTTTCAAATGCACAAGTGCTGTAAATATTGCTGAAGAAGATATAAGCACAAAGGGAAATATTACACAAGGTGTAGATCTGGATTCTCTAGACCTATTTATTCAGCTGGACAAGTGAACAGTGTATTGCATATTGTTGACACCATGTGATGGTAATATCAATCAAAAACATTTACAACCTCACATGCAATGAACAGACCCAGTTCACAAATTACTATAATCCGGTCATAGTTCCGCTTTGGAGTGAAACATTGATGTTCAGTATGTAGCAGACAACAGTACTGCTGTTGCACAGTATGCTACTGCTTATCCGACCAAAGCTGAAAGGAGCAATGGAAATAAGGTTTGGGCTGATGTGAGTGTGGTGTGTACAAAGCTTTTGATAGACTTACCATCACTCCTTTGTATGGGCAGTGTGTCAATATTTTGTGTTTGCACCAAGGACAAGTAATTTGTAGGAAGAGTGTTCTAAAAACACTTTCTGAAATTGAACATTTGGCCAAAAAAGTACTGCTCTGTAATAATATACTGAAAAAACATTTGATTTGTGGGTATTATCCAAAGAGGCCCAGTGCGATGGAGGAACTGTGCATGTATGAGATAGCTGAGCACTACTCATATCACAGTGTGGATGCACATGTATAAAGGGACATTTCAAGTTACACAATTGTCGAGGGTGCCTATTGAGTCTTGAGAATACATCTGTCGTCAACCACATAAAGCTGTCTTGTGAAACTGAAGGAAAAGAAATGTTTTACTTTTGCACCGTGCAGTTTATTTTACTGTGGCGTGGTGTGGAAGAGTTGTTTTTTACTTTTGGGCTTACCGAGAAACATTTGAGAACAAAAAACTGGATATCTTTTATCCCTAGTTTGGAAATTACTTAAAGATGCCAGGAGGATAAGGTGGAATCTGAAATTGAACAGACAACTTCTGAAGGAAGACAAAGGTGTGTTGATAACAGTCAAAATACTCTTGGAAATACATTTTTATGCAATGAGGCTGACATTGCTATGGAAGAAGTGGAAAATATTGTGCAACAAGCTAAAGATTCTGAGATTTTACTTCCTGTTTGGTAGTAAAACTAAACAATGAGCAGGAAGCAATTTTCAAACAAGTTAGTGAACATATTTCTCGTGGCCTTGATGATGAAAATAGATATGTTCATGCTCAGTTGTTAATCCTTTGTTGTTGTGCATCAGTGGACAAGTTGAAACAGGGAAAACAAATTTTTTAATTCATGCCCTGCGAGCCTTCATCCAAGAAAAGACCAACTGGTCTCTGTCTTGTATTGTGACTGCACCCACTGGTTTGTCAGCATTTAACATAAGAGGTGTTACTCTGAATCACTTGTTTGTGTTACATCTTGTACAATACAACAAGCTGTAATTCTGTAAATTCGATGGAGAAGCTGCTCATGAAGTTGGCAGGATTCTGCATAAAATGAAAGTTCTAAATGTCGATGAATTTAGCATGGTATTCAATATCATGCTTGTTTTCACACATTTGAGAATGAAGCAGGTGCTGACAACAGACTACAAGGAATTGTTTGGTGGTAAACATGTGATTTTCTTTAGTGATCTCCTGCAGTTAACTCCTGTCAAAGGTCAACCTCTTTTTATGACCCTGCTTAGTAAATATTCAAGTGTACTGGCAATATAGGAATTGTGAACCTCTGGCCAAATTTCCAATATCATGAACTTAGTGGCAACATGAGACAATCGGCAGATTTAAAGTATGCAGATATCCTAAAAGATATCCATTTGGGAGTGTTGAGTGATAATGCATGCACAGTCTTCGGAAGTAGGCTGCTTTCTAACAGATACCACAAAGGATACAATCCTTCTAAGGTTGTTTTGGATTTGAGACAAAGGGAAATATAATAGAATGTGTTTGCTTGTTGTCTACAACTGCAGAATGTGATGGATTCAATTATGTAATGATGGCATGTGAGCATGAAGACATTGGGCCTCATTACAAGTCTGGAGGTAGCCGTGCAGGTAAAACTGGCAGACTGCTGCCGGACTTGTGAAGATTTCCAGCGCCTGGCTTCACGGAAACACTGGACATTACGGACCTGGCGGTCAGTGAAGTCAGGAGCCGGAAAATGTTAATCCCCATTCACATAGGACTCAATGGAATGGGGAACACGGAAGCACCGGCACCATTAAAAACGGTGCCGGTGCTTCCGTGTAGGTCTGCTTATCGTGGCCGCTGTGCCCAGCAGGGTCCCACCTGCCAGGCACAGCAACTCCGGCAAGCAGACCTGTAGTGTGCCGGTCCGGTAACAACGGTACCGGTAGGCTTACCGGCAGCGTTGTTACCGGACCGGCACAAGTATAATGAGGCCCATTGTAGAAATAAAATGTGTAGATCTTTTGGAAGGCCAAGCAACGCCAATAGAATTAAACAGTAAAGTCAATATCACAGAGAGCAGGATTAGAATCAAATTTAGAATTGTGTGTCAAATCCCCAGTTATCTTGAGACGTAACATGTATTTAGAATTTGCACTTGTTCATGGAGCAATGGGAAGAGTAGCGGTTTGCCTTATTACCAGAGTACTTTAGTACAGTTAATTGTTGTGCAGTTTCATCACATTAAAGAACCACAATTGGTAGGTAGGACTTCTGCACGGTTTCAACTTTTTAAATACATGTATGTCCAAAGGGCACAGTCTCTCTGTGCTTTGCTAATGCCATCATAGTGCAAAAATCTCAAGGTTTAAGTTCAGCTAATGTACTGATGGATGTTGGATGGACATTCTTTAAGGATGGCATGGCATACATTGTATTGTCTCCTGTGAGAATTTTGCATGGATTATAGTTAATAGCCTTTGAGGAGTCTAAAGTTGCTGCTGACGTGGAATGTGCTGTAGAATATAATTGTCTACCTTTACATTATGCTCCTCACCTGGCTGCACTGCCAGTTCCCTTGAGGCTTAGTTGTAAACTAAAGAAGACAGATCGTGTTGCTGAAAGACAAAGCAACAAAATTAAACCTTTTAAAAAACAAATATTGGTGAGGGAAGAGAACAGTACTGTTTATTTTTATGGATTCACTGAATTGGCTTTCAGTAACAAAATATGAGTTTGATGCAATTGTAATTCAACTATGAATTTGCTGTTTCAGATGACAGTGTTAATGGAAAGTGTAACCACTCATGCAGACAATGTCCTCTGCCGGGGATTAACCTCTTTAGAAACACTGATTAAAGCAGCCCTACATGATGTAGATTGTGCATCTCCAATTTGTCATGTGGTTGCAGCTGCAAGTTAACGTTCATATTTTTCTGAAACCTCTCAACAAGATGCACATGAGTTTCTCATGTCAATCTTTGAGGTTATACAAAAGGAACATGTTCCTGTTGACTCTTTTGCCAGTTTGTCATATGAGTGGTTCCATGTTTGTTCTGGATGTCATCATCAAATTGTTGACTGTGATCCCATTGAGTGGTGTGTACCTTTCAGTACCAGGCTGAGATAGTGTTTCACTATGTGGTCTGGTTTCCAATAATTACCAGGACATGGACTGTGGTTGATACAATGCTTACTACAACTCGACATCAAGAAATTTGCTGTGTCAAAAGTACTTTTGTTGCAGTGATATAGAGATGATGGTACACACATTAATACCAACATTTTGCAGTTTGTGCTTGGTCAGGTTTCAATATCGCAGAAAACATTTGAACTGTTGGAATTATATTCCACACCAGAGTATGCATTCACAGTGGCCATTACACCAGTTGGCTGTGACAAGGAACAACGTGGCATGTCTGCAAGGATTCATCTGTTTCTTTCAAGCCTAGATTTTCATAGATATCTCACAAATGCTTACTTAATGTTATTGAAACCAAAATGTACAGTGCAGTTTTACTTTAAACTAAACATATATTTGTTATAGTCAATGAGAATAGATTTTGACACTCATCAGCGTTTTGAAATATTTATTTAGATTGCAATGTAATTAGGTAGTTTTTTGTAAGCATATTATATTGCGTGGCTAAGAAGTGTCATTATTTTCAAAAAAGGTATACAGTTCATGATTGTAATTATTTCAATATAAATATGAGTACATTTAATTAGTAGAGATAGTACTAGCATTCTGCAAACTTTTGTTTCTCGTTTTTACTTAAGATGTTGTATGCAAATCCATATGTGTACTAATGTTTCATATGGATATTTAGGTTGTGTGCTATTTTCCCAGCTAAATTTTTTTTCTGAGATAGTTTAATTCTTAGGTCAATGTGTTTAATGATAACAACACATTACGTTAAAGTAATAATAAAAGATGCACTGGGTGATGTCATGAGACACTTAAATAGGATTTCCATTCTATAGGTATAGAGGACAGTTATGTTCGGTTAAATTCTTATCAAAGTAATTTACAACAAGGGAGACTAGTTTTTCATTTTGTGGATGTGGCCTAACTGTAGACACACAAACATCTAGATTAGTGTTTTATATGAATATTTCATTACAATTTTCTGCAGAAGAGTCCAGGATAGTAATTTAGAACCTTTTTTGCAAAACCAGTATATTGATTGTGAAAATTGTTTCTTTTCAAAGATGATACTAGCTTATTATAGGAATTCATTCATGTCTGAATTGTCCATAGCAGTACTATTGTAGCTATGTATATAATATGTACTTTATGATTTATCATTCTAATGAATTAATATAGTAGCATGTAATTGTATTGTGTAAACACTTCCAGGAATTAATGCAGCCTTGTCTGGTGGCTTTACAGAATTCCGTAAATTGTTTGACACAGTTTGATGTAAGTGTCAATGTTTTGCTTTAAAGGGTTGGAGAAAAATCATAAAATGTTTCTAGTAATTTCTAAAATATTTTCTGGACATCTGTATTTAGTACTAATCTAGTTTTAACATCCTTCTTATGTTATAATGTTCTTTTTGATAATAAATGTAACAAAGGTTTGATCAATAATGATTACATTCATATTATAATACTAACCATACTCACATCAGCTTTGTATGTCAGAAAAGAAACCTAATGTTATTTTTTTTTAAGATATAGAAATATGTTTGATTTAGTAACATTCATAAACAGATTTCTTATGCACATGTATACGTTCATTTTTAGGAATACAGAATACAGAGAAGTGTAATGCATTTGTGAGTTATTTATCACGTTTTGACATTATGTTATTTGAGGTACCATATAATTTCATATATTAATTTTGTGAAAGTTGTGGTAAACTAACATAGCTGTGTTAAATAGTCACATTTTTTTCTAATTAAATTAGAGTTAATGTTAAATCATTTGCAGTATGGCACATTAAAATGCAAACAGTATATTTTTATGTGGAGGTTTTTTTTACTGTGCAGTTATTTGAATTTTACTCCACCGCTCATATGATTATATATCATAAACCTAGGTGCTAGGGTACATCAAACAGAGACAAAATCAATGTTTTGGATATTTCCATCTTCCATCAAGAGAGTAAACTATGGGTTAAACCATTTAGAAAACCCACAGATCGGAATGCCCTCCTACATTTTTCTAGTCACCATGCTAAACATATGAAGGCCAGCATACCTTTTGGTCAGTTTTTAAAGTTAAAACATAACAGCAGTATGAAAAAGAACTTTGAGGATAAGGCTAATGTTCTACCAGAGAAGTTAGTAGCTAGAGATTATCCTATCTGTCTGGTAAAAAATTCAGCAAAGAGAGCTTTTAACATCAACCAAGAGGCCTTATTGGAGGATGTACCATGCAGAGCCAAACGGGGAGCAGGATTGGTATTTGTTAATACCTTTTCAGATCTCTCATAGAAAATAAAAACTGGAAAAAGATATTCACAAAAAAAGGAAACTCTGCCACTTGTGGCGTTTCGGAAAAGTCAGAATATTAGGAACATAATTATCCAGAATGACATCACTGACAAGCCTTTGAAGATGGCCATACAATCTAATCTGTTGGTTATGAAACCCTTGGTGGAGCATTTCCCATGTAGCCAATGTATCATTTGCAATTTCACTATAGGAACAAATGAAGTAAACATTTGTGTGAAGAATAAATGGGTCATTAAAGATCAAAGTAATTGCAATAGTGAAAATGTGGTTTATATGATTACTTGCCCTTCTGGGTTATGATACATTTAAAAAAAGCAACAGAAAATGTAAAACTAGACTTATTGAGCACAGTAGTTGTATAAAAAATAACATTGTCAAGGCCCCATTGGTTAAACATGTCATAGAAAAGGGACACACCCACAACAGCATCCAGCAGTTTATTCTTTAAAAAAGTGATGGTCCCAATAGGGAAGCAGTCTATCAAAGGCTTCTGACCTTTGAACAGAAAATTATTTTCAAAACTAACAGTCATATCTCAGAACTTAATGATGAATTGGAATGGCACAATGTTTTTTTGACACAATGATGCTTTGCATAAAGACAGATAAGCATGTCTCTAAATATTGTCTGTCCTTTGGGGGACATCAATCGATCTTTTGCAGACTCTGTTACCATGTAACATTTGATGTAATATGTTGTTTTCATGCATATTCTGTGAAGATGCAACATTGTTTTTACACAGCATATTAGAATAGGACCTTAAACGTACGTCTATATTAGACAGGTAGCCCATGCCCAATAGTAGACATTTAGGAGCCAATGAGTTTAACGAAACTTTGAACACACAGTGCGCTGTTGGTTTTTCTATGCTAAATACGGTTTAGTATCAATTGCGTAACCTGTGTTTGACATAGTATCCATGTGTTAAAAAAGCTGTGATGTATAAAAAAACTGTAATGTGGAATCATACCCTAAATGATCCCTCTTTGTGTGTGAGGCGATAAACAGTTAACCTATTCAATCTCTCTTGTTTATGATACATCTTGCATGCAAGGGACTGTTTATCTTCATGTACTTCTATTTTGATGTACTTTGTATTATGTATCTAATAATGGTCCTGAGCCGAACAGTATTTTTCTTGCCCCAACAGCTATACCATTCATGGTATCCCACCATGTTTTGGAAGTGATTAAATCCCTGTACTTGATTACCCTGTATTGGAATGGTGGGTTGCTGGTCCCCAAAACTGTAGATTGTGTGCTGGATAGTAATTTAGCTTTTCAAAAATGGTGCTCCCATTTGGCTAAGCGGCTGATGCCGTTTTATAGACCTACTTGTACATGGGAGTGCATCTTTATATTGTGTAATGGCTGAGGTTCATGCCGGCAATCAAAAAGCTGCCAAAGTGTATTGTGTGAGCCTTAGTTGGTGTCTACACTTTTGCAGTCAATTGTGCGAATGTCCGGTTTTGAAGCAGAGAAAGAAGCCTTTTTGCAGTAGTAGCCCCAGGTGGAGTGCACAGAGGTACCATTATAGTGTGGTTCAGAATGCCCTACACCATTGTGAAATTTGGGTTGTTTACCATACACTAAGATGAGCATGGTGAAAAGCATTGCGCTGGGCTCATGTGGTTATGTGTTTTAGGATGTTGTGTGGCTTATTCTGCATGTTGTGAACTGTCCCCATATTGTCGCGAACACTGACATTGGGATAAGACAATATCTGTTTTTTTCTGGCTTTCACTGTTGCATTTCATGGCATTGAAGATAGTCTAGAGTTAATTAATAATACAGAAGTTGTTTATTTGTTGCTTGCAATGTGTGTGATATATGGTGCTCTAAGTAGTGTGTTTTTGCATGTTGGTTCAATAAATAACAATGTGAGCCTTTAAAGTGTGGATGAACACTGAAGTAAGAGTCATATTGCTACCATAAAGGTAGGTAGTGTTTTAGGTTTTGGTAGTGTTGATCGATATTGTGGGGGAGATACAGTGAGAAAGTGTGGTCTTTTGCTTGATACAGGATGCACTCTCGTTTATCAGTGCAGTGTTGTGGTGTGGGTAATCTTTGGATGCCCTTTCATAACTGTCACCAGTCCTACTACAATTTTTAGTTCATGACTGTTACTGAAGAAAACCATGTGGCCTACATATGTCCGTAAAGGATAAAAGAGGGATACAGACATGTGATGTCATCAGTGATGTCATCAATGGCATTTGTGATGTCATCTTTGATGTTGTGGGTGTTAGTCTTAGCAGTGCACAGTGGTAGCGCAAGTTATGGTTGCTTAGCTTACCATAACTGACGTATTTTAGGGGTTTTTCGGTTTTACTTGGAACCATAACGTCCCTTTAACAAAGTTTTTTCACTGAATTTCATAGGTTTTTAGTAGCGCAACTTAACCATAACGTCCCTTTAACAACGTTTTTTCACTGAATTTCATAGGTTTTTAGTAGCGCAACTTAACAATAACTTGATAACAATAACAACTCTGACTTTATGTACATGTAATGTGGAACATATTGAACCCCCTCTACTGAACCCCCTCTACTGAATTTGATTTCCGCGAACTCTTTTAATGTCTGCGGACATGTTCGAACAACAGCACCACTACCCAAAAAGTCTGGGGGGTATGTTTAATTGTTATGTCATAACATATGAACATTTTACAAATTCACAAACCAGCACACATACACATTATATTTAGAAATAAATAAGAAGTGTAACCCAAATATATAACACACTAACCATTCATTTAAATACAATATCTTCTCAAATGGAATATACCAAAAGATAAAAGATAGGCTTCCAACATGATTACCTCACAGAAACTCCACAACTAAGAACAACAACAGATCTACAGACCACTCAGAACACACCTTACCTGAAATAGTAAGTGTACTGCATTGTATTCATATATTTATAAACTTTCTGTATTAGATACAAAAAAGAATGATATTATGTTTTTTTTCTAACAGAAATGTCTAGTACTCTGGAGTGGCTAGAGGAGCATTTCCCACGTGAGGAAATGTCTGAAGATAGTGAATCTAATGGTAGACACTTTACTATATAAACGAATTCATTAATATTATTTTATATACATTTAACAAATATTTATTTTTTTGTACAGACCATACAAAAATTGAAAATACTAATGAAAAAGCTGTATTGGATAAGAACCTTCAGCACATAGAACCAAAAATGGACCTACTCTTGGCAAATTTTAATAATATGAAACACTTTGTGGAGGATCACTTCAAACAAACAACTACATACCATTGTCCCACATGTACCTGTCCCCTCTCACCATATCCCAGTCAATTATCCCCAAACCCTCTCCATGAACCAAAACATTTTGATGAGACTTCATCCCTTCTTCACCCCATATAAATCCTATTGAAACCCCTAATTCTCCTGTTTTTGTTTGTTTCTGCCTCACCGTCTAAAGTAAAATTATTATATTGTGTCCTAATTCATTTCTTGTTTTTTTTTTTTTTAAAGCAATTTAGGTTTCCGCGGACAGTGCGGGTGTCTGGAATGTCTTTGAAGAAACGAAAATGGAGGTGTCCTAAAACACTATATATGTCCGTACTGTTCGCTAGCAAGTTAAAACTGTTCTAAGAACACACGCGGTGTTCTGAAATGTTCGTCAATGGACGAAATGTGGGTGTCCTGACGACTCTGTCCGTATTGTTCACTGGCAAGATGAAAGTGTTCTTAGAACATATTATGTGTCCTGTGATGTTCTTAAATGAACAAAATGTGTGTATCCTGAGGACGCTATGCCTGTCCGTATTATTCGCAGGCAAGTTAAAACTGTTCTAAGAATACAGGCTGTGTACTAAAATGTTCTTAAAGAAACAAATGGAAGTGTCCTTAGGACGCTATGCCTGTCCATAATGTTCGCAGGCAAGTTGAAACTGTTCCTAGAACACACACAGTGTCTTGAAATGTTCATCAATGGACGAAATGTGGGTGTCCTGACGACGCTGTCCGTATTGTTCGCTGGCAAGATGAAAGTGTTCTTAGAACATATTATGTGTCCTGGGATGTTCGTAAATAAACAAAATGGGGGTGTCGTGAGGATGCTACGCCTGTCCGTATTGTTCGCAGGCAAGTTGAAACTATTCTAAGAACACACACGGTGTCCTGAAATGTTCATCAATGGACGAAATGTGGGTGTCTTGAGGACGCTATGCCTGTCCGTATTGTTCGCAGGCAAGTTGAAATTGTTCTAAAAACACAGGCTGTGTCCTAAAATGTTCGTAAAGAAACAAAATGGGAGTGTCCTGAGGACGCTCTGCCTGTCCGTATTGTTCGCTGGCAAGATGAAAGTATTCTTAGAACATATTATGTGTCGTGGGGTGTTCGTAAATAAACAAAATGGGGGTGTCGTGAGGATGCTACGCCTGTCCGTACTGTTCGTAGGCAGATTGAAACTATTCTCAGAACACATCAAGTGTCCGGGAATGTTCATAAATAAACAAAATGGGGGTGTCCTAAGGACGCTATGCCTGTCCGTATTGTTCGCAGACAAGTTGAAACTGTTCTAAGAACAAACACCTGTCCGTAACTGTTAGTTTTACTTGTGAAGCACTTTTAATCACTCCAGGACCCGAGCAGTGTCCGTAGAACACCAATGCGCATGCGCAAAATAGTTTCAATGCATTTTGGTGTCCTGCGGACACCCGCTCCCTTTGCAGACATGTTCGCAAAGCCATCATGTGACCGCGCCCACGATCAGCGTATGTTCTGATTGCAAACACTCTTCATGTCCCCGAACAATTTAAAACTACATTTTCAAGTAATCCATAATATTTCCCAACAAAAACTCATGATGGAACAAGTCCCACATAGTAATCCTGAGTTTCTACATACATTTTGTAACTTTTTGAGACCTTTTTTCTGTTCGATCTGTCCGCGGACAGAGCATATGTCCGCAAACCGCGCACAAGCACCCCTATAAAAGACCACGCCCTAGAGCTCATTCTCATTGTGTTTCTCGCTATCCCATAGAGCACAGCGAATTTTCCTGCCAATTTGCAGATTTTCAACGCCCAGCTGATGGCTTCCATGGCTCCACTACTGCCACCTGCTGCTGCATCTGCCTCAGCCGCACTCCCACTCCCTCTACCACCACCACCTCCCCAAGGGCCTGAAGAGGGGAACAGGAGTGAGGATGCACAGGAGGAAGAAGAGGATGATGAGAATGAGGTAGTGGAAGTCCCTACTACCAGCACTCGCCGTGAGTCTTGGGTGTGGCGGTTATTTACCATTCGAGGTAATGGTCCTAAGGTGTGTGCGAACCAAGTCACCTGCAATGAGTGAAAAATGGTACTCCATCGCGGGAGGGATGGTTCATACAGCTTTGGGGCAACTACCATGAAGCAACACCAAAGTTGTACCTTGCGAGGAGCGTAGCAGGTTGACTTCCTCTACTTCATCCTCTGTTTCCGATCCTGTCACCACAAGGAACACTCCTGTGGGACAGCGCATTCCTCCAGCTGCCTCACAGGCCATACGCAATGCTGATGACCCTTACCTTTCGAGGGTCACAGTTGTGTGTATGTACTGCGACGCAGTACTGTGCAGGGGGGAGAGACTTTGTAGTGCTTTTCAGAGCACGAAAAAGTCTGCTCACTACCCAAGTGAAACCCACTCTACATCTTCCTCTCTCAGCTCACCCTTTCTTATCCCAGTGGTTGCTGTCCCCCTCTTACTCTCCTTTCCCCTCCTCTCCTAGTGTGTCTTGTATAAAAAACCCACCAAAATAAAAAAGGCTCTTTTCAGAGCCGCCTTTTACAGTAAAAAATAGAAGTGAAAATAAATGAAGCAGGACTCTGTGTATTTTTTAGAAGTCCGTGGACAGTCCGCAGACATCTAAAATTTTGGGGTGCTAGCCTATCATAACCATCACAGTTTTATCTGGGAGGAAGTGGTGGCTCTGAAAAGAGTCTTTTGGTGGTGTTTGTATGTGTTTGAAAAATTTGAAATGCTCAACACCTACTATAAAATGGATGCTGTAATTCCAAAAAAGGTTGCAATGCATTTTGTATATTTCTCAAAAAAATCTGATTGCCAGTATAAGTAAGATGTACTCCATCTCTGCGAAAAATGTATGTACTATGAAACATAATATTTTCATTGTGAAAAGAGGACATGCCAAAATCTCTTAGAAATACACAAACAGCCTTATTGACATTGTGCCTTGCTTTCTCCATTTGTGAACCAAATGAAGAAGAACGAAGCCACATTTGTCTCTGCGCAATCCGTGATAAAATTACTTGAGAATTTGGAAACATGTCCATGACCTTCCCAAGTCATTCTTTCATTGCAAATTGCACAGAAATTCCAGACACATGTCCTAAACTGTTAGCTCCATAATGAATTACAATTATGTCTGGATGTTGATCTGTCTCCAAAGTAGCACAGAGAGGTAGCAAGTCCAACCACTTCATTCGAAGTACTCCATGCCAGTGCACTTCCACATGTGGGAATCCAAGATCTACAGCTACTCCACAGCTTTCTGCATGAACATTCAACCAATGTATCCACGAGTCTCCCAAAATCCAAACAATCTGTTTTTTGAAACACACAGCCATAGCAATCTGTTCTTCCCTCAGAAAAAAGAGTATCTGAGAAACTCTCTCCTGGCACAACACACCCACTAAACTTTTCTGACCAATCCCTTTCAGTGTTCATTCTCATTTGCATGGCTCCCCAACCCAAAAATCCCCTGATGTAACACCCGATGTCCGCGGACTAATGCCATGTCTGCGGACATATCGTAACATGAACAGTCCTTCTACCATTTCCTTTTCACTTTCTGTGCCATTCCCTCATTGGATATGGCTAAGAAGTCACATGAACAAACACCAATCACATCCAAGACCTCTACATCTAACTGCATCATCATAGATCACCACTTTAAATGTATTGTTAATCTCGCTGAGTATAAGTGTCATATCATTGGAAAGCACCTTCTACAAGAAATACTGTACAAGTCTCCAAGCACAAACTACAGGTATGCATATTTTCTATATAGTACATGTACAATTTTTATAGATTCATATAAACAGATTAACTGACTTTTAGCTTGTATCATCTATAAAATGAATTTACTGTCATTTTTTCCATCTCCTAAAATCAACTGTCACTTCCAAACCTATCTGCTATTTAATTTCTTTTTACACATACATTTTCAAAGCATGTTGAACTAACATATTTAAAGTACAATATGAAGAGTTAACATACTCAAACAAAATTGCATGCACACCGTATGTTCAAAAATCAAACAACAATAGTTGTACAAATATGTAAACATTTATTTACTTATATTTATATACTGCACAAGAAGCCCATGGCATTGAGGCGCTGTTACTTACAAGAGCTTAGTTATGGAAATAGTGGTATTCAGTGGTACATTATGACTTCCACAAGGCATACAAACGATATTTTGGTTGGTACAGTTAGTCATTACAATACAGTTTATGCATTAAGAACATATGATATGTATTCAACTGGTGCGGCGCATCTTATGTGAATAAGAAAGTTTTCATGATTTTAAGGAAGGCGCTGAGTATTAATGTCAATTAAAAAAAATCAATGTCTAAAATAAAAACAATGCTACATACAAACAAAATTCCTTATTTGTTTCCTTTACAATTGCGGTAAAGACTATTCTCCTGAAAAGAAGCAGCCGAATTTGAAGTACAAAGAACAACTAAGAAGAAACTGCTCATTAAAAAAAAAAAGTAAGTTGAATACCACCATATTATTTGTACTATTATTCAAACACACTGTAATGTTAATTCATGCTATTTCTGTGTCTAAAAATAGAGATTGTGCACCATTCTGTCTACAAATCCCCATTTCTTAAACAGAGATTTACAGGCAGAATGACGCACAATTTCTTAGTTTTCGACACACAAATAACCCAACTCAACCCCTAGAATGTTCATATTATAGAACAAACAACTGTTTTAATTGTATACCATTAGATTTACTAGTTCTACTTCTCCACACCACCAGCTTACTTTCTACTACCATCTGAACCCCAGTTTAGTAGCACATATATTCAAGAATAGCCATCCCAACTAGTTGTAGTTGCCCAATGCACAATCACACACCATTACGTACATCTTTATTATCTTACTCACACACTCATGCAAACAGCACACATACATTAAGAACACCCCAACCCATACCTTCTTTATTTTTTTCAACAGACCCTAAAGAATGCCTACCAAAAATCAAGTCCGTAGAAAGCAACGCAGAAACAGAGCAAATGAAAATAGAAGTGTCCAAAACAAGCATCCATCTCTAGCAGAATTTGTAAAAAAAGTTAAAACAAAACAGCTAATACAGTCATTTAGCGAAACAAAACAAGCTTCAAGTACAGAAACTTTGCCTCCTCTATCAAAATGTAAAACAAACCACAAAACAATTAACAAAAAATCAGCTACCACTACAGATGTAATTGCTCCTATAACTCTTGATGTAGTGCAAACTAAGCTTACCAAAAAAAGTATTTTAGCAAAAATGTTTCATCACAGAGTCCTGCAAAATCTTATAAAAACAGGAGAGAAATCAAACTCAACCCTTAAAACCTATCGTAGGAAATTAATCTTAGAAGAGTTGAAAGTCAGTGCAATCCTTCTCAAAATAAACTTATTTATTTTAGTGTTAAACAAAATGAAACCAGTAACAAAACTAATGACTAAATTACAAAAAAGACTTCTCAATAAACGAAATGTCAACAGAAATAACTTCTTAAGTATCTGTGGTGGTGAATGGAGTCGCACTACGAACACAGTACCATACTTTAATGAAGAAGCATACAAACAAAATCAAACAAATACAATTGCCATAGATAGCAGTGGACGAAGTTATGAAAAAGTTAATAATACCATAATGGAACAAGATATACTACTTACAAAAATATCCCCAGAAAACTTAGAATTACCTCTCCATTCAACTGAATCAGAACGTCTAGTATACAAATGGCATTGCACGTCAATGTGTAGCATTCCCAAAGATTCTTTCAGGTCTTTACGCCAATTCCTCAATCAATATGTGAAAGGCAAAGACAAAATGAAAATTAAACTACTGCAAAATATGGATACCTGTGCAGTGCGCAAGTACACAGGACTACAAGTACATTCATTGGCCTGCATTTCAGGACCTACTTGCAACACCGCCTTCCATTATATCAAAATGATATCAACACATCATTCAACTATAAGAAATCTAGTCTATAAACTGTACTATGCTAAAAGTCCTGCTTTAGCACTAGCCAATTTAAATAACATTCTTCTACATGATACAGCAAAAGACCTACTTGAAGAAATCGACTATATCCTGAAAAAATATTTTGCACGTGAAAGCCACTTACAGAATGAAATAGCTTTAAAGCAAATTAGCAACAATTCTATGCATGGAAACCTTCTACTACACACATACAAAAAAGAAATACTGAAATTTAAAAGTACATCTGCTGAAATACCATGTGTGTGTATGTTGCCGTAGAACGTTTTATAAAAGTAACACAAAAACTGTAGACCTAACATATAAAATAGAAAACAATGAAGATTCTAAATGGTTTGAATTAGCTCTCTACCTTATAGCAGAAAAACATACAAAATAACTGACCCCTTAATACTTTGCAGTTACTGTACCACAAAACTTGACAACACCCAAACTCCTTCTCGTGCTATCACAAATCATTTGGAATTATATCCACTACCAAAACCCCTACAACAACTCAATTTATATGAGAGCCTCATAATTCAAACAGTGCACCCCTTTCAAGCAATAATATGCCTTCAACCAAAAACAGCAAAATTACCTCCCTCTAAATTAGTGAAAGGTATTCATGGAAAAGTAGTGTATTTACCATTAGATATAAAAGAAAATGTGCACACTCTAGGAGTGCAACGTCCAATGGAGCAATGTTTAATTATCTTAGTAAATGGTGTACTTACAAAAGACAAAAAAAATTGGCAACAACTGGTAGATTTACATAATGTTAGACAAGCTTTGCCATATCTAAAAGACAATAATGAATACATCAAATACATTAATATTGAAGAAAACCTGAAGGATACCACTGGAATAATTCAAGAGACACAAGAAGCTGGTCAATTTGAGCTCCTAGATCCTGCTACAATATCCAATACTTTAGACCATTATACAATTCACCCATTGTATTCTAATGACACCATAGAAGATGCACTAGAAATGTACCAAATGCGTCAAACAAAAGGATGACCCATCGGCATATGGGAAAAAAGTATAGAAACACATGCTTTTCCTCTACTTTTTCCTACTGGCAAAGGAGGAAGGTACGATCATAGACCTATTCAAATAACAGCATCAGAATATCGCTCATTACAGATGTATTCTGAAGATCCCAGATTTAGACAAAATGTGGAATACATATTCCACCTACTCTTTGAAAGTGAACTAGCAACTTTATGTTACGGAGTTGTACACACATTAACATCAGGATCCCAATTTCCAAATATGTCAGCTATACAATTATTACAAAAAGTGCAAGAAAAAGATGAGGTTTTACAATCAAATATTACAAATCTATTAGCAAATATGCGTGGTACTAAAGAATACTGGTTTCACCGTCACAGAGATGTTCTTTCTATGATAAGAAACCTTAGCCCACCCACTTGGTTTGTTACATTAAGTTGTGCAGAATATGCATGGGAAGATTTACATGATTTCCTACGCATATCAAACAAAAACAAAACAAACATAGATATACTAACACCTGGAGAACTTTGTTCTTTGGATCCTGTTAATGTTTCAAGATAGTTTCACCATTGCTTCATTGCTATGCTACAATTTATTTGTAATAAAACTACTCCTCCCCTTGGAGAAGTGCAACACTTCTTTTGGAGAAAAGAATACCAAGCCAGAGGAGCACCACATATCCACATGCTTTTATGGATTAAATATGCTCCTAAATTTGGTCAAGACAGTTATGCCACTGTTTTACAGTTTATTGAAAAATATGTCACTTTTTAACTTCCATCAGAAGCAACAAATAGTGATCTCCAAGCACAAATTTTACAATTTCAAAGACACAAATGTGGCAAATAATGTCGTCGCAAATAAAAAAACAAAGGGAAATACTACACCAAATGCGGCTTTGGTTTCCCTAGACAGGTTACAAAAACAGGTCAAGTGAACAGCTTCATGTCTTCAGTTAGACCTAGTGTTAAAGGCAAATCACCTAAAAACACATATTACATAAAAAGAACAGAAGAAGAAAAATATGTCAATGATTACAATGCAATCATTGCCCACTTATGGAATGCAAACATAGATGTGCAGTACATTACAGACAATTCCACTGCAGTTGCACGATATGTTACAGCATACTTAACCAAAGCAGAACAAATAGAGCTACAAGACCTTTGGAATGACCTGTCATCAGACAAAACCATGTCTCAAAAATTATACAGCTTGAGCATAAAATTGCTCTCGCATAGAAAATGTGGCTCCTATGAAGCAGCAGATCATTTAACTAGTACTGCTTTGTATGGAAAATCTGAAAATATAGTATGGCTAAGTCTTGGTCCTGCTAAATCTAGAAAAAGATTTCTAAAATCATATGAAGATATAGAAACAATAGCCAAATATGATCCGAACAGCCAAGACATTTTAAAAAAACAATTTGATGGACACATACTACCCAAACAGAAGTACCACTTTGGAAACCCTGTGTCTATACCACATAGCCCAAAACTTAACATACAAAAATAATATAAAACCCAATGAAAAAAAGGTAAATACAAAGTGTCAAATTGTGAAGGCAGCTTAGTAAAACTCACCAAACCAAATTTAATTAATCATATCAAATTGTCATTAAAGACTCCTCAACATAAAGAACTATATTACATGTCCCTGCTACAACTCTTTAAACCATGGAGAAAAGAAGAAGAAATACTAGATAACTATGACTCCTATGAAGACGCTTTCAAAGCAAATGAAAGCACTATATCTGATGTAAACTTTACACAGTACAAAACAATGTTGCACAATGAACAGCAACACGAAGAAGAACTGCAGGCCCAACTAGATAAGGACACTCCTGACAGTAGTCAACCTTCTGTAACAGGAAGCCAAGAACCACTGGGAGAGCCACTAATAATAAATGAGGCAGAATTAGCTATGAAGAAGTAGAAAACACCATGTGTCAGTATGAAGATAAAGAAGACTTAACTATACTACAATCAAAACTAAACAATGAACAACGTAGCATTTTTGAAGAAGTAACAAAAGAAATTGCACATGGCGTACAACATGAAAACAAAGAATGCACCTGCCTAAATTACAAACCTATGCTACTGTACGTCAGTGGTGAAGCTGGTTCTGGCAAAACATTCTTAATCAAAATCATCAGTAAATTCCTTCACCGATTGACAAACAACAAACTGTCAGCTGTTGTCACTGCCCCCACAGGTTTAGCTGCCTACGACATAGGCAGTGTCACTTTACACCGATTACTACTCCTGCCAGTAGAACACAAAACAAATTAGACTATTGCAAACTTTCTACAGAAGCTGCAATGGAACTACACAGAGTATTAAAACAAATGAAAATGCTAATAACAGATGAAGTGAGCATGGTCTCCAATCTAATGTTGGCCTTGATTCACCTCAGATTACAAGAAGTACTCAAAACAAACTACGAAGAGCTCTTTGGAGGAAAAGACATTGTTTTCGAAGATCTTCTTCAATTAACACCAGTGAAAGGTGAGCCTATCATTAAAACCTTAGGACACAAACTCTGCCGTAAAACTGTTGGCAGCATTGGAAATGTCAACCTTTGGCAACATTTCTAATACAGAGAATTAACAGAAAATATGCGGCAATCTGCAGATCTCCCTTATGCCAACATCTTAAAAAGTATTAGAGTTGGTATATTGGGCCTCATTCCGAGTACGGCGCTAACCAATGGCGCTATTAACGCCTTGGTTGACGCCGTACCCGGACCGGTAGCGCCTTGGTGGATGGCGGAATCACCGCCCCATTCCAAGGTTGGCGGGGCGGTAATTCCCCATTCACCAAGGCTCTTCCCCATTCCCAAATGAGCCCCCATAGGGCTCAATGGGAATGGGGAAGATGCAAATAACGGTGACAGTTATTGGCTTGGAGGCCCCTTTGCGCCCTCGACTTTAACACCTGCTCAAAGCTCAAAGCAGCGTAACACTCGGAATGGTGAACAACTCGTGAAAATGTGGGCATCACGGGGGAAGTACAGGAGGCAAGTGCGCAGAACACCCACACACTCGCCTACAACACGTATTCATGGAATTGAATAGGGCAAACCAGCGCACGGGCAAAGACGCGCATAGACCCAAACCCGTCCGCCACACTAAGGCAGGCGGTAGCGTCCCTGCGCTGGAAAAAAATGTGCGCCAAAATGTGCGCTAACAAAAAGCACGAATATACAGCTCTGATGAACGTCCCATACTGTGGCCCCCTAGGACAAATGATGTGCAAAGGGGTAGGCGAAAAACAGCGACACCCGCTGTGTGAAAAATAGCATGTGCGTGTATTCCGGGTGTGCGCAGGAAGTTTTACACGCGATCGGGCCTGGGGGAGCGGGTACGTGTATTTCAGGGGTGCGCGTGAAGTTCTACACACGATCGGGCCTGGGTGAGCGGGGTACGTGTATTCCAGGGGTGCGCGGGAAGTTTCACACGCGATCGGGCCAGGGTGAGCGGGGTACGTGTATTACTGGGTGCGTGGGAAGTGTCACACGCGATTGGCCTGGGTATGTGTATTTCAGGGGTTTGCGTGAAGTTTCACATGCGATCGGGCCTGGGTGAGTGGGGTACATGTATTACTGGGGTGCGTGGGAAGTGTCACACGCAATTGGCCTGGGTACGTGTATTTCAGGGGTTCGCATGAAGTTTCACACGCGATCGGGCCTGGGTGAGTGGGTATGTGTATTCCAGGGGTGTGCAGGAAGTTTCACACGCGATCGGGCCTGGGTGAGCGGGGTACGTGTATTACTGGGGTGCGCGGGAAGTGTCACACGCGATTGGCCTGGGTATGTGTATTTCAGGGGTTCGCGTGAAGTTTCACACGTGATCGGGCCTGGGTGAGCGGGGTACATATATTCCAGGGGTGCGCGGGAAGTTTCACATGCGATCGGGCCTGGGTGAGTGGGGTACGTGTATTACTGGGGTGCGCGGGAAGTGTCACATGCGATTGGCCTAGGTACGTGTATTTCAGGGGTTCGCGTGAAGATTCACACGCGATTGGGCCTGGCCGAGCGGGGTACGTGTATTACTGGGGTGCACGGGAAGTTGCACACGCTCGCCTATAACACGTATTCATGGAATCGAGCGTGGCTAAGGCATTCGCCTAAAAAGACGGGCCAATCCGGAAACACGTACGCCAGCAGGAAGCAGGCGTATGTTGACCTGCGCATCATAAAAGTTCACGCAAACAACAAACAAGCTCAGACGCCAGGATGAATATACCATTCCTAGTAGCAGTCGCCGTGGGATACCGCAGGAGGAGGAGGAGGATAGTCAGGGCCAGAATTTTTACACCCAGAAGCAGCCTTTTTGGGATGCCTGATGACCACGTGTATGGGAGGTACAGGTTTCCACCTCACATAATACCCGACCTGGTCAGTGAGTGGGAGGATGACCTCACATCACCCACCCTGTGCTCCCAAGCACTCAGTCCCCTGGAGAAGGTCCTTAATGTACTGCACTTCTTGGCCACTGAATCATTTCAGCGGACAAGTGCCATAGTGGGGGGGGGTGTCACAGGCCGCTGCCTACACCAGGTCATGGCCATCATCACTACACGCCCATCTGTCCGCAGGCACATATACCTGCCCAGAACACCTGGAGAAAGGCAGTCTGCCGCCCAGGATTTCTACGGGGTGGCACAATTCCGCAAAGTGCTAGGTGCCATTGATTGTACCCATGTGGCTCTACGTCCCCCCAGGGCATCTAAGCACATCTATAGAAACTGCAAGCACTGGCATTCCATCAACGTCCAGGTAGTATGTGATGCCAAGGGAATCATCACCTCAGTATATGTCAACTATTCAGTGTCCACCCACGACAGTTTCATTTACAGAATGTCAACCCTAAACTGAGAACTAGAAGCTGGGCGGCATGGCGATACATGGCTGCTTGGTGAGTATAAATGTCACTGCACATGCATGCATGTCAGATACTGAGTAATGTCACAACCCCACTAATGATACCCATCACCACCTCCTCAGGGGACAGTGCCTACCCTCTGAGCACCCACATGATGACGCCAATTCGGAACCCCACCACGCCACCCCAGGTAAGATACAACACAGCCCACATTGCAACCCGGGGCATAGTGGAGCGCACATTTGGAGTGCTCAAGTCACGCTTTCGCTCCCTTGACCGTTCTGGCAGGCAGCTGTTATACGCTCCCCCAGTAGTGTGCAGGATCATAGTGGCAGCATGAGTCCTGCACAACGTTGCAACACTCCGGGGCATGGCCGTGGACATGGTGGTGCCCCCACATCCCCAACCACATGCACGCCCGCTGTGCATGGGAGGGGAAAGGGCACGGGGTGAGGCAGCCCGTACTCAGCTGGTGGATAATTACTTCACCTAAAATCACACCCCTGTGGAGTGCACACATCCCTGGCACATACCAGCTGACTATCAATGATGATGAGTCAAGTGACAGTCAACTGTCACAACCATACCAGCCTGAGATTGTTCACCTGGAAGTGTTCCATTGTGTGCATCCCGACCTACACAAATACCACCAATGCTGTGTCATCAAAAGACATACTTCTATGCTGCTAAAATCATTACCCCCTTGCAAGATACAACATGACAACAGTGCCATGTCACCCAACCCTTCCCCAGCACCGCCACCCAACACACCATGGCATATCATGCTATGTGAGAGCAAACAAAGGAATCCCCAAAACATGACACAAGTGTCACAAAGTACAGTGCCGAATGAAAACTGTCCACACACAATATGCTCCCATTAATGTAGAACTGACAACACACATAACCAAATACTTACCACACTACAATGCAGCTACCCAACCCCAAACATAGCATTCACATGACAGTACTAAGTTAAAGGATACGTAGTCCTAAAACCTGGTGACGCTAGCACATCGACCACTTCCAACTGTACAGTGTTGGTGCCACGCAAATCTGGAAGTGCATTGCTTACAACATGAACTCCATCTCCAAAGTAGATGGCCTTGTGAAGACATGAGGAATGAACGTGCAAATTAGGAGGGAGACATGAATGCACAAGCACACATCAATACACCATGCAGTGTACAATACAACAACAATATGCACTAGGAATGTATACACAGTATTGACTACAGACTGCCCACACATGTCATGGGAGTCCAACGTCACTGTGTAAGTAACTGTCACTTGGGCACACCCTTTGCAAGCCCATGGAAATGGGAAGCAGGAGGGGTGTGTGTCTCACGAACCCAAGCATCTAACCCAAACTCAGGACAAGCCTGCATGTGCCCAGCCGGAATACAGTGGATGCCCACGGGAGCCACACAAGGCAACACACTGTAACAAAAAATCAAAAATCAAAAATGGCCATGTGGGGGCCAGGTGAGGTGGGGGAGGCCATGCAGGAGGTCCGAGGACAGGGTGCACACCAACAGCCACCTGTGTGGATGTTGCAAAAAAAAAAAAACACCTCCATGGGATCATGGCCTGCACGGCTACGCTATCGTGAGAGATTCTGAATCGCTGTGGTCGCTCTCATCACTCTGTGCTGCTGCCGCCACAGGAGGTGGTGGTGCTATGGGAGGCAGCCCACGCAAAGCCCTAGTCTGGTCCTCCATGGCAGCAAGCATGCGGGTGTGGAAGGTCTCATTCTGGAGGAATATGTTGCGGAGATCTCCATGCACCACCTGACGTGATGCCCGGACCTCCTCCCCAGTTGCCTGCATCTCTGCTGAGAGCGTACTTGTGACCCGCTCCAGCAGCTGTTCTGTTCTCGTGACAGTGGATGCCTCAAGGTCCACAAGAGTCTGCCTGAGGTGATGGACGTCTAACCTCAGGGCTTCCCTCTGGCCCTGGGACTCTAAAGAAATGGCTTCCCGCAGAGTGTCCAGGGCCACCCGTCTGTCCCTGTTGGACGCCAACATGTCCTCCCTGAGTGATTGGCAATTGTAGTCTGTTGCCTGCTGTAGTTGCTCCATCTGCCTTTCTGCGGGGACAATGGAAGTGGCCACCCTCTCCATTGCTTGAGCCATCATCTCAGATGATGCTGCCTGTTGGTTTGCCATACGGTATATGGATTGCTCCCATGCGGTATTGCCTGGTGGCGTACGGCCACCGCGTCGGCAGGCACCACAACTGTCTGGGGCAAGGCGAACTGTGCCTTGCTGTGTCCGCACTGCCTGAGGCTGCAGGACTGCATTCCCCCTCTGATCTGCTGGCCCAGGAACAGGATCAGATGTTGCAGAGTGTGGCCCTGCATCCGTAACCACCAAAGGCGGACCTACCAACACTGACATCCCCATAGTGGGCTGTACCCCTGGTGCAGGTGGGTCGTACAGAACAGAATCCCTTCCAGAAAAACCTACCTGCGAAGCCACATAGGTCTCATCATCCGAATCAACACCTGAATAGAGGTCTGGGGAGGTGCACCCAGAGACACCCCTAGAGAGAACGGTCTGCAGCAAGAGTGGGTTCTCACCCACCACCACACCCAGTCCCCCACTGGTGCCCGGTCATGACTGAGATCCCTCCTGGGTCTGCACCATCTCCTCACCCTCAACAGCATCAAGTGTGTCATCCCCTGCAAAAACATGAAAGACAAAAAATGGAAACAGGCATTAGCACCATGGCACACAATTACGCATGACAAGCTACAGAACCAGTACTTGATTGACACATGTCCTACATGACTATAACCCTCCCATGCATGCACTGACACTGAGTTTGAAGGGTAGGAAAATGTCAGACACTGATGACACCAAGATGGAAGAGCAACACATTAGCTGCATGCTGGCTAGCAGTGCCAGCACACATTGGCCTATGAGTGGCATGTCCAATCCTCATACATGACACATGCCATCACACAGATGGCATGTACCATAGGCATGTCACATATTGTTTGACAACAGGCCTGAGAAATGCATAGTGAAAGTGTGGGAATTGAAACAATCAGCCTGAATGAACACTGAAAAATACGGAACAATCTTGTTGCAAGATGCCACTTCAAGGGCAACTGGCGTGATGTTGCACAAAATGTCTACTGTGTGCAGAAGGGATACTGTAATACCCAAATACAGGGGCACAGAATGTTTTGGATGAAGCACATGGTTGACCCAAACCACTCAGGCACACACACCCTCACCTGGCACTCAATCAGAACCCCTCACACACACAACATACACATGGATCACACACACATGCATGTGCACTCACCGGACAATGCCTCATAATCTGGCAGTTCTCCCACACCTTGGATCTGTTCCTCTGTGACGTAGGTAACAGCAACAGACTCATGTATAAGTGAGTTCAATGTCCTCTTTGGGGATCCACCTCCAGTCACCAGAGTAGCGGCATGACTTGAGGCCAGCTTTTTCTTTGCCCTGCGCTTAAGGTCATTCCAGCGCTTGTAGCACTCACCAGCTGTGCGCCTCACAAATCCAAGGCCACTTATGATGTCCGCAACGGTCTGCCAGTGTGCCTGACGTCGTGCAGGTGTGGTCTTGCACCCTGAAGTGATCAACATTTCACTGTCATGTGCGGACACATACTGCACAAGTGCATCACGTTCGGCATCGTTGAAGCTAGGCTTCCTTGGCGTGCCGGACTGCGTAGCCGTGTCTGGGGTATCAGCCTGTACTGGATGAGCACTCTTCCTCTTTCTTTTGGAAGGTGGTGGGGATCCTGAGTGGCCTACGCCGCTCTGGTCACAAGGGGCAGGAGCACCGGTGGACTGGGTAGTTGGAGTGTGGGAATGCACACTGAGCATGGGACTTGGTGCAGGTATTGGCTGACGTGTGACGTAGTCAGGGGGAACGTTAGCAAGATGGACTGGGACCAAAACTGCCCTGGCTGGGAGAGGCAGAGCTGGGGTGGATGGAGCTGCAGCTGCCCCTGCAGCCTCCACACCCTGCCTACTCGGGGCAGCAGATGACATAGCTGCCCCTGATCCACGTGGCCTGGTGACACCAACTTTCACCGCCACACGTGGCCTAGACTTGTTGACCTGGAAGTCAGCCTGGTAGTCACCCTGTGCCAGGTCAGGTGCCACAATGGGCCGGTCCAACAAGGGCTGAGCAGAGATGGTGTCAGCCACGTTTCCCTCAAACATGGGGGGGATCATGGGTGTCCCTGACTGGTCCTCCACACATGGGGGGCTAGGGGTACCCTGCAAATCCCGGCCACGTCCCCTATCGCGCCCACCACGCCCACCTCTTGAGGCTCGGCCACCTTTGCCACCCTTACCGTTTGGTCGCCTCCCAAGTAAACGGTGGTCGGTCAAAATCTCGAAAAAATAATCTCGAATAACAATAAGGACGAAAAAAAAGACCGAAATAAAAAAAGTTGCATTTTTTTTTTTAAATTATATATTTATTTTGGGGTCCGGGATTAAAAAAAAAATGGTTAAAACAAAAAAAGAAAAAGAAAAAAGCGGGATTGGGGGGGAACCCCCCCATTTCGAATAAAAAACGTAATTAAAAAAAAATCGACCTTTTTTTTTCACCCTTTTTGTTTCGAGATTTATTTTTTCGAGATTTTTAAATTCGGTATTATGACCATAAACCGCAGTAAACTATTGTACTGGGCAATTGGGGGTCAAAGGGGTAGGGTATTGCATGGAATTCATACCCTAGTGCTCTAGAAAGGCTGTTTGTGACCCCTGGGGAAAGATGACGGGTCACGCAACGCACAGGCACCCCAAAAACAGAAAATAACCTGCACGCAACCCCTCGTAGACCACGTGCGTGGAAAAATGAACCCACACTACGCTGTGGCACCCAGAAACACAAAAATGAACATACGCGTGTTACACGCAGCCTACAATGACCTATGAAGGGGTACGCGACACACGGGGCAAGCACAGTTGGTAAATACGTGTGCGACTCACCGTCTGCCTGTAAAAAGAGCATGTAAAATACACACGTTTGCGTGTTGGCAACACCCCCGCCAAAAGAAGAATTGTATGCTGTCTGAGGAGACAGGACAAAAGAAGAAGTGAACACTGTTTGAGGAAAGAGGCCCAACAGAAAATCAGAAAAAAGCTGTCAGAGGTAACAGGGAGTACGAACTAGAAACGCTGTGAAGTAAATACAGAATTCACACACTCGCTCTCCACGAAAAGCACGTACAAGGAAATGACGTCCTACACATACCTTTTGAACCGGCCCACACGTCCAACATCACTTCCGCGTATATACGCTAAAGCCCTATCCTCCAATTACACGAGCTGACACTCAGATGTGCAGTTCTTGGACATGTAACATGCACCCAGGTTCAGGGAAACGCCCGTGCGCGCACGTCACAGATGCGCTTACACGCTAAGGGCCTTTGGCCCAATGAAATCGTGTACGCGTGCTGACGCGCTTACGCACTAAGGGGCTTTCCTCGAATTACATGCTGATAGATTTTCACGTGCCAAATCACTCCGTATCAAGCTGGCCACACGTTCGCACACGGAAGACCACGCTCCTGCCCAGAAGGGCGAATTACTGCCCCCCCCAGAGCCCCGAGCACGCTCCCACCTGCCATCTGCTGCTGCCTGATTGCCTGCAGCCCACGTGCCCTGCCATTTGCTGCCTGTTGCTGTGACCACCCCTGCTGGAACCGAAGACTCCCGACTGCTATTCCATCGCTCCACAGCCCAGCCCCAGGACCCAGTTGCCCACCCACACCTGCCTCTGGGGTTGCCATGTCGGGCACTACACCATCTGGCACCACTGGCAACCCCCAGCCAGAGAGGCAGAGGGCCACCAGCTTCACTGCCACCGAAGTTGGTGTCCTGGTGGAGCATGTCCTGGGGCATTATGATACCCTCTTTGGAACATCACGCGCCAACAAGGAAGGACGGCAGAGGATCTGGGACGACATAGTGGTTGCCATAAACGCGGAGGGGGTGGCAACCCGCGACATCAAGCACGTCAAGAAGCGCTGGGAGGACTTCAGGTCCAGGACCCTCCACAAGGCCCAGCGCCTCACAGAGGGGGGCCGGGCACGCCTGAGTACCATCCAGATGAGAGTCCTGGAACACGTAGGCCCAGCGCTCCACGCCCATATCCTTCGGAGGCAGACCCGTCTGGAGTTTAGCGGTAAGTGGCCAAGCATTGCTGTGTGAGACAGGGCATGTTGCAGTGTGCTGGTAGTCTGATGCTTGCCTGTATGTGTGACATAGGCCATGTATGGATGTGTGTGCAGGGACATCATCGTCATGCATGTGAAACCAGTTATGTGTGAACCACATGGTTGGTGCATGTGTTGTAATGCAACATGGGGAGCTCTATGTGGAATACACACATGAAAGCATGTTCCTGGACATGGAGGGGGTGAGGAATGGGTGCTCATGTCATATACATATATGGTGCACATGTGTCTGTGTGTGTGCCTGAGAAGTGTGTGTGTGACTTTGAAACGCCATGGATGCATGTGACTTTGAAGGCAACATCTTGGTTTACAGGGGCCCTTCTAGATGGATGTTGATGTTGATTGCAGGCGCCAGGACTGTTTCTGCATGTGTGTTGTGTGCATTCACCCATGTGTTATGGAATGACAGGATGGAAGTGACATTTGACAGTGCCACTCATGTGTTATTGCTTCCTGTCTAGGGTATTTTGCACTGTACCCTGATGCTTGTGTTCTATGTCTCCCTCTACGCAGCATCAAGTGAAGAAGAGGGCGGAGACGGCACTGTGGAGCAAAGCGGCGGGGATGCTTCCACTGGGCGGCAACGCATGGCCCAGCCACCCTCCCAGGAATTACCATCATCCGGGAGCGAGGGGGATGGTGCTGCATCTACCACAACGGCTGTGGCGGAAGGGCCGGGTCAGCCCCCACAGGGGCTTCCAATGGCGGAAGACGGTGTGGAGACATCCAGGTTGGTGGTCTCCACAGAGGAGGAGTCCGCTACTGAGCCGCGCATGGGGCCAGGTGGGGGTAATACCACTGGTGCAAGTGGTGCAGTCCAGGGCCAGGGTCAGGAGGCAGCACAGGTCACCGCAGAGGGGCCTGTGCATGTCGCTGTCCTTGACCCTGTGACTGCACCATCATGCACCAGCAGGGATGCCCGTACCAGGCCCGTCCGCAGGTAGGGCAGAGTGCCATATCACCTGCCTCTCCACTACCTGTGGGCGAGGGGTCCCGCGACTGTATGGGATCCATCCTGGTGGGTGTCGTGTTGCGCACGCGTGTCATTCGTGATGACATGCGTTCTTCCTGGGTGGAGAACGCACGCCATCACGAAGAGCAGCGTCGTGACTTGGCACTGCTGGGAGGGGCCCTGGTCGGTGGGTTCCTACATGTGACGCGCACTCTGGTGGACCTCTCCTCCTCTGTGGAGGCTGTGTGCCGGTCGTTCTCCACATTGTATTCCGGCCCAGATTCCACCAGGGCCCCCTGTGGACCTGGCCTGACCAACACAGCCATATTGGTGGAGATCCCATCCCTGCCACAGTCGGGAGTTGGCAGTCCAGCAGGGGTGGACACCACAACTGGAGACCAGCAGATGGAGGATGTGCAGGCACCATCAGACAGGGCACATGGACAGCAGTAGCAGGAGCAGGCTGTATGTGGGAGCAATGATGGCTCGGGGCCATCAACATCGGAGGGGCAGGCATCGGCCGGAGGGCAGGAGGACCCTGGACGGGAAGTGTCTTCCGTGTGGCAGCGGTTGGGCCATGCGATAGATGCGGAGCGGCAGCGGGCGGAAGAGGCACGGCTCACGATGGTCAGGGCGGAGAACTCCATGCGTAGGGCCCTGAGGCGGGCCAAGTGCCTCAAGGCCATTCGCAGGGACCTGGAGTTCCAGATGTCATCGTCCTTGCGAATCCTCGGGGCCATGGAAGAGGACCGCCTCCGGGACATCCAGCAGGAGTTCGATGATGCCCTGGCCCGGAACATCAACATGTGAGCCGTTGGACTTGCCCGCTGCCCTTGTGAATAGATTGTTAGTTAGTTTTAGGTTTCTTTTGGTTTTTTCTTTATTTTGGACTGCCTGGACAATGGACCACATTTTTGTATATAGTTTTTTTATTAGGTGGTAGTTTTTGGTAGGTTTCATTTCTTAAGTTGGGCTCATGGACCCTGAATTCTTCAATTGTACATAGTTTTACATTGGATTCATCTTGTTTGATATTTTTTTTGTGTTCACCATGGAGCAATGGTTTTTGAACTGTGACTTTGGACAACATTTATTTTTGGATTTCTTTTGCTTATGTTTTCTTGATTTTCATTATTTATCGGACATGGACCATTTCTTTTGTTATTCCCATTGTTGTGTGTTTAATTTGATTTACGTTCATGTTGTCTTTAATATATATTTTTTTATACTTCCATTTGTGGTATCATCTCATTGGTTTCATGCATGTCATGATATGGGTTTTGACATTCACTTGCACCCATTGTGTGTGTGTGAGACGGACATGTGTTAATTTACATACTTGCCATTGGGGTTGTATCATGTAATTTGCATTTCTATGTGGGTGGATGCAATACTTGGGTGGGTCTTTGGCATGTGGAGGCTGGCCATAAGGGCCAGGGATCTAGATTGTGATGACGTGTTGGCTGGGGGACATGTGTCGGGGCCTGCTGGCAGGTGTCCCGCACTGCTGGGGGCTGGGGGTGCAAGGGGACATCAGTGGGGGCTTGCTGGCAGGTGCCCCGCACTGCTGGGGGATGGGGTGCAGGGGACATGTGTGGGGGCCTGTTGGCAGGTGCCCCTCAGTGCTGGGGGGTGGGTGTGCAAGGGGACATGAGTGGGGGCCTGCTGGCAGGTGCCCCGCACTGCTGGGGGGTGGGTGTGCAAGAGGATATGAGTGGGGGCCTGCTGGCAGGTGCCCCTCAGTGCTGGGGGGTGGGGGTGCAAGGGGACATGAGTGTGGGCCTGCTGGCAGGTGCTCTGTACTGCTGGGGGGTGGGGGTGCAAGGGGACATGAGTGGAGGCCTGCTGGCAGGTGCCCCGCACTGCTGGGGGATGGGTGTGCAAGGGGACATGAGTGGGGGCCTGCTGGCAGGTGCCCCTCAGTGCTGGGGGGTGGGGGTGCAAGGGGACATGAGTGGGGGCCTGCTGGCAGGTACCCTGCACTGCTGGGGGGTGGGTCTGCAAGGGGACATGAGTGGGGGCCTGCTGGCAGGTGCCCCTCAGTGCTGGGGGGTGGGGGTCCAAGGGGACATGAGTGGGAGCCTGCTGGCAGGTGCCCTGCACTGCTGTGGGGTGGGGGTGCAAGGGGGCAATGCGTTGGTGATCACTAGTGCAAGGTGACATGTGGCTTGGCTGGGGGGCATGCCCATGGTGGATGGGCTGCCTGTGGGACATGACCAGGGGTGCAGGGTAGTCCCCTGTGGGGTGGTCTGCCTGCAGGGGCCGTGGAGGGTGTAGAGGGAACACCTGGGATGACCCACACTGCCAATTCACATGTAGGACTCCCCTGCACCCCCGAAATACACATACCCCACTCGCACAGGGCCTATCACGTGTGAAACTTGCCCGCACCGCAGTAATACACGTATCCTGCTGGAATCGCGTGTGGAACTTCCTGCGTACCCCAGTAATACACATACCCTGCTGAAATCGCTTGTGGAACTTCCCGCGCACCCCTGTAATACACGTACTCTGCTGAAATCGGGTGTAAAACTTCCCCACACCCCATAAATACACGTACCCTGCTGAAATTGCGTGTGGAACTTCCTGCGCACCCCAGTAATACACGTACCCCGCTGAAATCGCTTGTGGAACCTCCTGCATACCCCTGTAATACACGTACCCTGCTGAAATTGCGTGTAAAACTTCCCCACACCCCAGAAATACACGTACCCTGCTGGAATCGCATGTGGAACTTCCAGCGCACCTCTGTAATACACGTACCGTGCTGAAATTGCGTGTAAAACTTCCCGCGATCACTAGTGCAAGGTGACATGTGGCTTGGCTGGGGGGGCATGCCCATGGTGGATGGGCTGCCTGTGGGACATGACCAGGGGTGCAGGGTAGTCCCCTGTGGGGTGGTCTGCCTGCAGGGGCCGTGGAGGGTGTAGAGGGAACACCTGGGATGACCCACACTGCCAATTCACATGTAGGACTCCCCTGCACCCCCGAAATACACATACCCCACTCGCACAGGGCCTATCGCATGTGAAACTTGCCCGCACCGCAGTAATACACGTATCCTGCTGGAATCGCGTGTGGAACTTCCTGCGTACCCCAGTAATACACGTACCCTGCTGAAATCGCTTGTGGAACTTCCCGCGCACCCCTGTAATACACGTACTCTGCTGAAATCGGGTGTAAAACTTCCCCACACCCCATAAATACACGTACCCTGCTGGAAGCGCGTGTGGAACTTCCCGCGCACCCCTGTAATACACGTATCCTGCTGAAATTGTGTGTAAAACTTCCCCGCACCCCAGAAATACACGTACCCTGCTGAAATTGCGTGTGGAACTTCCTGCGCACCCCAGTAATACACGTACTCCGCTGAAATCGCTTGTGGAACCTCCTGCACACCCCTGTAATACACGTACCCTGCTGAAATTGCGTGTAAAACTTCCCCACACCCCAGAAATACACGTACCCTGCTGGAATCGCATGTAGAACTTCCAGCGCACCTCTGTAATACACGTACCGTGCTGAAATTGCGTGTAAAACTTCCCCGCACCCCAGAAACACATGTACCGTGCTGAAATTGCATGTGGAACTTCCCGTGCACCCCAGTAATACACGTACCCTGCTGAAATTGCTTGTGGAACTTGCCCGCACCCCAGTAATACACGTATCCTGCTGAAATCGCGTGTAAACTTCCCCGTACCCCAGAAATACACGTACCCAGCTGAAAGCGCGTGTGGAACTTCCCGCGCACCCCTATAATACACCTACCCTGCTAAAATCGCGTGTTAGACTTCCCCGCACCCCAGAAATACACGTACCCTGCTGAAATCGCGTGTGGAACTTCCCACACACCCCTGTAATACACGTACCCTGCTGATTTCGCATGTTAAACTTCCCTGCACCCCAGAAATACAGGTACCCTGATGAAATCGAATGTAGATCTTGCCCGCACCCCTGTAATACATGTACCCTGCTGAAATCGCGTGTTAAACTTCCCCGCACCCTAGAAATACACGTACCCTGCTGAAATCGCTTGTGGAACTTCCCGCGCACCCCTGTAATACACGTACCCTGCTGAAATCGGGTGTAAAACTTCCCCACACCTCATAAATACACGTACCATGCTGGAAGCACATGTGGAACTTCCCGCGCACCCCTGTAATACACGTTCCCCCTGCTGAAATTGTGTGTAAAAGTTCTGTGCACCCCAGAAATACACGTACCCTGCTGAAATTGCGTGTGGAACTTCCTGCGCACCCCAGTAATACACGTACCCCGCTGAAATCGCTTGTGGAACTTCCCGCACACCCCTGTAATACACGTACCCTGCTGAAATTGCATGTAAAACTTCCCCACACCCCAGAAATACATGTACCCTGCTGGAATCGCATGTGGAACTTCCAGCGCACCTCTGTAATACACGTACCGTGCTGAAATTGCGTGTAAAACTTCCCCGCACCCCAGAAACACATGTACCATGCTGAAATTGCATGTGGAACTTCCCGCGCACCCCAGTAATACACATACCCTGCTGAAATCGCTTGTGGAACTTCCCACGCACCTCTGTAATACACGTACCCTGCTGAAATCGTGTGTAAACGTACCCGTACACCAGAAATACACGTACCCTGCTGAAATCGCGTGTGGAACTTCCCGCGCACCCCTGTAATAAACACACCCTGCTGAAATGACGTGTTAGACTTCCCCGCACCCCAGAAATACACGTACCCTGCTGAAATCGCATGTGGAACTTCCCGCACACCCCTGTAATACACGTACTCTGCTGATTTCGCATGTTAAACTTCCCCGCACCCCAGAAATACACGTACCCTGCTGAAATCGAATGTAGAACTTGCCCGCACCCCTGAAATACACGTGCCCTGCTGAAATCACGTGTGGAACTTCCCGCGCACACCTGTAATACACGTACCCTGCTGAAATCGCGTGTTAAACTTCCCCGCACCCAAGAAATACACGTACCCTGCTGAAATTGCTTGTGGAACTTCCCGCGCACCCCTGTAATACACGTACCCTGCTGAAATCGGGTGTAAAACTTCCCCACACCCCATAAATACACGTACCCTGCTGGAAGCACGTGTGGAACTTCCCGCGCACCCCTGTAATACACGTACCCTGCTGAAATTGTGTGTAAAACTTCCCCGCACCCCAGAAATACACGTACCCTGCTGAAATTGCGTGTGGAACTTCCTGCGCACCCCAGTAATACAGGTACCCCACTGAAATCGCTTGTGGAACTTCCCGCGCACCCCTGTAATACACGTACCCTGCTGAAATCGCGTGTAAAACTTCCCCACACCCCAGAAATACACGTACCCTGCTGGAATCGCATGTGGAACTTCCAGCGCACCTCTGTAATACACGTACCGTGCTGAAATCGCGTGTAAAACTTCCCCACACCCCAGAAATACATGTACCGTGCTGAAATCGCATGTGGAACTTCCCGCGCACCCCAGTAATACACGTACCCTGCTGAAATCGCTTGTGGAACTTCCCGCGCACCCCTGTAATACACGTACCCTGCTGAAATCGCGTGTAAACTTCCCCGTACCCCAGAAATACACGTACACTGCTGAAATTGCGTGTGGAACTTCCCGCGCACCCCTGTAATACACGTATCCTGCTGAAATCGCGTGTTAGACTTCCCCGCACCCCAGAAATACATGTACCCTGCTGAAATCGCGTGTGGAACGTCCCACACACCCCTGTAATACACATACCCTGCTGATTTCGCATGTTAAACTTCCCCGCACCCCAGAAATACATGTACCCTGCTGAAATCGCATGTAGAACTTGCCCACACCCTTGAAATACACGTGCCCTGCTGAAATCACGTGTGGAACTTCCCGCGCACCCCTGTAATACACGTACCCTGCTGAAATTGCGTGTTAAACTTCCCCGCACCCAAGAAATACACGTACCCTGCTGAAATTGCGTGTGGAACTTCACGCGCACCCCTGTAATAAATGTACCCTGCTGGAATCGCGTGTAAAACTTCCCTGCACCCCAGAAATACATGTACCCTGCTGAAATCGCGTGCGTAACTTCCTGTGCACCCCTGTCATACACGTACCCTGCTGAAATCGCGTGTAGAACTTCCCGCGATCACTAGTGCAAGGTGACATGTGGCTTGGCTGGGGGGGCATGCCCATGGTGGATGGGCTGCCTGTGGGACATGACCAGGGGTGCAGGGTAGTCCCCTGTGGGGTGGTCTGCCTGCAGGGGCCGTGGAGGGTGTAGAGGGAACACCTGGGATGACCCACACTGCCAATTCACATGTAGGACTCCCCTGCACCCCCGAAATACACATACCCCACTCGCACAGGGCCTATCGCATGTGAAACTTGCCCGCACCGCAGTAATACACGTATCCTGCTGGAATCGCGTGTGGAACTTCCCGCGCACCCCTGTAATACACGTATCCTGCTGAAATTGTGTGTAAAACTTCCCCGCACCCCAGAAATACACGTACCCTGCTGAAATTGCGTGTGGAACTTCCCGCGCACCCCTGTAATACACGTATCCTGCTGAAATTGTGTGTAAAACTTCCCCGCACCCCAGAAATACACGTACCCTGCTGAAATTGCGTGTGGAACTTCCTGCGCACCCCAGTAATACACGTACCCCGCTGAAATCGCTTGTGGAACCTCCTGCACACCCCTGTAATACACGTACCCTGCTGAAATTGCGTGTAAAACTTCCCCACACCCCAGAAATACACGTACCCTGCTGGAATCGCATGTGGAACTTCCAGCGCACCTCTGTAATACACGTACCGTGCTGAAATTGCGTGTAAAACTTCCCCGCACCCCAGAAACACATGTACCGTGCTGAAATTGCATGTGGAACTTCCCGCGCACCCCAGTAATACACGTACCCTGCTGAAATTGCTTGTGGAACTTGCCCGCACCCCAGTAATACACGTATCCTGCTGAAATCGCGTGTAAACTTCCCCGTACCCCAGAAATACACGTACCCTGCTGAAATCGCTTGTGGAACTTCCCGCGCACCCCTATAATACACCTACCCTGCTAAAATCGCGTGTTAGACTTCCCCGCACCCCAGAAATACACGTACCCTGCTGAAATCACGTGTGGAACTTCCCACACACCCCTGTAATACACATACCCTGCTGATTTCGCATGTTAAACTTCCCTGCACCCCAGAAATACAGGTACCCTGATGAAATCGAATGTAGATCTTGCCCGCACCCCTGAAATACACGTGCCCTGCTGAAATCACGTGTGGAACTTCCCGCGCACCCCTGTAATACACGTACCCTGCTGAAATCGCGTGTTAAACTTCCCCGCACCCTAGAAATACACGTACCCTGCTGAAATCGCTTGTGGAACTTCCCGCACACCCCTGTAATACACGTACCCTGCTGAAATCGGGTGTAAAACTTCCCCACACCCCATAAATACACGTACCATGCTGGAAGCACATCTGGAACTTCCCGCGCACCCCTGTAATACACGTTCCCCCTGCTGAAATTGTGTGTAAAAGTTCCGTGCACCCCAGAAATACACGTACCCTGCTGAAATTGCGTGTGGAACTTCCTGCGCACCCCAGTAATACACGTACCCCGCTGAAATCGCTTGTGGAACTTCCCGCACACCCCTGTAATACACGTACCCTGCTGAAATTGCATGTAAAACTTCCCCACACCCCAGAAATACATGTACCCTGCTGGAATCGCATGTGGAACTTCCAGCGCACCTCTGTAATACACGTACCGTGCTGAAATTGCGTGTAAAACTTCCCCGCACCCCAGAAACACATGTACCATGCTGAAATTGCATGTGGAACTTCCCGCGCACCCCAGTAATACACGTACCCTGCTGAAATCGCTTGTGGAACTTCCCACGCACCTCTGTAATACACGTACCCTGCTGAAATCTTGTGTAAACGTACCCGTACACCAGAAATACACGTACCCTGCTGAAATCGCGTGTGGAACTTCCCGCGCACCCCTGTAATACACGCACCCTGCTGAAATCACGTGTTAGACTTCCCCGCACCCCAGAAATACACGTACCCTGCTGAAATCGCGTGTGGAACTTCCCGCACACCCCTGTAATACACGTACTCTGCTGATTTCGCATGTTAAACTTCCCCGCACCCCAGAAATACACGTACCCTGCTGAAATCGAATGTAGAACTTGCCCGCACCCCTGAAATACACGTGCCCTGCTGAAATCACGTATGGAACTTCCCGCGCACACCTGTAATACACGTACCCTGCTGAAATCGCGTGTTAAACTTCCCCGCACCCAAGAAATACACGTACCCTGCTGAAATCGCCTGTGGAACTTCCCGCGCACCCCTGTAATACACGTACCCTGCTGAAATCGGGTGTAAAACTTCCCCACACCCCATAAATACACGTACCCTGCTGGAAGCGCGTGTGGAACTTCCCGCGCACCCCTGTAATACACGTACCCTGCTGAAATTGTGTGTAAAACTTCCCCGCACCCCAGAAATACACGTACCCTGCTGAAATTGCGTGTGGAACTTCCTGCGCACCCCAGTAATACACGTACCCCACTGAAATCGCTTGTGGAACTTCCGGCGCACCCCTGTAATACACGTACCCTGCTGAAATCGCGTGTAAAACTTCCCCACACCCCAGAAATACACGTACCCTGCTGGAATCGCATGTGGAACTTCCAGCGCACCTCTGTAATACACGTACCGTGCTGAAATTGCGTGTAAAACTTCCCCACACCCCAGAAATACATGTACCGTGCTGAAATCGCATGTGGAACTTCCCGCGCACCCCAGTAATACACGTACCCTGCTGAAATCGCTTGTGGAACTTCCCGCGCACCCCTGTAATACACGTACCCTGCTGAAATCGCGTGTAAACTTCCCCGTACCCCAGAAATACACATACCCTGCTGAAATTGCGTGTGGAACTTCCCGCGCACCCCTGTAATACACGTATCCTGCTGAAATCGCGTGTTAGACTTCCCCGCACCCCAGAAATACATGTACCCTGCTGAAATCGCGTGTGGAACGTCCCACACACCCCTGTAATACACATACCCTGCTGATTTCGCATGTTAAACTTCCCCGCACCCCAGAAATACATGTACCCTGCTGAAATCGCATGTAGAACTTGCCCGCACCCCTGAAATACACGTGCCCTGCTGAAATCACGTGTGGAACTTCCCGCGCACCCCTGTAATACACGTACCCTGCTGAAATTGCGTGTTAAACTTCCCCGCACCCAAGAAATACACGTACCCTGCTGAAATTGCGTGTGGAACTTCACGTGCACCCCTGTAATAAATGTACCCTGCTGGAATCGCGTGTAAAACTTCCCTGCACCCCAGAAATACATGTACCCTGCTGAAATCGCGTGCGGAACTTCCTGTGCACCCCTGTCATACACGTACCCTGCTGAAATCGCGTGTAGAACTTCCCGCGCACCCCAGTAATACACGTACCCTGCTGAAATCACTTGTGGAACTTCCCGCGGACCCCTGTAATACACATACTTTGCTGAAATCGGGTGTAAAACTTCCCCACACCCCATAAATGCATGTACCCTGCTGGAAGCGCATGTGGAACTTCCCGCGCACCCCTGAAATACACGTACCCTGCTGAAATTGCGTGTAAAACTTCGCCGCACCCCAGAAATACACATACCCTGCTGAAATTGCGTGTGGAACTTGCCGCGCACCCCAGTAATACACATATCCTGCTGGAATCGCGTGTGGAACTTCCTGCGCACCCCAGTAATACACGTACCCCGCTGAAATCGCTTGTGGAACTTCCCGCGCACCCCTGTAATACTCATACCCTGCTGAAATCGCGTGTAAAACTTCCCTGCACCCCAGAAATACACGTACCCTGCTGGAATCGCATGTGGAACTTCCAGTGCACCCCTGTAATACACGTACCATTCTGGAATCGCGTGTTAGACTTTCCTGCACCCCAGAAATACACATACCCTGCTGAAATCGCGTGTGGAACTTCCCGCACACCCCTGTAATACACGTACCCTGCTGATTTTGCATGTTAAACTTCCCCGCACCCGAGAAATACACGTACCTTGCTGAAATCGCATGTAGAACTTGCCCGCACCCCTGAAATACACATGCCCTGCTGAAATCATGTGTGGAACTTCCCGCGCACCCCTGTAATACACGTACCCTGCTGAAATCGTGTGTTAAACTTCCCCGCACCCAAGAAATACACGTACCCTGCTGAAATTGCATGTGGAACTTCACGCGCACCCCTGTAATAAACGTACCCTGCTGGAATTGCGTGTAAAACTTCCCCGCACCCCAGAAATACACGTACCCTGCTGAAATCACGTGCAGAACTTCCTGCACACCCCTGTAATACACGTACCCTGCTGAAATTGCGTGTAGAACTTCCCTGCACCCCAGAAATACATGTACCCTGCTGAAATTGCATGTGGAACTTCCCATGCACCCCTGTAATACACGTACCCTGCTGAAATTGCGTGTATAACTTCCCTGCACCCCAGCAATACACGTACCCTGCTGAAATCACGTGTGGAACTTCCCGCGCCCCCCTGTACTACACGTACCATGCTGAAATCGCGTGTAAAACTTCCACGCACCCCAGAAATACACGTACCCTGCTTAAATCCCATGTGGAACTTCCCGCGCACCCCTGTAATACACGTTCCCTGCTGAAATTGCGTGTAAAACATCCCCGCACCCCAGAAATACACGTACCCTGCTGAAATCACGTGTGGAACTTCCCGCGCACCCGTGTAATACACGTACCCTGCTGGAATTGCGTGTAAATCTTCCCTGCACCCCAGAAATACACGTAACCTGCTGAAATCACGTGTGGAACTTCCCGCGCACCCCAGTAATACACGTTCCCCGCTCAGCGTTTGCTGTTTGCCAGTCCTGTATACTGGTCCAGGGTTAGCGCAGCCCTTTGCGCTGAATTGGGAATTTTGATGGCTTTTCGTTGTGCGAGGGCGTTCTTGGGGGCGTAACTGTCGCTGGAAAACAAAAACATACCAATAAATGAAATCTTCCAGAATTCATACATGTGGAAAAATACATGCCCTCTGTGCAACAATGTGACACAAGAACAAATCCCCAATGAGCGCTTTGTGTATGTATCAATACCTAATTGTGAATCCGTTCCACTTCAGCAACTTGTACAAAATGCAAACCATGGTAGATTATGTACTACCTGCAATTCAGATAATCGCTCCACCTTACTAATACAAACACATAGTAAATACATAATACTAATGCTTCTACGTTATAATGCAAATGGTGCCAAAAACAACTGCAAGCTGACTGGATTCACACATGGTCAAGTATCACTTGGTAAAAAAACCTTCACAACAATTGGTATAATCTAACACGCAGGAGCTGCAACCAATGCAGGTCACTATACTGTGATGTCATCAATTACATTTGTGATGTCATCTTTGATGTCCTGGGTGTTAGTCTTAGCAGTGCACGGTGGTGGCGTGAGGTATGGTTGCTTAGCTTACTATAACTGGCAAATTTCAAGGGTTTTTCGGTTTTGCCTGGAACCATAATGTCCCTTTAACAAAGTTTTTTTCAATGAATTTCAAAGGTTTTTAGTAGCGCACTTTAATCATAACGTCCCTTTAACAAAGTTTTTTCACTGAATTTCATAGGTTTTTAGTAGCGCAACTTAACCATAACGTCCCTTTAACAACGTTTTTTCGCTGAATTTCATAGGTTTTAAGTACCACAACTTAACAATAATAACTTTGACTTTATGTACATGTAATATGGAACATACTGAACCTCTTCTACTGAACTTGATGTCCGCCAACTCTTTTAATGTCCACGGACATGTTCGGAGAACCGTACCACTACCTAAAAACTCTGGGGGGGTATGTTTGATTGTTATATCATAACATAGGAACATTTAACAAATTCAAAAAGCAACACACATTCACATTATATGTAGTAATACATAAGAAATGTAACCCATATATGTAACACACTAACCATTCATTTAAATACAATATGTTCTAAAATGGAATATACCAGAAGAAGGTAAATTGGCTTCCAACATAATTACCTCACAGACACTACAGAACTAAGAACAAGACCAGACCTACACAGTACTTAGAACATATCTTACCTGAAATAGTAAGTGTACTTCATTTTACTCATATATTTATAAACTTTCTGTATTATATAAAAAAAATATAATATCTTTTTTTTTTTTCTCACAGAAATGTCTAGTACTCTGGAATGGCTAGAGGAGCATTTCCCGCATGAGGAAATGTCACAAGATAGTGAAACTAATGGTAAGAACTTTACAATATGAACCATTTAATTATTATTATTTTATATACATTTAACATATATATATTTTTTTTGTACAGAGCATACCAAAATAGAAAATACCTCTGAAGAAGCTGTTATGGAAAACACGCTTGACAGCATAAAAGAAAAAATGGATTTATTGTTGACCAATTTTAATAATTTGAAAACTTTTTTTGAAGATCATTTTAAAACAAAAACGTCATACCATTGCCCCACATGTACTTGTCCCCCCTCACCATATCCCAGTCAATTATCCCCAAAACCTCTCCATAACCCAAAACGTTTTGATGAGACTTCCATCCCTTCCTCACCTTATGGCAATCCTGTTGAATCCCCTAATTCTCCTGTTTTTGTTTCGGTTTCTGCCTCACCTTCTCTGTCATAAATTATTAATATATGTTAAATAAAGTTACATTTTTATATTGAGTTGTAATTAGTTTCCGTTTAAAAAAAAAAAAAACAATGTAGGTGTCTGCCGACAACGCGGCTTTTCTGAAATGTTCGTAAATAAACGAAAATGGAGGTGTCCTGAAGAACACTATACCTGTCCGTACTGTTCGCTAGCAAGTTGAAACTGTTCTAAGAAAACAGGCCGTGTCCTGAAATGTTCGTAAAGAAATGAAAGTGGAGGTGTCCTCAGAACGCTATGTCTATCTGTATTGTTCGCAAGCAAGTTGAAACTGTTCTAAGAACAAACGCCTGTCCGTAACTGTTCGTTTGACGTGTGACGCATTTTTAATTACTTCAGGACACGAACAGTGTCCGTAGAACATCAACGTGCAGGCGCAAACCAATGTCCGTGCATTTGGTGTCCTGCAGACAGCCGCTTCCTTTGCGAACATGTTCGCAAAGCGATCATGTGACCGCGCGCACGCTGATCGCGTGTTCTGAATGCGGCACTGTTCGTGTCCCCGAACAATTTAAAAGTACATTTTCAAGTAATCCACAATATTTTTCTATAAAACCTCACCATGGCACAAGTCCCACATAGTAATCCTGAGTTTCTACATACTTTTTGAAACTTTTTGAACCTTTTTTTGTGTTTGTTCTGTCTGCGGACAGCGCGCATGTCCACGAACTGCGTACAAGCACCCCTATAAAAGACCACGCGCTAGAGCTTATTCTCATTGTGTTTCTGCCTTTTGTACAGAGCACAGCATATTTTGCTGCCAACTGCAAATTTCACATTTCCATATCATCTTTGATGGCATCCATGGCTGCACTACTGCCACCTGCTTCAGTACCACCCCCACCCCCTCCACCACCACCACCTCCCCAAGGGCCTGAAGAGGGGAACAGGCGTGAAGATGCAGAGGAGGAAGAAGAGGATGAGGAGAATGAGGTAGAGGAAGTCCCAACTACCAGCACTAGGCGTGAGTCTTGGGTGTGGCAGTTGTTTACCATTCATGGGAATGGTCCTAAGGCTCGTGCGAACCGTGTCACCTGCAATGAGTGCAAAATGATACTCAGTCGCGGGAGGCACGGTTCGTACAGCTATGGGACCACTACCATAAAGCAACACCTGAGGTCATTTCACTCTGGGGCTATTCGCAAGGGTGTACCTTGCGAAGAACATAGTAGGTTGATTTCCTCTACTTCATCCTCTGTTTCTGATCCTGTCTCCGCAAGGACCACCTCTGTGGGACAGCGTCTTCCTCAAGCTGCCTCACAGGCCTTACAGAATTCTGATGACCCTTACCTTTCGAGGGTCACAGTTGTATGTATGTACTGTGACACAGTACTCTGCAGGGGGGAGCGTCTTCGCAGTGCTTTTGAGACTATCGTCTCAGAGCATGAGAAGACCTGCTCACTACCCAAATAAAACCCACACTACATCTTCCTCTCTCAGCTCGCCCTTTCTTATCCCTGTGGTTGGTGCACCCCCCTTTAACCTCCTTTCCCCTCCTCTCCTAGTGTGTCGTGTATAAAAAAACCAAAAAAAATACAAAATTACAAAAATCAAAAATAATAAGGCTCTTTTCAGTGATGCCTTTCACAGTTAAAAAATAGAAGTGAAAATAACTGAAGCAGGGCCCTTTGTATTTTTTAGAAGTCTGCGGTTAAGTCCAAAGACATTAAAAAATTGGATTGATACCCTATCATAACCATTGCAATTTTCTCTGGTAGGAAGTGGTGGCTCTGAAAAGAGCCTTTGGGAGGTGTTTGTATGTCAAAAATTATAAATACTTAACACCTACTTCAAAATGGATGCTGTAAATCTAAAAAAGGTTGTAATGCATTTTGTATATTTGTCAAAAAAATCTGATTGCCAGCATAAGTAAGATGGACTCCATCTCTGCGAAAAATGTATGTACTACTAAACATAATATTTTCATTATGAAAAGAGGACATGCCAAAATCTCTTAGAAAGGCACAAACAGCCTTATTAACATTCTGCCTGGCTTTTTCCATGTGTGGACCAAATGAAGAATTTGTCTCTGTGCAATCCGTGAAAATATTACTTGAGAATTAGGAAACATGTCCATGACCTTCCCAAGTCCTTCTTTCATTGATAATTGGAAAGAAATTCCAGACATATGTCATAAACTGTTCCGTCCACAATGAATTACAATTATGCCTGGATGTTGCTCTGTCTCCAATGTAGCACAAAGAGGTAGCAAGTCCAACCACTTCATTCCACGTACTCCATGCCAGTGTATTCCACATGTGGAAATCCAAGATCTACAGCTACTCCACAGCTTTCTGCATGCACCTTCAACCAATGTATCCATGAATCTCCCAAAATCCAAACAATCTGTTTTCTGAAACACACAGCCATAGTTATCTGTTGTTCTCTCAGGAAAATGAGTATCTGAGAAACTCTCTCCTGGCACAACACACCCACTAAACTTTCCTGACCAATACCTTTCAGTGCTCATTCTAATTTGCATGACTTCTGAACCCAAAAATCCCCGGATGTAACACCCGAAGTCCGCGAACTACCGCCATGTCCGCGGACATATCGTAACATGAACAGCCCTTCTTCCATTTCCACTTCACTTTCTGTGCCATTCCCTCATTGGATGTAGCTAAGAAGTCACATGACCATCCACCAATCACATTCAAGACCTCTACATCTAACTGCATCATCATAGACCAGCACTGCAAATGTACTGTGAATCACTATGAGTACAAGTGTCATATCATTGGCAAGCACCATCTACAAGAAATACTGTACAAGTCTCCAAGATTTCTACTTGCAGCTCCATGCATATCCAAATGCATGAACACAAACTACAGGTATGCATATTTTCTGTACAATACATGAACACATTTTCAAACTGACTTAATATTTTTGTTTTATTTCTTTATTTATAGAATTACATTAATTTAAGCATGACATTGAGGCACTTTTACCTGGAAGAGCTTAGTTACAGAAATAGTGGTATTCAGTGGTACATTATGAATTTCACAAACATAGAAAAGATATTTTGTTTGCTAAAGTTAGTCATTACAATACAATTTGTTCATTAAGAACATATCATATGTATTGAACTTGTGTGACGTATCTTATGTAAATAAGATAGTTTTAATGGTTTTGAGGAAGGCGCTGAGGATTTCAATTAAAAAAAATCAATGTCTAAATTAAAAACAGTGCTATATACAAACAAAATTACTAATTTGTTTCTTTTACAATTGCAGTGAAGACCATTCTCCTGAAAAGAAGCAACCGAATTTGAAGAACAAAGAAGAACTAAGAAGTAACCTGTTCATTTTAGAAAAAAGTAAGTAGAATATCACAATAATATTTGTATTATTACTGAAACACACTGTGAAGTTAATTCATGCTATTTCTGTGCCTAAAAATAGAGATTGTGCACCGTTCTGTCCAAAAATCCCCATGTCTTAAACAGCGATTTACAGACAGAATGGCCCACAAATTCCTATTTTTGGACACACAAATTACCCAACTCAACCGCTACAATTTGGATATTATAGAACAAACAACTGTTTTAATTGTATACATTAGATTTACTATGTGTACTTCTTCACACCACTAGCTTAATTATTTCTGTCATCTGAACCCCAGTTTAGTAGCATATAAATTGAAGAATACCCATCCCTACTAGTTGTAGTTCCCAATACACAATCACACACCATTACATACATCTTTGTCATCTTACTCAAACACTCATGCACACAGCACACATACATTGCAGAACACCCCAACCCATACCTTCTTTATTTTTTTCAACAGACCCTAAAGAATGTCTACCAAAAGTCAAGTCTGTATAAAGCAACGCAGAAGTAGAGCAAATGAAAATAAAAGTGTCCAACATAAGCATCCATATCTAGCGGAATTTGTAAAAAAAGTTGAAACAAAACAGCTAATAAAGGGCCTCATTACACGTTGTGCGGTAATGGAATACCGGTACCGGTAAAGATTTACCGCTACCGTTAATTCCCTAAGCCAATCACGACCCGAACCCACCGCTATCTGCGCACCCGTTAATTACGGTGCCACTAATAGCGACAAGGCCGTGGGCGCGCGACCCCCAGGCCGGAATTAGCGGCATGGCGCTAATACCAGGCCATCACAAGCCATGCGGACATGGTATTAGCGGCATGTAAAACACCCAAAAACCCCTTACCGGCATGGCGCTAATAACGGCATCGAAAAGCACCCGTTAAGAGACCTGAGCAGTGTACCCATCAACTACAGGTGGACACAATCAGCACAGGTGCATGCAATGGAGACAGGCAGCACAAAAGAGCACACCACACCCCTACCCACACCCCTTCCCACACCAAGATGGTGCCAATAGCAGCAGCATGACATGACAGCCTTGACTACATGATAGCAGTGCAGCACCAACAACAACAGCCCACACCAGAGGTGACCCGTAACAGGTACCCATTCCTCACACCATACAGGCAATGCCAGCGATCCACTGAGGAGGTGGCTCCCAACACCTGTATGGAACCCACAGAACCAGCAGGAAGAGGACAACAATATAGTACATCCCTCCAATGACAGTGCTCCGCTGCCTAAGCGGCCTGGGTGTGGCACTCCTGTACGGCCGTGTCAAAGTGGCAAAGACAACCATGGCATGTGTAGAGCATCACAAAATGTGCATATGATGGAACGTGCCTATGCCACCTGAAATTGACATGCAACCACCAGAAGAGTATGATGTGGCTGAGGATGAGTGCGGGTGGAATGCCCCGGCAGGACATGAAAGAGGCAGTGCCAAGGAGGCACACGATGTACATCAGCATCTGATTCTGTAATCTCATCATGCACCAAGGTGAAATAGCATGGACGTAGATGGGAATTGTTGCCCTGGTGCATGTTTCGAGGCCCACAAAGGACCCTGTCCACAATGAATGACACATACACAATAATGGAGACCACGCTTGGGTTTCAAACTCTGAACAGTGTATATTGAACATATTGTGGTACAAAAGTGCATTACCCAAACTCCCAAAATACACCCTTACCCCCCTCCCCCCTCAACACACCCAAACAGACCCTTACCCCCCTCCCCCTCAACACACCCAAACAGACCCTTACCCCCCTCCCCCCTCAACACACCCAAACAGACCCTTACCCCCCTCCCCCCTCAACACCCCCATGTGAGTCTTATGACGTGATTGTGTCCATCACCACATGTGGCACACGAATCCTGGTGGCCCTATTTGCCAGTGCCTGCATCGTCATCTGGTGGTTGTGAAGCCATGCACCGCAGGTTCCGCATAGACCGGCGCAGGGGACTAGTCTGGCGTGAACTCCCAGACGAGGAGGGGCCTGGTTCTTCCTGGGCCGTGAGTGGGCACCGACGCTCAATAGCGTCTGCTATGCGGTTCATGGCCTGCCGCAGTTGGGCCATTTCACTGCAGATTCGGCTGGTGCATGCCTCCATGCCCTCCCTTGTCTGCTGTGCCAATGTAGCAATGTCCTCCCTCAGGCGGACTGTCTCTGCCACATGTTGACCTACTAGGCCACTCATCTCGTTCTGCCTCTGGTAGATGCTCGAGAGGTCATGTCGCATGGTGGGTGCTGGTGGGATGGCAGATGCACCTGGTCCCATTGCACTTGCATCAGGAGAGGATATCTGGGGGCTCCATATCCCTTCAGGGGTGGGTGAATCTCCATGACTACCCGGACCTGAGGAGTACCTCGGGCTTGCCAGTAAGGGGCTTGTTGGTCTGGGGCTCTGGCTATCGGCATCAATGGCAGGTGTGTCCTCCTCATCTGAAGGTGGGGCCGTGGCTGCTGCTTCACCCGTTGAGCTGGTGGCAGCAGAGTGCATTCCCTCGATGCTGCCCTCACCTGCTGGGAGACACACTTCTGTGGGTGCCACGACGGGAGAAGCCATGGCCTGTGGATGCGTGCAACTGGTGTTCCGGCTGCTTCTGTCCCTGTGGTCATGGACACTCGTCCTGGCTGCCCTTGTGGATGTGGCGGTGTCCCCTGTGGCATCCCTCCTTGCTTTTTTGCTGGATGTGGGAGCAGGTGTGGAAGTGCGTGCCTCCTCAGTGTCAGTGTGTGATCCTGCAAGGGTGAGAAATGTTGACAAGCATCAGTAATGGGTCGACCTGCCTTGAGCAAAATGAATACATCATGCCGTTCTATGCATTCCGGGCTCTTCAGTGTGGATGCAGGTAATGGGGATGTTGGGTGGGTCATGCATGAATGGGTCTGTGTTGTTTGGGCATGTGGTGATGCATGCATGTCTGTTTGTGGCTGGAGCCACGGCATTGATATGGACACATGATTGGGGGGAACATCACACTTCACTGTGCATTGTTTGATGCATACACTCACCTCCATCGGACGAAACAGCCACGCCATGCTCCATTTGTCCAACTCCCTCAATGCATTTCACCCCGATGGTTGATGCGCATGTCTCCTCCCACTCGGTGAGCTTGATTGGCGATTCACTGCCTCCTCCTGTGCCCGTAGCCAGGTTGCGGTTCACGGATAGAATGTTCCGCACACGGAGCCTGAGGTCATCCCACCTCTTTCGGCAGTCTTTGACTGTGCGGGTTGTGGTGCCTACTGCGCTGACCTTGTGGGCTACCTCTTCCCAGATGGCCTTCTTCTTCACAATGGTCTCCCGACGCATGTCGTTGTTGAAGACGACATGAGCATTGTCTGCTAGTGTCTGCGTTAGCATCAGGAGCTCCTCCTTGCAAAACTTCTCCTTGCATTGCCGCTCAGACGATTTTTTAATGGCATTGGGCATCTTCACGGTGTCCTTGGTGTATTTCCCAACGTGGTTCCTGGTAAGGTGTCCTGGATAAGGGTGATGGCAATGGATTGTGTTTTTAAAGATGGCCGCCGTGCTCTTTCCCGTTCCGGTGCGATGACGCTATTACCGTTTCCGCAATATAGCGGTGACCGCTATTAGCGGTGACCGCTAATGGCGGTCACCGCTATTTGCGGAAACCGCTATTTGCATGTGGCGGCAGGGCGGAAATGCTAACAACGCTTTCGAGGATGCCATTAAGGGACTTTTTGGGGACTTTTGCGGCATGGCGGTAGGCTCATTACCGGCATGGCGGTAGGCTCGTGCCCGCGATCTCGTAATGGCATGCAATTTGCGGCCTCTTGCGAGGGCGGACACGCTATTTACGCCATGCCGGTAATTGCTGGTTTTTACCGCATACCGTGTAATGAGGCCCAAAGTCATTTAGTGAAAAAAAAGAAGTTTCAAGTGGAAAAACTTTGCCTCCTCTATCAAAATGTAAAACAAACCAGTAAACAATTAACAAAAAAATCAGCTATCACTACAGATAAAACTGCTTCTATAAATCTTGATAAAGTTCAAAGTAAGCATTCCAAGAAAAGTATTTTAGCCAAAATGTTCCATCACAGAGTCCTTCAAAATCTTATAAAAACAGGAGAGAAACCAGGTTCAACCCTTAAAACCTATTGTAGGAAATTAATCTTAGAAGCATTGATAGATAGTGCAATCCTTCTCAAAAGAAAGTTATTTATTTTAGTGTTCAACAAAATGAAACCACTAACAAAACTAACAACTAAATTACAAAAAAGACTTCTCAATAAACAAAATGCCAACAGAAAGAACTTCTTAAGTATCTGCGGAGGTGAATGGAATCACACTACGAGCACAGAACCATATTTTAATGAAGAAGCGTACAAACATAAGCAAACAAATACAATTGCCATACATAGCAGTGGTCGTGGGTATGAAAAAGTGAATAATACCATAATAGAACAAGAAGTACTCCTTACAATGCACTGAAAACTTAGAATTACCCCTCCATTCAACTGAATCAGAACACCTAGTGTACAAATGGCCATGCACGTCAATGTGTAACATTCCCAAACAATTTTTCAAGTCTTTACGCCAATTCCTCAATCAATATGTAAAAAGCAAAGAAAAAATCAAAATTAAACTTCTGCAAAATATGGATACCTGTCCAGTGCGCAAGTACACAGGACTACAAGGACATTCATTGGCCTGCATTACAGGACCTACTTGTAAAATCACCTTCCATGATATCAAAAGGATATCAACACATCATTCAACGATAAGAAATCTAGTCTATAAACTGTACTATGCTAAAAGTCCTGCTTTAGCACTAGCAAAGTTAAATAACATCCTTCTACATGGTACAGCGAAAGACCTACTTGAAGAAATTGACTATATCCAGAAAAAAGATTTTGGAAGTTAAAGCCACTTACAGAATGAAATAGCTTTAAACCAAATTAGCAACAATTCTACACAGGGTAACCTTTTACTAAACACATACAAAAAAGAAATACTAAAATGTAAAAGTACATCAGCTGAAGTACCAAACCATGTGTGTTTATGTTGCCGCAGATCTTTTTATAAAAGTAACACAGAAACAGTAGAACTATCATACAAAATAGAAGACAATGACGATTCTAAATGGTTTGAATTAGCTCTCTACCTTGTAGCAGAAAACAAATACGAAATAACTGACGCCTTAATACTTTGCAGTTACTCCATTACAAAACTTGACAACAACCAAACTCCTTCACGTGCTATCACAAATAATTTGGAATTATACCCACTACCAAAACCCCTACAACAACTTAATTTATATGAGAGCATCATAATTCAAACAGTGCTCCCATTTCAAGCAATAATATGCCTTCAACCAAAAACAGCAAAATTACATCCCTCTGAATTGGTAAAAGGCATTCGTGGAAAAGTGGGTTATTTACCATTAGATTTAAAAGAAAATGTGCATACTCCAGGAGTGCAACGTCCAATGCAGCAATCTTTAATTATCTTAGTAAATGGAGTACCTACAAAAGACAAAAAAATATGGCAACAGCTGGTAGATTTACATAAAGTTAGACATGCCTTGCAATATCTTAAAGAGAATAATGAATATTACAAAGAAATTAATATTGAAGATAAACAACTGAAATAATTCAAGAAACACAAGAAGCTAGTCAATTTGAGCTCCTAGATCCTGCTACAATATCAAATAATTTAGACCATTATACAATTAATCCTTTGCACTCTAATGACACCTTAGAAGATGCAATGGAAACATACCAAATGCGTCAAACAAAAGGATCACCAATCAGCATATGGGAGAAAAGTATAGAAGCCTGTGCTTTTCCTCTACTCTTTCCTACTGGCAAAGGAGGAAGGTACGATGATAGACCTATTCAAATATCAGCTTCAGAATACCGCTCATTACGGATGTATTCTGAAGATCCCACATTTAGACAAAATGTGGAATACATATTCCACCTACTCTTTGAAAGTGAACTAGCAACTTTATGTTGCAGAGTTGCACACATACTAAAATCAGGATCACACTTTCAAATATGACAGCTACACAATTATTACAAAAAGTGCAACAAAAGGATGAGGTTTTACAATCAAATATTACAAATCTATTAGCAAATATGCGTGGTACTAAAGAGTACTGGTTTCAACGTCATGGAGATGTACGATGTATGATCAGAAACCTTGGGCCAACGACTTGGTTTGTTACATTAAGTTGTGCAAAATATGCATGGGAAGATTTACATGATTTCCTACACATATCAAACAAAAAAAAACAAACATAGATATACTAACACCTGGAGAACTTTGTTCTTTGGATCCTGTTAATGTTTCAAGATATTTTCACCATCGCTTCATTGCTATGCTACATTTCATTTGTAATAAAACTGTTCCTCCCCTTGGAGAAGTGCAACACTTCTTTTGGAGAAAAGAATACCAAGCCAGAGGAGCACCACATATCCACATGCTTTTATGGATTAAAGATGATCCTAAATTTGGTCAAGATGGTGATTCCACTGTTTTACAGTTTATTGAAAAATATGTCACTTTTGAAATTACATCAGAAGCCACAAATAGTGATCTTCATGCACACATTTTACAATTTCAAAGACACAAATGTGGAAAATATTGTCGTCGCAAATACAAAAACAAAGGGAAATACTACACCAAATGCCGATTTGGTTTCCCTAGACCAGTTACAAATACAGGTCAAGTGAACAACCTTGTGTCTTCAGTTAGACATAGTGTTAAAGGTAAGTCACCTAAAATACATATTACATAAAAAGAAAAGAAGAAGAAAAATATATCAATGATTATAATGCAATCGTTTCCCACTTATGGAATGCAAACATAGATGTGCAGTACATTGCAGACAATTCTACTGCAGTTGCACGATATGTCACAGCATACTTAACTAAAGCAGAAAAGACAGCTCCAAGACCTCTGGAATGACCTGTCATCAGATAAAACAGTATCTCCGAAATTATACAGCTTGGGCATAAAAATGTACACCCATAGAGAATGTGGATCATATGAAGCAGCTGATCGTTTAACTGGTACTGCATTGTATGGTGGAAGTACAGGAGGAAAGTGCACGGAACGCCCACACGCTCGCCTACAACCCGTATTCATGGAATCGAATAGGGCAAACCAGCGCAAGGTGAAAGACGCGCACAGGGCCAAACAAGTACGCCACAAGAAAGCAGGCGGTAGCGTCCCTGCGCCTGAAATAAATGTGTGCCAAAATGTGCGCTAACAAAAAGCACCCATATACAGCTATGATGAATTGTCCACACAGTGGCCCTCTAGGACAAATGAGGTGCAAAGGGGTACCGACAAACACGGACACCCGCTGTGTGAAAAATAGCATGTGCGTGTGTTTCAGGATGCGCGGGAAGTTCCACACGTGATTGGTCTGGGTACGTGTACTTCGGGGTGCACAGGAAGTTCCACACGCGATTGGCCTGGGTACGTGTACTTTGGGGTGCGCAGGAAGTTCCACATGCGATTGGCCTGGGTACGTGTACTTCGGGGTGCGCGGGAAGTTCCACACGCGATTGGCCTGGGTACGTGTACTTCGGGGTGCTCGGGAAGTTTCACACGCGATTTCAGCAGGGTACGTGTATTCCAAGATGCGCATGAAGTTTCACACGCGATTTCAGCAGGGTACATGTATTTCGGTTGTGCTGGGGAGTGCTACACGTGATTTGGCCGTGTGGGTCCTCTCAGGTGTTCCCTCTACACCCTCCACAGCCCCTGCAGGCAGCCCACACCACAGGGGACTACCCTGCACCCCTGCTCATGTCCCACAGGCAACCCATCCACCATGGCCATGCCCCCCAGACAACCCACATGTCACCTTGCACTACTGATCACCAACACATGTCTCCCAGCACCCCCACCACCCAGCACTGTGGGGCACCTGCCAGCAGACCCCCACTCATGTCCCACTCATGTCCCCCTGCACCCCCACCACCCAGCAGTGCAGGGCACCCTCCACCAGGCCCCCACTCATGTCTCCCAGCACCCCCACCCCACTGCATCAAGGGGAACCCTCCACCAGGCCCCCACTCATGTCCCCCTACACACCCACCCCCCTGCATCCAGGGGCACCCTCCACCAGGCCCCCACTCATGTCTCCCAGCACCCCCACACCCCAGCACTGTGGGGCACCCTCCACCAGGCCCCCAATCATGTCCCCCTGCACACCCACCCCCCTGCATCCAGGGGCACCCTCCACCAGGCCCCCACTCATGTCTCCCAGCACCCCCAGCCCCCTGCATCCAGGGGCACCCTCCACCAGGCCTCCACTCATGTCTCCCAGCACCCCCACCCCCACCACTGTGGGGTACCTGCCAGCAGGCCCCCACTCATGTCTCCCACTCATGTCCCCCAGCACCCCCACCCCCCAGCACTGTGGGGCACCCTCCACCAGGCCCCCAATCATGTCCCCCTGCACACCCACCCCCCTGCATCCAGGGGCACCCTCCACCAGGCCCCCACTCATGTCTCCCAGCACCCCCACCCCCCAGCACTGTGGGGCACCCTCCACCAGGCCCCCACTCATGTCTCCCAGCACCCCCACCCCCCTGCATCCAGGGGCACCCTCCACCAGGCCCCCACTCATGTCTCCCAGCACCCCCACCCCCACCACTGTGGGGCACCTGCCAGCAGGCCCCCACTCATGTCTCCCACTCATGTCCCCCTGCATCCCCACCACCCAGCAGTGCAGGGCACCCTCCACCAGGCCCCCACTCATGTCCAACTCATGTCCCCCTGCACCCCCACCACCCAGCAGTGCAGGGCACCCTCCACCAGGCCCCCACTCATGTCCCACTCATGTCCCCTGCACCCCCACCACCCAGCACTTTGGTGCACCCTCCACCAGGCCCCCAATCATGTCCCCCTGCACCCCCACCCCCCAGCACTGTGGGGCACCTGCCAGCAGGCCCCCACCCATGTCCCACTCATGTCCCCCTACACCCCCACCCCCCAGCACTGTGGGGCACCTGCCAGCAGGTCCCCACTCATGTCCCCCTGCATCCCCACCCCCCTGCACTGTGGGGCACCTGCCAGCAGGCCCCCACTCATATCCAACTCATATCCCCCAGCACCCCCACCCCCGAGCACAGTGGGGCACCCTCCACCAGGCCCCCACTCATGTCCCCCAGCACCCCCACCCCCCAGCACTGTGGGGCACCCTCCAGCAGGCCCCCACCCATGTCCCCCTGCACACCCACCCCCCAGCACTGTGGGGCAACCTCCACCAGGCCCCCACTCATGTCCCCCTGCACACCCACCCCCCAGCACTGTGGGGCACCCTCCACCAGGCCCCCACACATGTCACCCAACACCCTCACCCCCCAGCACTGTGGGGCACCCTCCACCAGGCCCCCACTCATGTCTCCCAGCACCCCCACCCCCCTGCATCCAGGGGCACCCTCCACCAGTCCCCCACTCATGTCTCCCAGCACCCCCACCCCCACCACTGTGGGGCACCTGCCAGCAGGCCCCCACTCATGTCCCACTCATGTCCCCCTGCATCCCCACCACCCAGCAGTGCAGGGCACCCTCCACCAGGCCCCCACTCATGTCCCCCTGCACCCCCACCACCCAGCAGTGCAGGGCACCCTCCACCAGGCCCCCACTCATGTCCCACTCATGTTCCCCTGCACCCCCACCACCCAGCACTTTGGTGCACCCTCCACCAGGCCCCCACTCATGTCCCCCTGCACCCCCACCCCCCAGCACTGTGGGGCACCTGCCAGCAGGCCCCCACCCAAGTCCCACTCATGTCCCCCTGCTCCCCCACCCCCCAGCACTGTGGGGCACCTGCCAGCAGGCCCCCACTCATGTCCCACTCATATCCCCCTGCATCCCCACCCCCCATCACTGTGGGGCACCTGCCAGCAGGCCCCCACTCATATCCAACTCATGTCCCCCAGCACCCCCACCCCCCAGCACTGTGGGGCACCCTCCAGCAGGCCCCCACTCATGTCCCCCTGCACACCCACCCCCCAGCACTGTGGGGCAACCTCCACCAGGCCCCCACTCATGTCCCCCTGCACACCCACTCCCCAGCACTGTGGGGCACCCTCCACCAGGGCCCCACTCATGTCACCCAACACCCCCACCCCCCAGCACTGTGGGGCACCCTCCACCAGGCCCACACTCATGTACTCCTGCAGCCCCACCCCCCAGCATCCAGGGGCACCCTCCACCAGGCCCCCACTCATGTCTTCGAGCACCCCCACCCCCCTGCATCCAGGGGCACCTTCCAACAGGCCCCCACTCATGTCCCCCAGCACCCCCACCCCCCAGCACTGTGGGGCACCTGCCAGCAGGCCCCCACTCATGTCCCACTCATGTCCCCCTGCACCCCCACCACCCAGCAGTGCAGGGAACCCTCCACCAGGCCCCCACTCATGTCTACCAACACCCCCACCCCCCTGCATCCAGGGGCACCCTCCGCCAGGCCCCACTCATGTCTCCCAGCACCCCCACCCCCTGCATCCAGGGGCACCCTCCACCAGGCCCCCACTCATGTCCCCCTGCACACCCACCCCACTTCATCCAGGGGCACCCTCCACCAGGCCCCCACTTATGTCTCCCAGCACCCCCACCCCCCAGCACTGTGGGGCACCCTCCACCAGGCCCCCACTCATGTCCCCCTGCACACCCACCCCCCTGCATCCAGGGGCACCCTCCACCAGGCCCCCACTCATGTCTCCCAGCACCCCTACCGCCCAGCACTGTGGGGCACCCTCCAACAGTCCCCCACTCATGTCTCCCAGCACCCCCACCCCCTGCATCCAGGGGCAGCCTCCACCAGGCCCCCACACATGTCACCCAGCACCACCACCCCCAGCACTGTGGGGCACCCTCCACCAGGCCCCCACTCATATCCCCCTGAACACCCACCCCCCTGCATCCAGGGGCACCCTCCACCAGGCCCCCACTCATGTCTCCCAGCACCCCCACCCCCTAGCACTGTGGGGCACCCTCCACCAGGCCCCCACTCATGTCCCCCTGCACCCCCACCCCCCAGCATCCAGGTGCACCCTCCACCAGGCCCCCACTCATGTCTCCCAGCACCCCCACCCCCCTGCATCCAGGGGCACCCTCCACCAGGCCCCCACTCATGTCTCCCAGCACCCCCACCCCCCAGCACTGTGGGGCACCTGCCAGCAGGCCCCCACTCATGTCCCACTCATGTCCCCCTGCACCCCCACCACTCAGCAGGGCACCCCCCACTAGGCCCCCACTCATGTCTCCCAGCACCCCCACCCCCCTGCATCCAGGGGCACCCTCCACCAGGCCCCCACTCATGTCTCCCTGCACCCCCACCCCCCTGCATCCAGGGGCACCCTCCACCAGGCCCCCACTCATGTCTCCCAGCACCCCCACCCCCATCACTGTGGGGCACCCTCCACCAGGCCCCCACTCATGTCCCCCTGCACACCCACCCCTCTGCATCCAGGGGCACCCTCCACCAGGCCCCCACTCATGTCTCCCAGCAACCCCACCCCCCAACACTGTGGGGCACCCTCCACCAGGCCCCCACTCATGTCTCCCAGCACCCCCACCTCCCTGCATCCAGGGGCACCCTCCACCAGGCCCCCACTCATGTCTCCAGCACCCCCACCCCCCAGCACTGTGGGGCACTCTCCACCAGGCCCCCACTCATGTCTCCCAGCACCCCCACCCCCCTGAATCCAGGGGTACCCTCCACCAGGCCCCCACTCATGTCTCCCTGCACCCCACCTCCCTGCATCCAGGGGCACCCTCCACCAGGCCCATACTCATGTCTCCCAGCACCCCCACACCCCAGCACTGTGGGGCACCCTCCACCAGGCCCCCACTCATGTCCCCCTGCACCCCCACCCCCCTGCATTCAGGGACACCCTCCACCAGGCCCCCACTCATGTCTCCCTGCACCCCCACCCCCCTGCATCCAGGGGCACCCTCCACCAGGCCCCCACTCATGTCTCCCAGCACCCCCACCCCCCAGCACTGTGGGGAACCCCCCACCAGGCCGCCACTCATGTCCCCCTGCACACCCACCCCCCTGCATCCACATGCACCCTCCACCAGGCCCCCACTCATGTCTCCCAACACCCCCACCCCCCAGCACTGTGGGGCACCCTCCACCAGGCCCCCACTCATGTCCCCCTGCACACCCACCCCCCTGCATTCAGGGGCACCCTCCACCAGGCCCGCACTCATGTCTCCCAGCACCCCCACACCCCAGCACTGTGGGGCACCCTCCACCAGGCCCCCACTCATGTCTCCTAGCACCCCCACCCCCCAGCACTGTGGGGCACCCTCCACCAGGCCCCCACTCATGTCCCCCTGCACCCCCACCCCCAGCATCCAGGGGCACCCTCCACCAGGCCCCCACTCATGTCTCCCAGCACCCCCACCCCCCTGCATCCAGGGGCACCCTCCACCAGGCCCCCACTCATCTCTCCCAGCCAACATGTCATCACAATCTAGATCCCTGGCCCCTATGGACATCCTCCAAATGCCAAACACCCACCCGAGTATTGCATCCACTCACTTAGAAATGGCAATTACATGACACAACCCCAATGGCAAGTTTGTAAATGAACACATGTCCCTCACATACACACAATGGGTGTCAGTGAATGTCAAAAACCATATCATGATATGCATGAAACAAATGAGATGATACTAGATATTGAAGTTTGAAGAAAAAATATGTATTAAAAGCAACATAAATTGAATCAAAAATAAACAAACGAAAATGGGAATTGACAAAGAAAAAGCAGCATGTCCGTGAAATAATGTAAAACCACAAATCATAATCCAAAGGGAAGGTGTCCAAAGTCACAGTTCACAAAAGAAAATCCAATGGAAAAATAAAATCGAAAACCATTGCTCCATGGGTAAATCATGAATAAATTATAAAATCCAACAGTCTACTATATACAGAAACAATCCAGGGTCCATGATCCCAACTGAAGAAATGAAACCTATCTAATAACACTACCTGATAAAAAAAAACTATATACAAAAATGTGGCCCCTTGTCCAAAAGGCCCAAAAGAAATGCAAAACCAAAGGAAACCTAACACTAACTACAGAACTATTTACAAGGGCAGCGGGCTAGTCCGACGGCTCACTTTGGGATGTTCCAGGCCAGGGCATCATCGAAATACTGCTCAATGTCCCGGAGGCGGTCCTCCTCCATGGCCCCGAGAGTCCGCAGGGCCATCGACATGTTCACCTCCAACTCCCTGCGGATTGCCTCGAGGCACTCGGCCCGCCTCAGGGCCCTCCGCATGGAGTCCTCCGCCCTGACCATCGTGAGCCATGCCTCTTCTGCCCACTGCCGCTCCTTATCTATGGCGTGGCCCAACCGCTGCCACACGGAAGACACTTCCCGTCCTGGGTCCTCCTGCCCTACGGCCGATGCCTGCCCCTCCGATGTTGAAGGCCCCGAGCCATCATGGCTCCCACCTCGTTGCTGCTTCTGCTGTGCCTCTGCCCGTGCCCTGGCTCCTGCTGCCTGCACATCCTCCACCGGCTGGGGTGCAGTCGTTGATGTGGCCACCCCTGCTGGACGTCCGACTCCCGACTGTGGCAGGGATGCCTCCTCCACCAGCCTCGCCGCACCGTCAGAGGCAGCTCCACAGGGCACCCAGGTGACTAATGGGTGGGAAGATGGCACGGAGGACGACTGGTGCATAGGGGGTTCAGTTGAGGAGGGGGTCGGAACAAGCCCCATCAAACGGAGGAATCCGGCCTGGGTGACCTGTCCCAGTAGGCCGACACGGTCAACGAGCCATTCGAGATGACGTGCAGTCTCCTCATGAAAAGACTGCAGGTCACCTCGCATGGACCGTTGTCGCAACGCCACACCAGTCAGGACAGGCTCAACCTGGACCCAGATAGCCACGTCCGCAGGCAGAGGAAGGCCAGTTGTCGTGAGCTCATCCCCTGCCTGAAAATGGGTCTGGACGTAGGCATCCCTGCTGGTGCAAGATGATGCAGTGACAGGATCAGGGACAGGATTGCACACAGGCACCTCCGCGGCAACCTGTGCTGCCTCCTGTCCCTGGTGCTGCACTGCACCACTAGCACCAGTGGAATCCCCACCTCCAGACCCCGTCCCTGTTGCTTGTATGGCCTCCTCCTCCACCAAACCCCACACCAACCTGGATGACTCCGTGCCATCTTCCCCCGTTGGGCCATGTGGGGTCCCAGCTGCCCCTTCTGCTGCTGTGGAGTCCAACTCTTACCTCTGCCTCTTGGACCTCCCCCCAGCAGCTGCGGCCTGGGACGCAACACCGGACTCCTCACTCCCCAACGAGTTCACAACTTGGGAGGGGAGCCGGGCCTTGCGTCTCCGGCTGGCGGTGCGATCCCCGCCGCTGTGCTCCACAGCATCTTCTCCGCCCTCTTCATCAGTTGACGCTGCAGACAGGGAGAAATAAAACACAGGTATCAGGGCACTGTACAATGGACACATACACACATGACAGTTGTACATGAGTGGCATTGGCAAACCTCAGACATGGCATCACAATTGCCAACACACATGTCATTTCAACTTGCACACATGAGCCATACCACAGCCATATCGCAACTGACAGCACCATCCATACACATATAACATCATGAGCAGGCAAAGGTGAGCCAGACATCACATGCAACACAGGGAGTGCACTACACATGCACACACACCACCACACTTGCATGCATGTGTACACCCCGCCAACTGTCGCAGTGTTCAGATCGGCATCCATGTCACATCTGCCAATCAGGCTTCCACATCCCGCTGTCACATGCATCCATGTTGCATCACTGTTGCACCCTTGTCAAATACACACACATGCACATGTACACAGTGCTGATACATGCAGCCGAAAACAACATCCATGTGTGACATCACGAACATGCCTACTTACATACACATTCATCCAAACATGTGTGCCCACACAACTGCATTTGGCATGCAAGCCTACACACACAAGCACCATCCATGCCTCACACATGAGAGCCCTTGCATGTGTTAGACTCACGGCCCTGTACACCCCCACCCATACTTGGCCCCATAAAAACACATGTGCAACCTGCACACTACTGTCACATCACCACACACACAGCTTACAATCATGATGCATGTACACTTACCGCTCGACTCCAGACGGGTCTGCCTCTCAAGGACATGGACGTGGAGCTCTGGGGATGTGCGTTCCAGGACCCTCATCTGATCTTCCGACAAGTGGCCCCGGTGCCCCTTAGCATCCGCTGCCTTCAAGAGGTGCCGGGCCTTGTTGAGGGTCCTGGTCCTGAAGTCCTCCCGGCGCTTCTTGACATGATGGAATAGTCGGACTGCCACCCCCTCCGCGTTGATGGCAGTCATGATGTCCGCCCAGATCCGAGTCCATCCTTCCTTGTCGGCGCGGGAACTTCTGAAGAGGGCATCATACTGCCCCAGGACTTGCTCCACCAGGACACCAACTTCGGTGGCAGTGAAGCTGGTGCCCCTCTGCCTCTCTGGCCGGGGGTTGCCAGTGGTGCCAGATGTTGCAGTGCCCGACATGACAACCCCAGAGGCAGGAGTGGGTGGGCAACTGGGTCCTGGGGCTGGGCTGTGGAGCGATGGAATCCCAGTCGGGAGTCTTCGGTTCCAGCAGGGGTGGTCACAGCAACAGTACCCTGGGCTGATGTGCAGACAGCAAATGGCAGGGCACGTGGGCAGCAGGCAGTCAGACAGCAGCAGATGGCAGGTGGGAGCATGCTCAGGGCTCTGGGGGGCAGTAATTCGGCCTTCTGGGCAGGAGCGTGGTCTTCCGTGTGCTGACGCGTGGCCAGCTTGATACGGAGTGATTTGGCACGTGAAAATCCTGCACGTCTGCGTGTAATTCGAGGAAAGGCCCTTAGCGCGTAAGCACGTCAGCACGCATATGTGATTTCATTGGACCAAAGGCCCTTAGCGCATAAGCGCGTCTGTGACGTGACGCGCATGGGTGTTTCCCTCATAACACGTGATGACAGAGCACACGTGGTAAAACTGCACGTCCGAGTGTCATCGCGTGTAATCGGAGGGAAGTGAGCGTACACGCTATTGCCTGGGTACGTGTATTTCAGGGGTGCGCGGGAAGTTTCACACGCGATTGGGGGAAATCCACATGGGATCTGCAAGCCCTGCCAGGGCAATGCCCGTGCGACATACGTCACAGACGCGCTTATGCGCTAGGGGCCTTTGGTCCAATGAAATCGCGTATGCGTGCTGACGCACTTAAGCGCTAAGTGCCTTTCCTCGAATTACACGTTGACGTGCAATTTTTTCACGTGCCAAATCACTCCGTATCAAGCTGGCCACGCGAAAACACACAGAAGACCATGCTCCTGCCCAAAAGGCCGAATTACTGCCCCCTATACCCCCGAGCAGCCTCCCACGAGCCATCTGCTGCTGCCTGCCTGCCTGCTGCCATTTTGTGCCTGCACATCTGCCATCTGCAGGGGTCCAGTTGCTGTGTCCACCCCTGCTGGAACAGAAGACTCCCGACTGGTATACCATCGCTCCACAGCCCAGCCCCAGGACCCAGTTGCCCACCCACTCCTGCCTCTGGGGTTGCCATGTCGGGCACTGCAACATCTGGCACCACTGGCAACCCCCGGCCAGAGAGTCAGAGGGGCACCAGCTTCACTGCCACCGAAGTTGGTGTCCTGGTGGAGCAAGTCCTGGGGCAGTATGATGCCCTCTTCGGATCATCACACGCCAACAAGGAAGAACGGGACAGGATCTGGGACGACTTTGCAGTTGCCATCAATGCGGAGGGGGTGGCAACCCGCAACATCAAGCAAGTCAAGAAGCGCTGAGGTCCAGGACCCTCTTGAAGGTCCGGCACCTCGTGGAGGGGGGCCGGGACCGCATGAGTACCATCCAGATTAGGGTCCTGGAACGCGTACGCCCAGCGCTCCACACCCAGATCCTTGAGTGGCACACCCATCTGGAGTTGAGCGGTAAGTGGCCAAGCATTGCTGTGTGAGACTGGGCATGTTGCAGTGTGCTGGTTGTCTGATACTTGCCTGTATGTGTGACATAGGCCATGTATGCATGTATGTGTGCAGGGACATCATGGTCATGCATGTGAGGCCAGTAATGTGTGTACCACATGGTTGATGCATGTGTTTAAATGCAACATGGGGAGCCCTATGCGGAATGGACACATGAGAGTATTCCAGTCTGTGTTCCTGGACATGGGTGGGGGTGAGGGATGGGTGCTGATGCCATGTACATGTATGGTGTCCATGTCTGTGTGTCTGACCTGCGTGTCTGTGACTTGTGAATGCCATGGATGCATGACACATGTCTGTGACAATGTTCAGATTCAATGATGCAGCCTAGTTACCCTTGTATCCACTGTGTCTGGGGTGTATGAGGCCAGATGGATGAAACTACGGTGAAGTGTGTGCATGTGATAGGCATGACCCATGATGCATGTGAGTTCCAAAACAACATTGTATGTTTCAAGAGTCCCTTGGACATGTATGCTAATGTCCATAGCATGTGCCATGCCTGTTACTGCATGTGTCCTGCCTGCACTGACCCATGTGTTGTGGAGGGACATGATGGAAGTGATCTTTGACAGTGCCACTCATCTGCTATTGCTTCCTGTCTAGGGGACCATTGTAGAGTACCCTGATGCTTGTCTTCTATGTCTCCTTCTACACAGCGGCAAGTGAAGAAGAGGGCGGAGACGGCGCTGTGGAGCAAAGCAGCAGGGATGCCCCCACGGCTGCAGCGGAAGGGGTGGGTGAGCCCCCACAAGGGCTTGCAACGGCGGAAGACGGTGTGGAGCTATCCAGGTTGGTGGTTTCCACAGAGGAGGAGGAGGCCGCTACTGAGCCGCACATGGGGCCTGGTGGGGGCATCCCTGCTGGTGCAAGTGGTGCAGTCCAGGGGCAGGGGCAGGAGGCAGCACAGGTCGCCGTGGAGGGGCCTGTGCATGTCACTGTCCCTGACACTGTGACTGCACCACCATGCACCAGCAGGTGTTAGGGAGAATTCGCTGTTTAGGCTGAATTTCCTAACCTAGTGAGTCGCCCAGCAGCTTTGCTGGATTTATGGAGTTTGTCTTTTCCATCCTGCCAAGAGTGAGACTCTTTTTCTCCCACTCTTGGACATGTATGTGTGTGTAATTCCTTTGAATGTCAATGTGTTCTATGGGCTATGGGGTCTTTTACTCCATAGGGTCTCATATGTTTTTCTATGTGTGTTTCACCGCACCCTACGTGCCGTAACACTGGGGCATCCTAGCGGACCTCCACCATAGACTCCATACCCGGGGACTGACTACTGTCTCCCCGGGCATGTAAAGTCACCATTGGCTTTACTAGACCTAAATTTACTAACAGGACTAGGACAAACCATCTTATTGTGGACGTACTAGTAGGGGTAATTCGATTACTCCTGGACCTGTTACTCGAGGGGGCACTGTCCTGTCTCCCCTCGTCGAGTTTTGGCTGGTGGCAGTGGAAACTACTTGTTATGTTCGACCCCGAACATAACCCTATGGTATTCGTCCAATTGTTGGAGATTGATACTTTTTCTCGTTAATCTCTAACGTACCACCAATCTACTTATCTTAAATAGTTTTATCGGAGGGTATTTTCTGCCAGAACTCAGTTTGTAAAATGGCGTCTGTGTTCGTCTCTGTGACTCCTAAACCAAAGGTCGAGCCCTTTGTTCCACTTTTGGCGGGCTCTGTACAGAGACCCTCCAAAGTGGTGCCATTCTGTCTGGGTTACCACCGGGGAGTGGGAGGGGGTTTAGGCACCCTGGACCGAGTTGCCTTGCCAACTCCGGTCACACTCTGGAGTGATTGGCCCAAGTGGTGAGCCTTCCCGCTCACCACTTAGCATGTGTTGATTGACTGCTAGGCTGAATGAATGGGGGTTTTCTGCATAAAAGCAGGGCTTTTGGGACTGGATCTTCAGAAGTCGCCACAGGACCTAAGAATCCGACGAGGGTAACGCTGTGCCGACCTGCACGACGACACCTCCGGTGGAGCCCTGCGGAACCGACTCACCACTTCCCGACGACAGAGGAGATCTCCCTGCCGGAGAGTCTCTTCCCCTGGCTGGTGGGAACAACCAGCCCCCTTTGCTTTTTATTCGCCTCAGGACGCAGTGGTCGAATTGCCTGTGCAGAGCACCTCGGCAACCAGATAGCCACTACCCCTGTACCGCGACCAAAAGGTGGGGCCTTGTGACGAAGCACTCCACGGCTGGCCTCTTCCCTGGTGGTGCACCGGACTTTCCTTTTCTTCGACGACGAGAACCTCTCTACTCTTGGCAAAGACCCGACGTGCATCCACCACCAGGAACAACTGCCCCCGCCGGAGCTGCCCTCCACAATAAGGTACCGTGTCCGCCTGGCTTCCCTTTCGATCGGATTGAGTGAGGTATCTTAATCCTCTCCTTTCCGTTGGGTCGCCTCCAAGCTTTTCTCATTTATAGTTCTGAACTGATTCAACCTGCCGATAACAATTTGCTACAAAGACTTGAATGCATCTCCGCTAGAGACTTTTTGGGACATCGCGCCTTGCCTCTCTCCGAGTGGGCCTGGCCTCTGAACTTCATGATCAATTGTGATTCTTGCCTTCCTGCCTTGCATTTTATCCGCGAAGGATTGAACTGTGTTGATTTCATAACCTGCCTATCTTTTTCTCTCCCGTCCTAACTAATATTCGAGTGTCATCTAGGTTGAGGTATACACATCTGTCTGAAAATAAGTGGTACCAGTAGAACCTAGAGTTGTCGAAATATTGCTAGGGGGTTTGATCGTTTTCTTCTTCGTAGAGTAATTGTGTTTGATTTGTTTGCCGTGATAGTGCCATAGTGTTTTTCATAGATGTTCTGTTATAAATAAATAGCTTAATATCTTTACACTAAGCCTTGTTGCGTGCTTGCTTGTCTTGCTGTGAAGAATTGCCATATTTTGTATACTCCACATACTGCTCAACTTTTCTTGAGAGAGGTCTGACTGCTCAGCCACAGCTACCAAGTGAATCTGTGTGGTACAGACAGCTACCAAGTGGGTTCACCGCCAAACGCCTGTAGTCCTAAATCTTTTGCAGTGGTCCCAGAGGGAACTGCACAGGTTTCCGCCTAACAGCAGGGATGCCCCATCCCAGGCCCGTCCGCAGGTAGGGGGGATGTCCATGTCATCAGACTCCCCTCCACCTGCGGACGAGGGGACCCCTGGCCGTATGGAGAAGGTCCTGATTGGTGTCACGTTGCGCACGGGTGTCATTCGTGATGACGTGCGTGCTTCACGGGTGGAGCACGCACGTCATCATGAAGAGCACCGTGCCAACGTGGCCCAGTTGGGAGTGGCCATGGTCAGGGGTTTCGTACATGTGTCGGCCACTCTGGCGGCCCTCTCCTCCTCTGTGGAGACTATGCGCCAGTCGTTCTCCATGCCTTCTTCCGGCCCAGATGCCACCAGGGCCCCCTGTGGACCTGCCCTGACCAACGCAGCCAGCTCAGTGGGGATCCCAGCCCTGCCACAGTCGGGAGTTGGAGGTCCAGCAGGGGTGGACACACCAGCAACTGGACACCAGCAGATGGAGGATGTGACGGCATCATCGGGCAGAGCACGTGCACGACGGCGTCAGTGGATTCCATCAGCCTGGATGCCGTCGTGCTGGCAGAGGCAGTTGCATCGGAGCCAGCGGCAGGCTCGACATGGGAGGCATGATGGCTCGGGGACATCTACATCAGAGGCGCAGGTATCAGCCGCAGGGCAGGAGGACCCTGGAATGGGAGTGTCTTCCGTGTGGCAGCGCTTGGGCCAACAGATAGGTGCGGAGCAGCGGCGGGCGGAAGAGGCACAGCTCACAATGGTCAGGGTGGAGAACTCCATCCGGAGGGCCCTGAGGCAGGCTGAGTGCCTCGAGGCAATCCGCAGGGATTTGGAGGAGAGCATGTCGTCGTCCCTGCGGACCCTCGGGGCCATGGAAGTGGACCGCCTCCGGGATATCGACCAGGAGTTCGATAATGCCCTGGCCCAGGACACCACGGAGTGAGCCGCTGGACTTGCCCGCCGCCATTGTATATAGTTAGTTAGTTAGTGTTAGGTTTCCTTTGTTATTTTTGTCTTTTGGTTGCGCTTGGACTATGCACCACATTTTTGTATATAGATTTTTTCTTAGGTATTAGTTTTTGGTAGATTTCATTTAGTTAGTTGGGCTCATGGACCCTGGATTGTTCATTTGTACATAGTTCAACATTGGATTTATCTTTTCCTGATTATTTTTAGTTTCACCATGGAGCAATGGTTTTGTTTATGGTTTTTCCCTTGGATTACTTTTGTTTTACTTTGATTTTGGACTACATTCATTTGGATTCTGATTTCTTGTTTTTGATTTCAAAAGGGACATGCAGGTTTCATTTTTTCATTCCCACTGTTGTTTTTTTCATTTTATTCCCATTCATGTTTTTTTAAATACATTTTTTGGATTCATACTTTGATGTGTGGTATCGTCTCATTGGTTTCATGCATGTCATGATATGGGTTTTCACATTAACTTGCAACCATTGTGTGTGTGTGACGGACATGTGTTCATTCACATACTTTAGATTGGGGGTGTATCATGTAATTGCCTTTTCTATGTTGGTGGATGGGATACTTGGTTGGGCCTTTTGGCTGTGGAGGCTGGCCATAACAGCCATGATTGAGGATTGTCAGGACCTGGGTGCAGGGGGAGATGAGTGGGGGCCTGGTGGAGGGTGCCCCTGACTGTTGGGGGGTGGGGGTACAGGGGGACATGAGTGGGGGCCTGCTGGCAGGTGCCCCACAGTGCTGGGTGGTGGGGGTGCAGGGGGACATGAGTGGGGGCCTGGTGGAGGGTGCATCAAAGTGCTGGGGGGGTGGGGGTGCAGGGGGACATGCGTTGGTGGGCAGTAGTGCAAGGTGACATGTGGGTTGGCTGGGGGGCATGGTGGATGGGCTGCCTGCGGGACATGTGCAGGGTAGTCCCCTGTGGTGTGGGCCACCTGCAGGGGCCATGGAGGGTGTAGAGGGTACACCTGGGAGGACCCACATGGGCAATTCACCTGTAGTGCTCCCCGCCCACCCCTGAAATACACGTGCCCTGATGGATTCGCGTGTGGAACTTCCCGCGAACCCCGTAATATACGTACCCTGCAGACATTGTGTGTCAGACTACACGCGCAACCCTGATATACACGTACACAGGCGAATCGCACTGCTGGGGGGTGGGGGGTGGTAGGAAGGAGTGGGGGCCTGGTGGAGGGTGCCCCACAGTGCTGGGGGGTGGGGGTGCAGGGGGACATGAGTGGGGGCCTGGTGGAGGGTGCCCCTGACTGTTGGGGGTGGGGGTGCAGGGGGACATGAGTGGGGGCCTGGTGGAGGGTGCCCCTGGATGCAGGGGGGTGGGGGTGCAGGGGGACATGAGTGCGGGCCTGGTGGAGGGTGCCCCACAGTGCTGGGGGGTGGGGGTGCAGAGGGACATGAGTGGGGGCCTGGTGGAGGGTGCACCAAAGTGCTGGGGGGTTGGGGTGCAGGGGGACATGAGTGGAGGCCTGGTGGAGGGTGCACCAAAGTGCTGGGTGGTGGGGGTGCAGGGGGACATGAGTGGGGCCTGGTGGAGGGTGCACCTGGATGCAGGGGGTTGGGGTGCAGGGGGACATGACTGGGGGCCTGGTGGAGGGTGCCCCACAGGGCTGGGGGGTGGGGGTGCAGGGGGACATGAGTGGGGGCCTGGTGGAGGGTGCCCCACAGTGCTGGGGGGCGGGGGTGCAGGGGGACATGAGTGGGACATGAGTGGGGGCCTAGTGGAGGGTGCCCCTGGATGCAGGGGGGTGGGAGTGCAGGGGGACATGAGTGGGAACCTGGTGGATGGTGCCCCACAGTGCTGGGGGGTGGGGGTGCAGGGAGACATGAGTGGGGGCCTGGTGGAGGGTGCCCTGCACTGCTGGGGTGTGGGGGTGCAGTGGGACATGAGTGGGACATGAGTGGGGGCCTGGTGGAGGGTGCCCCACAGTGCTGGGGGGTGAGGGTGCAGGCGGACATGCGTGGGCCATGAGTGGGGGCCTGGTGGAGGGTGCCCCACAGTGCTGGGGGGTGGGGGTGCAGGGGGACATGAGTGGGGGCCTGGTGGAGGGTGCCCCTGGATGCAGGGGGGTGGGGGTGCTGGGAGACATGAGTGGGGGCCTGGTGGAGGGTGCCCCACAGTGCTGGGGGGTGGGGGTGCAGGGGGACATGAGTGGGGTCTGGTGGAGGGTGCCCCACAGTGCTGGGGGTGGGTGTGCAGGGGGACATGAGTGGGGGCCTGGCGGAGGGTGCCCCACAGTGCTGGGGGTGGGGGTGCAGGGGGACATGAGTGGGGGCCTGGTGGAGGGTGCACCAAAGTGCTGGGGGGTGGGGGTGCAGGGGGACATGAGTGGGGGCCTGGTGGAGGGTGCCCCACAGTGCTGGGGGTGGGTGTGCAGGGGGACATGAGTGGGGGCCTGGCGGAGGGTGCCCCACAGTGCTGGGGGGTGGGGGTGCAGGGGGACATGAGTGGGGGCCTGGTGGAGGGTGCACCAAAGTGCTGGGGGTTGGTGGTGCAGGGTTACATGCGTTGGTGGGCAGTAGTGCAAGGTGGCATGTGGGTTGGCTGGGGGGCATGGTGGATGGGCTGCCTGCGGGACATGTGCAGGGTAGTCCCCTGTGGTGTGGGCCGCCTGCAGGGGGCGTGGAGGGTGTAGAGGGTACACCTGGGAGGACCCACATGGGCAATTCACGTGTAGTGCTCCCCGCGCACCCTCGTAATACACGTACCCTGCAGATATCGTGTGTCAGACTACACGCGCAACCGTGATATACACGTACACAGGCGATTCGCACTGCTGGGGGTGGGGGAGTGGTAGGAAGGAGTGGGGGCCTGGTGGAGGGTGCCCTACAGTGCTGGGGGTTGGGGGTGCAGGGGGACATGAGTGGGGGCCTGGTGGAGGGTGCCCCTGACTGTTGGGGGGTGGGGGTGCAGGGGGACATGAGTGGGGGCCTGGTGGAGGGTGCCCCTGGATGCAGGAGGGTGGGTATGCAGGGCGACATGAGTGGGGGCCTGGTGGAGGGTGCCCCTGGATGCAGGGGGATGGGGGTGCTGGGAGACATGAGTGGGGGCCTGGTGGAGGGTGCCCCTGGATGCAGGGGGTGGGGGTGAAGGGGGACATGAGTGGGGGCCTGGTGGAGGGTGCCCCTGGATGCAGGGGGGTGGGTGTGCAGGGGGACATGAGTGTGGGCCTGGTGGAGGGTGCCCCTGGATGCAGGGGGGTGGGGATGCTGGGAGACATGAGTGGGGGCCTGGTGGAGGGTGCACCAAAGTGCTGGGGGGTGGGGGTGCAGGGGGACATGAGTGGGGGCCTGGTGGAGGGTTCCCCTGGATGCAGGGGGGTAGGTGTGCAGGGGGACATGAGTGGGTCCCTGGTGGAGGGTGCCCCTGGATGCAGGGGGGTGCTGGGTGGCATGAGTGGGGGCCTGGTGGAGGGTGCACCAAAGTGCTGGGGGGTGGTGGTGCAGGGGGACATGAGTGGGGGCCTGGTGGAGGGTTCCCCTGGATGCAGGGGGGTGGGGGTGCTGGGAGACATGAGTGGGGGTGTGGTGGAGGGTGCACCAAAGTGGTGGGGGGTGGGGGTGCTGGGAGACATGAGTGGGGGCCTGGTGGAGGGTGCCCCACAGTGCTGGGGGGTGGGGGTGCAGGGAGACATGAGTGGGGGCCTGGTGGAGGGTGCCCCACAGTGCTGGGGGTGGGGGTGCAGGGAGACATGAGTGGGGCCCTGGTGGAGGGTGCCCCTGGATGCAGGGGGGTGGGGGTGCTGGGAGACATGAGTGGGTGCCTGGAGGAGGGTGCCCCCGGATGCAGGGGGGTGGGGGTGCAGGGGGACATGAGTGGGGGCCTGGTGGAGGGTCCCCCACAGTGCTGGGGGGTGGGTGTGCAGGGGGACATGAGTGGGGGCCTGGTGGAGGGTGCCTCTGGATGCAGGGGGGTGGGGTGCAGGGGGACATGAGTGGGGGCCTGGTGGAGGGTGCACCAAAGTGCTGAGGGGTGGGAGTGCAGTGGGACATGCGTTGGTGGGCAGTAGTGCAAGGTGACATGTGGGTTGGCTGGGGGGCATGGAGGATGGGCTGCCTCCGGGACATGTGCAGGGTAGTCCCCTTGGTGTGGGCCACCTGCAGGGGCCGTGGAGGGTGTAGAGGGTAAACCTGGGAGGACCCACACAGGCAATTCATGTGTAGTGCTCCCCGCGCACCCCTGGAATACACGTGCCCTGATGGAATCGTGTGTGATACTTCCCGCCACCCCTGAAATACACGTGCCCTGATGGAATCACGTGTGATACTTCCCGCGCACCCCTGAAATACATGTGCCCTGATGGAATCGCGTGTGATACTTCCCACGCACCCCTGAAATACACGTGCCCTGATGGAATCGCGTGTGTTACTTCCCGCGCACCCCTGAAGTACACGTACCCAGGACAATCGCGTGTGAAACTTCCCGCGAACCACTGAAATATACGTTCCCCGCTTGGCGTTTGCTGTTTGTCAGCCCTGTGAACTGGTCCAGGGTTAGCGCAGCCCTTTGCGATGATTTGGGAATTTTGAAGGCTTTTCCTTGCGCGAGGGCGTTCTCGGGGGCGTAACTGGCGCTGCTGCAGGGTCGCTGCGCTACTCTGGGCCACGCTGGTTTTTGAGGCTAAAATCCTTGAATACGCTGTGCGATGAAAAGGATTTTATCGCACGCGGCTGGCGCAGTGTATCGCACGGGGACACTGTGCGCCAGCCGCGTGCGCCACTTTTGTGAGAAATTCTATGAATTACCCTCCATGTGTCAGTATGAAGATAAAGAAGACTTAACTATACTACAATCAAAACTAAACAATGAGCAAAGTAGCATTTTTCAAGAAGTAACAAAACAAATTGCACATGGTGTAAAACATGAAAATAAAGAATGTTCCTGCCATAATTATAAACATATACTACTGTACGTCAGTGGTGAAGCTGGTTCTGGCAAAACATTCCAAGTCAAAATCATTAGTAAGTTCCTTCAACAATTGACAAACAACAAACTGTCAGCTGTTGTCACTGCCCCCACAGGTTTAGCTGCCTACAACATAGGTGGTGTTACATTACACTGATTACTACTATTACCAGTAGAATACCAGAACAAATTAGACTATTACAAACTTTCTGCAGAAGCTGCAATGGAATTACGCAGAGTATTGAAACAAATGAAAATGCTACTAATAGATGAAGTGAGCATGGTCTCCAACCTGATGTTAGCTTTGATTCACCTCAGATTAAAAGAAGTACTCAAAACAGACTATGAAGAGCTCTTTGCAGGAAAACACATTATTGTTTTTGGAGATCTGCTTCAATTAACACCAGTAAAAGGTGAGCCTATTTTTAAAACATTAGGACACAAACTCTGCCGTAAACCTGTTGGCAGCATTGGAAAAGTCAACCTTTGGCAACATTTCCAATACAGAGAATTAACAGAAATCATGCAGCAATCTGCAGATCTCACTTATGCCAACATTTTAAAAAGTATCAGAGTTGGTATACTTTCTAAAGAAGCAGAAGCAATATTGAAAACCCGGCACATTAATGCACTTTATGGCGATAATGCATGTGCTACAGATGTTATGGAACAATTAGCCCACAAAAATTTCAATTGTATGGCCTTAATGCCAACTCTTGCAAGCTGTTTCAAATTCAATGAAATCATGCTAAGTAAAGAAATGCAACCAATCATGGAAATTAGCGCCACAGACAAACTAGATGTACATGGTATGACACTACCCATGTGTGACCAAGCCACAACAAGACTAAATAGTTTCGAAAAATGAATCTCAAACACAGCAGGCTTAGAAAAGATATTAAAATTATCCTTAAATTGCAGAGTAATGCTTAAACGTAACCTTGATGTGGACCAAGGACTAGTTAATGGAGCACTGGGTACAGTTGTTGGCTTTCAAACACACCCACGTGACAACAAAATTCAGTTTGTCAATATACTCTTTGACAAACTTTCAGAAGTAAAAAGGATAGGACGTTCAACAGCTAGATTCCTTCTCTTCAAAGATATGAATGTACACAGAGAACAATTTTCTCTAACTCTTGCATACGCAGTCACGATTCATAAATCACAAGGTCTTACCCTAGAAAAAGCAATGATAGATATAGGTAACACAGTCTTTAAAGAAGGCATGAGCTAGGTAGCACTATCACGCTTACGTACACTTGACGGTCTATTTCTAATCAACTTTGATGCAAGTAAAATAAACGCTGATATTCCTTGCATTTTAGAATACAATAGACTTCGCTCACTATACACCCCCCACCTAAACACATATTCTGTTCCACAAAAAGTAAAACGTTATAAAAGAAAAATAAATCAAACAGAAATGCAACAGGATGTCACTGAAAATCCTCCAAAGAGAGTAAAATAAACTAATACTTCATCAAGTACCACAAGCAAAAAAGAATCAATTAGGGAAAGTAAACCAGGTACTTCTTTAAAGAAGGAAGACAAACTCCAAAAAAAGCAGTTAGATACAGAATTACCTGGACCATTTAAATTCTCAAATATAGTTGGTGTAAGTTGCTACGCAAATGTAGCAATGAATATTCTATTTCAATTACCAACAATTGTTGACAACATTTACTTACACAGTACAGACCCATTGTGTTTGCAAATGTTAGTATTTCACAGAAATGCAGCAAACAATCCTAACAACACGTATATTGTTTATGGAATAAGACAACAATTGGACTACTGTGCTGGAATGGTAAAATTCACTATAAACTCAAAAGAAGATCCACATGAATTTCTAATGTACTTACTACAAGTCCTGGAAAACAAAAACATACCTAGAAATGAAATTATTCAGATTTCATACATGTGGAAACATACATACACTCTCTGCAACAATGTGACACAAGAAGAAATCCCCAATGAACACTTCATATATATATCAATACCAAATTGTGAATCCATTCCATTTCAGCGACTTGTACAAAATGCAAACCATGGTAGATTATGCTCTACCTGCAATTCAGATAATCACTCCACATTAGTAATACAAACACATAGTAAATACATAATACTGATGCTTCTACGTTACAATGCAGATGGTACCAAAAACAACTGCAAGCTGACTGGATTCACACATGGTCAAATATCACTTGGTAAGAAAACCTTCACAACAATAGGTATAATCTATCACGCAGGAGCCACAACCGATTAAGGGCACTACACTGCATATATAAAAAAGAAATGTGGATGGTTTGAAAGTAATGATAGTACCATTACTCTAAAGCAGAGATTACCAGGAAATCTTACAAACGCTTATTTGATGTTCTTAAAACCAAAATTTGATAACTAAACTGTATTTAAACCCTAAGTAAACTTGTGTTAAAAAAAATATAAACTGTTAGAATACTCCAAAAGCTATCTAACTGCTCAAAGATTCTACAACAACTAATCAGATAAATGAATACCACTAAATTAGACCAGAAAATACACAGTTAGAATACGCCAATTGGTATCTAACTGTCCCAAAATTTAACAATATCCAAATAGATAAATCAATACCACTAAAATATATCAAAAGAATAGATGGATAGACTACGCCAATTGGTATCTAACTGCTCCAAAATTTTATAATATCAAAACAAATAAATAATATGTTACTGCTCCAAAAAAAGACAACAAGCCAAAGTATAAAGCATTAGCCAGAAACAACAAGGGACCACTGAAAACAAACAAACAAATAAACTGTAGCATAGCAGAAAAAGGATTTTTTTAATCCAACATGGATTTTTTTTTTCTCCCACAGACCCAATGGTTTTAGCAACAAATACAGAAACTGAGCAAATTGCACAGTACTCTGATTTGTAATCTTCTAAATATGAGGGTCCAAAAAATAAAATGTATATTGATTATACAATGTAATAAGTCATTACAAAATACAAATACTAACATGCTATTTTCTTTTTTCACAATAATTAACAAGAAATACATGTACTCCGGTTACTAGACCAAACAGTAAGCATACAATAAGGAGAACCATAGCAGCATATCACATCCATAGTATCTAATACCTTTGTTCCTTATACATTTGTTTTTCACCCAAAGTTATAAGTAAAAATATGAATGTGATATGCTGCGGTGGTTGTTGCCAGGGCATAGAGTCTTGGGTGCATGGCCAAATGGCCATGCACCCAAGACTCTATGCCCTGGCAACAACCACCGCAGCATATAACATCCATAGAGTCAAACATTTCAACTATGGTCTATGGAAACTTTTAATGTCCGCCGACATTATGAGTGTTCTTAGAACACTTTCAACTTGACAACAAACAATACGGACAGTGTCCTCAGGACACCCCATTTTTGTTTATTTTTTGCGAACATTTCAGGACACTGCGAGTGTTCTTAGAACACATTCAACTTGCCAGCGGACAATACGGACTACGCCTTAGGACACCCCCTACGAACATTCCAGGACACCGCGAGTGTTCTTAGAAACGTCTTCAGAACACCCCCATTTTGTTTATTTGCGAACATTTAAGGACACCGCGAGTGTTCTTAGGACACATTCAACTTGACAGAGAACAATACGGACAGCGTCCTCGGGACACCCCCTACGAACATTCCCCGGACACCGCGAGTGTTCTTAGAATCGTCTTCAGAACATCACCATCTTGTTTAGTTGCGTACATTTCAGGACACCGCGAGTGTTCTTAGAACACATTCAACTTGACAACGAACAATACGGACAGTGTCCTCAGAACACGCCCATTTCGTTTATTTGCGAACATTTCAGGACACCGTGAGTGTTATAAGAACACATTCAACTTGACAGAGAACAATACGAACAGCATCTTCAGGACACCCCCTACGAACATTTCAGAACAGCGCGAGAGTTCTTAGAACACATCCAACTTGACAGAGAACAATACGGTCAGCGTCCTCAGGACACCCCATTTTGTTTATTTTTGCGAACATTTCAGGACACTGCGAGTGTTCTTAGAACACATTCAACTTGCCAGCGAACAATACCGACTACGCCTTCAGGACACCCCCTACGAACATTCCAGGACACCGTGAGTGTTCTTAGAAACGTCTTCAGAACACATCCATTTTGTTTATTTGCAAACATTTCAGGACACCGCGAGTGTTCTTAGAACACATTCAACTTCACAGAGAACAATACGGACAGCGTCCTCAGGACACCCCCATTTTGTTTATTTGCGAACATTTCAGGACACCGTGAGTGTTCTAAGAACACATTCAACTTGTCAGCCACAACCCCCATTCATATTTGCGAACATTTCAGGACACAGCGAGTGTTCGACAACGTCTTCAGAACACCCCCATTTTCTGTATTTGCGAACATTTCACGACACCGCGAGTGTTCTTAGAAAATATTCAACTTGACAACGAACAATATGGACAGTGTCCTCAGGACACCCCCGTTTTGTTTATTTGCGAAAATTTAAGGACACTGCGAGTGTTCTTAGAACAGTTTCAGTTTGCTTGCATACAAAACGGACACATATTGAGTCCTCAGAACACCCCCCATTTAGTTTATTTAGAACATTTCAGAACACCCATGTTGTCCGCAGACAAATCGAACACAAAAAGAACGTCTAACACATAAAAAAACAAAACTTTCATCCTATCTCATACACTCCCACCCTCCCCAAACACTCCTACACACCAACACACTGTACTAAATACAAATTTTGAACAAAGTTTCACTGCGCTGTCCGTGGACGACCGCAAATCCAAGATGGCGGGCGCTACGGAAAATCTGACGCGCTTCACGCTCCACGCTGTCCAATCAGCGAACATGTTGCATGTCTGCAAATATCACGCAAGCCGATTGGCCAATCAGGACACTGTTCGCAGAGCGAACAAGAAAGTGTGTCCGCGGACCGAACACAGATATCACTATTTTTGTTTACCTACTTTTTGGTCATTTTAAAAAAAAACTACTGGCTGGATTTTCACCAAATTTTCAAAAGCACGCTTTTGGGACGAAGCCGCTGCTCCTGGACCAAATTTGGTGAAAATCCGTCCAGCGGTTTGGGCTGTAGACACGAGCAAAAAAATGACCCCACTCAGTCTATGGGGAAAAAAAAAGTTTTGGGACCTCCCCTATAACTTTGCCCCCCCTGGACAAATCCTCACCAAACTTTGCAAAAAATTCAGAGGGACCAAATACTTTTTTTGCAAAGTTTGGTGAGGATCCGTCCAGGGAGAGCGAAGTTATAAGCCGCCCAAAAAGTGCTCTTCCTATGGAAACAGCAACTTAACGATAACTACATGGCCACTAGCGTGGCCATGTAATATTCAATGAAAAAACTTTGTTAAAGGGACGTTATGGTTAAGTTGCGCTACTAAAAACCTATGAAATTCAGTGAAAAAACTTTGTCAAAGGGATGTTATTGTTCCAAGTAAAACCGAAAAACCCTTGAAATTCGCCAGTTATGGTAAGCTAAGCAACCATAACTCACGCCACCACCGTGCACTGCTAAGACTAACACCCAGGACATCAAAGATGACATCACAAATGTCATTCATCACATGTGTATGTACTTTTCATGAAATATGTGTACAAGGGATTCTTATTATAATGTTGCGAAACAAGTGTCAAGGATCATTGCAATAAATATCATACACTAATTAGTGCATTGAACGATGCATTGATATAAATAGCATTCTATTATGGGGTTCTATCTAGTATACTAAGCTACTCATACAGAAACCTAACATTGTGGGCGGTGAACAAGATGAAGGTATATTATTTGTAATGTTAATATGTTGAATAATGAAATGATAATTGTTTTCTTAATAGATTTTTGTGTACTGTGAAATATGTAATAAGTAGCTAATAAAACACATGTATTACATAATTGCATTACTATAGACAAAACACAAAGACACAAGAACACATACCAATATGGGTATATACAGGGAAAGTGAAGTTAGCAAAAAAGCACAAGTAGCAGCAGAAACAATTCATAATTTAACTGATTATTTTTATGCAAATAAATGATTGCTCTGTTTCAAAGCTGCTATTTACCCTAGGTATATATATCACTTGATGTGATTGGACCCTAAGGAAAGTAGTGTGAGTACAAAGTATACAAATATGACCATATACAGGAAAAGTACAGCCATAAAATAAAACAGAATTATCAGAAAGTGCTCATAAGTCTATTGATTAGCTTTATGCACAAAAAGGATTGCTGTCTTTCAAGCTTGTGTCTTCCCGTATGTATATGTTTCATATGATGTGACTGGACTCTAAGGGAATTACTGTAAGAACCTACTTGAAGGATACGTCTACAAATAAAATAAAATGTTTAGTTTCTGACTGTTACTGAAGAAAACCATGTGGCCTAGATATGTCAGCAAAAGAAAAAAGAGTGAGCCAGACATGTGATGTCATCAAAGGTCCCTTTAACAATTTTTTTTCATTGAATTTCATAGGTTTTTATTAGTGCAACTTAACCATAATGTCCCTGTAAAAAATTTTTTTACTAAATTTTAAAGGTTTTTATTAGTGCAACGTCACCAAAGTGGGAACGGCGGGTGGTAAAAAAACAAAAAGATTTTCTTTCCTACATCTTTTACCAAGATGGCCACCATGGAAAGGGAAGGCGGGGTGTATAAAGAACACAACAGGGCATGAGCGGGGGGTGGGGGGAACAGGGGAGACACATGGGCATGAGCGGGGGGTGAGAGGGAACAGGGTACAAACGGGGCATGAGCAGGGGGTGGGGGAAAAGGAAGGAAACACGGGGCATGAGCGGTGATGGGGGGAACACGAGAGAGACACGGGGCATGAGCAGCGGGTGGGGAGGAACATGAGGGAGACACGGGGTATGAGCGGGGGGTGGGGAGGAACAAGAGGGAGACATGGGGCATGAGCGGGGTGTACAGGGCACACACGGGACATGAGCGGGGGTGGGGGAAAGGAGAGGGACAAGGGGCATGAGCAGGGGGTGGGGGGAACACGAGGGAGACACGGGGCATGAGCGGGGGGTGGGGGGCAACAGGAGACAGACACAGGGCATGAGCGGAGGGTGGGGCCAACAGGAGAGAGACACGGGGCATGAGCGGGAGGTGGGGACAACAGGAGACAGACACGGGGCATGAGCGGGGGGGTGGGGAGAACAGGAGACAGACACGGGCATGAGCGGGGGATGGGGGAACAGGAGACAGATACGGTGCATGAGCGGGGTGGGGAGAACAGGAGACAGACACGGGGCATGAGCGGGGGGTGGGGGCAACAGGAGACAGACACAGGGCATGAGCAGGGGAGTGGGGGGCAACAGGAGAGAGACACGGGGCATGAGCGCGGAGTGGGGAGATACAGGAGACAGACACGGGGCATGGGTGGGGGCAACAGGAGACAGACACAGGGCATGAGTGGCGGGTGGGGGAACAGGAGACAGACACGGGGCATGAGCGGGGTGTGGGGGGAACAGAAGACAGACACGGGGCATGAGCGGGGGCGTGGGGGGCAACAGGAGAGAGACACAGGGCATGAGCAGGGGGTGGGGGGCACAGGAGACAGACACGGGGCATGAGCAAGGGTTGGGGGGCAACAGGAGAGAGACACAGGGCATGAGCGGGGGGTGGGGGGTACAGGAGACAGACACGGAGCATGAGTGGGGGGTGGGGGGCAACAGGAGACAGACATGGGGCATGAGCGGGGGGTGGAGGGAACAGGAGACAGACACGGGGCATGAGCGAGGGGTGGGAGGAACAGGAGACAGACACGGGGCATGAGCGGGGGTGGGGGGAACAACAGACACGGGGCATGAGCGGGGTTGGAGAGAACAGACATGGGGCATGAGCGGGGGGGTGGCGGGCAACATGAGACAGACACGGGGCATGAGCGGGGGTGGGAGGAACAGGAGACAGACACGGGGCATGAGCAGGGGGTGGGGAGAACAGGAGACAGACACGGGGCATGAGCGGGGGGGGTGGGGGGCAACAAGAGAGAGACACGGGCATGAGCGGGTGGGGGAACAGGAGACAGACGCGGGGGTTGGCGGTCAACAGGTGATAGACACGGGGCATGAGCGGGGGGTGTGGGGAACAGGGCACAGAACCGGGCGTGAGCGGGGGGTGGGGAGAACAGGAGACAGACACGGGCATGAGCGGAGGTGCGGGGGGCAACAGGAGACCGACACAGCACATGAGGGGAACAGGAGACAGATACGGGGCATGAGCGGGGGGTGGGGAGAACAGGAGACAGACACGGGGCATGAGCAGGGGGGAACAGAAGACAGACATGGGGCATGAGTGGGGGGTGGGGGGAAGGGGAGAGAGACACACGGGGCATGAGCGGGGGTGTGGGGAGGTCGAGAGACACACGGGGCATGAGCGGGGGGTGGGGGGAGCGAGAGAGACACCGGGGAATGAGCAGGGGGTGGGCGGGAGGGAGAGAGACACACGGGGCATGAGCGGGGGTGGGCGGGAGGGAGGGAGAGAGACTCATGGGGCATGAGCGGGGGGTGGGCGGGAGGGACAGAGACACACGGGGCATGAGCAGGGGGTGGGAGGCAGAGAGACAAACGGGGCATGAGCGGGGGGTGGGCGGGAGGGGGAGAGACCCACGGGGCATGAGCGGGCGGTGGCGGGAGGGGGAGAGACACACGGGGCATGAGCGGGTGTGGGGGGGAGGGAGAGAGACACACGGGGCATGAGCGGGGGGTGGGGGGAAGGGGAGAGAGACAACCAGGGCATGAGCGGGGGTGGGGGGCAACAGGAGACAGACATGGGGCATGAGCGGGGGGTGAGGGGAACAGGAGAGACACAGGGCATGAGCGGGGGGTGGAGGGAACAGGAGACAGTCACGGGGCATGAGCGAGGGGTGGGAGGAACAGGAGACAGACACGGGGCATGAGCGGGGGTGGAGAGAACAGACATGGGGCATGAGCGGGGGGTGGGGGCAACAGGAGACAGACACGGGGCATGAGCGGGGGTGAGAGGAACAGGAGACAGACACGGGGCATGAGCAGGGGGTGGGGAGAACAGGAGACAGACACGGGGCATGAGCAGGGGGGTGGGGGGGCAACAAGAGAGAGACACAGGGCATGAGCGGGTGGGGGGAACAGGAGACAGACATGGGGCATGAGCGGGTGGGGGAACAGGAGACAGACACGGGGCATGAACGGGGGGGTGGGGGATAACAGGAGATAGACACGGGGCATGAGTGGGGGGTGGGGGGAACAGGAGACAGACACGGGGCATGAGCGGGGGGTGTGGGGGGCAACAGGAGACAGACACGGCACATGAGGGGAACAGGAGACAGATACGCAGCATGAGCGGGGTGTGGGGGGAACAGAAGACAGACACGGGGCATGAGCGGGGGCATGGGGGGCAACAGGAGAGAGACACAGGGCATGAGCAGGGGGTGGGGGGCACAGGAGACAGACACGGGGCATGAGCAAGGGTTGGGGGGCAACAGGAGAGAGACACAGGGCATGAGCGGGGGGGAGAGAGACACAGGGCATGAGCGGGGGGTGGGGGGTACAGGAGACAGACACGGAGCATGAGTGGGGGGTGGGGGGCAACAGGAGACAGACATGGGGCATGAGCGGGGGGTGGAGGGAACAGGAGACAGACACGGGGCATGAGCGAGGGGTGGGAGGAACAGGAGACAGACACGGGGCATGAGCGGGGGTGGGGGGAACAACAGATACGGGGCATGAGCGGGGTTGGAGAGAACAGACATGGGGCATGAGCGGGGGGGTGGCGGGCAACATGAGACAGACACGGGGCATGAGCGGGGGTGGGAGGAACAGGAGACAGACACGGGGCATGAGCAGGGGGTGGGGAGAACAGGAGACAGACACGGGGCATGAGCGGGGGGGTGGGGGGCAACAAGAGAGAGACACGGGCATGAGCGGGTGGGGGAACAGGAGACAGACGCGGGGGTTGGCGGTCAACAGGAGATAGACACGGGGCATGAGCGGGGGGTGTGGGGAACAGGGCACAGAACCGGGCGTGAGCGGGGGGTGGGGAGAACAGGAGACAGACACGGGCATGAGCGGAGGTGCGGGGGGCAACAGGAGACCGACACAGCACATGAGGGGAACAGGAGACAGATACGGGGCATGAGCGGGGGGTGGGGAGAACAGGAGACAGACACGGGGCATGAGCAGGGGGGAACAGAAGACAGACATGGGGCATGAGTGGGGGGTGGGGGGAAGGGGAGAGAGACACACGGGGCATGAGCGGGGGTGTGGGGAGGTCGAGAGACACACGGGCATGAGCGGGGGGTGGGGGGAGCGAGAGAGACACCGGGGAATGAGCAGGGGGTGGGCGGGAGGGAGAGAGACACACGGGGCATGAGCGGGGGTGGGCGGGAGGGAGGGAGAGAGACTCATGGGGCATGAGCGGGGGGTGGGCGGGAGGGACAGAGACACACGGGGCATGAGCAGGGGGTGGGAGGCAGAGAGACAAACGGGGCATGAGCGGGGGGTGGGCGGGAGGGGGAGAGACCCACGGGGCATGAGCGGGCGGTGGCGGGAGGGGGAGAGACACACGGGGCATGAGCGGGTGTGGGGGGGAGGGAGAGAGACACACGGGGCATGAGCGGGGGGTGGGGGGAAGGGGAGAGAGACAACCAGGGCATGAGCGGGGGTGGGGGGCAACAGGAGACAGACATGGGGCATGAGCGGGGGGTGAGGGGAACAGGAGAGACACAGGGCATGAGCGGGGGGTGGAGGGAACAGGAGACAGACACGGGGCATGAGCGAGGGGTGGGAGGAACAGGAGACAGACACGGGGCATGAGCGGGGGTGGAGAGAACAGACATGGGGCATGAGCGGGGGGTGGGGGCAACAGGAGACAGACACGGGGCATGAGCGGGGGTGAGAGGAACAGGAGACAGACACGGGGCATGAGCAGGGGGTGGGGAGAACAGGAGACAGACACGGGGCATGAGCAGGGGGGTGGGGGGGCAACAAGAGAGAGACACAGGGCATGAGCGGGTGGGGGGAACAGGAGACAGACATGGGGCATGAGCGGGTGGGGGAACAGGAGACAGACACGGGGCATGAACGGGGGGGTGGGGGATAACAGGAGATAGACACGGGGCATGAGTGGGGGGTGGGGGGAACAGGACAGAGACACGGGGCATGAGCGGAAGTGGGGAGAACAGGAGACAGACACGGGGCATGTGCGAGGGGTGTGGGGGGCAACAGGAGACAGACACGGAACATGAGGGGAACAGGAGACAGATACGCAGCATGAGCGGGGGGTGGGGAGAACAGGAGACACACAGGGCATGAGCAGGGGTGGGGGGAGTGGTAGAGACACACTGGGCATGAGAGGGGGTGTCGGAGGGGGAAAGACACACGGGGCAAGAGAGGGGGTGGGCGGGAGGGGGAGAGACACACGGGGCAAGAGCGGGGGTGGGCGGGAGGGAGAGAGACACACGGGGCATGAGCGGGGGTGGAGGGGAGGGAGAGAGACACATGAGGCATGAGCGGGGGTGGGGGGAGGGGGAGAGACACACGGGGCATGAGCGGGGGAAGGGCAGAGGGGGAGAGACACACAGGGCATGAGCGGGGGGTGGGCAGGAGGGGGAGAGACACACGGGCATGAGCGGGGGTGGGGGGAAGGGGAGAGAGACACACAGGGCATGAGCGGGGGTGGCCGGGAGGGGGAGAGACACACGGGGCATGAGCGGGGGTGGGGGAGGGAGAGAGACACACGAGGCATGAGCGGGGGTGGGGGGAAGGGGAGAGAGACACGGGGCATGAGCGGGGGTGGAGGGGAGGGAGAGAGACACATGGGGCATGAGCGGGGGTGGGGGGAGGGGGAGAGACACACGGGGCATGAGCAGGGGGTGGGCGGGAGGGGGAGAGACACACAGGCATGAGCGGGGGTGGGGGGGTGGTAGAGAGACACACGGGCATGAGCGGGGGTGGGGGGAAGGGGAGAGAGACACACAGGGCATGAGCGGGGGTGGGGGGAAGGGGAGAGAGACACACGGGGCATGAGCGAGGGGTAGGCGGGAGGGGGAGAGACACACGGGGCATGAGCGGGGGTGGGGGGTGCATTTGGGGGGTGCACGGGTAGATTCACACGCGATAGGCCTTGGGGAGCAGGGTACGTGTTTTCTGAGGTGTGCATGTGGATAATCACACGCGATAGGCCTTGTATGAGCGGGGTACGTGTATTCTGAGGGGTGCGCATGGAGAATCACACACGATAGGCCTTGTGCG